>NW_027555625.1:268722832-269922832 GCF_003287225.1 Phascolarctos cinereus
GGCTGCTGCCCTTATTAGGGCTGGGCTCTGGGTGTAACCTAAGCCCCTCCAGAACATTTAACTCACATGCCCATCCCACCACACAGGTGCCCTATACTCTGAGTTATTTTGAGCTGAAGAAGCTTCAGGCTGCCAGAGGATTCAGCTGTCTTGGGGTAGGAGGGCTACGGTAGGATACTCCCCAATGGGCTAAACTGTTGCTGAGAACTGCCTGGGAATTTTAAACCCCCATGCTTAGATTTCGAGCTAGATGGTGCCTTAGAGGTCATCTAGTCCAACACCCTCTTTTTACAGATGAGGGAACTGAGGTCTAGAGAGTTGAAGTGCTGTTCCTGGTATGGGGGTGGGGAGGGGAATTTTCCTCCTAGCCACTGAGGCTGGCAATTGGAGAGATAAGGAGGGGTCTTCTCATGGGTGGAAAACACTAGTTGCCCACCCTTCAGCACACTAGGCACATTGCCATAGTGTCGTAGCTATAATAAGGAATATTTTTATCTGGGGAAAAGCAGTTTAGATATTCAGTTTAGATATAACAGATTAAGATATTCTTTATTTTATGGAGAATGGAGTTGAAGTAATGATGGCATATAGAGAGTGCATCAGTGATATAAGAGAAGGATGCTCTGGAATCTCCCAAAGGAGAGGTATCATGGCAGAAGAACACTGGGTGTGTGGGGATGGCCTAAAGGGATTGTATTGGGTGGCAGGAGACCACAATTGCCCAGGAGAGGAAGCTCCTTAGATGCTGCTGCCTAGGGGCAAAGTCTCATTCATCTCATCTCAGTTATGAGTCTATACCAGGGGTGCAACGCCCAAATTTTGGGCTCAGGCTGCTGCTTCCTCTCCCTTCATGTCCACCTCAAAAAAAGGTAGCTAGCCTTCATTTTCTAAGTCTTATGTCCTGGCCTTGGGGAGTTAACCACTGGGCCATCCACATGGCAACACATGTGGAGTCAGGGGAATGGAGGGACTGTTTGCTTTGAGAGAAGAGGTGCTAGTGATGGTGGGGAGGCCTCTCAGGTCTATCTCTGAGGCTCCTCAGTTTCTCAGAGGGTGTCCCTGAGGCAGAGCAGATGGGCACTCTCAGTACCAGGCCTAATCTTTCTATTTCTTTTTTTGTGGGGGAGGAATCTATCTTTCCTCAAAGTTGGGGTTAGGGAGAATTCAGGAAGATAATATGTCTGATTCTCAGTCTGGTTTTGGCTACAGGGTGGGTGGGTTGGAGAACAGAGAAGGACCTGTCTGTCCAAGGGATCTTTCTCACCTTTTTCTTTTATCTTACAGCCTGAAGAGTTCAGCAGGCTGAGCTCAGCAGAATGGAAAGTAGGTGCCATTTCTTGACTTTCTGACGCCTCTGCTTGCTGTGTGACCTTTCCAGGCCTCAGTTTTTTCATCTGTAAAATAATGGGGCTGGGCCAGATTGCTTCTAAGGTCCTTTGTAGAGCTAACATTCTGTAGTGCTGAACTTTTTCCTCTCTGTGGCTTCTTAACCACTCTATTTAAATATTCCCAGGAATGAGGCAGTTGGGTCCATAGATCCAGAAAAGGGGAGGCAGTCTGATACAGTGGAAAGAGTGTCTTGGGACTTGGGAAATGTGGGTTTTGTTTCTGGCTCTGTCATTAGCCTGCGGTGTAACCTTGGGGAAATCACCTTACCTCTCTGGGCCTTAGTTTTCCTAGCTGTAAAGTGAAGAGGGTGAACTAGAGCTCTTTTTAGCTCTCACTCTATGAGTGTCTGTGTGGTGACAAGAGGCACATTGGAAGAGAGATGGGATATCATGGGCCACCATTGGACATCGCTTCTCCGGGCTTTCCTTCCCCCTTTGAGATCCCTGGCTCCTGGAACAACCAGCTCCTGGGAGTGGGGAGGGGAGAGAGGAGCTAGGGTGGCTTCTTTGCCATGTGCCCCACGGGGGCAAAGTTAATTTTAGAAACTGTGATTAGGAGACCTCTCAGTGTCTCCTGGGAACTCAACTCCCCCAGAACCCACCTATTCCACATGGTATTTATAGACTCTGCTCCTTCTCTGGCAAAAGGGGGTAAGAAGAGAGACAGGGACACTGAGACTTGAAAAGACAGTCTGATGTGCCTCCTCCCATCTCACTAGAGTGCATCCCTACCCACATTCCTTAGCAGGACCACGTGCTTTGCTAAGGAGGGGTTGGCCTGGCCTTACCTCCCTCACTCTAGGCTCTGGGCCTAGGACCAGCAGAGACTCTTAAAGGAGCCACAGCTTTTCCCATTGCTGCTGTGTCTGGTCCATCTTGAATATGGTCTTCATTTACAAAAGTCTGTTCTATTAGCTTCTGGACTCACTCCCTCTCTGCCTCCAGGTACATCTCCACTAATGAGGGGAGCACAGGAATAATGCTGAGATCACAGTTTGAGCACATCACTGAATCTCTCTGGGCCCTGAGGATCATAAAATTACAGGGCTAAGAGCTACAAGGCACCTTAGAGATGACTTCGTCCAATCCCCTTATTTTACAGATGAAGAAACTGAGGCCAAATGACTTGCCTAAGGTCACACAGATCTCAAGGAGCAGAGCTGGGATCTGAAGTCAGATCTTTTGAATGTAAACCTAGTACTCTTTGCACTATACTTCACTACCTCAGTTTCCCCGAATGTAGAATAGGAATTTTAGGGAATATTGTGAAGATGTCAGGATAATGGATATGAAAGCACCTTGACCCTCATGCCTATGTTGTACAAACAAATATAAGGGATGTGAATTACTGGGTTCTTCCATTGTATCTGCAAAAGCTGAGTGTCCAGAAAGAATGAGGCAATCATTCTGTTGTGCTCACACAGAATCTCCAGAGTCCTAGAGATTAGTTTGCCTACAAGGAAAATCAGTTTTCTTCTTCCTTGATTACATTCAGCGGCCCCCCTCTGTGGTCCTCATGACCTATCCTTCTGGCATCCCTGGGTAGGATCTGGAGTCCCAGAAAGGTGGTGCGATTCCTCTTGCCACCCAGGAAAGGATAGGACTCCAAATGTCAGAAAAGCATTTCTCCTGATGGCATGCCCAGCCCCCCACCCCGGCTTAGAATTCTAGAATGTTAAAATTAGGAAGTGCCCCTTAGTGGTCAGCTCATCCCCTGACACCTGGGCTATTGGATACTATGCCACTGACTGCAGTACTGCTTGATTATATACACTTAGAGTTGACCTGCTGGGTGGAAGTCCTTGGCACTATGGCCTGAGAAGGGACCTCAGTTGGCATTAGATCCTCTGTTTCTTGAAGACTGTAGCTTTAATTCTTGTGTCCTGCCCACCTCAACACAGAGACCACAGAGTTAGACTGGGCCTAGGGCCGAGGTCCTCACCACACCCCTCCATTCCCCAGCAACTGTTTCTATGGGAACATATGTTGTGGCCTTTCAACATCTCCCTCCACCTCACCCTTCCCACAAACTAGGCAATACTGGAAGGGCTGAGGCAGGGAGGGGAACGAGCCCAAGCCCTGGCATAAGAATCTAGTGGGGGTTGGGGAGAAGAGGGATGGGCAGAGAAAAGGGCCGTGAGATTAAGGGAAGTGCTGAGGAGCTGGGAACCAAGATCAGGCCATGGGGTGCTGCTTCTCTGAGGAAAGCACCAAAGTAGTTAACACGGCTAAAGGTATCCTTGGCCCCTTTTCTGTGTTGTTGGTCTGGCTATACTACCTTGCTATTGCCCCCACTCTCACCAAGACCTTCGCTCTTCCCACTGTGCTTCTGTCTAACTTCTTTTCCTTTCCTCATCCACAGAGAAACTGAAGAATACCAGGATCATCTTTGTGGTGGGTGAGTTGGAGGACTGTTGGGCTGGGAGGCTGGGGCTGTCTGTACCCAAGCTGGGCTCTTCCCTCACAATCCCCCCAAGGCTATGTGTGCACAAGGAGCCTGGGGGTGAAGTGGGGAGATGGATAGGGCCTCGTGGACTTGCACTGGGTTGGGAGTCCAGAGAACTGAGTTTCTTCCTTCCTTCCTTCCTTCCTTCCTTCCTTCCTTCCTTCCTTCCTTCCTTCCTTCCTTCCTTCCTTCCTTCCTTCCTTCCTTCCTTCCTTCCTTCCTTTCTTTTTCTGGAGGCAATCAGGGTTAACAGTTGCCCAGGGTCACACAGCTAGTAAGTGTCTGAGACAGAGAGAACTGAGTTTCAGTCCTGGCTCTGCTGCAATATGTGACTTTGGCCAAGTCATTTTACTTCATAGAGTCTCAGTTTGCTCCTCTTTAAAAAGGGGATTGTCATATTGCATTATCTATTTCACAGGATTGTTGTGAGGAAAGCCCTTTGCAATTTGTCAAATGTTATATAAATGTAAGTCAGTCAACAGGTCAACAAGTATTTATTAGGAGCTCACTATGTGCCAGGTGTTATACTAAGCACTAGGGAGATGCAGAAGTGGAAACATGATGTCCCTGCCCTCAAAGAGCTCACAGTCTAATGGGTGAGACAGCATGCAAACAACTCCGTACATACGAGATATGTACAGTGTAAATGGGAGGTAGTCTCAGAGGGAAGCTGGAGTGGGGACCAGGAAAGACCTTTTGTAGAAGCTAGGATTTGAACTGAATCTTGGAGCCAGGAAAGCCAGGAGGTGGAGGAGAGGACAGCTAGTGAAAAGGCACAGAGTTGAAGTGTTATTATTATTCTAGCCCAGACTTTGCCACTTTCTGTGTGACCCTGGGCAAGCTATTCATTTCTCCTCTGAGCTCCAGTTTCTATACTTGTAAAATGAAGGGGTTGGGCTATAACATCTCTAAAATCTCTTCTAGCTATGACATTTGGGGGAGGGGTGTCTATGGTTCTTTAAGGTGGACCAGGCTCAGGGAAGGGGACCCAATGTGAGAAGATTGTTGAGAAATATGGCTATACACATTTATCCACCGGCGATCTCCTCCGGGAAGAAGTCAGCTCTGGCTCTGATAGGCGCAAGAAACTGTCAGAAATCATGGAGAAAGGACAACTGGTACCCTTGGTAATCAGCGACTGAGGGGGAGGAGGGGAGGAGAGGTGTTGGCAAAATGGGACCACAGGGCAGATATCAACTGAAGCCTGGGGACGGGTTCACCTACAACAAACTAGAATCTAGCTGAGTGTTTAGTGTGTACCTGTGTTCTAGAACTTTTTGGGGGTTGGGAGGGTGGGAAGAAGAGTCAACATTGACTGCATATGAATATCCCCATCTGTGCTTTCCCTGGGGGGGGAGTAAGATGCTTCCAGAGGAAGAAGGAAAGTTCTGATTTTTCTCTCATTCCTCTATCCTGCAGGATATAGAGTAATCAGCTCATTTCTCTGAACTTCAGTTTCGTTCTCTCTATTTTTAAAAACTTACTATTATTCTTATTAGTTTTTGCTTTTTTTGCTGAGGCAATAATTGGGGTTAAATGACTTGTCCAGGGTCACACAGCTAGTAAGTACCAAATGCCTGAGTGAACTTAGGTCCTTCTGACTCCAAGGCCGTATTTCTATCCACTGTGCCACCTAGCTGCCCCCATTCTGTCTAAAATGGGGATAATATACCCTCTGTGCTTGGCACAGTTGTTACGAGGGTCAAATGAGATATAATGTGAAAATATACTTAAGTAAATTTGTGGTTTGTCCCTGTGGCTTTCATCATTTCAGATCACAATCTAGCCAACCCTTCTCACTTTCTCAGGTTCTTGTCCATATTCACCTAAACATGCTAGGGGCCTTCCTCTAAGCCTTTTTCCATTTTGTGGGTACCAATGCAGTGTTCAAGCTATCCATGTCATCTTTCACTCTTGATACATGACTGGCCCACCTCCTTTTCTGATCCCACATTTTCTCACCAAGACCCTTTATTACTCTTCTTGTGCAAAAGCCATCCTTGAAAATATGCGTCAGCCTATTCACACCCATCCTGCATCTTTCCGCTGATGTTCGGATTACACTGGACCTTGATACTTCAGTGATTGTGGTGCTTTAAAGATTCACAGTTGGCTGATCACCCCAAGGAAAATACTTACTTTTTTAAGAAAATTAGGTTTTGGGGTTGGGAAGCAACTTGGGATCATTAAAAGTACTATAGCAACCTCCCAGTTGGCATCCCTCCTATTCTCTTGCTCCTTTCAACCTGGACCCAACTCGATGTCCATCTATAGCATCTTTGCCAGATCTCTATTCTGATGTGCTAGCTAAATGAGTTCTTGGCCTCTTGATTGCATATCATAGCTATGATTTTTCATCCTAGCTTTTCTGATATGCATTATTAGGCAAATTTCTTTTCAGCCATCATTGATTTCATCTAGGGGGCCCTGCATTGTTAAATTGAATACATTTCAATTCAGCAAGCATTTCTTAAATAACTACTGATGTGTTAGGCACTGTATTAGTTAGGTGCTGGGTATATAAAACAAAGGTGAGACAATGTGTATCCTCAAGCTATAATCTATTGAATGTTCTGGGTTGGGAAAGCATTATATAAATGGTAAACATGCCACAGACATGTTAGGGATATCTTGTTTGGGTGTATGTTGTCTAGACTTGTGATCTCATCTAGGTAGGGCACTCCCAGTGTGGAAGAACCTTCCACTGATGCAGATCAGCAACTTGTCTGTAACTTATTGTCCTAGAGAGTTGCTTGAGGGAGTTAAGGGATGTAGCTAGGGTCACACAGCTAGCATTTGTCAGAGCTGGGGTTTGAATCGAGGTCTTTCATACTCCCAAGGCTGGTTTCCATCTACTATACCACAATGCCTCTCATGTTAGGGATTACTAATCATTCAATTAATGATAGACAACAAATAATAATTGTTACTATCAGTTATTATTACTACTGTCCCATACCCTTAAGTAGGAGGAGGAAATAAATGGGTCAGGGTGAAATCAATGATCCTCAAAATTCTTGCTTTCCTATTTGCTTCTGAAAATTAATCTGTCAGCAGCTCTTTCGTGAGCCTACCCTTATTGTGCGTCTGGCGCTGCGCTGGGAGAAGGAGAAGTTGCTTATGACTTAGTTGGGGAGGAGTCAGAAGCCCAAAATTAGACAGCAGTATAAGACAAAATATAATTCATGTCTAAGCCATGTGGTTTAGATAGTAAGTATCTTTGCATTTCAGATGATGGAGGGCTAGGTGTGGTCCATAGTAATTTTCCTGAGCTTTGGTAGGGCTTGAGCTGGGCTTCTGATGGATACTTTGGATTTAGAGTAGTAGAAAAGAGAGGACAGGAAATGGAGTCAGCAGGTGTGAGAAGAGATCAAGGGCATCTTTAAGAGGCTCCAAAAAGACTCCTGGGTAGCAGGTGGGCTCAGTGGTTAGAGAGCCAGGAAGACTCATCTTCCTGAGTTCAAATATGTCCTCAGACATTTACTAGCTGTGTGACCCTGGGCCAGTCACTTAACTCTGCCTCAGTTTCCTCCTCTGTAAAATGAGCTAGAGAAGGAAATGGCCAACCAGTCCGGTATCTTTGCCAAGAAAACCCCACATGGGGTCACAAGAGAGACACGACTGAACAAGAAGAAGAAGACTCACGTATCTTTTCTCCCTGTCAATTCCTTCCCCTTCCCCCTGCTCCCTACCTCTGTCCCCCAGGACACCGTGTTGGATATGCTCAGAGACGCCATGATTGCCAAGGTTGAGAAGTCCAAGGGCTTCTTGATAGATGGCTACCCTCGGGAAGTGAAGCAGGGAGAAGAATTTGAAAAGAAGGTAAGGTGGGCTTGGGTGCTGCCTGGCCTCCTGCTGCTGCTTGGCATGTGAGGCTCAGTGGAAGAGGCAGGGTGACAAGGGGCTAAGGATGCCCTTGCCACATGGTTGGCAGGACTCATGAGATTCTCTGCTGCCCTTGGCATGGTTAGACTGTGTGGAGGAGCTGGGCTACCCCAACCAGGAGGACATTTCTGTTGCTAATTGCATTTCCTTTCATATCTTGGCTCGTATTATCACTAGGTGATAGCTGGAAGTGGCCACGAGTCAGTGGGCCAGTCTGCATGATGAAAAACTTGGGGAACTCCAAAAAGAGTTTCTCTCCCTTTCACTAACAGGCAGTTAGGTGGCACAGTGGATGACAGAACATTTGACCGATAGCCCAGAAAGACCTGAGTTTGAATCTGACTTCCGACTTAATACTAGCTGTGTGATGTCGAGCAAAAAATTGCTTGGCACCTGTTTGCCTCAGTTTCCTTGTTTGTAAAATGGGGATGGGGTAGCTAGGTGGCACAGTGGATAGAGCATGGGCCCTGGAGTCAGGAGGACCTGAGTTCAAATCCATCCTCAGACATTTACTAGCTATGTGACCCTGGATAAGTCACTTAACCTCGATTGCCTCCAAAAAAAAAAAGACAAAAAGTAAAAGATAATAATGCCTGTTCTCCAGGGTGATTGTAAAGGTAAAATGAGAAAATATTTGTAAAGTGCTTTGTAAACCTTAAAGTTTTATATAAATGCTAGCTATAATATCTCACTATTGCTACTGGCTAAGTACTCAGCTTGGGTTTGGCTTTAAACATCAGACGTTTAAAGTCCCTTCTATCTCTAACACTTCGATTTTTTCCCCTGTGTTTTGTGAAATACATAGAACATTTAAATGTTGATCTGAATGTGCCCTTATAGAGAGGGCAGTATGGAGTAGTGGATTGAGAGCTGACTTCAAAGGCCAGAAAACCTGGCTTCAAGGCTCACCTTTAACACATGGTAGTTTTTCAGCCCTGGGCCCATACCTCTCAGTAGCCCCAGGCAAGTTTCTTTTTTTCTTTTCTCTTTTTTGTTTGTTTGTTTTTTTGGTTGGGCAATAGGGGTTAAGTGACTTGCCCAGGGTCACACAGCCCAGGCAAGTTTCTAAAGACTCTAAATGCACGTTAATCTGCTTTGGAGTTTCCACGTCCAGAATTCCCTACAGCAGTGAAATTACAGGCTACAGACCAAAACCAAATTCCCCAAGCTCCCTGAGGGCAGGAACTTGTTCCAGTTTGCTTCTGTACCCCCATTGTGCCTAGCACAGTGCTTTTGCACGTAGTTGGTTTTTTAGTAAATGCATGTTGAAGTGAATGGAAGCTGTACATTCTCCATTTCTGTCTCAAGTGGTTTTCCCTCCGCTAGACACAAGAGGGTACTGTGGTCACTTAGATTTTCACCTTGGAGAAAACCAGGAGAGAGCCTTAGTGACCTCATCTCCAGGATGGGGGCCGCACATCCCATACAAACAGCTCATGGTTGTCTAAAGCTGCTGGGCTTTGGCAGAGCCCAGCTCCTTCCAGCATCCCATGCCTTTATTAGTTCTTGGACTCCCAGAGCAACGGCGCCTCTCTACATAGCCTCGTAGACAGTTTTTGCCTTGAGTTTCTATGCAAGCTTTCCAATCCTTAATTGTATCATTTCTTCACCAGCCAAATAATATAATTCGCCTAGGGTCACGTACTTGCAACTCAAACATAATCTTACATCATATGGGTGTCTGGATATTGGAACCTATGGCCCTGAATACACTATTGAAGAGTTTGCCAAGCATACAATGTTGTGACCAATTCAATTCAATCCAAATTAATGATCATTTATTAAAGATCCATTGATATTCCAGGCACTGTGTTGGTTGTTAGGGATACAATATAAAAAATGAAAAAGAGTCCTTGCCTTCAAGGAGCTTATACTCTAATGTCAAGATCACACTCTATAGAAGAGGAGCACATTGATGCAGTGTTGATGGGGCTGTGAATTGGTACATCCTTCCTGGAAAGCAATTCAGAACTATGACTGAAAAGTTACTAACCAGTGCCCTTTGACCTGGAAATGTCAGGCCGAAACCCCTAGTAGGTATACAAAGGTGAAAAGGACCCATATGTACAAAAATATTTATGGCAGCTCTTTATGTAGCAGTAAAGAACTAGAAACTAAAAGGATGTCTGTCAACTGAGCAATGGCTAAACAGATTATGATATATGAGTGCTGTAAGAAATGAGGAAAGAAGAGGTTCCAGGGAAGACTTGCAGCACTGATGCAGAGTAAAGTGAGCAGAACGAGGAGGACAATTTAGACTATAACATCAGCATTGTAAAAATGAAGCAAAAGACTCATGATGGCTTCCGCTTCCGGGAGCTAAGATGGTGGAATAAGAAATAAGTCACTCTCACCCTTCCTCATTGACCTCTGAAAGCCCAGAAAATATCAACTCAGGAAAAACCCTGAGCCAGCAAAAAGACAGGGCACAACAGTCTTGTAGCCCAGGAAGCCTGAGGGATTAAAGGGAAAGACCCCTCTTGTTCTGGGGAAGGGGGAGCGGTACAGGACTGGAGGCATTCCAGCAAACCAGCAGCAAGCCCCACCTCAGCATACCACGGGGAGATCCTGAGACCCAGGTTGGTGGAGCAGACAAATGCCAACACCAGGACTCCCCTCCCCCCTCCCCAAGGGCCTTAATACAGGGGAACCGGTAGACACCTGCTTGGAAAACCACTACTGGCAATGGCGTTCTCCAGCAGCCAAATCACCTGGTGCCTCCACACACCTCAGGGAAGCACAACTCCAGAAGGCAAAGCTCCAGGCTGACAGACATCCGCCAGTAGCAAAACATCCCTGTGCAAGGCCTGGGCGAGCAGAAGCCAAACATTCAAGTGCAAGGCCTGGGCGAGCAGAAGCCAAACATTCAAGTGCAAGGCCTGGGCGAGCAGAAGCCAAACATTCAAGTGCAAGGCCTGGGTGAGCAGGAAAGAAGTTTTCGCTCCAGTATTTTTTTTTTTAGTCAGGAAATAGGCAAACACCATGAACAAAAAGCAGAAACGGAAAATAATCATATATTCTCAATTTGGGGAAAGGGAAGATCAAGGCACAAATTCAGAAGAGGACAACATTGTGAATATACCCACATCTGAAACCTCAAAGAGGAATATGAACTGGTCTCAAGCCCAGAAAGCCTTCTTGGAGGAGCTCAAGAAGTATTTAAAAAGTCAAATAGGAGTGGTAGAAGAAAAAATTGGGAAAAGAAATGAGAGGTATACAAGAGAGAGTCAATAACTTGGAAAAAGAAGGACAAAAATTAACTGTAGAAAACAAGTCCTTAAAAAGCAGAATTGGCCAAGTGGAAAAGGAGGCACAAAATCTAATAGAACTCATTAAAAATTAGAATGGAGCAAGTGGAAGCTAATGACTACGAGAGCGAGAATCAGTCAAACAGAAACAAAAGAGTGAAAAAAAATACAAGAAAACGTAAAATACCTCATTGGTAAAACAACTAACCTGGAAAACACATCCAGGAGAGACAATTTTTAAATTATTGGTCTAACTGAAAACCATGATGGAAAAAAAGAGCCTGGGCA
This sequence comes from Phascolarctos cinereus, assembly GCF_003287225.1. NCBI lineage: Eukaryota > Metazoa > Chordata > Mammalia > Diprotodontia > Phascolarctidae > Phascolarctos > Phascolarctos cinereus. The sequence continues at coordinate 268,734,088 of NW_027555625.1, forward strand.
GCATCTTTCAGGAAATCATCAAAGAAAACTGCCCTGAGGTCCTAGAACCAGAGGGTAAAATAGCCATGGAAAGAATCCACCAATCACCAAATGAAAGAGATCCCAAATTGAAAACACCAAATTCCAAAATTACCAGGTCAAAGAGAAACACTGCAAGCAGCCAGAAAGAAGCAATTTAAATATCATGGAATCACAGTCAGAATTACACAGCTTCTACATTACTTGCAGGATTACTTGCAGCTTCTATATTAAAGGATTGGAGGGCATGGAATACAATATTCCATAAGGCAAAGGAGCTTGGATTACAGCCAAGGATCAATTACTCAGGGAAACTGAGCATAATCTTTCAGGGAAGGAGATGGATATTCAACAAAATAGGGGATTTCCAAATCTTCCTGATGAAAAGACCAGAGCTCAACAGAAAATTTGACTTTCAAATACAAGACTCAAGAGAGGTATAAAAAGGTAAACAGGAAAGCAAACAACAATAACAATATATTATCATTAATAAGGGCAAACTGTTTACATCCCTAGAAGGGAAGATGACACTTGTAACTCTTGAGAATTGTAATGTTATTATGAGATTTAAAAGGGGGTACACTTAGACAGAGGATGTGGTTATAAGTTGTCTTTGATGTGATGGTAAAAAAATACAATTAAGTGGTGAAAAGGGATTGTATTGGGAGAAGAGGAAAGAAAGAGGTAGACAAGGATAAATTATATGAAAAGGCACAAAAACCTATTACAGTAGAGGGAAGGAAGGGAGGGAGATGAGCATTATTTGAAACTTACTCTCATCAGATTTAGTTCAAGGAGGGAATAACATAATCAGTTAGGTACAGAAATCTAACTTACCATATAGGAAGTAGGAGGGGAGAGGGAAAAGAAAAGGGAGGGGGTGAATAGAAGAAAAGAAGACATAGAAAGGGTAAAGGGGGAGAAAAGGGAGGGGACTAATAGAAGGGAGGGCAGACTGAGGAAGGTGGTGGTTGAAAGTAAAACTCTGATGAGGAGGGAAAGGGAGAAAGGAGAGAAAAAAGCATAAATGGGGGGGAAGGATGGAGAGGAAGACACGGATAGTAATTATAACTGTGAATGTGAATGGGGTGAACTCTCCTATAAAACAGAAATGGATAGCAGAGTAGATAAAGAACCATAATCCTACAATATGTTGTTTACAAGAAACACATTTGAAGCAGAGGGATACACACAGAGTAAAGGTAAAAGGCTGGAGCAGAATATATTATGCTTCAGCTGAAGTAAAAAAAAAAAGCAGGGGTAGCAATCCTGGTCTCAGACAAAGCAAAAACAAAAATAGATCTAATTAAAAGAGATAAGGAAGCAAACTACATTCTGGTAAAAGGTATCATAGATAATGAAGTAATATCATTACTAAACGTATATGCACCAAGTGGTATAGCATCCAAATTCTTAAAGGAGAAGTTAAGGGAGATACAGGAAGAAATAGACAGCAAAACTATACCAGTGGGGGACCTCAACCTCCCCATCTCAGAACTAGATAAATCTAACCACAAAATAAACAAGGAAGAAGTTAAGGAGATGAATAGAATTTTAGGAAAGTTAAATATGGTTGACTTCTGGAGAAAACTGAATGACAGAAAGGAATATACCTCTTTCTTGGTGGTACATGGCACCTACACAAAAATTGACCATGTATTAGGGCATAAAAACCTCACAAGCCAATGCAGAAAGACAGAAATATTAAAGGCATCCTTTTCAGATAGTGATACAATAAAAATTACATGTAATAAAGGGCCATGGAAAGATAATCCAAAAATTAATTGGAAACTAAATAATCTAATCCTAAAGAGTGAGTGGGTTAAACAACAAATCATAGAAACAATCAATAACTTCATCCAAGAGAATGACAATAATGAGACAACTTACCAAAACTTATGGAATGCAGCAAAGGGGGTCCTCAGGGGAAGTTTTCTATCTCTAAATGCTTACATGAATAAAATGGAGAAAGAAGAGATCAATGAATTGAGTATGCAACTAAAAAAGCTAGGAGGAGGCAGACAAGGATAAATTACATCACATGAAAAGGCACAAAAACCTATTACAGTAAAGGGAAAGAAAGGAGGGAGATGAGCATTATTGAACCTTACTCTCATCAGATTTAGTTCAAAGAGGGAATAACATAATCAGTTAGGTATAGAAATCTAACTTACCCTAGAGGAAGTAGGAGGGGAAAGAGAAAAGAAAAAGAAGGGGGTGAATAGAAGGGAGGGAAGAAGTAGAAAGGGAACTAATTGAAATCCCCAATTAAATACCAAATTAGAAATTCTGAAAACCAAAGGAGAGATTAATAAAATTGAAATTAAGAAAACTATTGAACTAATAAATAAAACTAAGCTGGTTTTATGAAAATAATAAGATAGATAAACCTTTGGTTAATTTGATTTTAAAAAAAAGAAAGAAGAAAACCAAATTACCAGCATCAAAAATGAAAAAGTTGAATTCACCACCAATGAAGGGGAAATCAACAATAATTAGGAGCTGTTTTGCCCAACTGTATGCCAATAAATTTGACAATCTTAGTGAAATGGATGAATATTTACAAAAATATAAATTGCCCAGATTAACAGAAGAAGAAGACTCATAATGACCAACTACGGTTCTAGAGGACCAATAATAAAGAATGCTGCCACCTCCTGACAGAGAAGGTAGAAGTACCTACTACATATGTACTACCTACATATGTAGAAGTAGATGCACATTTTTGGACGTAGCCAATATGGGAATTTGTTTTGCTTGACTATGCTTCCTTGATCGTAGGGTTTTGTTTTCTTTTCCTTTTTTCCATTGGAAGGGAGGAAAAAATAAGGGGAGGGGAGGGAATACACATTTACATAGTGCCAGGCGTTGTGCTAGCACTTTTATAAGTATTATCTCATTTAATCCTCTCAACAATCCTGGGGGATAGGTGCTGTTTTTACATTTGAGGAAACTGAGACAAACAGAGGTTAAGTGACTTGTCTGTGGTCACATAGCTAGTAAATGTCTGAGGTCAGATTTGAACTCAGGCTTTCTTGACTCTGGGCTCAGTGCTCTTTCCACTGTGCTACCAACTGCCTCATAAAAAAAGTTGGATAACTGAAAAAAAATTAAACAAATCTTACCCCATAATGAGCCTAACCATCATGGTATTATGGCATGAAACCTGAGGATTTGGAATCAGAAAACCTGATAATGAACCTCAGCTCTGCTATTTACCTTGGCGAAGGCCTCTGATTCTTTGAACCTGCATTTTCTCAATTTGTAAAATGAGGGGAGGTTGGACCTCTGACCATCTGATCCTATTATAGCCACAGGCACCAAATGTCACAAGACAAAGGCTCTGGGGCTAAAGACTCGAAGTTCAGAGAGGTTTGATTGATTTATTCAGCATCGTCCAACAAGTTGGTACACCTGGGATCAGAACCCAGAGCTCTTCTGTCCTGATTCTCTATCCCCTTTCTTCTCCTTGTCACCCTAGATTGGCTCCCCTACACTGCTGCTCTATATAGATGCTGGCTCAGAAACCATGGTGCAAAGATTGCTGAAACGAGGGGAGACCAGTGGACGAGTAGACGATAATGAAGAGACCATCAAGAAACGGTTGGACACGTACTACAGTGCCACGGAGCCAGTCATCAAATTTTATGAGGGTCGGGGTATTGTGCGCAAGGTAAGGGGCTGGGGGTTGGAGTGGGGAAGTGGGGGGGCAGAGCCGTGGCTTACGTCTCAGGGAGCCTCAGAAACATCAAAGGTGGGCTGGGAGGCACTAGGCCCAGATCGAGAGCAGATGGGTGGAAGAAGGCAAAGCCAGGGCCCTAGGAAGGGAAGGAGGGAGGAGGAAAGCCAGTTCTTGGTCCCTCTGGATGCTGTAAAATGAGGGGGTTAGATTAGATGACCTCTAAGGTCCCCCTCCAGCTCTAACCTTACAGAGGTCATCTAATCTAACCCCCTCATTTTACAGTTGGGGAAACTGAAACTCGAAGTTAAGTAATTGACCCAGGGTCACCTAGCTAAATGAGTAGCAGAACCGGGATTTAGGTCTGGGCCTCTTGACTGCAGGCCCTGAAAGCTTCTTTCCAGGACATTTGGTTTTGTCGTTGTGAGCCACCCTACCCAAGTCTTCAAAGCCTCCAGTTAAAAAGATCATTTAGTCCCTTCTCCTGACTCTGTCCCTGACTAATACTGTTTCCAGAGAAAGAGGTTCACCATCTTCCTTCCATAGATTTCCCTCACGTAGACAGAAGTTCTCTCTGACATCAAACCTAAATCCCTCTTGTTTGTCTCACATCCCAGATATGGGTGGGGTGGAGTAGGGATGTGGACCAATGGGTTAGCCCCCATTATATGTCTATAATAGGATCAGATGATCAGAGGTCCAACTTCTCCTCATTTTACAAATTGAGAAAATGCAGGTTCAGAGAATCAGAGGCCTTCGCCTAGGTAAATAGCAGAGCCGAAGTCCTTCGAGGTCATTGGTTCTCCCCACCCTGGATTTCCCAGGTCAGTCTAACGACCCCTCTGTCTTCCCACAGATCAATGCTGAAGGCTCAGTGGAAAGTGTCTTTGAACAAGTCTGTACCCATTTGGATGCCCTGAAGTAATGGGGTTTGGAAAACCCTGGTCATCTCCCCCATTTCAACGACGCTCATCTCCCCCACTCCCTCCCACCCCAAGACAGGAGCAGCCGCCCCTCCTGCTTGCCCTTCCTAGCTCCTCCCCGACCTAGTTCTGAGCTCTGTGCTCAGACAGAGGAAGTGGCTTTATCCTGTTTTCATGGACACAACTTCACTAAAGGAATCTCCAAGGACGTTTGGTTTTGGTTCTTTGATTCAAAGGAAAGTTCACTGACAACGTATCAACATTCCCCAGCTCCAGCAAGCGCTTTCTTCTTTCCCTTTAGCCAGGGGCAAGAATTCGGTCTGCCTAATCCTCTCCATACCCCAACCTCCTCAGCCTTATAGCTAGGACTACAGAGTGGTCAATGGAAGGGTACACATTGGGCTACTTTGCTTCCCAGCCCACTAGGGAAGACCCATGGTCACCTCCTCTCATCTGTCAGCATTGTTCTCCCTGAGTGCCCGCTGTTATCATTCTTTCACCATGTTATAGTGGAGTGAGGGACTTAGGAATGGGTTCTGTTTCTACCACTGTCTAGTTGTATGACCTTGGATATCCCCATCTGTAAAATTAGGGGATGGGATCGGATGATTTTTGAAAGTCCCTGCCAGCTCTGAAATTCTGTGACTTCATAGAACTTGGGGCACAAAGCCCAGGGACAAATGAAGGGACCTTCACTCTTCTGCTTAACTGGGAGGCAGTGATGGTGATGGGGATGTTGCTGGAAAGATAGACCCTCAACTCATGGCCTAGCTTCCTGGAGATAGGTTGATGGCTTTTTCTGGCAAGTGGATAAGCATCTATTGTATATTCAGCCGTGTGATAGTGCCTTGGGGTGGGGGTAGACCAAGGGGTAAGTAGTTCAGGTCTCTGTTGTAGTAACAAAAAATTTCCCTGGGACTTACCACATCCTCAAGCTATGGTACTATATGTCTCCTCTCAATACTTCTACTTTCTTACCATCCATTCACTCTCAGCCCCTTACAGTGTGGTTTCTATCCCAATCACTGTCCTGAAATAGAATGTGTCTTGTTCTGGTGGAAAGAGCATTGGTTATGGAATCTGAGGACGTGGCACTGCCACTGTGTGACCAATAGACAAATCCCTTCCCATCCTTAGGCATCAGTTTCCACTTTTATAAAATTAGGGAGCTAGACTAATTATCTCTCCTAGCTTTAAATCCTGTGATTTTCTCCAATGATCTCTTTTCTTTAAAACAATGTTTTATTGATATCTTTTGATATCACCTACGTTTCCCAATACGTTCCTCTACTCTCCTCAGTCCCAGAGCCATTCCTTATAGCAAAGAATGGGGTGGGGTGGGGGAGAAAGAGAGAGAGAGAGAGAGAGAGAGAGAGAGAGAGAGAGAGAGAGAGAGAGAGAGAGAGAGAGAGAAGAGAGAGAGAGAGAAACAGCTTAGCAACACTAATAACAGTCAAAAAAGTCTGATTATACGCAGTGTTCCCTAACTCTTCAAACAAGGGTGGAGGTGCCTTGGTGCTTTCTCATATCTCCTCTTTGGGGCCAAGTTTGATCATTATACCTTTGCTGCATTCATTTTCAGTTGTTTTACTGTTGCTGAGCTCTCCATTTCCATTGCAGTCATTTTGTAGTACACATTGGTTTCCTGCTTCTACCCTACTCTGCATGGTCCTTATTAATCTTTGGAGCTATTCTGTATGCATCAGCAATGAGTTTGTAATGGCCCCATCCGATGGCCTCTTCTCAGTCTACATCCTCCTTGACCTCTGCAGCTTTTGAATACACCTCATCACTTCACAGTTCTTGACAGTCTCTCCTCCGCTGGTTCTTTTGCCTCTGACGACTTTCTCACTATTTCATAGGCTTCTTCCCCCATCTACACTTAAGTGTGGCTGTCTTTCCTCAGCCTGGTTCTCTGTTTTTCTTCCTTAGTGATCTCCACTTTTATGGCTTTAATTATCACCACCTTCCAGATGGACTTTTAAGTATATTTTAGGTTCTTCAGTGAGCTCCATCTCTTGTGGCCTGCTAGATAGCCTTATCGTGATGATTTTGAAGGTCTTTATCATCACTAAAATTCTGGGCTCTATATTCTTATTTAGGGAGGGGGAAGAGAAGTTGGCTGACTCTCCAAAGAACAGCAGCCTACTTATCTCAAACCCAACATACCTTGAATCGATCTCATCCTTATCCCCTCCAAATTTGCATCTCTTTCCAACTTCCTTATTTTTCTCAATGGTATCAACATCCTAAAGGCAGCATGTCAGAGTGTCTATACTGCTGGACTTAGAGCCAGGAAGATCTGGGTTCAAATCTTACCTCAGCTATATATTAACTGTGTGACCCTAAGCAATAATATCAGTAGCAAACAATTATATAGCGATTACTCGGTGCCAGGCACTGTGCTAGGTACTTTGCAATTATCATCTCATTTGATCCTCACAACAACCTTGGGAGGTAGGTGTTATTATGATCCCCATTTTGCAGTTGTGAAAATTGAGGCAACCAGGTTAAGTGACTTGCCCAAGGTGGCACAGCGAGCAAGGATCTAAGGTTGGCCTTGAACTCAAGCCTTCTTGACTGCAGGCCCAGAGCTCCAGCTGCCCACAGGGCCTGATCACTTTACAGTTGCGTAATGTTTGTTGACTTGACTCTTGTCCTCCTCCATGTGTCAGAAGACGAGGCTGAGTTAGAGGGTCTGTTCCTTCCTCGCTGTAAATGTATGATGGATGACCCTGTCGCTCAGTCTGGAAATACCAGGCTCCTCCCTCCCTCTCAGTTCTCAGGTTCTGTTGATTATCATTCTATGAGCACAGCGGCACATATCTTTTCTGTGCCTTCATTCTCACTGCCATCAGACTAATTTAGATCTTTATCGACTCTGGCTCCCTAATTGGTTTCCCTACCTCCTGTTTTTCCCCTCTCTGCCATCCTTCACACTGTGGCTCACTTAAATTTCCTAATGGCAGCTAAGTGGCTCCCCAGTGGCTTAGAGCTCCATAGTTAAGGTCAGGAAGACCCGAGTGGGAATCAGACCTCAGATACTTCTAGCTGTGTGACCCTGGGCAAGTCACTTCACTTCTGTCTGCCTTAGCTTCCTCAACTCTAAAATATGGGGATCATAACAGCACTTAACCTCTCAGCATTGTCTTGAGGGATCAGGTGAGAAAATACTTGCGAAGTGCTTAGCACAGTGCCTGGCCCAGTAGGTGCTTAATAAAATTAATGCTTGTTTCCTTACTTCCTAATTTGCAAGTCTAATCATGTCACTCTGCTCACTGACCCATCTTAGGTGCCACCTACTCTATGCAGCCCTCCTTGATTTTCTCCCCTCTGAAAGTGATCTCTCTCTCTCCCTCCCCCCCAGAATACTACTATACTTGAATCTCTCCTTTACCCCTAGCGCAGACTACTTTGTGTCCTACTCATTTGTATTATGTGTCATAGCCTATGTATTTGATTGTAAGCTCCCTGAGGGGAAGTGTAGTCTTGTTTTCTCATCCTTGTAAACCCAGCACTGAGCACAGGGCTTGGCTCAATAAATGTCTGATGAATTTGTTTGTGGAGAAGCTCTACTCTTCTACCCTAGAGGACCTTGGGATTTAAAGCTAGACAAGGCCTCTAGTCTAATCCCACTTCATTGTGTGGAGAAGGGAATTGAGGTCACTTGTCCGAGGTCACGCACGTAGCTGGTGGCCGAGTCAGTAAGAGAATTCAGACTTCCAGACTCCTAGACTGAAGTTCTTTCTGCTCAGACATAGATCATATAATGGAATCAATATTAACAGCTCCTTCCCAAGCTGCCCAGGGACTAATTTAGCTGGCTTAGTGTCCTGAGGTCTGTCCCTGGGGATAGTCTATCAAAAAGGGAATGTGATTGGCCACCACTGGTCCAACATGTGGATGCTGGCCCCGGCTGCCCTCATCACCCCCTTGACCGGCGACACTGGCACGTGTGCCTCAACCCCAGGGCGTAAGAGGCCCCAGAGGAAGGGATTGTCTTCCAGATGAAGCAGGAGTGGGAGAGGAAGGAAGCCTGGATCAGTGAAGGGTCTGTGTCGCCTCCCTCCTCACCCCTCCTCCCCTTGTAGCAGGAGGCCAGGGAGTAAACAGGAAAGACTGGCTGTTCCATGATGGGGATTGGGGGTGTTAGAACCAGAGGGAAGTTTGGGGGGGGGAGCACTGAAGAAGAGAGAACAGGAGGAGGGGCCCTTGTGCTTGTCAGTGGGGGGAGGCTGGAGAGCCTGGGCTCCACCGGAGGCTACAGCTGGAAGGGCCTTGGAGAATGTCTTATCAAACCCCATTCATTTTACAAATCAGGAAACTGAGTCTAGGTGGGAGAAGGGACTTGCTCAGTCCTGTAATTAATCAGTAGCAGTGGGCAGGTCTCTCGATTCCCGGTTGAATGCCTTTTCCACTCTATGACTTATGTCTTTTCCTAGCCACTAGGAAGTCTGGGTCTCATTCCAATTTCACCTCACACAGCCCAGCAGCCCCTGCACCTGTACTCTTGGACCACCAAGACTGAGGGGAAAGGTCATTGACACTTGGGATCTTGGCTGGGGCAGGTATTGTACAGTTTCAGAAAGGAGTCTCTCCACTGGTAGAGAATTAGAAAGGAGACCAGATGACCTGCCCAGGGTGGTGAAAGACCCAGACATGTCAATGCCTAACTCCAGACTCTGGCTGCTCCCAAGGGGCTGCCTGCCTGGCACCCCTGCCCCTTCCTTCTGGTCAGAAAGGGAGGCTGTGAAGGGCGGCCAGTCCGGAGCCAGGATAGACCAGCCCCCCAGGACTTGGCCCCTCCAGATCAGATAAGGCCCCGGGAGGACAATAGGGAACACAAACAGTGCTGGGGTGTTTAGTCCGACAGGGTGCAGGGGGCGGCAGAGCCAGGCTGAAGGCGCCGGCCCCAGACAGAGGCCCTGACTTGCCCCTTCATGGGCTGTGGAGATGATGGAGCTTAATTCCCCTACACTTCTATGAGTTCACTTAAGTTTATCCTTGGAACAAGGACCCACATCATACAGTGCCAGAGTGGAAACACATCTTAGAGACTACCTATGTCCAACCCCCCCTTCATTTTAAAGATGAGGAAACTGAGGACTAGAGAAGAGGAGGGACTTACCCAAGGTCACACTGAGAATCTGTAACAGAAGTCCTAAGAAGTGGACATTTGGAGTATCACCAGGTAAAGGAGGATTTAGGGGGCATTTGGGGCACCTTTGAGTCAGGCCAGTCCTGGGAGTGACAGTGGAAAGTTATCTAGTGGAAGAGGTGGACAGCAGACCTTCTACTTGGAGGCTGTCCTATGCATAGCCCACCAGAGCTAAGAATTTGTGGAACAGAGGCCAAGATCCTAGGAACCAGAAGCAAAGGATCCCTTCAAACAACGACAGTGGAATTTCATGGTAAGGGCCTCACCCTCCATCCTGCCTTGTTCATTCACAGGGAAGAATGTGGGGTTGGGATCAGACACCTTTTCATGGCCCCTGGCTCTGGGCCGAGACTGGAGACAGGAGGCTGGCCTCAGTGGTCCCCAGGGGAAGCGCCTACATTCCTGGGGTGGCTAGCAGCCAAGGGGACAGCCACTCTTGAAGTCCCTCCCCCTGGGGTCTTAGCCTGAGAGGATGTTCTCTCCTTGATCCACCTCCCCCCTCCTCCCTCCCCCAAGATTCCTGGTCAGCAAGGAAGTCGGAAAGAGCCAGATTCACTGACCAGTCTGTGGAGAAATCTCTGGGGCTCTTCTGAGGAAACAGAGCTGTCTGCTCCAGGAGAAGCTTAATTAGTGTGTTCTCTTAGAGGTCCTGGGTCATCTGATAAACTTAGGCTTTCTAAGACCCGGGGGGTCCTGGATACCACCTCATTTGGACTGGACGTGTGATCTTGAGTGATAATACAGATAACTTCACATTTACATAGTGCTTAAAGTTTTGCAGAGTTGCTTTCCTCATAATACAGGGTGTCCCCAGAAGTCTGAGTGCCATTTTAAGCTATTAAAGCTAAAGCTTAGAACTTCACTAAATTCGAGGCAGGTGGTTCAAGAACAAGGTGTCCTGAAAGTCTTAAGGCCATTAAAAGCTTAAAACTGCACTGAGACTCTTGTGATCCTCTACTATATTATTTTACAGATGAGGAAACTGAGGCTCTGAAAAGGCTGAGCAAGTAAAGCATAATCACATGGCTTTTCAGTGCCTGAGGTAGGATTAGGTCCTAGTCTTCCCAGTTACAAGTCCAGTGTGCTGCCCCCTATCCCACACTGCCTCCTTTCCTTTCTGAAGGTGGTACTTACTATAGGAGGAGCACTAGATTTGGAGTTAGGTGGTTGAGGGTTAAATAAATAAATAAAGGTAGTTGAGGATCCTTTGACCTTGGACAAATCGTTTAATCTCTCTGGTCCTTAGTTTCCCCATCTGTAATAAAACCTATCTTCCAGGATATGGTGAGGAGAAAATGAGATGATATTTGTAAAGTGCTTTGCAAACCTTAAAAGTCCCATGCTAAGGGGCAGCTAGGTGGTACAGTGCATAGAGCTCTGGCCTTGGAGTCAGGAGGACCTGAGTTCAAATCCAGTCTCAGACACGTAACACTTACTAGCTGTGTGACCCTGGCCAAGTCACTTAACCTCGATTGCCGCATCAAAAAAAAAAGTCCCTTGCTAGTTATCATCATCATCATCATCATCATCATCATCATCATCATCATCATCATCGGTGGTGGTGGTGGTGGTGATGGTAATAGTTAGTAGTAGTATTTTATGAGCCAGTTAGACTAGATGGTCTCTAAGATCCCTCTTAGTTCTTTTGGGCAGAGGTGGGGAGTCATGAGAATGAATTCACAAATTCATTCAGGAGAATGCAAGTTCTCCTATGATCCCCTATCTAGGCCTCAGTTTCCTCATCTGTACAATAAGAAGGTTGAGCTAGATGGTCCCTACATTTTAGAAATAACAGCAGCTGACCATTTACCACCCAAGTTCACACCCATGACTTCATTTGTCCTCCCCCATGCCCTACAAGGCAGGTAGGACAAGTATCATTAATCCCATTTTGCAGACAAGGACCATAAAGGCCAGAGGAGTGATGTCGCTTGTCTTTGTTCACACAACATGCCAGCCAGGAGTCAGAGCTTGAGCTTGGGGCTCCTTCCTCTTCACCTCCCTTTGTGCACGGGGAGTTATGGGCAGGTAAATGAAGGTTGTTGTTCTGTGGGCCAGTATTACGCACTTGGTGGATTTCCTCCCAGACCCACACCCACGCCAGCCTGTGTCGGGTGCCTGCTGTCTTTGATGGGAAGTTCCACTTCCCCATTGGAAGTGGTCAGAGTGGCGCCCTTGGCTAGTACTGTCTTTCTATTCTCATTCTCGTCTATGATGTCTGGCTTCCCATTTACACACTTGAGAAACTGAGTTAGTTTTGTGCAGCTACTGAGCTCAGAGCCAGGTCCTCTGGCTCCAAGATTAGTCCTCATTTCCCTGACTTTCTCAGTTGGGTCACTTATCTCCTCATCCTTGAAATGGAAGAATTAGCCTAAGTCTCAGGTTCCTAGATTTGATGCTGGAAAAGGCCTTAGTGCTCAAATAATTCAACCTCTTTGTTCTACAAATGAGGAAGCAAAAGCCAGAAAGATTAAGCAATGGCCGGGATCACATGGGCTATTAGGAAATGACAGAAGTGGGATTTGAACTCAGGTCCCCTGACTCCAAATTCAATGTTCTTTTCACAGTATTCTTAGGGATCTCACATGAGCCACCTCTAAATCCTCTCATTCTACTATCTGATAGTTGGTGAGAGGAACTGGGATAAAGGGACAAAGAGAAGCTGATATTTGGTGGACTAACAGGGTTGGGGTGGGTGGGCTGTGAAGCCTCTTTCCCTGTCCTGTTCCCCTGTTCTGGGGAGAGGACCGTGTAGAGAGTGGGCACCGTAGGAAAATGTATGAAGGGGATTTTAGAAAACTCCCGTGGGCTGTCCACTATCACTTGCCCCAGAAGAGGAGGCAGTTATCAATTCAATTCGATTCAATTCAATCAGCAAGCAGCAAGCGAGTTTTCTGCTTTTTGAGCTCTCTCTCCCTATCTCTGACACTCCTAACACCCACACCTTGACCCCGTCTCTACACAGCCAGAACTCCACCATGCCCTCTCCCCTGTAGTTTCAGGAAAAGGCACAGGACAGCAGGGTGCCCGCTCCCCTCCTCCACCCTAGCTGGGGGCTTCACTGAAAGGCTAAGGGGGAAGCAGCTGGAATCTAAACCCCATTGTCTTGGATGGATCCCCCCCACACCCTCCCCTCAGCTCTTTCCTCCCCTAGGGATCCTCTTCCTGGCAGATCTTGCTCAGTGCCCAGATTCCCGGCATTTCCGAGGGTGGGATATAGGGACCATAGGGGCATCAGCAAGGGCCTTCCTCGGCTCCTTGCCTGGGGGCGGGCCAAGGCCCTGGAATGTGTGTTTGGGTTCCTGAAGGGAGCTGCCCTCTGTCCCTGAGGAGACTCAGCAGTCTTCAGACTCTGGCCCCTCCCTTCCTCCCTTCTCCCCCCCCCCCCAACTTCTGGTGGGCAGTCTTCTCGCTGGCGAGAGACCTTTGAGATAAACCATGGTCACGGCCTTTGATCTCATTAGCCACTGTCCAAGATGAGACATCAGGAGGCAGCTGACTGGATAGGCTAGGTATTGAGGGAAAGGAGCTGTCCAGGGGTGGGGAGGGGGGCGGTGGCCTTGTCAGGCATGGGTGAAGGGAGCTGTCCAGGGGTAAAGTCTTGGTCTCCTGGGACTGGGGAGACCGAACAGAGGATAGCAGACACAAGTACTCTCAAATCGGTTATCTGTGCTAATGAAGGAGAGACAGTCTGGAAAATCCAAAAGCAATTGGATAATTTTTTAAAATAGCAAATATATACATTGGATATATATTATGAATTACATTAAGTGATTTTTTTCTCTCTATCTGACTAAGGCTGGTCACCAAAATGAGTTTGCATTCGCTGAGCAGAGAGTCCCGGGGGCTGGGGCAGCGAGCCCAGGAATAAAATGTGCCACAGATAGGTCAGTTGTTGATAAAGAAGAGTACAGGAGCTAGTTTCACTCCCAGTTCTCTGTTCTCACAAGTGTAGCTCTGGGTGGTCAGAACAACAGGTTTCTAGGGTGAGCTACTACCATCTCTGGTATTCTCCTTCCCTCTCTGGGCCTTGGTTCCCCGCCCCCTTTCATGAAGCCTTCCCTGACCACCTCAGCCTAAATCAATGTCCTCTTCTTTTGAACTTTTAATGTCCAAGGGCTTTGGACACTCATTCTGGCCCTTAATCATCAGATAACCTCTGGGTCTACTTTCTAACCATACCAAGTATTTGTTTGACTTGTCTCCCTAACGAGGTATTAAACTCCAAGAGGGCAGAAGCTACTTTGCACTGACCACAGAGTATCAGATTAGGTATATGGTAAATTTAATACACTGTTGAATAAATGAATGGACAACCAATGATCACTCTCTAAAGAGTGCTTTGAGATCCCGAGAAGAAAGGCATCAGATCCTTCCTCAAAGGCTACTGACTCCTTCTGATCCGCCGGCCACCAGCTCTTACCCCCACTGACCCCAGTAAGGCTATGAGTCCAACTGACCAGAAAGTGGGACACCCAGGGATTTCCCCTCTTGGGGACTGACGCTTCTCAGGGGCTGATTGACAGAACCAGATGTTTCCTGCCAGATGTTCCAGTCCCCAACACTGGAGGCTGGAGAGAGCTGAAGAGGGGAGGTGGGATAGGAGTGGGGGAGGGGAATAAAGGAGTTCTGTCAGTCCCTGACAGCCCCCCAGTCCCAAGCCCAGACTCTAAACAGCACTTCCTCTCTCCCTTTGGCTGGTAGCCGCCCCAAAGCCCCTCCTCTAAGGAAACTCATTTCCTGCCTCCCCAGGTCACTCCCCGGGCTGGGCTGCTCGGGAGCAGCTCGCTCCAGAGAGTGCCCAGCCTCTGGTCAGCTACCCCAGCCAGGCTTGAGGACAGAGCTCTCTCTCTCTCTCTTTCTCTCTCTAACAACCTCTCTCCTCACAACCCCGCTGGGTTCACCCTCCCCTGGCCCCTCCACATCATCCCATCCTTCCTGCCTCTTCCTCCATCTTTTCCCCCCCCACACTCCCCCCACCCTTGAGAAGGCTGGAGCAGGGAAGCTGCCGGACCCCTTGCCTCTGCCCCTTTGGTCACAAGGACAACCCACGCCATCCAGCGAGGCCCCCGGCCACCTTACCTCTGGACACTGGATAAGGTCCCGAGGACAGACAGACAGAGGAACGGCATGGAGGGAGCCTTCTACATCGCGATGTTCCTGGCTGCTTCTGTCGTCAGCCTGGCAAGTAGGTGGCTCACAGTCCCCACGACTTGCCCCAGGACCTTCTCTCACTCACCTTCTCCAGTGAAAGGTCTTTCTCTGCCATTAGGGAGTTCTTTTGCCTTCATTAACTGGTGGTTTTGAGGGCCCCTCTTTCCCTCTCTCTTGGGCTAGAGTCAGTTTGGCAGGATCTCCTTGTCCGGGTTCAGGCCAGCCTCCATCTTCACCTCCCTTCTAGTATCTAGCCTCTTGTTGGCCTCTCAGAACACAGCCAGACAATGACGAGTAGAGCCCACCATCTCTGAACCCTGGTCTACCTCTCCCCACCCGACCCACCCATCTGGGAATACACCCACCAGACTCATTCTGCTTCTGAGATAAGGTGAGCTCCAGTAACAGTCTAGTAGAAAGTGCTCCCTGAGTCAGGAAACTTGGGTTTTCATCCTAGTTCTACTGATAGACTTGGGCAAGTGACTTCATCTACCTGGGATTCAGTTTACTTCATAAAATGAGGGATTTGGACTCCATAATTTCTATGGATCTTTCCAGATCTAGAGATCCATGCATGATTCTGTAAATAGTTTCCCAGTGACTCTTCAGACCAGATGCTCCTGGGCTCTTCCTGTCTTTAGGGGCTTGGTAGGGAGAAACTGAGTCCATTTTTTGCTTTCATCAGAACCTTTTCCCCCATCTCATTCCCTGCTCTCCCCTTCACCAGGTAAAGATAGTAATGGCTTACAGGGAGAGGTGTATTTGGGCTGATATCAGTTCCTAGGACCTAGATCCTGCAGTTCCACTCCTGAGGAGAGGGAGACCAGAGTCTGGGGACAGTAGGCCTTTGCCTCTGAGAGGAGGGATGCCCTTCCATCCATACACTCCATAGTTAGTGCCTCTAGCTCCCGAGCTAGGGATGATTGAGGCTCTATTCATATGGAAAACTCCAACCCCATACTTCGCCTCATGCACAATCTGGGAAGACTGACCAGGGCAGGCTGGGGTGAGGACTATAGGGAAGGGCCTAGAGCTCCTTCAGGAGGGAGCTATGGGTTGAGGCTGAAGGTGGCTTGGCCCCTTCACAGTGTAAAGAACACAAGACTGAGAGTCAGCAGACCTGGGTGCTGGTTCTGATCCTGTCACTCACAATTAGTGTGATTCGGGGCAAGTAGCTCTATTTCCCTGGGCCTCAGTTTCCATATCTATAAAATGAGGTGCTATGTCTCAAGACGTACCATAGGTATAATGCTGTGATCTAAAGTCGTTTCCGGCTCTGACATTACATGTTCTAAGATCATGTTCAGCCATAATAGTCTATAATTCAGTGAAACCAAGAGGTGATGTTCACCCAAGGGCTACTTGAGATTGCGCCTGACTCCTCTGTTTCTCAGATTATCCTTGAGACTCTTCAGAAACCTGCTGAAGGGATAGGAGAGGTGGGAAACACTGGGCAGGACCCCCTACAAAATCTGCTCTATGCCTTTGCATTGCTGAAGCTTGCCAAGCCCCCCAGCCCCTCACTTGGAAGGAATTGGGGGCTTCAGAGAAAGCCAAAAGCCTCCTACAAATTATGCTATATAGCTCCATATCTCCCTCATTCTCCTCTCAACTCCCTCCTGACTTGTCTTGTAGGTCCAGATCCCTGCACATTCCTGGGCCCTGGGATCAGGGGGCCATGGACTGAGTTCTGGCTTCCCACTCCACTGGGGGTGAGTGTTTGAGGCAGGGAAAGTTTGGTCCAAGAGGCCCAAGGAGAGGGTGGCAGGAACACTCCAAATTCTGTAAATAGAGAAGGGGGTTTGGAAAGAGGAAATCAACAGAGTTCATCCAGGAGTCAGGAGATAGCATGGGCTGCAGAACCCCTGAGTTCACTTTCCTAGGTCTGTCCCCTGATCTCTTGGGACATGCCATAGAATCATAGACTATTTGAGTTCACAGGGACATTATAGATTATCTGGCCTTGGAGTTCAATACTACCAACTGTGTAGCACTGGGCAAATCACTTAAAGCTCTCTGGACCTCAGTTTCCTCATCTGTAAAACGGGGATAATTCTTGAAGGGCTTTTCAAAGTGCTTTGTATAAACTTTAACGTCTCTTACAAAGGAGGAGACTTTTCCTCCTCCTCTTCCCACTATTTGAATATTTAACACTCTCATTTTATAGATGAGAGACCTGAGGCTTATACGGGGGCAGTAACTTACTCAACGTCCCATAGCAAGTCAGTGGCAGATCTGTGATGATGGACTGAGGTCACCCAGCTCCTGCTCTGGGCCTTTTCCTTTTCCCTCTAACTGCTTCATTTTGCTGCAAATTTTTGACCCGCTTTGTTTTTTTTCAGTTGTATAAATTGTACAAATTGTATTCATCGAGACAGTTTCTTGTTTGTGTCCTATCAGAGTAGTATGTATACAAGGAAAGTGGATTTGCACACGGCTGCCCGGCTGATTGCCTGTGCTGGAGAGGATGGGGGATGAGTCCTACACAGGATTGACAGGGCTCAATAGAGGTCTCCTCAGTCCTGTTCTTGGGCACTACACTCAGGGCCTGGAGTCCTGCTCCATCTCTTCAGGGCGGCTGACTCTTCCTGCAGAGGGCCCGGGTAGGGGAAAGAGCATAAGATTCAGAGTCCAAGGGCTTGAGTTTCAATCTTAGCCTGCTTCTTGCTGTCTGCGTTTTTGGGCCTGTTTCCTGTACCTATAAAATGAAAGGGTTGGACTAAAGGTTTCTGCCAGTTCTTTGATCTTATCTTCAACCTTAGGGGAAAAGTAGCTTTGAGCAGTAAGGTTGGGATACACACACACACACACACACACACACACACACACACACACACACACAGAGTCCGCCTCTGGAAAGTCTTGGGGAATGAAGATTCCAGAAGTGTCTTGGGAGAATATTGAGATGATAATTTTTCACATTTATATGGTGTTCAAAGGTTTATATGTATGTCCTATACATGACATCTCCAGCATGACATAGTGAATCAAGAACTAGCTCCTGAGTCAGAAAGAACAGGATTTGAGCCCTGCCTTTGACACTGACTGTGTGACCCTGGACAAGTCACTTAACCTCTCTGTGCCCAAGCAACTCCCTGAAATCCTAAGTGGCCAAAGGGTTGCTGATCTGCATTGGCAGAGGGAATCTCCTCATTGGGAGTTCTCTATATTGATGAAATCTCACATCTGGACCATAAAAACCTCCAGATTTAAAGAACACTTCCCTCACAATGCCTCATGAGCTAGATAGTGCAAGTATTCCAGATAGGGACTAGACTCGTGATTTCATTTGTATAGGGAATTATATTTACATGTAATACATAATATTTCTATGTACACTATAGATGTGTAGGCAAGGACACTCCCTCTGCCAGTATAAGTCAACACCTCCCTAGGCCCTAGAGCAGACATGTTACTATCTACAACACTGCAGCAAACGGAGTTAGAATGTAATTGGGAAATATTTAACAAAATAAATTAAACTATAGTATAACAAAGATAATATATTTTAAAACTGAGTCAATATATAGCCAGCAAGGGATCCTTATATTCAGATTAGTGGTCTGTTTCTTTTGGAGTGTGACACCATTGGTTTACAGCCCTAAATGGTTAAACGACATATCCAGGGTCACACAGCCAGTCAAAGGCAAGATTTGAACTGAGGTCTTTTTGGCTCAGAGGCCAGAAAATATCTATGCCATACTATCCCTCAAGTACTTTTCCCCCCATCTTAGATAAGAGGTTAGTTACTTGCTAATGAAAATAAACATGTTTATAGACCTAGCACTGTGACCTGGGGTTTAGGGTGACCAGGTTGGGACAGCCTGGGCTGCAGTGTGATAGCCTGAGCTAACCCAAAAGAGATTGGAGGGGGTCAGTACCTAGGACCAGGGCCAGAGACCTTTGGATCAACTTCTTGCCCACATCCCATAGTCATCCTTCATCTAAAATGAGGATCGACAGTGCGGACAGACATCAGGGTCAGATTTCTTCAGAACAGACTTCTTAACCTTTTTGGTGACTTAAGATTCTGCCTATGGCAACTCAGTGGTGCCTCAGAGAGGTAGAGAGATAGCGAGGTAGAGCTCTGAGCTTGGAGTCAGGATAGATCTGAATTCAAATCCAGCCACAGACACTTTGTAACTCTGGGTGAGACATTTAAACTTGATTTGCCTCAATTTCTTCATTTGTAACAGAGGGATGACAATAACACCTATTTATGAGGATCAAATGAGATAATAATTGTAAAGCATTCAGTACAGTGCCTGGCACCTAGTAAGTACTATATAAATGTCAGCTATTACTTTTATTATGAGCCCCTTCTCAGAATGATGCTTTAAAAAGAATCATAATTGAAAAAAATGCTAAACTTTAAGTAGAGAGTAGTAAAAATAAAAATACATTTTTTTCCCATCTGAGTTCACAGATCCCCTGAAATCTAACAACTCTTGCTTTAGACGGTAACAGGTCCTTGATCTGTGAAAGTATCTGAAATACTTTTTGTTTGGGGGTGGGGTGGGGAGAAATCAATGTCCTGAGCCCCTGCCCCTGGACATTCTTCAAAGTGGCTTAGATTCCAAGAGATAGTTTCATTCTGATGTCATTCCAAAGGGAAGATCAGAAAACTCCTAATATATTCTCTAGCCTTCACCTGCCTTTTTCTCACAATCTTTGTCTCCTTCCCACTGAAGAAGGATCATCTAATCCATTCTCCACATTTTACAAGTGAGGAAGCTGGGGCCCAGGGCAATTAAATGACTTACCTAAGGTCATGCAGGCAGTTAAGTGTCAGAGACAGCATTTGAACTCGTCTTCGTTCGCCACATCCCTGTGTCCTTTCCACGACACCATCCTGCCCCATCTCTTGACTCTCTCCAGCCCAAGATCGCTATCTTAGGATCATAAAATTTGGAAATGGGAGGGATATTGGAGGTCATCCTGCCTTCAAGATGAGAGAAGCAGGGCTAGACAGCATTTCATTCACAAAAGATGAGGCTGTCTTAGTAGACTGAAAGCTTGATATCCATTATAATTTAATGATGTGACATGGCATTTAAAAAATCCAGAAAGATCAAGAAAAGTGACTCCCTCCGTGTTGCCTCTGGTCAGAATGTCCTGGGTTCCACCTTTCGGGAAGGACATTTACAAACAGGAGGACAACGAATTGGCTTCCCATTCATTACATTTGAGGCTCAGTTGAAGGAAGTTGGCATGTTTAGCCTAGAGGAGATTGAGAGAGCATGTGAGAGAAGAAATGAAATATCTCAAAGGCCATAATGTAGACGATAGGTAAGATTTCCTCGGCCCCAGAAGTCAGAGCCAGAAGCAGTTAACTGGAAGTTATGGGGAGGTAGATTTAAACTCTATGTATGGAAAAATTTTCTGGCTATTAGTCACCCACAAGTGGAATGGGATGCCTTGGGAGCTATGGGATCCCCCTCACTTGAAATATTTAAAGACTAGATGATACTTATTTGGGCTACTATAGCGATGACTTCTGGTCAGGTTTGGATTTGGACTAGATGGCCTCTGGGGTCCCGTCCAACCCTGAGATACAACTGAGGAAATTGAGACCCAGTTAGGTGAAGCATTTGTCCCAAGTTACACGGAGTGGTAAGAAGCAGAGCTAGGGATTCAAACCCAGATCCTCTGGTTCCAAATCCAGCACCCTTCCCACTGTACCACACTGTCCCCTTCTAGTCCGACCTCTCCATCAGCAGGTCAGTCAACAGCACAGAACGAGCGTTTTCTGTGGACCAAGACTGTTCAAGCTAGAGGAGATATTGGAAGTTTTTGCGTCCAGCCTCATCTTTGTACAGAGGGGGAAGCCAGTGCCCACCCAGACTGGAGAGCTGACCTGCTTTAGGTCACACACAAGTTAGTGGCAGAACCACCAGAAAGTGGCTGCTGACCTTTTCCACCAGAGCTGAGTCTTGCTTTTTGATTTATTTCTCCACATTTCATTTCGTTGGGACACATTAGTTTATGGAGAGTTCAGCCTGATTCAAACACGGACAGATCTCAAAGCATCATTAACACCCTTCTGTCTCCAGTCACCCCACTCGCTGGCTGGCTGGCTGGCTCGCTCTTACCCATAGAAGCCTCCTCCCTCAGACCTTTCGTGTTTCCCTGGTGCCTGCCTAATTGTGATTAAGCTTTGTTTTGATACCGTCCCCCCCCCCCCCGGCTGGCCCCACTGGCCATGGGGAGACAGGATGGGGCGTCACACTCCCTTCTGTCTCCCCATTCTCGTCTGTGGCGGGGAGGAGGAGGGTGAGGGGGAGAGAGCAGGCATTCGAGAAAGCCCCTAAGGACCAAAATAAACCAGCGGTTATCTGATCTCCCAGCTGGCCCGGTTATCTGATCATTACATAATGCAGTCCAGCTGGGCCTCTCCTCGCTGATAGTATAAGGGCTTGGGAAGGAGGGATGAGAAGAGACAGAAAAATGTTAGGTTTTTTTTTTTCACACTCTGCTAGCAATCAAATCATTATCTTCATTCTTAGAAAGGATATGTCTGTCAATTGTCCTGTGATACCTCCCATAGTCACTATGATTTCCTAAGCCAAAATACTCTTCCTAGGGCCTGGCTCCCTTACTTGTATCGTCTTCCCTGTTAGAATGTGAGCCTCCTGAGGGTAGGAACTGTCTTGCTTTTTTGTAGCTGGACTCCTACAAGTGTCTGGCACAGATGCTTTTTTGCGCATTCATTCGTAACACTTCTAGATTTACAGAATCTCAAGAATTGTAGAGTTGGAAGACGACTATAGAGGCCAGAAATCTTCTTGAGTGGCTTGTGGTGTGTTAACATGTGTTGGTCTTGGGCAGTAATTTCTAAGTACCAGGGTGGTGTCCAATGCCCCTATCCGCAGCTATTTCCCTTTTGGCCACTAGCACTCAAGATGGTGCCCGTGCTGTTGGTATTGACCTGGTGAAGAGCTGGAACTCTTCCTAGAGGGCACCATCATATAGACTTTTCTCTATCTAAAGGTCTATATTCCCTGGCACTGAGAAAAGGGATACGGGGTTGGATGAAAGAAAGTCCAGGGGTCAATGGAAGGTTCCTCTCACCCTCATCCCCCATGTCCCCCCACCCTCTCATTCAGGCTTGCTTCTGTTCCCCACCAGAGCCCATCTTTGATCTCGAAGAAAACAGGAAGTGAGCAGGACAAGATGGAGACACAAACTTCCAAACAGTCTCCCCTTCTCCATCCTCCTCCTCCTGGCTCTGTGCATTCCTCAGGACGAGGTGTAGGGGGCCTGCTTCCTCTCCCCTTCCATGCCTGGCAGAGTAAATTTCCACTCTCTTCCCTCCCAGCTCAGAGCTTCCTGTCGGCCCCAGTGAGGGGAGGCCCAGAATGTAGTCTGGTCATCCTCCTACTTCCCTTACTCCCTGGCATCATGGGATCACAGGGCTGAGAGCAATAAAGGACCTTGGACATCAGCTAATTCATTCCCCCTCACTTTTCAGAAGAGGAAATTGAGACCTGGAGAAGGTAAATAACTTGCCCAAGGTCACAGAAGTAATTAGCAAAACTGGGATGGGAGCTCCCCATTCAAGTGATCGATTGGGTTGACTCTGAATCCATTAGTCCCCTCCTAGACCTTTTAAGTCCTTTCCAGGTCATCTGTTCCAGCTCCCCCATTCTACAGATGGGGTAACTGAGGGCAAGAGATGAACTCTGATTTGCCCAAAGTCATAAGGTAGGAAGTGGCAGGACCAAGTCTGGAAGCTATGACTCCTGTCTCCTGGCCCAGAGATCTTTTTAATTTAGCATATAACTGGGCCAGCTAGGTGGCGCAGTGGATAGAGCACTGGCCCTGGAGTCAGAAGCACCTGAGTTCAAATCCAGTCTCAGACCAGACACTTGACACTTACTAGCTGTGTGACCCTGGGCAAGTCACTTAACCCCATTGCCTAGCAAAAACAAAAACAAAAACGAGGAACCCAAACAATAATTTAGCGTATAACAGCACCTTTAAATAACTGAGCCAAAAGTCTCCCCCATCATTCCCCCAACTGGTGTTTTCTGTGATTTAAATAGCCAAAAAACAAGTACTGGAGGAGCCTTCTTATGTACCATCCCTGTGCCTAGCAATCTGAGGGAAACAGGAGAGGAAGGCACAGCTTTTTCTCTCTTGTCTTGGTGACATAAGACATACACAGACGATCCTCTGTCTGTATTTTTCCTACTCACTGTCAATCAATTAATTAAATAACAAACATTGGTCATACAATTACTATGCACCAGGAATGCAAAGATAAAAACAAAATAGCTCCTGCCCTCGAGAAGCTTATGTTCTTTCCTGTTAGCCCTGCTGACCTGTGGGGAGAAGAGATGGCCCTAGAAACCAGCCTGTGTGACTGTGCCTCAGTTTTCCTCATTTGTAAAAAATGAGGTGATTGTACTGAATGACCTCTGAAGTCCCTTTACGCTCCAGTTATGTGATCCAAAGTGTGCTAGGTTAGCACGTTATAACAATTCTTCTTTTCCTCGGGCAAGGCAGGGGTATTTGGGAGGGTGGGGGTGGAGACAGGATACCTATCTGTCATTCTGAGGCAAGCATATCTCCATCCAGCCAGGCATCTGGTTGATACATGGGCAGGGCCACTGGGGCAGGGCCTGGAATTGTAACTCTCCAGCCAGCTGTGGTTTGGTAGGTAGAGCTGTAATTGGAGTGCCCCACCCTACCCCTGGCCCAGGGTAGTGCCAAGTTAATAGAGTTGTCTATACGAGGAGGCATCCCTCCACCTCTTCTGTTTGCTGGTTGAGGTCTATGGGTCTTGAAAACCAAACACTTGGAAGTACTCAGCGGTTATCCTCAACATTTTGCTAGCACCCAGTGGAAAAAATCAGGGTCCCACCCTGAACTATCTCCACCATTTAGTGGAGTCAGTGAACAGCCTCTGCGATGTCTCATCCTTATCAACAAGGATTTAGTTCTGTGTAGCAGGCACTGTAGTACGTGTTCAGAAGGACACCAAGGTACGAAGGAAAAAAGAGAACTGAGCTTTTAGAGGTGGAAGGAACGGTTGAGACCACGTAGGCTTACCCCTTCATTTTTAAGATGAGCCACTGGGAGGCCCGGGAGTTGTGTCTTGTTGGAATTCACAGAGCTAGCTAGAAGTGTCAGAGTTAGGATGAGATTATTACTGACTGTCGCCAAACTTAGAACTCAGCATGACCCTCAGATTAGTCCCCTAAGAGGGCATGCATTTCTTTTTTCTATCACATTTAATTTTTTTTTCCTTGCCTAGCATGATTTAACACTCTGCTAGCTTGGAATCTACTTAAAGGAGATCCGACATAAGCAGTGTCTCTGGGACAGGACAAACTTTGGGCTTAGTGCTCCCCTAGGAAGTCTTGAGAGGTAGCTGGGGGTGCCTTCAAAATGGGACACTGGTGTGATCTCAAGGGTGATGGGATCAACCAATCTGATGGTAGGAAAATGAGTCAAATTCCACTCTTCCTTTGGTAACCAATCGTGGGCTTTGTCTCCAACAGAACCACTAGATCTCTTACCCCCCCACATACCCTGACTCTGCCACTTCCCTCTGCTAAGTAAACTCCCACCTTTCCCCTTCTGAACCAGGCACTGGACCCTCAGGGGAGTCATGACCTACAACAGCTGCTGCCCAGATGCTTTTGTGAAACTCCATCGAGCACGCCTGCCCCTTGCCCCCCAGATCGCCCCTCATCTTTTCGGCAGAAGGCCTGGCATGGAGTCACACAGGATAAGCAAACATGTCTTTGCTGTTGTTCTTGTTCAGTCATGACCCCGTTTGGGATTTTCTCAGCAGAGACACTGGAGGGGTTGGCCATTTCCTTCTCCGGCTCATTTTACAGATGAGGAAACCGAGGCAAACAGGGTGAAGTGACTTGCCAGGGGTCATATAGCTAAGTGTCTGAAGCCCGATAAGCTCAGATGATGAGTCCAGGCCTGGCACTCTATCCACTGCACCAAGCAAACATGAATGGTTCGCAAATATCTCTACATCATCTTCCTCTTCCCCTTCTTCCGAAGCCACCCCTCTTCAGGACTTTCCTATCACTGCCATGGGCACCACCATCCTTCTGGTCACCCAGGGTAGTGATCTGGCATCATCTCTGACTCCTCACCCTCCCTCATCCCACACAGATGCCCAGTCATGTAATCTCTCCCTTCCCAACATCCTCAACATCTGGCATTTGAGTTCCCTTCCACCCTCAACATCTGGCATTTGAGCTCCTCTCTCTCTATTTCCAGAGTTCCCTTTGCCCACAGCCATTATCACTTTTCTCCTGGACTATTACAATAGCCTGTCCTATGGTCTCCCTGCCTTTAAGTCTCTCCCTCTTCCAATCCAGAGATTCTCTTCAGTCTTTGCTCTGTGCTCGATCAATTCCAGTGGCTCCCTATTGACCTTAGAACCAAATATAATTTCAAGTTTATCTCTCATTCTTTTTCAATTTTTATTTTTTATAATGTACATAATTACCAGAACAGAAATATACTAAATAATTTATACACGTGTAAAAGTAGAAATATTGAGAGTACGTGCTCAAAATTTGTTTTGGTTTTTTATTGATGGAGCACATGGCCAAAAAAGTTCAGAGATCCTTTTGGACAAAGCTCTAGACCCAAAGTGAGAGACTGGGCCCACTTCCCTCCCCTTTGGCCTTGCTGGGTTTTGATGGCATTGTTCACCAGAGATTGAATTAGTAACTAATAGACAAAAAGAGAGGACAGGGTGGTGTATTGTATAAAGAGCTGGCTTAAGCATCTGGAAAGCCTGGGTTCCAAGTCTCTCTGCTCACATATAACAACCTCGGACAAACCATTGAATGTCTCTGTGACCCAGACAACTTCCCAAAGCCTTGTTGTAGAGCAGATGGCGATCTGCACTGGTGAAGGGGGTTTCCTTATTGGGAGTTCCCTAGTGAGTTCCCAGTGAAATCTCAAGTCCATTCCACAGGCAAAGCTCTGGATTGTGGATGGTTCTGTGAGCTGTCATTAGAGGGCCTGTTCCATTCTATTCCCAGCTCTGATACTGATTGAGCTGATGATGATTCCCTTCGGCCTACAGGGCATTTTTATTCCTTTTCAGGGGCCCTGCAGGGCCCCAGAGAATGGGTGAGAAGAGGGAAAAATAACCTAGTCCCAGAGGTAGAAACTTCCATTGCCTCTTACGGGCTACAGCCCTCAAGACTAAGAAATAAGTCATGATTCTCTCAAGCCTGGGTGCTCTGGACCCTGGGCCAACCCTCGGGCTGGCGACAGCCCGGGCCAGTCACACACGTGTGAGTGACTCACATCCTCACCCACATACCCACTGAGTTACAATTTCCTGACACCAGTATCTTCCCTTAACCACAATGTTCACTTTCAGTAATTTAGGAGAAACAGTGCCCCCCTTGCCTATGACCTTCCTTACCCTCTTCTCAGTGTAAGGCATGAAGAAAAGGCAAACAGACCCAGAAGTCTAGGACCCCTGATGTAGAGTGGGGGGAGGGGGCGGTGGAGAGAGAAGGGAAAGGAGCAGGCATTCACTTTGGAAACAGTAATTTTATTTTTTCCAATTATAAAGACAATTTTAACGTTCATTTAAAACATTTTGAGTTCTAAATTTTCTCCCTTCCTCACTTCCCTCCCCTCTCTCTAAGACAATACACAATTCAATATAGGTTATATATGTTCAGTCATGTAAAACATATTTCCATATTCGTCATGTTGTGAAAGAATAAACAGACTAAAAGGGAAAAGAACCACACAAAAAAGTGAAAATAGTATGCTTTGATCTGCCTTCAAACTCCATCCCTTCTTTCTCTGGATGTGCATTTTCCATCATGAGTCTTTTGGAATTGTCTAGGATGACTGTCTTGCTGAGAAGATAAATGACTTCATAAATAACTTAGCTCTTCTCAGCAGTACAGTGATCCAAGACAATGCTCATCACACCAATCATCACACAACGTGGCTCTTAGTGTGTACAACGTTCTCCTGGTTCCGCTCACTTCACTCAGCATCAGTCCACACAAGTCTTTCCAGGTTTTTCTGAAGTCTGCCTGCTCACATTTCTTCTAGCACAATAGTATTCCATTACATTCATAGACCACAACTTGCTCAGCCATTCCCCAGTGGATGGGCATCCCCTCAATTTCCAATTTTTAGCCACCACAAAAAGAGCTGCTAGAAATATCTTTGTACATGTGGGTCCTTTTCTTTTTTTTTATGATCTTTTTGGGATACAGATCAAGAAGTGGTATTAGTGAGTCAAAAGATATGCCCAGTTAGGTTGTTTTTCAATGTTCATTTGAAAAAATGTAGGTCCAAATTTTCTCCGTTCCCCTCCCCCCTCCCTAAGACAGTAAGCAATTTGATATTGGTTATATAAGTGCAATCGAGTAACCAAATTTCCATATTAGTTAGAGAACAGGCATTTGTTAGACACCTATGATGTGCCAGGCACTGTGGTAAGTGCTTTACAAATATTATCTCATTTGATTTCCTCTTAGACTCACAACCACCCTGTATGATATATGCTATTATGATCCCCCTCTTACAGTTAAGGAAACTGAGGCAGATAGAGGTTAAATGACTTATCTAGGATAACACAGCTAGAAATCTTGTGAGGCTAGATTTGAACTCAGGTCTTCCTGACTCTAGGCCCAGCACCATAGCCACTGCCCCACCTAGCAGGTGCAAATTGTGCATTGAAGTCATGTAATAGGGATATTCCTAATTCCTTACATTTACCATTGAAATACTATGACTTGAAGCTTAGAAAATACTATCATATCCAACTTCTTATGTGCTGACCCTTACAATCCTCTTAGATAGGCAGGGGGAGAAATTTTGGTTCCATTTTATAGAGGTGAAAAATAGGCCTCAGTAAGATGAAGCAATCTGCCCAAAGTCATGAGACAAAAGCAGGACTGTTGGAGATTTGTCCCAGACGTCAGTATGGGGGGGTGGGGTGTCTGGATACCAATGTCCCCCTACCTGACCCCATGGGGCCATGAGGAAAAGCAGGCTGAGGAGAAGGGCAAAGGAGTAGTGTTGAGGCTGGAGGAAGGGGAGAAGAGACAAATTATAGGTCTAGACCTGGAAGGGCCCCTAGAGGCCTCTTAATTCAACCCTCCTCATTTTGTAGATAAGGTAACTGAGACTTGAAGAGGTTATTTGACTTGCCCAACAAGGGCACACTGGTAGGAAAGGATCAGAAGCAGAATTCGAACTCAGGTCCTCTGATTCAAGAGTTAGCACTCATTCTGCTATAACACATTGCCTCCAAACCTAGGCTGTCCACTTCATTAGTGAATGGACTATCCTCTGGGCTCATCATACCTGTCCCCTTGCCCCTCCTCAACTGTTATGGCTGTAGATAAAAACAAATCCTTTGTTATGATTCTGAGCTAGAACTGGGACTAGAACCTGGGCTTCCTGACTCCTGCTCCAGAACCTTTTCTGCTTTGAAAGCAGGGACCGTACTCCCCAATCATCCCGGCCTCCTTCCTCACCCATCTCTCCCTCCCTGCCCAGATTAGGACACCGGCCCTAAAGGTGACTATGTATATTCTCTAACAGGTCCTCTGGAGAAAGCTGACTGCACCCTGGAGCTCCCGGACTCTGAAACAGGAAAGGTGACATACACCACAAATCAGGTCTCTTGGGGTTGCTTGGGCCAGAAACCCCTTAACTCTACCCGAGAAGTCCATGTCCTCAACCTGAACTTTCCAAAGGTGAGTGATCCCTTGACCAGCTGGCTTCAGGGCTCAAGGGAAGTCTCCCCCAACCCAACACCCTCTCTCAACAGTAAATGGAACCTCAACCAGCTGTTATTGCCAGGCCTTGATGCCTTGGGGTGAGGGCATTGCCATGGACCAAGATCTGGTATATTGGTATCTGACCAAGACAACCACCAGAAAATCATTTGCAAATGATGCAATTTTCCTCAATTTTCTGAGTGCTATCATTAACTAAATGGGTTTCTTTGTTGGCTGATTGGGGCTGGTAAGGCCAGAAGACTGTCAATTAATCAACAAGCAATTATTAAGTGCCTACCATGTACGAGGCATTGTGGAATATAAAGACAAGGGAAATAGTTCTTGCCCTTGATAGATAGACAAACAAAAGACAGACGAACAGACAGACAAGACAGACAGACAGATGGATAGATAGATAGTTCAACCGAGCATCTATTATGCACATACTTTGCATCAAGCACTGTGCTGGGCACTAGGGATACAAATACAAACAAACAGGACAGTTCTTACCCTCGAGAAGGTTACATTTTAGTGGAGGGAAGACAGATACGTTGATGGGCAGTTTTTGCTCAGTCACTTAGTCTTGAAGCTATAATGGGCATGTGATGACAAAAACGAAACTGTCCCTGTCCTCGAGGAGCTTACATTCTGTTCATCCATTTCACATCTGCTAAGGTTTCTTGCAGCTCTGAGTCCTAAGATTCTTCCTGGGAGTCAGGGCAGGGGCCCAGCTGCTTCCCTCCAGGCAGATACAGAAGGAACACTGATTGGCCTCAGGTACCACAGTCTGTGGGAGTCCTTAGTCTGAGGCCTCCTCTATGGGCCATACTCTGAAAGAGAGAGAATTTCTTTCAAGGAGTCTGGCAATTCTCTAAAGTCCTGAGTTTTCCATGTGTGGCCTAGTTGGACAAAGCCAATAAAAGTTCTTGGTTAGGCGGTCTGAGGGAAGGTGACTTCCCCTCTGGGGTAGGCAGCTTGGCAGCTTCAAGGAGATGAGCCACCAGGAGATGGGTCCAACCAGCTCTGATGGTTCTGGGACCAGAACTCTTGTGGGGGCATGGACAGGAATAAGCAAAGGGGCAGGGTGCCGTTAAAGGCACCCACCAAGTCAGATCATGACCCAGAGGAGACAGGAAACCACTGTCGGGTGTCTCATAGCTTCTAGCTGGGCCCCCTGTTCTGAACTGTGATAAGACAGCCTCAGCATAAACACTCCCCACAAACCCAGGCCAGTGGGACTGATTCAGCTCTTACGTAGATTCCAGTAGCTTCTACTCCTTGAACAACACTGGCTGGAAATGCTGAGATTTGAGGATTTTCTGATTAATAAGACAGTGACTCATTCTTGACGACAATGGCCAATCCTGTCAAAAACCAGACCAGGAAAGGCTCCTTCCAGTCCTTGGTCAAGGGAGTGGGGGATTCCTGCCACCTCCCCTGGGGCCAGCTGGGGATATGAATAGGGAGGCACTAGTTCTGTGATTTCAGCAGTATAGGGAACTCCCAGGTGAGGACACTCCCTCTACCAATACAGATTGGCATTCTCTAACTCTCAGAGTTGCATACAGAGCCAAGAGGTTGAGTGATTTGCCCAGAGTTACACAAGCCACTAATTTTTTTTTTAAATTATCATTTACTTATTTGTAACATTCATTTAAAAACTTTAAGTCCCAAATTCTTTCCCTCTCTCCAGCCTCTCCCCTCCCCATTGAGAAAGCAAGCAATGTGATATCAATTACACATGTGAAGTCATGCAACACATTTCCATATTAGTCATGTTGCCAAAAGAAAAATAAAGAAAATGAAAAAATTATGCTTCAATCTGCACTCAGACTTTACCAGTTCTCTCTCTGGAGGTGGATTTTTTCTTTACAAGTCCATCAGAATTCTCTGGAATCATTGTCTTGATCAGAGCAGCTAAGTCTTTCACAGTTGATTATCACCGCAATATTCCTGTTACCGTGTACCACGTTCTCCTGGTTCTGCTCACTTCACTTTGCATCAATTCATATAAGTCTTCCCAGGTTTTTCTGAACCCATCCCTTTCATCATGTATTACAGCACAATAGCATTCCATCGCAATCATATGTCACAACTTGTTCAGCCATTCCCCAATTGATGGGCATCCCCTCAGTGTCCAATTCTTTGCCCCCATAGAAAGAGCTGCTATGAATACTTTTGTACATATAGGTCCTTTTCCTTTTTATTCTTGCTCTCTTTGGGACACAGACCTAGTAGTGGTATTGCTGGGTCAAAGGGTATGAACAGTTTTCTAGCCCTTTGGGCATGGTTCCAAATTGCTTTTCAGAATGGTTCACAATTCCACCAACAGTAGAGCCATTAATTATTAGAGGCAGGGCCTGAACCCAGGTCTTCCAGGCTTAGAGGTCAGTTCTCTATTACACTATGCTTATCACAACAGTGATAAAAACAATAGCTAAAAATAAGTTAGCACTTATGTAGCACAGTAAGGCTCAAGAAGTATTTTTACAAATATTATCACATTTAATCTTCACTATAAGTGGTGTTGAACTGAAACAGAAAAAGGAGCCACTAATTTATGCATAAGGATCCCTGTGGGCCTCATGTTGACTTAGTTTTAAAATGTAATGTTATCTCTGTTTTATTATATTTTTATTTTGTTAAATATTTCCCAATTTCATTTTATTCTTAAAGAGGCCCATGATTCTGTGTTGGACACCTCTAGTCACACAGCTCTGTGAGGTGCTATTATTTTCCCCATTTTATAGATGAGGAAACTGAAGCAAGCAGAGGTTAAGTGGCTTGCCCAGGATCACACAGTAGTAAGTGTCTGAGGCTGGACTTGAACTCAGGTCTTCCTGATGACAGGCACATTGCTCTATCCACTTGGACATTCCCTTACAGTTTGGGAAGTATCTGGGGCCATTTCTAGTCATCCTGGTCTGTGTCTTTGCTCGGGTTGGGGGGGAGAGAAAGTGAGGCTGGTGACTTTGCACAGCCCTGCCTTACTTAAGTCCCATTCACTTGAAAGTCAAGACGTCACCTTCCTGACATCATGCAACAACAAATAACAACAACGTTCCCATACATTACCTCGTGCTCACAATGACCCTTGTCAGCAGGAATGGGGCTGCGTATTATTCTGCTGGGCAGCTAGGCGACACAGTGAATAGTACACTGGGTCGGAGTCAGGAGGACCTGAGTTCAAATCTGGCTCAGAATCTTGTTAGCTGTGTGACCCTGGGCAAGTCACTTAACACTGTCTGCCTCAGTTTGCTCATCTGTAAAATGAACTGGAGAAGGAAATGGCAAACCACTCTGGTATCTTTGCCAAGAAAATGCCAGATGGGGTCAGGGAAAGTCAGACATGACTGAAAATGACTGAACAACAAAATATTCTACTAGAGCAGGCTGCAGGAGGCTGTGTGGACAGTGCATACAGCATTGGACCTAGAGTCAGGGAGACCTAAGTTCCCGTTTGGCCTCAGACACTGACTAGCGGGTCAAGTGTCTCAACCTCTCTCGGCCTCGGTTTCCTCACTGATAAAATGAAGGTAATGATAGCACCTACCTCCCAGAGCTCTTGTGAGGACAAAATGAGGTAATATTTGTAGAAGACTTTGCAAACCTTTAAGCATTATTTAAATGCTAGCTATTATCATTATTATTACTTTTAATGTGGAAGCTCATAAGACTACATATGTAAAGCACTTTGGAAAACCTTAAAACATCCCATGCATGTGAGCTTTTGTGGTTGTTCCCATTTTTTGGATGAGAAGTCTGAGGCCCAATGAGGCGCAGTGACTTGCCCCGAGGTCGCACGGTGAGTCTGTGGCATAGCTGGGGCGAGAAGGTGATGTTTCTTCCCCGCCTTCTGCTGCTTCTTTGCAGGGTCAGACGAGGAGGGGATCAGAGCCCCGGGGCTGTGGTGAGCAGCAGCTTGTCGGTGTCTGGGTCGGGGCTGACAGACAGCCGGCTCCTGACCTGGCTGGGGTGGGAGGGGGCCTGGAAGGGGAGAGGGAGGAGGGCCAGCCGCATGGCTCCGCTCCTAGAAGAATTACTGGAAGCTGCTTTCTATAAGTGACTCCCAATGTGCAGGGGACGGAGAGACAAAATTCCCTTTCCCGCAGTTGCTGGGTCCATCAACAATGGTCTCTGGAAAACACAGGCAATAAAAATAGAAACGGAGGGCCCACATGGCCCGGGTGGAGGGGAGGGGGGGAATCCTGGGGTCAGGCAGGGGCCTGGAGTCCTGGTCTACAGTCTGATTTTCCCTTCTGGAAGTCACATGAGCCTCACTGGGATCCCGGCCGGGGGCGGGGGGAAGGGGCTGTGGGCTGGGGGGAGGATTTTTGCTGCCAAGCATCTGTTAGGTCTACGCTCCAGAAACCAAGGCCCGGCGCACAGAACCAGCTTCACTAGCAGCTGAGGTTGTTGTCCAGTTGTTTCAGTAATGTTGGACTCCTCATAACCCCAGTTGGGATTTTCTTGACAAAGATACCAGAGTGCTTTGCCGTTTCTTTCTCCAGTTCATTTTACAGAAGAGGGAACTGGGTTAAGTGACTTGCCCAGGGTCACCCAGCTAGGAGGTGTCTGAAGTCTGACTTGAACTCAGGTCTCCCTGACTCCAAAAGCAATGGAAGTGAGGGTTATGCGCCAGTTCCTTCATTTCCAGTTCCTCTCTGGCACCATTGTGAGTTTGCCCATCATTCTGTTTTGCCCCTTATGACCAGCCTCCAGCCTGGCAGTGTCCTTCCTGACATGTGGTACCCAGCTCTGCACTCAGTGCCTCCATCCTGAACCTTTCCTGCTCCTAATTCTAATTCCTCTCATGGTGCCATAAAGGTCCTCGTTTTTGTCTCTTAGGGAGCTGAAAGCTCTGTGTTGGCAGGCCACATGTTATAGACTTCAGTGTATACCCCACAGTACCTGATACCAAGCTGGACACACAGAAAGCCCTAAATATAGATTTATTGGTTGGCTTTAATAATAGCTCACTATACAAAATGGTGCTTTAATCTTGGCAACTCAATGCAAATGTGAGATAGGAACTAGACCACAGGCATGCTGGCTCTGGAAAGCCAGTTGTTAAATTTTCAGTGTGAGCATTTATGACTTAGAAGTCTTCCAATACTACAAATCAGGGCTTGATTTATTGATTTATTATTGATTGTTTTATTGATTTGTTTAGACTTAAGAAAGTGATGAAAAATGTTAATCTGCTAAAATAGAGTAAAAGTGTGTCCTTTGTACACTTTCCCCCCCTCTTGGGGAGCCACTTGTTAAACTGTTACCAGTTTACCAGTTACCAGTTGTTAAACTGTTTACCAGCACACCACTGAACTAGAGATATGATTTCATTGGTACAGGGAATTTAAGGATGTGGAAGTTCCTTCTACCCATGCAGGTTGGCACCTCCTCCACTGTTGTCTAGTTGATTAGTTATGTCCAACTCTTTGTGACCCCATTTGAGGTTTTCTTGGTGAAGGCACTGGAGTGGTTCACCACTTTATTTTGTAAATGAGGAAGCTGAGGCTAACAGGGTTAAATGACTTGCCCAGGATCACACAGCTAACAATAAGTATCTGAGAATGGATTTGAACTCAGGTCCTCCTGACTCCAGGATTGGTGCTCTATCCACTGTACCATCTAGCTGCCCAATTAATAATAATAATAAAAAACATTTATATAGCACTTATTATGTGCCAGGCACTGTGCTAAGTGCTTTACAATTATTATTTCATTTGATCCTCACATCAACCCTGAGGAAACAGAAGTTAAGTGACTTGCCCAGGGTCACACAGCTAGTAAGTATCTGAGGTCAGATTTAAACTCAGTTATTCCTAACTCCAGGCCCAGTGCTTTATCCACTGCATCCATCTAACTGCACCTTTAAAAAGTCACCTGGAGGGATGGTATCAGAAAAACCTGGAAAGACTTCTAGAAAGTGATACAAAGTGAAGTGAGCAGAACCGCAGAACCTTGTACACAGTAACAGACATACTGTATAATGATCAACTGTGAGCAACTTAATTCTGGTCCACGCAATGATTCATGACAATTCCCAAGGACTCACAGGGAAAAATGCTATCCACCTCCAGAAAGAGAACTGGTGAATTCTGAACACAATTGTTAGCATAATTTTTTCACTTTCTTTATTTTTGTTGTTTTGTTTTGTAACATGGCTAAAGGGGAAATAGGTTTTGCATGATTTCACACGTATAATTAACATAATAATTTAATGTAATTAACGTAATTGCTTGCCTTCTCAATCGGAAGGGGGAGGGGCTGGGGAGAAGGAGAGAATTTGGAACTCAAAATTCCAAAAAATGAACGCTGAAAATATTTTTTTGGTTGAGTTGCCTAGAGCACTGATAATTCTAGTGACTTGCCTAGCATCACACAGCTGGTACGTAGCAGGGAGTGGAGGGTAATAAAATCTGCATCTTCCCACCAAGACCAGCTCTCTATCTATTATATCACAGCTGCCTCTCTTCATACAGGGAGTATGTGATTATCTCCACTTTACAAGTCAGGAAAGCGAGGCTCAGAGCAGTTAAGTGACCTGGGACACACAGCTTAATAAATGCAGAAGTCAAGACTTGAACGCAGATCTTCCTTTTTCCAAATCTAGTAGTCTTTCTCTAACCTCATATCTGGCAGCTAGTTGGCTCAGTGGTCAGAGTGCTGGGCCTGGAGTCAGGAAGGCTCATCTTTCTGAGTTCAAATCTGGCCTCAGGCACTTGTTAGCTGTGTGACGCTTTTAACGCTGTTTGCCTCAGTTTCCTCATCTGTAACATGAGCTGGGGAAGAAAATGGCAAACCACTCCACTATCTTTTTCAAGAAACCCCCAAATGAAGTCACAAAGAATCGGACACAACTGAACAACAAAAAAATCTCATGTAACTGGCAAATGTATTCTCATGTTCCAGTCTCACTTCACCAGGCTACACTGGGTATTACAGCTTCTGAGACTACCTCAGCTCATGCTCAGATTTTTACCTGTGACCTGAGACTTTACAATTGACTCTCTAATAATTCCTACGACAAAGTAGGGCTCAAGGATACCTAGGTTGTGCAGGAAATCATTGCGTTTTCCTAACCCAAGCACTGAACATTACACATTTATCGAAGCAAGATCTGGTTATAATGAATACCCAAAGCAGTCCCCAAAAGTCTGAGGAGAATGTGGAAGTAAGCTAGAGCATCATCTCCCTTTGTCTCCACTTCTGAGGGGGATGGGCTGGTTCTGCATATGTTCATTTATTCATTCAACAAGCATTAATCACCTACTGTATGCAGTGGAAACAAAGCCCCCCCAAAAAAAGCCTCCAACCTATGTACACACATATGCATATGTGTATGTATATGCAAATACACCCACACATGTATAGTTATTTATATGTGTATAATACACATGTATAATTATATGTATGTATACCACGGAAACAGGCCTCAAGTCATGGCCATATAATATCTGTGTACAGTGCACATGTGTGTATGCATGTGCACACGTGTGTATATGCGGGGGTGTGTACATATATGTATATGGTGTGCATACAGGTGTGTATATATTGATATATGTGCACATATATGTATGTATATATATATATATATATAGCATTGTGATGCATATATACACATCTTTTTTAGGACCCAGTAAAAGGGCTACCTTATTCTCCACCATGGGGTCATAGGATTTGGAAGTGAATTTAGAAATCATCTAGTCTAATCCCCCTCAATTTATCTTTAAATGCGTTTTTTTGATGCCTTCTGTCTTCATATCACAACCATTTCAATGCTTCCCTTCAGATTGACCCTTCATTTGTGAAGAAGAAAAAGAATTCAGCAAGAACGTCCCATGCAGTGCCCACATCCAATGCTTTATGCAGTATTCTGTGCTGAGTGGCCCCCCGCCTATCTACCTGGAGCTCCCTGCCCCATTCCTGCCATTTGATATATGGTCACACAGGAAATGAGGGGCAAAGCTAGTTTTTCTGACTCCAAATCCAATGTAGTTTCTGCTACTCTGCCTCCTTTAGACGGTTAAGCTAACTGCAGTGCCGGGGGATAGGGAGGGAAGGGGTTGGGAATCCATCCCCACAAATCAGAGGGACAGTCTCCCACTGTACGCTCAGAACAGCTAACTTTGGTTGCCACACGGGCTCTGACTGCTGTCGTTGTCTCTCTCTGTCTCTCTCTTTTTTTCCCAGGATTTCTCAGAATTGAAGCTGACCATTCAGGTTAGCAAGGGGAATGTCCCACAGCCCAGAGATGTCCATGTCATCCTCAATGTCCAGGGTCACATTAACCTCTTGCTGCAGGCCCCAGGAATTCCAGTCAACCTTTCCTTGGTAAGGGCTTTGGGCAAGAGTCATGGGAGGTTTGGCAAGAGGGACAGGTATGTCCCATCTGGACAGATGCAGGGAGGAAGTATTGGCTCTGGCCTTGGCTAAGGTATATCTCTATGTCCCTGGGTCTCTGTCTTATTATTCACTGTCCCAAATCTTTTCATACTCTTCTATTTTTTTTCTCCCAAGAAAGCAAATACCATAATATTGGCCTGACCTACCTTATAGAGCCAGATCAAATGAGATTATAGTTTTTGTTTTTGTCTTTGTTTTTGTTTTTTTTGGTTAGGCAATGGGGTTAAGTGACTTGCCCAGGGTCACATAGCTAGTAAGTGTTATGTGTCTGAGGCCGGATTTGAACTCAGGTCCTCCTGAATCCAGGGCCGGTGCTCTATCCACTGCATCACCTAGCTGCCCCCAAAATGAGATTATAGTTGATATGATCATTAATTCCCTTTGTGACCTTGGACAAAGCACATTCCCTTCCTGAGAGTCAGTTTACTTACTTGTCAAATGAGGTTGGATTAGATTAGGAGGTTCTTAACCTTTTTTTTTTTTTGGTGTCATGGACCCATGGCAGTATGGTGAAACCTATGGATTCCTCAGAATAACATTTTTATTTATTTAATATGTATATATTATTATAATTGTATTATATGTTAATATATTATTGTAATATTATAAATAATATCATTTATTTAATATTTTTAGATGCAACAAATAAAATACATAGTATTAAAAAGGAAACCAATTATAATGAAGTACAGTTATCAAAATTGTTTAAAAAACCAAATTTCCATACTCCAAATTAAGAACCCCTGGACCAGATGTGTTCAATGTCCTAGTGAGGTGATTCTGTGAAATTCTAAGCAAGGCATGAGCGTTCTTGAAAAGGTTAAAAAGTACAGCACAAATGGGAAAGATTATTATTGTCTCTCCAAATAGTGACTGCTAAGGTTCCTTTTCACACAAACTGAATTTAGTTAGAGATTCCCCAAACCCCTCACTCTCATTTCATCCTTGGTTAGACCCTCCAACACTATCCCTAGACTTAGCCCTTGGAAGTGGGTTGGGGAGGAAGGGTGAGAGGAAAGAGGAGAAAAATCATAAGAGCATAGACTCAAAGAATTTCAGGATACCAGTGTTAAAAAGGGACCTTAAAAGTCATTTAGTCCAACACTTCACCCAGGACAAGAATGCTCTCTGCAGCATCTCTGGCTGGTCATCCAGGGTCTGCTTAAACCTCCCGTGGGGGTTCATTCCACAAGGCAGCACATTCTATTGTTGGACAGCTCTAGGCTAATAAATCAATCGACAAGCATTATTTAAATCACTTACTATGTGCCTGACACTATACCAAATGCTGGGAATACAAAGACAACAGAAAAGAAAAACATTCCTTGCCCTCAAGAAGCTTACATTCTAATAAAAACTAACATTTTTGTAACATTGTAAGGTTTGAGCCTCATAACAATCCTCTTATGAGGTAGACACTCTACAGGTATTGTTATCCCCATTCTTCAGTTGTGGACTGAGACCCAGAGAAGTTTAGTAATTTGTCTTTAATCACATTAGCCAATAAGTATCAGAGGCAGAATTGAAAATTGACTGATTCCAAATCCAGTGCTCTTTCCACTAGACCAAGGCTGCCCTTGGGGACCAATTAATCTAATAGGGGAGACTGTGGAAAACACACTCAGAAGACACAAGATACACACCCAGGAGGCACATAAACAGGCTGACTGAGGAACAGCTGGCTCAGACTCTGAAGCCAAGTGCTAAGGGAGAGTCTGGAAGAACTGGACAAGAACCAGTCTCTGTCCTCCAGGCTCAGTGAAACTCCCTGTCTACCACAGCTAGGAATGCTACCCCCTGCCAACAGATATTAGCAGCTATTGTTCTCAGAAGAAACAACGTAAGAGAGGAGGGGAGGAAGAGAGAGAGAGAGAGAGAGAGAGAGAGAGAGAGACAGAGACAGAGAGAGACAGAGAGAGACAGAGAGACACAGAGACAGAGAGACACAGAGACAGAGAGACATAGAGAGAGAGAGTGAGACAGAGACAGAGACAGAAAGACAGAGAGACAGAGACAGAGAGAAAGACAGAGAGACTGAGAAAGAGAGAGATGAGAGGCAGAGAAAGTGGAGAAAGTAGAAAGACACAAAGAAACAGAGAGAAAGAATAGCAGGGAAAGATGATAGGGGCCAGGAAGAGAAGGAGGAAAAGACAAAAAAAACCATAGGAAAAATGGGAACAAAGGCTGAAAGGGGGTCAGAGACAGATTGAAAGGTATGTGTTCAGGAGTGGGAGGGGGAGTCAGACGGCAAATGGCAAATCAGCGTCTGTAAGTCCTTGGACACTATGTAGTTTGACCCCATCATATTAGATGGGGAAATTGAAGCCCAGATCTGGGCATGGGCTTGTTCAAGGTCACTCCATGGCAGAGTCAGAACTAGACCCCAGGACTCTTAACTGGGTGCTTTTTGCCAAAGCATCTTGGGACATATGGAGCTACGCACTCCCTCCCCTTAGCCCTCCCTGGGCAATTTCCTTGCCTGCTGGCAGCCTGCCCCTGCCCCGGTGAGTGATCTGAGTCCTGAGCCAGCAGGGACCCGAGCATGACGCAGAGGACATAAGAAGGGGCCTGAAGCCCAGGGCAGGAAGGTGATAGCTGATTCTGGCTCCAGCTGGGGCCATGGGGCCTGGTGCCCAGGGGAGGGGAGCAGCCCAACGCCTTCCTCACGGTGGCTAATAATACCCTGGACAGAGAGACAATGGCGGGAGCAGTGACTGCTATCTGATGTAACACGTGGCACTCACCCAGGGCCCTGAGCATCGCCTCTGAGAGCCACTTCTTCAGCTATCTAACTGAGGAAGGACAGGGCCACACAACCAAGGTCTCCCCAGAAGAGGTCCCCCACAGCTTCTTCTCTACCCTTGGCCTTGATCCAAGGTAACAGATGGGGGGGCTGTACGGATGAGGGTTAAGGAGAAACCCCAAGGCAAACCTTCAAAAGGGATGGATATACTGCATGGGGTTTGCCTATCTCTTTGAGGACCAGAGGACTTGAGTATGAGAACTCCCTGCTCCCCTTCTATAAATTAGAAAATGCTAAGACCCCTAGAGTCTGGGGAGTGGAGAGAAGCTAGGAGAAGTAGTCAAAGATGAGGGAGGGCAGAAATGAAGGGAAGCAGGTCCATTTGGGTGATGGGGGAATCTAGACATGGCCTTATGACTAGAAGGAGCCTCCAGAAGTCATCCAATCCATCTCTCTGCTTCCAAACTGCCTCAGACAGTTGTCTCTCTGTCCTTATTTTTAAAGCATAGCTCCTCAGTCTGGTATTTGACCCCCTTCATTTCCTCTTGCTCATCCTTCAGTGGGGGGTGGTCCTGAAGGCCCTTAAGACTCTGATCTAGCTGCCCCTCAGCTGCCCCTTCTCAGGTGAAATTCTTCCTTTTCTAAACCTCATTCATCCTGCTTAAGAAGGCAGGCCCCTCCATGAGAGGCCACTGCCACCTCAGAACTCTTGCTGTACTTCTGTCCACACCACTTAGAGAGCATTTGGGCCACTTTTGTCTGGCATTGTTCTTTTCTTAGCCCTCCAAGGAGACAGGAAGCTCCCCATAGGCAAGGACTTTCCTTTCTCTGGCTCTCCCATGGCAGCTAGCACGAGGCTCTCCCAACTGGCAGACAGTAGGTGCTCTGGAAATGAGTATCAAAGGATTGAAATAGCCTCTCCCCCTTAGCCCTCGTGCTAATCTCTCCCTCTCCCCTCTCGTCCTAGGCCCTAGCCCCTATAGAATTGGGGAATAGGGATGGGGGAGGGAACTGGAGAGGTTTATCAAAGACACATTTCTTGGAGAGCAACAGGGCGCTTCAGAGAGGGTTCAAGGCTCAGGGCCATCCCTAAGGGCGACTACAATGTAAATTCCAGCCCATAAAATTCCTATGAGGTCAGGTTAAAATGAACACTCAGGGCCTTTTAAAGGAAAGGAAGAAAGTCCCAGGGTTTCCTTGCCCCAGGGTAAATTTCACAAAACATACCCGGGAAAGCAGGATAGAAAAGCATCTGCAACTTTTTAATGTAGGTGGATGTCCTGCAAGGGAGCAGGGCCTATAGCCCTCCCCCTAGAGCCAAAAAATGCTGTAGCTCCATGGGTAGTGCTCCAATCCAGCTCCTGCTACATTAAGACCCATTCAGCTGAGGGTGAGCCACAGACCCTGACACATAGAAAGACTAATCCCAAGTGGAGGAACTCACATGGTTTGTGGTTTTGGTTTTTTTTTTTTTAAATATGAGGCAATTGGGGTTAAGTGACTAGCCCAGAGTCACACAGCTGGTGAGTGTCAAGTGTCTGAGACCAGTTGAACTCAGGTCCTCCTGACTCCAGGGCTGGTGTGCTATCTACTGCGCCACTTAGCTGCCCCAAGGAGCTCACATGGAGATTACAATGTGGCAGCCCATGGAAAAGAAATCTATCTGGTAGCTTCCAATTTTTATTAAACATTCTTGCTAACTAACTGCTAAGTTCAGTTGTTTCTACCTTGCTGAAAGAACATAAGTGCTATCAGTACGCTCTAAATTTTTATGCCCTGGGTCAAGCTCTACTCACCTCACCCTAGGTCTGACTCTGCTTTTCTCAGTATTGACAGTCTTTCCACAGAATACCTCTGCTCAGAAGAGCAAGTTTCTGAGAATTTCCCTCATCTCCTTAGGATCCTACAAAGGTCTTCTTAAAAGAAGCATATGTCGACTACAGTGTCTTACCAGACTTCTTCGGAAAGGAAGAGCTCCTTAACTGGGCCCAGAGGACACATGGAGACCTTACCTCCTATGCAGAGATGGATGACCCTCAGAGCATCATCCTCCACGTGGGTCAAGGTCAGCTTCCTCAAGAGAGGGGCCTCTTTGAGGCACAATCTTCTTTTCCCCCAACTCCCACCCCCTTTCCTTGTAGCAGTGCTAAGACACACTGCTAAAGCCGGGAAAGACCTTAGAAATTGTCTTCTTCAACACTATCCCTCCCCATCCCCAAACTGCTTTTTCAAGGATGAAGGAAACTGGGACCTGGAAAAAAGGCGAAGCAACTTACTGAAAGTTAATATTGTGGCCTCAGTATGGTAGCAGAGGGAGATGCTCTATTTTTCTTTTTCTTGACATGAATAATACCATTTTAGAGTAACTTCCATTTCTTTAAAATGTGTTAAACAGTCATATCTAATCTTCA
Organism: Phascolarctos cinereus; assembly: GCF_003287225.1. NCBI lineage: Eukaryota > Metazoa > Chordata > Mammalia > Diprotodontia > Phascolarctidae > Phascolarctos > Phascolarctos cinereus. Next base: position 268,776,331 of record NW_027555625.1, read on the forward strand.
TGTTTACCTATGGCTCAGAAGACAGAGTCTACCCTATCTCAGACCCTTGAAGACAATATAAGGCTGGCAGATTAGAAAGTCTTTGTAGCCACTCCCTTGGAAACCCAACAAACTGTCCCCAAGACCAATGATTGTCCCATTGTGAACCAGCATGACCAAGTGTGTTTTGTACAAGTACTTGTAGGAAATGGTTCATTGCAGAAGCCTTCTTGACCCACAGAGACACACTTCTGTATGTGCCAACTGTTGCTTCTCCTGGCCCAGGCTTGTAGCTTAGTGTATAGAATAAACTTTTCTTTTACTGACGTATTCTAAATTGCACTGAAGCAGGTCTCTTTGCCCTGTAAGCAGAAAGAATACAGGAAGGGGCAGAGCCACAGCTTGGCTGAATCCAACTCTTTTGATTCTCGTTCAGTGTCCATGTCGGCAGAGGTTCATGATGTCAACACTTCTAGGACTCCACACTTCAGCAGCCTCCCCAGTGTAATGCATAGAAATTGCAAAGTCCTTGTAGATGTTTTAGAATAAACCCTTATCTTGCAGGTGAAGACACTAAAATCAACAGAGGTAAAAATGATTTGGTCAAGTTATACAGAAAGTTAGTAGCAGGGTCATGACTAGAACCCAGATCTTCAGACTCCCAGTGAAGGACTCTTGACATTATTGTCTGGAGGGCAAGACTTTCACTAACTGGCCCTCCAACCATTCTTGAGGTTCTTGGAGTTTCCTTGATGCTGGTAGCTGAGTTGGGACAGAAGATCTGTCTTCCTTTGGGAGGTCCTGAGCCCACTGTGGGTATGTCAAATGGCCAGTTGGATGCCTTCTCAACCCTATTCTCTCTATCAACTCCCCAGCCTTAGCATCTGCATTCCCATGTGTCCCGGCATCTAACTTCGACATGGGCAACCACCTAACATGGAAGGCCATTGCACCAGGGGTCAGAGGCTGCCGCTTCAGCAAGGGGTTGGGCAAGAAAGTGGCTCACATTCTGAAGGTCACACAGGGTTCCTTCAGCAGGTAAAGTAGCTGACCCAGGGACCCAAACCTTGTGCCCCAGTCTGGTCAGGGTTGCAAGTACCCCTTTTGTCTCCCTGGAGTTCTTCCTGTGTGTCCGTGGTGGCATTTGTTACCCCTAGGTTCCATACCTCTGCCAGTGACTATACTCCTCCTTTATCAGCTTGTCACAGCCCATGCCCATCCCCTGGGGTTGCTACTTTTCCACCTTGCTCACATATGATTTCTGTCACCAACCTCCATAGAATGGTCCCATTGCCCAACTCCCAATGGCAGGACAGATTCTCCCAGGAGGTCTCTCCTCCTTATGCTTAACTATGTGGGTATTGGGGTGGGGGTTCTTGTAGCCCTCAGACAGTGGAAGTGAAGGTGGACTTGAGCTGCCCTTCGGGGAATCTGGCTCCCACACTGGAGACTGTGCTGATCCTGCAGGGACCTCCCAATGTCAATTGGCTGATTGACTCCATCCACAATGTGCAGATCGGGGTGAGCCAAGGTTCCTGCTCCCTCCCTCCTCTGCCTTCCCCTCACCTAGGGCGGGGGGTGGGGGCGCTGGCTTGGGGAGCTAACTCCTAGATTCCCCATGTGGATAAGGTCAATTATTTTAGCCAACTCTCAGTTTTCCCCAGACAGCTTATCCACTTTGGGGGTGGTCATTGAGTTAAAGACTATTAGAATTGGAAGGGCTGTGGAAAGACGGATTTGTATGAGTTAGGATAAGAAGCTCTGGGAGAGAAGGAATGGAGGGTCCCCAGTTCTTTGGGGCTAAGGATAAAAAGGAAGAAAGTGGTGTTCACTGTACAGTGCTCATATCTCTTCTCTCCCATTCCTGCCTTTGCTCTTTTCTGCATCTGCCTTTCTATCTTCCCTTGATCTCTTTCTCCTGCATCTTTTCTCCCTTCATCTTCACTTTTTCCTTTCTCTGCCTTCCTCCTTTCTTTCCCCTTTTCTCTCTCAATTCCTGCTTTCCTTCTTCCCCATCACCCCTTGTCTGTCTTTCTCTGTTTCTCTCTCCCTACCTTAGACCACAGGTGAATACTCCTTCAAGATCTTTCCCGACAAGAGCATTCCTGGCTCCATCCTCTCTGACACAATCCAGGGACTACTTTATGAGGCCAAGACGAAGTTCAATGCTAGCATCATCGCCTCCTATGTGGAGATTCCACCTACCAGCCACATTGCCCTGTGGGCCCCTAGTTGTGGTAAGACTCCCCACTCTAAGACTTCTCGATCCCTTCTGGGAACCTCTTGGGTCTTCCCCAAAGCTCAGCCATGATCCAGAGCCTTGAGGGGTATGTACAGCTTTATAGTCTACACTGGTCAGAAGGCTTTGGTTGTAGTCCTGGTTCTTCTCTTAACTCACTCTATGACTTTGAACTAATCTCTTTGGGTATTAGCATCTATGACTATAAAATTATAAAGCCTCTACCTGCCCTTCTGGCTCCAATGTCCCATGAATCCACCCTTTGTGGAGCAACCAGGTGGAAGTTGGGCTGGGGAAAAGTTGGAAATGTTGGGCTCCTGGCCCTAATCTCCTGATTTTTTCGACAGCTCCCAAGATAGAAACCTCGCCTTCTCCAGTGCTGACAACCCCACCCACGATGTCTTGTTATTTGCCTCTGCTGAGTTCCCTGCTTTCGCCCCAGTGCTCCCCAGACAGCATGACACTGGTGTTAAAGAAGGAATTTATCGTGGTACGGGCAAGTATGGAGGCAGGGGAGGGGAGGGGAGGACCTGCAAAGAGTATGGAAGGCAGAGTTAGGGTCTGAGCCTGGTCTGGAGATATGGAAGGAACAGGTCGAATCCAGGAGTGCTTGGATCGGGTTCTATAGCAAGATGACACAAACATATCCAGCTCAAATGTCTGTCTCCTCCACGAAATCTTCCTTGATTTACCCTGCCAGGAATGACCTTCTTCAGGCCTCACATAGCAATTTATTTTGTAGCTCTAGGATGCACTCACCACTGAATACCACATATTATAGTTATGGGTTTCTATCTTATCCTCCAACTTTTCTTTAAATCCCATGTCTTATCATGTAGGTGTTGTCTTCTCCAATAGGATGAAAGCTCTTAGAAAGTAGAAAGTCTTTTCATCTGTTGTCTTTGGGTCCTCATGCTTAGCACATAGTATGCACTTAACAAATGGTTGTGGTTTATCAAAACTTAAACTCTCCCCATTACAGTTCTTTGCACAAAAAAGTTTGGTGAAGGAATGAATGAAGAACATTCACAAAACAACACCCTAGGCCTCAGTTTCCTTCTCTATAAAATGAGGGAGTGAGACCTGATCTCTGAGGTTGCTTCCAGCTCTGACATTCTCCAGTTTCATGATTTAGCAAACTATGCGAGTCTCCCTATCCTGACCGTTCCCTGCTCCTTCCCAGGTCCTGAACTGTCAGATCAAACATCTCTCCTTCCGGGACCCCACTTGCCAGTCACAAGAGAAAGATAACCAGCTAGTCTTGAGCAGCACCTTCTATGGGTGTGGCATGAATGTGAAGAAAGGTGTCATTTTAAGCAACGAGGTGAGTGGAAGCTTGAGCCTCCTCCGGGAAGCAATCTCCCAGGCAAGAGGAGACAGACAATTCCAGGCTGTTCCAGTTCTTGAGGGCTTTTAACTGGTCTTCAAGTGACCTCTTCAAGTCTCAAGGGTTCCCTTACATTTTGGAAATCCCAGCCTGGATGAGTCACTGTTCCTGGCTTGCCGCTAGCTCACCTTGGGACTATGGTTGGGTAGTTAGCTTGCCCTCCTTCACCAGCCCTCAGTTTTTCCCTCTGGAAAATGAGGGGATTGAATTAGATGCTCTTCAAGATCTTGGTCAGCTCTGACATTGTGTTCTAGTTCTTGATTTCTGTTCCCCCAGGTGGCTGTAACTTTGACCTCCAGCTCTGTTCCAATTCTGGTGAGCAGGAACTCTCTTCCCTTTCTCTCCTCCTTCCCTCACTAGATTCCTGTGTTTTAATCCATATTCTCTAGTCTAAAACTTGGCATTCCTTAGTTTCCCCACTGACTGCGGGGGGGGGGTTAAGGGAAGTGGGACATGACTGACCTCTCCTGCCCACCAGCACATACCGATTCAGCAGAGTCACAGAGTCAATTGGGTTCTGGGGTAGGCAGGGGTTCCTTGTGTCTAACTTGCTGTGTAACCCAGGTTGTTTCATTTCTCAGGATGTTTCCATATTGGTAGAATAAGAAAATTCATCCACACAATGGTCCATCATGTTCCTTGGCCTAGAGTGGGACAACCCCTAAAACCCTCTCCTAACCAATGTGCCCATCACCTTGAATGACTTTGCCACACGTGGGATCTCTCTGAGCTCCTTCCTGGAGTAACTGAGAACCTGCCTCACTGTTCCTTACAGATGGAGGTTGAGTGTCTTAACACCAGTGCCTTCTCTGTCCACATGGGTGCCTACAGCAGCCAGCAATTCCTTCGCACCTCCAGCACCATTGAGCTGGGCCAACGGGTCTACGTGCAGGTACAGATCTTCCTGCCTCCACCACCACTGCCCAAGTCCTCAGGAGTGCCACCCACTTAGGAGACAGAATGAGAGGGGGAGGCCCCAGGGTTCCACATCTCTAGTCATTGCCCTGCCCTACCCTGAGGCTGATCTTGGACCAAGGGCGCCATCCTTCTTGCTGTTCTGAGCCACTCTTTCCACAGGTGATAGCAACCCCAGCAATTGAAGAGCTCACTACACACCTGGACAGTTGCTCCCTGGACCTGGGGCCAGAGGCCGACCCTGTGGAACTAATCCATGACCAGGTGGCCAAGAGCCCCCGGGTGAGCCTCCTGGCAGCAGACTCCAACAGAATCCAATTCAGCTTCCTTCTCCGGGGTCACATGGTGCCCACACCAATGGCCGCCACACTCAGCTGTAACGTAGGACTGACCCTCCAGGATAAATATGAGGTAAGATGGAGGCTCTGGGGCACTCTGGGAAACTCCATTCAGCAAACATATGTTAGGAAGTGGAAAGGAAAGAGATCTTGTGGTAGCTGTAATCAGCACATAGCAACACAATGCACACTGTGTGCAGTACTTAGAGACAGCTGGTGGCCCATTTGATATGGTGCTGGATTTCAGGAAGACCCGAGTTCGAATCCTCCCTCATATACTTTCTAGTTGTGTGACTCTGAGTAAGTCTCTTAACTGCTCTCAGCCTCAACTTCTTTGTCTGTAAAATAGGGATAACAATAACACTTACCCCACAGGGTTGTTGTAAGCATCAAATGAGATAAACTACATAGCATGCATTACAATTGTTGTTCTGACTCTTCATGACCCCATGTGGGATTTTCGTGGCAGAGATACTAGAGCAGTAGCATTTCTTTCTCCAGCTCATTTTACAGATGAGGAACCGAGGCAGAGTCAAGTGACTTGCCCAGGATCACACAGCTAGGAAGTGTCTGAGGCCAGATTTGAACTCAGGAAGACAAGAATTCCTACATAAAATGCTAGCAATATCATTTATTCAAAGAGCTTACTATGCAACATCAACACAGACAGCTGTATTTCACAATATCACATGATGAGTGCTTTACGTTTCAAAGTTGTGGAAACCTACTAGGCGCTAGATGCCATGGGGGTACAAAAGTACCCAAGACACTGTCCCTTCCCTCAGGGAATTTGCAGTCTGTTTGGGGAGACACAATACACACAAAGGTTACTAATGTAAACACAAGGCTGGATGTGGAAACTGAGAGGTTCGTGGTATGCCTAGCAACTGCTCTGAAGGTTGGGAGTTAGGGGATGTTACTGTGAACCGGAGTGACCAGGAGAGGTGGCATGAATTGAGCTGTGTGGAAGGGAGGAGGTATCTAAGATACAGAGCTACAAAATGCTATCCTTTCTTCCTGCACCCTAGACCAAGACTATCGTTAAGACCTCTACGAAGTTAAACATCAGCAATCCCATACCAACAAGTGAGTAGAATTTTGGCCTCTTACCCCTCCAGGAGTTAAGGGATGGGTAGAAGGTTTCTGAGGCTGAGATCTGGGTTCCCTCAAATGGAAATCCAGACTGGCAGTATGTGGGGAAGGCGACATTAGCCCAGGACTGTGTCTGGGAGCTGTGGGACTCATGAAAGGCCAGAAGGGAGGAGAAACTCAAAGATAAGCCCTGAGCAGAGAAGCTGGAGCGCAGCCCAGGTGCCCATCAGATTGAAGAAGACCAGAGAACTAATCATAACATGTCAGGGCTGGAGGCAAGCTCAGATCATCTATCTTGCACTGTTTGTACTTGTTAGTGTTGCTAAGCAGGGAGAATACCTCTTCCCTTGACTTTTGGCTTCACCTCTGAGCTCTTCTGTACGGGACACTCTCCTGGGAGTAGGGCAGGAGGGGATGGAGCATTCCTCTGGGGGACCGGTGGGACTGGCAAGTACCTCTTCTTGGCCCGGCTGGCTTCCTACAGAAGAGGGCTCCAGAGAGTGGCTGCTACCCTGGGGAGTGTGGCTTGGTTTCCTTCCTTTCTGGAACGTGCCTGGGACACATCTCTCCCCTTCCTAGTAGCCCCCAGAATGGATGACTCTCCCCCCTTCCTTCCCCCATGGCTTCCGGTCTCTGTTTGCTTGCCTCCCTGAAGACCCTTGTCCCCAATGAGCAGGAAGAGTCGCTGACCCTGGGGTCAGCCCTGATCCTCCCCTTCTCCCTCCTCCCCTCCCCTTTAAGGCCAGAGCCAACATTCCCTAGAAAGGACCCAGGTGTCCAGGAAAGAGAGGAAGGGCCTTTGCTATCCTAGTGCCTTGGCCTCTTCAGAAGAGCTAGGAGACTTGGTCACCCCTTTTAGAGAGCTGGTGGTGCCAAGTACTGTTGGGGAGAAAGGTTGGCTCCCAGTTTTGAAAGAGAGGGAAACCGGAAGTGTCACAAAATATGAAAATTACAATAGCCCTATGATTAAATTTCAAGTGAATATTCTGCAAATTTAGTCAGGGAAGGACAACTTTCACCATAAAGACTGAGCATAGCCCGAGGACAGCTGATCACTACATTAGGTGGCCCTGTGGAAGACTTGACCACAAAACCCGACCTTGTGGAGTGTGGCAGGCTGCTATCCTACTACAAAGTCCTTATGGTTAGCCTGGGATCTCTCTCTCTCTCTCTCTCTCTCTTTTTCTCTCTCTCTGTCTCACACACACACACACACACACACACCAACTTCCCATTGCCCATGATCTCAAGACTGAGGAAATAGATTCTCCTTCTGGAAAAGGATAAGGGGCCCAGAGCTAGAACATAATGCCAAAAACCCCCAGGGATCAGGTCTGGACAATGTCCAGAGACATTGTTCCTTGAAGCAAACAAGGCCTGTGGATATCTGGCTACAAAGTAGGCACACAAAAGGCCTGGGTTGTTTAGAGGATCAGAGACAAGAGGGTGAGACTGAAGGATCTTTGGGGACCTGTTACTGACATTCCCAGTGACTCAAAACTCAATGAACTGAGACACCATCGGTGAGAAAAATGTTAGGGCAGGAGAATTAAGACAGGTTGGCCCTGCCTAGACACCAGGGAATAGCCAGCCTGGGACTCTGATGCCCACTCTTGGCAATGGGGTTGGGTCTGACCTGCCCGAGGCTTTGATTGGGATTCAGAGGCACCTGAAGGGTTAAGGAGAGGTTGGAGGCCCTACAGAATGACATGGAACCTTCTTCTGATCTGCCACATCTTATCTCCTGCTAGCCCAAGGCCTGGGCATGCCTGCTGTCCTGGGAATCACATTTGGAGCCTTCATCATTGGAGCCCTGCTCACTGCTGCCCTCTGGTACATCTACTCCCATACCCGTGAGTACCCTCCTCCCTCTTGACCAACATTCCCTCCCCTTTCCAAAACAGATGGGTGAGACTTAGGCCTCCAGACTGGGCATTTGGGCTCCATGCTGAGCTACGAATCCTAATGCTCAAGTTTTCTCCTTCAGTCCTCCCTGGCTAATCGGGGAGCACCCTAAGGGAGGGTGGGGGATTAGTTATCTCACTCTCCCATGGAAACCAGTCTAAGGGGTTATTAGGATGGGAGGGGGAGGTTGGGAGAGAAGCCAGTTGGTTTGGAACTCACTGCAGGTGGGGTGGTTTATCACCACTCCAACCACCGGCCCCCACCCAGGTCCTCCAGGCAAGAGGCAGCCAGTGATGGCCACAGGGCCAGCCTCGGAGAGCAGCAGCACCAACCACAGCATCGGCAGCACTCAGAGCACACCCTGCTCCACCAGCAGCATGGCATAACCCACCCTAACTCACCCCCGCTGGCCCAGCTTGTACCGTCTTCAGCCTGACAAGGCTCACTTGGCACCCTCTGCCTGGACCACATCTCCAGATTCCAGGAACCGTGCCTGCCTTTTTCCACACTCTGAACTTTTGAAGAGTCATCCTGGGCCCAGCCTCTTTGGCCCAAAGATGGTTGAGGGGTATGGGGGTGGAAGGTAAGGCCAGGGAGTCATCGTGAGCCTGACGCCCTCAGAGACAAACTACACCCCCTACACACACCCAAGAGCAGAAATGGGTGTTGGCAGCGCCTTCAGGAGAGACTGGCACAGCTGATAACCAGGAGTCTGGGCCCTAGACTCTTACACATTCAATGAATGGTTGTGTCCACCCCAACCCCAGCCCTAAAGACAATCCTGTCCCAGAGCTCAACGAGTCATAGCTTCAGGTCATGGACAGAACCTCTTCCTCTGCCTCTCTCAAGAGGGGTCCCATCTCAAATCACCTTGAGTTCATCATTGGGAATCTGGGTTCCAACAGACAACCTGGCAACTGGTCGTGAAGTTTCAGGGGTGAGAGGCATACTTCCTGAGCTGTATATATGCCTCACAGTAGTTCTATGTTATGGTATAAATGTATGTTATTTTAATATTGGTCCAGAGTTTTCTGAGCTCTGGAGAGTTTGCAGATAAAAGGGAATGAGTGAATCTCATACCAAGAAATCAGCCTCCCCACTTCACAATGGTCCCCAAGGTTGTTTAAGGGATTGGGAGGGAGATCAGAGTTGAGTCCTGTAGCTATGTGGCACAGGCTGGGGACAGCTCTTCTTTCCCTTCTTCCCCATCTGGATTTGTCTCAAAGCACTCCCTAGCTCATAGACCCCCAGGACATGTTCCCTCTGCCACCAGCCAAAGCGTTAAGCTCCCCCAGATCCTCCTCCCCTCATCCTTCCCTGGCTGCTGCAGCCACAGACAATTCACCCATGGGCCCTGGTGCCCACCTGCCCCAGGCCCTCCAGAAGGAACACAGCTCAGGAGTGGGGCTACACCCGGGGCCAGCCAAAGAGACTCCTGACCAGCAGTGGTCTCCATTCTATATATGCCAGCAAGAAAGATGACTGAGGGACCAGTCCTTGTTGCCCCTCTCTTGGCCACAAGGCAACAGGGGATGGGGATAATGAGTGAGCTTCTCCTCAGGCCAAGGGATGATGGGATCCCGAAGGCACATGGCCCCACTCTCTGCTCTCACTGCTGCCGTGCTGGAAGAGACCTTCTAGGAAAGCAGCAGCTTTTACATGCATACATACGTACATAAAGAGCCATAAATCACCACCTTACCATAAGATAAGGGCACTTTACACTTTATAAATCCCTTTGTTCCCAACAACCTAGGGATGGAAGTCAGCACTACCACCTCCCTTTCACACGAGGGGAAAACTAAGCAAAGTCCAGTGGCTCGTCCCACACGTGGTTTGTAACTTGGTGGTGCCAGGATCCGGATCCACGGTCTTCTCCAACAGTAACTGCAGTTAGCATTTATCCAGGGCTTTCAGGTTTGCAGAGAAATTGACAATTAATATTTATTTGATCCTCACAACAAACCTGGGAGGTAGGTGCTGTTATCCTCATTTTACTGATCAGGAAACTGAGGCAAGCAGGGATCAAGTGTCTTGCCCAGGGCCACTCAGCTTTGTTAAGTGCCTGAGGGAGGATCTGAACCCAGGTTTTTAAATTCCGTCTCCAACATTCTTTCCACTCAGCCACCTAGTGGCCTAGAAAGAACATCCAATATTCTTTCTCTGTCAAAGAGATTTAAAGGTAGGGGAGGTGAGTTTAACTGCTCCCAGTCTTCCAAGAACATTTCTTCACATCCTTGTCAAGATGTCTGGACTCACATAGATCTTTTGCCCAGAACTCTTACTAAGATTCTGGAGCATATCTGGCTCTCAGGTCCCCCATGTCCAGGGTGGACCAGAAAGGAGGCTGGCTTGTGGGATAAAAGAATGTGGGGAGCTGGAAGGGACTGCTTTATGTGATCTAGTCTCAGCATTTTCCAGAAGGGAAACTAGGGTCCCAAGTGGGGAAGTGAGTTGTCCAAAGGGAACCCAGCTCATAAGAACTAGAACTCAAAATCCAGGCTCTCCCTAAGCTACATTTCATGGATATCAACCTTCTTGTTTGTCTGGGCAGTCAGGGAAGCTTGAGGCATAAGTCTCTTGGGAAAAAAAAAAGGTTTTTTAATTAAAAAAGCTTTAACTTACTATCATCTTGTACTCCATGACTCTGCTCTGCCCCCTCCTTAGGACCAAACCCCACCCAGGGTCAGAGCCCTCAGCTTTCCCAGAACCCTCTGGGAGGAGGAAATCTATCAAGCAGCAGGGCCCTGGGCCTCCAGCCAGCCTGTTCACACAATGCACTGGGCCCAGGCCAGGAAGGCCTCCGGCTCCACAGCTTCCGGGCTCCCGAGGACACCCAGGCGGGGGCTGGGGGATGTCAGAGTCTGGGTGCCCTTCAGGACAGGACTGGGGAGTGGGGGAGAGGATTGTAAGAGCAGCAGTGGAGGGGGGTGTGCCTCCTCCCGTTTTCCAGTGACAGGATAATTGAGGCACAGAATGGGTTGCCTCAAGGGGACTTGCACAAGTCAGCACAGCTGTTAGTAGAAGGATGGGTTGGGACTGAGACCCAGGAATCCTGATCAGTCTTACTCTGGTGGTATAAGCTGTGCCCGTCTGAGACTGGGGAAACAGCCCGGGCCCAGCTCAGCCCCTCCTGGCCTCCCAGGAAGAGGAGTCCAGCACACACAACTCCCTTCTGAGGGAGGTAACAAAGAGGAAGCCTTCTCTCACCCCACTCCCACCTCCCCACCCTGCACCTCACCTCCTTCAAAGCAGGATGCCTTACATGGCATGGAAAGTTCAGAAGCAGAAGGAAAAAAGGCACCTGTCGGATGTGGAAGAGTTTGGGGAAGATGGGGAAAGACAAGGAATGGAAATGAAAAGGCCACAGGCAGAGGGAACTGCTCCCCTCCAGGAATGAGCTCCAGCCCCACTACTGGGACAGTGCGGGATCAAGGAGCTTTAAGACACCACCCACCAGGTGAAGACTGCCAGTGACCAGAACCTGGATGGAGGAGGCTTCCTTGAGGAGGACAGCCCCACTACTGGCCACAGGGTGGGAGTGAAGCCCCCGGGGAGGGGTGGGGGGCTGAAAGTGGGGGTCCCGGCCCTGACTGATCCATTGCAGGGCATGGGAGATGCAGCTGAAGACCAGAGAGTTGGCGTTGAGAGGCCGGGGAGCTGGGGGAACCAGGAGAAGAGGCCCATGCAGGGGTCCACTGCCGAGTTCTGGGGCCTGGGCCAACCAGGGGTCCACGCCTGCCTTCTCCTCTGCCAGTCGGTTCCACTGTTTCTGGTTCTCCAGACAGCGTGTCAGCACGTGGTCCAGGGTGACCGTAAAGTTCTGCTGGTCTAAGGGGTGGGAGGAGAGGGAGACAGGACATTAGAATGAGGCCTCATCACCACCACAGCGGGGGGAACAGGACAAAATGCACAGATGGGGAGAAGGGTGAGGGTCACAGAGGAAAGGTCATCCCAGTTCAACTGAGGCAGCACAGTACAGCAGAAAGAGACCTAGACTAGGGATCAAGAGCTTTGGGTTCTAGTACCAGCTCTGGCACTAAACTGGCCGTGACCTTGCGTAACCCTCTGGATCTCAGTTTTCCCACATGTAGCATGAGATGAGTGGAACTGGATGCTCTCTGTGGTCCCTTCCTGTTTTTCTCACACCCCTGACTATTAAGAATGAAAGAGGGAGAAGCCCCCCTTTAGAAACCCTGTCCTACCCTCCTCCTCCCAGGCTGGAGTATGGGGTGAGGCCACTCTTGGGTGATGAGCTCTTTAAAAATGAAAGGGGAGGGGACAGGGGAAGAAAAGAACATGCTTCTCTCCAGTCTTTACTGCTGGCCATCTCAGCTGCCCTCAGAGGCAGTGACTGCAAGTTTAGCACAGAACAGAGTACCATCCTGGGGTATGCAGGATTTGTAGGGGGAGGGGAGCACACAACTTCCCAAGCTGGATGCGGTGGGGCTGTGTGACCATCTCTCTCAGACAGTTCCTATGGAACAGACCCTCGCTCCCCTTGGTGCTTTGGGGTCCCCGATGTCTCTCACCTGCATTTCCCACAGGAGATACTTCAGTCAGGTTGGGGCAGAAGACAGCATAGTCAAACTGGCACGGCTGAAAGTTTCACAGGAATAAGAGTGGTATCAGACAGAGGAACAGCGCTGTGCCACCTGGAGCCCCAGCCCTTGCTTGGTTCTAGGTGAGGCTCTGCTGCCAACTAGCAGTGTGACCTTGGGCAAGTCCATTCCCCTCTCCTGGCCGCACTTTCTCCACTTAGGACATGTGAGAATTGGATGAAAGGGCAAACCCTGATGGTCTCCTTACAAGGCTAATGTTCTGGGGTTCTGAGTGAAGACCTGACTCCCCTCTAGGGAAACTGCCCCACCTGGTGGACGCTAAGAGAACTGCAGGGCCCTTTGGCGGTGGGGCTCCAAGCAACGTCCCTGCCAGCTCCTTCAGAGGTTACCTACCTGCAGCAGTTTGAGTAGAGCCGCTGTGTCCCGTTCTCCAGTGGCATTGAAGAGCAAAACCCGAACCTCGGGGCCACTGTGGGGGAGAAATCCAATTCAATTGCACAAACATTCACTAAAGCCCCCACTGTGTGTCCTGTAGTGGGCAGTAGATAAAAAAAGACTCTTCCTGACCTAAAGGTCTAGTAGCTGGTAAAGTCAGAAAAAGTGCTTTCCAGGAACATCTGAGGAGAGGGAAAAGGAGGAGAGAGGGGGAATGAGACAAACTGACTGTGAAGAGGAATGGGAGAATACGAGAGGAGGACAGAGAGAGAACTTCAGCTGCTAAGTTCAGGGAGCGTTCCATGCTGGAGGTAGCACTTAAGCTGTGTCTTGAAAGAAGAGGATTTTAACAGAAATGAAACATAACATGACTTCCAGGCATGGAAGGAAAAGGAAACTCCTCCCCAATTCCTAAGATGGGCACCCAGTGACTCATATCATACCACTGGCCTCTGGGATCAGAACCCCAACACCTTGGAGCAACTAGGTGGTACAGTGGCTAGAGAAGCCAAGCCTGGAGTCAGGAAGACCTGAATTAAAATCTGACCTCACATTTACTATCTGTGTGATCCTGGGCAAGTCACTTAACATGTCTGCCTCAGTTTCCTTACATGTAAAACGAAAATAATAACACCACCTACCTCTAAGGCTGGTTGGAGATAATAATTAGCAGAGTGCCTGGCACACAGTAAATGTTATATAAATGTTACTATAGATATGCAGAGGAACAGGACAAAATAATTAGCAGAGTGCCTGGCACACAGTAAATGTTATATAAATGTTACTATAGATATGCAGAGGAACAGGACGGCAGGTCTAAGAGGAAAGTGAGCAGGCCTGGAGAGTCCCACCAGCGTAATTTTCCCATCTTCCCTAAATAACCAGGCCCCTTATTCCCACACCCTGATAAAGGAACTCACTTGTTAAGCTTCTCCTGGTTGAGCACTGCACGGCGGAACCACCGCACACCTGCCTGAATGCTGCTGGTGGTGTGAGCCCCGTCCAAGTACCAGGTGAGGGCGCCTCGTCTCAACATCTGTGTCCGGCCTAGCCACTCTGTGTCCTGCAGCCCTGGAACAAAGTGGTGGGATGGGGAGTTCAATGATCAAGTGTGCAAGGGGGATTGGGAAGGTTGGAGTATTAAGCGTGGTAAGAAAAATCAATCCCTCCCCTGTAACTGACTCACTTTCTTTGAGGAATTCTTCCACGAAGGCGCCATCATCTCCCCCCACATCCCCAGACTGGAAATGCTCTCTCTCCATCCTGGGAACCCCAAGCACTTACAAGCTCCTCTTCATAAGCCCACAAGAGGAGAGGACCTCCGAGGTGAGGTCGTCCAACCTCCTCATTTTATATGTGAAGTGAACCGAGGCTCAGAAACTTCTGAGAAATATATGCATTCCCAGGCAAAGGATGTGCAAAGACTCAAAGGAACACAAAATTTTACAGGCACTCAAACTGTTCAAACTCTAATAACCTAAGAAAGGTGGATTTTAACAAATATTTTGGTTGAGCAAGGCTAGGATTTATTTAAATGCTTGGCATTTACAAGCCCTTCACAATCTGGCTCCTGCCCGCATTTCCTTATTTATTTCACATTAGCCTCTGTTTCCCGTAGTCTCTCCAGTCAAGCCGAGCTATCTGCTGTTCCCTGACCTCCACATTCCATCTCCCACCTGGGTGCCTCTCCATGGGCTGTCGTCCATGCCTGGAATGCACTCCCTCCCTCCCTCCTTCCCGCCTCTCCACCTCTTAGAATCTTTAACTGCCTTCAAATCTCGACTCCTACGTGCCACCTTTTGTGAGCCTCCAGCTGTCCCTCCTTCAAACTGCATCCACCCTCCGCACATGTGCAGAAGCTCCCCCCAACACAAAGGAGGCCCCTTGAGGCTAGGGCTGGGCTTCACTGTCTTGGCATCCCTAGTGTCTTGGTGGGAACTTAATAAAATGCTTGTTGAAATGAGAGAAGTTACACCCCCCCCTTATGGTCATACATCAATGCAGTATTAGCATTCCATTAGAAATAACAAATATGAAGAAAATACAGAGAAATATGCCAAGATTTATATGAAGGAATGCAGAGAAGGAAAACAGAAACAGAAAACATTCACTGACTGAAACTATTAAAGAGAAAATAGCAACAAAATCTGACAGTAGACGGGGAAAAAAGCAGCAAAGAAAAGAAAAAAAGATCATTTTTGTTAATGTCATTTTAGCAAACTAAATCATTTATGGTTTTACTAGAATTTGATTGCTTTGTGGATTACTTAATAAACTTATTTTCTGTAAAAAGACATGTAACATCTGAAAATGAGGAGGTTAAGAGCTCTATGGCTACGATCCTATGACATTTTCCTTATTCCTCAAGGCCGCTCCTGTCTAGCTGAGGAGACAAAGCTCACAGGCAAGACAAGTCTAGAGAACCAGGAAGGGCCACAGGACATGGTACTCAGTACAGTAAGAGAATTAGAGGGTAGTGGAGATCACGCTGTGGGGGCAAGTCAGGGAAGGTTTCAGGGAAGGGTCTGACTTAAGCCGGCTTGAATGGAAATTAGGAAAATGGAGAGGATGAAGGAGGACTTTCTAGGTGAAAGGAACAATCTCAGCATAGGGGCAAAAGCGGAAAGCAGATTAAAAGCAGTCAGACCACAAGTGGAGGTAGGTGGAAGCCAGGGAGAAAACTGGATGGCTACCAACAGTTTAGAGTCCAGATCTGTCCACCTGAGCACAGGACTGTCATGGAGAGGGTTTAATTAACAAATATTTATTATGCATCCTCTATGAGGCAAACATCGTACTAGGCACCAGGGACAAAGATAACAAAAACAGCCTTTGCTCTAAGGAATTTACATTCCAATGGGGGAAAAGCATTTATATATCAGAAGAATTTAGAAAACACATACAAAGCAGACACAAGGTAAGCTTGGCTGAGAAAGCACTAGCAGCAGGGGCAGAGCAGGAAAGGGCCTCTGTAACAGGTAGCACCTGAGCTGAGTCCTGAGGGAAGCCAGGGAGGGTCCAGAGGTGAGGGTGGGAGGGAGAGTAGTCCAAGGATGAAGCCCTGTGTGTAAAGAACAGGCCAGTTGGCTGGCCCTGTGGAGAGAGCACTGAGGCTGGAGTCTGGCAGACTCAAATTCAAATCTGGCCCCAATCACTTACTAGCTGTATGACCCTGGGGAAGTCACTTAACCTCTGCCTGCCTCAGTTTCCTCATCTGTCAAGTGGGGGAGAATAATGGCAATTACTTCCTGGAGCTGTTGTGAGGACTAAATGAGATATTTGTAAAAACTGCTTAGCACAGTGCTGATACAGTAGGTGCTTATTAAATCATTCCTTCCTTTCTTCCTTCTTTCCTTCACTGAGGACAGCTAGGAGGCACAATGGATAGAGAGCTAGAGTCAGGAGTCCAAGACCTGAGTTCAAATCTAGCCTCAGCCACTTCTGGCTGTGACTCTGGGCAAGTCATTTAGCCTCAGTTTCCTTATCTGCAAAATGGAATTAACAACACCTATGTAAAACACTTGACAAACCTTAAATAGCACTCCCTCAATGCTAGCTGTTCATATGACTGACTGTCAAGGAGGCCAGTGTGGGTGAGTCTATGGATTATGATGTGGAAGGAGGCTGGAAAGGCAGGAGGAGAAGAGGATTCACTGTGAAAGGGAGGGGCTGGGACTAGATGAGCCCGAGTCCCTTCTCCCTCAGACATTCAATGGGATGTCTCCGAGAAAGCAGGGAACCCTCCCCAGAGACAAGAGATGTCAGGGTACTTACCCTGCTTCATGGGCAGGGTGGGATGGAACACAGGAGCCAGGGGCAGGGCTCGCCGGGAGGTCAGCCTGGTTGCCTTCATCTCCCCAATACCTGTACGGGAAAGGCAGCAATGTAAAGACCCCATGGTTCAGCCTATTAAAAAAACACCTGAAGAGGAAAGAGATACGTAGCAGGACTCCTGGCCGCTTTTCTCACTCTCTCCTAGACTCACACGGCTTTACCAATCTTCCCAGGCCCTGAGGTATCCAGATTCCCCCAGCACTGCTGGCCTGGTCAGAACAGGAAACTCTCTTCCCTTTAAATCAATTGAGTTAAGAGTTTACACTCTACTTGACAAAGAAAGTAACACATAGTTACAAAACTAGATAGAGACAGTGTAGTCTTATTCCTTCAACAAATTAGTGGAATTATCTGCCTAGGGTATTCCTCCGTATCACATTCTTAACTCAAACTCATTTCCATTTCTCTATCTCAATTCCTACAAGGGTGATGAGGGGCAGACAGTCTTTAGGCTGGGTCTGTAACTACTAACTGGTTAATCACTAATGCTATAGAGAAGATTTTTGCTCAGGTGAGACTGAGATTCCTCCGAGCCCTGGACACATCGACAGCTATGCTAACTGCGCGCTGATTGACTCACATAGTGGAATGAATCCGCTAGGTGGCCAGACCTAGGGAGAAAGGAGAAATCCTATGGGAGGCCACTTCTGGACACCACCTTACCCTTGTGGCCCTGTTGCTGGAGCCAGCAGCGGGCCAGCTGCAGAGCCAGGGCAGCGTTGCTCCGCTGGTGATCGCCTGCCAACCCCAGGTGCAGCGGCTGAGCTTCTTCCTCAAAGGCCTCCAGTGGGGGGCACAGGTACAGCGGACACTGCAGGGCACAGACAAGCAAAGGCTTTATTTCAGAGTCTCTGTTGTATGAGTTGTCAGAGGTGTGGAAATTCAAAGTGCCCTCCTGCCTCCTCTCTACCCAGCTCCTCCGGCTCCACCTTCCCATCCCACTCGCTCTATGGAGGACACTCCCTAAAGGCCACAGATGGGGGAGCCGGTGACCTGGCTTCAAGTCTCAGCGCTGCCCCTGAAGTGCTTTGGAACCGTGGTGGAGACACTCTGGGCTTCTGGTCCCCCATTTGTAGAATGAAGGGATTGGACTAGACAGCCCCAAGGTTCTCCTCCAGCTCTGGCTCTTCTCAACCTTATCAGCCTGCTCTGAAAGACTTTAGAGATCAATAAAAACTGACATTTACCACATGCTGCCCTGTGAGAGTCTCATACTTAACTTTGGCTCTTGGAGCTGAAGGGACCCTCAAGAGATCAACTGGTCCAGACCCCTGACTTTAGGCAGGTCAAGTAACATTATCCTCATTTTAGGCAAAACAACTTTCTCAAAGTCATACTGTTAGACAGTAGCAGAAGTGGGTCAAAAATCCAGGTGTCTACACTGCTTCCAGGGACAGAGGGATGCAGTTTAGAGGCATTTCTTGAATTCGGATCAAGATGGTAGGTTAGGATCACTTAGGGCTTGGAAGTAGGATAAGTGAGTGGCTTATATCCCTCCATGCACTGTCAAACCCAAACCTTAATCAGCAGAGACAAGAGGGCAGGTGAGACACACTCTGCAGGGGATCCTGATGGTACACGTGGCCCAGGAAGGCGACAAAGTTCCTTCCCTGCCAAAATCCAAAGGCACAACTACTTACCATGAGCTTTCGGGCTTGGTCTTTCAGAACCTCCAGGGGGGAGTCTGGCTGGGACACAGTGAAAGCTGGGACACCAGGCTAAAGAAAAAGGTGATTGTAAGGGACGAAAGGAGACAGGACTAAGCCTGGAGTCCTCTCTAGCCTTGGTCTACCCTCCCATAGCCCAGGCCTCTCACGACCTGTTGTTACACATAGATAAGAATTTTCCCTTTGTCGATACTCATTCTTTCCAGCCTACATTTCCAGCTTTATCTTATATTTCTTCTGCCCATGACCTCTAAGCTCCAGGATAAACTGGTACATTCTCTGTTCCCCAAAAGGCCACGTCGGCTCTCCTGAGCCTGTGTGTGCCTTCGCTCACACTACGTCTATGAATGCAATACCCCCTCTCTCTCCTTCACTTATCATACCTACCCAACTGGAATCCATCTCCTCCATGAAGCCTTCCTTGATCTCCCTGGTTGATACCATTCTTCTTCCTCAGACTTCACACAATAATTGGCTCAAGATCTAACACACTTATCAGCTCAAGTGACAACCCTCATATGAAGCCTTTCTTGATCCAAAATTACCTTGTATTTACTTACTGTATCTATTTTATATATCTTATCTCCCACAATACTCTATTCAATAGAACAGAAGCTCCTTGAAGACAGAGACTGTTTCATTTCTGTCTTTGAATCCCCAGTGCTTGGCACATAGCAAGAGCTTAATAAATGCTTAATTGTTATAATATACAATACTGCATGATAATTAGTGCTCATGCCTTATCCCTTAAACTATACTTAAGCCCCTTGAGGGCTGAGCTATGTCTTCTCTAAACTGTAGCTTTCTGTTACTGGAGTAGTAAACTGGTCCAACCACTCTGGAGAGCAATTAGGAGCTATGCTCAAATGGATAGAAAACTATGCATTCCCTCTGACCCAAAAATACCACCAGAGATCAAATACCAGAGATCAAAGAAGGAAAAGGACCTACATGCACAAAAATAGCAGCTCTTTTTGTGGTGGCAAAGAATTAGAAACCAAAAGACAAAACTGGAGAATGGTTAAACAAGTTATGGTATATGATTGTGGTGGGACACTACTGAGCTGTAAGAAATGATGAAGGTGACAGTTTTAGAAAAACCTGGGATGGGGGCAGCTAGGTGGCACAGTAGATAGAGCACTGGCCCTGGATTCAGGAGGACCTGAGTTCAAATCCAGTCTCAGACACATAACACTTACTAGCTATGTGACCCTGGGCAAGTCACTTAACCCCACTGCCTAACCAAAAAAAAAAAAAAAGAAAAGAAAAACCTGGGATGACTCAAATGAACTGATGCAAAGTGATGTGAGCAGAACCAGGAGAATATTGTACACAGTTAACAGCAACTTTGTAACGACGATCAACTGTGAGAAACTTAGTAACTCTGATCAATACACAGATACTGAGACCTAGCACAGTGACACAGCCAAGGTGACACATGAGTGGGTGGTAAAGTCAGGAGACTATAATCTAGGTTTCCTGCTTCCCAGTCAATTAACACACCAACAGGAGCAGCCAGAATAGCATCTACTTAGGTATGTGCCAGGCACTGTGCTAAGCACTTTACAATTATTATCTCATTTGATACTTGCAACAACCCTGGGAAGTAGATACTATTATAATCTCCATTTTACAGAAGAGGAAACCAAGATACACAGAAGTTAAGAGACTTGCTCAAGGTAACACAGCTAGTGAGTACTGGAGGCTGGATTTAAACTGAATCTTCCTGGCTCCAGGCCTAGGGCTCTACCCATTGGGCCACCAAGCTGCTATTTTCTTGCCACTCAACTGACTGATGCTCTTGACCATGTCAGTGTCTTTTAACACAAGCTTCTATGAGACAAGAATATGCTTCCTGAGGGAAATGGAGGGAGTTAGTGGTTCTATCCTCAAAGCCAGGAAAAGCCAGATTTTCCTTGCTGGCCTCTGTCCCCAGGCCCAGGAACACTCTGTCAACTCAGTGGAAAGACACCTGAATTGAAAGTTGGCATCAACTCTGGATTCCTGAGATAGAATCCTGGCTCTAAAATTTATTAGCTGTGTAACCTTGGGTAAGCCCATTCCCTTCTCTGAGCCTCAGTTTCCTCATCTGGAAATAAGAACAAGACTACCTTAGGAGTATGGAAGGTAAAGTGCCACAGAAATGTGAGGTCAGGATTTATCATTCTTTTGATTTCTCACAGGGGTTATTACCTTAAAGATGCCCCCTTTCTGCCATGCAATCTTCTCAATAGTGTCACCCAGGATGCTGACATGGTCTATGCCCAGAGACGATATCCCACACACCACTGGCTTCCTGGGAAAAGGGTCAGGGATAAGTGAGAAAGGTCAGTGTGGGCCCCACATCCCTCCCTGGAACTCCCATAGGGTCTGGGGAAGGTACTTCTGCCCACAGCCTTCATTAATCCCTCTCTACCCGCTGTGAACAATCAGAGCACTGGGACTCTCTATCCCTCCACCCCTACTCAATTACCTGGGGCTAGAACCAGAGGCTTCTCACCTGACAATGTTGGTACAGTCATAAGCACCACCAATGCCCACCTCTACCACTGCTAGGTCCACCTGGAAGCAGGCAGCCAAAACATCAAATGTCAGTCCTGGGGTGGGTTCGCCTAACACACGGACCCATTTTGCATAAATGGCCAAGAGCACATCCCCTCTCCTCCAACCCTCCCACCCTGGCTGACACTCAGGAGCAGGCACAGACCGTGGCACACTAGAGTCCCGAGGCTGCCAGCCTTGGAGAAGCCATTGGGCAGTACAGACCAGGACATCATGGAAGGGAGTGATTAGGCTCTTGGCCTAGGGAGGTGGAGTCTGGGACGACAGGTAGAGACAGACATCCTGGAGAACCATACCTTCTCTTGGAGGAACACATGGAAGGCCATGATGGTAAGGAAGCGGAAGTAAGGGGGCATGCTGACACAACTGCCATCCTGAGGGCAGAGAGATAGGATCAGGAAAGGGGTAAAAAAAAAGCCAGGAGATGAGAGGCATTGTAGCATGGCAGAAAGAATTTGGACTGAGAGTCAGGAGACCTGAGTTCTAATCCCACTTCTGTCACTAACTTGTTGTTTTGACCTTTGGCAACCATAACCTCTTGGGCCTCAGTTTCTCCATCTGCAAAATGAGGGGACTGGATGATATGGTCTCTAAGTTCTTTTCAAAGATACAATTCCAGGGCCCAACCTTATTCCTGCTCTCCCTAGATCTGGAGGCTGAGGGGTGGACAGAGAAGAAACCCAGAGAAGACCAGGGACCAACCTCCCCCTCCAATCCTGCTCTGAGTCTCCCCTACCTTAGTCTCCTCTAGACGATTGTAGAGCCGCCAGAAGTATTTGGTGAAGAGCTCAGGGCTGATGGGTTCACCATTAATACGGATTCGCTCCCGAACCTGCACCAGATGAGGAGAGCTAAGGAGACAGAGAGACCTTTGTGAGGCACTCTCCAGCACCCAGAACCTTCTGTCTGCCTCCTGGGAAAGGCTAGGGGTCTCCTCCTGCCTTGAACTCCCATACCTGTAGAATCCAGTTTTCAGGCCATAGCCACGGAGAATACGTTCGGTGAAGGCACAAGTGGAGCCCTGAAGAGATACAGAGAGAAAGGTGAGGGCTCAGACAGCCCCAAGCCTGGGCCTTAACCATGGCCACCTCTGACACACACAGCTCACATCTCCCTGATCTTACCTTCCCTTTGGTCCCAGTCACATGGATGATCTTCAGCTGATCTAAGTCCTCTACCTAAAACAGACAGACAACTGGCTCAGCAAGTGAGACGCTGTGCTTCAGACTTCACCCTTGCCAGTGCTCTGGTTCAGGTTAATGATGGCACCTATGAGAGGATGCTGGTGGAGCGGGGGAAGTCTCCTATCTCTACTTACCTGCAGCCCACTTCGAATTAAATAATGCTTCATGGCTTCTAGCTGGACCTGTGGGTCTCCCCGTTCTCGCTTGATCTGTTCTAGAAAGCCAGCATTGGTCTGCAGAGTGTTGAGGGTCCGCACAGCATCCTAAGAGGGTTAGAATTGGACAGGCATATCAGAGGAAGAAATGTCAACAGCTTAGAAATCACCCTCCCTCTGCAACCATCTCCTATGAGAAGACTGAGCCTGTCAGAAGTAAAAATCACTGGATCACAGATTTAGAGCTAAAGGATCTTAGAGGTCAGCTAGTTCTACCCCGTCACTGTACAGATGGGCAAACTGAGGCTCAGAGGTTAAAAATGACTTGCCCAGTATCACACAGGCAGTAAATATCAGAGGAGGGATTTCAGCCCAAATCCAGTCCACTTTCATGACTTACTTAAGGCGATCAGAAGCAGAGCTAGGCCTAAGACCTCAGGTTTTCTGAATCCCAGTACAAATCTCATTCCACTATGTTAGCTGACTTCAGGCTAACCAGCGCCAACCCCTGTTCCCAACAATTTAATAATACTTTCTTCAACCTGTCCAGGTCACAGATGGGTGAGAGAATGAAGCCTGGGGCTCTCCCATCTTGTTCCACATGAAGACACAATGAGAAACAGAACAAGTCAGTCTAGTTACATGTGATCCCTCTAGCGGTAACAAAGGCTTCTGAATCACCAGCATATTCTAAAGCTCTCTCCCAGTCTTTGCATTTGCCTCACAGACAACCAGTTTTAAAGGGGCAGAGGGAGCCTGTGCATTAAGATCTCTGCTTGAGGGTGACTGGTCCTATCATGCTCACACCCCTCAGCACCAAACTAATGGGATGTCCCATTGTACTGGTGTTTGAGGGCAGGATGCCAGGGGCTCCAGAAAGAGTTGAGAGATCATCTGATTAGATGATGCTTTTATTTTACAAATAAGGAAATGGGAGCAGAGAAGTTAGGTCAATTCTCTGAAGTCACTAGTTGGTTAGTGAAAGTTGGTGAGTGAGAAGAGATGCAGGCCTTAGGCTATTACTCTTGTCACTCCTGCTGTCAAAAGTAACAGCCTCTCCAGCATACTAAAGGGTAGTTTGCCGGAGCAGAAGGAAATACTATTAAATGTTTCACCTGAAAGTTATGTTGTTTTCCCTAAGGAATGAGAAACTCACCTGAGGCCAAGGGAATGTACAAGAAGACAGGTGGAATCATAAACCCCAGGTCACTTTACGAAAAGGTGCTGACCCTATGATAGCTATTTATACTCCCTTTCCCCCACCCCAAGATCCAATGTCTGTCCCTGCTGCCAGCTATGTGGCCTGGCAGGAAGATGTCAAGTAGAGTTTCCCCTTCAGCGGGTACTAGGTGTTCTACCCTAGGCAGTTACAGGATCCTTGGCAGAGCCAATGGGTGCAAAGTTGGGGCCTGGGCACCCTGTTACCCCTGGCAACCAAGCCAAAGGGAGTAAGGATAAAGGGTACACCACCCAGAGAAGCTGGCAAAGTTCCTCCCTGCAAGGCCTATGATGCCAGCCTGGGCTGTGGCATTTCTTGATCCCTTACTCCAAAGCCTGGACTCCTGAGTTCCCCACACTCCTGCACCCCCCAAACCCTTGGCCTCACCAGAAACCTGGGAGCCGCCAATCTCGCTAGATTCCAGGGTACCCCCAACCCCTTGACCCCATCAGACTCCCAAATCCTGACCCCACCAAAGTCCTGGGCGCCCTCAATCCCCGATTCCACCAGACACCAGGGCGCCCATACTTCCTGAACCTACTTGACTCCAACCCCGGACCCCTCCCAGACTCCAGGGACCCCCTGCTCTTTGCAGTCCCGGGTATCCCGGAGGTGCTGGTGCTGCGTGGCCTCGGCCTCCGCTGCCCACGTGTCCACCCGCCCTGACCGGACTCATGTCGGTCGCCCCGGTACCTGGTACTCCATCCCGGGCTCCTGCGGCACCGGTCGTGCACTCAGCCCCCGCCTCACCGGTCCGCTCCCGGGCGGGGGCCCTGCCGCGAGCCGCAACGCCGCGTGCAGAGCTCGGCAACGGGCCCAAGACATACCGCCAAGAAGCGAGAGGCGGAGGCTCCAGCTGCCGCTGCTCGTCTCCCCGGCCCCGCCCCTGACCCCCGTGGGGCCTGCACCGCCCCTACCATGACGTGTACACTATGCCCACCAATCCTCGATCTGGAGGTCTTCGCTTTTCCACCAATGGTGGAAAGGTCCCTCCGGTGGCCATCTTTGTTCGGGGCGGAAACTAACGGGACTTAGGGTGCCGGGAGGCGGTGCGAGAACCAGTGACGCCATATTTGTAGGGCTCACAACTTTTTTCCGTTCCTGGTCTGAAAGGGACTGACGTGACCTTCTGCTGTTCCCGCTGGCAAGATAGCCTTGCCGTGCCTTTAGAAACCTGGCCGAGACCCTGGACCTGCCCGCCTCCGAGCTTTCACCTTCTCCAGGCTTACGACAGGTCACATTCTACTAGCCTGTCCACATCTTCAACAAACGAAGAGTATTTGGTGCAAACCCATTTTACAAATCTGGAGCCAAGAGGACGGTGGTAAAGTGAAAAGAGTACTTGCTCTGGTCAGTAGACCTGGGTTCAGAACTTATCTCTGATATGTCATGTTGAGCTCTTTGCAGGCAAGGATTTTTTTTTTGGCTTTTGTTTGTATCCCCAGTCCTTAGCACGGTGTCAGGCACGTAGTAGGTACTTATTTCCTGAAAATCCCAGAAGCAAGTCACTTAAATTCCCAAGCCCCCTACCTCCCCATCCTCCGCCCTCTTTGGTAAAACGAGGGAGTTGCATTAAGCGGCCTGCGGTCCCTTTTAGATGTAGCTCTATGATCCTAAATTACTTCTTTAAAATTACAAATGAGTTTGATGGAAGAGCTGGAATTTAGAGAAGCAGAGGAAAGACCAAGAAGGACGGATGTTACCTCCATGTCTCCCTGCAGGATTCCCTGCAGCCCTTCACTCCCCCAAACCTGCAGAGTATACAAGGAGCACCAAACTGACAGCCCCTAGCTCCTAGGCTTGCCTTCCTGGGCTCTCGTTAAAGGCTACCCAGCCCCTCCCCACCGTGGTTTCATCGTCTGGTGCTGTCATTTTTGGATAAAGTGATCAGGTCCAGGTCTTTAGCGTCATCCCAGCCCTTTCTACGGCGGAAACGCTACCCAGAGAACAACTGAGCCTCAACTTTGAAGTGACCGAGACCCCAGTGCAGTGATCCATCCTCTGGCTTCTCCACAGGGAGGCTAACTTTGCACTTAAGTCCAATTAGTTTGCTCGTCGTGGCATCATCTCCCAGATGTAAAGGTCCTCCCCAAGAAGGAAGGACAAACAACAATTCTAATTGTACCTTTGTACTGGCCAGAGGAGAGCTCACTGATGAAAGAGGGAAACAGCCAGGACATGTTCTGGTTGCACTGAGCCTTCTCTCTACCCCAAAGTTAACTTCGCAAACATTAACCTCATTTAAAGAAAGAGGGTTTAAATATTTATGAAGGCCTGAGAGTATTTTCAGTATTTCAGGAAGGAGTTGAGGGGGAAGGTTGTTCGGAGATCAATCACTAGTTAAGACTATATGAACCTTATATACATGCTATAGTTAAAGGCTGCTCAGCCTTTTAAAACTCTTATTGTTGACCTTAGACTTCATTACTGTTGGCTTTTGTTTACCCCCTTGCAAAATGAGGGTCTTGGACTAGATCTCTAGAGTGTCTTCCAGCTCAAAACCCATGTTAATGGGGGGCATTTACACATTATCCATCTCTTAAAATTTTTTCATATTCAGCTCAAACCATACCCTCCCTACATAAGATCTGCCCTAATCATTACCTCTATTACTAATGCCTCCCCTTACACTTACATAAAATTACTATGTATTTATTTTGCATGTGCGTGTGTTTCATTTCTGCCTTTGTAACCCCAAGGCCTATTGTGTAGCACAGTGCTGGCCCTATATTAGAAGATTTTTTAAAAGTTTGTTGATTTAAGAAGCAGATATTGATGCAAGTGAGGAGAAAAAGATTAAAGGTTAAAAGTCTCAGAGTATGTGAGGATTGACGTCAAAGGAAACTAAGGCTTCAGCTTCTACAGGAGGAATGTCAATTAGATTTGAGGAACAGCTCCTTAATAGAAACATCAGCCTGGGAAGGAAGCCCTGAATGAAGGTTTCAATGGGGCAGTGGGAGAGAGAGCAGATTGAACTTGATGTCTTCTCAGGTCAGGATGTAGGAGCCAGAGCTGAGCCCTGAAGGAAGACAGATTCTGAGTAGAGATGAAACAGTTCATCCCAGGAACTGGGATTTGCTAATGAAAATGCAGGAAGTAGACTGTTTCAGGGGACAGACAGAAATCCAGTTTGGCTGGACTATAAAGAGGACAATGTAGAATAAGGCCAGAAAGGTATATTGTAGAAGGTTGTAAATGCTGGCCAATGGGTCTATATTTCAGAGTGGCATGCTCAAATGTGTGCCTTAGGAAGATTCCTTTGGCAGCACTTTGGCAAGTTGGAGAGGAAAGAATCTAAAGTAGGACAGGGTTGGGAGGTGGGGAAGAGGGACTGGACCAGGGCTGAGCAACCTGCAGCTTCAAGGCTGCACGTAGCCCTGCAGGTCCTGAAGTTTGGCCCTTTGACTGAATTCAGTCAGAGGCCACAGGTTCCCCACCCCTGGACTAGACTGACAGGCAGTTAGACTGTCCAAATCGTCTAGGTAGAAATGGGGGCATAAATTGGTGTGGTTGCACTGGGGAGCAGGTAGGGAAGGAGAGATGTTGTTGAGATATCTGCTTAAAATGCTTCAGTGTTCTGTGTGAAGGGAATTATGATTTTCTTATTGATATGATAAGTGTAATGGCTGTACTAATAGATTAGATTTTTCAGAATTGCCTATTTTAGCTTGTGAGTCAGAAGCTTACAATGCAGCTTGAAATAATCAAACTCTGACAATGCTTACAATCTGTGTACCTGAAGTGAAGCAAATCAAAGATTATAGAACTTGTTCCTGTCACAGAACTCTGGTCCCATGACCCATCAAGTAACGACCCCCAAAGACTTAAACAATGTTGTTCACACAGAACTTCAGGACACCTGTACCTTAGTATTGTGGGATTTATGGGCTGGCTCTAGAAACGAGTGTTTGTAATCCAACTTCCCCACTCTCTTCCCATTGTGACTTATGTATATAACCTCTGTCTTCACTTCTGCAAGGTGGAATTCAGATCAGGAGAATTCCCAATTTGCAAATCTGTTCCTCATAATGAAACTAATTAATTAAAGGGTTGCTTGATTACTGGCACTTGTCTCTGCTGTTTCATCATTCTCAGGTTAGAGACTGGCCCGGTAAAATCCTGTTAACACCATCTATCACACACACCCACACACACACACACACACACACACACACACACACACACACACACACACACACACACACACACACACACACACACACACACACACACACACACACACACACACACACACTCTGTATCAAGGGAGACAACCTGGACACACATAAGTCAATACAAAACATATGTACTGTAAACACAGGGTGATTTATTAGGCGCTGAGGCCCTGTCAGCTGGGGAAACCAAAGGAAAAGGCCAAACAGTCTCATGGCTGTGTGAACCTGGACATGTTATACATTGCTTCTCCCAAGGACACCTTGACACTCTTAAAAATTACTGATCCCAAATAACTTTTATTTGTGTGGGTTACAGTTATTGACATTTACTGTATTAGAAATTAAAATGTCTTATTATTATTGTGAAAATAGTTTTTAACCTCTACCTTCTTGTCTACTCTCCACACTGCTACCAAAGTGATTTTCTCTAAGCACAGACCTGACTGTGCCGCTTGCCTATTTAGTAAACTCCAGTGGCTTCCTGTTACCTCTAGAATCAAATGTAAACTCTGTTTAAAGTCTAAAGCTGTCTTTCCATCAGCCGCTCTGCTAGGTTTGAACTCCACAGAACTTCACACCTCACCCAGGATATAATGATTATCAGAATTATGCTGATTCACTCAGCTGGATACTCAACACCTTCTGCTCCCCTCTCCTTTGATTGGAGGGGTGGAGGGTGGAACCTTGAACTCCTCCCAAAGCCGCCTAGCTTTCCGTCTGAAGTAGCACTTTCCATCAGCAACTCTGCTAGGTTTGGTCCCCAAGACCCCTCGGTGGTCACTCCCCACACCTTTTCAGCTTCCTTTGATGTAGCCTTCCCCCATTAGATTGTAAGCTGTTTGAGGATACAGTCCATCTTTCTTGTTTGTACCCCCACTACTTAGCTCTGTGCCTGGTACATGTTGTAATTCAGTTGTGTCCAACTCTTTGTGACCCCGTGGATCATATAGCATGCCAAGCCCTTCTGTCCTCCGCTATCTCCTGAAGTCTGCCCAAGTTCTTGTTTATTGTTCCCATAACACTATCTAGCCATCTCATCCTCTGACATCTCTTTCTCCTTTTGCCTTCAATCTTTCCCAACATCAGGGTCTTCACCAATGAGTCTGCCTTCTAATTATGTGACCAAAGTATTTAAGCTTCAGCTTCAGTATTTGACTTTCCAGTGAATAGCCTGAATTAATTTCTTTAGGTATTGACTGATTTGATCTTTTTGCTGTCCAAGGAACTCTCAAAATTTTTCTCCAACACCATAATCCAAAAGCATTGATTCTGAAATGGCCCCTTTCCTTATAGTTCAACTCTCAGAGCTATAATTACTACTGGGAAAACCATAGCAAGGTGATATCTCTGCTTTTTAGTACACTGTCCAGATTTGCCATAGGTTTCCTTCCAAGAAGTAAGTGTCTTTTAATTTCATGGTTGCAGTCACCATCTGCGATGAGCTTGGAGCCCAAGAATAGAAGGTAGGAAGAGAATTTGATGAAATTTGTTGATTTGTCCTTCAAAAAATCAAAGTGATGTTTATGTAATATGCAGAATCCAATAAACAGATGCCATGATACCTCTAATCTCCTGGGGTTTTTTTTTTTGGCTTTTCTTTTCCTCTCCTGATCCTATCTCTCTGCCCTCAGGATGGCAGTTGAGTCTGCATGCCTCCCTACTTCTGCTTCCTTACCATCATGGCCTTCCATGTGTTCCTCCAAGAGAAGGTACTGTTCTCTAGGGAGACAGACATCTATCTCTATCCATTATCCCAGACTCCGCCTCACTGGGCCCAGAGCCTAATTGCCTTTTTCTGTGATGTCCTGGGAGTTATTGCCCAACAGCTTCTTCAAGGCTGGCAGTGAGGGGGAAGCTAGGTGGCTCAGTGGATAGAGCACCAGCCCTGAAGTCAGGAGGACCTGAGTTCAAATCCAGCCTCAGAACAAACACTTGACACTTACTAGCTGTGTGACCCTGGGCAAGTCACTTAGCCCCAGTTACCTAAAAAAAACCCCAACCCACAAGGCTTGCAGCCCTAGGACTGCATGCAGTTCAGCCACATTGGCTCTCCAACAAGCCACCTACCATCTCCAGTTTCTCTGCATTGGCCATCTCCAGTGCCTAGAATGCACTCCCTCCTCATTTTTTGCCTAATAGAACCCCTCTCTTCCTTCAAGATATAGCACAAAAACCAACGTCTAAGTGAAGCCTTTCCTTACACCCTCCTTTCTCAAACTATTTGGTATTTATTCTCTTTATAATTATTATGAATATACTTAGATGTGAGCTAGTTGTTTTCCCTCATTAGAACGTAATAAGCTCCTTGCATGTAGAGATTATTTCAGTCATTATCTGTGTCCCCAGTGCCTAGTAACACTGTCCAGCCCATTGTAGGTGCTTAACAAATGCTTGTTTGTTGACTGATGTCTGCTTTTAGCACCAGCTGGGAGAATTGCCTGCTTATTTTCTCCCTGACCATCTAGGCCAAGGATGGGGAACCTGCAGCCTCTAGGCCACATGAGGCCCTCTAGGTCCTCCAGTCTGGCCCTTTGACTGAATCCAAATTTCATAGAACAAATCCCCTTAATAAAAGGATTTGTTCCATAAAACTTGGACTCAAAGGGCCCCACCCAAGGACCTGGAGGGCCACATGTGGCCTCAAAGCATCAGGTTCTCCACTCCTGAATTTAGACAAACTTCCCCAAGTATAAAACCCCAGGTCACCATTTGCCCTCAGTCCCACCCCACTGGAGTCTGTCTGGGATAAGGAATAGGAACAGGGGATGGAGGGAGAGGGAGAGGGAGAGAGACAGAGAGAGAGTAGGGAGATAGGGAGAGAAGCACAGGGATTACTTTTGAGCCCCAGATTGTCTCATAGAGAATTTTTTTTAAAAGAGAGATGGGCGATGGGGACATGATGCAAGTTTTACATAAGACTTGTTTTTTAAAACTGGGATCTTGGTAACTCATATTTCTATTTCCCATGGTTTCTATGATCATTTTGGGGAGGGTTACTTATCTTTCTGGCCATTAGCTCTTGTTTTGGTTTTACATTTTTTGCCTCTCCCACGTTAAAAAGTTAGTGAGCTGAGGAAGAGTTTCTGTCTCGTTTAATAAAATGAGTAGAAAAAAAAACAAAGCAAAAGTTAATGGCATCTGTAAAGAGGGGGCTCCTGACTTAAACTTATTTTTGAAAATTGAAGAATTTTTCTGAATGGGCAGTGCTAGTCTGTACTAACTTTCTGGTTCTTTCAGCCTCAGGTCTCTCCATATTCCAATCAATCAATAAACATTTACTAAGTGCTTACTATATGTGTCAGGCACTGTGCTAAGTGCTAGGGATACAAAAAAGGCAGTGACTCACCTAAGCTGTCCCCAAAACCCCTTCAAATACCTTTAAATAATGCCATAAAACAATTCCTGGAGCAAAAGAACCCACCAAAGGATGGGGTGAAATAATTTTCTAGCCATAGGCAACTTAGAAGGTCAGTAGGAAAGGTCTGTTGCACCTGGGTGAGAGTGGAGCACAGTCCAGCGCAGCACATGCCAGCACACACCCAGGCTCAGAAAACCAGGAGCACTCCTTGGGAGCCACTGAATCAGCAGCAGTAGTAGCTGCTTCTGCTCAGCCCATAGACAGTAAGGGGGTTGAACGACTGGTCAGAAGGAGATTACAGGGGTCTCTTTGCTAGCACTGAGACAGGACTCTTGCTTTGCCCCTACTTGGATCTGGATAACTGTCCTAGGTGGCAGTCCCAGGGCTAGGAGGAGCACTAGCACATCACAGCTTACTGCTGTGGTGGAACAAGGACCCTCATCACAGTTCCAGGGCAGAAAACAGTGATTGTGGTCACTCACAGACCAGAGCATGGGCCAGGAGAGTAGTAAACACAGCTCTCCTTAGCAAATGGGAAGAACTGAAAACTTACAGGTCCCTAGAAGTATCTTTGAAAACAGCTGTACAAAACCCCAGAAGTTTGGGACAGTGCCCCCTCCACTTAGGAAGCAGAGCCCCACTTTAGCATAGAGCAGGACTGCACAACATACAGTCTGTGGGCCACTTGCAGCCAGCCAAAGCAGCCCATGGGTGGTATGTTGTGCAGCCCTGTTTTATATCCTCTACATTTTCCTCAGGCTGCCCAAAATAGGACATATGCTGTGCAGGCCTGCCATAGAGTTAAACATCAAGAAATAGGCTGGGAAAATGAGCAAACAACAGGAAAAAATTCTGACCATAGAAAGTTATTATGGTGACAAGTAAGATCAAAACAAATACTCAGAAGAAGATAACAAAGTCAAAGCTCCTACATCCAAAGCCTCCAAGAAAAATATGAATTGGTCTCAGGCCATGGAAGAGCTCAAAAGGGTTTTGAAAATCAAGTAAGGGGAGAGTTCTGCTTTC
Source organism: Phascolarctos cinereus (assembly GCF_003287225.1). NCBI lineage: Eukaryota > Metazoa > Chordata > Mammalia > Diprotodontia > Phascolarctidae > Phascolarctos > Phascolarctos cinereus. The sequence goes on from NW_027555625.1 coordinate 268,808,363, forward strand.
AGAAGCCAATATGGTAGAGTAAGAAATAAGTTGCTCTTACCCTCCCTTATTGACGTCTGAAAGCCCAGAAAATATTGCCCCAGGAAAAACCCTGGCGGGAAGGTTGGGGAATTAACACTAAAGGCCCCTCTTAGTCTGGGGGATGGAGAGCAGTACAGAATAGGAGGCATCCCAGCAAGCCTCACCTCAGCATACCAGGAGAAATCCTGAACCCCAGAATGGTGGAATAGGCAAGCACCAACACAAGCACCCCCAAGTGCCTCAGTATGAGCAGAGAACTCAGTGGAAACTGGCTCAGAAACCCACCACATATCACTGCGTTCTCCAGCAGCCAAGTCTCCTGGTGCCTCAGCAAAACTCTGGGAAGCACAACTCCAAGAGGGAAAGCTCCAGGCGGAGAAACATCCCACAACAGTGAAACATCCATCTGCAAGACCCAGGTAATCAGGAGCCAAAGAAAGGAGTGCAAGGCCTGGGTGAACAGACATCCTCCAGGGGCCAGACCACCCACCCTACCCCTAGAGCTCCAGTGTTGCTGATTCCAGCCCAACGCCAGGTAAGCTGCCAGAACCCTACAGCCTCCAACTGCCAGCATCAGAGGCCCCAGTACACAAAACCAGTGACCAGGCCCCAGGCTTCCAGCACAAGAAGCTTAGGTCAGCTTGGGTCAGCACAGGAAGCTCCCCAGCAGGACAGGTCAATTTTTTTTTAAAGGTCAGGAAATAAACAAACACCATGAGCAAAAAGAAATGAACAATGACTATAGATTCTTATTGTGGGGATAGGGAAGATCAAGGCAGAAATTCAGAAGAAGACAACATTGTCAAAAAACCCACATCCAAAACCTTAAAAGGGAATATGAACTGGTCTGAAGCCCAAAAAGCCTTCTTGGAAGAGCTCAAGAAGGATTTTAAAAGTCAAATAAGAGCAGTAGAAGAAAAATTGGGAAAAGAAATGAGAGGTATGCAAGAGAGAGTCAATAGCTTGGAAAAGGAAGGACAAAAATTAACTATAGAAAACAAGTCCTTAAAAAATACAATTGGCCAACTGGGAAAAAAAGTACACTGAAGAAAACAACTCCTTAAAAAGCAGAATAGACCAAATAGAAAAGGAGGGCACAAAAACTCACTGAGGAGAAGAACTCCTTAAAAAGTAAAATGGGCCAAATGGAAAAGGAGATAGAATCTAATAGAAGAAAATAATTCATTAAAAATTAGAATTGGGCAAGTGGAAGCTAATAACTCTATGACAAAGCGAGAATCAATCAAACAGAAACAAAAGAATGAAAAAAATAGATGAAAGTGTAAAATACCTCATTGGTAAAACAACTGACCTGGAAAACAGATCCAAGGGTACACAATTTAAAAATTATTGGTCTACCTGAAAACCATGATGAAAAAAAGAGCTTGGACAGCATCTTTCAGGAAATCATCAAGGAAAAATGTCCTAGGGTCCTAGAACCAAAAGATAAAATAGCCATCAAAAGAATCTACCAATCACCAAATGAAAGAGATCCCAAACTGAAAACAACAAGGAATATAGTAGCCAAATTCCAAAATTACACGGTCAAAGAGAAAATAGTGCAAGCAGCCAAAAAGAAACAATTTAAATATCATGGAACCACAGTCAGGATTATGCAGGACCTTGTAGCTTCTACATTAAAAGATCATAGGGCATGGAATACAATATCCCATAAGGCAAAGGAGCTTGGATTACAACCAAGGATCAATTACCCAGCGAAAATGAGCATAATCTTTCAGGGAAGGAGACTGGACATTCAACGAAATAGGGGATTTCCAAACCTTCCTGATAAAAAGACCAGAGCTCAGCAGAAAATTTGATCTTCAAATACAAGACTCAAGAGAGATATAAAAAGGTAAATAGGACAGAAAAAAAACATGTTATTAATAAGGGCAAACTGTTTACATCTCTACAAGGGGAAGATGACACTTGTAACTCTTGAGAACTGTATCGTTATTACATCATTTTAAAAGGGTATGTATGGAGGGGGTGGGTATAAGTTGACTTTGATGTAAGGATTAAAAAAAATCTAATTAAGTGGATTAATCGGATCTAATTAAAGGATTGTACTGGGAGAAAAGGAAAAGAGGAAGCAGACAAGGGTAAATTACATTACAGGAAAAGGCACAAAAACCTATTACACTAGAGGGAAAGAAGGGAGGGAGATGAGCATTGTTTGAACCTTACACTCACCAGATTTGGCTCAAGGAAGGAATGATATAATCAGGTATAGAAATCTAACTTGCCCAATAGGCAGTAGGAGGGAAAAGGAGAAAGAAAAGGGAGGAGGGATAGAAGAGAGGGAAGAAGTAGTAAGGGTAAAGGGGAAGAAAAGGAAGAGGGATAATAGAAGGGAGGGTGGACTGAGGGAGGTGGTGGTCAAAAGCAAAACACTAGTGAGGAGGGAAAGGGAGAAAGGAGAAAGAAAAGCATAAACAGAGGGGAAATGGGATAGAGAGAAAGACACAGATACCAATCATAACTGTGAATGTGAATGGGATGAATTCTCCCATGAAATGGAAGCAGATAGCAGAATGGACTAAAAACTATAATCCTACAATATGTTATTTAAAGGAAACACATTTGAAACAAAGGGACACACACAAGGTAAAGATAAAAGTCTGGAGTAGAATATATTATGCTTCAGCTGAAGTAAAAAAAGTTGGGGTAGCAATCCTGATCTCAGACAAAGCAAAAGCAAAAATAGATCTCATTAAAAGAAATAAGGAAGGAAACTACATCCTGCTAAAAGGCACCATAGACAATGAAGTAATATCATTACTAAACATATATGCGCCAAGTGGTATAGCATCCAAATTCTTAGAGAAGTTCAGGGAATTAAAGGAAGAAATAGACAGCAAAACTATACCAGTGGGGGACCTCAACCTCCCCATCTCAGAACTAGATAAATCTAACCACAAAATAAACAAGGAAGAAGTTAAGGAGATGAATAGAATTTTAGGAAAGTTAAATATGGTTGACTTCTGGAGAAAACTGAATGACAGAAAGGAATATACCTCTTTCTTGGTGGTACATGGCACCTACACAAAAATTGACCATGTACTAGGGCATAAAAACCTCACAAGCCAATGCAGAAAGACAGAAATAATCCAAAAATTAATTGGAAACTAAATAATCTAATCCTAAAGAGTGAGTGGGTTAAGGAGGTGAATAGAATTTTAGAAAAGGTAGATATGTTAGATCTCTGGAGAAAATTGAATGGGGATAGAAAGGAGTATACTTTTTTCTCAGCCGTACATGGCACATACACAAAAATTGATCATGTAGTAGGGCATAAAAACCTCAGAATCCAATGCAGAAAGGCATAAATATTAAATGCATCCTTTTCAGATCATGATGCAACAAAAATTATATGTAATAAAGGGTCATGGAAAGATAGATAAAAATTAATTGGAAACTAATCTAATCCCGAAAAATGAATGGGTCAAACAACAAATCATAGAAACAATCAATAACTTCATTTAAGAGAATGACAATAATGAGACAACATAACAAAACTTATGGGATACAGCAAAAGCAGTTCTTAGGGGAATGTTTATATCTCTAAATGCTTACATGAATAAAATAGATAAAAAGAAGATCAATGATTTGGGCGTGCAACTAAAAAAAAACTAGAAAAAGAAAAAGTTTAAAATCCTCAATTAAATACCAAATTAGAAATACTGAAAACCAAAGGACAGATTAATAAAACTGAAATTAAGAAAACTATTGAACTAATAAATAAAACTAAGAGTTGATTTTATGAAAAAAACAATAAAAGAGATAAACCTTTGGTTAATTTAATTTAAAAAAAAGAAAACCAAATTACCAGTATCAAAAATGAAAGGGGTGAATCCACCACCAATGAAGAGGAAATAAAAACAATAATTAGGAACTGTTTTGCCCAACTGTATGCCAATAAATTTGACAGTCTTAATGATATGGATGAATATTTACAAAAATATAAATTGCTCAGATTAACAGAAGAGGAAGTAAAGTACTTAAATAATATCTCAGAAAAAGAAATTGAACAAGCCATTGATGAACTCTCTAGCAAATAATCTGCAGGGCCAGATGGATTTACAAGCGAATTCTATCAAACATTTAAAAAACAATTAATTCTAATACTATATAGACTATTTGGGAAAATAGGCAAAGAAGGAGTCTTACCAAATTCTTTTTATGATACAAATATGGTGCTGCTACCTAAACCAGGAAGAATCAAAACACAGAAAGAAAATTATAGATCAATTTCCCTAATGAATAAAGATACAAAAATTTTAAATAAAATATTAGCAAATAGATTACAGCAACTTATCACAAGAATAACACACTATGACCAGGTAGGATTTATACCAGAAATGCAGAGCTGGTTCAATATTAGGAAAACTATCAGCATAATTGACCATATCAACAACAAAACTAACAGAAACCACATGATCATCTCAATCGATGCAGAAAAAGCTTTTGACAAAATATAACACCCATTCCTATTAAAAACACTAGAGAGCATAGGAATAAATGGAGTCTTCCTTAAAATTTTAAGTAGTATCTACCTAAAACCTTCAGCAAGCCTTATATGTAATGGTTGGGAAGCATTTCCAATAAGTTCGGGGGTGAAACAAGGATGTCCAATATCACCACTGTTATTCAGTATGGTACTGGAAACATTAGCTTTAGCAATAAGAGAAGAAAAAGAAATCAAAGGTATTAGAATAGGCAAAGAAGAAACAAAGCTATCACTCTTTGCAGATGACATGATGACATACTTATAGAATCCTAGAGAATCAAGTAAAAAACTACATGAAATAATAAACAACTTTAGCAAAGTTGCAGGCTATAAAATAAGCTCACATAAATCATCAGCATTCCTATATATTACCAACAAAGTCCAACAGCAAGAAATAGAAAGAGAAATTCCATTTAAAAATACTGTAGACATTATAAAATATTTAGGAATCTACCTAATGAAACAAACCCAGGAACTATATGAACACAATTACAAAACACTTTTCACACAAATAAAGTCATATCTAAATAATTGGAAAAGTATCAATCGCTCATGGGTAGGCTGAGCTAATATAATAAAAATGACAATTCTACCCAAGCTAATTTACTTATTCACTGCCATTCCAACCAAACTACCAAAAAAAATTATTCTATAGAGCTAGAAAAAATAAGAAGAAGATTCATTTAGAAGAACAAAAGGTCCAGAATATCAAGGGAACTAATGAAAAGAAATGCTAGGGAAGTGGCCTAGCCATTCCAGATCTTAAATTGTATTATAAAGCAGCAATCATCAAAACTACTTGTTACTGGCTAAGAAATAGAGTGGTGGGTCAGTGGAATGGTTAGGTATGCAAGACACAGTAGTCAATGACTATAATAATCTACTATTTGATAAACCCAAAGATCCAGCTTCTGGGATAACCACTCACTATTTAGCAAAAACTGCTGGGAAAACTGGAAAAGAATATGGCAGAAACCAGGCATAGCTCAACGTCTTACACCCTATACCACAATAAAGTCAAAAAGGGTTCATGATAAAGGTTGATACTATAAGCAAATTGGGAGAGCAAGGAATAGTTCACCTGTCAGATTTATAGAGAACAGAAGAATTTATGACCAAACAGGAGAGAACATTATGAAATACAAAATGGATAATTTTGAATATATTAAATTGAAAAGGTTTTGCACAAACAAAGCCAATGCAACCAAGGTTAGGAGGGAAACAGAAAACTAGGAAAGAATTTTTACAACCAGTGTCTCTGATAAGGGCCTCATTTCTAAAATATATAGAGAACTAAGTCAAATTTATAAGAATACAAGTCATTCCCCAACTGAATTAAAGCCATCTATAGTAATATGAAAAAATGCTCTAAGTCACTAATGATTAGAGAAATGCAAATCAAAACAACTCTGGGGTACTACATCACATCCATCAGATTGACCAACATGACAAAACAGGAAAATGATAAATGTTGGAGAAGATGTGGGAAAATTGGGACACTAATGCATTGTTGGTAGTTGTGACCTGATCCAACCATTTTGGAGAGCAATTTGGAACTATGCCCAAGGGCTATAAAAATGTGCATACCCTTTGACCCAGCAATAGCGTTTCTAGGGCTGTGTCCCAAAGAGATCATAAAAATGGGAAAAGGACCCACATGTACAAAAATACTTATAGCAGCTCTTTCTGTGGTGGCAAAGAATTGGAAATTGAGGGGATGCCCTTCAATTGCAGGATGGCTGAACAAGTTGTGTTATATGAATGTAATGGAATACTATTGTACTAGAAGAAATGATGAGCAAGCAGACTTAAGAAAAACCTGGAAAGACTTATACAGACTGAAGCTGAGTGAGGTGAGCAGAACCAGGAAAAAATTGTGCATAGCAACAGCCACACTGTGCAATGACCAACTTTGACAGACTAAGCTCTTCTTAGCAAAGCAAGGCTCTAAGCCATCTCAAAAAGTCTCATGATGGAAAATGCTATCCACATCCAGAGAAAGAACTCTGGAGTCTGAATGCAGATCAAACCATACTATTTGTTCTTTTTTCCCTTCTGTTTTGTTTTGTTTCGTTTCCTGTTTTTTGTGATTCCTCCTATTTGTTCTAAATCTTTACAACATGACTAATGTGAAAATATGTTTAATAGGAATGTATATGTATAGCCTATATCAGATTGCTTGCCATCTTGGGGAAGGAGATGGGGAGGGAAGGGGAGAAAAATTTAAAACTCAAAAGTGTATGGAAATGATTGTTGAAAACTAAAAATAAATTTTTTAAAAATCAAGTAAGATAGAGGAAAAATTGGGAAGAGAAATGAGAGTGATACAAGAAAGTCATGAAAACGAGTCAACAGCTTGGTAAAGGAGACAAAAAAATACTGAAGAAAAATAACACCTTAAAAACCAGACTAGGCCAAATGGGAAAATTGGTAAATTGGTACAAAAAGCCAATAAGAATGCCTTAAAAAGCAGAATTGGCTAAATGAAAAAAGAGGAACAAAAATTCACTGAAGAAAAAAGCTCCTTAAAAAGTAGAAGTGGGATGGGCAACTTGTTGGCCGCCAGCTTGCGGCCCGCGGGGCCGCCCCCCCCCCCACATCCAGGCGTTCACGCTGCCCACCGTGGGCGGCCTGAGTGCCGGGAGGCCCGGGAGGCCCCTCGAGCGGGCCCGCGGCAGCGGAGGATGAGGCCTGCTGCTGCCTGCCTGCCCAACCCCGTCCCGTTTGAGGAGTGCCATCGCAAGTGCAAGGAACTGTTCCCGGTGCAGATAGAGGGCGTGAAGCTCACGGTGAACAAGGGCCTCAGCAACCACTTCCAGGTCAATCACACCGTGGCCCTCAGCACGATTGGAGATTCCAACTACCACTTTGGGTCACATACGTGGGGACCAAGCAGCTCAGTCCCACAGAGGCCTTCCCGGTGCTGGTGGGAGACATGGACAACTGCAGAAGCCTCAATGCCCAGGTGATCCACCAGGTGGGGCCTGGCCTCCGATCCAAGATGGCGGTGCAGACCCAGCAGTCAAAGTACGTGAACTAGCAGGTGGACAGAGAGTACCGGGGCTCCGACTTCACAGCCGCGGTGACCCTGGGGAACCCCGATGTACTGGTGGGCTCAGGAATCCTAGTGGCTCACTACCTTCCTAGCATTCACTCCATGCCTAGCCTTGGGCGGGGAGCTGGTTTATCACCGAAGACCGGGAGAGGAAGGCACCGACATGTCTCTGGCAGGGAAGTACACAGCACCTAACTGGCTGGCAACCTTGACCGTGGGCCAGGCGGGGGCCCATGCCATGTATTACTACAAAGCCAGTGACCAGCTTCAAGTCGGAGTGGAGTTTGAAGCCAGCACCCGAATGCAGGACACTAGCGCCTCCTTCGTTTACCAGCTGCACCTCCCCAAGGCCAGCCTCCTCTTCGAAGGCTCCATGGACAGTAACTGGATCGTGGGGGCAACCCTGGAGAAGAAGCTGCCCCCCCCCCCGCCCCTGGCGCTGGCCCTGGGTGCCTTCCTCAATCATGGAAAGAGCGAGTTCCAGTGTGGCTTTGGCCTCACTATCGCTGAGCCTGCCACACCACCCATCCCGCCCATCACTCTGCTTCCGGGCAGGGCAGGAGGAGAGGTGCCTGAGGCTCCCAAAGACTGGGAGAGGGGAGACCCCAGGATCTGGGGAGACCTTGGGCCTGGCCAGGAAGACTCTGGTTTTCGGAGAGGGACTTGAGAATACTGGAAGACCAATCCCCCTGCCCCCTTTCCCCATTCCTGGAAGGGGGTTCTAGGCTCTAGGAGACCTAGATGGGAAGGATTATGGGGGAGGGTCCTCAGGGTGGGGCCTCTCTCCTTCCTCGTGGTGGAGCTGGGCTGCTGAGAGGGCGTGGGCTGGGTGTCCCTGCCCTGCCTCCCTGGTGGCCACAGGAGGGGGTCCCTCATCCTAGCCTTGTCGTACCAGCCCCCCTCCCCTGCCCAGTTCCGTCCATTCCCCTCGGCCTCTCCCTCCCTTTTCCCCACCAGCTCCTCTGCTGCCTCCCTCAGTGTAAATCATGTTTATAAGTTATGGAAAAAAACAGAACATTTTACAGAAAAAAAACCCACAAAAATACATGGCTAAAACAGTGGGGGGAAAAAAAAAGCAGAAGTGGCCAAATGGAAAAGGAGGTACAAAAGCTCACTGAAGAAAATATTTCCTTAAAAATTAGAATTAAGCAAATGGAAGCTAATGACTTTATGAGAAATCAAGAAACAATAAAACCAAACCAAAAGAATGAAAAAATAGAAGACAATGTGAGATACCTCATCGGAAAAACAACAAACCTAGAAAATAGATCTAGGAGAGATAATTTAAATGTTATCGGACCACCTGAAAGCCATGATCCAAAAAAAAAAAACCTAGACAGCATCTTTCAAGAAATTATCAAGGAAAACTGTTCTGATATTCTAGAACCAGAGGGAAAACAGAAATTGAAAGAATCCACTGATCACCTCCTGAAAGACATCTGAAAATGAAAATTTCCAGAAATATTATAGCCAAATTCCAGAGTTCCCAGGTTAAGGAGAATATATTACAAGCAGCCAGAAAGAAACAATTCAAGTATCATGGAGCCACAATCAGGATAACACAAGGTTTAGCAGCTTCTACATTAAAGGATTAGAGGGCTTGGAATATGATATTCCAGAGGTCAAAGGAGCTAGGATTACAACCAAGAATCACCTACCCAACAAAACTGAGTATAATCCTTCAGGGGGAAAAATAGATATTCAATGAAATAGAGAACTTTGAAGCATTCTCAATGAAAAGACCAGAGCTGAATAGAAAATTTAACTTTCAAATATAAGACTCAAGAGAAGCATAAAAAGGTAAAGAGGAAAGGGAAATCATAAGGGACTTAATAAGGTTAAACTGTTTACATTCCTACATAGGCAGATATACTTGTAACTCATAAGAACTTTCTCATTATTAGGGCAGTTAGAAGAAGTACATATAGTCAGAGGGCATAGGTATGAATTAAATATAAAGGGATATCTAAAAATAAAGAAAATTAAGGGGTGAGAGAGGAATGTACTAGAAGAAGGGCAGAAGTAGAATGGGATAAATTATCTCACATAAAAGCAAGACAAAGCTTTTACAGTGGAGAGGAAGGGTGGGAGGTGAAGGGGAATGAGTGACTCGTATGCTGTCATCAGAATTGGCTCAAAATGGATATGACATACACACTCAATTGGGTATAGAAATCTATCTTACCTACAGGAAAGTAGGAAGGGAAGGTGAAAAGAGAAGAGATGTGTGATAGAAGGGAGGGCAGATTGGGTGAGGCGGTAGTCAGAAGCAAAACACTTTTGAGGAGGGAGAGGGTGAAAGGAGAGAGAGAATAGAATAAATGGGGTGGAGGGAATAAGACGGAGGGAAATACAATTAGCAATAGTAACTGTGAAAAAAATTTTGAAGGAAGTTTTTCTGATAAAGGCCTCATTTCTGAAACATAGAGAACTGAGACAAATTTATAAAAGTAAGAGCCATTCTCCAATTGATAAATGATCAAAAGTATAAACAGTTTTCAGATGAAGTAATCAAAACTATCTATTGCCATATGAAAAAATGCTCTCACTGTTGATGGGAGAAATACAAATTAAAACAATTCTGAGGTACTACCTCATTATCTATTAGATTGGCTAACAGGACAGAAAAGGAAAATGACAGATGTTGGAGGGGATGTGGGAAAAAATGAGACATTAATACACCATTGGTAGAGTTGTAAACTGATTCAACTATTCTGTGGAACAATTTGGAACTATGCCCAAAGGGCTATAAAACCATGCATACTCTTTGACTTAGCAATAACACTAGTAGGTTTATATCCCAAAAGAGACAAAAAACAAAAAGGAAAAGAACCCACATGGACAAAAATATTTATAGCAGTTCTTTTCTGGTGGCAAAGAATTGGAAATTGAGGGAATGCTCATCAGTTGGAGAATGGCTGAACAAATTATGATGGAATACTATTGTGCTATAAGAAATGACAAGCAGGATGCTGTGAGAAAAATCTGGAAAGACTTACATGAGGTGATGCAGAATGAAATGTACTGTGTACAAGGTAACAGCAATATTTTAAGATAATCAGCTGTGAATGACTTAGCTATTCTCAGCAATACAAGGATCCAAGACAACTCTGAAGGATTTATGATGAAAAATGCTATCCATCCCCAAAGAAAGTAACTATGGTGTCTGAATACAGATTAAAGCATACTTTTTAAAAATTTTACTTTTCTTGAGAAGGCTTTTTCTTAGTCTACATTTTGTTTCACAACATGACTAATGTGGAAATGTTTTGCATGACTACACATGTATAACCTATATTGAATTGCTTGCCTTCTCGATGGAGGATGGGGGGTGAGGAGTGGGGAAGGAGGAAGGGAGAGAATTTAGAACTCAAAGTTTTAAAAATGAATGTTAAAAATTGCTTTTGCATGTAACTGGGGAAAAAATACTAAAGAAATTAAAGAAAAAAAGAGAGAAAAAAGAAATCATAAGTCTGGTCAAAAAACAAAACAGTTTTCATGATTGATCAATCAATAAACATCTATTAAGCCAGGCACTATGCTAAGCACTGGACTGATGTATAGAGCCATTTTTTTAAACAGGTATTTGGAGGGATGTGGGGGAGAGCTCAAGCAAGTCACTGCTTTTACTCCACCATCTTGGCTCTGCCTGGACTAATGTAAAATGAGCCCTAAACTAGAAGGCAAGTAGTTGGGTTCTAATCTTAACCTTGGCTCTACCCTTAACTCTCTGAGCAAACTGCTTCCCTGCTCCAAGCTTTATTTTCATAGACGTATAATAAACTCTTTGGTGCTGGGAAGGACCTTAGAGATCATCTGTTAAATCTCCTTTGTAGCTGATAAAACTAAGGACCAGAGAGGCTGCCAAAGACCTTATCTCCCCATCTGGCTGAAATGCAGGTGGCAGCCTGGTGAAATAACCTTGAAGACATGGGAAATAAGTAGTAACCACCCTCTCCCATCAAGAGTGGACTCACGGGATTCTAGGGCAAACTTGAACAGTGGAAAGTCTGACAATTTGATTTTCCACCATCCACAGATTTGGGGAATCTTACTCCCTCTATCAAGGTCCAAGTTGTGGTCACTTCTCCTACTTCCCAGGGTGGTTGTGAGGACCAAATGAAATGATAATTGTAGAGTGCTTAGCACAGTGTAAACACTACACAAATGCTGGCCATTGTGATAATAAAATAACCAAGGGAGAAAGATTCTAGTCCTTGGCAACCTGTCACAAAATCTCATGACTCAGGTGTGGCTAGGACATTTTCTGGTTTCTAACCTAGATTATTCACATGTGGATTATCTTCACTAACCTTTGGGGCTTCCTCCGCCACAGCCAGTAAGGCAGTAGGATCAAGACAGGACTTGGAGAGGGGGCTTGGTGTACCTGTACAGTGTTGCCTTAGGATGCCTTTTCATTCTAAGGCCAAACGTCCTTTTTCTTTTTCTTCTTTTTTTTTTCTTTCTTTCTTTCTTTTTTTTTTTTTTTTTGCTTTTTGGTGAGACAATCGGGGTTAAGTGACCGGGGTCACCAAATGTACTTTTAAAATTATTTTCAGTGACTGTCTTTTACTGTCTACATTTCATCAGCCTGGAAAATCAAGGTCCTTTTCACTACATACGTTAGCAGGTGGGATCATCAATATCACTGGTTTAACTACTCAAGACCTAACTAATACCAAGCCATAAGAGAAGGGTCCCCACAGGCCATTTTGTCACTGATGTTCTCCCCCTTCACTATCCATTTACAGTTTCTGGAAGTTGCCTCCAGCACCAAAGAAATGAGTGCTGAGGAAGCACCCTCAAGTTCAGATGTAGAACTTTTGAAAGAAAGGAACTAGAATCCCCCTACCCAACACTCAGAGAGTGCTGCTCTCAGACAGTCCTGGGTTGGAAAGGACTCTTCTTATGACCCACCTCTAACCACTCTAGGATCTAGAAAGCTGGGTCCCTCTGGCTCACATCAAAATGTTCAGAGTTCAGTTTACATACCTCAAAGGAAGCATTTTCATCCCAACTAAGGTAGGTAGATATCCTCCGACAAATCATAGAAACTTTAAACCATAACTTGAGTCCTTTAAGGCACAGGCTATAAATTGGCCAAAGCCTCCAAAGTTCCCTCATCAAGTGGCTTCCTAATCCCCATCTGTCTGTGCCCCAAAGGGATCCAGGAAAATCCACTCCTCCCACCAACTCCCTGGTCAAAACTGACTCCTCCCCTGGGCAGGCTGACACCCTTCCCAAGGTTATACACCCTAAGTTACTAAAGCTAAGGGAAGCTGGAAGCAGAATGGGGATTTTTCCAGGCAGGAGCTTAGACTAGGGAGAGCTCTAACTCCAGGCTCTAAGAGGCATTTCAGATGTTGCCTGACAGTTTAAAGCAACCAGCTACCATCCACTCCACAGCAACAGCTTTTCAGCACTTGCTTCCTCTCCACCGCCAACAGCCCCAACTCAAAGTTATCACGATCCGGGACAGTCTTACCTGGTGTGTTTCTTCCTGCATTCTTCTCTTGCCCTCAGAAGCTAGAGTCATTCGGCTCTCTCTTCCTGTTGCTTCATTTACGAGTTTCTGGAGTTGCCAGGGGTTAAAGGACAAATGGGAAGGGACTGAAGGCAAATATCTACTGAGGGTGAAGAAAGTGGGCGAGTATCCAAAGCATGGGGGTTGGGCACTATTAGCCCGAGAGGGCCCCACTGGAACAGCACTGAAAGTAAATTTCTGGTCACAAAGGTGACTTGTACAAGGACAGAGAAAGCATTCAATAAACTACTTGTTTAAAATCAGTTTTCATTCTTACATAATCCTCATGTGAGAAACACATTGACAATCTCACAATTTGAAAGTAACTTTAAGAGATTACATCTAAGTCACTCCCAAATAACAGCTACCTTTTTTGTTTTCGAGACTAGTTGGTGCAGTGGTGGATAGAGTGCTGGGCCTGGAGTCAGGAAGACTAGAGTTCAAATCCAGCTTGAGATACTACCTGTTTCTTCATCTGTAAAATGGGGATAACAATAGAACCTACTTCCCAGGGTGGTTGTGAGGACCAAATGAAATGATAATTGTAGAGTGCTTAGCACAGTGTAAACACTACACAAATGTTGGCCATTGTGATAATAAAATAACCAAGGGAGAAAGATTCTAGTCCTTAGCAACCTGTCACAAAATCTCATGACTCAGGTGTGGCTAGGACGTTTTCTGGTTTCTAACCTAGATTTATTCCTAACCTGGCTTTAGCTCCTGGGGTTAAGAACCTGACAGTTCTTAACCTGGGGTCCATGAACTTTTAAACAAATATTTTGATAACTATTTCAATATAATTGATTTCCATTGTAATCCTGTGTATTTAATTTTATGCATTTTAAAACATTCTGAGAAAAGGGCTATATTCACAGGGGTGGGGAAGCTTTGGCCTAGAGGCCTCATGCAGCCTTTTGACTGAACCCAAATTTTGCAGAACAAAGCCAAAGGTTTCTCACCCCTGGCTATAGGTTTTATGAGATTATCAAAGGCAACCCACACTATAAACAGGTTAAGAACCTCTGGTTTCAACTCTTATCAGAAACACACGAGTCCGGTCATTTTGTTATAGAGATAGGAACTAGACTTTATGGTTTTTATTAGTATAGGGAACCCTCAGGTGAGGGAATTCCCTCTACCAGAGCAGGCTGAGTTGGTATCTTCTCTGCGGCCTTTCATCTTCCAGCAGGGCCATCTCCAGTTGTCCTGATATATCTGGCCACTGGACCCAGAAGGCTCTGGAGGAGAGAGTGAGGCTGGTGACTTTGCACAGCCTTCCCTCACTTAAATCTCATATACTCACACGTCATGACAAAACCTCCCTAATGTCATGTTCCTCTTGGAGAAGGGAGGACAAACAGCAATCACAGCAATCATCTTAGAGAATTGCCAAAAGCAAGGGCGTCAAACACTGGCCAGCCAGTGCAGCCTCAACCAGATTAAAATGTAATTAGAAAATATTGAGGGCAGCTAGGTGGTGCAGTGGATAGAGCAGTGGCCCAGGGGTCAGGAGGAACTGAGTTCAAATGTGAACTCATACACATAACACTCACTAGCTGTGTGACTCTGGGCAAGTCACTTAACCCCAACTGCCTCACCACAAGAAAAAGAAGATATTTAACAAAATAAACATAAATGCTAATAAAATAAGATAGTATCACATTTTAAAACTTAGTCAATATGAGGCCCAAAGTGATCCTTATGTACATATTAGTGGTCTCCTTTCTATTTGAGTTTGACACTCCTGGCTTAAAGCTTTGAGTTAAGTTTGCCCAGGGTCATACAGCCAGTGTGTGTCAAGATGGGGTGGGTGGGACTGGAACCCAGGTCTTCTTGCTTTGAGACCAGTCTCTCTCCAAATTATGATAATTTCAGATTCAAAAGATGGTCACGTCATTGTTCTTATCTCAGAGCCCACACTCCTCTGTTCTTTGGCCTTCTTTCCCTCACTGTGAAACCATGGATCCCAAGACTGCATAGGTTCCAGCATCCTAGAATCCCAAACATCCAGTCTGCACACAACAGATAGATCATTTCATTATGCCATGACTGTGGCACCTGTGATTTTTTTTTTCCGGTCTTGACAATGGGGTTAAGTGACTTGCCCAGGGTCACACAGCTAGTAAGTGTCAAGTGTTCTGAAGTCACATTTGAACTCCGGACCTGCTGACTCCAGGGCCAGTGCTCTATCCACTGCCCCATCTAGCTGCTCTGTCAGTTTTTCCGGTGGAGATCCTAACCCTTCTTGGGCTTAGTAGCTTGCTCTCTGAAGTTGCTGTGACCACAAAGTTTGCCCCCTCCCATCAATCAAGTTGGCAGTCCACCGTGCTAGTACTCTTGTCTCTTTACCTTGGGTGAGACCCGCCCAGCTGGCACAGACTGCACATCCTCTGGGATAATACATTCACCTATCCACCACTCCTGAACATCTATTATGTGCCCAAGAAACATAAGGCATGGGCCTTGCCCTCTGGAAGTTTACGGTCCAGTTGGGTTCATAGGATATACCAATGGGGGGAAAAACTGGCCTTCTATTGTGAGTTGTAAGGGTCAGATGAGGAGGACAGACATGAAGTGCTGTAAAATTGATCACTGTAGATTGGACTAGTAGTGAGAAGAGTTGGGATTGGAACAGTTGGGCCTTGAAGAGGATGGATGGGATTTGGATTGGTGGAGAAGAGGGGGTAGGAAGTATCACAGGAGGGAAACAGCGCAGATAAGAATGTACAAATTATGATTATGGAATGTCAGTTCAGACAATGTTCAGTGAACTGAAAATTGAATTGAGTTGACTAAAGGATGGTTGGGGGTGGTGGGAGGGGGAAATAAGGTGGCAAAGAGACTGAGGCCGGACTGTCAAGGGCTTTAAATGCCAGGCAGGAGCTAGGACTTTATCCTGTACGGAGTAGGAAGCTGGATTAAAAGTATCTGATGAGGTGGTACCTGGATTAGAGTGTCTGGAATAGAACTGGAAGGGGAAGAGACAAAAGGCAGGGAGATTAGTAAGGCTACTGTTTCAATGATCCAAATGTGGAGGGCCTAAACTAGGTTTGGTGCTGGGAATGAAATGGGAGGCTTCATCTCCCATCCCACATAGCGAAACCAAGAGAAAAATGATCTCTGCTGAGGACACACTTGATGAGAAGGAAGCCTCAGGGCAATGTCAGTTGGCCAATCTAGCTCCTTCCTGGAAGCCAGCAGCTGTGTGTCCTCTAGTGTCCTCTAATGCAGAAGTTCCCAAACTTCTTTGTTTCATGGTGTTCTGAGTGTCTCAGTAATTTTTTCACAGCACCCTGGGCCAAATGAGGATACCTAACAGCTCTGTTCATCAAGGAGTGAGATCAAAAATGGTAACTGTCCTGTGGCGCCCTCATGAGGAGACTCGATGCAATGCCCCAGGAAGCTGGCACGGAGAATTTGGAAATCGTGGCCCTGAAGCCTCAGAATTCTCGTAGTGTTTCTAACAGCCTCTTTCTTACAGGCATGGGTTTGATGCCCAGGCCATGGTATCACTTCCCCAGGTCACCTCCGCCCTTGAATACACGTCCAAGGAATGCACTGACTCCTTTTGTAATATGGCCTCCCTCAATTCTAGAAGTCTTTGTAGCTGTAGCTGTTAGCTTCCTGTGACCCCTGTCCTCCAAAATCCCCGCGTTGGATTCTTCAGAGGGAATACCTCTTGGCTAAAAATCTACAGGTGGCTCTTCCCTTGACCCGTCCTAGGTAATCATTTAAAATGGTGAAGTACTCTCTTGATCCAGAGAACCCCACAAAATCATGCAAATCAAGGGGTTCAGATCTCCGGGTCCACTTCAAGAACACCCGTGAAACAACCCAAGCTCTCAAGGGCATGCATATCCAAAAAGTGACCAAGTATTTGAAAGATGTCACATTGAAGAAACAATGTGTTCCCTTCAGGCGACATAATGGTGGAGTTGGCAGGTGTGCCCAGGCTAAGCAGTGGGGTTGGACACAGGGTCATTGGCCCAAAAAAGAGTGAACTGTTGCTGTGTATGCTTAAAAACGCAGAGAGCAATGCAGAACTGAAGGGTTTGGGTGTGGATTCTCTCGTCATTGTGAGCATATCCAGGTTAACAAGGCTCCCAAAATGCGATGGCGTACCTGCAGGGCTCATGGTCGAATCAACCCTTACATGAGCTCTCCTTGCCATATTGAGATGACACTGAAAAGGACCAAATTGTTCCTAAACCAGAAGAGGAGGTTGCTCAAAAGAAAGATATCCCAGGAGAAACTGAAGAAACAAAAGCTTATGGCACGGGAGTAAATGGGATATTAGAATGCAAATAAAAGTGAAATTAAAACATTTATTACAGTAAAAAAACAAATTTACAGGCAGTGACTTAAAAGGTCCAGCCCTTCCTTGTCCTCCACAGAGTAACCACAACTTGGTGAGGTGGACGGATCACTGAAACTACTAGTCAGAAGACATGTCCGATTCTGGTTCTGCCATGAACTCTCTGTGACCTTGGGCCAATCTCTCTGAGCCTCAACATTTGAGGTTTGTCGCACAAAATAACCATTCTTATCCCATGAGGTTATTGGAGGGATCTAATGAGGGGCAGGATAGGCAGCGCAGTAGATAGGGTGCAGGTCAGGGGAGACTCACCCTCCTGAGTTTAAATCTAGCCTCAGACACTTACTAGCTATGTGACCCTGGGCAAGTCACTCAACCCTGTTGGCCTCAGTTTCCTCACCTGTAAAAACTAAGCTGGAGAAGAAAATGGTAAACCACTCCAATCTTTCTGCCAAGAAACCCCAAATGGGGTCACGAAGAGTCAGACACCACTTTACAATAACGACAAAAACAAAGCGTAGAGCATGGACATGGAGGCAACATGGAAAGCACGAAGTATGGATGCCAAAGGCCTTAGGCAGCCCCCTCAGTGGGGTCTTTCTGCCTACTCCTTGAAACAAAAAGTGGGATATGATTTTGATAAAACCATGTAGACAGGCTTCCAGTTCTGATTCTTCTGGGATTTTCTGTTTAATAGCAGCCTTTAAATAAAAACAGAACAAAACACTATCGCAGTGGTTATAATGTTGCTACACAAAACTCAGCAAAACTGATGCACTGTCTGGGTTTTTTCTTTTTTTGGCTAGGCAATGGGGTTAAGTGACTTGCCCAGGGTCACACAGCTAGTAAGTGTTCATGTGTCTGAGGCTGGATTTGAACTCAGGTCCTCCTGAATCCAGGGCCGGTGCTCTATCCACTGTGCCACCTAGCTGCCCAAAACTAATGCACTGTTTAGAGCAGGTCTCACGCCGTGGCAGGGGCCTACTGTGAATCAACGTTTTTCACGCATGACTGACTCACAATATGTCTGTAATTACAGGTAACAGAGAAACTAGGAAGGCCAAGTTGAAACTGAGTGTGATGGCTGAAGCCAGGATTCACAACAAGCAGGCCAAAAAAACCAAAATTGTCCCTTCACAATTAAAAAACTATTTTCGAAAGTGAAGGAATATTTCTGTACATATGTATTAGGGAAGAAATGCAATCACGTTTAAAATATGACACATTATTTCCACTGTCCAAAAATGTACCTAGCACACTGGAGACTCCTTAGGTTCAAACTACAAACAAGCCTCCTGCCTCTACATTACACAAATGTGAGGGGGCTCTCACGGAGAGAGGAAGCACTATAGCTACTAGCTTTGAAGTACAAAACTTGTGGGGTGCAGTGGTTAAAGTGCTCAACCTGGTGTCAGGAAGACTCAAGTTAAAATCTGGCCTTAGACACATTACTAGATATGTGATCTTGAACGAGTCATTTAACCTTAATCTGCCTTAGTTTCCTCATCTGTAAAATGGAAATAATAGCACCTAACCTCTCAGGGTTGTTATGAGAAGGAAAAGAGTTTATAAAGTGCTTTGCAAACATCAAAGCATTATATAAACAGTTATTGCTTTACATAAATTTACATTATGCAAATTCAACTTTACATAAAGAATTCCGAAAGAAATCAACTTTCTGAAAAACACCTATGTTAACTTTACTGTACAGTACTGTGCTCTCTCCTCTTTGCTCCTCCCCCTTAGCCTCCCACCTCTCTCACCAAAGAAACAAAAACAAAAATAAAAATCACCCTTTCTAGAAAAAGCAAATGGACTGTCACCTTTGATCAGGGGGCTTGGCTTGAGACCTGGCCTGGAGAGACCAACCTTTACCCCAATCTGCCCACCCGCCTGCCTTCTTCCTCTCTATTCTGGCCAGAACCCTCCAGGGCTGGCCTGGTCCCACCCGTTCGTTCCCAGCCAGTCATGTATCCTTGAAACATGCCCCCTCCCCTCCCTTCCTTCACAGTCCTCAAGTGGAGCAAATTCACAATATGTAAATTGCTTTACATAGAGATCAGCAGACCCTTTCACTTTGTAAAGAGAACTCAGGTCAGTATCTGGAGGAGAAACCACACCTTGAGAATTTTAAAAACATTTTGCCTCCAGTTATCTCCTTTGATACTTACAGCCAGCATGGATAATTATCTCCTCAATCACAGAACTTCCTAATTCACCTAGGCCCAACTCCTATAACAGAGCCAACAGGTGACCATCTGGCTTTTACTGCAAGCCTTCCAGTGGGAAGGCCACTGCCCTCCCTCCTGAGCTAGCCCATTTTTTTGGACTTTTGCACAACTCTAATTAAGTTTTTCTCTATACAAAGCTTAAATTTGCTTCCCTACATCTTCTATTCGTTACTAATCCTGTCATACGGGCCTAACAGAACAAATACAATCTCTCTTCCATGTGAGGTCCCTCAAATTACCAGAAGACCATTCTGTTTCCTCTTCTTCAGGACAAACATCCTCAGCTCCTTTAAGTGATGCTTGGGTGGCATGAATTTAATGCCTGTCATAATTCACATAATTCTCAAGCCATCCTTTGGATGCTTTCCAATGTCCTTCCTAAAGGCAGCATCTAGAGCTGACCACTGCATTTCAAATCTGGTATGACCAGGGCAGCAAGACTAGATAGTCCTGGACACTGCCATTACCTTATTGTGGCCTAAAAAGTTGTATGAGCTTTCTTGGATACCCTACCCCACTATTCAGTCCGCAGTTCAGCTCATTAACAATATCACACCCTCCACTCCCATCCCCTAGCTTTCTCAGGCAAACTATTATCTAGCCTTGCTTTTCTACCTTGTACTTATCACTTTCATTTTTTTTAAACTCAGGTCTAAGACTTAATATTTAGTCCTTTCAAATTCCATATTATCAGATTTCATCCTGTGTCCTGTTAATATATTTTAAAATTCTAACTTAAATCACTCTGTATGTGAGCTATTACACCCAGCTTTGTGTAGCATTATGTTTAATAAGAAGCATGCATTTATATCTCTATCAAGCCATCAGTAAAAATGTTCAACAGCAAATTCCTAGGATACTCCATCGAGTTTCCTCCAAGACGGTATCAACCACAAAGGCCTACTTTTTTGTCCAGCCACTCAGTCACCTCTGAACCATTTTCTAGTCCACCTCTCCATTTTTTCTGTGATACCACAAGAGACTGGCAAAAGCTTTGCTAGGACATTTGTGTTACTCAAACCGCTTTACTCTGATCCACCTAAATCCTGTAATCTTGCCCACTCCCTTCTCCACCCCTGCCAAAAGGAAAAGTTTGCCATGACCTGCTTCTTAAAATTGTCCTAGCTATTGTGGTCTTTGCCTCCTTTCCTAAATCTTTAATCATATTTTAGAAGTTTCAATAATAGAAGACAGGCCAGTTCACTGGCCTATCTACACTTTGCTGATCCTAGTCTCTTCCTAGTTTTTGAAAATTAGCACCATATATGCCCTTCTCTAATCTACAGCATCTCTGCCCTTCAAAGATCAATGACAACACCTCAGTCATTCCATTTTCCAGATCTTACAGCAAGTACAACGTAGTTCACTAGAGTCAACTGACGTGATTCAAAGGCAAACAAGTCTTCTTTTGCTATCTCTTATTAGTTATCGATCCTCGATTAGTAATTGTTGTAATTGTTATAACTGTAGTAGTGTAGTTGTAGTCATTAGTAACTGTTGTAAAGGATAAGCTTTACAAAGATCACTCTCTTTGGCAAACCATACAGAAGCAAAATCAGATGGGAAGAGCAGCTCTGCTTTCTTCTCATGATCTGTTTTATCAGATCGATCATCTCCCTGAAGCAAGGCTGCCACCTCTACTTTGATCTTTCCTCCAATGTAGTCAAGTCCATTTTTGTTAGGGTGAGCTGCGAAGTATTAAACACTTTATAGATGAGGAAACCAAGGCAGAGATGTGAAGTGAGCTGTCCAGGGCATACAGGTAAGAGTTAATGTGGAGCTATTTCTACTACCTCAACATGCTGCCCTTGATGTCACAAATAGGGCCTGCAAGCCTAATACAAGGTAGGAGAGTGTGAAACCTACGACTGTACCACAGAAATACACAACAGTCAGCCAGCTAAGAAAAGCAACTTTTAATTATAACCAGTGTTGCCAAGCAAAAATCAAATGGAGGTTAACATGATACAATTCTTCTGAAAAGAAAACCAAAGTTGCTCTTCTGCCCTCCAAGCTGCAGTGGGATCAAGGAGGTACCAGACCCACCTGATCCCTTTGGATCCCCAGGGGTTCACTCCATGGAAGCGTATCTCCCAGAATACTCAGTGCAGGGTGTCGGGAAGACCATGGGACTCAAAGAGGGCTGCTCTTCTGATCTTCCCATCAATCAACAGGAACACTCTCCACTGGCAAGACTCAGAGAAGCTGCCAGGGATTTTTCTAATACCAGAGGCCCCAAGGCTATCCAAAATTATCTAACCTTCTGGCTAACAGAGGAAGGAAGAGAAGCCTACAGGATTTCTAGGCCGACCCAGAAAGAGGAAGGCCTGGGGATGCTCTGTGCCTACTCCCCTCAGAAAAGGAAATCTCTTCAGAGGGGAAGACAGCACCAAGAAATGTGGGTCCTGGGGATGGAGTAGGCAAATGTTGCAATGTATCAGTCAAGCTCCATCCCTACTAGCTAGCTTGCCATTCTAGTCCAGGCTAAATGCTAGCTAGGATCCCTGATGCCTACAGCAAAAGTTTAAAAAAATATATATGTGCAATGGGAAATGATTAAAAATGCCCCATAATCTCAGCAACATAATAGTCACATGTATATATACATATATATAAAAAAACCCAAAAACTAAAAAAGGACCAATCTTCTGTGTCACGTTAGAATACTCGGTCAAACTCTGTCTGATTAGTGGCTGCTGGGTTGCGGCTCTGATTGGCTGGCTGTTGGGGCATGTGCCCACCACCTCTCCGTCGGGGTGGGGCCAGGTACTCAAACATGGAAGTGCTGTGAGTGGAAAGCATATTCTTGAGGTCTGAGGGCATGGGGTCTGACCAGAAGAAGTCATGGTTGAGAGCATCGTCACTGTCAATACGCTGGGTGGGGTCCAGTACCAGCAACTTGTCAATCAGGTCCAGTGCATAAGGGTCCTTGACGTAGGCTTTGAGCCGCTCTTTTACCTTCCGTTTCTGTCCTTTAGGCAGGTCCAGTTTCTCATACAGCTCATATTTATCCACATTAGGCCACACCTACAAAGCGAGAGAAGAGCCCTTACATGGTCAGCTTGGGGAAGGGGGCTTTTATGTGTCAATCCAGTTGACTTAGCCCTGGCCAACAGGATAAATGGGCCAAAACCTAGAATTTTAATGCAACTGTCTCCAACTAAACTATGAAGCCAATTTGTTATCTTTGTCCCTGCCTGAATAAGGAGAAAGTCTGTTCTCCCAGTACTAAACGAGCTATGGGCCTGAGGCTGGCCCACACAGCACAGACGGCAAGCAAACTGTGAGCTCCAGGGGAGTTTTTCTGCCACTTGCCAGATCCCTTTCTTCTTACCGGGCTCCTCATGGCCACTCCCGTCCTAATGCTTTGGGACATGTTCTAAAAAGGCAGGTCTCTCTAATTCTCCACATCTAGTACCCTGCACAGAACCATGTAATCAGGTCCTTAATATAATAGTTAAATGTGCTTGTTTTTAGCTACCACTGACAACAGCAAGCATGGTGCAAATTTAGAAGACTGGCAAAAAAAGTTTTTGGCAGACTTCTTTTTACTTCTAATTTATGTTCTAATTAAGTGGGCTTCATCTACTAGTGGATCCCAAAACTTCGGAAGCAGGGGGTGAGATGGTGGTAGGTTTCATCCATATCCATTTTTGCCCACAAAAGCTACTGAGACATAGGTGTCCCAAGGGCTGCAGATGGGAACACAGCTGTAACATCTGCATTTTTAGGTGACCGATGCTCTGGTACTCAGCAAGAAGTTAGCAGTTGTCATATTACAGAAGGTAAGACCCTGGGTCTTACTGAGGATTAGTGAGAGAGAAACTTACCTCTGGGGTAATGGAGCCACAGAGCTGACTGATGAGGGTCAGCTGGTGCTGCTCTGTGTTGCCCTGCATAATAGGGCTACGGGTCCACATCTCTGCCATGATGCAGCCTCCACCCCAAAGGTCTATTGGGGGGCCATAGTCACGCTCTCCTGTGAACAAGAGCAAAAGAGACAATTATAGTTACAGAACTTATTCCATCGGGAACCCCTTAGCTCTCACACAGACCTCCTGGGAAAAGAGAAAGACAGATGGACTGGGTCACTTTCCCAGTCTGTCTTTTCAATGCAACTAGCCTTGCTCCACTCTCCTGAGGCAACTAGGTGGCACAGCACAGTAGATTTAAATCCTGCCATAGACAGTTACTAGCAGTAGGACCCTGGGTAAATCACTTAATCCCTCAGTTTCAGTTTCCTCAACTGTAAAATAGGAATAATAAACCACCTACCACCTCACAGAGGTGGTGAGGATCAAATGAGATAATACATATAAAGCACTATGTAAACTTTAAACCACCACAGTTGGTTATGTGACCTCATTTTACAGAGGAGGAAACCTAGACAAGTGACTTGCTCCAGATCAGTCTTTTGATTCTCAGCTCTCTTCCCATTATACCATAGCTTCTGGGGCTACGGGAAAAGATGCTCTCAAATACTAAAAATGCCACACCATCTGCTCCACATAATCACCAACTCACCTCACCACCCCACCCCCAAACCCCAGCACCTGATGTCCCCATACATCTACATCCGATGGGGCCATACCAAGCAGCAGCTCTGGGGGCCGGTACCAGAGGGTCACCACTCTGTTAGTGTAGCGGTTTGGCTGGCTGTTCTTGGCCAGACTGAAAGCCCGGGCCAAACCAAAGTCAGCCAACTTCAGGACCCCATCCCGAGTGATGAGCACATTAGCAGCTTTCATGTCTCGATGCAAAATCTGTTAGAACACAGACACAGACCCAGAGACACACACACACACACATTAGTGCCTAAATGTGCCCTTTGGTTTTCGTCCAGTGGACATGGACTCACACAAGAAATCAAAGTACAAAACCGAGGCCTTGGAAGCCTCTGATCCATATGCTGCCAGCTGGGGCAGCATTTCCCCAGTCTAGGCACACACATTTGTTCTTCTCCATGTTCCTAGCTATCATTTGAATTCCATTCTCCTCCTCACCTCCTAAAAATCATATTCCCAGAAGAATATCTGACCTTGTGAAAAATGGACATTTTAATGGAAAGGGATAGTAGTGAGATCTCTGGGTTAAACCAATGGACTTTTTGAAACTAGAAACAGCAGGAACTTATAGGCTATTTGTTTATATAGTCATCACTCACTTAGAAAGCATTTCTCCTATACAAATCCTAACTATTCTTCAAGACCCAGGTCAAATCCAACCTCTTCCCCACTAGGCCTTCCCCAATTACCCCAGTCCACTGTGAAGAACTCTCCTTCCTTTGAACTCCTAAAGCACTTACCAGCTATCACTCCTTTGGACTTTCACTACAATCTAAGGCAGTCTCTGCTTTCCCCTTTGCCCTTATCACCATTCTTCTGGACTATTACAAGAGCCTCCTAATCAGTGTCCCTGCTTCAAGTCTCTTCCCCTCTCCAATACATCTTCCACATAGCTGCCAAAGTGATTTTCTTAAATGACAAGTATGACCAGGTAATCCCACTACCCTATACTCGTGTCTCCCTACTACCTCCAGGATCAAATATAAACACTTCAGGCTGGCACCTCAAGCTCTCCAAAACCTGGCCCCCTTCTACCCTTCTGGCATTCTTATACACTATTTCCCTTAACACCATCTTAACTGCTCCTCACACACGACACTCTCTTTCATGGTGTTTCCTCTGCACTGACTGTACCTTGTGTCTGAAAAGCTCTCCCTCCTCACTTCTACCTCTTTCAATGTCTCCTTCTACATGAAATCTTTCCTCATTCCCTTAGCTGCTAGTGTCTTCCCCACCAAACCTCTGCATTCATTTAGCATATACTGAGAAAAGGGGACGACCTTTCTTGTGTTGCAGACCTCTGACAATCTGATAAAACCTACAGATCCCTTCTCAGAGTATTTTTAAATGTATAAAATAAAATATACCAGGTTACAAAGGAAACCAACACAGACCTCAGGTTAAAGGACTCCTGTTAGAGATGGATATGCTGCTATATCCCTGGATAGAATGGAGGCTCTCTGAAGGCAGGACTGTTTGACTTTTGGTTTTATATTCCCAGGGCTTGGAACACATCTGTCTTGTTTCTCTAAGTGGGCTATAAGCACCCCAGGGGCAAACCCTGTATCCCTCTCAGTCCACCCTTGCATTTAAAAGGCCCTCACAAATTGGCCCCTTCCACCACCCCAATAAGCCCTTCAACATTTTGTGGCTGGACTACTGCATCAGACGCTCAACTGGTCTCTCCTGCTCCAAATCATCTTGCACACACTGACAGAATGCTCTTCCTAAACCCTGCATGTGACACCCTCCTTGACATTAAACATCTGTTGTCTCTAGAATAAAAGTCAACCTCCTCAATCTAACATTTAAGTATCTCCACAACAATCTGGTTCTACTAAACCACTACAACCTTATCTCCCCATCACACCATAGGTATTCCTACCCCCATCTTTTGTTTAAGCATTTCTTGTTACGACATGCCCCACCTCCTCCCAAATTCTTCCTGGCATTTTTTAAGGCTGTTTGGCTCACCTTGTTCCGATGGATGTAGTAGAGACCATTAAGCAGCATTTGCATCACCTTCTTGATCTCCGACAGAGTAAACTTGACATGGGCATTGCTCAGCAGCCCAGCAAGGTCGTGTTCACAGAAATCAAACACCAGGTAGATGCTACCTTTACAGCGGTTGTAGGGAGAGGCTAAGATGAGATGAGAGAGAATGGTCAAAACCCAGAACCTTCTTCCCCACAACCAGTCCTAAGGTGAACTATCAGTAAATCCCTACTGACCCCTGCAGGAATACCCACAGGGTTAACCATGCTTGTCTGGGGGGGCACCAGGTATATGTCCAATAAGAATTTGCCATCATGGACATCTCTGGTGCAAGAGAAATAAAAATAAACAAATGAATAAAAATCAAGAGAAATAACATTTGGGAGAGGGAAAAAGTCAGCACCCAAAGAAGAAAAATCCAGACTAGTATTGAGGAACAGAATATCATCAGGATTTTATGATTTAGTTTCCAGAAATGGCGACAGACACAGAGGGAGGAACAAACTTTAAACTACAAAGATAGAAACACAAGTTACCTTTGGTCCTACAGATCTCAATTAGGTTGACCACATTCTCATGTTTGAGAAGCTGGAGAATCTTGATTTCCCTTAAGGCTGTGATGGGAAACTGGTCAGAAGAGAGAGGCAAAAATGAGGGACCAAGGTAACATGACTCAGTGCAGCTGGATTTCAATCTATCCTCCATACAGCTCCCAAACCGATTTATGTCTATAAGACATCTAACAGCACTATCTCCTGACTCAAAAAGCTTTAGTGGCTCTATTGTCTCAAGGATAAAATACAAGTTCTTCTATTTGGCACTGAAACCTCTTCACAACCTGGCTCAAACCTGTATTTTGAGACTAATTTCACATTATTCCTCTTCCAGGAAAACTGGCTTATTTTTCCATCTACATAACATTCCATTTCCCACCTACCCATCTTCACTTGGTAGAAAGTTATCTCTCCTTACATATACTGCTTGCAATTGCAAGATTCCTTCAATACTTCAAGGCTCAGCTTGCCAGTACCACCTCCTATGTAAGTGGGAGGCTGACTTTCCAAATGAATTAAAGGGGAAAGGAAAAAAAAAACCAAGATTTTCTACTCTACCATCTGACTAAACTAGAGGTCTAGTTTCCGGAAAGCTCCTCCATCTCTACACAAATATTAGAAACCTAGGGTGAATCTGATTTGGGGGAAAGGTCTTTAGAAGTCATCTGACAGTTGAGCTCTAGTACCATCTCAGTGTGACCTTGAGTAAGTCAATACTTCTTTTGGTCTCAGTTTCTTCATTTCTAAAATGAGGGAGCTGATACTTCTAAGACTGTTCCCAGCAAATAAATGTTAAGACTCTAGATCTGTGTTTCCAGAAGCTGAAAATCAGACACACATCTGGACTAAAGTTGAAAAATGAAATCTGGGAAATTACAGGATTCAAAAATGTTCTAATTTGGCCTCAAAGTGCCAGCCAACATAACAAAGCACTTACCAGGCTTTTGCTCTTTGACTCTGAACACTATTTAGCAAATGAAACCAAATATCTCAACTCAAACCATTTCAATGCTGATGAATTCAAACTTTTTCCTGGTGTCAAATTTAACAAATATTCATTAACAGTCCACCCATTGTTAAGAGCCCTGTGCTAGATGTTGGCCAAAATAGAAAGTTTAGTTAAGACAAGATAGTAGTTCACTGCTTCATCCTTCCACCTTGTCTATTAAGAGGGCTCAAATCATTTCTTTGTGATTAAACAGATGGATAAAGGTTTCTTGACAATAATTTCCTTCCGCAGAGAGACTACACAAACACAGGTGCTCACCCTTCTATTTGTGAACTTATACAAGGGAAACCATGTCATGTTTGAATCCTTGCTGATAAAAGTTCTGAATTACTCCTTTTAGGAAGTGATAACCTAGTTTCTTGCTAGCCAAATTCACTGAAATGGAGCTCTTTGAAAGCTTTTTATATAAACGCTAACAGATGAATAGAGTGGGAATAAAATTTTTTCTAGAGGAGCTAATATTCATTTGTCAATATAATTAAGGCATCAGAATTCTTGCTCTGCCTACCACACCCACTCCAAAGCTTTTTAAGGGGTGGGAGGTGGGGAGTGTCAACTGCAAGGGGAATAATACAGTAGTGTACGAACATACTGCACTGATAGGTGGACTTTAGTATAGCAAGTTCACAGGTTGTGAGGACTAGAAAAAGTTAACTAGATGTTTAATGGAATCAAGTGAACTCTGAGGTATTAATCAGGACTTAGAGGAACTGGTGTGAACAATCAAGGTACACAGTGAGAAGCCACTATGAAGTGAGCCTACGTGACCTCAGTTCTACTGGCTCAAAAAATAAGAAGTCAATATTTAGCAGCACTCCTGGCTGACTAAAGGTTTTCCATAGATATTAATCACAGACAACCGGCTGAACAAATTGAGAGGACAATGCGGCCAGGGTTTCATATTCCCTTTCCAGTTTAGGACCCAGATTCCATGCACTTACCCCCTCCTTTTCATTTTCCATCAGCACTTTCTTCAGGGCCACCTTCTTGCCAGTCTGTCGGTGTTTGGCCTTGAAGACTTCACTGCAAGCCAAGGGATGGCACATTTGTTTATCCAGGCTCCTTCTCTGCCCAGCATCCTCACCCTCCTCCCAGAACTTATCAAACATGGCAATGACTCTTTATACCAAGTTCTTACATCAATTATTAGAACTGAAAGAAGCTTACTCTAAAAACAGTTCACTATATAGATGAGGAAACTGAAGTGGGGGTGGGGGGGGCAGTGTGTGTGGCCAAGATCACATTATGAATTAGTGGCCTGAATCTCAGACCCTTGCTCTTGCCACCAAACCATACCCTTAGTTCAACTGAAAAATACAAACAAAACCAAAAACCTGTCTGTAAAGAGACTCCCCTTCAGATCTTCCTCCAACTCCTATCTTAAAACTCTCCCTTACTTTCCACCCCTTCCTGCGCCTCCTTTGTTCAGTTCTCCCCCAAGCTGAAGCCCCTTCACCCTCTGAAGGGTTTCCTCTACCCCGCCTCCCTTTTCTCTCCATAACCTGAACTCCTTTCCCTCCAAAGCGTTTCTCGCCAAGCTGCCCTGACCTTCAGTGTCCCGTGCAGACGCACCCCGGGGCCGGACCTCAAGTCCTCCAGCCTACCTTTGTCGGACAGCCTCAGGGCCCAAGACCCTGCCCAACAGCCCCCCTCAGCCTCGAGGTCCGGGGTAGAAGGGCTCAGCCTCCAGCCCTAGGCTCTAGAGTCAGGTTGTTAACTTTACAGATCCGGCCCCCTTCCCAGGGGGCGGTCCCCCCTCCGCCTCCGGGCCTCGGCCCCGCGGCTCCGCCCAGGCCTCGCCCCTACCCCGCCCCAGCGTCCCGCGGGCTGCCCCGGGCCCCCGCCCCGGCCGGCGCCTGGAGGTGCCTTTCAGCCCGGGGCCCCAGGAGGCCCAGTCCCACCCCCACGCACCCTCCCCTCCCCAGCCCGTCCCGGCGCTCACCCGAAGGTGCCCTGGCCGATCTTGGCCAGCTTCTCGTACTTGGACACTTCATCGCAGAAGGGGCATTCCACCGTGTCATACTGCTTGGCCATGGCGGCCTCGCCCGTGCCTCCCGCCGCCCCACTGGCGGCCCCCGCTGCCCCTGGCCCAGGTCCTGCTGCAGCCGCCGCCGCCGCCGCCGCCGCCGCCGCTACCGCTGCCGCCGCCGCCGCGCCCCCCACGCTCCAGCCCCCTCCTCGGCCCCGCCACTTCCGCCTCCCAGGCCACTTCCGGCCCCGAGGTGCCGGCCCCGCCTCTTCCGCCCTGCGGCCACCGCCGGGACCCCTGGGACTTGTAGTTCCCGGGAGGACGGGGGCTGCTGGGGCTGTAGAGCCGCCACCGCCGCCAGCACCGCCACCGCCGCCGCCAACACTACCAACACCTCCGGGGCCGGGAAGGCGGGGCCCCGGGATGGGGGCGGGGGCGCGGGGCGGCCCGTCCCGTTGCATTGGCCCGGCAGCTAGCCCGTGGAGCTGCTCCGGAGCGGATCCCGGGCGAGCCGCAGTCTCCTCCTCCTCCTCCCTCCTCCTTCTCGACTCCGATTTCTCCGACGCCGCCGCCGCCGGGCTGGGGGCGGGGAGAGGAGGGCGGGGGGAGCCGCCCCCGGGAACCGGAGCCAGAGCCGGGCCCGGGGACGCTAGCTCCTCTCCTCCTCCTCTCCCAGGCCCGGGCTGGGGCAGGAAGGGAAGAAGAGACTGAGACAGTAGGAGGAGAGGACACTGAGAGGGGTTGGGGGCGATGGGGGGAGCCTGGAGGGGAGGGGCTGGGGGCGCGTTATAAAGGGGGGTGGGGAGACGCCGCCCGGCCTCGCCCGCCTACTCCGCGGGCGCACCTGCCGCGACTCCGCCCCGGACCCGGACCCGCCCGCTGTGGGGGGTGGGGGTGTCACGGTGCGTCACCAGCCGCGGCCCCTCCCCCCGGGGGTCCCGTCCCCACCTCCCCACCTCCTCTCGCCCCCCCGTAAGTGCCGAAGAGAGGAAAGCGAAGAGCGACGTCTGGGCCCAGGAGCCCGGACGCCTGGGAGCCTGGAATCGAGCCCTCGGTTCGCCGACGGGGAGTCGCCCAGCGCGTCCCGTCTGCCGCCCAGCCGTGCCTCAGTTTCCCTTTCTGTACCCCAGGCAGGGCACCAGGGGCGCCCCCAGGTCTTAGCCGTCGTGGGGACAGCGAGCAACCCGAGCCCTTTCCTGCCCGCTTCCCCCACCCCTCGGGCTCCGAGTCGGGAGAACGGCCGAGAGGCTCACGGAGGAGGCGCGGAGTGAGCGGGGGCCGAGCCGGGGGCCGGGGGCCGCCTTCCCCACGCCGGCCCCCCGGGTTCCCTTGGTTGACATGGCAACCGACCGCCGCCAGGGGGAGCTGCGAGATCGGAGGAGCGGAAGGAGGGACGGTGGGAGGGATCGGCCTGGGAGGCCTCTTGGGTGCAGGTGGGCAGAGCCGTGGGGGGCTCTTGGACCCCGGGGACCTGAGTGCCCAGCCCGCCCTCTCGCTTTTCTGGGGTGGATGGAGAGGAGAGAGAAGGACTCTTTCCGTCGCCTCAGTTTCCCCAAGACCAGGGCGTTAACTTTGCAAACTCACCATGTCTAAAACTGACCTCCTCACTTTCCTTCCAAATGGACTGTCCTTTCAGACTTCCCCATCTCTGTCACATCCTTCAGGATGAAGACCTCTTCTGGCTTCGACCTAGGCGGGGAATTATTGATATTAACAACAATGAATGAAATCTAGACCTGTGTTTTTCCCACCTGTGTGCTTGTATGTGAGATGTACCTCCTGGTGTGAAAGCTCCCTCCAATACAGATCAAACTAATCTGTAATTTGCAGTATTAGAGAGTTGCTGGGTCACTAAATGGTTAAGCGACTCACTTGCCCATGGTCAAAGAGCCAGTTAGGAGGAAGAGCTTGAACAGAAGTCTTCCTGACTTCAAAACCCACTGTCCACAATGACTGGCTATCCATCATTATGTCACAATACCTCCACCACTGCAACAGAAACAATATTTAAATCAGTTCTTCCATTTCATTGGACAATGTGTGTGCCCCCCACCCTCATCCTATCTGATTCTCTTTGGAGTCCTACCATAAATTTTCTCTATAGTTATTCTTACTGCTATTGATAACTAACTGTAATAAACAATAGCTCACATTTATGTGGTAATTTATGGTTTACAAAACAGGTTCTCACAACTCCATGAAGTAGTGCATACATGAGACCTCTGAGTTACAGATGAGGAAAGGTCTCAGAGAAGCAAAGGGACTTGCCTATATTCATGTAGTTAGTAAGTGATGAAATGAAGACTGGAACCTAGGCATGTCTGGTCATCAAAGCATGCCCAGTCTTCCTTTGAAGTATCTTTGGGGGGGGGCAGTTGGGGTTAAGTGACTTGCCCAGGGTCACACAGCTAGTAAGTGTCAAGTGTTTGGTCTGAGGCCACATTTGAACTCAGGTCCTCTTGACTTCAGGGCCAGTGCTATATCCACTGTGCCACCTAGCTGCCCCTGAAGTATGCTTTTAGTACCTTCTTCCCTCTCTAATCCCCAATTCCCACTAGAGTTCAGTGGATTCCCTCTCTGCACCCTGATCAGGGGCTGTCAGTCTGCTGTCCTGGCCTTACAGAAAGAATCTAAGTGAATAGCAAGGAATTTAAGCTTCCTGATACCCAGACCCTTAGGGATCTTTGCTTTTCACCTAGATTATTTCCAACAACCTCGTTGGGGGCCTCCCCCTCTATTCTTAATCTATCCTGTTCCTACAAAGATTAACCTTTTTGAAACTATGTCATTTCCCTGTTGGAGAACACAAAATGGCTTCCAGCTGCTTCAGCACGAAATCCAAACTCCTTAGCTTAGTGTTCAGTGCTCTCTGTAATACCTCTCCAGCCTTGCCTCCCTTCACCCTACCTCTCCAGCTTTCCACTTGACCTCCATAATTCTCCAAGAGGACCAGTTTCCTCACTTCCCTGCGGAACCCCGTAGGACTTTTCTGTTTCTTTGCCCTTTGTTTTTGCTGGCAGGGTTTCCCCTACCTGGAGAGCAGAGCCTGTCACATCCTACCTAGGTAATTAAATTCAGTTCAACAAGCATTTATTAAATACTTACTAGGTTCCAGGCATTGGGAAAGGATAGGAGTGGGGACACAGATAAAAATTAAAGACTCACATTCAAAGAACTTACACTTTGAGGGGGAGGGGAGAAACAATATGTAAATAGAAAATTAAATACAAAATAGATATGAAATTATTCCTAGGTAGGGGGCCCTAGCACGTTGGGGGTGGGAGGGTGGGTCGGAATGGGCTTCCTATAGGAGGCAGCAGTTGAGCTGAGCTTTGAAAGGAGCTAGGGATTCTATGAGGAAAGGGTGAGGAAAGAGGGCGTTGCAGGCATAGGGGACAACTTGGGCAGACAGAGAAACAGATGAGATATTGTGGATGGAAAACTGGACACAAACCCGTTTTGCTGGATGCTTCAGTGCGTGAAGGAGAGTGAGGTCTAATAATCCTGGAAAGAAAGTCTGGAGCCCAACTGCAAAAGGCTTGAAAAGCCAAATAGAGGCATTTGTATTTTATCTCAGGAGCAATGAGGACTCTCTGGGTGGTGTTGAGGAGGGGAGTGACGCAATCAGACCTATACTTTAATGATAATCGATTTGGTAGTTTATGGGGAATGAAGAGGCTGGATTTGGGGATTCTGCAGCTATTGGAATAGTCCAGGTGAAAAGTGATAGAGGCTTGTAGGAAGGTGAAGGCAGGTGCAGGAGAGAAGGGCATGGATTTGAAAGATGTCGCCGAGGCAGAATAGACAAGTAAGGGTTTGCTTGTATGAGGGGTGGAGAGGAAAGGAAGAGGAGAAGGGTGGAGGACAACCGAAGTGGAGAATTCAGGCAATGGAAAGAACGGTGATACCCTCAACAAAAACCAAAGCTAGGGAGAGGGGAGAATTTTGGAGGAAAGATAGTTTTGTTTTGGACGTGTTGAGTTTGAGAAGCCTTACGGGACATCTGGGCAATGGGTAGTTGGTGATGTGGGGACTGGAGTAGATCAGGTCTGTAAATTGTACCTTGTATCTTATTGTCCATCAAAGGCTTTCTACCTTCACTCTAATACGTGGGACTTAACTAGTCACAAAATAAATTGCTAAAAATCTCAGAATTAGAAGAATAGAATTTTCTTCAATTAAAAATATGTGTGGAACTCAAGCCACTGGGGGATTGGTACGGGGGGGAGGGGGGGACTCTAGATACTTTGTCCTTACTGGTCTGTAAGAATATTCCACGAATGGGGATGGCAAAACCTTGCCCTGGTAAGACTCATGACAAGGTGTCAGTAGGTCCAAAACTATATATTAAGAAAAGATCCCTTAGTGAGACGAGAAAGGTAACAGAGAAGAATCATAGATGTAGAGCTCACAGGGGCATTAGAGATCATTTATTTTCCAGAGGCACTGGCAAAGTGACTGACTCAAGGTCACACACCTCCAAGCTGATAGGGTCAGAGTTTAAACCTAGGTCCAGGGAAAACTCCAGATTTACCACCCTTTCCACAAAACCTCATTGCCATTTTCCCTGTGGAGCTTGGAAGAGCCTAAACAGGAAAGACATAAAATGACAGAGGTGAGAAATCACAAGGAAATATAAGGTAGGATTCAGGAGAATAGACTTTTGGGGGAAGAGCTATGGTCTATAAAAGTGAGCAGAAAGACCAGTTTGCTGTATTCCCCTGTTTGGAAGAAAGACTGGCACACCAACAGGGTGGGTCTGGTCCTTGAGGGAAGAGAAGCCTTGTGCCCATGTGGCTCTTCCCCTAAGCAGCAAGAAAAGGCACCTTGGAGCAGAGGCATGTGGGGGTCGTGTGTGCTAGTCTGAAAACATTCTGAGGAGACATCCCGAGAGCAGAGTCTCCCCACTCAAAGGAGGGCCACAAGAGGGGCACTGATAGATTTCCTGCAGAAGGGCATGGCGCATGTAGTCTCGTGCTTGTCCACTTGACCCAAGAAGGCAGTCCGTGGACAGTATTTATGAACCTCAGCATCCTGCGTAGATAGGTTTGAATTCATCGTGTTAAGTTTACCCTAAGCAGTGTAATACTGAAATCTAGCCTTCTGGCCTGAGAAGGGAGGTTTCCTGGGCAGGACCTGCCCTAGGGCTTACCTGGTGGGTAATTCTAGGTTCAGAAGTTCCCAAGGTTGGGAATTTAGAGATCAGACCACCTACACACCTTGGAAGAAGAAGAGGAAGCATACCAAACACATGAGAGTGTGTCAAACAATATCAAACAAATGAGTTATTTGCAAAGCGCTTAGCATAATACCTAGTACATAGTAGGTGCTATATAAATGCTAGCTATTATTACTATGTGTGTATATATGTGTGTGTGTGTGTGTGTATCTCCATATATATCTTGGGGTTAAGTGACTTGCCCAGGGTCACACAGCTAGTGAGTGTTATGTGTCTGAGGCCGTATTTGAACTCAGATCCTTCCTGACTCCAGGGCCAGTGCTCTATCCACTGAACCATCTAGCTGTCCTGCCTATTACACTTTTAGGGAAACCTAGACAGTAGCCAAAAATAAGCGTATTTAGTGATTTTCTTGGACTTAACTCCAGGTGGGGCTAACAAGCAAAAGAAAGAAATTACCTTCTTGAGGGGCAGCGAGGTGTCACAGTGCATAGAGCACCAGCCCTGAAGTCAGGAGGACCTGAGTTCAAATCCCACCTCAGACCAAACACTTGACACTTATTAGCTGTATGACCTTGGGCGAGTCACTTAACCCCAATTGCCTAAAAAAAAAAGTTACCCTCTTGAATCCACCTCAAGAATCAAGAACTTTCTGTTGCACCTAGTCTTGGCGATTGAGGGTGGGCAGGGGGTAGAGATGAGCCAAAGGTTATGTTATAAGAGTTCATATTTCTACAGTGGCTTAAGGAGATTGTAATGGATATTCTCCAAATTCGAATCTCATGATCCAATATCTACTCCATTTCCCTAACCTACTACTGTGGCCTGCTCAAGGTATTCCTGATGGAGAAGACATCAGAAAGGAGAGGGGTGCTCTTGAGGGTGAAAACTATAGAGAGAACAAGGAGGTTTTCTGATCCAATCAGGCAGAAGCTACTTAAGACACAGAGAATTTCACTGAGCTGATCTTTGGCAGCTAAGTGGTGCAGTGGATAGAACTGGAGTGGATGGGACCTGGAATCAGGAAGACTGAGTTCAAATCCAACCTCAAACATTTATTAGCTGTGTGACCCTGGTCAAGTCACTCAACCCGATCTGCCTCAGTTTCCATATCTGTAAAATGAGCTGGAGAAGGAAGTGGCAAACCCCGGTTTCTTTGCCAGTAAAACCCCAAATGGGGTTACAAATAGTTGGACACCACTGAAAATGACTAAAACAACAGCAATGATCTTTTGCCAAACCATGGCAGCTTCGGAGCATACTGGAGTCTTAAAGAAGCTTTTGTTTAATTGAATTGGACACCAAGGGCCAAAATGGGAGCTGCTTATGGGAAGTCTTGTTGAACTCAGCAGACTGTGAGGAACCCCTTGAATCCCAAGATAGGTGCTCTGATGGAACCAGAGGAGCAGAGGACTCCCAGAGGCCTTCCTGATAAAGTTATCACCCAGTTAATGGTGAGACAGAAGATACACAATTTCTAAATGTTTCAGAGGTACTCGAATGCCTGGTGATAGTTCTGCAATAATTTCCTTACACATCTTCCTGCCTCCGTTCTTTCCACACACCCCCTACCTCTAGTCTATTGTTTACCAGACGGCCAGAGTAAAGTTTCTTATGTATAGCTAAGAGTAGATAAGAGAAGCATTAATTAGCTGCTTCCACAGTGTTTTCTGTAAATGCCTATGTACCAGGTGCTGTGTACGGATCAGATCCTGTCACTTCTGCTCAAAAATTTTCACCAGCTCCCTACTACCTATCAAGTAAGGTTTAACTACCTTTCCCTGATATTCAACGCGTTCCATAGGGCAGCAAGGTGGCTCAGTGGATAGAGCCCTGGGCCTAGAGTCAGGAACTCATCTTCCTCAGACACTACCTGTGTGACCCTGGGTAAGTCACTTATCCCTGTTTGCCTCAGTTTCCTCATCTGTAAAATGATCTGGAGAAGGAAATGGCAAACCACTCTAGTATCTCTGCCAAAAAAAAAATGGGGTGATAAAGTATCATTGGACATGACTGAACAACGACCTGCCCCTTTGCTGGAGTTATTTCATCTCACTTCCCCCATAGGTTATAGGCTTCAGCCAGACTGGGGGTTCTGCCCCATACCCTGCAAACTCCTGCCTGCCCACCCTTCCACACCCTCACTCAGGCTGATCCCTATGCCCAACATGCCTTCCCCCCCCTTCACTTTCCGAATGCCTACCTAAAATTCTTTGGTTTTTTTTTTTGTTTTTAGGCATTTAGGGTTAAGTGACTTGCCCAGGGTAACACAGTTAGTACATGTCAAGTGTTTCATCTGAGGCCGAATTTGAACTCAGGTCCTCCTGACTTCAGGGCCAGTGCTCTATCCACTGTGCCATTTAGCTGCCCCTCCTAAAATTCTTACAATATAACCTGTACCCCATCCCTACCCCATCCGCTAAAACTCAAGTCACAAATTCCTCCAGAAACTTCTTCACACAACCTTTCTGTCTGAGAACTCACTAATGCACTTCCTGCATGGTTGAGTATCACAGTCTCTGGGCAGGCATCCTGTTGCTTGAAGGCACTGAATGTGACATTTCAATATTGCATCTTTCCCCCAGTGCCCTGCACCAAGGAAGGGCTTTAGAAACACGTTATTGTATCACATTCCTTTGCACTGCCTCGGAGGTGAGGGTGGACAGAGCTGGGGCATCTGACCCACTATTCCACGTGTGCCCTTTTCAGTGATATTTGTGCAACAAAGTTGCTTGTGATAGATGACAGCTAGAGTGCTTGCAAAGACAAAATTATGGTATAGAGGTGTTCCTGGGTTACAGGTGGGGATTCAGAGCGTTAGAGCTGAGAAATACCCTGTTTTACACACACACACACACACACACACACACACACACACACACACACACACACACACACACACACACAGATGGCCTAGGCCATTCCAAAGCGCCACAAGGTTACATATATGGTGGACCTGGAGCCCAGAAAACCTAGGATTTAAATCTTTTCTCTGACAGTTATTAGCTATGTAACCATGGGGAAGTCACTTAACTTTTCTAAGCCGAGACTGAGTGGGAAGGAAACTTAAAGTCCCTGGAGCCCAACTCCTTCATTTTACAGGTGAGGAAACTGAGATGCCAAGATGTTTAGCTGGCTTGTCCATCTGTAAAATGGAGATAGTAACACCCAGAGCTCCTACTTCATAGGGCTTTTGTGAGGCTCGAATGAGATACCCAGTGTTAAGATGCAAACTTGGAAGCCCTATGAAAATACCAGCTATTAAATGGTTCCTCACCAGCCTGCCCTTTCGTAGTCTTCAAGTATCTGGTTCTAACCTATGTTTCTGGCCTAATTCTACATTACTCCTCTTTATGCCTCAGACCCACTAGGCTAGTGTCTCTTCCCCAAACTTGACCTTCCCTCTCATCTTTGTGTCACCGTGTCTGGAACATGCTCTACCTAACTCTGGTCTTTTCTTCAAGGATTCGCTCAGAAGAAGACTTCTTGAGGCAGCACAGTGGATACAGCACTGAAGTCAGGAGGACCTGAGTTCAAATCCAGCCTCAGACCAGACACTTGACACTAGCTGTGTGACCCTGGGCAAGTCACTTAACCCCAATTGCCTTAAAAAAAAAAGGCTTCTAGGAAGCCTTCCCTGATCACCTCAATTATGAGTGTTTCTCCTTCCTCAAATTACCTTGTATTTACTTATTTGTGTACATATTTTATTCCATCCTCCTATCCCCTCCACAGATAATAAACTCCAGAAGTGAGCATGGGAAATCTTTCAGTACCTCTTATTTATTATTTTATTTATCTTATTTAAATCTTATTTATTATTCTCTTATTTAGTAGATATTAATAAATATTATTGAATTGACTTGAAAATTATATTGTCGGGGGGCAGCTAGGTGACATAGTGGATAGAGCACCAGCCTAGAGCACCAGCCCTGGATTCAGGAGGACATGAGTTCAAATCCAGTCTGAGACACATAACACTTACTAGCTGTGTGACCCTGGGCAAGTCACTTAACCCCATTGCCTAGGCCAAAAAAAAATTATATTGTTGTTTAGCTGTTTTTCAGTTGTATCTGACTTTTCATGATCCCATTTGGAGTTTTCTAGGCAAAGATATTGGAGTGGTTTGCCATTTCCTTCTCCGGCTCATTTTATAAATGAGAAAACTGACGAAAACAGGATTAAGTGACTTGACCAGGGCCACACAGCTATTAATTGTCTGAGGCTGAATTTGAACTCAGGTCTTTCTGACTCCAGGCCAGGCATTCTACACATTGTACCACTAGCTGTCTTCATAAATATATATAATATATAAAATATAAATAAAAATATGTAATATATGTCTATGTATACTCTCAGTCTAGGTAATGCTTTCTATTAATCTACCATTTATTATAGGACATTGTTTTGAATTGTAGTTATCTGTATATTTGTCTTTTTTTTTAAAGGCAATTGGGATTAAGTGACTTGCCCAGGGTCATACAGCTAGTTAAGTGTCAAGTATTTGGTCTGAGGCTGAATTTGAACTCAGGTCCTCCTGACTTCAGGGCCTGAGCCACTGCGCCGCCTAGCTGTCCCTATTTGTCTTATTTTTACTATGAGGCTATGAGCATGAGAGCAAGAACCTGGAGGTTCTGTCATCTCTGTGCTGTTCCTAGCCCTTAGCACAGAGCCTTGTGTAGACCTCTGGTAGGCGCTCAGTTAATATCTGTCGGTTTGTTGATTGTTACAATAGTTCCACGGTCAGACCTGAATCCCATGTTTTCCCTCGGGGTGTCTCTGGCCAGGCCATCAGCTACCATCCCTGGGTAGACGGTGCCTTGTGATCTGTAGCACCCAGTCCTCTGGTCCTGCCTCGGAGTGGGATGGAGGCCAACAGGACAGGAGCAGCTAGTGTTCATTATAAAGCCATTAAGTGCTCAGAGCAGGGAGGGAGCTTAGAACTGGTCATGTCAGAGCTGGGAGGAGCCTTAAAACATTGAGTGTGTGAGGTAGAAGGGGCCTAAGAACAGAATGTTGGCATTAGGATGGACCTTAGAATAAAGAATGTTAGCGCTAGCAGGAACTTGAGAGCATGTTAGACCGTTAGAACTGGAACAGACTGTAGCTGGCATCTAGTTCAATTGTTTTATCTCACAGAGGACTCTTGGGTTCTAGTCCCACTTTGGACACTCATCTTATAACCTTGGGGCAAGGTCACAAGGACTTCATCCGTCACTTTGGCCTTCGGTTTCCTCATCACTACCACACCATCCCAGAAGTGATTGTGCTTTGAGTGGCTTAGAGGTAGGGACCCAGCCAGAATTATGATGGGTGTGACTTGAGGGGCCCAGAGAATGCCCCTCTGCCCACATTCTCTTCCCTTCCCGGTGCCACAGGCCTGAAATCTTACTGTTGCAGAGAGTTGTTTCAGTTCAAAATTCACCTACTTCCTGCAGATCCTCTTTTAAAAAGCTAACTCCTTGGGAAGAATAGCTGATTAAGTCACTAATACTTCAGACCCCCTGAAAGAGGGAATCTCTAACTTCCAATTTTTTTCAGGGTCCTGGTGTATGGGTTTCCATTCCTTCTATGCTACTTTCAAAGCCAATCCCCGCCCTCCCCGTGTCACACTCACTGCAGAGGGAAAGGATGAGGAAACCGAGACCTGCTAAGGGGAAATGACTTATGACACCTCCTGGGGGGTGGGAGGGAGATGGGGGACCGTCCCCGGTGGGGAATGACAAAACAAGGTGACTGTGGCCCGACAGGATATGACTCAGGAAGTGGACTCCAACAGAGGGTGGGGGAAGGGAAGGAAGAGAAGGCTGGAGACGGGCCCAGAGAACACCGGGCAGAACTGGGCTCAGCCGACAATTTGGCCCTGGACATCACAGCCATCCCTAAAGCCTGGGGATTTCCACTCATTGAGAGTTGGAAGCAAAAGCTTAAATATTTCAGATTTGTCTTTGGTGTTGTTTTCTGCTCCTCTCTTCCCTTCTTTTAGAAATATGTGGCCTCTTACCCAGAAGAGAAAGCATTAATTTAATTGGACATTAGAGCTGAAAGGGATCCAAGAGGTCATCCGCTCAGTCCCCTTGTTTTACCAGTGAGGAAACTGAGGCCCCTCCTGGAAAGGGACTTACCTAAGGTCACATAGCAAGCTAAAGACTTCCTTTTTCTACTTGTTTTTCCTTTTCTGCTTGTCTCTCCCTGTCCAAACAAAAGTCAAGATGAGGTAGTGGAAAGACCCCAAGAGCACTGGATCCTGACTCAGAGGACCTGGCTTTGAATCTCAGACTGCAGAGTGTGGACAATCGCTTAAGCTCTCTGGGCCTCAGTTTCTTCATCTGTAGAAATGAGGGGATTGGACTAGATGACCTCTAAGGTCCCTTTAAGCTCTAAATATATGATCTTATGACACATACGCACATACATAAAAGCACACCTACATAGGCTGATAAATGTTTAACAGCAGGCTCTCCAGAAAGGCACAATACACCTTTAAATTTAACTGGCAATTAACATGAACATTTCCTCCATGACTTTCTTAAATCTAGATGATCAACAAAGTAATAAGTCAAGCCTCGGTTGATTCTGTTGTCGTTTGGTCATTTCAGTCGTGTCCAACTCTTCGTGACCCCATTTGGGTTTTTTTTTTTGGCAAAGATACTGCAGTGGTTCATCATTTCCTTCCCCAGCTTATTTGACAGTTGAGGAGACTGAGGCCAACAGGGTTAAGTGACTTGCCCAGGGTCACACAGCTAGTCAGTATCTGAGACTGGATTTGAGCTCAGGTTTTCCTTACTCTGGGCTTGGCACTCTATCTACTGTGCCACTCAGATGCTTGGATTGATAGTACATGCCAATTTCTGGGATATAAATACTCACACTGAAAATTTAACAATCTACTCTCGAAAGTCAGTGCAAGTTGGTTCCAGCATACCCCCTAAGTGTGTGTGTGTGCATATATATGGATATATATGTATATGTTCATATATGTATATATGTGTGTACACACACACACACACACACACACACACACACACACACACACATATCTCTTTATGAAAAGCCCTGCATTACCTGAAGAAGGAGGAGAAAGAGGAAGGAAGATACTGGGCCTACATGAGAACACATTTAAACAAACAAAAAAAGAGTTCAAGTATAATCAATAAAATCATTGACAAGCATTTACTGTGGTCAAGGCCATTTACTAGGTATAAGTTAAAGGGCATATAAAGTTATGCTCCCAATAATAATCAATAGTAGCTAACACATCTAGTGATTTGAGTTTTGCAATGCTCTGTACATGCATGGTCTCACTTGATACTTACAACAGCCCTGTGCGGTGAGTGCTTGGGGTATTGGTATCCCCCTTTTCCATATAACCCAGATTACTCTGGCCCTCACTGCCTGAGAGCCAGGTATGTTAGACTTCAGTTCTCCCCTCTAGGGTTCTCTAAGGGATTAGGGGGAGAGTTCTAGGTTCTCTGCTAACGGTTCCAACCCTCATCGATGGTATTCCCTAGCTGTAGGGAGAGGGGTCCCCTGTACCCCAGCTCTATTAGCCTCTAACAAACTAGCATTTACACAGAAATATTTATTTCCAATCACAAATATACAAATTTACCCCTCCAGCACATGAGAGACATAATCCTGTTCCCCACCTCCACTCCCCACCACCTCAGTCTCTGGGGAGAGGAAGGAGATAAGGTTCATAACTCAGTTTTTATAGAGAATAGTTCCAGTTCCAAGTCCAAAATCATCCTCGGGCCTGAGTTCCAGGCATTCTGTTTCTTCAGGGCTTCCATGCTGGTCTGGCTGGATATACCTGCCTGCAATCTTGGCTCCGGGGTTACCATGAATCAA
The DNA here is from genome assembly GCF_003287225.1 of Phascolarctos cinereus. Classification (NCBI taxonomy): domain Eukaryota; kingdom Metazoa; phylum Chordata; class Mammalia; order Diprotodontia; family Phascolarctidae; genus Phascolarctos; species Phascolarctos cinereus. Next base: position 268,851,141 of record NW_027555625.1, read on the forward strand.
ATTCCCAGTCCTGTGAGGATAGGCTCTGACACTAGAAGCTGAGGAGGACGAACAACCCAGAACAGAAAGAAACATCCTAAGGCCCGTTTCTTAGAGCTATTATAAAAGAGAGGGAGCAGGAGAAGACAAGTCTTTCCCACCACCATCTCAGCTCATGGTGCCCGTGCTATGGGTGAAGAGGAATCTTCATTCTCTGAATGTAGCAAAACAGAATGATCAGCTCAATCTTGCCAATTTTAAAGCTCCAAGCAGCCAATCAAAGGAGGCCATCCCTACGCATGTGGTAGGGCATGAAGGCCTTCATGTTAGGCAATCTGAACATAATCCAAAAAAGGCCTTTCAAAGGCACCTCCATTTTAACCTAATTAGGCACGCCGAGAGGAGGCTGGGTTACATACACACGAGAAAACCAAAAGGCTAGAGAAATTGTGTCTTGGCCAACATCATAAAGAAAATGTTTATACTCTAATAGGGGAAAAATTATATATATGTGTGTGTATGTGTATTATATATGTATATATAATATGTGTGTGTATGAGTAAGTAGAATATGAAGCAGAATGTGGTGTCACAAAAGGCACAAAGGACTATGGGAATTCAGAAGAAGGCAAAATGAGTACGGATTTCATGGAGGAGGTAAACCAGAGGTGAACTTTGAAGGATAGATAGGATACCTGTGGATGTATTAAACTCAACACGTCCAAAATGAAACTCATTAACTTTCTCCTCCTCTCTTCTCAACTTCTCAATTGCATTGAAGGCTTCACCATCCTCCCAATCACCCAGACTCATAACCTGGGTGTCATCCTCCACTCCTCTCTCTCATCCCCCATATCAAATCAGTTGCCACATCCTATCATTCCTGCCTTCACAGCATCTCTCCTATGCTCCAGCTTCTCTCTCACACTGCCAACCCTCTGGTGCAAGCCCTCATCACCTCAAGCCTGGACTATTGCAGTGACCTCCCTGGTTTGTCTCACTGCCTCAAGCTTCTCCCCGATCCAATGTCTCTTCCCCTCAGCTGTCAAATTGATCTTCCTAAAGTCTAGGTCTTAGCATGTCACTCCCCTGTTCAATAAATTCCAGTGGCTCCCTCTTACCTCTAGGGCCAAATATAAAATCCTCTCTTTGATTTTTAAAGCTTTTTCACAATCTGGTCCCTTCCAGTCTTCTTATATCTTACCCACCACCACATATACAGTGATTCAATGACACTGGTCTCCTTGCTGCTTTTCTGCACAAAACATTCATCTCCCAAACTCTGGGCATTTTCTTTCTTTTGCTATTTAAAAAATAAGTTTTTATTGATGTTTTCTGCTTTTTACATGATCATGGTTATGCCCAGTATCCCTCCCCCCCTTCCTTTCAACTCTGGGCATTTTCGCAGGCTTTCTGGTCCTCATCTCTGCCTCCTGACTCTTCTGGCTTCAAGTCCCAGCTAAAATCCCACCTTCTGCAAGAAGCCTTTCCCTGACCCTCCCTTAATGCTAAGGCCTTCCATTTGTTGATTGTCTCCAGGTTATCTTGTATATATATACTTTGTACATGGCTGTTTGTCAGTTGTTTCCCCCATTAGACTGTGAGTCCTTGAAAACAGACTTTTACCTTTCTCCTTGTATCCTCAACAATTAGCACAATGCCTGACACATTTGTTGTCGTTCAGTTTTTTTTTTCAGTCATGTCCAACTATCTGTGACCCCATTTGAGATTTTCTTGGCAAAGATACTGGAGTGATTTGCCATTTCCTTCTCTAGCTCATTTTACAGATGAGGAAACTGAGGCAAACAGGGTCAAGTGACTTGCTCAGGTTACATAACTAGTAAGTGTCTGAGGCTGGATTTGAATTCAGGATGAGGAGTCTCCCTGACTCCTAGCCCAGTGCACTGTCCACTGTACCGCCTGGCTGCCCACCTGAGACCTAGTAAGCTTGTCGACTTGATGGGAGGAATGAGGACATTCCAGGCAGGGCAAATAGTCATAAAGGTAGAAATGTCAAAGATACGTTAGGAGAACAATGAGGAGGCCAGCTTGGCTAGAGTGGAAGCTGTAGGCAGGAGATCAGTGGGAGAAACAGTTTGAAAGGTAGGCTAGGCTGTGGGAGGTTCTAAATGCTAGGCTATACTGTCTTATGCTTAATTCTGGGTTTATACTGAAAACCTGGAACATGTCCAAAGCAGGGTGACCAGGACTGTAGGGAAATGAGGGAGCATCCAGGACAAAGATCTACTGAGAACTGGTGAAGTTTGACCAACAGAAGAGAAAACTTGGGACAAGGATTTTTAACCTAGGGACCTTGGATGGGTTTCAGGGGATCCACAGACGGAGATGAGGAAAAAAAATTACGTCTTTATTTCAATATAATGAGTTTCATCTGTAATCCCATGTATTTCATTTTATACATTTTAAAACATTGTTCTGAGAAGAGACTGATGGGCTTCACCAAAATGCCACAGAAGTCCATGACACAAAGTAAAGACCTAGGGGGACACCATTAGTGTCTTTAGGTAAATGAAGGACTGTCATGTGGAAAAGGTATTAGCCTTGTTCTGCCTGACATCAGGGGGCAAGACGAGAAGCAAGTCAACAGGCCAAGTCAACGACCATTTATTGTTTATTATGTCTCAGGAACTATGTTAATTACTGGGAACAAGGAAAGAAAGAAAGAAAAGAAAAAGAAAGAAAGAAAGAAAGAGAGAGAGAGAGAGAGAGAGAGAGAGAGAGAGAGAGAGGAGAGAAGAGAGAGAGAGAGAGAGAGAGAGAGAGAGAGAGAGAGAGAGAGGAGAGAGAGAGAGAGAGAGGGAGAGAGAGAGGGAGAGAGAGAGGAGAGAAAGAGAGAGAGAGAGGGAGAAAGAGAAAGAAAAAGAGAGAAAGAAAGAAAGAAAGAAAGAAAGAAAGAAAGAAAGAAAGAAAGAAAGGAAGGAAGGAAGGAAGGAAGGAAGGAAGGAAGGAAGGAAGGAAGAGAAAGAAGGAAGGAAGAGAAAGAAAGAAAGAAAGAAAGAAAGAAAGAAAGAAAGAAAAGAAAGAAGAGAAAGGAAAGAAAGGAAAGAAGGAAGAAAGGAAGGAAGAGAAGGAAGGAAAGGAAGAAAGAGAAAGAGGAAGGAAAAAGGAAGGAAAGAAAGGAAGGAAGGAAGAAAAAAGGAAGGAAAGGAAAGGAAGGAAAGAAAGGAAGGAAGGAAGGAAGAAAGGAAGGAGGAAGGAGAAAGAAGGAAGGAAGGAAGGAAAGAAAGAAAGAAAGAAAGAAAGAAAGAAAGAAAGAGAAGAGCACTAAGTTCTTGACCTAAAGGGACCTCACAGTCTAATGGGGGAGACAGCATGTGAGCAACCATGGACAAACAACATGTATACACCAGTGAGATTTTAGCTGGGACCTCAAGGAAGTCAGGGAACAGAGAAGGGGCAAAGAGTTCTAGGCATGGGCAGCAGCTGGTACCAATACCAGAGTCAAGAGATGAAGTCCTGTTGTCACTGAATTGCAGAGTACGTATAGTGGAGAGTAAAATATGAGACTGGAAAGGCAGGAAGAAGCTCAGTGTTGAAAAACTTTAAAAGTCAATCCCCCGCTACACACACACACACACACACACACACACACACACACACACACACACACACACACACACACACTCTTGTGGCCTCCACCCGCTTGTATACACAAGCCTGGCTCCTGTAACCACCAGCCGGCTGTTGGAGGCAAGGCTGCCACCGGCCTGCTCCCAACAGGTACACGCATTGAGCCTTGCCAACGGCCACTTGAGCCCCAACAATGAAGGCTCTGAGTGCAGCCATCTCCCCAGCACTGAGACTTCATTCATTCTTCAAGAGCTCCAAACAGCTGTGGAGGTGCCTGCCAGTAGCCAAGGGACCAGGAGCTCAGGCTCAGCTGTTTCTTCTTCAGCTTCACGGGGTCCTTTGGGGCTAAGGATATCAGGGACCCCCATGTCTTCGGTTAGAAGTTAGAAGTGAGGCTGGCTCCTTCCCAGGAACGGATGCAGAGGGAATTTTGAATTACAGACCCATTCAAATGGTGAGAATAAAAGTAAAAAAAAAATCTGAGCTTATCAGAAGAGTGGGAATAATCACAAAAATAGCTCACATTTGTATAGTGTTTTAAGGTTCATAAAATACTATATATGTATATATATATTATTGTCTTATTGAAGCCTCACAACAGCCTGGGAAGTAGGTTCAATAATTATTCTTGTTTTACAGTTGAAGAAACTGAGACTTACAGAGGTTAAAATATTTGTCTGTGATCATACTAGTAAATTTTTAATTTTTTGGCACACAGTAAGTATCAAGTGTCTGAGGTCAGATGTGAATTCAGGTCCTCCTGAGTCCAGGGCCAGTGCTTTATCCACTGTACCACCTAGCATCCCCCTTACCTAGTAAATGTCTGAGGCAGGATTTGAACTCAGTTCTTTATTCCAAGTTCAGTCTGCTATCTACTGAACAATGAAGCTTGGAGAACGTTGAAGAATGCAAGTTGTAGTGAAGATACTCCTGTCTTCACAGTCATAATTTCACCTCTCCTACTTTCTTAACCTGTGTGATTTTGGGTAAACTGATTAATCTCTCTGGGCCTCAGCTCCCTCATCTCTTAAGGGGAGATTCCTTCCAGATCTAAGTTCTTTGATTCTACCCAAGCCACTCCTTTTGTAGAGACCAGAGGATGTAGAGTGACTTGGGGTCACACCTGAGTTAGGTACAGAACTGGAGCCCCAGTCATTTGGTTCTTTCCAGGGTTTCTTCCTTTCACCCCTCTGCTATTCACTCTTCTACTGGCAGTGCCCATTCCTCTACCCCTCTCCTCCAAAATGCCACTTTAGAAATTTAATTTAATTTAACAAATACTTGTTAAAGGCCTACTATGTTCAGGGTCCTGTGCTAGGCGCTGAGAACACACAGATAAAAATAAAATTGTCCCTGCTTTCTGATGGTTTATGTTTTGCTAGGGTATATAGCATATGCCCAGATAAGTGAATACAAGATAATTTAAAGAGAGGCAGAACACTAACAAGTGAGGAATTCAGTATATTTAAACAAAGGAAATGATGCTTAAACTGGGCCTTGGAGGAAACTAGGGATTTTAAAAAATTAATTTCTGTTGATTTTTCTCTTTTGCTTTTGAATCATCTGCATTTCCCAAAGCATCCCTCCCTTCTCCCCATCTTGGGGAGCCAAACCTTATAACACCCAGTAAAAAAAGGAATTTTTAAAAATCATCAAAATTTAGACAACTCATCAAAAAAATTTCATATTATTTATGGTGTGGCCCACACCTATATTCCCCCTTCTCTGCCAAAGGGGAGAGAGCCGCCTTTTCATATATCTGCTTTGGGGCCAAGTTTGTTCATTATCATTTCATAGCATTCAGCTTCAGCTTTTTGTTGTTATTCTTTCCATTTATGTGGCTATGGTCATTGTGTATGCTGTTTCCCTGGCTCTACTTGGTTCACTTTGCATCAGTTTGTGTAAGTTTTCTTAGGCTTCTCTGTATTCATCATTTTCATCAATTCTTACTGTGTAGTAATAGTCCATTACATTCACATAATTTGTTTAGTCATTACCCAGGGGCATCTACTTTATTTCTTGTCCTTTGATACTTCAGAAAAGTGCTGCAACAAATATTTTTGGTGTATCTGGGGACTATCTTTTTGCCATTAACCTCCTTGGGGTATATGCCTGGAGGTGGGATCTCCAGATCAAAGGAAATGGATATTTTAGTCACTTTTTAAACATAATTCCAAATCGAAAGCAAAGAATTTCTAAGAGTCTGAGGTAAAGAGGGAATGCCTTCCAGGCAAGGGGCACAGCTTGTGTAAGTGCTTGGAGATGAGAGATTGGAAGTCAAGATCAGGGAACAGCAGCCACACCAGGTTGGTTGGAATGTCAAGCATATGAAGCAGAGTGATGTCAAATGCGTCTGAAAGAATCAGTAAGTGGGAGTCAGACTGTGGAATGTCAGTCTGAATAGGTTGTATTTTCAATAGCCACTGAAGATTTTTAAGTAAGGAAGTAAAAGAGTCAGACCTTTGTCTCAAGAATATTTTGGCGGCTGCGTAGAGGAAAGATTAGGGAGGATAGCGCCTAGAAGCAGAAAATCAATAGTGAGCCAATTACCAAAAACACTAGACTGAGAGTTGGGACTCCTGAATTCTATGCTTCAATGTGCTGTGTTGGGGCTTTTTTGTTTTTTGTTTTCCTCTCTACAGGGCTCAGGTACTTATGTCCCATGCCTGGACTACCCTACCCATTCCCTGTCAAGACAACAATAATCGCCCTCGCTCTGTCCTTAACCTCACCCCAAAACCTACCCTTCTAAGCTGGAACCTTGGGAAAGCCATGGTGTCAAAAGCAGAATCTAGCATCATAAAAGAAGCACTCAATCTAGTGTCAGAGGACCAGGGTTCAAAATCTGGTCCTGCTCCTCCCTCTTTATATGTCCTTGGGTAGGTCCCTTCCCTCCCTGGGACATTAATTCCCTCCTCTTAGGATCTGATTGGCAGGTGATTGGAAGGTTCAAGTTCTCTCCCCAGAAGTTTTTCCAGGCTTAGGTTTTAGTTTCCACTAAGCTGTTTGCAGTCCAGGTGCATGCAGGTGATTTTGAGAAGTAAATGGTAGAAAGTTTTCACTTCCTCATTTCTGTCCAGTCAAAGGCCTGAAGTTCTACTCTGGTTGGGGAAGAAAGGTTCTCAGTATGAAAGGACCACTAGTCAGACCACTCCCCACAAGGCCAGCCCTCCAGGCCACCAGGCTAGAAGTAAGTTCCCCTCTCTAGGCCTCAGTTTCCTTATTTGTAAAAATGAAAGACTTAAACTAAGTGATTTCTAAGGTTTTTTCCAGCTTGATATTCTGGCATGGTGGAAAGGTGATTCGATTTAAAATTAAGACCACCTGGGTTTGGAGCCTGGCTCTTAGTACATAATATCTGTGTGATCTTGGGCAAATCACTTCAGCTTCTCTGGGCTTTAGTGGCCTCCTCTGTAAAAGTAGGGGTTTGAACAAAGGATCTTAAAGGTTCCTCCCAGTTCTTAAATCTATGATCCTATAATTCCCAAGGACCTTTAGTCCAGGGGGTCTTAACCTTTTTTACATCATAGACCCTTTAGCAGTCTGGTGAAGCCAGACCCCTTTCTGAAAATAATGTTTCTAAATGAATAAAATAAAATACATAGGGTTACCAAGGAAATCAGTGATATTGAAAATAAATTTTTTTTTCCCATCCAATTTAACAGACCTCCCCCTGCCCCCTCTATGCCTCCCTCCTGCCCCAAAATCTAACCACAGACCCCATAGACCCTAGGTTAAGAATGCCTGGTCTAGTGTGTGTTACTTCCCAGGAGAAAAGCCCAAGTTAGCCTTGAGAGCAGGGGCTGGGAAGGCAGAACACCTGGGTTTTCATGCCATGTTAGTTAATTCTGAGAAAAAGAAGCTATTAGCTTCTTTCCTGTGGGCCTCACATATCTTCCCAGTCAGATGAAACTGCCGATCCAAGATTCCTGCAGTCTGGTCTTTTCCCATGAATTCCCATGAGTATTGGGGGACATTTGAGGAGCCCCCTCCTCCTCTTCCCAGGGGTTGGACACTCCACCCCTTCCCCGCCCCCCAGAGCAGGACCAGGCGAGCTGTTATGGCTAAGGATGCCAAAGCCAGGTTCCCAGACCCTGTGGTTACTCCTGGGTCCTTTCCAGGCCCTGAGGATGCTGCGGTCTCTTCTTCTGCTCCCTCCCCTTCTGCTGGCCCAAGCCGAGGAGGCTGCCCGGGGGAGGCAAGCAGGGGCCAGGGGCTGGAGGAAAGGTCTAACTCCCCTCCCCCCTCCCCCTGCTGAGAGGGTGAGGAGGGTGGAGCTGTGGGAGTTTCACTCTGTTTAAAAATACACAGAGGAAGCGAGCTGAGAAAGTGAGAGAACCAGAGAGGGGACGGGGAGAAAAAGGGGAAGGGGCTGGCCCGAGTCGGGGTGTTCCCACGAGCTGATGTGAAGACATTCAAGAGAGGCTTCTGCTCATCTCTCCGGCTCTTCTTGGCCTTCCAAAATGACTGAGGCTCCCAAGAAGACGGGGAAAAAATTCAGTGAGTGTTGGGGTCTTTCTCATTCCCCATTTTTGGTGTCCAGGGAGGGGGAGTTAGAGCGTGTTCATTCAGTTCCAAATACTACCATGGGTTTCCCCTATAGTTGTTTGCATGATGTCTGCTTCCCTCCCTCCTGGAACACACGGAGGTGGCTGTCTAGCCGGCTGCCTCATGGCCCAGGTCACAGGAGCCTAGATCTAGAACTGGAAGGATCACTGAGTCCATCTGATCTAATTCCCTCCTTTTGCAGATGAGGAAACTCAGGTTAAGTGACTTATCCAAGCTCACACTGATAATAACTGGTAGAACTTGAACCCAGGTCCTTTAGCTAAGAAGCTATTTTGCTTTTGACTGTACTGTGCAGGGACAGCAGAGTTGGGAACTACTGAGGCAGAATGGAGAGATAGTGGATAGCTCCTGGTAGCCAGGAGCCAGATTTGAGGAGAATTCTGTTGTAAGCTTTTCAGCTCGACTGTAAACTCCTTGAAAGCAAGGATGTAGCCTGTTTCATCTCTATTTCAAGGGGCCCTGATACGATGCCTTGCTGGCAGTATTATTTACTTGCTCAGTAAATAATAGTTGGTTGATTGAATTTCAGTTCAGTTTACTAGCCATACTCTGAGTGTCTGCTCTGTGCCCAGCATTGTGCCAAGTTTTGTTGGGGATATACAAATTGCTAAGTCTTGGTCCCTGCTCCCAGGGGAGGGAGGACATATCCACAACTAACCAGCTACACCTGGGAGATGCCACAAGAAAGGTAACCACCACCACCACCACCAAAGCAATAATAATAATAGCCAAGTCCATGCCTTCCAAAGCAAATGGGCTTTGAGAGCTCAGAGGAGGAAGCTCCCTGATTCTGGTGGGAGTGCTCCGGGAAAGTTTCAGAGAGAAAGTGGCCTTTGACCTTGACCTTATAAAATATGTAGGAGATGTGGGGTAGGGGTAGAGGATTACAGAGGATGTAGCGGCCTTATTGTAAGGTAGTGGAGGGGACTCTCTCTGAGAGGGGTGATAGGTTCCTGGCTTCCTTGGCTTCCTTCAAGTCCCAGGTAAAATCACACCTTCTTCAAGAAGCTTTTCCCCATCCCACTTCATTTTAAGCCAGTGCCTTTCCTTTGTTGATTATTTCCAGCTTGTCCTGTACACATCTTGTTTGTGCATAAGTGTTTTGCATAGTGTCTCTCCCCCACCAGACTGTGGATTTTTGTGTTTGCCTTTCTTTGTAACCCCTGGCACACAGTAGGCACTTAAAAGCTTGTTGACTGATTGATTGATCCCAGGTAGCGAGTGCCTTCCCAGCATTCCCTCCCCCTCCCCCATGGTGGATGACCTCTCCCATCCCTGGCCTTGTGTATAGTGAGCCTCTGAAAGGTCGTAGATGCCTAGCTTCCTCTATGATAGACAGGACCATCAGTTTCACAGGGCCAGCCTCCCCACCGGATCTGGCTGGAAAAGATAACAGCAACTGAATCTTCAGCCTGGTGGTAATCTGATTGATGTGCGTGCGTGAGTGTGTGTGTGTGTGTGTGTTTGCGGTGGGGAGAAGGTCAGAGACCCTTCTTCCCACTTCCCTGTAGCCTTACTGGGACAGTCTGGCCTCCACTGGGTTAATTACCCCTCCCTCACTTTGCTATTCCCCCCCCAAATCACTCTTCACCCCCTCCATAGAGCTCTTCACTTTCCCGATGCTTCTCATAAACATTGCCTTCCTTCAAGGTCCCAATGGTCTGCCACTTCCTCTGGGAAGCCTTTCTTGATTCTCTCCAGCTATTAGCACTCTTTCCATCCATTTATTTATCTCTGTTATTGCCTGTCACATTCTCTCAGCAGAAAGTAAGCTCTGTGAGGGCAAGGATTTCCTTTTCTGTTTTTGTATCCTCAGCACCTAGCATATGGTCTCATGTACAGATAAATGTTTGACAAATGGAATTGAATTAATCCACATGGTAACCTGGTGAAGGAGGCAAGACAGACCTGTTTTACAGATGAGGGAAACTGAGCCCCAGAGAGAAGTGATTACTGAAGGTCAAATAGCAATCTTCTTGGTCCAGGGCTCTTTCATTTCCTCCCAACTGTTGAACGCCTGAGATTCTGTGTTGGCTTGATTGAGTGTAGATTGCAATGAGTGTGAGGAGTGTGTGTGTGTGTGTTTGTGTGTGTATGTGTGTGTGTATTTGGTTTATTATGGTTTTTGGACTCAGGGTGTGGTCTGGCCAGTGTCATCCCTTGCTAAAGATTTGGAAGGCCAGAGCTGGGGGTATGGAGGCCTGTGAGAACTGGTCAGCTTGGGTAATTCTTGGTGCTCTAGGGAGGGAAAGGAAGCAGAAAATGAGGAGCTTGCCTCTGGCCTAGATTTAGTGATGTGGTTGTGAAGAGGGACAGCCTGGGAGCCAGAGGTCTGTACTCACATACCCCAGGATGTGGGGAGATGTTATCACCCCAGAGCAGGGGTTGCTGGGTGTTAGTGGCCTGGGCGGAGCCTGAGGGGCCCCCAATAGCAGGAAAGGGAGAAAGGCAATCTTCATATTCGTGAGTGGATGCACATTTAGGCATGCCTACACACACCCTCAAAACCGTCTTGCTCACTCATAGCCAGTTATACAGCCTCCCACACAAAGATGCTAAACACTCCCCCCAACACACATACACTTACAAGCCGCTCACACACAAATCCCCCCCCACACACACAGAGGTTTTTAGCCTACACTCATGTTCCCCACTCTCTTTTCCCCTGGTGAACATTTCCTAGAACGGGGATAGGACCATTAGTTATCAGGGTTGTGTACTGACATTTTCATCATAACTTGATGTTGAGATAGGTGGCGTTGTGGTTAGAGTATTGGACCTGAAGTCAGGAAGATCTGAGTTCAAATCCTGCCTCAGACACTTTCTTAGCTATGTGACCCTGGACACCCAGCCTCTATTTCCTCCTCTGTAAAATGGGGACAATAACAGTATCTACCTCATAGAGCTGTAAGGCTCAAATAAGATAATGCTTATAAAGTGCTTTGCAGTCTTTGAAACTCTATGTGATAGCTAGCCTTTATATAGAATTTTACAAATATCTCATTTTGTCATCACCTACAACCTTGGAAGGTAGGTACTATTATTAGGCTCCTATGTGTTACAAAACCAACAGGAATGGAATTTAAAGTAGAATGTTAGAGAAAACTGGAAGAGGTGCTACTATTATCCCCATTTTATAGATAGGAAACTGAGGCAGACAGAGGTTAAGTGACTTGCCTAGGATCACACAGCTAGTAAGTGTCTGAGGTGGATTTTGAGCCTATGTCCTACTGACTCCAGGTTCAGCGCTCTTACGTACAGTGCTCTGGAGATACTTATATACAGGCTAGCTATTATCTTTTTTTAATTTTTTAAAATTTATTTATTTATTTTTTGGCTAGGCAATGGGGTTAAGTGACTTGCCTAGGGTCACATAGCTAGTAAGTGTTGTGTCTGAGGCCGGATTTGAACTCAGGTCCTCCCAAATCCAGGGTTGGTGCTCTATCCACTGCACCACCTAGCTGCCCCCCAGGCTAGTTATTATTATAGATGCCTACATATCAGACACTGAAACCTCTGTTTCTTGTTCATTCACTTTGACCAGAGTTCTTCAAGTTTAAGGCCTTCGGAAGTCTTTCTAACCTTCCCAGGACTTTCACCTTCCGTCGATCCTCTGCACCGGTAAATAGCCAGCGCAGCCTGCAGCCGGATGCCTTTGAGAACACACAAGATGATATGGGCACTGTACCCAAGAGCCCCGGGGCTTATGCCCGGTCCAGTGACATGTACAGCCACATGGGGACCATGCCTCGGCCCGGCGCTAAGAAAGGCAGTCCTTGTCGGCAGGAACAGCAGTCCTGCAAGGAGGAGGGCTCCCCAGCCCCTAGTCTGATGTCCCGGGAGCTGCCCCAAGTCCCAGCTCCGGCCCCTGACCCAGCGTCCCGGGAATTGCCTGACATCCCAGTCTCAGACTCCCCAACAGAAGAGGAAGCGGGTACTCCCGGTGGAAATGTTGCCCTCTGTCCCCTGGGACCCTTGGAGGGCTCCCTAAGAGCACAGCACATGGGCATGGAATTGAAGGCTGGACAGCCTGTGGGAGAAGCTCCCAGAGAGAAAGCCCTGATGGATACTCCATCGGAAAGGTAGGTGCCCTTCTGGAAAGAATGTAGGCAGGAGGAAGGTAGATCTACCCCTTAGAGATGCCGTTGTTGGACCTGTGAGAGACAGCTCAGTGTAATGGAGGGAACGCTAACCTTGGAGTTCCGAGTCCACAGACCTGTCTGCTGCTTCAGGGGATTTGTTCTGTGAAGTTTGGATTCAGTCAAAGGGCCTAGAGGGCCACATGTGGCCTTGGTAGGAGGAGGCCAGGCAGAAGGAATTCTGGGAACGCTATTCATTTACCAAATATTCCTTGAGCAGCTAACGTGTGCATTGTTGAGGGGTGGGGGTGGGAGTGGGGTGGGGAGGGTGAGGATGATAAATAAGAAGTGGCTCCTTCCTTCATGGAGCTCCCAGTCTTGTAGGAGCAGGAAAACTAGCAGGGCCAGCAATGTCTGCTAAGGGTCCAGTGAGTGGTACTGTTTGTGCTTAGAGAGTTCAGGTGAGGGCATGTCATTCGTTCATTTGGTCAGTCACTCACCAAGCATTTATTAAATATTTACTACATGCCAAGCATTGTCCTGGGAATATGAAAAAAGTAAAAAAAACAAATAGTTCCTGCTTTCAAGGAGTATACTTTCTAATGGGGAATACAACATAACACGTAAAAGAGATGTGCAGAGTATAACAAGGTAATCAGGGTGGGCTTCACTGAGGAGGTAGGATTTCATAGAATGTGAGAAATGGGAAGGGCCTTAGTAGCCATCGTATTGGGCCTCCTCATTTGATAGAGGATGAAATTGAGGCCTAGAGAGGGAAAGGGACGGCCAAGGTCACGTAGCACCTGAGCTCTACATCCAGGGCTTTCTGTAGTACTCTGTGATTCCTGCCCTAATCCCGTCACACGCAGGCCCCCTTAGACTGGGGGATGGGGAGGAGGGTCCGAGGGGGCTGACCATTTCCTCCTCTTCTCAGGCTTCAGCTGTCAGTAGCCAACATCCCAGCGTTCCAAGAGCTGGGAGGAGGTGAGGGGGAGGAACTGTGGGCAGGACAGCTGGAGGGGAGGGCTTCCTAGCTCCAGCCCAGCCTCCAAAGTTCAGCCCAGCTGCTCAGTCGCCTGGGAGAGAGGGACTGGAGCAGAGGGGCTAGAAGGTTTCTCTGGCTGGAGCTGGAGAGCCAGAAACCGAAAGAGCCAGATGACAGAAGTGGGCAGGCGGTACCACACCACGGGCCACAGAGGGTGAGTAAGCTGGGCCCGGCTGGGAGTGATAGGTAATGGGGCAGCAGGAGAGAACCGGCTCCTCTGCATCACGGAATCGGCCGGACTCAGATTTAAGGTACAATGCTGAAGCAAGCTGGACAGGCCATTTGGGATCAATGGGACCAACCTGCTCATTTTAGAGATGGGGAAACTGAGGCCCAGAAAGGAGAAGTAGCTTACCCAAGGTCACACTGGAGGAAGAGAATAGTAAGGGGACAATCGTGGACAAGAGAACCGGGCATCCAGATATGCCCACATCTGCCCCAAGAGTCTAGATATACCAGACACCTCTCCTTTTGATTGTCTAAGAGGCCACAGCCCACTGCCAGCTTGAAAGGTCTCAGGCATTCACTCTTGCAGAGGAGAGGCTTCTGAGTAATTTGGAGCACCCCTTCTTCCAGCAACGGGGCATGTAGCGAAGGATCGGCAGGACTACATCACAGGACTGCCCGGGTCCTGCGCCCCTGGGTTGTCCGTTTCTCAGGCCCCTGCCCAGGTCCTCATTTCCTCCTCCACTTCCTAGCCCTGTGCCAAGATCTCATCAGTCCCAAGAGTGTTGAAAACAGCAAACCCACTTTAGTTTCCTGTTGGTGAACTTGGGGAAACCTGCATAGCACAGAAAGCTGGAGACCAAGGCCTTAGAATAGGATCTGAGGGCCATGGTCTCTGGAGTCCTGGCCTTAGGAAGCACCCTGGGCTCTCTGACATTTTTTTTTTTGGGCTAGGCAATGGGGTTAAGTGACTTGCCCAGGGTCACACAGCTAGTAAGTGTTATGTGTCTGAGGCTGGATTTGAACTCAGGTCCTCCAGAATCCAGGGCTGGTGCTCTATCCATTGTGCCACTTAGCTGCCCCCCTGACATTTCTGATAGCATTTCACGAGGCCTCAGTCTCCCCTTACCCCCATCCCCACCGCCTCAACATGCTTCATCTTCGATTAGATGATTCTTAGGTCCCTTTGAATTTTAAAATCCAGTGAGTCTTGCCCAGAATAGATCTCCTGGTTCTGAGACCCTCAGGGCCCAGTCTCAGACTCGGGTGTGGAGGGAATGGGACCCAGGTATTCATCCCTCCTGGTCCAGTGAGTCAGATCCTGCCTGGTGTCTGAGTCGAGGTCCCCAGGGCAGATCACAGGATTTACACTTGGTGCTCAAGACCACCACCCTCTGAGAAGGAAAAACTGAGGCACAGAAAAAGGAGGGCACCGGACCGAGGTCAGACAGAGATAGTCAGTGGTGGTACCCACCTTCTGTCTCCAAATCCAATATTCTTCCCATTTTACATCAGCCTTCTCCATCCTGGCCTTATCCCTCTGCATTCCCCCCTCCCCTCCCTAGGCCCAGGCTGCCCCTGGGAGGGGAGGAAGGAAGGTGAAGAGGTGAGGGCTTCAGAACTTCCTCCCTATCCCTCTCCATGAATGTCCCAGCGGAACCTGCTGCTGAGGTCACCCAGTGAGGAGGGGGAGGGAAGCCTCCAAATAAAACTAGGTTCTGGTCATCCCTTTAAGGAATCACTGAAGCTGAGGATGCCCAGGAGAAGTATTCCTTTCCCTCTTGGCAGGGAGGGCAACAGGAACAGGTACTGGGTATCCTTTAAGAAAAGTATTTAGATTTTAGAATGCCAGAGCTGGAAGAACTCTCCCATACAGAGATGGGAACTGAGACCCAGAGAGGGGTGGTAACTCACCCAAGGTCACACAGCAAGTCACTGATAGAACTAGGACTTGAACCCTTGACTTGTGATCCTTATCCAGTGACCATTCTATTATGCTAGAGATCTCAAAGTATAGCCCAGAGTCTAGACTTAATAAAAGGATTTGTTCTATGAAGTTTGGATTCAGTCAAAGGGCCACACTTGAGGACCTAGAGGGCCACATGTGGCCTCAAGGCCTCAGGTTCCCCACCCCTGGTCTAGACCAGGAGCCTTTCACCTGGTATCCACAGACAGATTTCGGGGAGTCTATGAACTTAGATAGGAAAAAAATGACATCTTTATTTCTGTACAATTTATTTTCTTTGTAATCTTACAACTTTTATTCTATGCATTTAAAGACATTATTCAGAGAAGGGATCCGTGGGCTTCATCAAAGGTGCCCATGACATAATTTACTCCCCATATTCCCTCCTAGGCTGGGATGGGTGACCTGCTTGAACTAAAAGGGAGACTGGGGACCTACGGAAGGGCAGGGTCATGCTCAGGGTCATCAGTAGTGTGGTGAAAATGAATGGGACCTGGTCATTCATTCCCTGGTCTATTGTGTCCAACCCTAGCTGGCCCCTTAGAAGAGGTCCAGAGTCTGAACTACAGCTCCCACCTCAGGAGGATGGAGGGTTGGGGGCAGGGGGAGTTCTGGTTCCCCCTCCCTCATTGCTATTTGGAATGTTGATTCCTGTCCAAGAATTCCCCAGCCCCCAGGAGTCCCACAGTCCCGACCCTCTTGGTCTCTTGGGATGACGTCAGTAATAGGGCATCTGTTAGCGATTACCAGCTTTTGGGGAGGGGGGTGAGACTGAAGAGGAGGGTATATTTCCAGCCGTCCTGTCCCCAGGCTGTGAGTGTTGGGGTGGGGGTGGATGTTCCAGAAGGCAGCCCTCTTTGCCTCAACCCCCAGCCCAGGACTCAGGGGCATGACGGCTGGGGCCTGTCAACTGGAAGGCCACCCCCCTCCCTCCTCGCCTCCCCAGCCAGCTGCCCTCCTGCTCCCAGCATCCTGCCTTAGCTCCCTCCTCAGCTTTCTCACAATCCCTGAGACCCTCAGACAGCTCTGACTGTGGGAATCTTCAGGGCTGGGGCTGGGGAGTGGGGAGGAGTTGTCTTGCTTGGAGGACTCTGGAGTCAGATTCCTTGGCATTCAGGTTTCCTATATCCCTGTCTCCACTTAGAACCACTTAAGCGGGTGACATGGATCTCAGCCTCAAGAGACCAAGTCTTGGCCAGCTTTCTCCTTATTCCTAGTACGGCAGATTACCCTACAATCTGCACCCCCACACACACCTTCAAAACACACAGACACACACTCACGCTGCTTTGGCTACTGCTACATCCAGACCCATCTCCCCTCTCCCATGGGATTTGGAGTTGATGCAGGCTCCAAGAGATTGGCCCTGCCTGAAATCTTAATCCATTGGATAAAGAAAGGGAGCATTGACCTGACAGTCAGGAGAACAACGTAAAGTAGTGGTGGGTAGAGGGATAGATTTGGAGTCAAGAAGATCTGAGTTCAAATCCTACCTCCAAACCTTACCAGCTTTTTAACTCCAGGCAAGCTGCATATTCTCTGAGCTTCAGTATCCCCATCTGTAAAATGGGGATATCATACCATATAGCAGTGGTGTCAAACTCGAATAGCAAGCAGGGCCACTAATCCATATATAAGGATCCTTGAAGGTGCATATTAGTTTTAAAATGTAATATTATCTGTGTTCTATTGTATTTTTATTTATTTTGTTAACTACTTCCCAATTACATTTTAATTTGGTTCAGGCTGGCTGGAAAGTGTTGTGGGCCATACGTAGCCTGTGGGCATGTGTTTGACCCCTCTGCCTTTCAGGGATATTGGCAGGCTTAAATGTGATCATCTATGTAAAGTGCTTTGCAAATTTGAAAGCACTCAATAAATGCCAGTTATTACTCTTTGAGCCTCAGCTCTGCCATTTATGTGTCCTTGGGAACATTACTTCAGATCTCTGGGCCTTACTTTCCCCATCTTTAAAATGGGTGGGTAACCTCCAATACCAAAGTTTACATGTTGGCCCCTGATGGAAAACCAGGGGCATATGATGGAAGGACGTCCCTGCCCATGTAGGGGCTGCCTTCCATCTCTGATTTCTGTGGTCATTAGTCCTCCATGCCCATGCCATCTCCCAGATCCCATCTGGCTTGGCTCCAAGAGCTTTAAAAATGCAGTTGGTACTTCTCTGGGCCTCACTGTCCTCATCTATTATGTGGGAAGAGTAACACTTGCTCTGTTGACCTCAAGGGATCTTTGTTAGGTCAAATGAAATAATGGGTGCCAAAGTGCCTGGCAAACTTCAGAGTGCTGGACAGACTAAGGTATTTATTATTGATATCCTCTCCCAGCCTCCTGTGATGCTGAGAGACTGGGATCTGTATGGGTAGCAACGATTGTGAGAGGTCGCTGTTCTCTGGGAAGGATTCAGGTCTAAGGGTCATGGTAGTCAGAAAAAGGTCAGGTGGTGCTGAGCAAGGAACACAAAAATGCCTCGCCTCTGTGTTTCTCTGACCTCACAGGGAAGCCAGCCACATGGGGAAAAACTGAGCTTCCTCTCTCTTTATCAGCCAATCAGCATTGTTGATAGGTGACTGCTATGTACCAGGCACTATGCTAGGTGCTGCAGCTACAAAGAAACAAACAACAATTCCTCTTCTCATGGAATTCAGCTTCCCTTGGCTGGGGATGAGTCCAGCATCAGGTCTCCCTGGTGATGGTGAGACTGAACTTCTCAACTGTCAATCCCCCAAACTACAAAGGTCCCTACAAACTCCCAAATACAAAGGCCCCATGACGTCTGGTACAGACACATTGGAGAGAATGAGGAAGAGCTGAGCCGGTGCTGTGACAGACCTAGTTGTCTCCGACCTTGAGACACACTCTATGGCCAAGCCCACAGCTCCCGGTGTAGTTGGGAACACAACTGCAGACACACACTCACACAACACAGGACCTCCTGGCATAACACAGAGATGCAGAAGTCACCCAGATTCCTAGGGCCACACTAGGCTGCCTCAGAAAAGCTCCCCTTGTTTTCTTTGCTACGGGGTTCTCCCGTGGATAGTCGGTGAGTGTCCAAGTAAAAGGGAATAGCCAGCGTGATAAATACCAGCCCAGAAGCTTCTTCAACATGAAAGTGGCACATACTCTACAATGCTCAGATGAATGAATGAATGCACGAATGAATGAATGAGGCATCAGACTTTCCAAGAGAAGATCTCCCTTCTGGCTTTTCTTTCTGGAAAGCTACTTGATGACCATTTCAGATGTGATGACCACCCAGAATGTGGCAGATGGGCACTAGGAGAAACCTGGAGTTTCTGGGATTCTTTCTTTCACCAAAAGGAAGATCTCATCTGGGCTATTCACAGAAGACTCTGGTCTCTCCCCTTCACTAATTCTTGGATGACATCCCTGAGTCTTAAGAACCTTCTAGATACTCTAGTGACCCTTTTACTCAAAGACTGGGGACGAGGACAGGAAGTGGCCACCCCTTGACACCCCTTGGCGTAAGTCCAGATAGAACGAGGACAGGAAGATCCGCTCTTTTCATTGTCTCCTTCTTCCCAGGTCAGCGGCTAACTTGCTGAAGGAATTGGGGCTGGTTCTTTCTTTCTCCCTTTCAGGCCTCCATTTTTCCCTTCTCATCCACGCAGAGAGTCATCTCACTCTAAAAGCTGAAGGAGAAACATCAGATTGAAAAGTGCCATGAGCTCTCTGCAAAGGGGGAAATGGGTTATTAAAACTACTTATCAGCATGGTTATTTCAGCTAACGAGGGAATTAGCAAGCATTAATAATCAAAATAGATTGGCTCATGTGATCAATCAATGTAATTAATGCTGATTAATCAAATAATTAATTGAACTGATTTATCTCAACCTTTGCTATTGTTGAATAATTGAGCACCTTGTGAGTATACAAAATAAAAATATAAAAATAGATGAATGGAGCCAGCTCTTTTAAATAATTACTATGCTTAATTAATGGAGCTGATTTTTTAAAACATGATTTTTTTTTATTACTGGATTTGATAATGCTGGAGAAGAATCAAGTGAAAATACAGCAACTGAATTAATCTGGATAGATCATATTTGTATTTGAGCAAAAGGAGGCCTTGGAGTCATCCTTCTCTTTTTAAAGACTTGGAAACTGAGGCCTAGTGAGGGGAAGGGACTTGCTCATTATCTCAAGGCCAGTGAGTAATCAAGCTGAGCCTGGAAGCAGGTTTCCTTGCAGGATGCAGCCCAGCGTTCGTGCTTCTGCCCCTTCTGTCCGCCTCGGACTCATTCTACAGCCTCATGGGGCCTTGACCCTCAGACTCAACAGCTGTTTCTTGGCCCTGTCTGCCCTTCTGCCTTCTTGAACTCCTCAGGGCTTTGCTCTTGAGCCACCAGGCCCTAGGTGGGAGGAACCTAGGCAGGAAAAGCCAGAGGAAACACTTGTTCGATCCCGATGTCCCAGGCCCTCCCTGTTCCCAGAAGTGGAAGGATATCCGGACCTGAATGGCCGGAAACTGTAGGATGAACCACCTCACCCGGGAAAAACAGGGTGGGGTTGGAGAGGTAAGGGAATGCTTCATTCTATCTCCCTGCCATATACCCTAAAGAGGGGATGTGGAACCATGCAGAACATTCCTCTGTCTACCTTAGATGACTGTCTGTGGCTAAACTATAGGATGAAGAATTGGGTTCCAAGGTTGGGAAGGACTTTCTGTTGCTACTCATGGTGGGGAGTGGTAACTTGAATCATTAAATGATAGAGCAGAAAGGGAATGTAGCTGTGAACCAGGCCATCTCCCTCAGTTCATACATGGGGAAGGGGGACTAGGTCCAGAAAAGGATGGAGACTGGCCCAAAGTCAAATAGCATATGAATAGAGTCATGAGATTTTAGAGTCATCACAAAGGCAGGACTAACACCCAGGTGTCTTGACACCCAGCTTGGTGCCATTACACCCCTGTTTCAAGAGAGGTTACTGAGAAAGGTTCAGAATGTATCTGTTTAGTAGCCCAGATATAGTCCTGGCTACAGAGGGAGATATCTTAGCCCTTACCATCCTTAGCCCCTCTCCTTGCTCACCAATCCTTCAATCAACAAGCATTTGTTAAGTGCTATTGTGTGCCGAACAAATACTTCAGAGGGGTCCTCTGACTGAGACAGCTTGGTGGGGTCTGGGTGGATGCACAAGTGGCGATGGTTGGGAGCACTCGCTTTCCTCTGTTCTTTGCAGTGTCCATACTGGTCTGGAGTCAGGAGGGGACTATGTGAAGGTGAGTACTCCATTGTCTTTCTTTCCCTTTTTCCATCATCTGAAAGTGAGGAAAGGGCTAGTAGTAGGGCGGGGCTGGAGGAAGTTGTATAGGTCTTAGAGTAGTGGGTTACCCCTTTCCAGTATGAAGCCTCAGAGAAGACTTGAGAAAACATAGAACCATAGAACAGTGGGAAGAACACCAGCCCTACAGAACAGTCCGGCCTCTGAGATTCCCTGTATGACCTTAAGCTCCCTGGGCCTCAGTTTTCTGATATATAAAGTGAGGGATGTTAGTCGAGGTCCCTTCTGGCTCTAGATTTATGACCTTTTTATGAAATCTCAGAGCTGAGATTAGAACCCAGATCTCCTGACTTCCAGCCTTGTTAGCTCCTTTCACCACCTGCCAACTGTTCCTTATACTTAAGATGAATTGAAGGAGGAGAGATGACAGGATGATGAAGAGTCTGGAAGACATATGAGCAATAATCTGGAAGAGGGAGATAGCTTCATCACATGGGAGAGAAAACACAGGCCAGAAGAAAAACCAAGGCAGAAGTTACAGGGAGGCAGATTTCAGCTCAGGAGAGGGAAGGACAATTAGAGCTGTCCAGCAGTGGAAATGGGCAGCCTCACTGGGTAGTACTGGAGGTAATGGGATCATAGGTTTGGAGCTGGAAGTGACTTTAGACATCATCTAGTCAAACCCCATCATTTTTACAGATGGGGAAACTGAGGCCTAAAGGAGGGCAGATGACTTGCCCAAGGTCACATGGGCAGTGAAATGGCAGGATATGAATCCCAGACCCTTTGACTTGTCCCTTGACAGCAGGGATTGTCTTCTTTTTTTTTTTTGTATCCCTAGCACTTAGCACAGTGTCTAGAATATAGTAGGTGCTTAATAAATGTTTATTGACTGACTGACTCCAAATCCAACATTCTTTTCACTGTAACTTCTGTCAAACATCACTTGTTATTGAAGGGTTACTGCACTGAAAGGAAGCTCAAATAAAATTATTATTATTAATAATAATAATAAAAATTAAAATCACACTAAAAGGGAGGTTTACTAAGTGACCTTTACTTAGTTCCAGAATTCTAAAATTCTATGCTTCTAATATTCTAAAATTCTGTATAAAAGGCCTATTGTGAGTCCCTTTGTAAGGCAGAGTCCCTTAATTTATTCTTTTAATGCAAATAGGATTTTTTTTTAAAAAAAAATTCATTACAGTTGATTGATTCTGAACTCACTCCTTCAATAAGATGTTCAAGGCTAGGAGTGTGTTTATGTAGGGGAATCTTTAGCGCTACGCCCCCCCCCCCGACAAATAGAGCACGAAATGCCCTTAGCCGTTCTCCCTCCAAGACCCCACTATAAAGTTCTCTTAGGGGGTTCTCTCGTCAGCTCCCCCAGAGCCCTCCCCACATGGTAATTCCTCCTAGGGGCATGACTGCAGAGCCTAGGAGACCCGGGATGGAGCTGGCCAGCACTCCGGGAAGGAGAAAAAGGAAGGGGGATGTAAGAGAGGAGAGGGAGGAGGGGGCGAGTCTGGAGGCAGGCTGAGGGAGGAACAATAGCCCCCTCCCCTCTCCCTGGCTGGCTAGGGGGGTGGGGTCTCCCCGCCCCTCCCTCCCTCCCCCCACCTCCCTGCTCCTCCCCTAACAAGGAGATGAGGTAATTGAGGAAGAGGCACAGACCCAAGCTGAGCGGCTGCTGGTGGCCTCAGCCCTGGTCCCAGCCCAGCTCAGACACTATCAGTGCGCCAGCCCCCTACCACCTTGCTAACCCCAAGTGAGTCCTTGGGCTCCTGCTGCCCCCGGGCCCAGAGCCCAGAGCGGCCAGCGATGACGGAGCGCTGCAGCCTGTGGAGTGCCCTGTCAGCGGCGGCATGCTGCTTCTACCGGGGCTCCTTCGTGCAGGTGAGGGGTCGACGGCTGGTGGGAGGGAGGCAAGAGGATGCCCTTTGCCTCAGGGCTTCAAGGGGTCAGGTTGAGTAATATCCTGGACCAGGGGCCAGTTGTCTAGGAGCCGAGGCAGCTGAGGACACCTCAGGGTTGTTTCTATAAGGGGACAGCGGTGGTAGGCAGGGGACCATGTCATTCTTAGTATGTGTTGTGAGGCTTGTGGCTGATAGGGGACCCCTCTTGTCTATTGGCTGCATGTTTGGGGTCAGAAGAGACAAATGGGTGCTGCCCACTTGGTGTGTAAGGGGTTGGGTGGGTGAACCTACTGCGGGGCTGGCTGGTCTGCCGCAAGGTGAGGGAACGGGAGGATCTGCCCCCATCCAGAAAGGAGAGGGTGCTGCTCTCTCACTGACCCCCATCACCAAGCTCAATGTCCTTGTCACTTGTGGGTGACAGGGGGAACACTCTCCATTCCTTCTGCCTCCCCCACCCCTTTCCCCTGTGGATGGAGGATCTGGAGGGAGCAGCCCCATCTCCAATTCTGGTTTCAGGAAACCGGTCTGTGCCTCCCCCGGTGCCAGCTCATCCTGCAGAACTAGAGTTCTATGGGTCAGAGGGAGGCAATGGGGTCACTGTCTCCTGCCAAGTGGCCCTTGATGCCCAGAAGGAGTTCCCTTCTACCGTAGCCCCTTCCCCTCTACAGCCAATCTGAAGCTCTGAGCCCCTTCAAACTTGGGGAAAGAGAGTACAGTAGGGAAGGAGGGAAGTGTTCCCATTGTATCCAGAAGGCTCTGATCTCTGGTTTCTGTCCTGTGGCCATGCTGGGGGCAGGAGAGCTGGTGAGAAAAAGCAATGGGGCTTGGGACTGGGCTGGTGCTTAAGTGCAAACCACTTACCTGCCCTTTGGAGAATTGCCTGGGGTAGGAGTAGGGGTTGGGTTTGGACTGTTGCCCCAGCAAGCACTGTCACATCTGAGGCAGGGATCTCTGAACCCAGTCTGGCTAGTGCAGGTATGGGACTAGATCCTAGCATGAAAGAGTTAACCAAGAGCCAAGGAGCCAGGGGAGGGGGAGGACCTCAGTCTCCCTGGATGAGCATCAATCTTGGATGTGTTAGGCTTCCATAGGGTTGGGAAACTGAGGCACGGGAAGGGTTAAAAAAGAAACCAAGTGGAAAAGGGGGGCTAGACAGGAGGAGACTAGTCACATACCCCCAGTCATTGCTTTGCCATCTTCCCTTCACTTTACCATTTAGGCTCCAGCCTCTTTCAGGGAGACAGAGACCTGATCATTTCTCCCTTTCCCTGTTTCCCCCTCTCTCTCTCACACACGCTCATCCCTGAGCCCTGCATGAATGACTGGCCCCCATCCAGCTGACAACAGCATCCCTGAGGCCCCAACCAATCACACACCAGCAAGCTGGGAAGCAGTGAGATCATCTCTGGCCAATGACGGGGCAGAGAGCGGATGCAGCACCGGGGACTCTCCTCTTTCCATCCAGTCAGGCCTCCAGCATCCCCTCCTCCCCTAGACTCTAGGGGCATAAACCCTCTGGGTTTAATGTAAGGACCCCTAAGGACAAGGAGGTGATAGGAACAAAGGTGTTCCCCTACCCTAAGCTTTAGGGAGATCTTTTCAGCTGTAGTCTGCATGGGCTGGGTCTGTCTGTCTTCAAACTCTTCACTCAGAATGTCAGAGCTGGGACAAGCTAAGGTTCAGAGTGGATCTGTGACATAAGGTGATAAAGCCCATCTGTAGAACAGACCCTGTCAAAAGCTCATTTGCACTGACACATATTGTCTCCCTTAGTTCTCTGGGTCTTGAATTTTGGAATGGAGTTGCTTAAAGCAATGACCAAGATAGAGGCTGGACAGGGGAAGATTTCAAGATAGAAATTTCTTTTGCATCCTCCCTCCAAGCTAAGTCAAGGCAGCTGCTTTTCTTCCTGTCCTATCCTGATAAGGGAAATAAGCAACCCCTCATCTCCCTCCCTCCTGGTGCTATTCTCCCAGGCCCTAGGTCTCTCCAGGATTCCGTCAGCCTCCAGCCCACTGGGGATGGAAAAGCCAAGAATAACCTGTCGAAGTTCACACCTGTGGCAGGAAAAGCGGAAGGAGGGAGGACCAGGGCATCAGGTGTCAAATTGTAATAACTGGAGAGAAAGAAAAGGCATATAGATGTAGTGAGAAGAGGGCTGGCTTACAGTCAGGAGCTCTGGTTTTGGAAAATCCTGGCTCTCCCACTAACTCTCCATGTGACCTTGGGAAATCCCTTTCTTTCCTTGGGCTTCTGCTTTATCATCTGGTAAATGTGAATCCTCATTTCTGCCCCGCCTATATCCTAGGATGACCTTCTGTATGGGAAAGCTCTTTCCAGAGACAATCGAGGGATTCTCCTTATTGGGGAAATCATCTTCCAGACACTAGGCCTCAGTGTCTCCAGGGATGGGGGAAGCCATTTGCAAAGGGATCAGATAGGAGGATGTGAGGAATTCCCTATCTGCGGCTAACACCCCCTGTCTTTCTTTTCCCAGTTCTCAAAGGAGAAGTACATATTGGATTCTTCCCCTGAGAAACTTCACAAAGAACTGGAGGAGGAGCTCAAACTGAGTAGCACTGACCTCCGAAGCCACGCCTGGTACCATGGCCGCATTCCCCGAGAGGTGAGTGGGGGCCCATATGCCTGGGGCCTGGCTCTGGCTCTCAATGAGCTGTGCCCAGATGAGCCTAGCTTCTGGTGATTTAAAAATGGTTCTTGCATTTACATCTGCCTGGATGCAGGGGAAGAGATGAAAGTCTGAATGTGGTGGTTGTCAGAGCTGTGTGGAAGGATAGGATTAGTGTGGACTTTCCCACAGCCTGGGGTCATAGGTTCCTGAAAGAGGAAGGAGCTGGGCTTTCTGTAACTGATGCTTCTACCTCCCAGCCTTCTGTTGCAGCCCTGGTCCCCTGGTATATATCACACTCACAAGATAGAACTTGCTCATGGACTTGAAAAATACAATTCAATAATATAATCTGTGCAGACTTCCTAGTGTAGGAAGAAAACTTCCGTGTATGCAGAGTGAGGTTTGTGTGAGCAACAGTCAAACAGTTGCTTTATATAGCATGCCCCCAAGAGTGCCCTCTCTAGGGAAGTGCTCAAACACTGTTTGGTAGTGGTGACGGTCATTGGTGGTGATGATGGTGATAACAATGTGGGCAATAATAGTGGCATAATAATGGGGTTGGACAGTGGCAATGGTGGTAACACTGGTTATGGTAATAACAATAGTGACAAGCATACTTATGGAGGTAATGACAAGAAGGCTGATGATGGAGAAGTGAAGGTGGTGAAGTGACTGATAGAAGTGATAATGAGGATGGTGGCAGTGATAAAGATTTAGTGATGCTGGTGATATGGGAACAGTAGTAGTGATGATGGTGGTGGCAGTGGTGACAATAATGTTGATTATGATGATATGAGTGTGGACATGTCTGACTCCCTTCTCCCCACCCCCACCCAGACACTTGGCTCTGAATGTGAACTTCCTCGGCCCCATGTACCCTGGGTCTTGATATCAACATGACCCTGCCCTTCTCTCCTCTCTTCCCTTTTCCCAAGTACCGGCTTCTGAATACGTTTCTCCACAGGTCTCAGAGAGCCTGGTTCAACGGAATGGTGACTTCCTCATCCGCGACTCATTAACTAGCCTTGGTGACTATGTCCTTACCTGTCGCTGGCACAACCAGCCCCTGCACTTCAAGGTCAACAAGGTTATGGTGAAGGCCAGTGAGAACTATACCCATATCCAATACCTCTTTGAACAAGAGAGCTTTGACCATGTACCTGCATTGGTCCGTTATTATGTGGGAAGCCGCAAGGCTGTGTCCGAGCAGAGTGGAGCCATTATTTATTGTCCCATCAACCGCACCTTCCCCCTGCGTTACCTGGAGGCCAGTTATGGGCTTACTCACAGCAAATCTGGGGGCCCTGCCAGCCCCTCCAGCCAGAAGGGAGGCCACATGAAGAGGAGGAGTGTCACCATGACCGATGGGCTGACAGCAGACAAGATAACCAGGGGCGAGGGCTGCCCTACCAGGTAAGGGGCCTGCAGCAAATCACTTCTCCTTCCTCTCAGTTTCTCCCTCGGTAAAATGTAGCAATTGATGATATCTGAGGTGCCTTCCAGCCTTGGCATTCTATGTTCAGTGGCTCTATGCTACCCACCAGTGTGCTTACCTTGTTCCTTTGAGGAAGAGAGGATCCTTGTCTGCCTAGACCTGGGCTAAGATGAGATTCTCCTTGATTTCCCAATACCCTCTATCACCTGGTGGTAGAGCTAGGAGAAGGAAGTAGGGTCTTCACCATGAGTCTGTGCATACTCCCATTTCCCCTAAGGAAGGGGATAACAGTACCCAGGACACTGGGCACTGACATAACTTTCTCCTAGGAGGCTTTATTGTGGACAGGACCCAGGCACCTGGATCCTAGGACCCCCTTTTTCTTTCCCAATATATTTTCTTGGTCTCTTCTCAAAGACCTTTCTGTAGTTTATCAGAGAACCCCAGAATCCTTACCCATTGGGACTTAGTCCATGACATGAATGAGAGAAAGTCATTTCTTCTCTGTGCCCCCTAGGTGAGGAGGTACCTCCTTTCATCCTGGGCCTGAGAATGTTGGAAAGGGCCTGGTGCTGCTTGAGCCTAGATCAATCTTGGGTGGGCAGCAGCAGAAATGCTTGTGGCCTGGAATCAAAGGCTGAAGCTCGTGCCAAGAACCACAATGCATGCCATGAAGCCAGGTGCTGGAGAGCATGGAGGCCCTGATGGACTCCAGGAGCTCAGAGCTGGGCCACCTCCCTTTAGCTTCCTCATCACCCCTGCCGGCTTCTCAGCTCTCTCCGTTCCAAAGGAATGGAGTTGAGGTCTGTCCACCCTGGAGCAGGAGGCATAGATGGTGCATTTGGTCTCTTCACTACGTACCTCCTGGGGAAGGGCTCTGGTTTTGCTCTCCAAAGACAGCCAGGCAGATATCCCAAACCCAGGGGTTAAAAACTCTGTGTTATCTGGGCCAGTTTCAGAGAGAGAGGTTGTGTGAGTGAAGGGTTAAGTGAAGGGAAGAAAGGGAGGGATAATGGGATTATGTCAACGAGGTTTCACTCTGAGGAGAAACTGAGGCACACGATCAGGGAGCAACCTTGCAGCCTGATCCTAGAAAGGGGTTCCCCGCTAAGGAGGGGGAGAGTCAATTGCAAACATGCTTCTTGGTCTCACTGGTCTCTGAATGAACCATCCTCCTGACCTCAAACCTCCAATGTTCAGACTTCATAGGATAGAGGAAGGGGATGTGGGAAAGGGAAGACATTCTAGGTTTAGGAAACCTGGACTAGAAGGATGGGGAGCAGAAGATGGAGGCAGGGTAGAGAAGGTCGGGCAGAGTAATGCAGGGGTCCAGGACAAGAGGGCAACACGTGGGGATAGCCAATAGTGGAGGGCACCCAGGTGAGCCAGGTACTGAGCTGAGGGGATGTAATCTGCTCTTCTCTGGTCTGCAGTGTGTCTCTGCCCCCTCACCGTGACGCCATCCGCAACTGTGCCCTCAGCATGGACCAGATCCCAGACCTGCACTCCCCCATGTCTCCCATCTCTGAGAGCCCTGGATCACCAGCCTATAGCACTGGTATGGCCCTGCAGGAAGGGACAAGAAGGGAGAGCTGGCTACCAATAGCCTCTCTGGGCCTCCGACTGTGAATTGTTATCTTGGGGGTGTGTGTGTGTGTGTGTGTGTGTGTGTGTGTGTGTGTGTGTGTGTGTGTGTACGGTCATTATTGCTTCAGTCCTGTGTGAATCTTTTGGTCAGAGAATAGGTGGACCTATCTCTAGACCTGCCTCTCACATCATGTCACCTTCCTTAAAATAGCTGATGTAACAAAATGACTTATTCTTCAAGCTCTCTCAGGACTACAGAATGTATGCACCGTCCAAACCAGCAAACTCCTAGTGGAAATAATTTAAATCAATAAATAAGAAGCCCACAGGAAGGGGAGAGGTATTCAAAAAAGAAAGTTCCTAGAGGTAGCTCCATGTTGTGGTGGATGGTGGGCCAGGCCGGGAGTCAAGAAGAGCTGAATTCAAATCTGGCCTCAGATACTTGCTAGCTGAGTGACCCTGGACAAGTCATTTGACCTCTGTCTGCCTCTGTTTCCTCAACTGTAAGATGGGAATAACAATAGTACCCACCTCCCAGGGTTGTTGTGAGGATCAAATGAGGTAATATTTACAAATCACTTTAGCACAATGCCTGGCACATAGTAGGCGCCATATAAATGCTAGCTATTATTATTATTATTATTTCCAGTGTATTACACACAAGCAGTCCTTCATTGTGCACTTTTTTTTTCAGGCTGCATGGCAAGCCTGTTCACTTTTATTGGCCATAACTGCCTGTGAGTCGGTACACACTGAATGGGACCCTGCTCCTTGAAACATGGTCCCTACGCAAAGGGGACCTGTGAGTAATTTTCAATGCAGAAAAGTTTGGGTTTCCAAAATGTACTCTTTCCTTGTTGAAGCCTTGGGAGGGATTGTTTGCCTTCAGAGTCCAGCAAAGGGAGGAAAGTCTTGGGGGTGGGAGTGGGAAATGTGCCTGGGGACCAAGGGACTAAGGAAGCAGCCTGTTTTTGGACCAAACCTTGGTTTAATCAGTGTTTGCAGCTCCTGGTGAGCAATTTCCTCTACCAATGCATGTTGGAATCTTCTTGTCTTAAGGAGTTAATTGACTAGAGCAGGGGTGGAGAACCTGGGGCCTCTAGGTCAAGTCCTCAACTTTAAGTTTGGATTCAGGACTTGAGGACCTACAGGGCCACATGTGGCCTCCAGGCCCCAGGTTCTCCACCCCTGGACTCAAGCAAGGAAAGCGTAGGTGAATGACACAGAGCTGCACAGCCACTCTGGGTCAGAGGCAGCAGCTAAACCCAAATCTTCCTGATTCCCAAGGGCAGCCTTCTGACTACCTACCCACTCCATTTTTATTTTCAAAACCGTATTACCTAACTTTGTTGTAGATGACTACACTGTGCCTTGTGCAAAGAGGATTCAGCAGATAAACTTCCCTTTTGAAAAACCCTCATATGTGAAAGTTCATCTATCCAGACTTGAGATTTCATTGCTATAAGGAACTATCAGTAGGAAAACTCCCACCACTGTGTAATTTATAGTCTTCAAAGGGTTAGTTGCCTGGGGAACCAGAAGGTCAAGTGATTTCCCCATGACCACACATCTACTTATGTTTTAGAGGCAAGTTTTGAATTCAGGTCTTCCTAACTCATAGGTCAGCCACACTAAGATCTATCCACTAAGCCTATCTCTCAAAGCCCTCTCTTAAAGATTACATGACTCAACAAATACTGTTTACTGTTCTTAAACAAGCCTCCCAAAATAATCATTCTTATTTTAAATACTAAACAACATGAAGTCGCTGAGTGGTCTTCAGTCCTGCTGAGTCTCTTGGGGGCACCATTAATAACTCAAAGGTTAGATATTCTGAATGTCTAGGTTTCAGGGTGTAATGCCAAGCTTGGCCTCAGTCACTTGAATCAGCACCTCCCTCTTCTATGGCAGAGACTGAGGAAGAATGTTTAGCTTGGCCACACCCTTGGTGGGGAGGAAGGCGGACTCACCCTGGGGGTGAAGCAAAGTCAGTTTAACAAATGATGGGAAAGGCATTAGATCCCAGTGTCTGTACCTAAGGTTCTCAGCCTTAGTAACTAACGTTGTAGAAAGAGTACTGATTTGGAGTCAGGACCTGGATTCAAATCTTACTTGGCTACTTATTTCCTGTGTGAAGCATTTTCCTAAACTGTAAAATAAGAAGATTGGGCTAATTGATCTGTAAGATACCTCCCAGTCCCAAATCCTCTGATTCTATGAGTTTTTCCCTTATCTCTCTGCAGTGACTCGAGTAAATGTTCCAGGCATTCCGTCCGCTGGGATGACGCCTGCTTCCCCTGTCATCCGCCGTTCCAGTGAGCCCCAGCTGTGCCCAGGAAATGGCACCAAACCACCTAGCGAGCCAAGCAACAGCGTCCACCCCACCCCTTGTCATAGCTACCGCCAGGCTTCCCCATCCCCATCCCTCAACAGCTACAGTGACCCGGACTCTGGCCACTACTGCCAGCTTCAGCCACCCACAAGGGGCAGCCGAGAACGCATGGCACCTGAACCTCCAACCCGCCTTGGTGGGGTCAAGAGCTATGTAGAACGGCTGAAAGTGGAAGAAGGACAGCATTCCATGGGTGGGCGGGCACCGGAGAATGGACCCCCTGAAGGGGAGCAGGGCGGAGGCTTCGTACTGCCTGTCATAGAGGTGACTTCTTCCTTCAACCCCACCACCTTCCAGTCACTATTGATTCCCAAGGACAACAAACCCTTAGAGACGAGCATCCTTAAGAAGGTGAAAGAACTGCTTGCTGATGTGGATGCCAAGACATTAGCCCGGCACGTCACCAAAGTCGACTGTCTGGTACGGGCTTGAAAGGGGGCAAGAAGGCGGCAGAGCCTGCCTTTCAGCTTTCCCCTGGGGGGCTGCTCAGAGAAGTGGCTTATTCCCCTCCCCCTCCCTCCTCCCCAGGTTCTGCTACTTACAACCCGTGTAACCCTAGGCAAGTCACTTAACCATTTGGAACCTTAGCTTATTGATTTGCAAAATGAGGGGGTTGGATTGGACAACCCCTAAGGTCCTTCTAGCCCAAAATCCTGTGACCCTGTGATTGAACAGGGACACCCCAGCTTTGCCACTAACTAGTTGTGGGACCTTGGCAAAGTCCTTTCACTCTCTGTATCACCCATAACTTATCTGTGAAATCAAGGCTGTGGACTGGATGACCTTCTATAGTTCTATAATTCAGCGATTCCTCTTCCCCTGACCCCTTGCTTCTGGCCCCCTTCCCCAATGAGAGGAGATTAATCAGCTCTCTGGGCATCCCGGCAGGTTGCTAGGATACTGGGCGTTACCAAGGAGATGCAAGGGCTCATGGGAGTCCGCTCGGGCATGGAGCTTCTAACACTCCCCCACGGTCGGCAGCTCCGACTGGACCTGCTGGAACGGTGAGAAGGGGCCTCGGAGGCTGGGTGGGGAGAGGAGAGGTTGGGCTTATATGGGGAATCCCTGGATCTGGCATCCCCAAGATATGCATGTGAGAGCATTTACATCCCAGAGTATCTTCAGGTGCCAGGAGCAGGTGGCCTTCGTCCATGGTATAGGGTCCAGAGCACTGGGTTTGAATTCCGTTCCTGTGCCGTACCACTTACATGCGTGACCTTGGGCCAATTAGGAAACCCCTCTAGTTTTCACTTTATCTATAAATGATTGGTTTGAGCTACATTAGCTATAAGATCCTTTTCCACCCTTGATCTTAGGAGCCTGAGTTTCTAATTTTCCTAGTTCCACCCCTTGTACTCAGCTGACCAATCTCAATTATTCCCAGCTCAAGTAGCCCTTCCTGGCCCTCCCCACCCCCGACCTAGTCATCCCCTCCCTCTTCTCTGACCCACCTCCTTTCATCCTCTCACAGGTTCCACACCATGTCCATCATGCTGGCTGTGGACATCCTGGGCTGCACAGGCTCCACAGAGGAGCGGGCGGCCCTGCTGCACAAGACCATCCAGCTGGCAGCTGAGCTCCGGGGAACGATGGGCAACATGTTCAGCTTTGCTGCAGTCATGAGTGCCTTGGACATGGCCCAGGTAGAGGCTGACGCCCAAGATCTCCCTCCTTCCCTGCCCCCCCAGCAGGCTGGATCACTGTGTGAGGAATTCGCTTAGGTCAGGGCACTCCGGGGTCCTCAGTCTGCCTTGAGCAGTAGCAGCTGAGTGGCTGCATTGCCTAAGAGAAGTGCACAGCTAGCTGGGAATTTCAGTGTAGGGTGGGGGGCAGACTAATTCCTCTGCACCATCTGTAAATCTAATGAGACCAGTATAGAGCAGGGGAAATTGATTTGGAATTAGAGGAGCTCAGCCATTCCAACTCTAAATCCTATTTTAAGACAACAACAACGACATTTTAAATGCACTGAAAGGTACTTTAGAGAGGCAGTCTGGTATAGGGGAGAGAGGTTTAAGTCTTACTATTTGACAGTGGGCAAGTCCTATTCTTGGACGTGTCACATAATCTCTCAATGCCCCAGGTAGATCGTCCAAGATTATAAAACAAAAAGCAGATGCAGAACTGGATTGGTAAAAGGGATGGGTTCTCTATCCTAAAGAATGCACCACACCAAGGGCAAGTCTTACTGTTTTAAGGAAATTCAAACCGGCATCTTCTTGTCAAAAAGAAAAATGCTTTTGTAACGTAAATGATGAGTAACCTTCCTTCCCTTTCCCCACCCATCCCCACCCTTCTCCTGTTAAATTGATCCAGTTTTGTAAATCTGGATTTCATCATATTAAGGGCTTGAAAGGCATAGCTGGATAGGGTTCTGGCCTTGGAATCAGGAAATCTTGGGTTTGAGTTCTAGCCTCTAACACATACAAGCTGTGTGATGTGGAGAACTTCTCAGTGCCCTAGGTACCTCTCTAGAGTGGTGTCAAACTCAAGTGGAAACAGTGGCCACTAAACCATACATGAGGATCCCTGTGGGCCATGCATTGACTTAGAAAACATGTTGACATTACCTATATCTTAATGTACTTTTATTTATTTTGTTAAATATTTCCCAGTTACACTTTAACCTCGTTCAGGCCCAAGGTTCCTGCTCTAGACAATAAGGGACAGAGTAGTTGTGCCCTTGTGTCATGAAAGGACTGCCCTCCACTGGTAGAACCACAAATCTGGACCCAAAGTAGCAGCAGGTACTCAGTGATGGTTTGTTGAATTGGAAAAAAAAATCATGATAAAATATTGAGGGCTTCCTATGCTAGGTTTTGTGAAAGCAAAAATCCACCTACGACTGGCAGCCTCCAGCAAAGACCCTTGTCCTTCCCTCTCCTCTGACTCATCTACCATTGCTTGTATCCTGTGTCCACTCCCCCCTCCCCCGACACCCAGATCTCACGACTGGAGCAGACTTGGATGACCCTGCGGCAGCGGCACACAGAAGGGGCCATCCTGTATGAGAAGAAGTTGAAGCCCTTCCTGAAGAGCCTCAATGAGGGCAAAGGTAGGCTCCTCCTGGGTACTTCCCCTTTCCCCTGGCGAGCACCGCACTCCCACTCCAACGGGCCTGAGCTGTCACACAGTTACAGGCACAGAACTACTCAGGCCTCAGAGAAGGACCGGCACAGACCAGGGTTGAACAGGGACCAAACTCGCATCCCAAGCCAAGGGGGCCTAGTAAAGTCTTCCCTCTTCCCTCGTACTCAGGGCCCTTTTAGGTGCAGATAATAATAATAATAATAAACATTTATACAGCTCTTACTATGCGCCAGGCACTGTGCTAAGTGCTTTACAATTATCTCATTGAATCAAGGTTTGTAGGGTTCAGGAAAGGAAGCTCCCACATCGCTCCCATCTAGTGCAGTATAGTTACAGACTTGAGATTTAAGAGATGCATTTTAATCTCAGCTTTGCCATGAACTGGCAATGTGATCTGGGGCAAGTTATTCCACTGGCTTGGGTCTGTTTCTTTGACTATAGATGACCTCTAAGGTCCCTTTCTGACTGTAACATTTCATGTTTTAAGGTCTTTTCTGGCTCTGCCCCTCTGTGATACTTTGTGAGCTTCTCTTTGGTTTAATTGACCCATAAAGAAGAGGAAGACAGGGGTATTTCTGTACCAGGGATGGAGGCTGAGGGACCTTTAGGAGCACAGATCCAATATGGCCCTGACATCCCTCCTCCCACCCCCATATATATCTAAGGCACTCAGAAGTTGCAGTGGATGGAAGCTTTAGCTGCCCCTCTGTTTATTCCTAACTACAGACAGCCCGCCACTGAGCAACACGACCTTCCCTCATGTGGTACCCCTCATCACCCTTCTGGAGTGTGACACTGCACCTGCAGAGGGCCCGGAGCCCTGGGAAAGCACAGAGCATGGCGTGGAAGTCATCCTTGCACACTTGGAGGCTGCCCGCACCGTAGCCCATCATGGGGCCCTATACCACACCAATGCTGAGGTCAAGCTTCAAGGTAAGGCACCACGGAGCCCAAAGATGGAATCCCAACTAGCAGGCAGCCCCAGGCCAATTCCTCAGAGCACGGGGATGCTCAGCCTATCTCAGGAGCACCATCAAGGCTGATAGCCTGGAAGAGCTCTTTGGGGCAGCTGACACTTGTGGACCATATTCTTTTCTATCTCCTTTCCCTCTGGGTCTTGCTCTTTTCCTTTCTCCTGTTTTTCCCACCTTTCTTCAGCACTCTCTCTCTCCCCCTCCCTCTCTCTCTGTCTCTGAATCTGTCTCTCTCCCCCCTTTTCTCCCCCCCTTTTCCATTTCCATTATCCCCTTTTCTTCATTTAATTTAACATAGATTGTGTAGAGCTTAGTACTCATCTCTTTCCAAGATGTACCAATTGAATTCCCACCCATTCTTTAAGGCACAGCTTAAATGTCACCTCCTCTAAGAAGCCTTCCCCGATCCCTCTAGGCAGCAATGACCTCACTTGGGCCTCCCAAAGCACTTGCCTTTGTATTTCTTTCTTACACTTAACATGTCATATTATGTTATTGTGGTTACATGTGTTTGTAGTTTATGCTCCCACTAGACTATAAGCTTCCCTAAGGGAGGGATTGCGTCCTAACTAGATTTTATAACTCCCCAACACCTAAAGAGTGCTTTGTACAGGGTAGGTGCTCAATGGATTTTTTCAAAAAAAATAAATAAGATAAAATCCCTGTCATCAGGAAGCTTACAGTATAGTTGAGGAGGGATATGCAGAGGTGTGAAATTTTTTTTTTTTGGTTAGGCAATGGGGTTAAGTGACTTGCGCAGGGTCACACAGCTAATAAGTGTTATGTGCCTGAGGCTGGATTGAAGTCAGGTCCTCCTGAATCCAGGGTGGTGCTCTATCCACTGTGCCACCTAGCTGCCCACAGGTGTGAAATATTTAAGTAATAAACATAATCCCCAGTGCTTTGCCCATAGGATGGTGCTTAATAAGAGCTTTGTCATTCATTCTTTCAGAGAAAGGAACATAAATGCTGTGCCCAGTGAAGGGTATAGAGAGTCAATGACAGAAGTGTCCAGAGGTGGTCTCTAGGTGCCAGAACGACCATAGAAGGTTTTGTAGCAGAAGGAACACTTGGGCTGGGCCCTGAGGGATGAATGAGGTGTAGCTAAGCAGAGCAGGAAGGCAGACCCCCAGGCTTCGAGGCTGTGTTTCCAAGGTCCAGGTTCTGGGGATGGCAGAAGATCATGGGGCCTGGACTTCACCTGATTTTCTCCCCACAGGATTCCAAGCCCTCCCAGAGCTTCTGGAAGTGTTCAGCACAGAATTCCAGATGCGCCTTCTCTGGGGCAGCCAGGGTGCAGCCAGCAGCCAGGCCCTTCGCTATGAGAAGTTTGACAAGGTCCTCACTGCCCTCTCCCACAAACTGGAGCCTGCTGTCCGTTCCAGTGAGCTGTAGCCTTCCTGTGCTTTCCATCACCCCAGTACTCCTCACCCTCATGGCTGCAGGCAGCATTTGGGGGGAGGAGAAAAGGGGAGAGACAGATAACCCCTGCAGGCCTGGGGCCGTACACAAACCAAAACTTTTGCAATACAGAAAGCAGCCAGACTGTGCAAACACACACTGGAGGCATCCACCTGAGGGACATGGGGTTGTTAGAGCCTTTGGGACTTGGAAAGGGCCATATAGTGCCCAGGACAGTCCCCCACTTCAGCCCTTATTCCCTCCCTAGTACCCTGACCGACACTGTTCAAGGAATACCTCCTAAGCCTTCCCTCTGGTGTCTTCCCCAGCTTCCCTGAGCACCTGTGATGGTCCTCGACATTGCTCCCCACCTACTCCCTTATGTTTGCCCTTACTCGTTCACTGGGCCTCCTGAGAGGAAGGCCTCAGAGCCCCTCCCTCTCACTCCTTCCCTTACTTCTCCTTCAATTCTTCCCCACTCCCTGGTCCCCCAATACTTCAATTGGAGTCCCTTTTGTTCCTGACTCTTGGTCTCCGTGTCCCTCCCTCTCTTCTTCCTCTCCTGGGAAGAGACTCAATTTTGTTGTAAATAAGTTGAGTTCATTCTGTAAATAGATGTACAGATGTTGTGTTCTTTCTTTCATACAATAAACCTTTCTGGATCTTCTTTGCCTTTCTTTGGGGGCTGGGGAAAGGGGTGGGGGAAGGGAAGCTACTCTCCTTGGATGGTGGTCAAGAAACTCAGGCTCCTCTAACCTGGAGCCTCTTGGGCAGTGATGTCTGCTGGCAGCAGTTATCCAGTCCTCCAAATCCATTTGGTTCAAGTGCATTAAGAGCCTACTGATTATTGATTTGGTCTTGGATCCAATAATTCCTTGGGTCTAGGGCCAAGAAGGCCTTGGGAAAGGATGGAACTGATTTTTATTTCCAAAGGAAGATGTTGTAATGCCCTATTTTACAAGTTGGGAGAAATGCATGGTGCATCAGGAAACACATTGGATTTGAAGTCAGATTTTGTTTCAACTTCCCAGCTCAGCCACTTGCTACCTGTGCCACCTTGGGAAAGTTATAACCTCTCTGGGCCTCAGTTTCCTCATCTGCAAAATAAAGGGCTTTGACTAGACAGCCTTTAAGGTCCCTTTCAGCTCTAAATCTGTGCTCCTATGATTCTAAAATCAATGAAAGGTACAAGGCAAAGGCAGAGACAGCAAGTTTATTCTGCATAGAGCAGTGGCCCTGGAGTCAGGAGGACCTGAGTTCAAATCCGGCCTCAGACACATAACACTCACTAGCTGTGTGACTCTGGGCAAGTCACTTAACCCCAATTGCCTCACAAAAAAAGAGTTTATTCTTTGGACTCAGATACCCTGGGGTCCTTCTACCTGAGGACCCTGAATACAAGAATCTCCCCTCATGGGGAAGGGATGCTTTGTGATCCCTATTCTATAATCTGTTCTTATTGATCCTATTTCTCTTACTAATAAACTTCCTGCCTTTAGTTACTTTAAATCCATTTCTTTTTTTATTTAATATTTTATTTTTCCCCAATTACATGTAAAAACATTGAAAAATAGTCATTTAAACTCATTTTTGCAGAAGGAATTGTATATTATAGAAATTTAGCTATATGAAAAACTTCATATAGCTAAATTCCATATCATAAATGCCACATATACATATTTAGATAAACAATATTTATATCAAAATTTAGAGTTGAAAGAAACCTTTCAGGGGCAGCTAGGTGGTACTGTGGATAGAGTACCAGCCTTGAAGTCAGGAGGACCTGAGTTCAAATCCAGCCTCAAACCAAAATTTGACACTAGCTGTGTGACCCCTGGGCAAGTGACTTAACCCCAATTGCCTTAAAACTAAAAAAAAAAAAAACCCAAAACCAAAAGAAACCTTTCAGAGGTGACCATCTCCTGTAGTAGGAGACCATCTAATCTTATTTTGCTGATGGGTAAACTGAGGCCCAAAGGAAGGGAATTTATCTGTTCAAAGTCACATAGTCAGTAAGTAGTAGTCAGGATTCAAACCCAGGTTTTCTGCTCCTAAACTCAGTTCTTTTTTTTTTTTTTAGGACACCATGATGTTTTTGGTTTTCTCTTTATTAGTTACTCCACACTTTCTAATTGAAATTTCATTCTGGTCAAGCAGCGACTTGGATTACTTTTCTGGTCCTCTCAGGGCAACATATGCTGTATTTCATTGTACTAAGTCCTGAGGGCCTTGAGAGGGAAGATGATGGCTGCTTAGTGCCTGGAACAGGAGTCACCAATGGGACTGAGAAACACCCATGGGGCCCAATGGCAGGCCTACAACCTAAGCAGAGGAGAAGGAAAAATGGAGAAAATGAATCAGGTAGAAGGCGCTTGGAGATCACCTAAGTACAATCCACTCATTTCACAGATGAGGAAACCAGTCACTCCATCAACAAACAACAAAAATGAAGCACTAAGTGCCAGGCACTGTGCTAAGTGCTGGGAATATAGACACAAAAGTGATATGGTCCCTGACCTCAAGGAGCTTACATTCTAATGGGAAGAGACAACACAGACTTAGATAAGCATGTATAAGACACATACAAAGCAGACACAAGATGACTTTGGATGGGAAGGTACTAGCAGCTGGGGCATGAGGAAGGGCTTTCTGCACAAGGTGCCACCTGGGCCCAGTCTTGAAGGAAACCAGGAATTCCAAGAGGTGCAGGTGATGAGAGCGCTCCAGGCATGGGGCATTGACAGTGTCAAGGCACAGAGATAGGAGACGGGGTATTGTGTGTGAGAAGCAGGAGTAGGCCAGTATGGCTGGGCTGTGGAGGGCCGTAATGTGTCAAAAAGACTGGAAAGGGTCAGCTTGGGAAGGGCTTGGAATGCTGATAGGGAGCTGCTGAGATTTAGTTAGTTGGGATTGAGTGTGGCAAGGTCGGGGCCTGTGCCTTTGAAAAATCACTTTGGCAGATGTATGGAGGATGAATTGGAGTTGGAGACAGATTTGGGCAGAGAGACCAAACAGGAGGATCTTGCAATAGTCCAAGTGAAAAGTGATAAGGGCCTGAACTAGTGGGGTGGACTTGTGAAAGGAAAGTGCGTCCTGGTGCACATACAATAGATGCGGAGATAGAAGCAAGATTTAGCCATTGATTAGATACAAATAAGGGAGAGAGAGGAGTCAAGAATGACACTGAGGTTGTAAACCTGGGATGGTTGGGGAGAGGTGGAAGTAAAGGGAAGGGAACAAGCATTTTTTTTGAGATCATCCCAATATGATCTACTCACACCCATGCCCTCTGTCTATGTAGATTCCTTTCAACTGCCCTAATAATGATAAAATATTTTGGAGTTCCATGTGTCATTTTCCCATAGAGGAATGTAAAGAATTTAACCTTCTTTTGTCCCTTATGATTTTTCTTTTTTCTTTTTATGCTTCTCTTGAAATGGGGAAATGTGGAAGGGTGATAGGTTTGCGTAGAAAGAAAACGAGCTCTGTTTCGGATATGTTGAGTTTGCAGTGCCTACGGGACATCCGGTTTGAAATGTCTAGTAAGCAATTAGTGATTGTGGTACTGAAGCTCAGTGGAGACTGAGGCTGGATATATAGATTTAGCAATCATCTGCAAAGATATGACCATTAAATCCATGGGAGCTGATAAGGTTCCCCAGAAAAGAGAGGGTATCAGCAACAAAGAAAAAGGCCCAGGATAGAGCATTGGGGAAGATGAGTGGCTGTCGTACAGATCCAAAGTAATAGAAACATGATTTGAATTCAGTATCTTTTCCTTTGCTTCATTCTGTATCTACTCATGGTGATGTCAGGGCTCTTTGAATTCTAGAATTCTACATATAGCTAAAGAGGTAGTTAGAGGCTAATAGTCTATGGAGAACATTGAATGCCAGTTTGAACAGGAAGGTCGACCCTGGGGGAGAGGTTGGGACTGACCAGTCCCCAGAGGTCTGTGGCTGCTTCTGGATTCAGTTCTATCTTGACCTTGGTTCAACCTAGAGGATACGAACCAGAATCACAGAATTTTAGCCTTAGAAGAAACCTCAGTAGCCATCCAACCTAGCCCATATTGGAAAGGAATTCTCACTATAATACCAAAAGAATGGCTCTCCAATTTCTTGGAAGACCTTTAACAGGCAGGACCCTACCACATCCTGAGGCAGCCCATTTGACTTTGGGAAAGTTCTAATAACTAGAAAGTCTTTCCTGACATCATCTAAATTCATTTCTTTGCCACTTCCACGGATTGCTTCTGGCTCTGTCCTCTGGGTCCCAATAGAACAAATCTTATCCCTCTTCCATATGGCTTTTCAAGCATTTAAAAACAGTTGACATATCTTTCCCCACCAAGCTTCTAGGCTAAACACCAGTACTTTCAACCAATCATAGTGTGACTTAAGGCTTTTCACTATCAGGATCACCCTCCTCTGGACACTACATGGTCTCCAGTTTATCACCACACCACCCTTCTTAAACTACAGTCTCCAGAACTGAACACAATTATAATTCTCCAGATGTTGGGGAGAAGTGGGAGTAAAGGGAGGGGACAAGTATTATTTTTTGAGATCATCCCAATATAATTTACTCACACCCACGCCCTCTGTCTATGTAGATTCCTTTCAACTACCCTAATAATGATAAAATTCTTAGGAGTTCCATGTATCATTTTCCCATAGAGGAACGTAAACAATTTAACCTTCTTTCATCCCTTATGATTTCTCTTTTTTCTTTTACCTTTTTATGCTTCTCTTGAATTTTGTAAAAGAATGCCAAATTTTCTATTCAGCTCTGGTCTTTTCATCAGGAATGCTTGAAAGTCCTCTGTTTCATTAAATATCCATTCTCTTCCCCACCTCCCCCACCCCTACCCCCCCACGATCCTGAAGGGTTATATTCAGTTTTTCTGGGTAGGTTATTCTTGATTGTAATCCTAACTCCTTTGCCTTCCTGGATATCATATTCCAAGCCCTCTGCTCCTCTAAGGTGGAAGCTGCTACATCTTGTATGATCCTGATTGTGGCTCCAAGCTATTTGAATTGTTTCTGGATCCTGGAAAAAGTATTTTTATTTATTTATTTTTATTTTTTCAGCCAAAACCAAGGTTTGTTAAAGATCCACCATATTAGCCAGACTCTTGAGGAATCTGAGAGTCTGTGACGTATTGGCTAGATTCTAAGAATCAGAGCAGTGGTTACATTTTAGGAATCTGAGCAGTGGCTAGATTATAAGAATCCAAGCACCTCCATGGAGACAAGATGGACCTTACATACAGAAAGACTATGGGGAGGGATCTAGGAGTGGCCAAGTAGTCTGAGGTAATAGAACTCCAGGGGTGGCCAAGGGAGAATGTTGCCTACATAGGATTAAGTGTGGGAAACGGCCAGGGGGAGGGGGTGTGTGGTGGGGGTGGGGAAAAAATTTGGTGGGTTTTTTTTTGGTGAGGCAATCGGGGTTAAGTGACTTGCCCAAGATCACACAGCTGGTAGAAAAAGTATTTTTAAAAACAACTACACAAATATTAAATAACTCATTCGATCCTCACAACAACCCTTGGAAGGAAGTGCTAGTATTATCCCCATCCCCATTTTACATTTGAGGAAACTGAGACAGGTGGAGGTTGTGACTTGCCCAGAAAGCATCTGAGGTAGGATTTGAACCAGGTTTTCCTGCCTGCAGGATGAGGGCCCTTATCCTCTGTGCCACCTAGCGCCTCTCCATATGCACACCAAGATACTATTAGTTTTCTGGCTGCCATTCACACCTGTGACTCTTATTGACAGTATGCAGTCCATCATGGGGGGACGGAGCCCCCGTCCCGTCCCGTTCTGGCGGGTTGGACAGTGAGACAGCTCCCCCTGGTGGCCGTTTCCAGGCTCCGCCTGCCCGACCGACGCATCCCAGCGCCTGCCTGGCCTCCTCCGTGCCTGTTTCCTCCTGTGGCGCTCAGACGATCCCTAATCCCCACATCAGCCTAAGACTCTCTTCCCGGGGTGGGCCCTGGTTTCTGTCCTACCCCTAGGGAAAGGAGGGCGGGGGCGGGCCGGAGCCTGAACCCAGGTGAGCGACAGCCCCGCCCGCCGCGCCCCCCCCCGGTGCACTCTGGGAATTGTAGTACAACAAGGACAAGAGGGACGGGGCGGGGAGGTCTGGGTTGTTGGTGGACGGGGTCGGGGCAGAGCCGCCTTGGTCCCGGCTCGAGCTGCTGCGGGTCCGGGATGGCGGCTGGGGTCGGCCCGCCCGGGGCCCGGCTGCTCTGGTTCCTCGGGCTGCTGGGGCTGCTGTCCGCCGCGGCCGCCGCCTGGGACCTGGGCTCGCTGAGCTGCAGTTTCGGCGCCTTCTGCGACTGCGACTTCCGACCCGACCTCCGGGGTAAGCGCGGGGCTGGAGGCTCCGGGGTCCTGGAGGCCGGAAGCCCAGGCATCGGGGGCTGGGGGTTCGAGGCTTGGGGGCTGCGGGCCCGGGAGGTCGGCGGCTGAGGCTTCGGGGCCCGGTGCTGCTCAGACCCGCCTGGGG
Source organism: Phascolarctos cinereus (assembly GCF_003287225.1). Taxonomy (NCBI): domain Eukaryota; kingdom Metazoa; phylum Chordata; class Mammalia; order Diprotodontia; family Phascolarctidae; genus Phascolarctos; species Phascolarctos cinereus. The sequence continues at coordinate 268,893,525 of NW_027555625.1, forward strand.
CCAGGCACACGGGAGGCAGGCAGGACCAAAGGGCCAGGGACTGGGACGGGGGGCTCGGGGACAGGGGGTCAGCCTGGAGCAAGAGGTTGGAGCCTGGACATGGGATCAGAGTTAGGGAGACTGTAGGACACGCTGAAAAGAGGCTGGATTTGGAGTCATCGGAGGTGGATTCTAGTTCTGGTTTGGGTAATGATGCCTTATGTAACTTTGGACAAATCACGTCCCCTCTGTGCGCCTCGGTGTCCATTGGAATAGATGATCTCTAGGGTCCTTTCTAATTCTGAATCCTGTGACTGGGGCCCCGGAAGAGGTTGGGGCAAGTGTAGACCAGGGATCCGAGGCCAGAGGTAGAGACAGGCTCCTTCCTCTTCCCGTAGCCATCAGTTAAAGAGGTTTGTGGATTTTGCCTCTACAGCGTCTTTTGCACCCATCCCTTTCCACTCACATGGCCACTACCACTTTAATTCTGGCCTCCTTCACCTCTAGCCTAGGCTATTCCACCAGCCTCCTAATTGGACTCCCAGCTTGTAGGCATTCCTTCATCCCTCTCCATCCATTCTCCACATAGCTACTTTGTAGTGCAGAGTGCTGGTGAGCCATGTTACTACCCTGTTCAGGAAGTTCCAGAGGCTCCCTCTTGTCTAGGAAAAAATACCCACCCCATAGTGTGGCATTTAAAATGCTCAACCGGGCTCCTGTTCACCTTTCCATGTTTATAGCATGTTATTCTCTCCTTATGCACTTTAGAGATAAACTGGCCTTACAAACAGATGCATTTCCTCATCTCCAAATAGAGAATCCCTAGCTTCCTTCGTGGTTCAGCCATCTCCTGTGCCTTTCCAAATCCCCATAATTGTTAGAACACTCCCTCCTCAAAATATCCTGTATACATTTATCTATTTATGTTTCAGCCGCCTCCCCCCTCCTCCAAATGGAATGTTAGCTCCATGAGGGCAGGGACTGTTTCTTGTCCCCCAGACTCCTAGTAGTGTCTTGTATATAGTAGATGCTGTTTTAATGCCTATTGGATTATGTTGGCTTGGTTGGAATTAGGGCTAAGGTTGGGGAAATAGACGCTTGGACTGGAAAATAGAGGGACTTGAATGCTGGAGTCAGTGATTGGAGGTTTTGGACTAGTGAGAAGGACCTGAGGACTGGTAAGTGGGGAAGGTTGTAGTGAAGGGAGCAACTGGGGGCTGAACTAGGAACTGGAAGGCTTAGGGGCCAGCAGAATGGAAACACACAGGGAGAGCAGGAGATAGGACTGGACACAAGAGGACTGGAACGAGGTAAGGAGGAGTTCAAGGCTATGAGGCTCCTGGGAGTGGGGATGCAGTTAACCAGGAATTATAATGAAGGCAGTATACCACAGGGCAGCTAGGTTGATGCACTGGATACAGCACCATTCCTGGGAGTTCAAATCCAACCTCGGACACTAGCTGTATGACCCTGGACATGTCACTTAACTGTTTGCCTCAGTTCCCCATTTGTAAAATGAGCTGCAGAAGGAAATGGCAAACTACCCCAGTATCTTTGCCAAGAAAATCCTAAATGGGGTCACAAAGTTGGACAAGACTGGAAAGACCGAAACATATCATAATGGATAATCCCAAAGGCCTTGAATTAGGTGGGGGTTTTTTTTAGGCAGTTGGGTTAAGTGACTTGCCCAGGATCACACAGCTAGCGTCAAGTGTCTGCTCTGAGGCTGGATTTGAAGTCAGGTCCTCCTAATTCCAGGGCCGGTGCCCTATCCACTTCCCCTGAAGGCCTTGAATTCTAATCCTGCCTCTGACACTAGCCATATGACCCAGGGCAAGTCATGTAACCTCTCTGCATCTGTTTTCTCATCTTAAAATGCATATTTTAGAGTGTGCCAGAAAACTCTCTAGGACGAGTTGTAGAGTGTTGCCGATCTGTGTTGGTAGAAGGAGTTTACCCCTTGATGAGCTCCTGTGCTGACAAAATCCAGATCCAGACCCTCTCCCCACCATCCCCCCAAAAACAAAAAAACATGGATAACAGTAGCATTTACCCCAAAGGGTTGTTATAAGGCTCAAAAGAGATCATGTCAAGTGTTTTGCAAACTTTAAAGCTCTACATAAATGAATTTCTTCAGATTTAGGATTGATTGGGAAATTAGAAATTAGGGGGACTAGAGAGTCCCCCTCTGTAATTGGTGTTGAGAGCCCCTGGTAGGGGAAGGTAATCTGTGAGTTTCTGGCCGGAGGCTTTGAGGGAAGGGAGTCTTTGAGTTCGGATGGGGATACTAGGCCTCTGAGAACCAGGCATCATAAAGGTGGTAACAAACATTGAGTTTAAGGCCTAGTGTAGAGAAAACATGCAGGCCAACTGGTTAACTGATGACAAGCTAGTATCTAATGACCTATAGAAGACTGTTTTCTTCAACATGCTTCTCAGTGGCTCATATGCAAATATAGTCAGCTGTCAAATTTGTTCATAACATGAAGCTAGCAGGGATAGCCAACATGCTCGATGATGGAGTCAGGATCTAAAAAGGAGCATGGGCTAAAACTAATAAAATGTCATTGGACACAGAAAATGCAAAGTCTTACACTTGGTTCCAAAGAGCAAATTATCCAGTACAGAATAGGGGGATATGGCTTTGCAGCAGTTCATATGAAAAAGATTTTGGGGAGGAGATGGGTGTTAATTGACCACAAGTTCAGGGAGGCTGAGATATATTATCCAAGGGCTTTGTTTTTATGTAGATGGAGGAGCCAGTGAGACCAGGGGGTCCCTGTGGGCATGGAAGAGCCAGGTCATTAGATCCCCTTTCTGGGATTGGGATGCCTCCTTTAACCAGAGATCCCCATGGGGACCAAGTGTTCCCCTGCCAGCCTACTGGGTGCCTCTTCTCCCTCTTCTGCAGGCCTAGAGTGTGATTTGGCCCAGCACTTGGCCGGGCAGCATCTGGTAAGACAACTGGTAATGAAGGGGCTGAAGGCTTTTGTAGAGAATCCTGAGCCAGCCAAACCCCTAGTGATGTCCTTCCATGGCTGGACTGGCACAGGCAAATCCTACGTCAGCTCCATGCTGATCCAGTACCTGTTCCGAGACGGGATGGCCAGTCCCCACGTGCATCACTTTTCTCCTGTCATCCACTTCCCCCATGCAGAGCAAATAGAGCGCTACAAGGTAAGCCATTCACCACCCAGGCCTTCCTCCCACCAAGAGCAGGCTGAGTGCTGGGGGCCTAAAGCACAGAATGGGAAATCAGCTGGCTTAAGGCCACAGAGCAAATTGGGAGAAGCTGGATCTTCTTCCACTCTGCCTCTAAATTAGCCTGCCCTTCTCTGATCTAATTTGAACCAGAGTGACACAATGGACATTTGACTGGTGTTTCTGAATACTTATTAAACACTCCCAGGGATGACGTGTTGAGTGTGACAGCAGTATAATGGAAAAAACTGAATTTGGAGTCAGAAGACCTAGGTTTGAATCCCAGCCCAGCTACTTACTCCCTGTGTGACCTTGGGTAACTCATCTTTCCTGGGCTTCAGCTGCCTTATATATAAAGAGAGGGGCTTGGATCCCCTCTGACCTATGAACTCCCCTCTTGCCCTAAAGCTACGATCTTATCTGTGGCCTGTCCCTCTACAGCATAGTGCCTGTGAGTTCAAGGACAGAAATTTGGGCTTTAGGTTTTGCTCTTAAGCACAGCCTGCACTGCTACCCCTGGCCAGCTGTCTTGTTCATGTGGCCAAATGACCCTGGACAAGTCTCTTCACTTCTACCTCAGTTTCGCCATCTATGAAATAGGGAGAATAAGGCCTGCCCATTTGTCCAAAGAGTCAAGTGAGAGGATGAAAGAGCTTTGAGAAATAAAACTCACTATTAAAAAATGGTAAGGGGTTGTAGTATAATTGGTGGGAAAGTGTGAGCCAATACAAACCCATCACCAGCCATGGGAAATCATTGAAAAGGGCATGTCTGAGTGAAGGCAGCTTCTCCTCAGTGGATCTGAGGTTCCTGCCCTAGGGAGCTTCTGTCCTCTGAGGGTAAGGCATGTTTCTGTCTCACACTGGATGGACTGAAGGGTCACCTCTGTCTGGCTTTTTCTCACCCCTTCCCCCGCCCCAGTTTTAACCTTTTCTTGTCCGTGGTCTCCATGCTACCTCGCCTTGCCCCCTCGTGTTCCTCTTACAGAGTGACCTGAAGCAATGGATCTTGGGAAACCTCACAACTTGTGGCCGTTCCCTCTTCCTCTTTGATGAGGTGGACAAGATGCACCCAGGCCTGTTAGGGGTACTCCGTCCCTTCCTGGGACCTTCCTGGGTAGTCTATGGTACCAACTACCGAAAAGCCATCTTCATCTTCCTCAGGTAGGGTGAGCCTGGAAGGGTTGAGTTCTGCTCTCCCCGCAGTCAGTGCTGGTAAGCAAACAGAATAGCAGCTGTCCCCCCAGTCCTGAGGGTTCAGGGCCCTTGAGTCCTGGTTATAGACGTATCATTGTTCACAGTGATTTGTTTCTCTTTTGAAGATCTCCAAGCACCGTATTAGCCTAATCTGTTTCATCCTCATGAAACACAAGGTAACATGAGATAAATAGGGGAGCAGGTAAGAATCCCCTTTCATAGAAGGCAACACTGAAGACTGGGTTCTGGTACCAGGTCTGCAATGAAACTGATGCATGACTTTGGCTATTTCTTATCTCCTTTAATAGCTTCAGTTTCCTCACCTGTAAAATGGCACTTGTACACCCCTCCCCTTGCCCTGCCTTCCTCACAGGGTTGTTGTGAGGATCAAGTGAGACAAGGGGGGAAATGTACTTAGTCAGCCCCAAAGGACTGTTCAGACAGGTTTGATGATCATGACTCTAAGGCTAAAGAGAAGCCCTAAGGTCAGAAGATGCTTCCCTCAAATGTTTCAAAGAGTTTGGGGAAGAGCTCGGTTTCAGACCTTTGTTTTCCTGCTTCCTAGTCCTGGTTGTGTCCACGTACTGTTAGACGAGAGCCAGACTTCCCTCTCTCCCAACCCTGTCTCATCTACGTCCTGCCTTTCCTGCTTTGGGGTTCCAGCAATGCTGGCGGGGAGCAAATCAATCAGCTAGCACTGGACGCCTGGCGTGCCCGGAGAGACCGAGAGGAGCTCCAGCTTGGGGATCTAGAACCTGCCATCTCTAAGGCCATCGTGGACAACCCCCAGCGTGAGTCCTGTGTCTGTCTATCCACTCACCCCATTTCCCTGAGGCCCCATCCAGAATGGTAGTCAGAGCTTAGAACCGAAGTAGTTCCAGCCACTCAGATCTTCCCTGTCCCCTCTCCCTCTTGTATCCCTGAAAGGTTGTAGGAAGGGGGACCGAGAACCTAAGCCACCCCCCCTCCCCAGAGTGGCCCCAGCTCAGCCCTCCATTAACTTTAGCTCAAAGCCAAGAGTACATTGTCCTGTTCAGTCATCATGGTTCCCTTCCTGTGGGGTGTTCTGGGCCTGTACCCTCAGCTGGTGACTTGTCTCCTGACCCAGCCTCTTCCTGCTTCTCCCTCACCCTCAGATGGTTTCTGGCAGTCAGGAATTGTAGAAGACCAGCTCTTGGACTTGCTGGTCCCCTTCCTGCCCCTCCAGCGCCACCACGTCCGGCACTGCGTGATCAATGAACTGGCCCAGCTGGGCCTGGCCCAGCAGCAGGAGGAGGAGGTGGTCCAGGCTGTGCTGGATGGGACTGCCTTCTTCCCTGAAGAGGAGCAGCTTTTTTCTTCCAATGGTTGCAAGACTGTTGCTTCTCGAATCACCCTCTTCCTATGAGTGGGGCCCTCCCCCCACTCCATGTATCATCAAGTGAGTCTGCCGGGGAGCTTTGGTCCAGACTTGCTGCTGGCAGAATGACCTTTGCCCCAGGCATTCCAAAGAGTGCAGACAGGGCAGGCCTGGCAGCCCAAGGAGCAGAGGACTGAGGGCAGATGGCAGCTCTAGCTCCTGCCACTCTGGGTACCTTCCAGACTGATGGTGGCAGGGAAGACTTGGATGTTGCGCTGCTGGTTTGAGGACATCTTGGCCTCACTTGCCTTCCTGCCCCTCCCCCCCCATGCCCAAAGCTCCTGGCCAAAATACTTCATCTGAGCCAAGTCCAATTTCCTTTTTCCCAACCCAAATCTATCTGAGCCTTATTTAAACTGATGCTGTGATTTGGTGACTCAGGGACCACATATGTCAGTCATCTTCTGCACCCCTACTAGAGGCTTGCAGGACCCCCTGGGAGGCTCATGTTCTCCTCTCCAGTCTCATGAAGACTTCACACACCCCCCTCTCTTTCCCCCTTCCCCCATTCCAATCTCCTCATTGCCTGGGGGAACACCAGGAAGCCAGAGAACTTAATAAGGCCCAACCATCTTCCCAGCTTCCCACCCCAGCAGGCACAAAGATGGAGATTGTGGGACTGCAAACTTTGCTCTTTAACAAAGCCTACTTTAAATGTTTCTAATTTTGTAATGAAGAAAAGGGAGAGGATACAAAATAAACTTATTTAAGGGACCAGGGAAAGCCTATCTAGCTGTTCCTGCTCTGGCTGGAGAAACCTTGGCTCTATCGGGAAGGAGGCCAGAGCAGGAACTGTTGGGTATAGAGATAGGCTGGAGGCCCAGAGCAGGTGGAAAAGGAGCTGAGGGGTTTCCTTCGGTGACAAGAGATCTATCTAATAGACCTGCCTCTTGCCCCCCAAAATGCAAGGGTGGGTATGGATAGTGCCCACCTGTTAGGGCGGGGGAAGGAGAAGCCAGGGTTGTCAACACACTGGTTCAGGGAAAGACCGTTGTACTTTAGCCTTCACTTTGGTCTATGTGGCAGCAGTCTTGGCCTCCAAGGAGGGTGTCTGCCCTGTGAAGACATTAAAGTACGTGAAAGAGGCCTGCCTCTTGCAGATGGTGGTTGGCTTACTCCCTAAGAGGGAGAGAGGTCCAGTCAGGCTTTAGCCTCAGGAAAGCCAAACCATCTGGGGTCCTTTTGGCCCTCGAGCTTGATTTTTCCTGCTTGACCTAAGGAGTTGATTTCCAGGAATTCCCATCATATGTTGAGAAGAGGGCTGAGAGGAAGACCCAGGAGTCCTTGCTGCCAGCTCAAAATATGGATACTGCCCCAGTTCCAGAGAGTGCTGATGCAGTTTTATGGAAATGGTAGCTCTAGTAAGGCCCTCTGAGTCAGGTCCAGCCTCTCTCTGTTACCACATGGCTAAGCACAAAGAAGTTAAGAGGCTTGTTGGATTCAAAATCTGGTTCTGATACATCATAGCCTGGAACAACTCTGAGTCTGTTTACACATTGGGCAAGCGAAGATGACACTTGCACCTCTTCCCTTAGAGGATTGCAGATTTAGAGTTGGAAGAGATCTCGGATGGCCTCATTTTATAGATGAGGAAACTGAGGTTAAGATATTTGTCCCAGGTTCCACTGGTAGTGTCCTCTGAGCCCAGGTCTGCCCTCTCCACACTGCAGCATGCCCCTTCTTGTGAGGCGATGCGGCACAGTAGAGACAGCACCGGACCTGAGATTATCTCCCTTCTCTGGGCCTCAATTTCTTCATCTGTAGAATGAGGTAAGGATCCCTGCCTTGCCTCCCACTGAGTTATAATGAGGATCAAATGATCAAAAATCTTTGTCAGCTGAAGAGTGCCATACAAATGTGTTCTATTAGTCACCTCCATTTCACTGCCCCATTGTGGTATGGGAGTGTCCCTGGGGACTTAAGACTGTGCCAAGGGTCCACTGACCACATGCTTTGGCAGGTTAGGTACAAGCCTGGTAGCAAACAGCATGCCTAAGAGCTAGCCTGGCTATGGACAGAAAGGCTTGTGGTGATAGAAAGGCTCCGTCCACCTTACCGCACTATCTATATATATTTGTGGTTGTTGCAAATAGGGAAACTGAGGCCTGGAGTGGGGAAGTGACTTATCCGGGATGAGTCTGAAAGGCTAGAAATTTGGTAAGCCCCTGGCTGCAGAAGGAAAGGAGCCAGGGCTCATTCTCCCCCACCTAGTGAGGAGGACCCAGGTTCAGAACCTACCTGGAGAAGCTGGGTGCCTTGGGGGGCTTCCAGGCTGTTCGTCTTGACTCGCTGTTTGCCTTGTGTTGTTCTTGATCAGAGTCTGATCCTGAAGGCATCACAGGATTTTAGAGTTGGAAGGGACCTTGGAGACCCATTAGTCCCAACAACCCTCTTCCCCCCCCAAGGCAGGAAGAAATCTAGCCTCTGCCGGAGGCTACTCCCTCATTTTCCGTTGCTGGACAGCACCAGCAGCACCAGTGGTTTGGAAGTTCTTATGTCTAGCTTAAATCAGGCTCCCTATAACTTTCAAACATGGCTCCCAGAATAAGCTGTACACCCTCACATGACAGCCCATCAGATATTTTAAGGTCCTCCCCACCACATCCCCAGCTAAGCCTTCTCTAGCCAAACCACCTTTTCTTTTTCAGTCAATCCTGTATGGCATTTTTTTTTTTGAGGCCTTCCCTATCCTAGCCACCCTCCTTTGAACGTGCCAGTCAAGGATCTCAAATTCTGTAAATGTGTCTGCTTAAACTCCACCCATGCAGGGGAAGTTTAACCGTGTAAAACTGTGACTTAGTAATAAGCTGTGACTTGGATGCGGTGATCTGAAAATGCTACATAGGCTAGCTGGTGGTTGGGCCATTCCAAACTTAACTAGACTAGTCCTTGCATGACAGGCAAGCAAGGCTTCTGCCAGGCCTATATCTGAAGTCTTTCCAGCTTGGCAGACCCTGCCAGAGACAGACTTGGAGAGCCCAGTGTCCCTGCGCACCATGACCAGGTAAGAGAGTAGGATGTTAGTGGAGTTTATCAATGTCTTTCTTAAGATAAAGCCTGAGCCCTGAAGCCTTAATGGTGTGGCCCGACCAATTCAGTCCTAGTAGGGCGATAGAGCTGGGAAACAAAGTTTATCTTCCTTCCCCGGGTCTGAAATCTGCAAGATGTGAGGTCCCAGGGAACAAGGCCTTCCACCTCCCTTCCCTTGCCTGGATCCCTGCTGTATGAACCATAGGAATGTTGTCAGGGAGCCCCCTCTCTCCAGAGTTGGGGGTCTGCTCCGCGGTGGGTATGGTGAATGGCCTCTTGTTCACATCCTTCTCTGTGGAATCGCCCTTCTTCAGGAGTCTGCAGGATGGGAAAGGTCAGTGTCATCCACAGAGTTTAGTGGACTTCTCTTCCCCACTCAAGACTAGTCTGCGTGTTTGAACCAGATTTCACCTAAACAAACATGGAATATGGTGGGATTAACCCAGTTACTCAGTCTATACATGTCCCAAAGATGCCTAATTGTGAGCTTAGGACCCTGTTTTCTTCGTCAGAAAGGCTAATTTCCCCCTCCTCCACTTTTACACCACCACCTCTCCATCTAGCATTGCCCTCTGATAAGTCCCCTGAGATGAAGCTGACCCCAGGACATCCTGGGGGCACTGGAGAAGCTGGTTCTGCATCGCCCTCTCCAGGATGGTTTTAGCCATCACCATGGTCTTGCTGTTCAGCACAGACTCTATGGAGTGGCCAGGGAAGAGGTTTGCCATCGTAGAAATGAGCTGTAAGGAAGAGAGGGAAGGTAAACTGAGAGATCCAGATTTGGGATCAAAAGTCTTGCCTGGGGAAACTGGACTCTTCCTACACAACTGGTGGCATTGAAAGAACAGTCCTTTGTAATCAGGTGTTACTAGCACAGCCAAAGTTCTGTGGCCATGGATAACATCTAAAATCTATAGGAAATAAAATCATTCTAGCTACTAGTCTCCACCTTTATTCTCCTACTAATCAGAATTGCTATGAAGGAGTGAAACGTTTTCCACCTCAAATTTTCACAAAACGCCTTTCCTGCATCTTTTCTTTTCCTTATTACTCTTACACATACTTAGATATGGGTCGTGTCTCTTTCCCCCACCCCCATAGAGTGTAAACATCTTATGGATGGGAATTATATAATTTTTTAAAAGGCTTTGTATTCCCAGGGCCAAGTATAGTGCCTTGCACAGAGTAAATGCCTAATGACTTGTTTGCTGAATACCACTGAACTGGGCCAAGGTTGGACAAAGGCAGGTGTATACAGCCCACCTGGGGGTGTTTGGGGTTGAGAAGCAGCAGGGTAGCAACATCTTGACGAGCCCCAAAGATATCCTGCAGCATTAGGCGGTTCCTGGCACGGAGGAGGTAGAAGTTTGCTTTCTCTGGGTTGTACTCAATGGCTAAGAGAAGTGTTGTTCGGCCTTGTGGTATCGTCTACAAATAGTAGGAAGAATCAAACTTTGTGGGAGCCAGCAGAACCATGTCTGAACCCAAGCATGAAAACTAACTCTAGTCCACGTGCGTCGGGCCTGAAAGAGGTCTGGTGTGACTAGGAAATGTTAGGCCTGACAGGCAACTCCTTCCTTCCCAGCCCTCAGTCCTAGAAATCACCATCAGTAGCAGCATCACTTGATATGTAGCAGAAAAATTCATTTCATCCTTTCTTTTCATATTTTGTTAGTATATGTTTTCAGAAATATAGTTTTTCTTCTGAGGAATCCTGTAGCTGAATCCCAGAAATGTTGGTATACAGTCTTATTATTATTCCTTTTTATATCTTTATAAACTATTTCTATGATCTATTCTTTTACACGTTCATTATTTAGGATGTCATTAATAAGTCTCATTTAGGGCTACATCTTTGGTTTGTGTTATCTGTATTGATTATTATTTTTGCCCTTTTTTGGGGGGGGAGGCAATTGGAGTTAAGTGACTTACCCAGGGTCACACAGCTAGTAAGTTTCAAGTGTCTGAGGCCTGATTTGAACTCAGGTTCTCCTGACTCCTAGGCCAGAGCTCTAAATACTGTGCCACCTAGCTACCCCTACTATTTTTATTGTACTATAATCTGTAAAGGGTGTATTTAGCATTTCTTTCTTAAATTTATTTATAAATTCTCTTTGTCCTTAGCACACGGTCTACTTTTTTAAAAGTACGACATGGTACTGAGAATATATCTATATTCTTTAATGTTCCCATTCAGCAAACACCTTAAATCCTGCAGCTCCAATTTCTAAAATAGTCTCAAATATTTTCCCCTTTTTGTTTATCTTTCTGCTAGGTCTATGCACAGCTGAGAGAGGAACATTAAAATGGCAGCACAGAAAATGTTGTAAAGGACAATGGGTACATAATGAGACATACATTTTCAGACTTAGTCAATGTATTGATCCAAATGCTGATCTATTTTGCTTGATTGTACTTATCTGTTATAAGGAAGGACTCTATTGGTCAGGGAGGAGACATGGAGGACTGACAGTAATATAAAGAAATAAAAAAGTAAAATTAAAACATGTTAAAAGGGGGGAAAAAAGAAAACATGGGATTGAGAGCTGGGAAACCTGGATTCTACTCATAGTTCTGCCCATAATTCTGAGCAAATCTCTTCCCTTCATTGAGCCTATTTCCTCTCTGAAATGAATGGGCTGGATGGGATAATCTCTAGGATTGCTTTCAACTCAATGGTCCCCAAGTTTTTTACAGCACCTTTAGTCCCAAGAGCTCAGAAACCTTTCTCATACATTTCTCTCAATCTCACTCTGATTTTGGTGGGAGAGGAAAGAGTCAATGAGCACTGCTCCAATTTGTATATTTGTTTTATTCCCCCTATTCATTCAATTCAAATCAACAAATATTAAAATTTTTCCTACCATATGCAAAGCACTCTGCTAGACATTGAAGATATAAAGACAGAAATGACACAGGCTCTGCTCTTGAGAAATTTGAAATCCAATGATGGTGGTGGTGAGGGAGGCAGGGAAAACAAGTACATACATGCACTATGATACAAAGGAGTCAATGAAATGGCAAAGGAGATAAAGTACCAGGAGAAATTTTAGAAAGTTTCAATGAAGACTTCAGGGAGGACACCTTAGAAGAAAAGGAGAAACTTCAACAAATGGAGATTTGGAGGGAGATAAGGAAGAGAAGCAGCCATTCTGCACGTGAGCAAACAGATTATAAACTCCTTGAGGACAGGGATTATGCCATTTTTCATCTTTTGTCTTCCCACCTTCCAGCACAAGGCTCTGTACTTCGCTTAATTAGAAGACTACGGATTTAGAGCTGAAACGGACCTCAGAGGCATTCAAGTCCAGCCCTGTCATTTTATACATGAGGAAGCTGAGGCTGAGAGTGGATAGTTATCCACTCTCTTGTGGAATATGGACTTGTCCATATTCACCCACTAGTAAGTCTAAGAGGAAGGATTCGAACCCAAGTCTTCCTGACTCCAAGTCCTACATGCTCTCCAAATTGAACTAGAAAGCTGAAGCTTAGGTTTCCCAAGTAGGTATTGAGCACCTCTGCTGGTGGGGGCACAGGATGAGAAGGGGACATAGCAGTCTACTGAAGGCAAGCTCTTGGGCTGCCATGTCTTAAGAAGCAGTAACTGAAAGCGACTAGAAGGCACTAGACTGGGAAGTTGGCAGGTGGAGTCAGTGGCTCAGGCCCCCTGGAAAGTCTGCCCAGGTATCTGCCCTGGCTAGCCTAGTGCCAGGCTGAATCATCCTGGAGAAAGGGCTTGTGAAGACCCTTTGGCCAGTGGCTCTTCCTTGAGCCTCATCATTCCAGGTGCCCCCACACACCTCAGCTTATGCTCGCGAAGCCCCAGCTTCTCCTGAAGCATTCCCATGCGGTACCGAGCACCTTGGTCCCCAGGGCACAGGGCCAGTGCCTCCAGGTAATCAGCCTCAGCAAAGGTCAGCTCTCCAAGCTTGAAGAAACAATCTAGGAGGGAAGGTAGACAGAAGGAAGGGGGAAACCACCTGGTTTCCTTGTCTGACCCCAGCCCCACGACTTTCCTCCTCCTTCTCCCTGGTCAGTGAGGTCTGGTCAGTCCCTCCACTCACTAGTCTCAGCCTTTCAGCATTCTCTACTTAGCTCCCAGCTGGGATTCTGCTCTCCTCTGCCCAGTGCCCAATTTGTCCACCCCTTCACTGGCCACAGGAATCATCCTTAGGGACCTTGTAACCCCCCTGCCGTCCCCCAGATTCAATCCAAGCTTAGAGGGCCTGGGCAGATCCAGCTGGAGAAGAGAACAAGTGTAGGCTGTAGGTTTATGAACATGTGTGAGCACATATGTCTGAGCCTTGCCCCGTTCCCAAAGCCAAATACCATTGATTTTTTTTTGATCATCTGTTTTTTTGTACTGTCCATGTCTCTTCCTTCTATTAAAGCAAATAATGAAAAGCTGTATGTATAAGGGACAACTGACAAAAAAGAGCTGGCCTTGGGAGGCAGGATGATCTGGGTTCAAATCCCTTCCCTGACCCATCCTGGCCAGGTGACCTCTCAGTGCCCCATGCTAATCTATAAGATTAGATGCAGGGCAGGTACCAATCCATATTAGCAAAGAGAATTTTCTCCTTGGAAAGGTGCACTATACCGGTGAATCCCAAGTTTTGGGTCTAGGTACCTTCTTCCCCTCTAAACACATCTCCCCACATCCCCTGCCTCACCCCCAAAGATGGATGTTTTGATAAGGAATAGTGAACTACTAGTCCTCTGCATCTGTGATCTCGTTGTTTAGGCCATCTCCTTGGATGCAAATTGTAGCCTTTCTGTGACTTAGTGAAGACAGTCTTTGAGAGGACCACCCTGGTCATAAGCATCTCTAAAGCTTAGCGAGGCTGGTCCCCAGATGACATGCACAGTCTGTTCACTATAACCAGGCATGCACAGCCTTCGAGCCCCAGGGTTCTGTCCCGTCCACACCACAGGGAAGAGGTGGAGGGGAGGGACACACACACAATCTATCAGTTAAAATCTCCAAGCAGTGTGACATTAAGTACTATAATTCTGAGGAGGGGGGAAACCAAGGGTTACTTGGGGAGGGCTTCCTAGATGAAGCAGAATGTGAGCTGGACTTTGTAGGACTGATGGGATTTGGAGAAGCAGAAGGAAGAGGGAAGGGCATTCCAGGAGAGGAGGAAGTCATGAGCAAAGGCAGAGGTAAAGAAGAACTCCTCCAGGAATGAGACATGAGGGGATGGGCCTGACTAGAAAGGACAGGGATGTGGAGGGAGACAGCTAGCTATTGAAGGCCAAGGAGGTCAGTCAGCAGAACACAAGATACTTGGACTTGGGGATAGTAGACCTGCATCTGGAGCCCCACTCTGCTGCTGCTAAGATGCAAAATGAGGGGAGGGGACCCAAGGACCTCCCAGGTCCCTTCCAACCCTCCATCCTCTGAAGCCCTTCACATGCCCCAGTATACAAGATGAGGGACCTCCCCTGGCCCCATCCCCACCCCCCAAGAGGGCCCTCAGGATGAGCTCACCCCCTCTGTTGATGTAGATCCCCTTCTCTCTTTTTTCGCCCCGTAGGGCCTTAGTGAGGAGCAACACGCCTTCTTCATAGGCACCCTTGATGTAGCAGAAGACTGCAAAGTCATTGTAGGTGAGCAGCAGCTGGCACTGGGCCTGCCTGGCAATCTCATCCTCCTCCTCTTCTGGGCTTAACTCCAGGGCCCTGAGCAAGTCTTTAATAGCTGCATCAAAGTCTTTGAGCCTCCGAAACAGAGTGCCCCTGGGAGGAGAGGAGGCAGGAGGGTCTGGCTTGCCTCACCCAGCAGGCAGCAGGGACACCAACCCTAGTAGGCCCAGGCTTCTGCTGACAGGGAGATGATCTCTCACTGTACCCGTCCACCTCTCACGGGGCCCCGGATTCAGGCCCTGAACTTTCCACCTGAAAGGCTTAGAATCCTAACATGTCAGAGCTGGACAAGGTCTTAGTGACTTTTGATAGTAATGTCCCTCTTGTCACCTTCTCCTCCCCTTCCCTTCCCCCATGCCATCCTATTCTGTTTGTGGATGGGATATCTTCTCTACCCTGCGTGAACTCTACGACTCATGATAGAAGGCACTATGTCATATTTCACCTCGGTATGCCCCAGAGCATAATGTCTGTTCAACTGAATGGAACCAAGCCAGACCTGCTCATTTTATACAGGAAGAAATGTAAACTCAGACTATCGATGATGGTCACACAGGACATCGGTGGCAAAGCCACAACTAGATCCTAAGTTTCCTGACTGTCAGGGTCAGGAACTCTACCGTGACTGCATACTCCCTCCTCCTCCCCTCCTCTACCCCAGCCATGAGATGGTTAGGCAATGCACCCCAGGTCCTACTCCCTCATTGCCTCCTGTGACAAACTGGCCAGGAAGAGTACTGAGTTTCCTCAGCGGGGTCTTTGGGATCCCAAATCTTGATTCCTCAGTGCCCCCTCCATCCCCACCCAAGAGCTTCTTAGGTCCATACTTGGGCCCATTGTGGCAGAGTGTTGGACTTAAGAGTCAGGAAGACTCCTGCCTGAGATACAGACCAGCCACGTTACCCTGGGCAAGTGCTCAGCCTCAGTTTCCTCTTCTGTAAAATGGGATAATAGCAGCATCACCCTCATGGGATTGTTGTAAGACTATGTAAACTAGGCAATGAGACCTGGCAAACCTTAAGTCAACCAGTCAACAAGCAGTTATTTTGCCAGTATCTACTATATTACAGATACTGTGCTGGCCACTGGGAATACAAAGACAAAACAAAATACTCGGTGCCCTCAAGATGCTTATATTCTGTGGAGGGAGGGAAGGAGGGTGTGTGTGTGTGTGTGTGTGTGTACAAGACCAGGGGAAAATAACATATTCACATATAAGTAAATGCAAAGCATACATAAGGTAAACACAGAGCAATTAGGAAAGACTTCATAAAGCACTACATAAATGCCAGCAAATGTGACTGGCAGTGAGGTGGTACAATGGATAAAGAGTGGTACAATGGATAAAGACCTGAATTCAAATCCTACCTCAGCTGCTTACTAGCTATGTAGACAACTCAATGCTGTCTGCCTCAGTTTCTTCATCTGCAAAATGGGAATAATACCTATCTCACAGGGTTATTATGAAGATAGACTGAAATAATATTTGTAAAGGACTTTACAAAGGTTAAAGTGCTATATGTGAATGCTAGCTACTATTCAGTCATTCTTTCCTTCACATCTGACTTCATGATCACTTTTTGGGGGGAGGGTTTTCTTGGCAGAGATACTGGAGTGGTTTACCATTTCCTTCTTCAGCTCATTTTACAGATGAGGAAACTGAAAGTGACTTGCCCAGGGTCACACAGCTAAGTGAATGTCTGAGGCCAGATTTGAACTCAAGTTTTCCTTACTTCAGGCCCAGCGCTCTTATTCACTGTGCCACCTCGCTGCCCCTTTTACTATTTATTATATATTTTTTATCATTTATTTTATCATTTATCATTTTTATAATTTATTTTTATCATTTTATCAGGTAATCATACCTGAACAAGTAGTAGCCAGGGTCCATTGGGCTGTTCTCAATGGCACAGTTGATCCGGATCAAAGAATCCTCCAGGCTCCCCTTCAAGGCCAGGACCACTGCCTCCTCCTGAGCCTTCCTGGCTTGGGCCAACAACTTCTCCAGCAGGGTGGTGGCCTCAGGGTGCTGAGGCTTAAGGGTGAGGGCCCGGCGCAGATCTTGATAACACTGATTTGGCTGGCAGCAGGGATGAGGAGGGGGGCAACGGTCAGGACTGCTCCCCTGAATGGTCAGGGACGTTTTCCCCACAACCCCAGTTGGGTTTCCTTTGTGTCCTGACCAAAATGCCAGCTAGGCTGAGTCACAGACATAGCTTCATCCTTGACAACTCATGGGTAAGAATAATAGCTAACATTTACGTAGCTCTTTGTTATAAAGTACTATTGTTGTTGTTCAGTTGTTTTTCAGTCATGTCCGACTCTTCGTGACCCCATTTGGGGTTTTCTTGGCAAAGATACTGGAGAGGTTTGCCATTTCCTTCTCCAGCTCATTTTACAAATGTTAAATGACTTGCCCAAGGTCACACAACTTGTAAGAGTCTGAGGCCAGATTTGAACTCAGGAATAGGAGTCTTACTGACTCCAGGCCCAGCACTCTATCCACTGCACCACCTAGCTGCCCATAAAGGGCTCTATATATGTTATTAATCCTCACAATGACCCTCTAAGGTAGGTGCTATTATAATACCCAATTTACAGATTAAAAATTTAGGCAGAGAGAGGTTAAGTGACTTGCCCAGGGTCATACAGCTAGTATCTGAGGGAGTGCTTAAGCTCAGATACTTCTGGCCTAGCACTCTAGCCAGCCACTGCACCATCTTGCTTCACTATCTCAGAATGAGGCAAATCAGAATCACAATGAGCTGATTCATCAGAATGTTAGGCAGGGACGCACCTTGGAGACCATCTAGTCTCAGCACCTTGGTTTTATAAAGAAAGAAAGGGGGAGCAGCAGCTTGCCCAAAAGTCACACTGTGAGTTTGGGGTACAGGCAGGGATAGATGTGGGGGGTCCTGACCCCTGGTCTAGCAAACTCTAGCGCACCTCAGACCACAGCTCACTAACAGTAATTTAGAAATATTCCACTAGGCAGCGGAAAGATCACTGCACTTGTCAGCGGAAGTCTGGAGAACCAAGGATGACTCCAGCTGTGTAATCCTGGGCAACTCACCACATTTCTCTCTGTCTTAGTTTCCTCATCTATAAAATGGGGATCGTTTTTGTTCTACTTCTCTCAAGATTATGATGATTAAAGTGCTCTGTAAACCTTGAAAAGGTAAGCTACAACCTTGGAGTCATTCCTGACTCTCTTCTTCACCCCCCCATTCGCTCAGCTGCCAAATCTTCCCCCACCACTCACAGACCCCCCCCACTCTATTCCAGGTCTCATTCACTTCTCAACAGACCTACTGCAACAGCCTCCTAATCAGACTCCAAGCTTCCGTTTCTTCCCTCTTTAATCCTTCATTAGACTCTGAGCTCCAGTCCTATTTTTTGCCTTTCTTTTTATCCACAGTGTTTAGCACAGTGCCTGGCACACAGTAGGCACTTGATAAATGCCTACTGACTTGAGTTCTTCTACATAGTTGTCAAATATTTCTAAAGTACAGGTCTGACTATATGTCATTCCCCTACTCAAAAGCCTTCAATGGCTCCCTATTGCCTTTAGGACAAACTACAACTCCTCAGCCTGGCATTTAAAGCTTAATCTTATTTGATATTAATACCCTTCGATACGTCTACATTCTGAACTGGCTGGGGCTGGAGTGGGGCTGAGAGGAAAGCTGGGGTCCTGGGGATTGATTACCTTGACTTTTCCAGAAGGATTTGGGAACAACAGGGTCCTTGCACGCCCTGCCCATCATAATCTTAGGGGGCTGAGTGCCAACTCCCATCCAATCCTAATTGTGGAGCTGAGTTTAGGTATGGAATTGTGGTCCCATCTTGCCTGTTGAGGAGGGGGTTGGTTTGAGTTCTACCTTTAGGAAGTAGTTATAGAGTCGAGCACGGAGGATGTAGACATCAGGGTTGGAATCCTGTTTCAACTCTTTTGTGACCATCTGGAGGCATTCCTGGTATCGTTTCATGGCCAAAAGGCAAGCTATGCTAGAATGAGGTGGAGGGAGGGTGCCAAGGTGAGAGAGACTTCCCTCCCAACCCTATTCCCTGCCCCCCCCTCCCTCCAGCCCTTAAGGCCCCAGGCTCACCTGCGGAAGCGGTAGGAAGGCTTATGAGGCTGCAGCTCGGAAGCCTGGGTGAACAGGTCTAAGGCTTTCAGGTATGATTGTTGTTCAAAGAGACACTGGCCCTGGTGGGGAGGCAGGCATCCACAGATGGTTCTAATCCCCCTCCCAGGCTGTCAGGACAGCTGGATATGTACGGAGAGGTGTAAGAGATGTAACAAGAGAGAGGAAGAGGCAAGGGAGAGACAGATTGAAAGGGATAAAAACTCAAATGGGGAGAGACAGAGGAGGAGGCCAGGAGAGCTACAGAGGCAGAAATGAGAAGAGATCGGAAAGGGGAGAAAAAGAAACAGAAGTTGGCATGAGAGAGAAAGAAATAGACTAGGAGAGAGGTGGGAAGGAAAGAGTGAGAGGTAGAGCCACCAGTGGGATAAGCACACAACAGACAGATGGTCAGAGACAGACTGATAGTCCAGCCCAGACTGAGCCAGGAAGCCTTGAGACCCCTGCACGCCCTTCTCCCCTCAGGAAGGGGAGAGAAAAGGCAGTTCCCTATCCCTGGGCAGGACTAGGCAACTCACCTGCAAATAGAGGACAAAGCAGAGGCGCTCTATATTCTGGGACTGGTGTGGGGTTAATGAGGCAGCCTTTCGAAGGTTCTGGGCGGCCGAGGCAAAGTCACACAGCTGGAGATAGGCCTCAGCCCGAAGAACATAGGATTCCACCTGTGGCAGGGGTGGAGAGGGAAGACACCCAGGGAGAGCTAGTTTTGACTTGGTCCAGTCCAGTTTAGTCCAGCCCACCCCGCAAAATAAGTACCAGGCTCACTGAATCTCAGATAAAGAAAGGACCTCTGAGATCCTCTAGTCTAAATAAGGACTACAGGATTTGTCAGGAGGTGGAACTGAAGTCCAACAAGGGGAAGTGACTTTCAGGTTAGAGAATGAGTGTCCATGTAGAAGATACCAAGGAATCCACTGGCCCAATGGGGGTGGCACCAAGAAGGGGGATTACAGCAAACAGGCAGAAAATGTGCTTGCCCTTTGGGTTTGGGGGAGGCCCATGGCCCAATCCTTGGCTAGGAGGGGATGGCAAAGGGGATTGTGGGGAGGAAAGAGTTTTTGCTCTCTCCTTTCTCTCCCATTCTCACCAGCTGGGGATTAAGGTTGATGGCTTTGGAGAAGGAGAGTACAGCCTTTTCCCACTCCCCTTTGGACATGGCATCCTGCCCATGATGAAAGCTGTGGACAGATGACCAGGCAGACGGATAGGTTGGGGGTCAGGACCAAAAGGTAAAGGGCAAAAGTGGACAGTCTCAGTCTAGCATGATGGGGAATCAGGGAAGGAAGGGCTGGACAAATGGCTTCCTAGAGGAAATCATAAAATCATGGAATTTGGGGTAAGAAGTACCTTCTGGCAGGTAAGGTATTATTCCCATTAACAGATAAGGAAATAGGTGCAGAAAAGTGTCTAAGGTCACATAGCAACTGGTAAGTAAATCTTAGACTACAACCTAGGCATCTTGACTCCCAAGGAACCTACAGTTTCATGAGATCTAGATCCCCAGGAGATATGGGCTGGGGGCAGGGAGGAAACAAAGAGGAGGGTAGAGGCCCACACTTACTGTTCATCAATCTTGTTTGGCAAGAGAAGGCCCCTGATAGACAATTTTGGGTATTCGAGTCTCCTGAAAACAGCACTGGTTCCAAGGACCCGGGTCAAGGTCTGGTGCTCTGCCTCTTCCTCACATAACTTCTCCAGAGACATACTGCTGTGGTCCCTGAGAACCAGAGAATCTTAGAGCCTGACTGACATCATCTGAACTCTAGCTTGGCTTTGAAGGCCTTATGATGATGATCTGGCCTGAGTCTACCTTTCCAGAGCTGGAAGAAATCAGTGATGGCTAGTCCAAGTGATTCACTGTACCGAGGAGGTAACAGAGGTAGAGGGGCCAGGGCGTCTCTCCTACACCGGGTCGGTGGCAGAGACAAACAAACCTGAATTCACGTTTCCTGATTCCCAGACTTGGACACCTTGCTTGGTCCCACACCGTCTTCCCTGCTGCTCACTTCTTGGGCAGCTCTTGATTTCCTTTTTGGGCTCTCAATTCTCTACGAGGGTCTCCCGGCTACAGGGCAGTTAGTTACTAAGCACCTAGGACAGAAGGCCACGCCCCCCGTGCTGGCCACGCCCCAGACTCTGCTCTCCAGGAATTCTACCCCTTTATACGTAATGTCATCTAAAACGGCTTGCAAGGAGAACACTTTATGTACACTTTTTACCCTTCATTCTTTTCATATCTGTTTCATCCTTTATAAAATAATAAGAGATTTAAACTTGTCTTCCTCAGGCATACACATACACTCCCCCCGACTCCATCTTGTATTGTCAAGAATTACTAAAGAATTCAAAAGACCTGCCGGGAGTGAGAAACAACACTATCCCAGTCCGGGTTGTAAATGAATCAATAGACATCTCAAAGCGCCTCCTAAGTGCCAGCTCAAGTTAGGCGCAGGAGGTACACCGTCAAAGGAAAATCTGGTGCCTGCCCCGAGGTGCCCCTCGAGGATCTTCTAAGTCTATCGGGGGAATATTCCTTCAGCAAACAGAAGCCGCTGGCGGAGTTTAGAGGTATTGTGGGGTGGAAGAAGCGCCCGGGAAATGGGAGCCAAAGGGTGGTTTGGGGAGAAGCTGGTCCGGGACTTAAGTGACTGGGTGAACACTTAAAAAATAACCAACTTGACTTCTCAGCCTCAATTTCCTTAACTGTAAAACGGGGTTATAGAAAGATTTCTCCTTCCCCAGATTCTTTCTTGAGAGATGGAAGGGACCTCATGGAGCTCACGGCCATGAAACAGGTCAGGCCCAAGGTCACAGCCAGTGCAGGACCTCCGCCCCGCCTCCCGGGGGCAGCCGAGGGGACGCCCGGAGGTGCGCACAGCCCACGCGCCCCTGGAGGACGGCGACACGTGGGACAGCGCCGGGCTGTATCCCCGACAGAATGGAGGTGGGTCGGCGGCTCTTCACCTTCTGATGGCGGAAATTTGCTTCTGGAATCTCCTGGGGCGTGCGCGGGCAGCCGCCTTGAGCTGGCCCACGGCCACCCCGCTCCCGGAGATGCCATCCCTCAATACAGACTGACACTCGCACAGCCTCCGACCTTCCACCGCTTCCGCTTCCCAGAAACACGCTCCCCCTCCCCCCAGCGGACCGGCGCCCGCGCGCCGCGCCGATGAGGACAGTGCGCAGGCGCCACCCGCGCCCGCTCCGGACTGCTCCGGGGGCAGGCAGGGACGGGGTGGTCATCCCGGGGAGGAGGGACGGGGCCAGGCCCTAATTGGTCGCTCGCCGCGCTGACGTCGAGGGGCGGGACCCTCGTGGTGAATGGGGGCCGCCTGTGTGTAAGAGGAGGAGGTTCGGAAGGAAGACATGAATCGCTCGGGGCTCGGGCTCTTGTGGAGCCGGCTGAGCCGGGGGATGAGCCGAGCCGGCCCAGAACCGCGGCCTCCTGGGAAGAGGTGGCTGGTGAGTGTGCGGGGGAGGGCGGGAAGCTTCCCGGGCTGGAGGGTACGAGAGGAGGGGTGGGGTTAAAGGGACCCCCGACCCCCCGCCGCGCCGGGAGCCTGCGATGCCCGGGCCCCATCTCCCTGGGTGACCGTAGGGAGAACTGGAGGCTACTCCGGAGTTCACTTTACAGTTAAGGAAGCTGAGCCACCCTCCCAAGTCCAGTGACTTGCCTAAAGACTCACGAGTAGTCATTGGCAGAAGCTGGATTCGAACCGCGGTCCTCTTCCTCCACTTTAATGTACTCTTGCACCCCGGGGATGGGGTGGGTGGGCGTGGGGGATTCGAGAGGAGGCTTCCTTTGGTCTCACATTTATGAAGTGAGTGTCTAATGGGTACAGAAGAAAACGTGCTAAGTACTAGGAGACTTACAAAGTTTGGGTGAGCCATGATCCTTGCACTAAAGCAGGTTTATAATCTGGGGACCCATGAATTTGTTTGGGGGCAGGGAAAGACAGCTCTAATTTAACTCATCTCTAAATGAAATCTGGCATTTATTTCAATTATGAATTTTTTAAAATTATGAGAAGGCCATAAGAGTCACCAAAGGGGTCCATGACAGCAAAAAAAAAAAAGTTAAGGACCTCTGCAGCCTGCTAGGATAGGATACAAATCGTATCTCGTGTAATAGTGCATATTATAGCTGTAATATCTAATAATATATATTATTAAAGACTAACAAACAATGCTTTGGGAGGTCCGAGGGTCATTGTCAGCTTCAAGAAGGCTTCATTTAAGTTCAAAAAAGAGCCCCAATTGGTGAAGAGAGGGAAGGATGATATGCCAGGAAGGAAGAGGGATAGGTTAAGCAAAGAGATAGAGGCATGAGAGGATGTGGAGCAGAGTATTTTTTTAACCGGTTGTAAAAGAGGGGAGAAAAATGAGATGAGGCAAGAAAGGAGAGGGTGATACCAGGTTGGGAAGATTCTTGAATACTAGACATTGAAGGGTTAAATATTACTCACCAGTTAATAGAGAACCACTGAACATTTTTGAGCAGAAAATTGATCAGAAAAAATCTCTAGATGAGAAAGATTATTTGGGCCATATTAAATAGGATGGATTGGAACAGGGGAGAGAGAGAGAGAGATCTGAAGTTGCTGTGATAAACCAGGCAGGTGGTGGTAAGGATCTGACTATACTCAGTGATACCAATAGGAATAGGAAAAAAAAAAAAGACTTCCCGAGATGATTTGGAGAAGTTCTCCACAGAGCTTGTTAACTGATTGTGAGAGGTCAGAGTCAAAGAGAAGCCCACAGGTTATGCTTAGCTGGCTGAGTGGTGCTACTAGTGCCATCAAGTGAGGAGGTCAGAGTAGGTTTTGGGGAAAAAATGGAATGAGGTCATTTCTGGAAATGTTGAATTTGAGGTGCCTTTGGAACATCCAGGTGGAGATGGGCTGGCAGGAATTAGCAGTGCTCAAAAAGAGAGAGGTCAGGGTTGGAGGTACAGATCTGGGAATTATCTGTCTAGAGGTGGTTGTGGAGCTGTCAGAGGAAATTGTGAAGAAAGTATAAAGACAAAGGGTCCCCCAGCTTGGGGAATATTCCGTATTAGGGATATAGGAAGAGCATAAGAAACCTTATGGGAAGAGGAAGAACAGTTAGACTGGAGGAAGACCCAGGAGAGTGTGATAACTAAAGCAGGCAGGCAGTAAGCATTTATTAAGCACCTACTATTGTACCAGGCACTGTGCTAAGTTCATGGTGAAGGAAAGGAAAAAGATAGCCTCTGATCTCAGGGAATTCACAGTCTAACATGAGAGCTGACATGAAAACAACTATGTATAAAGAAGATATATCCAATGTATATATGGGGGATCAGGAAAGGCTTCTCGTAGATGGAGTTTTAGCTCAGACTTGAAGAAAGTCAAGGAAGCGGAGATGAGGAGGCAGAGCATTCCACTCCTAGGGAGGTGCAGTGCCTTATGGTAGGAGCAGCCAGAAGGCCAGTGTCACTGGATCGCCAGAGTACTTTGGGGGGGGGGGGTAAGAAGATGAAATGTAGGAAGGGGCCAGGTCATGAAGAGCTTTGAGTGCCAGAGGATTTTTATATTCAATACTAGAGGTGAGAGTGAGCCTACAGTTTATTGAATAGGGAGGTGACATGGTCAGACCTGTTCTTTAGGAAGATTAATTGGACAGCTGAATGGAGATGGATGGGAGGAGGGAGACACTGAGGCAGAGAGGTCAACCAGAAGGCTATTGCAGTAGTCCAGGTAGGAGGTGATGAGGCAGCAGTGTCAGAGAAGGGGATATAAATGTTAGAAAGGTAAAGTCAGTAGAATTTGGGGCAGCAGAGCAACTGGGCTAGTCAGCAATGCCAGAAGGAATAGGGAGAGGTCTAGGAGAATGAGGCCTGGGGCAGGGGGAAAGCCTTTGTATTTGATGATTAGCTCGATGGTAACCTTAGAACAGTTTCAGTAGAGGGGTGGGAGGAAGCCCAACTGCAGGGAGTTCAAGAGAACGTGGGTGGGTAGTGAGGAAGAAGAGGGCAGCCCAGTTCTTCTTTGACCTACAGGTGGCCGGCCTGGGCAACTACAGGTTGCAGGGCACACGGCACAGTGTGGGCATGGCTGTGCTGAACCAGCTGGCCAAGCACCTGAATGTAGCTGACCAGTGGAAGAGACAGCGTCAGTGCTGTGCAGATGTGGCCATCGCCCGCCTTGGAGAGGCTGAGCTGGTGCTTCTCAAACCCCGCCAATTCATGAATGTTAATGGGCACAGTGTGGCCCAGGCTGGTGAGAGATCAGGGATCAGTAGGGCTCCCCCCTGCCCAGCCTTGGGGGAGGAGGGATTGCTGGCACGTGGTTCTGATTCCCTAGCTTCTGTCCCCTAAACATTTATTAAATGCTGGGTTTCTCCCTAGAGATAACTTCATGGCAGAGGCTAATGAGAGTGCTGGATTGTTTTAGCTGGTGGGGAGGTGGTATATAGTAAATCCTGGTTCTCGGCGTCCTCCCTCATCCATCTTACTCTTGTTTCTCTGGGAAGCCAAGATGTATCAGCTGGCAGCCGAAGACATCTACTTGGTACATGACGAGCTGGACAAGCCACTGGGGAAGCTAGCCATGAAGTTGGGGGGCAGTGCAAGGTGAGGGAGCCAGGGTCCTCAGAGAACCTTGCCACCCCCAAAAGATTCCCATGTTGGGGCCAAGGAAGGAAATACTTCGCCCTGTGAGTGTTAACCCCAATTTTCCCATCTGTAAAAAATGAGTGTGCTAATCACTGCCATATTTCCTTAGAGATGTTAGAAAGAGGGCATGAGGCTTACGCGTCTTTTGTACTGTCATTGAAGAAGTTGTACTGTCCTTGAGTCTCCTTATCTTCCCACTCTGTCTTTCCCCTTGCCCCTGTCCCTGCCCTTTCCTCTAATGAATTTCTGACACTTGTTCTTTCTGGGTTTTGTCTTAAAAGCGGTCACAACGGGGTACGATCCTGCATCAACTGTCTCAACTCAAATGTAAGTCTTTCCCCCAGGGGTAATGTAGCATTTCCCTAGGGCTAATGGTCTCTGCTGCAGCCTGTGTGCCCCATCAGTTCCCCATGCTCTGAGACCTTAGTGCTGAGGTGAGGGTTGTTTGTTTTTTTTTTTATAGGCAGTTGGGGTTAAGTGACTTGCCCAGGGTCACACAGCTAGTAAGTGTCAAGTGTTTGTTCTGAGGCCGGATTTGAACTCAGGTCCTCCTGACTTCAGGGTCATTGCTCTATCCACTGCGCCACCTAGCTGCCCCTGAGGTGAGGATTTTGAAGGGAGCTGGTGACAGCCTCAGTCCTGGTCTTGCTGTCCTCCTGTGCATGTCCGTCTTCCTGATTCACCAGGACTAGCCACATGGTACTGTGCAGAAGAAGAGAGTAGTAGTGGGGGCAGCTAGGTGGCGCAGTGGATAGAGCACTGGCCCTGGATTCAGGAGGACCTGAGTTCAAATGTGGCCTCGGACACATGACACTTACTAGCTGTGTGACCCTGGGCAAGTCACTTAACCCTCTTGCCTAGCAAAAAAAAAAAAAGAAGAAGAAGAGAGTAGTAGCCTGGCATTCCAGCATTAGTCCCCACGCCTGTCAAAGGGTCGCTCTGCTGTTTGCCTCACCCCTATAACAGTATTCCTTCCATCTCTTCTGGGTCTCATTCCTCATCCTGCCTTGAGGGCCTGCTGGCACAGCTTTGCAGTGGTACTCGAGTAGGGGCTTCAAGGTAGAGAGCTGGGGGTTAAGCAGGAGGCCATAATAAGCAGAGCCTTCTGCTTCTGGGTAGGCAGCTGCCAGCGCTGTGCCACTCACCCCTCTAATCTACAGGTCATGCCCCGGCTCCGAGTAGGCATCGGGCGACCAACCCACCCAGGGGCCGTGGAGCAGTATGTGTTGGACAGGTTCACAGCAGCCGAGCAGGAACGGCTACCCCCACTTCTGGAGCAGGCGACGGAGGTGCTCCTCAGCCACATTCGCCAGCGGAGCCTAGCGGGGACCGCATGCACAAGCCCCTCTTGACATGACATAACCCACCATGGTGGGCTAGGGGACAACTCATAAAGGACTGTTCCTCTGAACAGGGCACCAGCAGCCTCTCCTTGCCTTGCTGGAGTAGCACACAGGGCAGAGCCTTGGTATTCCAGCCCCACTGGGGAGAGCCTTGGTCCAGGCTTGAGGTAAAGTGCAGTGAGGATGATGGCCCTGGGTTCACATGACCCACATTGGTGCACTCGCCCCACCCTCCCACATGAGGCCTACCCATACCTGTGTAATCACAAATTTATGGGACATTTAATTATTCTCCTGTCCCTCCCCAGGGAATAAAGGTTTGTCTTCCAAGGATGAAGCTTCCTCCTCTGTTTCCTTCTCTGTAGGGTCTGAGAGCACAGAGGAGGCAGAAAAGAGTTGTCTCTTCCTCAAGGTGATAGCAGGCAGCATGGGCTGTCTGAAGGAGTTTGGAAAGGAAGCCTGAAAAAAGAAAATTGAGGGAAGGTGATATCTGAGCTATATTCTCCTTAGTTCCACCCCTTTCTTCTCTCCGTGCTCCCTACCAGCAGATGACAGGGCTCTTCTCTGTCTCCATCATTCCTTTCCCTCCTGCTTCCCCTCTCAGTACCTCAGGGGCAGTAGATACCTTGAAATTTCTGAGACGAGTGGTTTGGGATAATATCTGGATGTCTTTTGGGTTGAAGGGGATGTGGGTTGACAGGCCCGACAGGCTATACGGCATGCTCTTGGTCAGCTGATGGATGGGTTTGAAGTTCTCACATCTGAGAGGGTGACAAGTCAGGGCCATGAAGTCCAGCAAAGGAACAGATACTGCAACGGTGACAGCCCCTGCCCCCACCCACCCTTTGGCATCCTTTAAAGGCCATTGAGAATCCCTCTCCCATGAAGATTTTTGAGCACCACTCTATCCCCTAGTGATCTCTTTTTAGACTAGGCTGGACAGTGTGGTACAGTAGTTATAACACAGGACTTGGAGTCAGGAAACTAATATGGTTCAAATCCTGCCTCAGATACTTATTAGATGTGTGACCATGGGTAAAGTCACTCAATCTTATAGGGACCCAATTTCCTCTTCTGTAAAATGATGATAATAATAGACAACCTACCTCTGAAATTTGGTAAAGCACTTGGGCAAACCTCATTGCACAATATGAATGTGAATCATTAATAATAGTACTGTCGGTAACTGCTCACCTCTGCTGCAGTGTCTTTGTGAAAAGCCATGAGCTTTTTGTTGGAGTCTGATGAACTGAGCCACATGTGGCCCGAGGACCACAGCATGGCTCAGTACGGACATCAGCTGGTGCAGCGTCTCCTTCTGCGCCATCTGGAAGAGCACATCCAACTGGCCATCCTCAGAGGGTTCAGGGTGCATCTGGGGGAGGCAAGTCAAAGGTATAAGAGGAGGTCAGAACATGCTTGACACAGACACACACAAACTCCAGCTGTGTTGCATCCTGACCCTGCAATTATGTATGCAGCCCATTGATTTTGGCCCCAAAGTGCTTTCCTTACATTGACCACTCGAACCACCCTGGGCAGGAGGGTAGGGGAAAGGGGTAGGGGCAGGCAGGAAGAGACTAAGCCCAGAGAGAGAAAGCAACTTGTCCAAGATCACACAGCAGAGCTAGGACTAGACCCCAGGGCTCCTGACTCCCAGGCTGGACTTTCGAAAATAAAACAAAGCAAATACATTTTTGCTGAGTCCTATACTGAAAGGCAATTTGTAGTGATTCCTTTTGTGAAGTGAAAATTCCTAAATTCAGAGACAGAATCAGAGTACAAAAGTGTCTGGCTGGATTAACCAGCCATTGGCCTAGCCAGAACAGTCACTTTATCTCTCTGAAGCTCATAAACTTTGCATTTCCTTCAGGGAATTCTACCAATGTACCCTGTTTATTTGGAAATGAATGTAAAATGAGGCTGTAGTTAAAGTAGGGCCTTGCATATGTAAAGCATATATCTATATATATGGCCTGTATGCCCCAGGTCCTCCCTGAGAGGCTAGCTACAGCTTGGGAGTGTAAAGTGTTAACTACCTTATTGCTTTGCCAAAAACAAACTTTATCACGAGGATCTTGCCACACATCAACAAACATGAACATTTCCCCATAGGGAGAACAGAAAAAGAGGACTATATATGAAACTACAGATCTCCAATGTGAGGAAAGCAAGTTTTAAATTCATGTTTCAGATTGAACATGTTCCAACTCTGCCCTAATTGTCTGAAGTTCCCTTCTGCTCTCTGTATTTTTTAAAAGTGCCATTGATGTTATTTTCGTGTGTGTGTGTATCTTGTGTGTATCATTACTAACTCCGCCTCCAAATAAAAGCCCTCCCTTTTACAAATAAAATAAATCAAGCAAAACATCTGTTCATTGGCTGTCTCATCCTGAACCTGCAGTCTAGAAGTGTCAAACTGGCTCAATGAACCACATTAAAATGTAACTGGAAAATGTTTAATAAAATAAACATACAACACAACATAGATAATGTTGATTTGTGGTTTTCTAGGTTGATATGAGGCCAGCGGGGATTTGTTTCTATTTAAGTTTAACACCATTACCATAGTCCCTCACCTCTGCCAAGAGGCAGGAAGCATGATTTTATCAATTGTTCTTAATAGAAGACCACCCCTCATGGCCATTAGCCTGTGGCCAGGGTTGCTGTCCCTTGCAGGGAAGCCTCACCGACAGTAGATCCCGAGCAGGAATCTGGCTTGGGTCAGCACCTGTTCCACACTGTGACTTTGCTTCTGCTCCCTTTCCAGCTCCTCAGTCAGTTTTTTTGCTTTCACCTGGTTGTGCCTGAGCTTCATCTGTAGCTTCTCCACGTCATTCCTGGGGAGGGTCAGATGAGGGATCATGGAGTCTTGCTCACCCACTTCCCCAATCCCTCCCAGTCCAGGTGTAAAGGAGGGAGGCCTAGGGCAGGACTGTATTATCCTAGAATTGCTTAGATTGCTCCTCCAACAACCAGATAATCTTTTCCCCAAAATCTCTGATTTCAAGAGGAGAACAGCCTCAAGAGGCCATTCGGTCATGCTTACCCGTTCCCATTTTATTTTACAGATGCAGAGACTGAGGATCAGAGAGGTGACATTACAGAGCCAGGGCTAGAACCACAGGTCCTTGACATCCAATCCCAGTTTTTATTTAACATGTATGTTAGGACATGTAAAGCCTTTCACTGTAATTTGCAGAAGCCTCACTTGGTCAGCACCCTGGGTGGGCAGGGCTGGAACCCTGGCTTCAGACACTAAGTGCCTAACTCCCTGGGTTGAATTTTCAGTGGCCCAGACCCCTTGAATGAGGGCGGCCTACCTCAGGTCTTGGTTGTCCTGCTGCAACTGCTGGAAAGCCATCTCCACCTGCTCCAGCATGGCCCTTATCTTTGCAGCTTCTTCCATTCTCTGCTGCTGTTCCTCACACTTTTTGGCCAGAAACCATATCAGCTAGGGTGGTAATAATGACAGTTAGCATTTCCATAGCGTTTTAAGGTTTACAAAGCACTTTATACAGAGAGATACATAAAGATGAAGAAACTGAGGCAAAGGTTAAGCGACAGCATTTAAGGCAGAATTGGGACTCGGGTCTTCCTGACTCCAAGTCCAGTGCTCTATCCACTGCACCATCTATCTGTGTAGGTTGTTGTGGGGAAGAAGATGTGATGATGGGCTTTATGGGTGACATACAGACCAATGGGAAAGGGCTGCCGCTCTGCCCCTACAGGTTCCTACAGGCCACCCCATTCCCATACCCTGCTCCCCCAAGTCCTTCGTATTTCTCCAGATAGTTTCACTGCTGTGGGGAAGTCACATGATAGGCTTTCCCTCCCTCTCCTTACATTTTTATTCAAGTGAATTACCCATGCCCTCTGTCTAGAATGGTCTACATCAGAAGGAAGTATAGAAAAGGGAAGGCCACAGAGGAAGGTGGTAGAGTGAAGAGGTTAGCAAAGGGTGGGCCAGAGCTGCCTCTTTCTAAGTCTACCCATCCCCCGTCTTTATTGGACAGCTCCCCCACTCTCTTTAGCTTAGGACTGAACACACAGAAAATAATCATGCCTAATACATTTAGAATTGTAAAGGCCTAGAGAAATCCAAGGAAAAATATGTGAAATTCCCTGCCCTACCCCCCCACCACCATTCTCAGGAAGAAATAAGCCATGAGGGGTGGGAGGAGAAGGAGAATGTTTATTCCCCCAAAATGTTTCCACTCCCCACAATCCACCCTCCCCACGGTCTTCTCATTTCTACAAGGGATGAATTCAGATCCCATGGGAAAGGCAAAGATGTTAGAGTCCCTGGCTCCCAAGCCCCCAAGGCAAGGCAGCCTCTGATAGGCTAGATGTTACCTTGAGGCGACTCATTCTATCATTAGACATCATCTTCTTGTTGCTCTCCAGCAAGTCCAGCTGCTTGCTTATCTCCTTCGTGACTCCTTTCAGGTCCTCATTCTCGTCGAATAGCTGTAGACTTTGGTTGGACACTTTGGCCAGTTCTGTGGTCACTGCCATGTTCTCTTGGATTACCTTCTTGGTTGTCTCTGATATCTGGAGAGCGGACACCTTGCGAAAGTCGATTGCCACCTTGTTCACTCGCTGGACTATTTCCTTTTTCAGTCTGCGGTTTGGGGAGATGGAGAGGGAGTCCTCCTAGGGTTCAGAGTCCTAGATATGCCCAGAAGGCAGTTTCCAATACCTTCCCTCTCCCAAACCACATTCTGTGATCTTGGATCCCTCACTCCCTTTCCCCAGTGCCTTGCTAAACTGGACATCAGCAGAGCTGGAAGGAGTCTTAGAAATCTAGTCCCACACCCTCCTTTTACAGAGGAGGAAACTGAGGCCAAGGGAGGGGAAGTGACTTGTGCAATGTCAAACAGCTAATAAAGGTGGTAATCAATCACTCAGAAGTGCTTCTGAGTTGAGGAACCCAGACCTTAGGTCTGAGTGAATGAAATCAGACTCTTTTGGATGCCCAGGAGATCCTTGCGTCATTGCCCTTCCTAGCCCTTATAGGGTTGGGAGAGAGGCCAAGTATTGAGGAGCTCAGACCTGTCTTTTTCTAACACAGCATCCTTCTCCAGGCAGTAAATCCAGTCCTTGTACTCATCGTGTTCCTTCTTCAGTTGTTCTTCCAGCATGGCAAATTTGGCCATGAGTTCTTCTTTCTGGACCCGGTACTCATCAAGGGAAGCCAGCTTTCCCCCTGCCCAGAGAAGTCCCAGTGAGTCAGCAGACCCCAGCATTCCCAAAGGACTTCAACAGGCCTGGGGAGGGTGGCGTGAGAGGGGTGTGCAGTGTTCTGCCTCTAGATAGATGTTCCTAAGGCCCGCACCTCCAGAACTACCCCCTGTCCCTCTCCCTCCCCTGAAGCTCTTTTGTGACCTGCATCTTATGGATCCAAGCTTATTTCCCACAGCTCTGCTACATGCATCCTCTGCTCTCCCCAAGTCGTCATCTGCATTCTTAATAACTCCCATTTACAGAGCACTTTGAGGGTTACAAAGTGCTTTGCCCACAAGAATCTTGTGGTATAGGAAATTTAAGTAATATTATCCTCATTTTGCCTGTGAGGAAACTAACAGAAAGAAAATTTAAGTGAATTATCCATGGACACAGCTACTAAGTGTCAGAGACAATATTTGAAGTCTGGCACACTGACTTTAAGTTCAAGGTGCTTTCCTCTAATCTAGGCTGCCTACCTATATTGTTCCTTGCACAGAACAATGATTCCCTGTAAGAACCTTTCCCAGCCCTTGCTCATGCAGAGCCCTCCTCCTGGACCACCCTCCCTCCTTCCTTCCGTTTATTTAAATTTTACTCATTTTTCAAGACCCACTTCAAATCCCACCTCTTCCCACCAAGGCCTCCCTGTTTGTTCCATTGCACACTGATGTCTCCCTTGTAAGAAATCCTACAGCATTTCTGTAAAACACAACTATAACATATAAGAATGATTGTTTAACAAACAGACCATAACTTAGATATTCAAATGAGTGCTATCCCCCTTCAAAGTGGTCCCTTTGCGAGATTGGACTTGGGAGCTTCTCTTTCGGAATGATTTTTCTCTTTGGCCCATTCTTTTTAAATAACCTCAATGGTGGCATACCGTTATTCTTTCAACAAACAATCAATCAATAAACACTTATTAAGTCTCTTCTGTGTGCAAGATGAGTGATAGCTCAGCATAGTAGATAGAGGGCTAGCCTTGGAGCTAGGGCTACCTGAACTCGTCCTACCAAGCCCATTCTAGCTGTGTGACAGTGAATGGGTCAGTGCTACCAGGCATCTCCAGAATGCCATTAAATGACAAAGGAGTTGTAGGCAGAGGGAGTTTCTATACAAGGAGTTCCTCCATTCAGTTCTAGTGCCATCTTCTACATCCCAGCCATCCCAGCTACTAGTACCCGCCCTCCCAAAACTACCTTGTGGTTATTCTGTACATATTCTGTATTATGTATGTACATGCTATCTCCCCTGTTAGAATGTAAGCTCCTTAGGGGCAGCTGGGTGGCACAGTGGATAAAGCTCCGGCCTTGGAGTCAGGAGGACCTAGTTCAAATCTGGCCTCAGACCAAACACTTGACACTTACTAGCTGTGTGACCCTGGGCAAGTCACTTAACCTCAATTGCCCCACCAAAAAAAGAAAAGAAAAATGTAAGCTCCTTAAAGGCAGGGACTATCTAATTTCTGTCTTTATATCCCCAGTGTCTGGCACATAGCAGGTGCTTAATAAATGTTTCTTGACTGCTTGTCCCTTTGACAGGCGTGTCTCCTCCACCTCCTCAAGAAAAAAAATATGAAAGACATTTATCTTGGGAACTGGAAAACAAAGAAAAAACCATCAACATGGTTCCAGCCTTCAAATAGTAAGCAGTCTGAGAGAGCAACAATTATACAAAGAGGCATGAGATAAGATAAGGGTAGAGGGTATAAGAAGATATAGACAAAGTACCATAGGAAAATTTGAAGAGTTCAGTCCTGTGTAATAACACCTGATGCTTTCATAACACTTTTTTCTTTTTTTTTTTAGGCAATTGGGGTTAAGTGACTTGCCCAGGGTCATATAGCTAGTAAGTGTCAAGTGTTTGGTCTGAGGCCAGATTTGAACTCAGGTCCTCCTGACTTCAGGCCCGGTGCCCTATCCACTGCACCACCTGCTTTCATAGCACTTTGTACACACTATCTCATTTTGGCCTCACAACAACCCTGTGGGATAGGAACTAATCCATTAGCCCCATTTCGTAGATGAGGAAACTGAGGCTCTGAGAGACTAAGGTTATACAACTAGAAGTGTCAGAGGTTGGATTTGAACTTGTATTCTTGACTCCAAACTCTACCACTCTATCCACTGCGCCACACTGCCTTCCCTTACAAACAGTGTCATGTGACATTAGGTTTTTTACTGAAATGACTGCATCTGTAGTTTGGAAAAAAAAACCATGCTAATTGGGCTTTCACATCTTCCATTAAGATGAGCACCGGCATACTATAGGCTTCATCAGAAGAAAGAACACCACCTTCTGCCTCTGCTTTCTTGACTTTTTAGCAGAAAGGGAACATAATGAGCTTCCTTGGGTGGTAGATTTGATTTTTGGAATCAGCCGTGAGTCATTCATAGCCAAGTCCGATGATGAATGTGGGCGACTGAGCTGGATCACAAATAGGGTGTGATTCTCAAATCATTAAAGCTCATTTTCTGACTCATAAACTGGTTCTTGGTGGCAGCTCCCAAACAGGATTCCAGAAATGTTTTGAGCTAAGGCTGCCTCTTTGGAATGCCTATAGGTATTATCACACACTCTTGAATTTAAAGGCCTTCAATGACTACCCACTGCCTGCTGAGTCTATAATCTGACATTCAAGATCCAATACCCTACCTTTTTAGCCCTAATTAACACTGCTTTCTTGCAGATACCTTATGTTCCAGCCAGAGTGGACAGTTACGGGCCTCTGAACATGTCCTATGTTCCTGTCTTCCATCTTTATTCACCTTTCTCCATATACGTAGGATGGCTTTACCCAACCCCATTTGCCCCATATTGACATCTTAACCTCTCAAGGTTCTATCACATGCTATCTCCTCAATGAAACTGTCTCATCCCTCCCAGCTGAAAGTGACTATACTGGAGTTTGGAAGAAAGGAAGGAAAGAAGGATGGGAGGGAAGGAAGCAAGGAAAGAAGGAAGGAAAGAAGGAAGGAAGACACTCTCTGGGATGTCTAGGTTCTGGTCAGTTTGTTAAAGTCCCATTAACTTCTAGTCACCTTGCCTTGTCAGTACACTATGACTACATCTTATCTCCCCACCTGGACTATGAGCTCACCAAAGGTAGGCACCGACAGTGTCTCTTCTTCCTCCTGTCACCTCCAAGGTGTAGCCTAGCCAGGATTGGGCACATAAATGGTGCTCAGTAAAGATGTGTTGATGTACTGATTGATTTGGGCCCTTCCCTTACCCAGCGAGACATTCTCCGAGATGAGCTGATCTTTAGTCTCCTGGAACTCGTGGCGAACCTGGGCCAGCTGGGCCTCAAAGGCAAACTTTTCCATCTCCTTGGAGATCTGCAACCCCTGAAGCTGTTCATTGAGGTCTGTGATCTCAAACACTCGCTGGTGAGGGAACATTTGAGGAAGGAGACAATTTCCTTTTTATTTTGAGCCAGCTTTCAAACTTAGCCCGGAAGAGTTTATCCTTCACCATCACCTCATCCCATTTCTTTTGATACCTAGAGAAGTAAGGGGTCAGGAGTTTCAGGGGGGCTGAATTGGATGACTTACCCAGAGCTGGCTGAGAAAAGCCCCGGGAGTCTGAGACATTGAGCAGAAAGTCTAAAGGCTGGAAGCATGACTGTTGTTTCTACCTTTCTGGGGAAAACTTCGAATAAGCTCCCTCTGAGTCCTGTTTTAGGGGCATTCAAAATCTATGTTATGATTAATTACAAAACAGATACTATTGGTGGAGGGGAGCACTTCAATACATATTTTAGAATCAAATTTTGAAAGAATTGAGCTAAATCAGATTTACATAAATATCAAATAGCCACTTATGTGATGGTATTTGAGAACAGCACCAAGAAGTCCATCCTTCCCCAAAATATCTGGTTTATGACTCCATTTAGCTCTTTGGGTTAGGCATTGCCCACCCCCATCCCCAATCCCTTTACAATGCAAATCCCTCATTAGAAGAGTAACACAGCAAGTCCCCATTACTTAAATATGAATGAGCTTTTCAGAAAGCTGAGGTTACTCAGTCACCCTAGGCAGAGGAGATAGAACTGCTGAGTGGTGGGAAAGGGCTCAGAAAGACGAGCTGGACAACCCTGAGGTCGGACTGTCAATTTCCCACCATGGCCCAGGGCCCTCCCAGGAGCCAAGCACAGTGACCCCCCAACCCCTGGACTCCTGCTTCCTGGTACTCAGAGCTGGCCTCCGGTACTCCCTGGACTTTCTAACACCCTGCTAGTCAGACCATTAGAGCTGAGAGGGCCCAGGGGTCCATCCATTCCAACCCCTTCATTTTCATTTGTATAGATGGGGAAGCTGAGGCCTGGGGTGAGGGGATAGACTGCTCCATATCCAGAGCTCTTCCCACCAGAGCCAGGAGGGGGACCGAGGGCAGCCCCTCACTCCCAGAGGCCCAGCGTCTGTTGCCCCCATTGCCCCAGCAGACTGTGGAACCCTGGCTGGCTGTTGTCTGTGGCCTCCCGGCTCACTGACTGAACGATCCTCTTCTCCAAGTCCTGGATCTGGATTTGATAAAACTTGCGGATCTCCTCCGTGATGACCTCTTTTGTTGGTTTAGGCGATAGTGGATCACCCTTCTTGCCTTTCTTTTTCCCACCTTCCCCACCTCCTTTTCTCTGCAACTCCCCACTTCCTTTTTTGGGCCCCATGGTGGCTAGGACTTCTAAGGCTTTGGCTACTGCTGCCCCTTTAAAAGGCCAAGCTGTTGCTAAGGAAGCTGCTCCCCACCCCCACACAAGTCCCATACATAGCAACAGGCCAAGAGTAAGGAGATGGATTTAAAGGAGCCCCGTCCCCTCTCAGATCAGTACCTGGGCTTGGACTTGGCTTTACTCATCACTTTTAACTTCTGACCCCACAGGATTGTGATAAAGAAAGGATTTGAGAATATTAAAGTGCTATATAAATTTCTTCTCTCTCCTTTTAAGCTCAGATGTGTGATTTCATTGGTCTAAAGGAACTCCTAGTGAGAAAATTTACTAACTCAAGTCAGTACCTGCTCTGCAATTAATAATCTTAGAGAGCTCCCTAATCAGTTACATGACTTGCCCGGGTCCACACAGCCAGTATGTGTCAGAAGTGCAACTAGAACCCAGGTCTACAGCTTCCTGTCACATGAATGGGAATTCCTGTAATCCCAACCCGGACACCCTCCCATTGAAGTGATAGAGGACCGAAGGACATATTTAGGGGTCTGGAATGCACACAGGCACAAAGGGATAGCCCTCAATTTTCTTCATTCTGGTGATCTTGAAGGGTCCTTCCACACGAGATTTTTGGGGCAACAATATTGAGACAGAAGAGGACCACAGGCCATGATGGTTTCCAAGCTTCTACTGAAGCATGGAAGCTACGGGATAGGTGTAAGATACGCCTTACAATCTAGGGCAGGGTAAGTGTAACCTGAGATCTCCTGGTGGAGGGGGTGTGAAGGTGAAGAGATTTGAGGGAGAGCACAGGATTTTGCATAGGAGCAGACTAGAGTCAAGTGTTAGGGTTGGGGACAGATAAGGTCAAGCTAGCAGTTTTGGTCAGTGAGAGCTAATGATGCCTAGCCTCTGTCTTCTTTCTCCCCACTCCTTCCCTGGAGTGCTGTATTGGGAAGCTCCAGACTTCCTTTACCTGGCTAACCTCTTCCCATCCTCCTCTGATGAGTGAGGAAAAATGGTGCCAAAGGAAAAAGAAAGAAAGAAATCATCAATGATAATGTCATTGCAGCTTGCTATGTATTGTTTTAATGCCTATTTTCAATACTATTTTAAACTGCTAACAAATTACATGACCATTAGCAGTGTCTTGTATAATCTATGAATTTGTGGGGGGGCAGCGTATGTGGAAAAATGGGAGCTCAAGTTTAGAGAGTTTTAAATTTTTTTATTAATTTCTGAGATTATTCTAGAGCATGCTCGCTAGATTGCCTTTGAACCTGGAAAGTTAGCAAGGAGCCCAGTTTGTGTTTGGGGGTAGGAGGGGAGGCAGAGTTGATGGTCCCCAAATTGTACCTTTTAGCGATACTTCTAGCCTAGCATCAGAGAAAACTGCATCAACCCCCACACCCTGCTTCATTATTATTATTCCTACTCACCTGGAAAGGCAAAAATACACTCCTTAGCATATATTCTATTTTCTTCATTTCCACATTCACCTTCTCTAAATTTTAAGCCTGTGCTATTTCACTCCTGGACTATGCAACATTCCAGCTGTTCTCCCTATGTTCTCTCTCTCTGAACCACCCTACACAACATGGCAGTCTGTCTTCCCAGTGCATACTGCCCCACAAGAGGAGGATTCTCAATCCAACCCTTGCACTCTTGTATAGCCAGCTGATTATCCCTTTAAACTCTTCCTGTTCCACAAAATTCAGCCCTTAATTGTATGCCATCTTGTCTTGTGCACTGTTGTTTTCTAGAGGCCTCTGGACACTTAATGTTTCTTAGCCTTAAGTTTCTTAATCTAAAGTGGGGAGCGTTTACCTCACAGGCTTGTTGTGAGACATGTGAAATGTGCTATAGAAATGCTGTTATTTTCTTTCTTTGTGAACCTTCTTCTTCAAACCATGCTGTCTGCACTTTGACTCTCCTTCCCCCACCCCACCCCCTGCCACCTATGGAATTCGGACTCCCACGCCTGCAACCCTGCACTCTGATTGAAGGCTGGGACTGTCATGATTGCATTTGTATCCTCAGCCCAATGTTTGCCACACAGTAAGAGTTTAAATGCTTTTTCATTCATTCATTCATTCATTCATTCATTCATTCATTCATTCATTCATTCATTCATACATACATTCTTCCCAGCCAGATAGAGAACTGCTTGAGGATCCATGCCCTTTCCTCCTTCTACCTTACAGTGCCTAGCACAGGACTGGCTTATGTGAAGTTGTCAGGAATGACTTTTTGATTGATAACGATGGAAGAGCTTGAAAGGAGCAAGACCAACCCTTGGATGGCACCCGATGTGTTTGGGAAAGGAGAAGGGAAAGAAATATCTGGGTGCAGAAATTCCCAAGGGACAAGGGTACGGGTCTCCATTCTGGTTCTTCTTGAAGGGTCCTTTTAACATGCTGGAAAGATGCCTGACCTGAGTTTCAGGAGTCCTGAGTTCTAGACCCAACTTGGTAAAGCCATATGAATACTCCTGGGTCTCAATAGTGAATGTTTATTGTCAATAGATAATACAATACTACAGTAGAGATGATAATCCCTGTCCACCTCCTAAGGTTATTATGAGGATCAAAGGATCAGTCCATCATCACTATTGGCAATAGCCTCCTAACTGATCTTCCTGTGCTTTTGTTCTCACGATCCAGACTCCATATAGCTGCCAAACCAGCAATCCTAAAACAGCTCTCATTCCATTGTTCAAGAAGCTCCTGGCCTCCTAGTACTTCTAAGATAGAATCTAGATCCCTCCGATGGGC
Organism: Phascolarctos cinereus; assembly: GCF_003287225.1. Lineage (NCBI taxonomy): Eukaryota > Metazoa > Chordata > Mammalia > Diprotodontia > Phascolarctidae > Phascolarctos > Phascolarctos cinereus. The sequence goes on from NW_027555625.1 coordinate 268,932,776, forward strand.
ACTTAAAGTCCTTCACAGATTGGTTCCAGCACTCTCTAGGCTGATCTTACATTGTTTTCTATCATGTTTCAGCCAAACTGGCTTACTTGTTCTTTCTTGTGTGAGATAGTCCATCTCTCACCTCTAGGCTATTGCCCACGCTGTCCTCTGTGCTAGGAGTGCCCCGCCCCCCCACTCCCCTCTGCCTCCTGGAATCTCTAGCTCCTTTCAAGATTCAGTTCAGGTGCCACCTTCTATACTGGTCCTTTCTTGATCCCCTAGTGATTAATGCAACCCCCCCCCGAAATTACTTTATATTTGCTCATTTATGTGCATGTTGTATGTCCCCTTCCCCCAGTAAATTGTAAGGTCTTTGAAGACATAGTAATAATGATAGTAATTGTTCAATTGTGTCCAACTCTTCATTGACCCCATTTGGGGTTTTCTTGGCAAAGATATTGGAGTGGTTGCTATGTCCTTCTCCAACTCATTTTACACATGAGGAAACTGAGGCAAACGGGGTTAAGTGACTTGCCCAGCTAGTAAGTGTGTGAGGTCAGATTTGATCTCAGGTCTTCCTGACTCCAGGCCTGGCATTCTATCCACTGCACCATCTAGCTGCCCCCGGTAATAGGAATAGTTAGCATTATATTGTGCTTTAAGGTTTGTAAAATGCTTTACAAATATTATCTCATCTAATCCTTACAACCACCCTGGGAGGTAGGTGCTATTATCATCCCCATTTTACAGATGAGGAAACTGAAGCTGAGATGGGTGAAGTGATTTCCCCAGGATCACACAGCTAGAAGCATCTGAGGCAGAATTTGAATCCAGGTCTTCCCATCTCCAGGTCCAATTATCTATCCTTTGGGCCACCCAGCTGCCTCTAGACCTTGAACTGAAATGAGACAGTGGATGTGAACGCTCTCAGGAAAGTTCAAGGTGGCTGTGTAAGCGTAAGGCGCTTGTGTTATGATTTTTTTAGGGGAGTCACATGGTCTTGATTTCCCTGTGGCCAGCTTCTTACTGTTTTTTTCTGAGTGTCATTGGTTAGAGCAGACAGCCTGGACAACTATAGGCAGCCATCAGGCGTGATGCCTGACGCCATCAGCATTACCGGCTGTCCTGGCAACAGAATATTAAGTAGATTCACAGGGTGGTAGATTTAGAGCTAGAAGGAGCCTCAAAGTTACACAGGTAAGTAGCAGAGTCGAGATTTGAACCCAGATCCTCCAACTCAAAATCCAGTGTTCTTTCTACCGAATCACACTGCCTCCCAAGTGGGACTCCAGAGAAAGAAGCACCAGGGCTGTGTAGATGGGGCTCCTGTGCACCTCAGGAAGGCCAACTGTTGCAGCTCCTCAAACCCCACTACAGCTCATAAATGCCAGATGGGCACATTGGGGGCCAGGCTAGTGAGAGAGCAAGGATTAGGCAAGGCCCCCCTTGTCCTTCAAGGGAAGAGGAGCTACTTTAATTAGTTACTGTGTCCCCCAGCCCCCAGGAAAAGGTCACCAACAAAGGGGCATACATAGAGTGTAGGGTTTTCAGCATTTGAGATGGGATGTGGAGGGTAAAGTTGGAACTGAAGTCTCTGCTCCCTTTGTTCGCCACAACCCTCTGTCTCTCTGAGAAGACAAGATGTATGAGCTAGTATCAAAGACATCCATCCATTGTGATGCCTCATGGGACAGACAAACAGCTTCATAGCAGAGACTATGTAGGAAGCCAAGCAATCCATGACGCGAAGGATTCAGACCCCTAAGGTCCCACTCCCCACCCTGAGAGGCAGGACCCTACCAGAGTTCTGCCTTTGTTCCACAAGGGGCCGGCCTTGAGACCTCCCCCAATCTGGATCTCACTTTGCCCACCTATCAAATGACCAATAACTGTTTCTCCACCTACCTCATGGTGATGTTGGGAGGAGAAACCACCAGGTGTGCAGTTTCCTGGCAGTGCCCTCCATTAGAATGGAAGCTCCTTGTGAGGAAGGGTTGCTCCATTCTTGCAGCCCCAGCCCCTAGTCCAGTGTTGGGCCCATAGGAGGCATTTAACAAGTGGTTGATTGGGAGGGGCGGTGCCAGGGAAGGAGTTGGGTTGATGCGGACAGTGAAGCACCTGTCCTCTCCCTTCCTTATATATGCTCTGATTTCTGACACTCGGTCTTTCTGGGTTTGTTTTGAAAGGAATCACAGAAGAGTCACAGTCCTTCATTAGCTGATTCACCTCAAGTGTCTGTTTTCCTTTGCCCTCCCTGAGACAATGTGGTGTTACCTATCCTGACATTTCTAGGTGCTACACCTTTGCCCAGGGGCTACCCTCCATGTAGAGACCTCAGGCTTCAGGTAAGGTTTTGAAGGAGGCTGAAAGAAGGGGCCTCTCTCCTGGCCCAGACCTTTTTTATGGGGAAGTATGGCTCATCAATGGAAGGTCCCTCCAAACTCTCTCTGCCCATTGGAGCTTCATGAAGAGTTCCTTCCATCCTTTTGGCCTGGGAAGAGGCTCATCAGTGTTTAATGGTTGACCCAATCTGGAATGGGTTGGCAGAGAGGTGTCTCGTGAAGCAGTCTTGGGCCCCTATAAGAAAAAGCAGGATCTCCTTGCCTTAGAGGGTTCTCAGCTGGCACCATATCATGGGCAGGCACCAGGGCTTCTAGCTCAAGGGCAGGGGAGGGGAAGGGCTCAGGCACCAGCATGGATTCTCTTCCATTCCTGTGTAATAACCATTTTATAAAGCATTTACCTTCTCTCCCACCCTTGCCCAGGAAATAAAGATGAGGCCACCAAGATCCAAGCCTGCATTTCTTCTTCATGCATTTCTTCTTTCACTTCCCCCTTTGCTAGAACACAGGGCCAAGGAATGGGGAAGGTGGTGCTATTCCTGCTGTCCCTCCACACTGGGGTACAGGTGGAAAGCCGGCATGCTGACCTGCTTGATCTCTCTCAAAATTTGAGGTCTTGGAATCTGGAAAAGAAAAATTCAGGGAAAGGGAGAGGCCTGAGCTCTGTCCTCTTGCCTCTTCACCCCATCCCTTCCACATATCAGGAAACAGCTGCCTCTGGGAGGGTCCTCCCTTTATGTCCTCGACCTCATGCTCCACCTCACCTCAGGGTTGCTGAAGGCTTTAACAGATCTAAGATTTCTGAACGTAGCAGCATCTTGGCCATCCTCGGTGGTTGAGGGTGGATGAGGCACCAGGCCCAAGTCCCCAATCCTGTAAGGCTGAATGTTGGCCAGTTGCTGGAGCAAAGGTAGGGGCTCAGGCTGCTTAAAACTGAGAGGAAGGAGGATTAAGGAGACCCCCAAAAGGAGCCCACCTGTAAGACCCCTCTCCCCCAATTGTGCATACTTTAAGACCCAGCCCAAATCTCTCCTCCTTAACGACAACTCTAAAGCCAGATCACCACTCACCTCTCTTCAGTAGTCATCAAGGACTGGATTGAGGGGGAATTGATTGGGGGAGGCACAAACTCAGGGATATGGGGCCCCACCACCACAGCCTCATTCAGCATATCCAACAGCTGCTGAAGCATCTCCTTCCTCCCCAGCTGGAACAAGATGTCTATCTTGCAAGCCTCGGTTTTCTCAGGGTGTGCCTGGGGAATGGGAATCAGAAGGAAGATAAGCCTAACGTTTGGCCCTATGAGCTCTCCCCAACTCCCCCACTCCACCTGCTTCCATCTGCACGGGTCTGCATGAGTATTACAGTAGTGAAACTCAGAACCCATCTCACACACAGTGATTTACCACTTCGGGTGTTTGGATTAGCACCCCAGACCAGGGTTATCTCCTTGTGGCCCATGAGGAAACTGAGGGCAAGAGATGGAACATGACATGCTTTGTGACATGTGTCAAATCACTCCCTATTTCTGGGACCCAGTTTTTTTAATCTGCAAAATGGAGAAATTAAACGATAATCCCTAAGGCTCCTTCCACCCTTAGCATTCTATGGTTCTAGACAAGAAGTGACTTGTCCAAAGTCATACGGAGAGTTAATGGCAGAGATGACAGCAGAATCTAGGCCTCCTTGAGCTTCCCTTTCCTACCCTGTTATGGTGAGAGCTAAATGAGATGAAGGATGTGAGAGCACTTTGTCCACTGGAGCTGCTGGGAGTAGCCATGATGGAACATTAAGTTTGTTTAAAGGGTTGGGTCCTCCCCTTGTTACTCAGTATCTGCTCATTGACAACCTGCCAAGGGGCAGGTTGTGTGGTATACATTTTCTTTTTTCTTTTTTCTTTTTTTTTTTTAGGCAATGGGGTTAAGTGACTTGCCCAGGGTCACACAGCTACTGAGTGTTATGTGTCTGAGACCGGATTTGAACTCAGGTACTCCTGAGCATGGTATATATTTGTGATTGAACAGTTCTCCTCTGGGATCTTAGCCTTGACTGGCCACACCTCAAGCAAGGGTCTACATACTCACCTTTAGCAAGTCCTGGAGGTGGCAAGTGGCTTTGGTCAGCAAAACCTCCAGGCTTTGTCGATTATCCCTTTCCTTTTCCAGCTCCCTTCTCAGTCTCTTCCCCTCAGTCTTCTGACTATTCAGTTGCAACCTCAAGCTTTTTATCTTGTTCCTGGGGATCCAGGAACAGAGGACCATGAGGGGCTGGCTTGCCACCACTGTATCCCCTCACCCTGCACTAGATAAAGTGCTGGACTTGGAGGTAAGAAGACCCCAAGTTCTAATCCTGCCTCAGACACTTCCTAGTTGTGTGACCCTGGGCAAGTCACTTAACCTCTCTCAGCCTCAGTTTCCTCATCTGTAAAATGAGGCTAATAAAGCACCTATTTCCCAGGGTCATTGTGAGGATCAAATGAAGTACCATCTACAAAGAACCTTCAAGTACTATATAAACACTAGCTATCATCATATTATTATTATCACCATTACCACCATCATTACTATCATTATCATCATCGTCATTATTGTAATTATTATCATCGTGATTCTCATTATATGGTGATGATGATGATAGGAGGAGTATGGTGGGCTGTAAGTAGGAGCTGCACTCAGGAGCGGCTGCATTTGTCAGGATCAACACCTCTCAATGCTGCTTCTTGACTATGAGAAGTACACAAATGGCTTGGTCACTCCCTGTGTCTAGACTGGTCTGGAACTGCCTCTGAGTAAATTGTTATTCTTAGAGCTAGAAGCGACATCAAGAGATCATGTATCTGTCTCTTACATCCCAGAGGAGGAAACAGAAGCCCAGAGAATGGAGGTGTCTGTGTTCAAGCCATGCAAAGTTTGTAACGGGGTCAAGGGTGGGAGCCAGATCACTCCACTCCCAGGTTAGTGGCCTTTCCATGGCCCCATCCTAATATTCTCCCAATAAATACTTGGGGATTCATTGGTTAGTTACCCCATGTGAACAGAGCTCTGGCTTCTTCTGCTAAGTACTAAGTTTATTGGGGTGAATTTTCCACCCACCCCACACCTTTTCTTCACTCCCCTGGAGTAGGGGTAAAGTCATATTACTTTAGCTCTTTATTATCTTCCTCCACCTGCTGAAAAGCAATCTCTGCCTGACTCAATATTATCTGAAGCTGGTCAGCTTCAATTTCTGCATGCTGCTGCTCCTGGCACTTTTCAGAAAGAAGTTGGATCACCTAGGGGAGAAAGGAGAGGCCAAGAGACAGTAACTACATAAGCAGCAAATAAGACCTGCTCTCATCCCTGGGTAGGTTGGGATCTTCTCAAGGTGGTTTACAGGGTTGAAGCAAATCATCTTGTGCTTTCTCCACATCCCCAGTGTATATAATAATTTAAATACATATGTGTCTGTGTGTGTGCATACATATATTTAACAAATGAATGTTGTTTCCCTTGCCTAAAAGAAGGCCCCCCCCATCTACCCAAATCTTCACTACTCTTTAAGTCCCACTTCAGTGAAGCATTTCCTGATGGTCCCAGGCCTTCCTGATCTTCTCCCTGCTCTCCCTTTCATTTGTCTGAAGTGTTTATTTAGCACCTTGCTGTCTTGTGACATCTCTTGTATTGCCTTGTAAAGTTATCTCTTGTACTCTCTAACATGTAATTCATGAGTCTTTCTCCCCAACTAGGCTTCTAAGCTCCTTGAGGGTATCAACCATCTTTATACAGAAATAGTTCTATTACCAAAGAGGATGCATTCCAGTGAGATACATCCAATCACATGACATCTCTTTGGGTTTAACAGGTGGTTTTGAAATGTGGGAGGACAAAGGAGGGCCATACTGTCCTAGTACCTGCCTTGTGAAGAAGAGGAAGTTTTTAAAAAAGCTCTATGCCCCCGCCCCCCAAAAAAATTGTGATTGAAAGCTTCCAGAAGTGGAAATAATACAGAAGACCTAGGAATGAGTTCCAGAACTTTAAATAAGAGAGGTTATGGCATGGAAACATCATGAAATATGAATTCAGACTGAAATGTGACTGCTAGGAAGGTTCCTGGCATGGAGATCTTCAGGCCAAGAAGTTTCCAACTCACTAGCTCTTTCAGGAGATGGAAGAAGGGAAGAAGGAGAGGGGAAAAGGGAAGAATGGAAGAGAGAGGAAAAAAGGAGGTGGGGCCCTTTTTGCGTTTCTCAAGGACAGTCTGATTATTCTCATGACTTGAAGTCTGTCAGTACCTCTGTAGTGGACAGCTCCCTGGCAGCCACCAAAACCTTGGATGTAAATTTTCGTTTTTAAAGATGCTCGATTTTAGCAAACTTTTGTTAGCTGCCTGCTCTGTGCCAAACACTGTACCAGGCACTAGGGCAGATTAAAAAAGAAAGACGTAGCACACTCTCCCCTACTTTCATTCGTTTAGGTAGTACTGTATTTCTTCTAGTCTTCATCCTGATTCTCTACCTGTTCACCCTGGTCTCCCATAGCACCCCTTCCCCACTTTTAACTCTATTTCACTGCTGATGGCAGGAGGGGGCAGGGGAGCTAGTCCCAAAGAAAAAAAAATTCTCTCTTCCCTCTGCCCTTATCCCAGCTTCCTTACCTTTATCAAGGATTCAGTCCCCTGGTAAGCCCTCCTTCTAGAACATGCACGTCATAACCCTTCTCACTTCTGACACAGCAGGCCTTACCTTGATGTGAGTGAGGCTGTTTTTGGCCATGGTCTTCTCATCTCTCTCCAGAAGGGCCAGCTGTTTGCACAGCTCCTCCTTCGACTCTTTCAGCACATTATTCTCCTTTATCTGCTCCAAGTTTCCAGAGTTTATTTTGGCCAGACCCAGAGCCACCGTCACGTTCTCCCGAATAGCTCTCTTTGTTGTCTCTGCCATCTGGGAGCTAGAAAACCTTCGAAACTCAGCTGCCACTGTGTTTATACGATGGATTATGTCCTTCCGAAGTCTTTGTGGAATAGAGAAAAGGACTAGTATGATGCCCAGGGCCTTAGGTATTCTTGGAATTCAATTTCAGATCCCTCTTCCCTCAAGCCAAAAAAACCCCCCAAAACCGCTGGTCTCTCTTAGTCCCTGGGATTTTCTGTTGTTCTCCAATCTCATGCCTTACAAACTGGTCATGGAGTTATGCAGTCTAGACCATCAGAGCTAGAAGGAACTCCAGAGAACATTTAGGCCAATACCAATCCTTTGTGGATGAGGAAACTGAGGCCTAGCATATACACAGGCTTATGCAAGGTTACACAGCTAGAAACTGAGAGGTAGATTTCCCCAGACTCCTATTTCAGTTGCCTAAGCTTGTTTGACAAGATGTCCTACTGGATCTCCTCTGATCTGGGTGAATAACACTCCTCCAGAGGCATTTAGATACCAGGAGAAGAGCCCTCACTCTTTTATTTCACCCCATCCTGTACTCCCACCACTCCCATCCCCCAACCCACTGTTACCAATAGGTGGCTCAAACCTTTCTTTATCCATCAAAGCCTTCCTTTCCATGTGGCAAACATACGACTTGTAGTCATCTCGCTGCTTCTTCAGCTGATCCTCCAAAAGGGAAAACTTGGCCAAGAGATCAGCTTTCTGGAATTGGAACTCCTCTAGGGCAGCCAGCTTACCCCCTGTCCAGAAAAGACACGTAAGGAAGTAGGCCCCAGCACCCTCAAAAGTCTCCAACTGGCCTGAGGGTGGCCTGGAGCATGTGGAATGATTCACCCCTGGGCATAGGCTCCTCAGGCAGAATTCTTCTCAGCAGCCCACCTCCACTACTTCCCAGCTTGTCAGCGACCTAGTTCGGCCCAACTGATCCAGCCATGTTTGCCACAGCTTCCTAACTCACACCCTCTGCTTCACGCAGTCTTCTTAGTCTTTCCTTTGCCTAGCATACCCAGTGACTTTTTGGTTTTTGGCCAATCGAAACCTCCCCCTTGGTAAGCCCTCTCTCCTTTTCTTCCATTTGTTTAGAGTAGACTTATCTTTCAAGACTTGGCTTAAATCCCACTGTCTCCTTTCTTGACCAGTCTACCATGACTTCCCCCTTTTCAGAAATCTAGAACACTTATTCAAGATGTGGCTGATTGACTTCAATATCCAAATGAGTGCTGTCCCCTTCAAAATGGTTTCCTTGGGGAACTGTACATTTATTTGAATGATCACTTGTCCTGTCTCCAGTCCAACCCTCACAGCCATTGTCTTGGGAAGCAACCCCTGTGTAGATGTGGTCTGGTAACTGTTTCCGGTGGTGCTGCAAGCACAGCTGCTGAAGACCCAAAAAAGAAAGTTGCCACCCAAATCCTTGGCATTGTCAAGTGGTTCTAGATCATAAACTGATAGGAATTCATCAGTGGAAATGACATGAAAGATGGATTTGTGTGTGGTAATGAACGTGTTACCATCTACTTTGATGCTCTACTGTAAGAACCATGGGACCTCTCCATGACTTGCAGCTATGTTCTATACATGTCATCTCTCCCATTAGAAAGGGGCAGAGCTGCCTTCTTTTCTCATTGGTAACCCCAGCACTTACAGAACAGTGCTTTGCACATAGTAAGTGCTTAAGAAGCACTTTTTTCATTCATTTAATTTCATTCTTTCATGTGGACATTGATTTTAAAACTCCTCTTAATGAGCAGAAATAGAGCTAGTTCCAGAGCCAGAAGAGCTAGGTTCAAATCCCAGCTCTGACCTTTACTGCCTATGTGACCTTAAACAAATCATTCAGCCTCCCCAGGGCCTCGATTGCCTCATCTGCAAAATGAGGGGGTTGGAATACATGATCTCTGAGATCCCTTCTAGGTCTCTTTATATGATTTATGACCATAAGCTTTACAGCTAGACAGGCTTATCTAGTCTAACTACTTCATCTTATGGAGGAACAAGGATCAGAAAAGGTTATGTGATCTGTCCAAGGTCATACAGCTAGTAGTAAGTGGAACTTTGATATATATATCCATGTCCTCTGACTCCAAATTAATTCCATGCTGGTCTACCATGCCATGCTGACCTTTAGACATTGCAGGACTCTCTTTTTGTTAGCTTCATTGGTGGCAAATCACCATCTCTTGAAATTTGGATGAAAATAGATATAAGTAATTTATAATTATGTCTGATGAAAGAAATGGTAACTGGACTAGATTATGTATTTTGGGATCACAAACAAGATGTGACTTTTGTTTCAACACTAATTTTTTTTTTTTGCTCCAAATCACTATTGATTAGAGAAATGCAAATCAAAACAACTCTGAAGTATTACATCACACCTATCAGATTGGCTAACGTGACAAAACAGGAAAATAATAAATGTTGGAGAAGACGTGGGACAATTGGAACATTAATACATTGTTGGTGGAGTTGTGAACTAATCCAACCATTCTGGAGAGCAATTTGGAACTATGCCCAAAGAGCGATAAAAATGTGCATGCTCTTTGACCCAGCAATAGCACTTCTAGGGCTGTATCCCAAAGAGATCACACAAATGGGAAAAGGACCCCACATGTACAAAACTATTTATAGCAGCTCTTTCTGTGGTGGCAAAGAATTGGAAATTGAGAGGATGCCCATCACAAGCTGTGGTATATGAATGTAATGGAATACTATTGTGCTAGTAGAAATGATGAGCAAGCAGACTTCAGAAAAATCTGGAAAGACTGATATGGACTGATACTGAGTGAAGTGAGCAGAACCAGGAGAACATTGTACACAGTAACAGCCACGTTATGCTATGACTAACTTTGATAGACTTAACCCTTCTCAGCAATGCAAGGATCTAGGACATCTCCAAAAGTCTCATGATGGAAAATGCTATCCACATCCAAAGAAAGAACTATGGGGTTTGAATGCAGATCGAAGCATACTATTTGCTCTTTTTTTCTTCTGTTTTGTTTTGTTTCTTCTTTCTTGTGGTTCCTCCTGTTAGTTCTAATTCTTATTTACATGACTAATGTGAAAATATGTTTAATAGGAATATATATGTAGAGCCTATATCAGATTGCACACTGTCTTAGGGAGGGAGGTGAGAAAGAAGGGGGAGAAAATTTAAAACTCAAAATCTTATGGAACTGATTGTTGAAAACTAAAAATAAATTAATTAATTAAAAAACACTAATTTTTTTAAATTTTATTCATTAAGTGGCCCTGAAGGCAATCCTTGAAGAGGATTCCAGAAATGATTTAAGCAATGGCAGCCTTTCTGAAATAAACTCACAGCTTCTCAAAGGGAATTACTTTGACAGGGCACTACCCCTTGAGATGTCTAAGTTCTGGTACATTTGTTAAATGATCACATTCATTATTTTCTAGTTCTACTTCTTTGAGTAAGAGTTTGGCATTTAACATTTTCTGGTTTACTGTGTGTTTCTTAAGTCCTTACCTAGATAAGTAATCACTCTTGAGGTCAGGGATCTGCCTTTTCCTCCTATCTCATCCATGGTGTAGCCTAGGTCGGTGGCTGAATTCCTTGGAATCATTCAGTGAAGATGTTATAATGGCCTGCCTGATTTGAGCTCTTCCCTTACCTAACATGATATTCTCCATGGTGAGCTGGTCTTTGGTCTCCTGGAACTCATGGCGTACCTGGGCCAGCCGGGCCTCAAAGGCATCCTTCTCCATCTCTTTGGAGATCTGCAGCCCCTGAAGCTGAGAATTAAGGTCAGCGATCTCATCCACACGTTGGTTAAGAGTTCGTTTCAGGAAGGAAACAACCTCCTTTTTGTTGTGGGCCAGCTGGTTAAACTCCTCCTGGAACACTTTGTCCTGCTGGGAGAACTCATCCCACTTCTCTTTGTACCTGGGGAAGGAGGAAGGTGAGGGTTGGAGGAGCAAAGTCCTTTCCTGCCATATGGTTGTAAGAGCTGGAACAAGATGCTCAAGGGAATAAGGCTTCAAGAGAGGTTGTCTACAGGTCCCCTACTGATTTTTCCTACCCAGTTAGGAAGGAGACAATGAGCAAAATGTGTAGGAAATAGAGTCATTGATGCTTTCTTCCTACTTCCTGGGAGAAAAGCACAAGAAGAAAATAGCAGGTCCAAAGATGCCATAAGTATACCAGAGATCAACATGTGGCTTTAATATTATAGAGCTATGAATGGAACTCTTCAAAATGGAACTCTTCAAAGCCAGGGCCAAACTGATTTGGAAAGAGTCAAAGAATTTGTGTGTATGTAAAAGAGCAGGTGTCTTCCCTGCTGTGATTGCAGGACAGCACCACACTTTCCAAAGACTCTCCAGTGGCCTATGACTGATGCTTGAGGTGCCATCAATCATAATCCATCCCTGTGGATTGCCCTACCCATCCCTTGTACAATTCAAATCCCCCACTGGAAGGCTAACACGCCAAGTCCCCATTACTTCAACACGAATGAGCTTTTCAGAAAGCTGAGGTTACTCAGTCACCCTAGGCAGAGAAGATAGAGCTGCTGAGTGGTGGGAAAGGGCTCAGAAAGATGAGCTGGACGACCCTGAGGTCAGACTGTCAATTTCCCACCATGGCCCAGAGCCTTCCCAGGAGCCAAGCACAGTGACCCCTCCACCCCTGGACTCCTGCTTCCTGGTACTCAGAGCTGGCCTCTGGTACTCCCTGGACTCCCTAACACCCTGCTAGTCAGACTGTTAGAGCTGAAAGGGCCCAGGGGTCCCTCCATTCTAACCCCTTCATTTTCATTTGTATAGATGGGGAAGTTGAGGCCCAGGGTGAGGGGATAGACTGGCTCAAGGTCACAGAGTTAGTTGGAGGCAGAGCTAGGCTTCTTGGCTCCATATCCAGAGGCAGGAGGGGGACTGAGGGCAGCCCCTCCCTCCCAGGGGCCCAGTGTCTGTTGCCCCCATTGCCCCAGCAGACTGTGGAACCCTGGCTGGCTGTTATCTGGGCCTCCTGACTCACTGACCTGTCAAGCCGATTCTCCAGGTCCCGGATTTGGATGTGGTAGAACTCCTGGGTCTCTGTTACGACTTCTTCGATGGCCTTAGTAGCTGCTTGGATTTCTGTCTTCTTCTTCTTCTTCTTCTTGCCCTCTCCTTTTTTCTTAGGAGCCATGGCTGACTGCAGCTATTGCTCCTTTAAAAGACCAAGCTGTTGCTAAGGAAGCTGCCCCCTCTATACATAGTAACCAGCAGAGAAGGAGTTGAATTTAAAGGAAACTTGACCTCCTCCAAGTTGGGACTGCGTTCATTAGTATTTTCCTATCCCTTCTCCTTGCCTCATTTGAATATGCAAAAATATCTCCCTTGCCTGCATTTTCTAACCCTCTGCATTCTCCGAGATGCTTCCTAAAAAATCAGGCTTTTATTATCTCTTATCTGCAGTAGCCTATTGTAAAAGATTTTTATCTTATTTGTATTTATGCCTTTTGTTTCTATAGAACAATCATTTTTGAACACAATGAACCATCCCTTGTAACAAAGATTTTAAAAGAAAGTTGGGGGAGGGGGTTGGAGAACAGCAAAACTAATCAATACCAATATTCTCTACCCATAGTCCTCCACATTTGCAATGAAGTGAGTAGTTTGATCAGCTCTTCTCTGGGGCCCAGCTTGGTTGTTCTCATGACACAGGATTCTGTTTCTTCTTTGTTGTTGATATTTCCATTTCCATTTTTGTGGTCATTGTGTATATCTTTTTCCTGGTGCTACTTAGCTTACTTTGCATTTGTTCATAGATCAGAGGGTCATAGATTTAGAGGTGTAAGGAGCCTTAGAGATCACCTTGTCCCACTCCCTTATTTTAAAGATGAGGGACTGAGGTCTAGAAAGGTAAATGACGGCAGCTAGGTGATAGTGGATAGAGCACCAGCCCTGGATTCAGAAGGACCTGAGTTCAAATCTGGCCTCAGACACATAACACTTACTAGCTGTGTGACCCCAGGCAAGTCACTTAACACCATTGCCTAGCAAAAAAAAAAAAAGGTGACTTCTGTAAGGTCATATAGGTCATAAATGGCTGAGCTGGGAACCCATCCTCTGACTCCAGATACAGCTATCTTCCCACTGAACCATATTAATGCCTTGTATGAATTGATAGGACTAGCACCTCTGCTGTGAGGGCTTGCCAAGCTCTTTTAGGGGTGCTCATCTACCTTTGGTATCTACTTGACATCCAACTCTCATTTGTAGTGCCAAGAACTTGTAGCATGTGCAGTGACCATGCCCCAGTAAAGCCATCTTGGCAGATGGACTAACCCAAGTTGAGGGTAACTGACAAGTCTCCAACCCATCAGTGAGTTAGGGAAATGTCTACCCCAAGCATGGGAAGACTTCCCCCAGTGGAACAGTCTGATGAGAACAATTTGTTCCAACAGCCATGAAGACAATTGAACAGGTGCTGTGGAGCAATTAGAGCTTAGTCAGACATGGAAGATGCCAAGGTCATCCACTGCATCCCAGGCCCCCATTGGTCATCTTGACTTTGCCTCTGGACTTTGATGACTCTGGAAGATTGAGTGATGCTGACAACTTTGCGCAGGTCTGCCTCATTTCAATCCACTCACAACTCACTCCATCATGTCACTGGCTCTCTTTGAAAACGAAGGACAAACACCAATAACAACACCACCTGCATTCTTGCATCATAACTTGTTTAGGCTTCCCCCCATCTACGAACGCCTACTTTGTTACCAGTCCTTCCACAATTGGCTTCCATGCTTTCTTTCACACCCCTCCAACCCTTGCTACACAATGCTGGTTCTTCTCCTACCTGTCTGTCCACTCCATTTTGCTCTCCTTTGCTGTGTCTACATCCTGGTCACAACCTGTACCTGTAGGTGCCCCCAGTGCTCTGGCCTGGACCCCCTTCACTTCTCCCTCCATGCTGTTTTGCTTGATAATCTCTTCAGCTCTCATGGATTCAATCATCTCTCTGCAGCTGATGCTCAGATTTATTTAACCAGCCTTAATATTTCTCCTGACCTATAGTCTCCTATCTCCAACTAACTATTGGATATCTTGAACTGGATATCCTGCAGACAGCTTAAATTTGACACATCCAAAACAGAGTTCATCTTTCCCCCCAAAACTTCTTCTCTTCCTAACTTCCTTATTAGTGTCAAAGGTACCATCCTCCCCCAGGGCTCCAGGCTCACAACTTAGGTGTCATCCCCTCCTCCTCACTCTCTCTCACCCCCCTCATAACCAACCAGTTGCCAAGTCCTGTTGATTCTACCTTTTTTCAAACACCTGTTCTATATGCCCCCTTCTCTTTTCTGACGCTGCCAGTGTCCTGGTACAGGACCTCATCATCTCACACCTGGGCCACTGCAATAGCCCTAGTTGGTATCTTACCACCCTCCACTCAGCAGTCAAATTGATCTTCCTAAAATATAAATCTGATTATCTCTGTCTCTGTCTCTGTCTCTCTCTCTCTCTCTCTCTCTCTCTCTCTCTCTCTCTCTCTCTCTCTCACACACACACACACACACACACACACACACACACACACACACAGAGAACCTCTCAGATTTGCCTTTTAAAGCCCTTCACAACTTGGTCCCCTCCTACCTTTCTAACCTTTTTACACCTTACTCCCCTTCTCCTTCTCCTTGATTCAGTTCCACTGGGCTACCTTACTATTTCTCACAGATGACATTCCATTTATCTCCTGACTCCAGGCACTTTCACTGGCTATCCCCCAGGCCTGGAATGCTTTTCCTGCTTATGTCCACCTCCTGGCTTCTCTGGCTTCCTTCAGGTCCTAGATAAGATCCCACCTTCTGTAGGAAGCCTTTCCTCATCCACCTTGCCTTCCCTGTATTGATTATATTCTATTTATCTTGTACACAGTTTTGTGTTGTAGTAGACAACATTGGACTGAGAGTACCCTGAGAGCCAGGACTGTCTTTGGCCTTTCTCTGTATGTCCGGTGCCTGGCAGAGGGGGCACTTATTCACAAATACTTATTGACTGACCAGAACTCAAGACCTTCAAATTCTTCAGATGTTAACTTTTCAGCTTGATTTCAGCTTTATTACCTATTTACTCGCACTACCCTCCACAATGCAGCTAAACTGGATTGCCCAAAGAGACTCCACGATGTCATTCACCTGAATCTTTGCTCACTTGGTTTGTTTCTGTTGTCTGAGATGGCCATGTTCCTCTTCTCCCTCCTTGATTCCCTCCCCACCTTA
The DNA here is from genome assembly GCF_003287225.1 of Phascolarctos cinereus. Classification (NCBI taxonomy): domain Eukaryota; kingdom Metazoa; phylum Chordata; class Mammalia; order Diprotodontia; family Phascolarctidae; genus Phascolarctos; species Phascolarctos cinereus. Next base: position 268,948,246 of record NW_027555625.1, read on the forward strand.
CCCAATCCTATGTATTCATAGGAGCATCACTGGATCACAGACTTAGAGCTGGGACAGACCCGAAAGGCTATCTCAAAGGCCCCCCTCATGTTACAGATGAGGGAACTGAAGCCAAGAGATTAAGTGACTTGCCTAGGGTCACAGAGACAGTTAATAAATGTCTGAGACAAGCTTTGAACTCATTCTTTAAGGCCTTTCAATTCCCATCTTCTTCGAAGCAACTTTCTGTGACACTCCAGCTTGATAGGGCTTCTCTCTCTTCAGAAATCATATAGTATTTTGTACCTTCTTTATGATACCACATTCTGTCTTTTTTTTTTTAAGGCAATTGGGGTTAAGTGACTTGCCCAGGGTCACATAGTCACATTCTGTCTTGAAAGACTATTAGAAAATTTTTGGAGAGAGGGGTATCCTAATCTTGTTTGCTCCTAATTTTTATTTACCTTGAAGGCAGATACATCTCTGTGTCTCCCACAAAGCCCAGCACCGTGCACTAAAAATAGAGGCACTTCAGACCCAAATATTAGTATGCTTGACTTAGGCCTCGGCAGCTTTAGAGCATCAAAGATCAGAGGATCATAGATTCAGAACTGTAAGGTATCAACCCCCCTCATTTTACAGATGGGGAAACTGAGGCTGAGAAGTTAAATGAGGGTCACACAGATAGTGAGTGCCAGAGTTCAGGTCACACCACGCCTTCTGCCATCCCCAAGAGATAGCTGAACTAAGGTTCAGCTACTTTCCCAACTGGGATCTGCTCCTGACCTATCCTGTCACCAAGGTTGCCTACTCCTCCTCCCTTACCCCATGTTCTTAGAGGAGTATAAGACCCTTGTCAAGATTTGAACTTGAATTTTCCTGACTCCAAGCCCAACACTATATGGAGTGTGCCACCTACCTGCCTCTAGGGATGATCTAGTCCAACCCTTTCATGTTACAGATGAGGAAACTGTGGCCCAGGGAAACTGAGTTGCCCAAGGCCACACAGGTGGTAGGGGAAGAAATCAGAGTCTAATCTAGGACTTGGTGCTTCTTAAACTGTGGGCTGGGACCCCAAATGGGATTGTGAAAAATTTGGCAACAGTAAAAGGTTTCTGAATGCACAACGACCAAAAATTAATTAAAAATCAAACATGTAAAAAATATGAGGTGTTTCTGGCAATGCCTGTCCATACTGCATCATGCAACTTCACTGCAGCCTTGGTTTTGAACACAAAGCATGCGCACTTTGCACGGCACATGCCTCAGGCCATGCAACATCTACACTGCCAAAACATGAAAAGGGGTCCTGAGTGAAAAAAGATTAAGAAGCCCTCATTTAGGTTCTCTGGTTGCAAATCCATGGTTCTCACCACCCCATGTTGCCCCTCAGACTGGGACGCAGAGCTGCTGAATCTCTGACTCTGATCTCTGACCATTCATCTGTCCCAAAAGGAAGTCAGTGGTTTAGGACTTTTTTTTAAAGAGCTGGCACAGCCCTTAGAGATCATCTAGTCCAATTCCCTTATTTTATAGATTAGGCAAGATGTCTCCAAGGGGGGGGGGGGGAGAAGTCTTATCTGAGATTACGCAAATTAATGGTAAAGCCTTAACTGGAATTCAGGTGTCCTGGTTCATTGCACTAAAGGCAAGCTGCCTTCCACTGACAAAAAATTATTGACAAGGTAGAAGTTTACAGGCTATGAGTTGTTATTGGGCCTTGGTATTATCTTGCCCCCTTGTGGCCAGTAGTAGGCATTGATAGCTCACTAGACTCAAGGTTATAAGAATGACTTTAATAAACACACCAGAATTAAGACATTCAAAGTGGCCTTCTGACACCCCACCCCACTCCTAGAAGACTTGTACTTATTCCAATTCATTGGACAAATGAATTGAGGGTCCCTTTTGAAAGTTCTACCCACAATAATGTTTTCCCAGTATTTCCATTAATATGTTGAGATGGCAAGTCAGAGAGTGAGGGAATAAATATTTACTGAGCACTTCTATATGCCAGGCAGTGTGCTAAGAACTGGAGATACAAAGAAAGATCTTGAGGAATTCATAATCTAATGGAGCTCCTATTGACTAAAAGAGAGAGAGACAGGAACAGGGCTCTGATGACTGATGATGTGACTTGTATATTTTGGTCTTTTGAATGTGGAAGCTCCCTCAGAACTATGGTATTTCCATATACTTTGGGGCCTCAGGAAGATAGCTACTTGGATGAAGAGGAAGGAAAGAAAATTACAGGAACAAGGATGAGTACTGGGTGACATCATTTTAAGTTGTCTTCACATCTAATATCTCATTTGATGATCACAATACTTCTATGAGGTACACAAGGCAGGGATTGTTGTGGCTGTTCAGTTGTTTCAGTCATATCTGATTCTTTGTGACCTCATTTGGGGTTTTCTTGGCAAAGATACTGGAGTAGTTGGCCATTTCCTTCTCCAGCTTAATTTACAGTTGAGGAAACTGAGGCAAATAGGGTGAAGTGACTTGCCCAAGGTCATAAAGTTAGTGTCTGAGGTTGGATTTGAACTCAGGTCTTTTTAAAAAAATTTTTAAATCAATTTATTTTGAATCATCAACAATCAATCCCATAAGCTTTTGAGTTTTAAATTTTTCTCCCCTTCCCTCCCCAAGACAGCGTCCAATCTGATATAGGCTATACATATATATTCCTATTAAACATATTTTCACATTAGTGATATTGTAGGTAAGAATTAGAACCAATAGGAGGAACCACCAGAAAGAGAAAACAAAACACAACAGAAGAGAAAAAAGTAGCAAAGAGTATGCTTTGATCTGCATTCAAACTCCAGAGTTCTTTCTTTGGATGTAGATAGCATTTTCCACCACAAGGCCTTTGGAGATGTCTTAGATCCTTGTATTGCTGGGAAGGGTTAAGTCTATCAATATTAGTCATCTCACAACGTGGCTGTTATTGTGTACAAAGTCCTCTTGGTTCTGCTCACTTCACTCAGCATCAGACCATATAAGTCTTTCCAGGTTTTTCTGAAGTCAGCCTGTTCATCATTTCTTATAGCACAATAGTGTTCCATTACATTCATATACTACAACTTGCTCAGCCATTCCCCAATTGATGGGCATCCTCTCAATTTCCAATTCTTTGCCACCACAAAAGAGCTGCTATGAATATTTTTGTACATGTGGGTCCTTTTCCCATTTGTATGATCTCTTTGGGATACAGCCCTAGAAGTGCTATTGCTGGGTCAAAGGATATGCACATTTTTATAGCCCTTTGGGCATAGTTCCAAACTGCTCTCCAAAATGGTTGGATCATTTCACAACTCACCAACAATGCATGAGTGTTCCAATTTTCCCACATCTTCTCCAACATTTATCATTTTCCTGCTTTGTCATGTTGGCCAATCTGAGAGGTGTGATGTAGCACCTCAGAGTTGTTTTGATTTGCATTTTTCTAATTATTACTGATTTAGAGCATTTTTTCATATTACTATAGATGGCTTTCATTTCTTCATCTGAGAACTGCCTGTTCATATCCTTTGACCACTTATCAATTGGGGAATGATTTGTATTCTTATAAATTTGACTTAATTCTCTACATATTTTAGAAATGAGGCCCGTATCAAATAGACTGGTTGTAAAAATTCTTTCCCAATTTTCTACCTTCCTTCTAATCTTGGTTGCATTGAATTTGTTTGTGCAAAAAATTTTCAATTTAATGTAATCAAAATTATCCATTTTGCTTTACAAGTAATGTTCTCTATCTCCTGTTTGGTCATGAATTCTTCTGTTCTCCATAAAATCTGATAGGCAAACTATTCCTTGCTTTCCCAGTTTGCTTGTAGTATTAGCCTTTATATCTAAATCATGAACCCATTTTGACTATTTTGGTATATGGTGTGAGATTTTGACGTACACCTAGTTTCCGCCACACTCTTCCAGTTTTCCTAGCAGTTTTTGGCAAAGAGTGAGGTTTTTTTTTGTTTTGGTTTGGTTTTTTTAGGCAATTGGGGTTAAGTGACTTGCCCAGCATCACACAGCTAGTGTCAAGTGTTTTGTCTGAGGCCGGATTTGAACTCAGGTCCTCCTGACTTCAGGGCCAGTGCTCTGCCCACTGTGCCACCTAGCTGCCCCTCAAAGAGTGAATTCTTATCCCAGATGCTGGGGTCTTTGGCTTTATCAAATAATACAGTACTATAGTCATTGACTACTCTGTCTTGCATACATAACCTATTCTGATGTGGTGCTTGGGTGCTTATGTTTGGGTGCTTGTACTCGGACCCCAATTTCTCCCTAGCCTCAGAAACACTGTCCCTGACAGTTTCTCCCCAGCCCAAGGACCCTGTGCCTAGCAATTACTCATGAGTGGGCTCCAACAAGACCCTTATCTCTCTCCCTGGTGCAGTAACAAACAGCACCTGAAGGATTTATTAGTTTAAACTGGCTTTGCATTGGGTCATAAAGACATTCTTACCCACTACTATACTATTCTACCGCCTTACCTTATTATCTACATCCTGGGCTCCTCATTAACTGTATTCTAGACTTAAGACATATATATACTCCCTACATCTATCTTGTCTAACAAGACATTGATTGGTGGCAGGCTGGACAACTCTCAGTTACCCTGAACTCTAGTTGACTTAGTGATGTAGCAGGCCTAAAACCACACCTCCATGTGGCCCCCCTTGTGGGCTTTTCCTAGTGAACTCCGGGTAAAACTCCTGTGCAGTAGGTACAAGAAGTGCATGTTATTTTAAGAACTGACCACTCCTTAACCACTCCCTAACCCCACCCTGAATCCCCTAGTTAGCATATTTGGCACATGTTTTATTGTATTTTATCCTATATAAACTTTAACTGTACCTCTCTAAGCTTGCAGGATCCTTTAAGAATCCTTGCCCCCTGAAAAGCGTAACAATAAACTTTGCCACCTTGGCTTAAAGAATGCTTGAGTCTGTGAATTCATTCCAGATGACCCATGTACTTCAGTCTTTGAGGGGTCACAACCTCTCAACCTCTCAACAATTCCACTGATCCAACCACTCTATCTCTTAGCCAGTACCAAGCAGTTTTGATGATTGCTGCTTTATAATACAAAATCTGGAATGTCTAGGCCACCTTCCCCTGCATTTCTTTTCATTAGTTCCCTTGATATTCTGGACCTTTTGTTATTCTAAATGAATCTTTGAACTCAGTCTCACTGACTCTAGGTCCCAACTCCAATCCACTGTGTCACCTAGAAGCCCTAAAGTGGGGATTATTAATCCTATTCAATAAACATCACCTAGGATAATTGCAATATCAAGGATTAAGAGACAGCTAGGTGGCTACAGTAGATAGAGCACCAGACCTGGAGTCTGCAGGACCTGAGTTTAAATCGACCTCAGACACATGATACTTACTAGCTGTGTGACCCTAGGCAAGTCACTTAACTCTGATTGCCTCACCAAAACAATTTTTTTAATTTAAAAAAAAATCATAGATTAGCACCTACTTCAGAGGGTTGTTGTGAGAGCAAATGGCATAACACTTGCATGGTACTTAGCAAACCTTAAAGTGCTATATAAATGCTAGCTATTATTTATCATTGTTGTTATTGATACAGGCTGAAAGGGAGCTCAAAGGTCATCTAACTCATTGCCTCATTTAATAGGATACACAAATGAGGCCCAAAGCCATTAAGTGTTTTGCCCAAGGTCACAAAAGGAGTAAGTAGCAGAGCGGAGATTCAAACCTGGGTCCTCTGATTCACGCACCCCAGGGCTCTTTCCCAGGGGTACCTTGATAGTTAGAACCCTTGATGATTCTCCAAGCAACTCAACAGTCAGCATGGCTCCTACCTGTGAGAAGTTAGAGCCAAAGACACAGGAACTAATGCCCAGAAAGATGACGCGGGCTGCCCAAGGTCATACAGCCAGTTAGTGGCAGAGGTGGAGCCAGAGACACAAGCAGGAATTTCTGCGCTTGGGGCAAGCACCACAAATGGTGCGTTCAATGGGAGGAAAGGGTAGGGAGCTACAAACATTGCCCCGTGGAGGAGAAAGACAGAGACATTCAAACATCCTGAGGCCGAGGTCATGGGGAGGCCATCCCCCCAGAATAATCAGGTCATTGGGTATTGGATAGTTATTAAGTAGCTCCTATTTTAATTAATTATTCTTGATAAACTGGATGCTCAAAGCAAAGTTCTTTCTTTGCCCGAGGCATTCTAGAAGCCTGATTCTGGAGGAGTAGGGATGGAGTTGTTAACCTTTGCACAGCAAACAGATGGCGTGGGGGAAGGGATCACAGTATCATAGCTCCTAGACTGGAAATGATCTCAGAGACTGTCTAGTCCAACTCTCATTTGACAGATAAGAAAACTGGGGCCCAGGGAGATTAAGTGACTTGCCCAAGTTAACAAGGCGGTAAGGTAGGATTTGAACCCAGGTCACTCTAACTGGAGAGCCGGTGCACTTTGTACCACTTGGTACAGTTGCTTCAAGCAATCTCTCCAAACTCAATCACGTTCTCTAATGTGGGATCTTAGAGATGGTTGGTTCAGTCGTGTCCGGCTCTCCGTGACCCCATTTTAGGATTTTCTTGGCAAAGATACTGGAGTGGTGTGCCATTTCCTTCTTCAGCTCATTTTACAGACAAGGAAACTGAGGCAAACAGGGCCAAGTGACTTATCCAGAGTCACACAGCTAATAAGTATCTGAGGCCAGATTTGAACTCAGGAAGAAGAGTTCTACTGATTCTGAGCCTAGTGCTCTATGTGCCCTGATCTTGGAGATAATCTGGTCCAATTTCCTTTTACGGAGGAGGAAACTGAAGCCCCAAAGAAGGGAAGTGACTTGGTCACAGAGGAAAGCTCATTCAATTCAATAAACCGGTGGCAGGGTCCAATGACGCCCAAATATCACAGACTCACTGAGCTAGAAGGGTCCTAGCAACCACCTAGTGTCCAATTCCTCGAATTTACCAAGGAGGAAAGACAGGTCCAGAGTTAATGTCGGAGCAGGGACTAGCACTGATATCTCCTGACTCCCAGGCCAGCACTCTAAGGCAGGTGGTTGAGATCTGGCTTCCCTCAGAAGTACAGGATACCACTTCTCCCAGAGCAGTGTTCCCTGGTCTCATAACGCAGAACACACAGCTAAGAGGACAGGGGCTGCCCCTTGGTTCTTCCACATGAACCCTGCCCCCAGATCGCTGCTGCAGGAAAGTTGTGGTAGTTTGGAAGGGAAAAACTCTGAATGAAAAGAAAGGTGCCCCTGGTGGAAGTGGAGGAATCCCCAAGGATGCTTGTTCCTTTAGCAGGGGCTGAGGGTCTGGCTCTACCGTCTGCTTTGTCCTGCGAGCCCACCCTCCCAGGGTGAACAATGCAGGAACTTCTGGAGGAGTATCTCTCTCCTTCCAGGGCAGCCTGTCCCTTGTCTTCTACAGGACCAAGAAGCCCTGAAGGGACCCTCTCACCTGGAAAGGAAGCTCATCACACTTTCAGCTCAGTCCACTTGCCCTCCTTCTCAGCTTCAGGAAATTTTGAGAAGCCAGGGAGGGCAAAACTTTGAAAGAAAAAGACCCAGGGCTTCCTTCCTCCTATTGGTTCTGATTCTTTTTTTTCTCCATTTAAAAAAAATTTATTTTGATTTATTAACAATCACTTCCATATGCGTTTTGAGTTCAAAATTTTTCTCCCCCTCCCTCCCCAAGACACAATCTGATACAGGCTACACATATACATTCCTATTAAACACATTTTCACATTAGTGATGTTGTAAGTAAGAAGTTTCCAATTCTTCTTAACAGGGCTTGGAACTGGGGAGAAGGAAGGGGAGGAGGAGACAAAGAGGAAAAGGCATCCTTCAGAAGGTCCTTCATATTGTCCCCCCTGCAGGGCTTCCCTCTCTGTGGATTGGTCATAAATAGACGTGGCATGAAGGAAGCCCAGGCTGCCCCCTTTCCTGCAGTGAAGGGACTATAGTTACCCTTCCACATGGTGGGGAGGGGGTTAGGGGTGCTGTACTCCCATGATCTGGAAAACCTGCATAAAAGTTTTTGGCCCTCCCTTCATACCAAAGAAGTTTGCATTTTTTCTTTTTCTTTTATGGGGTGTTTACAGTACCTTATTGTAAATTTGGGTTAAGTATTTGGCCATGGGTTTATGTAGATCAATGTTAAGTAAAAATACTATACATTTATTTTATGCATTTCTGGGTTTCTAAACTTTTTCTGCATTGTCTGCTGCCCTTTACGTGTCATCCGTGGATTCTGCAAAACTCCCCCCAAATTCCCATTTAATTTCTTATGCTGACCCATGATATATCGAAACCATGACAGGGAAAGTCGTGGTGTGGAAGGGATAATTGTAGTTTGACTGGCCAGGGTCCAAGCCAAGGCTAGGCCTCTTTCCCTATCCTTACACATGGCCAGAACTCAGGTCACACCATTGCTTCTGCCATCTCTTTTTCTTTTGCCCAATGAACCCTGAGATAGCTGAATGAGGGTTGAGCGGCTTCTCCAGCTGCAGCACATTCCTGAACCATCCCGTCAGCAGGACTGCCCACCACTACCTTCCCTTACCCCATATTCTTAGAGGAGTGTAAGACCCTTGTCAATGGATCTTTTACTTTCCCAACCCTTGGGTAAATTCTCACTGTGGACAAAGACTCAGTCACCTTGCTCTAGCTGTAGTTCTGTCAGGGACTGCTACAGTCGAAGATTTTTGACTCCCAGCCCAGGACTCTTCTTCCTTGTTTTTCAGTACAGTAAATCACTGAAACAGCAGGGAAGCAAAACTGGCTGTCAAACAAAACAGACAAAACCTCTCTTAGTCTAGGGTGATGTTGCCTGGTGATTAGCTCCTAGCAGCGAGTGGCGAATTCCCAGGGGAGTTGACTTCCTCCTCCTTTCCTCTTCACGTCAGGTGGGTTCCCTGTCATTGCAACTATTCAAGCAGAGATTAGATGTACTGGGATGCATTCTCCCTGGCTCAGTTACATTCTATACCTGTTGGTCCTATCCATGGCCATCATCCACTTTTGATTTTGCATTCTCTTGGATTCACTGTGGGTGAGAGAAGATTTTATGTCGCCTAACTGGTCTTGCTTTCAGGCAGGATAAGATCCAGGTATGGTGGCTGATCCGGGTATGGTGGCTACGCCAGCTCCCTGGCTTACATGACATCTCTCATTTCATTGTCCAAATACATCTCTAAGGTAGGGCCAGCCTTCAAGTCAATCATAATTTCCTTCCCACTCCCAACTGAATATGCTTATTTATCCAGATGAAAGAAGCTCAGATAGCCCTTCTGCTTTGACATACCGGGGAGGTGAATTATGTGGACTATTTTATATACACACAGACATGTATGTTAGTCTTTATAGCATCAGCAGGTAGAGCTACTTCCTTCTTGGCGAGTTTGCTGCCTCCCTGAGTAAGTGCCCAGGTGCCAGCATGACAGAGGCCCAGGATGTTTTCTCACTCGTTGCTGGTGATCAACTGGTTGCTTTTGCTCCCCTATGCTAGGGCTAGGCAAGGATTTGTTTCTCCTATTTCTTGTAGTAACTTTTAAAACAGCAGAAACAACAATGCAGCCAGCATGGAATACAAAATAACACCAACTAGCTTTGAGTGCTAAGGTTGTAAAACAAGGCTGCCTTTAATTAACAGGAGAGCAAAGAATCAGTTTGTGGAAGTTTGTGCTTCATTTTATCCCATCATAAGATTTTTCAGCATTATAGCAATGCAAATGGCTGTGAATAATTTCGGTTATGTGGGTTTGACCAACAAAGATTTTCTTCACAAAGAAAATTTTAAAAGAACAACTGCTAAATATGCCATTTAGTCTAATTACGTTGTAAAACCAAGCCCATCTCCTCCATTTTGGAATCCCTGACCATCCCAGCCCAGTGATTTCTTCTTCCTCTGAGCTTCCAGGCTTATTGTCAATACCACTAATTTGGGATTTAGCTGATAGTGGGACATAGACTATAAGGACATAAGAGCTTATAATGGAAGGAACACTTTAGGAGATCATTTAGTCCAGGGATTCTTAATCTGGGAATCTTTTTTTTTTTTTTTTGCTTTTAGGCAATTGGGGTTAATTGACTTGCCCAGGGTCACACAGCTAGTAAGTGTCAAGTGTTTGGTCTGAGGCCAAATTTGAACTCAGGTCCTCCTGACTTCAAGGCCAGTGCTCTATCCATTGCACCACCTAGCTGCCCCAATCTGGGAATCTCAAACCCTTATTGAGAAATTTCAGAAAGTCTGTGAATTTGGATGAGAAAAAACTGTATATTTATTTCAATATAATTCATGTCCTTTGTAATCCTTTTATGCATTTAAAACTATTATTCTGGGAAGGGGTCCATAGGTTTCAGCAGAATGCCAAAGGGAGCCATGACACAAAAAGAGTTAAGAGTCCCCTCATCTAGGCCAATTGCCTCATTTTACAGGTGAAGTTGAGGCCCAGAGCAGAAAGGACTTGTTCAAGGTCACACAGAAGCGCTGGGACTACAGCTTTGATTTTAGATGTATAAGGCCTTGTTTCTCAGACTAGATAGATTTCGCATAGCTCCAGAGTGCGGATCTAAGATAAGTAGGTGGAAGCAACAATGAGGAACAAATCTGGTTTTAAGACAAGACAGAACTTTCTAACAATTAGGACTGTCCAGGGATAGAGGAGAGACCAGCTTTTCAAGCAGAAAACCAGAATCTTGCATCGGGCCCAAGGCGGGACTAGGTGACTTCTGGGATCCCTTTCAATGCTAAAATTCTAAAACACTATTTAAATAAACAATCAAATGCTCAATAAGTTTGTCTTTTGGAGTAGTGAGTCCAACAGGCTACATGCTTGAAAATTATTAAAGTTAGTGAAAGTTAATGCTTGCTGCTTTCATCCTTCATCCTCGAAGATGACCATGACATCAGGGAGGTGATGCCATGGACGTGCAAGTGAATTGGATTTAAGTGAGGGAGGGCTGTGCAATGTCACTAGCCTCACTCCCTCCTCCAGACTGATCCATCTGGGTCCAGTGGCCAGATACGGATCAGGAATTTCTGAAACTTTTGTTTTGTTTTCTCTAAAAGACCCATCTTAATCCCAAATCACTAGGGTCCCAGACCAAGCCCTACAGGGTCACTGTTGGGCCCCGACTGGCTTAGAACGAATGTAATTAACAATTGTTTCTGTTTTGTCCAGAAACCCTGAGGGTCTTCCCCTCCCAGATCTATTTGGTTTTTTTTTTAAGAGGCCATTCATTCTTTGCCTCTTTTGATTAGGCCTTAATCACTGAATGGGCGCTGCCTCAGTCAAACTGAGACCTGTTAAAGACGTCAGCTTGAAAAGGCCAAGACCCCCCAGTGCGTACTGGGCCATCTCCAGTTGTCCAAGGTTAATAACTCAAAGATAAACAACTCAGCTTTCCCCTTCTACTGGGTAGAGCCAAATGCTGTGTCCCACAGAATCCCCAAAGGGTGGAAAGATGCAACTTCTTTTGTTAACAGTCTCCATCAGGTTTAAGATTCACATTCAAAGGGAAAATGAGAAGTGTCACCTTAAACACGTAAATTCACCTGCATGGATGCATTTTTTTTTTAAGACAACCATCCCTGATTCTATCTTATCTACTGAAGAATAGATACAGGAGCATTCATCATGGTATTTTCTGGCATCATTTCCCAGAAGCTTTGTAATTTGGTTAATTTTTTTTTTTGAAACTTAAAACAGTATTTTATTCAGTGCTCACAGCTGTTACTAAAAGGTGTTTTCTTAAATGTGGAAAGGATTTTTTCTATTGTCACAAATGAGAACTTGAGTGTTTTTGTCCATTAAATGTAAACATACAAAAATACCCTAAACAAATACTCACAAATAGCAATCAAAAAAATTCTACATTTTCCTTTCCTCTGGAAAGTATCTTGTCTGTAATTTGGTTAATCTCTCTACTTAAATGTGAGCTCCCTGAGGGCTGGAACCAAGTCATGTCTTGTTTAAACTTTGTATCTTCCTCAGTGCCTAGCATAGTGTTTTTGCACTTAGGTGGTATTAAATAAATATCTGTTGTAATTCAGCAAACATTTACTGGGCATTTACTATATAGAAGGCCTTTGTAGTCACTGAGAACATAGTGTATGTGAATGTAATTATTAACTTTCTTAAAACTGGCACAGTTTTGTGGGAAGTCAAAAGCTTCGTGTGATAGAAAGAGGGCTCCTCTGATGTGTCTGCCTTCTGGTAGACTGCAGACCCTTCTCCTGAGAGGAAGAGAAATTAAAGTCAAGGTAAGGCAGAAGAGAAGGCTTAGAGTAGTGCACTCGCAGATTTTGGGAGCCTAAAGGCAGGCAGGTAGGGGATGGGAGAAGAGACCCTACTCCAGAAGGAAAGGAGCGAAGTTTGTGACAGGAACAGTTCATTTCTGGAAGAAGCAATAGCATAATCACCTGAAGTCTATAAACAAGGCAGCCTTCCTATGTCCACACCCTTTCTATGGTCACAGAAGGTGAAAAGACACAAGAGACAAAGAAGGAATTGCACCAGAAAACAATCATAATACATTGTGATGTTACACATAACCCATGCTCTCTATGAACTCTGGGGTTCACCATTTCTGAAACGGTATCCCCCTTAAGTGGATTTGTTCTGCGAAGTTTGGATTCAGTCAAAGGGCCACACTTGAGGACCCAGAGGGCCACAAGTGGCCTTGAGGCTGCAGGTTCCCCACCCCTGGAAGTCATCAGGAGCTCCTGAATGATCATTTCACCAATTATTTGAAGTGCCTGAATGCTTCCTACAAGCACTTCCGGGACATCTCTCTCATGTCCAGCACTGTACTGGACATGCATTGGTGGAGAACCAGTAAGTGGGAGACACAATCCATGATTTACTTGGACAGAATGACAGGAGTATGGTATGGGGAGCAAGTAAGAAAGGTAGAAATAATATGATCTATAATAAAATCCCAAGCCTAAGTACAGAAATATTTTTGCCCTGATTCCCCTTTTCTTCTCATGGATGGTACCAGGATTGGAGTAGAGATTCTGGTACATTCATGTTATCAATGCAACGCCATCACTGTGATCTGTACATCTCAACTTTTGATAGCAGAGCCTGATGCTTCTGAAAAACTCCAACCTGATAATGTTTAAGTCTAAGGGGTCCCTCTGTGCCATTTAAGCATTTATTTAATTTAAAAAACCCCATTAATTAAAAAATCCCACTGATAATTTGCTTTATGTAAAATATGCTTTATGTATCCATTTTTTTGAGATAGGTGTTGCGGGGAAGAAAAACACAAAATGGGACATGGTCTTTGCCCTCAAGCTCATGATTAACTAGAAAATTAACTAACACACATGAAATGACAGAAAAAATAAAGGGGACAGTATACAAGGCATGACCATAAAGTCTGATTAACAAAAAAATGAGAATGTATACATCCCAATGAGTCTTGTTTAAAGTCTTTTTCCCCAGGAATCCATAAACTTATTCCACTGATGCTATTATGGTCAAAACATTTCGGAGGTCTTCTTTGGGAATTGCCTTCAGACCCAGTTTACAACTAGACAAAAAGTCCATTTTTTTGTTTTTCAATTATACCTCATTTGTGACCCCAAACATTATGAACCATTTTTTTCAATGACTCCCCACTTTCACCAGAGCTAGCTCTAAATGACTACTAGCTATCTGTAAAAACAAAAGAGACTAATATTATCTATTACCAAGGAAATTCAAAAGAAAGCCAGCTCAAACAAGTCTTGGGCTCAAATAGAGAATGGAAATTTTTATAAGTTTAACGTTTTGTTTTTGTTCTTTAAAATACATCTACTTGCTGTGTGACTCTGGGCAGGTCACTTAACCCCAAATGCCTCACCAAAAAGCAAAATATATGTATATATGTATATGTGTGTGTGTGTGTGTGTGTGTGTGTGTGTGTGTGTGTGTGTATACGTGTATGTGTGTGTATATATGTGTGTGCATATATACATAATAATAAATATACATACACATATATACATAAATAATAAATAATAATAAAAATAAATTAAATACATCTATTTGGATTTTGGGAGACTGGATATCTGAGCTTTGGGCAAAAAATGAAACAACTGAAGAGAGACCAGAAGAAATCAGGGAAATGCCACCATGGGATCCAGGGCGAAAATAACTAGGAAAAGAAAAATAAAGGCCTATGGAAAATAGCTGGGAATAAATAAAGGGCTCCTCAAACCCTTATACTGAAATCTACTTTACAACAAACACTGGTACAAACAAGGCTCCTTAGGACTACCACTTTGAACTCCATCCCAAACTTTTTTTTTTTTGGCAATTGGGGTTAAGTGACTTGCCCAGGGTCACACAGCTAGTAAGTGTCAAGTGTTTGGTCTGAGACCAGATTTGAACTCAGGTCCTTCTGACTTCAGGGCTGGTGCCCTATCGACAGCGCCACCTAACTGACCCCATCCCAAACTCTTGAGAAGGAAGAGAACAAGTCTGAATCACAAAAAGCCTGGAAAACTGGATATAAATCATACAGGTTCCAGCTTTGAAAAGGGTTTGTTACAAATCATTAAGCAGACAGAATGACTTTTGAGGTAACATAGGTGTAAGAGTACAGGAAAAAGAGGTAGGCCATATTAACATGTAAAACGATCTGAACTTATTAAGACACTATTATGGCATGAATCTTAACTCGAAAATATTTAAAAGGTTCCTGCTTTAAAACATGTGGTCTGCAAAGATTGACGCATTCTGTGCAATGGACATAATGGTTTAGGTGAGGCAACTGAAATAATGAGGATGCATCAAAGTACCCAGCTGCTGTTGCAGGCCTTTTGACCAACTCTGTGGAGTGATCCTAGAGAACATGCAATTTCTAAAGGGAAAGTACTGCAAACAAGTCTGACCTTGAAAGAGGAAGAAGAGAACGCTGCTGCAGGCCCCAGTGTATCAATTTCCTCCACACAAAGCAGCAAGAGAAAAGAAACCTGCCCATATCCATTCCAAAAGCTAAACAAAACCAGGAGTCACTTCCGTGCGCCATGAATAGGAGCTTATTTATTTCATAGACTTGAGTGCTTTAGTACAGAAGAACAGATATAGAGATGATACATGTTTGTGCTTCAACACTTTCAAACATTGAGATTCCAGTAAATTCGAGGTAAACAAGTTTCAAGACAGACTAGCTTTTTTTTTAAAGTTTTCCTTTTGATAAATTATTTTCATATAAATAACCAACAGAGAAAAGAAAAACAATGTCTAAACAATATCCCAAAGCATGTACACTGCTATTTCAAAGGAAGAAAAACAAAACCGAGGGCAATCAAAGTTTAAAAAAAAACCAGTGCAAATGTTTATAGCTTTTGCCCTAAAGGGAAAAAATAGCTTCAAAAAGGGGAAGGAGGGATGGAAGAGACAAGTCTGAAAACGAAGAAAGGGCAAAGAGTTGATTCTCTCAGTGCAAAGGGAAGGTTTCAATGCCTTAAGAAGATAAGAAAACACCATAATGCATCTAAGAGGGAGAGAAGAAAGTCATCTGAAAGGAAAGGAAGAAGGCTTGCAATTAAGCTACCATACATCAAGCTTGCAACAACATCACAAGACACATAAAGTAATATACACACAATTGGCCGGGATGAAGGGGTGAGGGGCTGCTGGGCCTGGGGAACCTGGGGACTCCCACTGCCAGAACATTTCACTACTGGACAATGACGGCAGAAACAGATAATGTGCACGCGGCAGGGCTGAATGCAAAGTGCCACAGAGCCCCCAAACTCATGACGCGATTGCCTTATTTTGTTTTAGAGTTAAGTTCAATACAAGGTGAAAATGGCCTTATTTGCATTTTAAAATTCTCATAAGCATGATGTCATCTGAACTCACACTATGGAAAATCAATTATTGTACATGAAACGGAAGATTTCTGCAAAGGGGTTTTGTTCACTGGGCACGTGGGCTACAGACAGAACCTGCATCAATAATTTATCTGATGCATCTGTTCTGCAGGTAAGTGGGACTCAAGGACCATTCTTTGTGGAAGTGGAACCAGAGTCTTCTCTATCATTTTCTCCCATCAAGTTGACCCTAATGAGAATCAGGTATTTATCTTTTGCAGGTATGCCTGGATAAGGGAGATCTGAGTCCAGGTCACTTTAAATTCCTAAGATTTAAATAAGACTATGGTTTTGGTTCAGTTAACTAGCCTGGGGATCTCTGACGTGCAAATTTAAAATCCCAAGAAAAGTTTTCCTTTTTGAGTAAATATTAAGTATCAATGAGAGCCACATCCCTTCCTTCAATTTACACTGCACTGTGCAAGTGGTTCAGGGCATCAGAGGACAGATGTGGCAGCACCAAGGTCATCTTCCCCTTCTAGGCAGAATATGGCCTTGGACAGCCCTACCCTGGGACTGTAGCTGTACCCCTGGGAGACATCAGGTGCTGGGTAAAGTGGAGGGTCATGTTCTCCACAAGACCAACCAGATGTCACCTGATCTCTACTTTCAAGTACATCTGGATCAAAAGAGACAATGAGGAATGGAGAGTGGGGGGAAGACAAAGTACCAATCTGCATTTTAACATATTCCAAGAACGCAGAAATCTCTATGGAAAAAAAAAATGCCCAACAGGAATGGGAACAATTCTACCTTCATCCACCCCCACCTCCAGGAAAAAAAGAAAAGAAATTTTAAAAACCAAATTTCTACCTATCTGTTTTCAAGCAGTTTCCACATAGAGCATTCATGTTGCACTGGGGTAGGGATAAAGTCACAATGCCATACGTAGTGGAGGGAGGGAAAGGAGGTGTCCAGTCATCACAGTCTGAAAATCTCATTAGCCGTGCATCACTTGAAAATGAATTTCTCTTTTTTAGATGCATACACATTCTGCTCTCTTTTACATAAACACAATGTATCATTTCCCTTTGTTTTAAACAAGAAGAAGGCTTCATCAAACACAAGACCAAAGAGGGAAAGCCAGGGCGTGCAGTGGGGACTGATGGAAGATGAAAACGGGTACTGCAAAGTAACATCTAAGACCAGCCATAGGAAGCTGCCGAGAGCCATAGAGATTATTCACTTTTTGGAGGGGTGGTTTGGTTATTTTAACTGGTGATTTCTTCATCTGTTTTATTCAGTTTCTTCAGCGTGTCCAGCAGTTTCTGTGGGGTGAGGATGTGTGTGGCTCCTGGGGAAGGCAGATTAAAGAAAAACAAAGTGAGTCTTCTATGAAAAGGCCCTGGCCTTCAGACATCTTTCTGCTCTTCAATTCTAGATACCTGGACCTGCTAGATAAGGGGCACAGGCAGCTTTTCCACCCCCACCCCCACCCTGGTCTTGATATAAAGGCGTGGAGGGGTTTGGGTTAGGGAGAGTGTCAAAATATCTGTGGGAGGCTTGTATGGGAGAAAGACAGAACTCCTCAGTTCAGGCAGAACATGGGACCACACCCAGGAGTAAAGCTTGTTTCCCATTAACTTGCTCAACATATGTTATCTTTGTCTTCGGTGAAACAGTGACTCTAAGGTAATTCCTCTTTTGAATACCACAGTGAAGCCAGAATGGAGGGCTCTACTTTTTTTTTGAAGAAATACCAGATACTACATGGGGAAGAGTGCTAGTGGTGGGGTGGGGGAAGAGGCTGACAGGTGTGAGGACCTGGGGGGGACAGCTGGGATCTAAATAATAGGTGCCACCATGGAATTGTTTGCCGGACCTCAGGTGTGCAGGGGAGGGGAAGCTTCAATACCTGAGGTCTTACCTTGAAGATACCGCGCATTGTAAGAGATTGGAAATGCTTGCAAAAATTTAAGCCTAATGGAATTATATATACTTCTACTGCAAAAAAAAAAAATTAAAAATGAAGGCCTTTTTTAATAAGGAGAGAGAGATCTAAGTGAGGTTAAAAAAAGATGCATGGATTGTGTGGTTTGGACATGGACCAAACAGAAGAGGAGTGATTGCGAGCAGCAGAGTGGTGTGTGGAGCATGAGGACTGCATGCATGCAGCAGTGGGCTTCAAAAACAGATATCCCGGGTGGGAGAGAAGGAAATAAAAGCTGTCCGTACTTGAAAATGTGCCTCCCAAGAGACATGGGGAAAGGAAAGAGGGCAATCACAGGTGTAAGGAGGGAGAGAAAGCTACTGGAAGCCAGATTTACCCCCAGGAATTGGCAAAGGAGTTATTTAGCAGGATCATGGGTCCTTATGCCTTTGTCTGCCACTCACAGAGTTGTCCTGCAACAGTGACAGAGCAGAAGTACCTCCGACTAGAAAGCTTCCACCTCCCTGGCTAGTCTAGGACTGGTGCAGGGAGGGGGGTGGTAGAAGAAAGGGCATATTGGAAATGGGAACAGGCAGAGAAGGAGAAAACCTGCACAACCCCTTCTCAATAGAAGCTTCTCCCAGCTCGTGGCACACCATTCTAGGCCCCCAGGCCTTGTTCTCCAGTATCAATTCTTGCTACTTCCAAGGAAGACTGGCTGAAAAAAATGCTCTGTTCAAGACACTGGGCTGATTCACTGATCTACAAATCTGAGATAACCTGTACTGAAAAGATCAACTTCAGAAATGTCACCAGATATTCTTAGACGGCTCTTTCTTCCAAAGTGCTTTCTTTCATGTAAATGACTCTGTGATCCTCTTAACATTTCTGAGAGGTATGGAGGGACAGCTATTATGATCCTTATGTTACAGAAAGGGAAAATGAGACACAGAGTTTCAGTGATTTGTTCAAGGTTACACCATGAGCTAGTGGCAGATCTGAGACTAAAAATAACCGTATTGACTCTTACAGTTTGTAAAGCACTTAACAGCCATGACCTCATTTCACTCAAACAAGAGCCTTCCAATTCTCAGTCTAATGAAGTCAGTGTACATTTTTTTAAAAGTTGAGTATGTGTATAATTCTATAATCATTTTATCAAGGAAGCATTTTATGGCAGGAAGAAAAACAATCTATATGGAATTTCTAATTGAAAGGTAGCATTTGTAGGGAACAGGAAATCTTTCCGCTTAGTTTTCTCCATAGCTACTTGCTCATAAATAGAGAAGCTAGGGGTTCCTAAGTTAAGATTTTTTCTAGTGCTGGTTGTTGACCAAAAGTGAAGCCCTTTGCCTAGCCAGAGTTCCTAGACTTACCTATTCCTGAATAAAAGTTAGATAGCTAAAACCAGGAGGAATCTGTCTCAGGTACGACAATAAGTCAGGTAAATGCCTTTAACCCGCCTGGATCTTCTTTACCAATTCCTCTGCATTCAAATCAATCTAAGTCACCTAGTAGTTCATTTTAAAACTCCCAAGTTTGGATTGAGTTAAACAGGTTTTGCTGGTGATGCTTAGTTGCTCATTACTCAATAACATTATGAACAATTCCATTTTGTTTCATAGTCCACGTTTAGAACTGAAACTGCTGACAGGCTACAGAGCAGCCTACTGGGGTAGCAGCATCAACCCCTGTTCAAATGAGTTATTAAATACATCTATACAAATAAATGATTTGCTGAAGAATTTAGGTAATTGAGGATACTATCAAGCTCCATGGTCTTGTCCCTTAATTCCCCTAATTCAAAGTTCAGAGGTGACCTGGCTAATGCTCTCCAGAATACAGTAATTAACTCTTATTTACACAATGGCTTACAAAACACTTTGCATTCCCCATTCTATGTGATCCTCACAACATTCCCATGAGGTAAGCCATACAAACATTATCTTCTTTTTATAGACTGAGGAAACTGAAGCCCAGGGAGAGGCTATAGAAGTAGCAGAGTTGAGATTTTAACTCCAGTTCTAGGATTTCCAATGCCACAGCTCAAACACTGAAATCACTTTCCTAATTTGAGGTTAACTTTTTTCTCAAATTATTTGAAGACTGTAGGATGAGGACAGAGATAAACAAAAACTAGGTCTACACCCACCAAATTCATTCTATTTATGTCCTAAAACAAACCTGAATGATTTTAAATGTTCTAAAAATGCTGGGCTTCTGACATAAGTGCAACGCCCACAAAACTCTACTTTTCAACCATTTCTCTCCGGGTAGTATGCTTATCTGCATCCCCAACTTGGGAAAAGTATTTGTAACCGGCAGCTCCTGAATTAAGATTTCAGGGTCCCCTGTGACTTTCACTGAAAAAAATTAAACAACTTATCCCAAAGACAGAATTATAACAAAATGCCTTTTAAAACATACAAACCCAACCCAAAATACTGTATTTCCCAAATTGACAGTTTAATGAGGATGGTTTTGAGATTATCCAGAGCCCTTGATTCTCCTAATTTTGCCTCTGATCACCTCCGCCTTTCCATCAGGCATTAAACTCTTCGTGATGGGAGTTACACAGGGTACAGGATCCAATGGAATCTTTGTGTGGCTTGTCAGATCATCTGGTAAGAAGTTTAGGGGAAATGAAATAAGGCTGAGCCATTACTTATGGGTTCAAAAGTCCAACCTGACTCCACCATTAACACAGAAAAGGCTAAGTCAGCTCTGGCTACAGAACAAGGAAAAGAATCAAGAGATACTTGACACTTGTCCTCAAACCTATAAACAATGTCTGTCTGAATTATGGCCTCATGGTCATTCATTATAAACATTATCTTTTCTATCTCTAATAATTTTAATAACTAAAATTTAAGAGGAGAAAAAAATAGGCAAATTAAGCTTTAGTCTAATTTTTGGTCACCAGGACAACCACAAGAAAGGGGTAAATTAGATTAAAACCACTTTCCCTGACCCAATTAGTGCTAGAAGTTCAGGGCACTGGGGCAGCTAGGCACCGTATATAGAGCATCAGCCCTGAGGTCAGGAGGACCTCAGTTCAAATCCTGCCGCAGACATTTACTAGATGTGTGACCCTGGGCAAGTCACTTAACTCCAATTAACTTTTAAAAAAAAGTTCATGGCAATATGCTTTCTCTCTGAATATTCCTAAAAATACATACAATCCCCAAAATCGTTTTAGAAGCAAAGAATACAAAATTTTCTCATGTGCTCTGGTGGCAGTTATAAATCTCTATAAACCGTTTAGCAAAAAAGATCTACTTTGCAAATGAAAGGCTCCTTCTAAAACAGAAAATTCTGTCCCAAAACAATCCATAATAAATCACTATGAGAGTCACTGAATTTTCACTTCTTGTGCCCAATTTCCAAAATTCAGTTCTCAAAAATTTGGAAGCTTTGATAATAAGAATTTCTTAAATCCTACAAATTGTTCACCATAGCTATAAAGAGCAGCTTCTTTCCAACACTCACCACCCCCAAAATCTTAAAATACAACTTGCAGCAAATGCTATCCACCTACTTGCCATCTGCATACTATATATCCCTGATTAAGAACTCATCAAAGTACTTCTATAAACTAGACTTAAAATAATTGCTCCCATTTTCAAGCCTACCGGAGGAAAGAGAATTAAGACACTTAGTGACCAATCAACCCATAATAACATAACCATCCCTGTTTTTCAGGATCATAATAACCTATCTCCACACCGTCTGTGGTCTCAGAGTCCCTCCAAACTTTGTCAGGACAACTGAGTATAGAATGATAAGAACTGGAAGCTGAACCTTTTTATCTCAAGAATCATCCCACTTTTGAACAGCCTAGAGGCATAGAAAAGATAAACATGCTCACACTACTCTTCTAATGTGATTTAGCTAGAGTATAACCATTTTCACTGAAAAGTGATAAATGTTAAGTGGAATTTTATGGCAAGTGCCAAGTCCTATGTAACTACATGAATGAATGAAAGGAAAGTGAATGACAGCAGAGAAGTCAAACACCAGGGCCCTTGGACCACAAGACTCCTAAGTGACATCTGAATTAGATTACAATATAACTGGGATATATTTGAGAAAATAAATAAAAATACAACAGAACAAAGATAATGTTAATATGTGGTTTTCTAAGTCAATACGAATCCCACAGAGATCCTCTTGGAAGGCAGTGGCCTTATTTTCTATTTTAGTTGGACACTGAATTACAGCCTGTTAGGGCTTAAAGGGATTAGAGCTGGGAAAGCACTTTAGAGGTCATTTAGCCTGGCCCCTTCATTGTACAGACAAAGGATGTTAAGGCCCAGAGGTAAACTGCCTTGCCTAAGAAGGCATTCTAAGTCAGCAGCATAAACAAGCAGAACCTCCAAATTTCCTGACTCCCAGAGCACCACTCTGCGCTCCCTATCCCAGGGGTGGGGGTTGTGTTATGGTTTACTAAAGCTACTTAGCTTCCTACATGCTATATTCCAGCCATGACAGACTAATCTCCACAGCCACAAAGGACAGATTGAGAGTTGGGATGGGTCTTGGAGGTCACTGACTTCCACCGCATCATCTCACAATGAAGACATGAAGGCCCAGAGAAGTGAGACAACTAGCCCAACGTCACAAAAATCAGAGCTAGATCCTCGGCCCCCACTGGAAGGAAGGCAATGTGAGAGAAGAACAATTTCATGTAACTGGATTTTTCATGTGGCTAGAGAACAAAGGAAGAATTTTTAATCTTTAAGAAATACTATGGGGCAGTAAGGTGGTGCACTGAATAGAGTGCCAGGCCTAGAGTCAGGAAGACTTTGTGAGTCTTTGTGAATTCAAATTTGGCCTCAGACACTTATTAGCTATGTGATCCTGGGCAAGTCATTTAACTCTGTTTGCCTCAGTTTCCTCATCTGCAGAATGAGCTGGAGAAGGAAATGATAAACCACTTCAGTATCTTCGCCAAAAAAAACCCAAAATGGGAACATGTCTGAAATGACTGAGAACAACAATATGGAATCACTGTTTTAGCATTCTTCAGTTTAATTCCACTCTTTAAACACATTCTCTCACCTTCCCCCTCCCATTTCCAAGCTCCTGGCAAGGCCTGTTGATTTCACCTTTGCAACATCTCCTGAATAAGCACCTCCTTATCTCTAGTGACACTGCCACTACTCTAGTGCAGCCTTCATTACCTCAAGCCTGGATTATCTCCTCCCACTCCAATCCAGCCTCCATTCAACGGTTAAAATAATCTTTCTAAAACTGATGTCTGACCAGGGCACCTTCCTCTCTCTTATCAATAAACTTCACTGGTTCCTTATCATCTCCAGGGTCAAATATAAAATCCTTTATTTGGCATTCAAAGCCCTTCATAACCTGCCCTTCCCGACAACATTTCCAGTCTTCTTATGTTTTACATCCCCCCCACATAATCTGTGATCCAGTGACACTGGCCTCCCTGTGGGTCCGTGAACGAGATCCATCACTCTACTCTGGATGTCCTCTCTGGCCAGCCCCCAGGCCTGGAATGCTCTCCCTCCTCATCTCTGCCTCCTGGCTTCCCTGGATTCCTTCAGGTCCTAGGTAAAATCCCATTTTCTACAAGAAGCCTTTTCCTATCCCCCTTAAATCCAGTGCCTTTCCTCTGTTAGTTATTTCCAATTTATCCTGCATCTACCTTACTTACATAGTTATTTGCATGTTGTCTCCCCCGTTAGACCGTGCACTTCTTAAGAGCAGGGATTATCTTTTGGCTTTCTTTGTTTTCCAACTGCTTAGCATACCGCCTGGCACATAGGAGGTACTTAATAAATGTTTACTGACTGACTGAGCAGTCTAAGATAGGTTTAAAAATATAATTCTTCATTTAGTGTTCGGGGGGATTAGTGTTGGGGGCAACTTCAATCTGGGAAGCCGGAGGTGGGAGAGAGGCTTAATGGTATTTAATGAGTTAGCTCAAATCAAACTGTCAGAAAAGCAATCTAAACCTTTGCACACTGACTCTACCTTAAACCACGGCTGCTACACAATTTCTTTCATCCGTTAGGATTTGGGAAACAAAGTTCTATTCAACATTCAATTATTCCTGCTAATTGAAAGTGGGAAAGCAGAATTTCAAACACAGAAAAAATAACCAGTCTCCTCCCAATCCAAATATTTTATTACAACTACTACTAAGCAACACGATAAATGAGTTTCAAATATGTCCCCTTCCATATTCCAGTGAATAAGTGAAGGAAAAGGAAAAAAGCAAGGAATCTGGATTACCTACCAAATCAATAATATATTTCTAAATAACTGAGAACTAATCGTGCATCTAGGATTATGGGGGAGGATGGGAATACTTTTCATAACTACACATAGCCAAGGGAAAACTGATCATAAGATCTTTAAATCACCGAAGGCTATTGAAAAGTTTTTATAGGGCAGAAAAAGAAAATGGAATAAATGTAGAAAAATTAAATGATTGGAAAAATACTCCTTTCCTAGAAGAACACTACAAAATTAGAAACCACTCCATTCACTACTCAGTATCACCAAAGTACACAGTGGCTGTAACTGCAAGTCATAGGCTCTTAGAAATGATCCCTTTTGATAAGTGCTCATCACAAGAAAATAACATTTACATAAGTCAGCTCTATCATTTATCTGGGTTCTACTGTTTATTCTTTTTAATCCCAACAAACCCACCAGCCCTGTACTAATCTGTCTTATGTTTATTAACTTAAATATCTATTTCCATTGGTCCACAGGTCCAACTGCCTCCTGACTTAACCTAGGTTTACACTCACATTCATATCACAATCAAGATTTCATGGATTCTTCAGAGGCCTGGCCAATACCCAGAAACCCAACCCCTGGCTTGGAGGCTAAGAAGGCACCATGATTCAATTGCTGTCTAACTCCCAGATCCCTCTAAGAGCACTGGAATTCAAATCAGTTAATTTTCAAATTAATAGTCAGTGGACTTCAGCTTTCTAAACTGAGCAGCAGGTAACAAGGTGTGAGGATGTTGGCAAGATTGGGCCCAGAGAAAATTTCATAGTGGGAGTTCATGAAGGCAGCACTGGACACATTTTCAATCGGTGTTAAGAACTGCAAGCATTTTCTAGTTAAAAGAAAATCAAATAAAAAATAAACTAAAAAGGAAAAAGAAAAAAAAAGAGTGACGGAATAATCAAAGAAAACCCTTCAGAATAGAAGAGTTTCTTTTCTTTAATAAGCTGCTTTTACTTTGTTTCTGGCTCTCACTCCACTGTTGGAGCCTGATCCTCAAAAGATACCCTAGTGGACTCCCTGAAGTCGGGGTGTCTCAGGTCCATGAGAAATTTGGTGGGAGTAAGAATGTGAGTAGAACCTGTGGGAGAACAGAGGCCAGCTGACTGCTTGAACAGAGAAGTATGTTACAGGAACATGCCAACTTAGGCCTACATTTTATGCAGCTGATGATGTGTGAAGAAAGCAAGACACACACAAAGATGCTAAGAATACCTAAGAAAATGATATAGCATGCATTATCAGGTGAGCTCATACAGAGGACCTTCCACTGTCCGTGCTAGGCCTCCTCAGAAATTTGTTTGGTTAACCCAAGCTCCCAACTCCCAACTGAATACTTCAAGTATGACTCTTCTGCAAGGAGGAAGATTTAATACAAAGGCCCAGCAGTAAACAGCTTCTGTCCAAAAAAACATTATTTGGGTTACTTTCAAAGGACACTCATGCAACAATTATACAACAGAATCAAGAGCATGTTATTACTAGATACTACATATCAATGATGACATTTACACAATCTAAAAGCAAACTTCAATGAGAAATGGCCGATCAGACAAATGAAGCTTTAGAAGGATTAGGAGAAAGGACAGGGAGGTATATGGTTTATTTTCAAAGACTACCAAGCAGCTGAGTTTTTCTAATATGTAGCACAAGGCACCCTTAGAGATAACTAATATCAGTTTTATCAGACCCCAAAGCGACAACTTACTAGTGAACCGACCTTGCTCTAGTGGTCTCTGGCTAACACTTGAAATCAATTATCCTGGTATAGGAACGTAACATATATATCTCTCCTATTTTAGTTAAATACTGTTCACATGAATGTGACTATCAGAATTACCACTAGTTACAGGAGAAGTAAAAATACTGGGAAAGATAAACGTACTAATTTAGGTCAGTGCTTATCTTAATCCAATAACTGCCCTGGAAGGTCATATATGAATGGACAGTAAGGAAACTCTTCTGAATGGGATAGTAATTTGAATACAATTCCTCTTCCAGTGTGACAGGTATTCCTGTCTCTAACATACTTAGAAGCCTGAAGCTTCACTGCAATGAAAGGTGCTCAGCCATAGGCTGAATGGCCTCAGGGGAAAGGAAGAAGTAGTTTAGGTGGAGTATATGTTGGTGGAATAGACTGCTACTGAAAGGTACCCCAGAGCAAGTTCCATTTCATTTTGGTAAGAAAATGAGTTTTCCTAATTTATTGTTCTATAGGTGAGCAGTTCTGAGAGGTTACAAGAGCTCCTGAAAGTCTGAGGGAAGAAAAATCAGTTTTTCCCTTTGGCAAAGAACTTCTTTTCCCTCTGATTTTGGAAAAACCAGCAGGAGGCAGGGCCAGTGAGCACAGCTGGGAGACAGTGGCGAAGAATCCAGTCTCATGTTTCTCTACAATAGATATGGAAACTGAAGTCACAGGAAGAGGCTTGTTATACTTCATATTAATTTATATTGATGTAGCCAAAGGGAAACCCCCGGAAGTCAAGCAATAATGCTTCACATCCCATCTTTAACAACTGCTTGCATATTGTAAGATGTTTCCCCTTATTGAAGGGTAATGAGGAAAAATAATAGATATTACATGCACCCTTCTCCAAACTGTATTTCCTGTACTGTCTTATGGAAATTAGATTTTGCAAGGTGATTGGGGAAGGAGAGGCTGAGTGAAACACAAAAGCATAGGATGGTGTCAGAGATTGCTGTGGAAATGCCCCCTTCCCGATGGAAAATGCTACCCTTACTCACCTATTAGCACCTCCCACTTTCCATTGGCTTGTGTCACTTCATAAGCACATCGCATCTCGTTCAAGCTCACACCCCCAAGGATGAAAATGATGAGGCGAGGACCAGTTCTGTACTCACCAGGAGCCTTGTTCTTATGCCAATGTCCATAACGGGCACTAGATAAGAAAGAAGAGATGGGTGCATGTGTGTGTGTGTGTGTGTGTGTGTGTGTGTGTGTGTGTGTGTATGTACCTGTATGCATACACATATATACACAGTGACTGAAGGAGACAGAATAATAAGAGAAAATAATTAAGTCACATATGTATCTCATGATTATATATTTTAAGAATTAACATGACCAGGGGCAGCTAGGTGGCACAGTGAATAGAGCTCTGGCCTTGGAGTCAGGAGGACCTGAGTTCAAATCCAGCCTCAGACACTTAACACTTACTAGCTGTGCGACCTTGGGCAAGTCACTTAACCCTGATCTCCTCACCAAAAAAAAAAAAAAGAATAACATGATCTCCCAGGAGTTGAGCTGCCATTATCCCTTATACAGAACTGTATTCAACAAAACCTTACTTATGCCCCAGCAGAAGGAACAGATGCATTGAAAGGTTTTGATGTCAAATTGATTTTTATAACTCTACATGCTGCTGGCCTGGACATCTTTGAGCATATAAAAGCAATGGTTATTTTTTCCATCATTCTTTCATCAGTGTCCTAGAGGGCTATAGATATCTGAGTCACTTTCTCTACTGCTAGCCTGCCCTCTTCTTGTCACACTATTGTGGTTTTTGGTAGTAATCAGTCTAATCTAGTCACAGTACTGTTTGGGGTCTTATATTCTAATCCAGGATTGGCTGATACAGAAGTTGGAAATCTTTTTAAAGTCAAACAGTGACAGAAAGGCCAAGCAATGCTTTGAGGACCATAAGAAGGCCCAAGGTGCTGACAGAGAATGGGAAAAAAAATAGTAGAGAGGAAAGGAGAGAAGTGAAGAAAGTAAAGACAAAAGAAAAGGAGACAAAGATAGAAAAAAGGAGGTATATATGATGGGAAGTGATAAGGTACTACTAACAAGGTGTCAAGGACTAGCCACACCGTAGTATCAGTGACACAGGTTGTCTACCCATCTTGATTCTTCTTCTTCTTTTTTTTTTTTTGCTTTTTGGTGTGGCAGTTGGGGTTAAGTGATTTGCCCAGGGTCACACAGCTAGTAAGTGCCAAGTCTGAGGCCAAATTTGAACTCAGGTCCTCCTGACTTCAAGGTCAGCACTCTATCCATTGCGCCACCTAGCTGCCCCTTGATTCTTCTCTTGAATAACTGAAGCTACCATAATAACAGGAAAAAAATGAAGAAACATAGCTGCTACAAGGCCATCCAGGGTCTACTGCCTTTTCTCAAGAAAAGTAAACATGCTTTTGGGACATAAGAATTAAAAGGCAAAAGAGACTAAATAGATAAGTCAACAGAGAAAAGAAAGCCTAGAAATGTCATGTGGTTACAAGACATTACAGAGTTGTAATAAACACTAAATCTATTTGTCTAGACTCTAGAACAAAATAAAAATAGAATCCTGAATGTATGAATAAATGAAAATGGGAAATATAAGAATTACTGAAAAAACATTCACAGAAAGGGTCACAGAAAAGTAGAACATACACACTGCTCTGAAGAGTCACAAGAACATAAGTAATGGGTCCCTCATTATTTAGGCATTTGAGCCCTAAACACCAGCTAGTGAATGGAGGTAACTATGACACAAGCTTAAAAAGAATAAGGATAAGGAATGGATCCATGATTTCATACAGAGAACTCCCTGAAAAGGACACTCTCTACCCAGGAAGGGTGGCACCCTCTCTACAATATCTAGTCTTAAGAGAGTGGCCTAAGCACTGAGATTAACTTATGCAAAGACACAGAGCCAGTAGGTATCAGAAGTAGGACTTGAACCCAGGTCTATCAGGCTTCAAAGCCAGATCTCTACCCACTATATACCATGTTAACTCTATGTCACATGCCTATCCTTCCCCCCTACATATACACACATAAATTTATTAAATTTTGGGAAATGTTTTATTGGTGTGTGGGTTTTTTTTTTTTGAAAACTCTACCACCTCCCAATGACTCCCCAAGTCTAATGCCTTTAGTTCATCTACATTTTCATAAACGTTATGTGTTCCAAGAAAAAAATCATGGGAAAAGGACTCCAAGCAGACGACAATGTTTCACTTTTCATATCTTAACAACAGAATGACTCTACAGATGAAATCTCACTAGGAATGGACATTTCCCCCCCCAACTTCTTCCTTCAGGTGTTTTTACATACCTGACAGCAGTGGTACTGAAAGAAGCTGATGAACGGGTGGAGATATAGGGGTAGTGCTTGGTATCAAGTTTATCATCAATAGTGTCCTAGAAAGAGAAAAGACAGAGAAATCAGTTTATTCAACCTAGGTTGTTTGTATTTTAAGTATGTATATAAGCCCATATATACTCTATCTACACACATCTATTAAACAGTCTCTTTATGGCACTTGTGCTTGTGGCCAGGTCTGTGGCAATCCTTGCGTAGTCTACACTGATGTGTTCTTTCAGATGTGGAAATAAAAAGTATCACTTTTCCTATTTTTCCCTATCTAAGATGCCTCAATATTTTTGAGATTTGAAAATAGAATTAAAACAGCAGAGACAAAAAGATGGGCAGGGCACATGTGTGCCACAAAATACAACTTAACATTCACATGAACTGCTTCTACTTTTAGGGTTAGGATTTTTTTTTTAATAAGCAGAGTGGCTCACCAGATTTAATTCATTTCAATAAATATTTATATTAAATACCTCCTCAATCCAGGACACTGTCCTAGGCACTTGGGATATAAGGACAAAAATGAAATGACTGAGGCCCTGAAGAAGCTCAGATTCTAATGGAGAATACAACACATGAGCACATCCACAATTTTCTGACCTAAAATGTATGGATCATAATACTCATGCTATATGCCTAACTCAAGGGGATGCTATGAGGAAATCACTTTGTAAAATTTTAAATGCTACAAAAATGGAAATAATTATTATTACAGACATATCCCACCTGACAGCATTAACTGGTCAGGAGAAACAACATTTTGAGGGCAGTTAGCTTTGCAGGAGCGACATTATAAATGGCAGCAGCCCAAATGATGTTACCGCAGTTTTTTCTGAGTCTTTTTAGAGTGGGGTTTGGTTATAAAATATTAATTATGTTATTGTGAAATGAGATTGATTGGAGCAAGTTCATTCTCCAAATGCTTGTACTATTTTTAGGAACCCCTGGGCCATGCAGTCCTGACTCTGATAACTTATCTTTTTCTGTAAGACCCTGATCAAGTTGCTTCACTTCTCACCTCTCTGGGCCTGAGATTCTTTAAATATATAACTAAAGAAATCTCAAGTCCCTTCCCAGCTCTAACACTTAGGATTCCTCTTGTATTCTCTGAAGGATTTCTTGACTACTAGGGCAATGCCTTCACTGACCTCTCTGCTCTTGTGCAGACCATTCTTAGGAAGGCATTCTTACTTCATCTCTAATTGTTAAAATCCTTCTCTTCCTTCACAGACTTACCTAGCTTATCAGACATTTTCTAAATGAGGCTTTTCCTTACCTCCACCCTCATCTCTCCAGGTAAAAGTAATCTCTCTTGCCTCGAATTTTTTGAGAACACTTAATCAAATTATACTTTGTATCATATTTACTCATGTATATGTAGGATTCCTTCCAGAAAACTATAAGGGTCAGGAACTGTATTTTTTTTCATCTTTGAATTCTCATGCCTAGAACAGTTCCTTGCACATATAGGTACTTACAAGTCTGTTGAATGAAAGCTATCAGTTAACAAAGCACAAATAAAACATCTCTCACTCCATACTTCCCTTTTATTATTGTTTTTCTGATCTTGGGAATGTACTTAGGATTTTTTGTTTTTTGAAAATGTCATTATTTGGGCCTCTGTGATTTGAAAGAATGTTTACATAAACAACATAAGCAAGTTCACAAAAACAATCTAACGGATAAAGAAATCTTGAACAAACATACAAGCATTTTGGCTACTACACAGATGAGAGGTTCATGTGTCCTTGGATTCAAATCATCATGAAAAAGATTTCATGGTCATTGGGTAACTTTGTGCCAACTATTAAGCAAGGAAAGAAAACTGAACTACCAACAGAAAAGTCATGAACCATGCAGCCCACCACTGACCTCCATAATGTCTTTAATAACTGGAGTCCATCGTGAGAGCTGGTAGGTCTGCTCACTGATGCGTTCCTTCCGCTCTGGCTTGCTTCTGCGACGCAAAGTGGACTGAAAACAAAATATTAGTTTCTTAGTCAGAGGCCCACTTTTGAACTGAATCACATAGGACTCCATCAGTTTACAGAACTCGGAGAAAGCTATAGTGTTTTTGGTTTTGAACCAAAGACCAGGGTGATCACTTTTTGCTAGCTGTTATCAGTGAGTGACTTCTACAGAATGAATGTAACAAATGATTTAAAAGGGATCAGCTTCCAACGCAGAACTGTCAAGTGGCAATTGCTCCAAATGTATCCCTCTTGGAAACCTGTAGGGAATTTAACTCTGATGTTCTAATCTAATCACCCAGGTGCTATTGAGCCTAAGGTGACCCATGGCCATCCGTCATCTCTTCAGAGCTTTGATCAATAAGAAATACAGGTCAAACACCTAAATCACTTTGTAAATTCTTTTTTTTTTAAGACAATTAGGATTAAGTGACTTGCCCAGGGTCACACAGCTAGTAAGCATCAAGTGTTTGGTCTGAGGCTGGATTTGAATTCAGGTCCTCCTGACTTCAGGGCCAGTGCTCTATCCACTGCGCCACCTAGCTGCCCCCCACTTTGTAAATTCTTATAAAAAAACAGGCAAATAACCAATAATAATACATTGTCCATTACTACAAAGATGACACTACTGACTCATCAACAATAGGACCCATATTTTTACTTGTTTTTTCCACTGCTGCGGTTGGATTGTCACGGGCCAGCCTTACCTGGTCAACTGTCTTGAAAATAGATACCATTTGTCATGGAGTGAGACAAGGATGGGGGCAGTCTGAATGTGGGATCAAATTTTTGTTTATATAGTTAACTGACCTTTTATACTGTGCTCTAGCAAACTGAGCTAGTCTGTGAACAGAGGTAGGTAAATACCTATAAATGTATTGTAGCCAAGTCTGACAAGCTAAGTTCATAGGGGAGTTTCTTTTAAAATGTTCTTCAAGGTTCCTTGAGATCCAATGGTTACCTGAATACAATCCCATAAAGTGCATTACGAAACCCTGACTTCCTTGTGGAGATGCTCTTAAGGCTACTGTTAAGGATTTTCAACAGTTCAGAGGGTGAGAAATAATATCAGGATCAACATCAGTAAAATTCCTCGATTATAATTTTCTAGTTTCATAATTTCAGATGCTGCCGAGCCCAAGCAACCCTTCGCCCTTCCCCAAAGTGAGCAACGACACAAAACTTCACCACTGCCGCTCTCAGTATGGGAAATCAATCCCTAAGAAGTTGAGAGGTAGGAAACTTACATCTGTAATGATGGGCACTCCCAAGTGAGCCATGTTGGTGATGATCTCACTGTCCTCTGGGGGAATCTGTGCATGCTGAATCAGTTTGTTCAGATTTTCTTCAGTGATGCCTAAAACATCAGTAAGATCCAAACCCAAGCCCATGAGAACAACCACACCGATTTAGAAGAGAAGAACCAAACACTTTTAAAAAAGGAGACCTTTTTACTTCTAAGGTTTTTAAAATGATCAATCATTTTATTCTCACAAACTGCCCGTGGGGAGAATAGGAAATAAAAATGGTTGTAAGTAAAAATTAAAGCCAATAGGAGGAACCATATGATATGTTTTTTAAAAGGCAAAAACTGGCTATTTCTTGCTATTTTCCTTTTCTCTTCCATAGCTACTGAACTATTTTCTCCCCTCTTTGCTTCCCCATGCCCTAGTGGTCCCACTCTCTTTTCTCCATTTTTCCTAGAAACTGTCTGTTACCCTTCTCCCAGCTCCTACCATTTTTCAAGAAGATGTAGAGAAGAATGATTCGGATCTTGTCATAAGTACTGACATTTGCATCCAACAGAATAGGAACAATAGCTCTCATGGGGTCCTTGATCTTTTCCCCTTCAGCATCAGTGCCCATTGCCAGGTCCTACAGAAAACATATACTTTAAAGGTGTCTTTCTCAGTCATAGCTTGAACACTCCAATAACAGAGCCTCAGAAAGATATAAATTTTGTGGTTGAGATGTATAGTTTAAGCAACCATGACTAATCTTACAATATCACACTCTAACAAAACAATCTTTTCCATGGAATTAGGGAGGGTTTGCGAAATCTCACAAAAAAAGAACAAATGTTACTTTCCACTAAGAAGACAAAAATTATCCGCTAAGTTAATTTTTACCAAAGCCTTCCATCCTTTCTGCTGAGTTCCAGGACATTTATGCAGCAGCTCCATCAATCTTAGTTGGGCTTCCTCACAAAACTCCCTTTCCAGAAAGGGCACATAAACCACAGAGATTTTGTGCACAAAGTGATATACTTTTTTACATGAGTGGCTGGGGAATTTGCTGGTGTGAGGCTGCCATACCTGTCTTGGTGTGCCCACTCCTGTTAACTCAAACATTGCTTGACTTCATGTTGGAACGACATTGCTTTTTTGGGAAGTTTTAGGTGCCGCTTCTACGCCTCTAGTCTTTACTGAATCTTCAACTTTTTTCTTTGCAGTCAAGTTCTTTTGGAAACAATGTTTTGTGTGTCCCAAGATAACAGACTAACTTGAAAACTGTCCCCCCCACCCCCCACCCCATACCAGCATACACCTCCACCTCATCTCTGATTCTTACACCTTCTACATGGATCTTTTCTTGATCCCCCAGCTGTCAGGACCCACCCCTTCCAAAATGTACCTTGTATTTATTCTGTATATACTTATTTATGTATGCATTGTCTCACCTGATAAAACATAAGCTCCTTGAGGATAGGGTCTGTTTTATTTTTGTCTTTGTATCCCTGGTACCTAGCACAGTGCCTGGAATATAGTAGGTACTTGACAAGGCTTACTGAGTGGGTGACCGATTGAAAGATCTTATGTACTTTTGAATTGCCTCAAAGTCTGTCTGTTTCTTTCACCCATGAGGCAGTCTAAGCAATTTCCCGAGAGGCTGGTCTGTTATAGTCCCTGTCTCTGACCACAGACAGTATGCATTCTTTGGGTAGGGTTGGACTAGATGACTTTTGAGGTTTTTCAACTCCAGGATTATGCAATTCTGGGATTCTCTGAATCCTAGAAAATTATGGCAAATGTTACAAGAAGTGATTCCAACTGCAGCACATTCTTATCTGTGAAACTAGAAACAGGGATATACACGAGGATTTAGAATGTTCTCAACGATCTTGTTTTTCTCTGGAATCTCTCCATGGAAATCAAGAGTGCATTTAGGTTAGGTAGGTATTATTTAATAATGTTATATTTATACAGTATATGATTAGTTATTCCATTCCTTGGAAATTGAGAGGACATTTAGTTAGGTAGGTGTTAACTTAATAATGTCCTATTTATATGACATATAATTAGTTATTCCATGTAATTCATGCTGAGAGATGGGTCAATACAGTTATTCCAATTTTTTGTAAGAAGAAAAGAAATTAGAAATAGTGATCAAATTAGTGGCAGAGGCAGAATTAGAAATCTAAACTCTAAGTCTCATTCTCAGTCTAAGTGGTCACACAGTCCCTCTAACTTGCTAGTAGGCTACTTTCTCTCTGTCCCTCTGATTTTTTTCTAGTCTCTGACAGTTGGTCAGTCTCCAATAGAAAGAAAAAGAAAATCCAAATGCATAAAAGAAATTCAGCTAGCACTCTCAGAATCTGCTTGCTACGTTCACACATCTGGCCATTTGGTGGCTTTGGAAAGAATCAAACATGCAATATCCAAACAGCACAGCACAGCATTTCAATCCAATTCAAGTCCTACCACTGAGAATGGAACTGTACTGGGTCCAGGGAGTAGAGACTATACCATCTAGTCTATTTCCCATGATTCTGTAGAATGTTGAAGGTCAGAAGTTAAGACCCATCTGGATGAATGCATAGGATAAAGGATTTACGAGAGGCTAAAAAAGGCCTACCTGCTCAACTCGGCAGAGTTTATCCACAGTGCCTTGGTAGTGCTTCATACAATCCTCAGCAAGGTGCAGATGAGTTGAATACTTTAAAGAAGAATACAACACTATGAACAATGCTATGTAAGTAAATGACTACTATAAACATCCTAAGACTTCAAATACTTGGACTAGAGAAAACAGGGAAATAGAATTTCTCAATAGGAAATTTGTGTCCCACTTCAAAAGAAAAATGTCATGTTTTATCTTCTAACGTAACTTATAGAAGCAGACAGAATCATCAAAATGCTAACTGAAAGCTAAGACCTGAATATGAGTATGTTACAACTACAATAAGCAATAGGAAGGAAAATCACAGAAACTATATTTATTCAGAGGCGACACTTATTAATAAATTAAATAGATATCATCTAACTCTTTCTCTGAATTCTCCCTACCAAAGAAATATCAAATTTTTTGGCTATATTAACACCATGGTGGGGCAAAGTAATGCCTGCAGGTACCATTAACTGACACTGGCAGTTCTATTACATACTGTAAGAGAGAAAAAGGAAAAAAGAAAAAGAGGAGAAACGAAAAAAGAAAGGGGCACGGGACAATACAACATCACCAACAACTGCTTTATGAACCACTTTATGATACCGCAGGTTGTTTTTATGTACCTCTGCCTCTACCCTAAATAATTTCTTACTAGAAAAGCCCTGAAAACCATCATTTCTAAGCACTTCTAACAGAAAATTAGAGTAATGTGGTTTATTAAGGAAAATAGTTCTACTCTGGGGCTTTTGGATTATCATACCTTGCTAAGTTCTTTCTGGTATTGGGGCATCTTCTTCAACATCTGTGACAGGTCCCTCATAGTGGTCTGGAAGGAAACAAAACCATAATGTTTTGTCTATTATTTATATACTGTTTCTGTAAAACAGTTTTCTATGATAGTAGCTGATGAGGTCCTTTCCTATTTTCAAATTTTGTGATTCTGTGAAACTTAACATAAATTTTTTAATTTGAAGAAGTAGTCAACTAAAGGCATGACTCTATGAGAGTTCTATTTTTTAGCTTAAAAATTATGTAAATATTGTAATCATCTTTGGGAAGGGGTTCAGGGGACTCTAAAGTCCAGAAACATTTGGTACCAATAAGAAATATTATCTGTGATTTAGGGAATACAAAGTTTATGTTTCAATGTATGAGATACTTCCTAATTGGATCATTCAATTCAATAATTCAACAAATATTTACTATTATTTATTACTAATCAATGCTTGCATGAAAGCTTAGTCCCACTCTCACACATTCATAACCCATGCAATCCTCTATAGAAACGGATACTCTCATGAGTTCAATAGGTTTGTCCAATGATATAATCACCAGCTAAAAAGTGGTAAGAAGGCTCAACACCATGAGAATTAAAATTTTTCATTTCTTGTCTTGGCAAGGACAATACAGCTTCTCTTTGTTTTCCCCAGAATGATTCAAGGCAACAAATACTGGATTACATGGCAATGAAAACAAAATTAAGCTTAGTCACAGATTGAGTGGTCAGTCTAGAACTTAAATTCAGAAATTAGTAAAATTAGTGATAAACAAAATATCTGACCTAACATGATGAAATTCTCACCCCCATTTTCCTAATTCTGTGCCTCTGTATCATCTCTCTTTTCTTACCCATCTATAATAAAGGGAAATTGAAGATTAATTTAAATTACATTTGAGCATCATTGATAGGTTCACCTTTTCGCCTGTGTTCATTCTTTTGCTGGAAGAAAAATCTTTCAGAGAACGGGTGACCTCTCTGAAAAAGAGAAAGTAACATTTAGAGAATGCCTCTATGTAGGTGCTATAAAAATACTGTGCGCTCTCTCTCTCTTTTTTTCCCTAACAAAATCCTGTTTGGCATTCAAAGCCCTTCTTAATATATTCTTCCTCTCCCACCACACTTTTCCAGTCTTCTTTTTTTGGAGGAAATGACTTACCCAGGGTCACACAGCTAGCCAGACTTGACCTCAGGTCCTCCTGACTCCAGGGCTGGTAGTTTATCCACTGAGCCACCTAGCTGACCCCTTCCAGTCTTCTTGTTAAAAATTTTTATTTAAAAAAATTTCTAATTTATTATTATTATTATTATTATTATTATTATTATTATTATTATTATTTGGTGAGGCAATTGGGGTTAAGTGACTTGCCCAGAGTCACACAGCTAGTAAGTATTATGAGTCTGAGGCCAAATTTGAACTCAGGTCCTCCTGATTCCAGGGCCAATGCTCTATACACTGTACCACCTAACTGTCCCTATTACTTATTTTGAATATTTTTTTCTTTTTAAATTATGAGTTCAAAATTCTCTCCCTCCCTTCCATCCTTCCCCCACTCACTTAGCAGACAAGAATGTGATATCAATTACACATGTCAAATCACACAAAAATATTTCCATAATTAGCTATATTTCAAAAAAAGGCAAGAAAAATAAAATGAGAAAATCATGCTTCAATTTGCATGCAGAGTTCATCAGTTCTCTCTCTGGAAGTGGACAGCATTTTTTCATCATGAGTCTTTTGAAACTGTCTTGGATCATTGTATTGATCAGAACAGTCAAGTCTTTCACAGTTGATCATCATTAAAATGTTGTTACTGTGCATAATGATCTCCAGGTTTTTGTCACTTTACTTTGTATCAGTTTATATAGTTCTTATTATGTCTTTCTGAAATCATTCCCCCTTGTCATATCCCACAGCACAATAATACTCCACCACAATCATATGCCACAACTTGTTTACCCATTCCCTAAATGATGAACATCCCCTTGATTTCCAATTCTTTGCCACAATAAAAAGCTGCTATAAATAGTTTTGTACATATGGGTCCTTTTCATTTTATCTCTTCGGGATACAGATAGTAGTAGAACTGCTGGGTCAAAGGGTATGTGCAGTCTGATAGCTCTTTGGGCATAGTCCCAAATTGTTCTCCAGAATGGCTGGACCAGTTCACTACTCCACCAGCAATTAGTGTACCTATTTTTCCCTTATCCCCTCTAGAATTGTCATTTCTGATAGGTGTGAAGTGTTACATCAAAGTTGCTTTAATTTGCCTTTCCCTAATCAATAGTGATTTAGAGCATTTTTTTCATATGATTACAAACAGCTTTGGGGTTTTTTTTCTTCTGAAAACTGCCTGTTTATATCCTTTGACCATTTATCAATTGGGGAATGGCTCTTATCTTTTATTAATTTGACTCAGTTCTATACTCAGTATATATTTGAGAAATGAAACCTTTATCAGAGAAACTTGCTATAAACATTTTTGATGTTACTTCATCGTCTATGGCACCTGTTAGCAAAATGTAGTTTTCTTGATTATCCTTTTTAATTAGGCCTATTTTTGATTTTGTTTTGTCTGAAATCATGATTGCTACCCCTGCCTTTTTTTTTTCTTTTTTGGTTTAGCTGAAGCCTATTAGATTCTGCTCCAGCTCTTTAACTGTGTGCGTCATTCTGTTTCAATGTGTCTTCTGTAAACAACATATTGTTGACTCTGGTTTCTAATCCATTCTGCCACCTGCTTCCATTTGATGGGTAAACACATTCAATTCACATTCACAGTTATGATTACTGTGTATTTCTCTCCATCCCAATTTCTTTTGTTTCATGTTCTTCTCTCTCTTTTTATCCTATTCCTCCTCAAAAGCCTACTTTGCTCCTAACCAGTGCCTCCCTTAATTTGTTCTCTCTTTTATCATCCCCTTCACCCCCATCACCAATTTCTCTTATCCCCTTACTCTCTTATCTCCTACTGGGTAAGTTACATTTCTATAAACAACTAAATATAAGTGTGTGTGCGTGTGCGCGTGCGTGTGCACGTGCGCGCGCGTGTGTTTGTTTTCCTTTCCTCTTTGAACCAATAAGACTGAGGTCCAAGAATTGCCCACCTCCCTATCCCCCTCCCCCTCCACTGTAAAAGCTCTTCCTTGTACACTTCTTTTACGTGAGAAAATTCTCCCCATCCTACCTCTCTCTTCCCTCTTCTCCTCTTTCTCACTCTTTTATTATTTTGGGGGGAGGAGATCATTTCAACAAAATCAACTCACATCTATGCCCTCTATTTAAAATCCTTTCAACCGCCCTAATAATGATAAATTTCTTAGGAGTTACATATATCATCTTCCCATTTAGAAATACAAAGTTTAACTTTATTGAGACGTTTATGATAACTCTTTCATATCTATCTTTTTATGCTTCTCTTGAGTCTTGTATTTGAATGTCAAATTTTCTGTTCAGCTCTCTTATTTTCATCAGGAATACTTTAAAGTCCTCTATTTCATTAAATATCATTTTTTTCCTCCTGGATTATACTCAATTTTGTTGGGTAAGTGATTCTTGGTTGTAATCCTGGCTCCTCTGCCTTCTGAAATATCATATTCCAAGCTCCCTGATCCTTAACATGGAAGCTACTAAACCTTGAATAATCCTGACCATGGCTCCACAATATCTGAACTGTTACCTTCTGGCTGCTTGAGGTATTTCTCTTTTGACATGGAAGCTCTGGAATTTGGCTCTAATATTCCTGGGAGTTTTCACTTTGGGATCTCTTTCAGGAGGTGATTAGTAGATCCTTTCCAATTCTATTTTACCCTATGGATCTAAGATACTGGAGCAGTTTTCCTTGGTAATTCCTTGAAATATAATGTCTAGGCTCTTTTTTTGATTATGGCTTTCTGACAGCCCAATAATTCTTAAGTTATATCTCCTCAATCTATTTTCCAAGTCAGTCCTTTTTCCAATGAGATATTTTACATCTTCTTCTATTTTTTCCATTCTTTTGACTTTGTTTTATTGTTTCTTGATGTCTCAGACAGTCATTAGTTTCCATTTGCCCAATTCTAATTTTTAAGGAATTATTTTCTTCAGTGGGATTTTGTAACTCTTTTTCCATTTGGCTAATTCTGCTTTTTTAAGTTCTTTTCTTCAGTGAATTTTTGTAACTCCTTTTCTATTTGGTCTATTCTGCTTTTTAAATTCTTTTCTTCAATGAATCTTTGTGCCTCTTTTACCACATTATTAATTCTCTTTTCATAATTTTCTTGCATTGTTGTCATTTCTTTTCCCAATTTTTCTCTACTACTCATCTTTCTTTAACTCTTCCAGGAATTCTTGTTCATCTTGGTCCAATTAGCAATTTTTTTTGAGGCTTTGTAGCTGGTTTTATAGTGTTGTCATCTTCTTAGTTCATGACTTGGTCTTCCCTGACACTGTAGTATCTTTTTATGGTTAAATTCTTTTTTTGTTGTTCTTTGCTCATTTTCCAGCCTATTTCTTGACTTTGAACTTTATGTTAAAGTTGGATTCTGCTCACCTGAGGGTGGAGAGGCACTGTCCCAAGCTTCAGACTTTTTCATGCTGCTATTTCCAGAACTAGTTCTGGGGGTCTGTAAGTTTTTGACGCTTCCAAGGTGGTGTGATCCTAGGAGAGGTATGGTCACTGCTCTCCTGATTTGCACTCTGGTATTTAGCCAGGATGGGCCCCTGGTCTCCTGCAGTCACAAGCACTAGTTTTCTCTTTGCCTTGGAATTGCAACCAGGGCCCCTGCTCCCTTGTGACTGATCCTCGTGCTCCTCTCCACCCTGGAACTGTGACTCAGAACTGCATATGAGCAACAGAGTTGCTAATCAGTGCCAGCTGTACCCAGTGCAAGCAAATGGTTCCTCTGTATCTCTCTCTCACCAGTTGTCCAACCCCCTTACCATCTCTGGGCTGAAAGTTTCCAAAGCTGCTGCTGGGGCCACTGTTGCTGCTACCACATGTGTAAGCTCAGGCTTCAACCTCGGTGTCACAAACTTCTCCTGACAACCTCCTAAGTTTTCTTAGGCCAGAAAAAATGTCTCACCCTGACCTTTTGTTGGCTCTTACACTCCAAAATTTGATTTGAGGTGTTAAAGCTGTTTGGAGGGAAGTGTTAAATAAGTTGAACTAGTTTGTCTTTAATTTGTCATCCTGGCTCCACCCCCTCCTTTCCAGTCTTCTTACACATTATTCCCCACCACGTAACCTTCAATACCTTGACACTGGCTTCTGGACTATTCCAAGCAAGATCAGGCTACTCCCTCTCTCAGACCCTGGTATTTTCTCTGGCTGTCCTTTATGTCTGGAATGCTTTTCCTTCTCATCCCTGTCTCCTAGCTTCCATGGCATACTTCAAGTCCCAAGTAAAATTTCATCTTCAACAGAAAGCCTTTCCAACTTCTCTTAATAATAATGCCTTCCCTCTGTTAATTATTTTCTATTTATCCTATATATAGCTTGTTTGTATGTATCTGTTTGCTTGCTGTCTGTAAGCTCCTGTCTTTTGCCTCTTTCTGTATTTCCTATTATGTGACTAGCACATAGCAGGCATTTAACAAATGCTAACTGTCTACTGATCAATGCCACCAATCCACTTCATAAACAGGGCATATATATGTTGAGTTTTTCTACATTACTGATGGATTTGCATATACAATCCATCCAGACTCTTACCTGGACAACAGCACATATGATATATAGGAGATGGTTACTCTAGTTTATAAGAAGCAGTCTCTGGTAAGTGAACAGTTAACAGATATATGTGGGGATTAAATGCATGACCCTGGCGACATTAGCACCATGATCTTTTCAACTGAATTACTATGTCATTTTCCCACTTTCCTTCCTTACGAATCTATGTATGACATGGATTCACTATAGAGTCTGTTATTTTTTATAAAGCAGAATGAACAGGGAAGATTTCAGTAATGGAAACATTGGTTTGACACATTTCAGCGAAATCAGCTACCTCTCAGAAAATCTGAATGGGATAATAAGATGAATATCATATTTAAAATGTAAGAGATAAAGTAGAACCTAAAAGAAATCTGAATTGTGCTTCTTACATATGGATCTTTCTAACAAAAATCATACTTTAGCAATCACTTAATATGCTTCTAATTTTAATATTCCATATTTATAAATCACTTGTCTATAAGAGCCCCAAATGCATCCCATAATCCCTTACATTCCTAGTACAGCATGGGTATAACCCCAATTTTACAGTTGGTAAAACAAACACTTAGAGATACAACAGAACCTGTTCATACAAATCAGCAGTTTGGTAGCTCAGTCAGGCAAAGAAGTTATGTTTAATCACTCATAGCTCAGCATTCAGTCTATATTACCCAGTCTAAATACATTGTTGAAAGCTGTTAAATATTAAAAAAAAATTCATTCATTGAGAACAAATGGGAAAAAGAGAAACACTTACTGGGATACCTCTGCAATGTGTTTGTGGCGCAAAGCTATCCACAGATCATCATCTTCATCCAGAAGAACTTCTTTCACTCGAGCTTCTCCAATCCCACTTGTCTCATACCTGGAGAAAAGATCTAACTCAGGTGGAGAAAGCTCTAACTCGAGAAATATATCTGTTCTTACATGTCCTCTTCCCTCCCTCCTCCCAGGTAGTTTTATTTCTTTCATTATGTGGTAAGAATTACAGCCAGGACGTACTAAGTTGCATACCCATCTGATATGTTACTTCTGGTCTACTATAGCAACATTCAACAGAGGAGATAATCACTAGGGCATGGAGATAAAATGAAGATCACAATGAAATCGTGACTTTAATTTTAAAATATCTTTACAGTGTCAGCTTGTATGTTCTCTACTAGAAACAAGCTGGTACAATAAATTTTCTGTAATAAATTTTTATCTACTTAAGGAAAAGGTCAAAAAATTTTTTTTCTCCTCTGGAATAAAATTTGGGAACAGTTCCCAAAATGTATTGTCTCTAAATAGCTTTAACTACTTGCCTGACGCCAGTTCTGTGTATATTCTATATACAAAGCTATTAAGATTCAGTTGGGCAACAATTATTGAGCAATAGCTGAACAAACATAAATGTAATTGAATATATGCATATAAGTAATGGAAAATATAAAATTCAGAAAAACATGGGGAAGACCTGTATGAAGTAACAGAGAGTTAAGAAAGCTAAGACAAATGGATAACACACACAACTACAATTTAAACAAAGAACACCATAAGGAAACCAACTCAGGTCAAATGTAACAAAGAATGTTTGTACTATCCTATCAAAATTAATGCACCTATACTTTCTGTTAACAATCAGTAAACTAAAAAAGTAAAGAGTGATGTATCATCAGTCATTAGGTCTGATGCTTAACTGTTTTCAGGCAACATGTATATGTTTGGGAAGTGTTGTGTGTCAAAACAACATATGTCAACAAAAATTATATATGCATTTAGTCACGAAAGATTTTATCAATTTCAAGACAGTAACTGAAAAAAGAGTGGAACTCATAAATCTTTAAATTTTTA
Organism: Phascolarctos cinereus; assembly: GCF_003287225.1. NCBI lineage: Eukaryota > Metazoa > Chordata > Mammalia > Diprotodontia > Phascolarctidae > Phascolarctos > Phascolarctos cinereus. The sequence goes on from NW_027555625.1 coordinate 268,991,499, forward strand.
TTTTAACCTTAATAATTAATGACAGCATGCAGTTTTAAAATAACAGCACTGTAACAACATTTCAGCACAAGAAAAGACTGGCTTTCATTATTCAGAAAGTCCCAATGAGAACTTTATGCCTGGAAAAAAACTGATTCCCTTATTGTGAAGGACAGGACCCCTTTTCTCTACTGAACAGTCAACATAGGCTAGTTAATAAGGACTTTGCCGATATTTTAGGGATAGTCCTTGTCCAATAATATTAATAGATTTTAACCAAAAATAGGATAAAATAGCATATCGCAGTCACACAATTTAGCATAGACCTATAGACTCACTGAATAAAGTGTTATTCAAATTTCTGCTTTTCCTCTAATATCGTAAACATAATTCTACATGTGGTAATGCTGATTTTGTGGGCTTTTGGGAGACTCTGCAAACCAAGCAGCAAACTGTGTTAGTGTTCCACCTTTTTCCAAGACTAAGCATTTTCTTCTTTCTAACCACTGATTTCGTGAACAAACTAGGAATTTCCCAAGTATTAAGAACTAAGAAGGCAAACAGCTGTTTGACACAAATAACATTTTAAACCTGTCACGTAGTAAAGAATATTGACTTATCTTATAACCCATGTGCACCTCAAGAGTGTGGATAGGCTGGCTGAAAGTTTTAGTAAACTTACAGGTTTCCCCAGATTATCTGCAAGGCAGCCACATTTAAGGTCTATAATCACCAAGTTACTCACTTGTATACATCATTCTCAATAGGCAACAGGTCATAGCTCATAGCCTGAAAAGTCAACTCATGAAGCACAGGAGAACTGGGGTCAAAACCGCGATCCAGTATGAGGAGCTGGGAACGAGCCTTGTCTGGACCCTAAGAAATGAAAAAGTAAGACATCTTGCTTTCATAGCCAGTAAAATGCAAAACTAGTGTCTAGAAGTAGTATTATACTTATACAAAGGCCTTCATTTCAAACTAGGATATAAATCATGAAGTTAAATCTCCCCTGCCCTTCCCCTCTCCCCTAATTACACATAATAGCCTTCTCACAGTTTTTCAAAAGACCAGTAACTAGGTTAAAAAATGCATATGGAATAATATGAAAATTGTCATCTTCCACAAGTGTTTCATATATCTGATGTGTAGCTTTTTTGGGGGGGGGGTTAGGCAATAGGGTTAAGTGACTTCCCAGGGTCACAGTGTTTTGTGTCTGAGGCTGGATTTGAACTCAAGTCCTCCTGAATCCAGGGCCAGTGCTCTATCCACTGTGCCACCTAGCTGCCCCTTGATGTGTGGTATTTTCAAGGTAATATGTTACTAATGTAGGTCTTTTGCATGGTATTCTATTTTTCTCTCACTCAGCTTGTGTTCACTTAGGTAAAGAACAAAGTAACTTTTAGACCTTACCTCTCCCATGGTTGGGTCATCAGCTTTGTAGGCATCTAGTTTGTCTTGAATTAACTGGGCCAACATGGCATTGTCTTTGTAGTCCCTGTCAAACGTGGAACAAAAAATAAGATTCTGTTCAACAGGATCTGGAACCATCCTGATACAATTATGATGGAAGTTTCAGTAAGTTATACGTTCTTACAGATACTTTAAGCAAAGAGTTTTACAATTTACTATTGATACTGTGTGACCTTCAAATTCTATTTTGGTCAGTATGTCCCCAAGAAAATACAACCCAAAGGAATACCGATGTTGAAGATATCTCCAATAACCTAACCTCTCAGTTCTTTGACCTTTTCTAACCCAATTCAGCCACAAATCAGCACACACCTTAAATGTCAACATTTCTCAGATTGTACCATCTCTGAAATCTAAAACTTTTAAGTTCCATTCTCCAACCACAATCCTTTCTCCTTCTACCCCTCTCATTTTGTTACATTAAACCTACTTTTCTCATTGCAATTTGATTAACTGACTCTTCTCCTAATTTTATTAGTCCGTGTCCCCCAGCCCTACGTAAACTTGTCTTCCTTTACTTAATCATAACTTTTTTTCATTTTATCTTTCCCTATGCCTTACAATTTGTACCTCTATTCTTGATTCCAACCATGAGCTCCGTTTCTTTAATCCCTCTCTATTTTTTCTAGACCATCAGGCCTATGCTGGCATAGCTCTCTCTCCTCTCTAGACCATTTAGTGAATTAGTTCAACTCAAATTTATCCTCTACTCTCAAATCCCTTGCCCCCTTGTCCTATTAATGATCATAACTTGCCAAATCCCAATCCTGGATTACTCCCATCTCCTTTCCTTCTATTCACCTGCTGCTGTTTAATACTGGGAAAATTCATGAAACAAGTAGATCCACTACAAATTTGTTACAGAATCTCAACTGTCTTTTATTGCAATAAAGCAATCCTTTTTTTACGTCTTCTAGTTGATTTGCTACCCCTCTCACTACAGAGGCTATTCCACCTTTTCCTCCTTTCTCAAGCATCCCACCACAATGTTTCCCTCCACCTATTCAGCTGAGGACCTAGACATGTATTTCACTGAAAAAACTGAGGCCATTTGCTGACATTCTTTCTTCTCCTCTCCTCAGCTTGCATCACTCAGACATCTCCCCTATCTTCTCCACTTCTTTTTTAAAAATAAGTTTTTATTAATGTTTTTTAGTTACCATAGTCACCCCCTGCATTTCTCTTCCTTTCAGAGAGCCATCCTACATAACAAATAGTATCTTTAAAGACAAAAAAGGGGGAAAAATCAGCACAACTGATACATCAAAAGAGTCTGAAAATATGTGCAATGTGTAAACTCATAGACTTCCTCCTTTTTCAAAGGGGTGGGAATGTCTTCCCACAGCTCTTCTTTTGAGCCATTTTTGTTCTTTGTAATTTTGCCACATTCATTTTTGATTGTGTGCAGTTGTTCTTTTTGTTTACACTGCTATAGATATTGGGTATATTATTTTCTTGGCTCTGCTGACTTCACTTTGCATCAGTTCATGCACGTGTTTGCATGTTTCTCTATATTTATCACACACATCATTTCTTACAGGACAGTAATATCCCATTATATTCACGTGCCATGTTTCATTTAATCATTCTCTAATAAATGGGCATCTACTTTGTTTCTGATCCTTTGCACAAAAAGTATTGATATAAATGTTTTAGTATATATGAGGACTTTCTTCAATAGTCTCCCTGGAGTATAAGCATAGTAATGGTGTCTCTGGGTCTAAAGATATGGACATTTTATTTTATTTTATTTTATTTTTTGGCTTTTTGGTGATGCAGTCGGGGTTAAGTGACTTGCCCAGGGTCACACAGCCAGTAAGTGTCAAGTGTTTGGTGTGAGGCCAGATTTGAACTCAGGTCCTCCTGACTTCAGAGCTGGTGCTCTTTCCACTGCACCACCTAGCTGCCCCAGATATGGATATTTTAGTTACTTTATTCATATAATTTTAAACTGCTTTCTAAAATGGTTGGAACGACTGACAACTTCACCAACAAATGCATCAGAATGCCTATCTTCCCACAACCCATCTAACATTGACTATTCCCCATCTTCTGTAATCTTAGACAATTTTCAGAGGGTGAAGCAAACCCTCAAGGCTGTTTCCATTTGCATTTCTCTTATTATTAGTGATCTAAAGCAGTCTTTCATGTGGTTGTTAAAAGTCTGTAATTCTCATTTTGAGAAGAGTTCATTCATATCTTTATTTATTTGGGGAATGGCTCTGGGACTTCTCTATCTGTTAACTATTCACACGTCTTAGATACTTAAACTCTCATCAGAGAAACTGGACACAAAGATTTTTTCCCATTCTACTGCTCCCATTCTTATCCTGAGTGCATTAATGTTGTCTGTATAAAAGCTTTTCAGTTTAATGTAATCAATATTATCTACTTTATCTTTTGGTTATTTGGTTATCCCTTACTTGGTTATGAATGTATTTTCTACCCACAGCTGTGAAAGGTATGATCTGTTTTTCTTTATTATATAAATTATTATTTATTAGTTAAAAGTCACATAATCATTTAGAATATATTGTGGGATATAATGTAAAGTGTTGGTCTAAGCCTAACTTCTACCAGACTGCTTTCTAGTCTTCCCAGAAATTTTATTAAATAGGAAGTTCTTTCCTAAGTAATTTATAGTTTCTGGTTCACTGAATACTGAGTTATTGGGTTCTGCTGTTTCTGATTCTTCCTTGTCTAGTCTATTCTACTAATCCACCTTTCTATCTTTTTAACCAATACCAGATAGTTTTGATGACTTCTAATTTATAATATAGTTTGAAGTCTCTGAAGTGCTATTCCTCCGTTGTTTCAACTTCTTCTCATCATTTCCCTTGATATTCTAGATCTTTTGTTTTTCAAAATGTATTTTATCATTTTAACAAGTTCTATAAAAGATCCCTTTGACAATCTCATTGATACAGTATTAAAAGTATAAATTATTATTGGTAGTATTATCATTTTTATTACATTGGCACAACCTAGCCATGAGCACTGAAGAATTCTGTTATTTAAGTTGTTCTTTGTTTCTTTAAAGAACATTTTGTAACTGAATCTATGTAGGTCTTTTGTATGCTTTGGCAGACTGAACCCCAGATATTTTTTACATTTTGTAGCTATTTGGAATGATATTTGCCTTTCTATTATTGCCTCTTGGATTCTGTTCTAATTAGGTAGAAATGTAGTCAATTTTTGAGGGTTTCTTTTGTAGCTTGATGAAGTTATTGTCTCAATTACTATCTCTGCTGATTCCCTAGAAATTTCCAAGGAAACCATCATCTCTTCAGCAAAAAAAGATAAGTTTTATCTCCTATTAACCTATCTTGCATCTTTAATTTCTTTCTCTTGTCTTACTGCAATTACTAGTATTTACAGAATTATATCAAATAATAGTGGGGAGAGTCTGGGCATCCTTGCTTCACTTGCCTATTTAATGGAAAGGGTTCTAGTGTCATCTCCATTGCACGTAATAGGTTTTAAATATACTTTTTACGATATTTAAAAGTCCTTCTATGCCTATAATTGTAGGGTTTTGTTTTTTTTTTAGCATAAATAAGTACTGTATTTGTCAAAGGCTTTTTCTGCAGATAATCATGTGATTTTGGATATTTCTGTTTTTAATATGATTGTTAATTATTTTCTAATGTTAAACCATTCTTATATCCCTCGTATATATCTTAGTCAAAATGAATAATTTATTGGATAAATCACTGTCTGACAGTATTTAACCGAAAAAAATTAAATTACATTCATTAATGATACTGGTCTCTTAATGATAGAGTTCTTTTCCTATGATTTATCTTTCCCTGGTTTAGGTATTAGTACGATATTTGTTTCATAAGAGGAATTTGGTATGGTGCTTTTTTCCTTGATTTTTGAGAATAATTTGTGCAGTATGTAATTATTTTTTAAAAGTCTAGAAAGATTTGTCAACCATTGTGGAACGTCTGTATGCTTTGGTACTGTCTGCCATGGAAATATCCCTGAATATAATAATCTACCTGTGAATATCTTAAATGCTGAAATAAAAATGAGAAACATGCTGTTTATATGATCCCAGTTTGACGATTTGAAAAGGAATGGAAAAAAATAAAAGTCTGAAAAGAATTCTCTGATGAATCTACAGGATCACTAGTCTTTTCTTCGGTAATTCCTTTACAAAAGTTTCTATTTCCTTCTCTGAGACTGAGTTATTTAAGATCTCTGTTTGGGCCTTCTGTTAGTTTGGGTATTTTGCATTATTTAAAGGTATTCCTCTACTTCTTTGGGGTCTCTGTTTTGTTAGCATTTAATTGTGTATTATTCTTTTGATTTCTTCTGGTTTTGTTGTAATTTCACCTCGACATCTGCTATTTTGTTGATCTGATTTACTGCTTTCTTTTCAATCAGACTGGCTAAAGATTTAGCAATTTTATTAGTCTTTTCAAAAAACCAGCCTTTAGTTTTATTTATCATTTCTGTAATTTTTTTCAGTTTCCAGTTTGTCTATTTTTCCTCTAATTTTTGGGATCTCCTTTTTATGCTTTAAAAGTTTGCTAATTTGCTGGCTCTCTAATTTTAAAAAAAATACACATATGGTTTATTAGTCTTCCCTTTTTCTATTTTGTTTATGTATGTTTGTTGCAATATAATTTTTCTCCTGACCACGTTAGCTGAATCCCAGAAATTTTGGTATGTTGTTATAGCATTATCATTTTCTTTCATTTAATTATTGTTTGCATAATTTGTTCTTTAATCCAATTGTTATTTAGGATTTCATTTTGAAGTCTCCAGTTGGGTCTGTGTGCTTTATTTGTGGTCCCTGAACTGATCACTATTCTTATTGCATTACAGTCTGTAAAAGATACGTTTATATTTCTGCCTTTTTACATTTGTTTGTAATATCTGTGCCCTAGCATACGGTCAACTTTTGTAAAAGTTCCATATGGTAATAAGAAATACATATTTTTTTGTAGTCCCATTTAAAAAGATGCTATAAGTATTTTAGGGAAAGAAAGAAGCACTGCTACAGCGCCTACTATGTACCACGCACTATGCTAAGTGCTTTACAAATATTATTTCATTTGATACTCATAACAACCCTGCAAAGTAGGTGCTATTGTTATCCTCATTTTACAGTTCAGGAACCTGTGGCAAACAGAGGTGAAGGGAATTGACCAGGGTCATGCAGTTAGAAAATGTCTGACACTGGATTTGAATTCACATCTTTCTGAATCTGGGCTCAGCACTCTATCCACTGCGTCACCTAGCTCTAATTTCTCCAATAATGTGTTTAGTTCAATATTTTACTTTCGTTTATTTTTCTATTAGACTTATCCAAAACTGAAACGTACACTGAAATCACGCTATTGTATTAATGTCAATGTCTTCTTGTCGTTCAATTAATGTTTCCTTTATGAATTTAGATGCTAAGTCATTAGTAGCATATAAGTTTGATACTGACATTGGTTTGCTAACCATGGTTCCTTTCAGCATACTAGTTTCCTTTTTAGGTTTTGAATGTTTGTTTTTGCTTTGTCTGATAGCATGATTGTAACTCCTGCTTTTTTGGACTCACTTGATGCACAGAACATTCCTTCCAGCCCCCCATTTCTATTCTGTTCAAGATACCCAAGATGCAATTGCTGATGTTGGACTAGAGCTCGGGACAGAGACCAGGGCTGCATATATACATCTAGGAATCATCTGCACAGGGACGACAACTGAACCCCCCCATGGGGGAGCTGATGAGATTACCAAGCAAGATAGTGTAGAGAAAAGAAGAGGGTCTAGGACACAGCCTTACGGAACCTGAATGAAGATTAGTAAAGGAGACTGAGGAGAGGTCAGATAGGTAGGAGGAGAAAGAGTCACAAGAAAACCACAAAAATACCTACAGAGGAGTGAGGATCCAGGTGACCAACAGTGTCAAAGGCTATAAAAGAGGTCCAGAAGAATGAAGATTAACAAAAGCCTATTAGATTTGGTAGTTAAGAGATCATTCCTAATTTTGGAGAGGGTAGCTGCTATCACATGGTATAGTCAGAAGCCTAATTACACATGACTTAGAAGTGAGAGGATACGTGGAGGTCCTAAGTTTAGACAGCTTTCTCAAGGAGTTTAACTAAAAAGGGGAGAAGAGGTCTTGGACAACAGCTAGCGAGAATGTCCTACACACCCAAACTCAACATATCCAAAACTGAACTCAACGTCTTTCCCCGAAAAACCTTATTTTTTTTCTTAACTTAACCATTGCTGTTGAGGGCATCATCTTCCTGCCAGTGACCCAGGCTCACCACCTAAGGGTCATCTTCTGCAATTCATTCTCTCTCTCTCTGCCTGCCCCCAAATCCAATTCGTTGCTAAGCTCTGCCAATTTTGCCTTTGTAACATCTCTCAGCAGACATCGCCATTACCTGCTGCAAGCTCTCATCGCCTTGCACCTGGATTACTGCAATAGCATTCTGGTTGGCTGCCCTGACTCAAGTCTCTTCTCCACTCCAGTCCATGCTCTAGTAAGCTGTTAAAGGGATTTTCCTAAAGCACAAGTCTCACCATAGCACCCCTCATCCCAACTTAATAATCTCCAGTAGCTCCCTACTACTTCCAGGATCAAATATAAAATCCTGTTTAACTTTTAAAGGTCTTCAAAATCTGGCCACTTTCCACTTCTCCAGCCTTCTTACACTTTACTCCCCCAATTCACATACTCTATGATCCATTGACACTGGCCTCCTTGCTGTTCCTCTCACATGACATTCTCCCATTCCCCTACTCTGTGAATTTTCAGTGGCTGCCCCCTCATGCCTGGAATGTTATCCTTCCTCATGTCTATCTTCTGGCTTCACCGACTTCCTTCAGGGCCTAGCTAAAATCCCACCTCCCACAAGAAGCCTTTCCCAATTTCCCTTATTGCTAGTGCCTTCCCTCTAAGAGTATCTCTAATTTATCCCATCTATATCTTATTTGTACATAGTTGTTTACATGTTGTCTCTCCCATTAGATTCTTGAATTTCTTGAGAACATGAACGGATTTTTTCCCCTTTCTTTGTATCCCCAACAGTTAGCACATAGTAAATGTTTGTTGACTTGTTGATTGGGGAAAATCATGAAACTGAATTGACTGATATCAATACAAAATTTTTACCTGACCTCAACAGGGTCCTTAATGACCTGTTATAAGTATGGAAGATGAGAGTAGGGTTAGGAAAGGACAGAAGAAAGGCTTGGAATATACAATGATGTATGAGATAGAAAACTGTTAACAGAAGAATAGGACTGCTGAGCAGCACAGAATAGGATCCAGCTGAGATTATCTAACAAATCCACTTCTGTGAGAAGAGTGAAGCCATGTAATCAATGTGAGATTCCTCAGGACCCTGTCCTTCACTATTCAAAACTTCTCAGAATCATCATACCCTAGTCCAGGGATGGAGAACCTGCAGCCTCCAGGACACATGTGGCCCCCTAGGTTCTCAAGTGCAGTCCTCTGACTGAAATCTAAACTTCACAGAACAAATCCCCTTAATAAAAGGATTTGCTCTATAAAACTTGGACTCAATCAAAAGGCCCCACCCAAGGACCTAGAAGGTGACATGTAGCCTCAAGGCCACGGATTCCCCACCTTTGCTCCATCCTTTATGCCACCTAGCTAACTCAAGAGAACAGACTTTAATAGGTATCCTCTGAAGTTGAAAAGTAGGAGTGTTTTTCAGAAGCAAGAAGTCAACGAGTAGCCACTAACTTTGATGTTTATAGAAGCCTAGGAGATTAGGGAATTGGATGGAGGAAGAGAGAGAGAGTGAGAGCGAGCACGTGAGAGAAAAAGCGAGTGAGCGAGAGAGAAGCAACTGATTAGGGGAAAATAAGTTTCTCCAATTTATTACATAAATAATATTTAATAACTGGTGTTGAGCTCTGAAAAAACGATTAATTAGAAAGTGGTTCGTATTTTAGTAACTTTAAAAAGAAATAGACAAACACACTCCCGGATTACTGCAAAACTCAAGATGATGAGAATGAATGTGCTAACAGGCTTAGCTGCAAACTAAAAGGGTGACAAGTCTACGCAGGCTTCATGTGAGACTGGCTGACCCTGAAATCTTGCTATATTTATATCTATGTGTGTGAGTATGTATGTGTGTAAGCATACGTGTGTGTATACATATATATATATACACACACATATATACAAACACACATACAAATACCTTGTTTTATTGGGCTCTGCAGATATTGTGTTTTTTACAAATTGAAGGTTTGTGGCAACTCTACATCAAACAAGTCTATTGGTACCATTTTTTCCAACAGTACGTGTTCACATTGTTTCTCTGCATCACATTTTGGTAATTCTTGCAATATTTCAAATTTTTTTCATTATTATTATTATATTTATTATGGTGATCTGTGATCAGTGATCTTTGATATTACTACTGTAATTGTTTCAGGGTGCCACAAACCACACCCATCGAAGACGGCAAACTTAATCAATAAATGTTGTGTGTATTCTGATTGCTCCCCCAACCGGCCATTCTACATCTCTCTCCCTCTCCTCAGGCCTCCCTGTTTCCTGACACAATAATATTAAAATTAGGCCAATCAATAACCCTACAATGGCTTCTAAGAGTTCAAAAGTCAATATATGCAGCAAACATCATTTTTGTTTTATTTTAAGAAAATTGCCACAGCCACCCCAACCTTCAGCAACCACCACCCTGATCAACATTGAGGCAAGATTCTCTACCAACAAAAAGATTACAACTTGCTGAAGGCTCAGATAGTGGTTAGCACTTTTTTAGCAATAAAAGTATTTTTAAATTACAACATATGCATTTTTAAAACATAATACTACTGCTAGACTACAGTATAGCATAAACATAACTTTTATATGCACTAGGAAACCAAAAAATTTATGTGACTCACTTTACTGAGGATTTTCACTTTATTGTGAAGTGGTTTGGAACAGAAACCACACTATCTCTGAGATATGCATACATATATGTATATACACACACATTTGCATGCATATATGTGTAAATAGATAACATGTACACAGATGAATAAATATGAAATTTATGCAGCAGGATTTTAATGATGACCACTCTCACATGTAGCCTATATGGAGTGGTGACCCCTCTGACGCTTGACTGATTACCATATTCATTCTCATCATCCTGAGTTCTAAGGTAATATAAAGTATATGTGGACATTTCTTTTATAATTACTAAAATTATAACCTTTCCTTCATTAATTGGTTCTCAGTCCACACTCCAGTTCATTAAATCTCACACACTTAATAAGGCGCAGAAACTTCTTTCTCCATAAACGACTGTTCATCTCCCACTATATCCAAACTCTTTCTATAATATATAATATAAATATATGTATCTATGTATCTGTGTTTGTATATGTATATTACAATATATAACACATTATAATATATAGAATTGTATTATAATACATTATGGTATATAAAATTATATATACTATAATAATTGTCTGTATGTGTACCTATGTACGTATGTTTAGATATGCATGTATATGTGTATGTCTGTGTATAAAGAAAACTGAGGATAATAATAACGAACGAATTGAGAGGAAGCCCCTAACTTCCATCACACAACCCTTAATATACTGTCTTACCCTCGATATCGCACAGCTGGGTATTCCTTCAAAGTGGCACACAGAGTTGCAATCTGTTCTGCCAGTCGTTCCAGGATTGGATTCTTCATTTGAGCCTTGTGTGGGCTGTAGAAGCTTTGAAAAGAGTCAGCAGAGTCCAAGGAATATACCTGAAAATGGGACAAGGAATAGTACTTATATCCAGAATAAAAGTTATTAGATAGCATTCTTTCTGTCAATGGGGAGGAAATTCTAAATAAGTATACTCATCCTAGTAGTTCCCAAAGAATAAGATTTCAGTGGTACAAGTAAAGTAGCCTTTGCATAAAAATGTAACATCAACCCCTACTCTGTTAAACAAAAGAAAATAAAATGTAATCAGAACCATGTTCTCTCGGCATTTAAATCTTCTGAAATACTTCAGTTGAGTCTTTTTTTATGTGGATTCTTACTCCATTACCCTCTGTCCCTTAAACTGGTTGCTTTTAGCTACAAAAATGATTAGAATTTGTTTTACTTTTTCATTTTTTAAAATCTTGTGAAATATATTATGGCTGGGGGTGTTAAAACCAGGCTGTGTTCAACACACTTTGTTCCAGGACTCATAATGAGTTTAAAAAAAAAAAAGGAATGAGAGGGACAAATCTCTCATGTTAGAGAGCAGCTAGATGGGGCTGGGTACAAAACCAGATACAAAGATTCCCCAAGAGTCTGAAGACTTGTGCGGCCAAAGCCAGAAGGCTGTAGTGTATGAAGTGTGATCAGGCCACGACAGCCCTGGGTAGTGATATGAGGAGAAACTTCTCTATGCCATAGAGTTTAAAGGTCTTTGAAAATTGCTTCATTGCACTTGCCAAGAAGACCCGAACTGAGGTATGAGGAAAGACTTTGTTTCACCAGAATGGAGCTTCTACTTGCTGCCCATCAACATGAAGTCAGATATCAATTTTATGATAACACCAAGGAGGCAAAAACCTAAAGCTCTTAAAAATGAAATGAAAGCTTATTGTTTTAAAACAAGTCCTTACTTCTTAAGGGTTACACACTGACAAAACCAACGTAATTAGCTAGAGTAGTGGTAGGCGTTATTTTGCAAACTTTAGGCAAATAAAGATTTTGGTTAGAGCAGGATCTGATTAAAAGTAAAGTCAGAATTTAAATTAAAAAGGAAAAATAATTAAAGAAACATGATAAGTGGAAAGGTACTAAACTTGGAGTCAGGAGAACTGAATTTGAATGCTAGCTCTGATACTTCACAGCTGTGTGACCTTGGGCAAGTAACAACCTCTCCGAGCTTCAGTTTCTTCTTCCATTAAATGGGAATAATTATACTTGTACTTTTACTTCACAGAGTTGTTGTAAGAATGAGTGCTTTGAGAACACAAAGCATTATAATTCTCATTCAAGAGAATAGGTTTTCAGGGGGCAGCTAGGTGGTGCAGTGGATAGAGCACTGGCCCTGGATTCAGGAGGACCTGAGTTCAAATCCAGCCTCAGACATATAACATTTACTAGCTATGTGACCCTGGGCAAGTCACTTAACCCAATGCCTAACCAAAAAAAAAAAAATAGGTTCTCTATTCAAGACTGCTGAGAAAGAAAATAAGATGGCATTAAATGCCCTATGCTTTACTTTTTTTCTTTTTTTTTTATTAATTTATTTTCAGTTTTCAACAATCACTTCCAAAAGCTTTTGAGTTTTGTTTTAATTCTTTTTAAACCTCTGTAAGCAGAGCTTACTCTGTGAACTCTACAAACTGACCTATGGAGATTTAATATTTCCAAATCGCTTATTTCAGAAATCAGCAAATTATTTTTTAACTGGGTAAAGCAAGTCCCAATAGGAAACCAAATCTTGATAACCCTTTCCAGTACAACTTGACTGCAGTGTTCAACATAATTATTTTCTCCAACCTCAAGCCTTATTGCTTGGACATTTGGCATTTAAAGGGTTAAGAGAGAGGGGCCTGATGGCTGCCGTCTGTTCCTTAAACACGTGACAAGCTGAAATTATTGCTATGTATAAACAAGATCCTCTGCAACAGATGAGTGTGGTCTGATCCCCCTTTTACTCTTTTCTCATTGGTTTTTCTGAAATAGTGCTGAAGGACCTTGCCAGTAACCACCAAGTGTCAAGAAGGGCTTTGGGCTCACAAAGAAAAGTACAGTGAAGGATAAGCTTGACTTCAGAAATAACATAAGACCAGTAAGCAAGACAGGGAGGAAACAGTTAAGTTTTTTATATTATTTCTGTTATATGAGCATAAATTCTCAAACTATTTAAATTATGAATAATGTAACAAACTCACAGAATGACTTCCTCAACTTTTGTACAAATAATATTTTTTTCTGACATTTCCTGAGAACCTGCCAGAGGCTCTCATGAAATAATAACCATTAGTGTATATTAAATTTTATGTATAATTTCTGTTTATACTCACCTGGGATTCATATGGAAGGAATGCAATGTTGATTTCTGTAAGAGTTTTGATGACTTTGGCAGCACGAGATTTTACAAGCTCATTAAACAGAGCATCCGGGCAAGCTAAAAGAGCAACAATAATTGTGTCTCACAATAATAAATAATAATTTGTGTTAATTCTTTGCTTCGTTTTAGGTGCTTCAAATGAATAGTAATATCACTCAATATTTAATATGGTTTGATAAACAACCAAAATATTCAGCACACCCCAGAAACCTAACATCCACAATGTATAACATATATCCAAACGACAATAAATAAAATTAGTTATTGAGATTCAATAAAAATTAACTAGCATCAAAGATCAGAATAAAAGAACAGAAGGGACAGGGACTGGACCTCTGATTGCATTTGGTAGAGGGAACTCCTGGATAAGGAAAATTCTTCTACCAATGTAGGTCAGCACATTCTCTGCAACTTGACAGTCTCAGAACTATCACAGAGTGAAATGAGCAAAGGTACAATTTATGCAATAACAACAATAATTACAAAAACAAATAACTTCAAAAGTCTTAGAAATTCTGATCAATGCAACGATGTCAACTGTGAGGACCAATGATGAAGTATGTTACCCAAATCCTGACACAGAGGTGACGGACTCAGGGTGCAGAATTAGACATTTTTTGGAAATAGTAAATACAGAAATTTGTTTTGCTTGACTATTCACATTTGTTAAAAGTTTTTTTTTTCCATTGGTGGGAAGGATAAAGTAGGAAGAAAAGAAAATGGATTTTAGTTGGAAAAAAATAAAATTTAACTTAAGAAAAACTTATAGTCTTGGACAGCTGCCTAGCTCAGTGAGAAGTTAAACGATTTGCCTGGTCATATAACTATTATGTTTCTGGGATAGGACTTCAACCCCTGTCTACCTGGCTTTTAGGCCAGCCCTCTATCTGCTACGCAAGATACAGAGGCAGTATTGGAAATGGAATAAAGAAGAAAATTATGATTTATAAAAGAAGTACCTGCAACATTGTAGGCACTTAATAAATTATTGCTGAGCAATGTCAACACCCAACAGTACCACAATACAGAATGGGATAACACTTTAGTAATACCATTCAGTCATTTCTCCCAAGTGCTAAAGACCTCACCACTAAAGACAAGCACAATCTGGTGGCAGTATTTATAATTGCTGAAAACTCTTTTGATCTAAATAAATAATTTTAGCCTCATAGAAGAATACAATAGGCTTATAGATACAATCTGCCTGATGTCCTTCCCATTACTGTTCTAAAATTGCCTTCAAATAACATAAAGTTGCTATGAATTTTCCATTTTCTTAGTTGTAGAGTTTTATTTCCTGTTCCTGAAAGAACTGGCCTAGTTACAACACCATAAATTACATAGGTACTGGAATAATAGATAATCTGCATAGTACTTTAATGTAATCTTGGCACTTCACATCTAGTGTTTCATTTCATCCTCACAACAACTTTATGAGGTGAGTACTACAGGTGTTTTTATTCCCACTTTACACATGATGTAACAGAGGTTCAGGGAGATTAAGTGACCTGCTTATGGTCACACAGCTAATAAATGTCATAAGCAGAATATGAACTCAGGTCTCTCCTGACACCAAGTCCAACACTTTCCCACCATGCCATGCTGCATGATATTACTATCTACCATTAATAGAATCTACAATTATGTTATTTCTCCACAAGGCTCCAAGTCAAGTAAAGGAGAACAAGTGCTACCTGAAGCAATGAATGTCCATTTTAGAAGGGTATCTCAGATATCTCTGGTGGAATAAGTTTAGAAATAAACCATTAGAAGGTTATAGTTTAAGGTGACATGATTTGCATAAGTAATAAAATGAAAAAATGCCATTAAAAAAATCACACTGAGCTGCTTGTTTCAATGCTGAATTAAATCCATTATCCTTGGAATTGGTATCCTGTGTATCAGTGCTGTAAGGAAGGAATAAATAATCCTGTTGCTCTTTTCTAACTCATGTCTATGATATCTTCTAAAGAGAATAAAAACCTAGAACAATGAGTATACTGTTTACAAATCAATTTTGTATGACTTTATTATTTGCTCTGCTATACAGTTTTGACAGGATGAGAGTGTTGCTGGCATACATGGTAAAGACAAACATCAAAGGGATTTTTTACAATTATTTCTTTAAGCTGTGGCATACTTACAGTCAGTGAAAAACACATGTGCAGCCCTATACTTGGCAGTTGGCGGGTCCTTAAAGTCACTGATGAGTGAATGGACAGACTATGGAAAGGGGAGAGAAAGTTAATGAAAAATAAATTCTGGAGGTAATAAAATCAATAATTGTCACTGAGCCAAACTCAAGCTATGTAAAATAGTAACAGACAGGTATTGTCAATGAATTTTTACAAATAAAGAATATTTAGTACAGAGTTTTAAATGATTAATCCATGTTAAATTTAATTCTAAGACAGGGGTGGGGAACTTGTGGCCTCAAGGCCACATGTGGCCCTCAAGTGGGGCCCTTTGACTGAATTCAAACTTCACTAAACAAATCCCCTTAATAAAAGGATTTCTTCTGTAAAACTTGGACTGAGTCAAAAGGCTGCACCCAAGGACCTAGAGGGCCACATGTGCCCTTGAGGCACAAGTTCCTCACCCCTGTTAGATGTAGGATTGTCAAGAAATTTATCAGAAGCACAAAGAAGGCAAAGGCTTTCATTCTATCCTAGAACAACGAGGTTAATGAGATCTTCCAATTCTCCAAAGCTGGCTCAGCTCAGAACATAAGAATCTGTAAGTTAGGGTACTGGCCAGCAATGGAATGTTTCAGCTAAGGTTGCTCTTACTGCTAACATAACCCAGACAGCTTATACAGAAACTGAAGGAATTCAGCCAACATTCAAAAATGAGAATAATGCTGAATTTAGAGAAAAAAAGAGCTCTAACTGTGTCCTGAAATTACATTTTTAAAAGACACAGATCGTCTCAGAAAAAAAAAAGAACAATTAAACAAACTAGAGCTGTGCCAGCCCACCTCTGGCTTTTTTGAACAGCTGCTAAATCTCATTAAGCTTACTTAAAACATATTACCACCACCACCACCCCCCTCCTTACTCTTACTGATTTGTGGATTTCAAGCTGAACAAATGCAGTACGTTAAGTAGAAGCTTAACCTAGAAATGCCAAATAACCTATTGCTGCACAGATACTGAAGCTATCCTAGCTTCAACTCAAACTCTTTTTGGGAAAAATTTACCTTCTCAGAGGGGGTGATGAGATACACAGCTTCCAGACTGGGCAGTGGCTCTCGACGCTTGTTGATATCTTCCACAACTAAATGATAAAATAAAATCACCCCGTACTGGAAATTGAGATGACATAGCTTCATCATAGAATGAAAACATTCTAACACACTCATATGTCCATGCTATTTCCAGGTTGGCTTAGATTAAATTAATGCTTCCCCCCCCCCCTTAAGGCTTATTTTCTTCTTTCTTTAAAAGTTATACCATCCTCTGATAGCGTATGTTTTTCAGGCTTTATGCCTAAAGAGTCAAATAGATGTGAGGTACAGGAAGTGTTTTCAGGTTCTATCTTTGTATCTATCCTTCACGCCTACTATAGTATCTTGCACACAGTATCTATTTAATAAACATTTATTGAATTGAATTATCTCATCTGAATAATTCCTTGTGAAATTTAAGTTCATTTACAGATGCAGAGTCCTGGGTAACACCATTTACTTACTACCACCAAAGGTAATGACCTCAATCCAGAGAATACTATTAATTCTCTATCAGATTTCTCTTTCTATGAAAATAATCCCAATTCTTCTTTAAAATTTCCTTGTACAGTTTATTTCTAAATCATCATATAATAATTTCATTGATCCCCTTTGGAAACTCTGTAAGTAATAATAGTATTCCGATCAGATTTTATATAACAACATTACTCTAAGAAGCTCAAAGACTACCACCTCATTTTGTTAAAGCTTTAGGTGCTTTTAGAAGGCCCAGCTGTCTCCTTTACCTAAAAGGAAGAGCTTTCTAATAGTCATCACTCCATAATATAATGGTCACCTGAGGGAGTTTAAGGTCCTGTTGTATAGAAAGCAACATAATTACAATATCAGAGCCATTCTTCATAATCATAGGATTGAGAATTACAAGTTAAATATCACTTTGGGGGCATCTCTTAATTTAAATTTATACAAGATTTCTTATCCTGAAGAATTTCTAAATGTCTTATATATTTATTTATACCAAAAACAGTCAACCTGCTGTTTCTGGGCAGATTAAAAAAAAATAGTAGTTGCCATATTACACCAGTGATTCCATCAGATCTTTTTGTCGAGAGGAAAAGTACAGGTTAACTTCATTTGGGGAAACGATAGTTTCAACATGGATCGCTTTTCAACTATAGAAGTAGTTTCATAAACTACTATGCCATACTGCTCTGAAGAGCTTCCCAAATAGCAAGAGAGCTACAAATATTACAAATCTGATGTGTATATACTCACTTGTTATCCCTTCAGTCATAATGTCCGTCATCTTACAGCAGGATGAGAGCATCCTCATACTGAGTTGATCAACCACCAACACCTGGGAGAAATGTAAATCTGAGGCTGCTTCATGTCATAACTTAGTGAATGCTACTGAAGCCAAAATAGGATTTCAGAAACACCAACAGAGTGCAAGTCAATGAGGAGAATGTTGAGCAAACAAATGGTTTCATACCAACCAGAATGGTTAGTAGTTTCCTCAGAGAGATGTATTAATCCATAATTTTTAAATCCCAAGATTCAGAAAAGTTACACAAATTCTAACTGACCTCAACAAAAAATCTTACTTTGAGGCATCATTATGATGTAGAGCTGTGCTGTCAAAATCAATTAGAAATAGGGGGGCACTAATCAATCCATAAGAATCCCTGTGGGTTGCATACTGACTTAGTTTTAAGATGTAAAGTTATCTATGATTTATTGTCTTTTTATTTATTTTGTTAAACACTCCTAGTGGCAGCATATTTGACACCTCTGATGTAGAGGATATCCTAGGTTCTCAAAAGGCTAGGCCAACAGAATACAATTTCTGGTTGACTTTCTCAAACTGGAAAGACCTTGAGTATGATTTCAGAAACAAATTCCATGAAAAGCAGCATGGTTGGTCATTAAATAATGAACTCTTAAGCCATGGCAACCCATGAACAAACAAAAAAATATAGTCTTTAAGCCTTTATGCTCACTTCTATAGTAGAATAGCAGGAAAATGAGCAGAAAGTGCTAAAGACATGACTATTTTTAGGTTGGCTATAGTCAATTTAACTGCTGGAATGCTACATGAGATCTTTGTCCAGTATTCATTAGTCCAATGAGCTGATATACTAGTGGAGGAGCTGAACCACATAAACATTAACATTCTTGTTATAAATGGAATGAGAAGATATATTGCAGCCAAATGAAAGATTCCTTCAAGCTCTTATTGAAAAGGCAGAGAAAGAGGATCCATATATACCAAAACATTAATAGCAGCATGTTTTGTTGTAACAAAGAAGTAAAAACAAAGTGAGTGCCATAATGGTGAAATAATTTATGGTATAGGAATGTAGTAGGATACTGTTGTGCTCTAAGAAATGACAAAAGGAATAGATCATCTTGGCACAAGATTTGTGTAAAGTGGTGCACAGCGAAAAGAGAAGAACTAGGAAAACAATTTATACAATGACTACAATAACATAAAGGAAAATTACTTTGAAAAACATAAGACCTCTGAACAATGCAATGAACCAATCACTACTCCAGAAAACTAATGAGGCAGCATACTTCTGACCTCTTGACAGAGGGGTGATGGACCAGAGGTACAGAAGGAGATATACATTTTGAGACGGCCATTGTCTGAATCTGCCTTGTCTGACTATGCTTTTTTTATTGCAAGGCACAGCTTTTAGTTGGAGAGTAGGGGGAAGTTGCAGGCAGTGTTGTGCCACTAAATGTCTAACAACTGGTTCTCCAAAAAAAAAGTATGCTTCTATCTATCTACACATACAGATGGACATAAATTTGTTATAAATTTTACCAATATAAAGGATGTGTAGCACACAATTTACCAATCTTAACAAAAATATACGATACTCTTTATTACAAATTCCATATAGCCAACTGATTCTCACAGAACGTTTTTGTTCATTTTTTCCCAAACTCTTGTATTCATAGCCAACCTATAATCACAATTCAAACATGATTTGACAAGTGGAGTTGCATTCCAATCTGCTTACTCTTTTCCCAATAAATTTATTGTCATTAAATCTGATACACAGTCTAGTGTTAAACTATTTTTCACCATCATACAAATTATACTCATTACACTGAAAACTCTTTCACCTTTAGCACTAGTGCTTTCATATAATGCTATCTTTTTTTTTTTAAAGCATTTTGTATAGCTTGCAAAGACTGGAACAATGTTTGATTCCATATTAACTGTAAAATCCCATAAAGCGCTCCAATCAATTTTATGTTTTAAAATTTCATTTAAATTCTACCTTTTTTTTTTACCAACTATTCATGGTTAAGTTATTTTCTCATGAGGCCAATTAGATGGTTCTAATAAATCAAAATAATCTTAAATGCTTTCATAGTTGTCTCTGTCTGATAAAAGATCTAAGCTATTATGTCGAAATATATTTTCTAGTAACATATTGCTGAGAAGAGCATTCGATTTATTATTTTTATTTAATGGAATCTCTAAACTTATCTAACTTAATTAAATCTTAAGCTTGAGATTAATGTTTTCTAGTACCAATCTTCAAATTTTTTCAGAGATCTTACTGTACATTGATTTTAATTTCTACACTTTCTAAATGTTAGTTGATTTTGGCTGCAACATAGTTGCAAGTAATGAAAATTCTTCAAGAATATCAATCATTAAAAAAAAGTCTTACAAGAAAGTACAGTCAATCCTCAACTTCTGTGGGGATAACATTCCTAGAAAATGGTGCTAAAGTCAAAAACGCAGGTGTTGATACATTGAACCTATAAGAAATAGGGGGTTAGGTCTCCACAATCAACAAAAACTGTAATCTTTCATTTGAGATTACTGGAAATGCACTTTTCTGTATACAAGTCTTAATAATAAAACATTAATTCTGATAATATGCACTTTTCCTAACACAGTAACCATGAAATAACCCATAAAATGCAGTACACAAAATAAAATTGGTAATATGCAAAACATTTTTTCTCACTAGTAATTCTCTAGAATTCTGTGGCCTCTTGCACTAACATCTTACAAAAAATATTTTAGACAATACTATACACTGTAAACTTCTCTTGCTTTTGGCTCCTTCTGAAAACCAAGGGAGAGGTTTCTGGGACTTTAGTCACTGCTGCTGGAAGACGCCGAGACTGGTGAGGTCTTGATATCACCTCTGACACTCCAAATGCACATGGAGTACTTTGCAACGGCAGGGTGAGCAAGACCAGTGAAGCACTTAGTAGGATACGAGTTTATCCACAAACTTACATGCATAGTGCCTCTCTCATTTTTTTCTCTACTGTGCATAGTTATGAATGTGCATAGTTGTCAATGCAAAAATGAAAATGGAGTTACTTTTAAAAAATCATGAAAAGGCTTTTTAAGTTGTAAAAATTAAATATACAAATGTTGAGGATTGACTGTAATCTCTTTGCCAAACCAGAATAAGAAAAAAGATAATAATATATACATAATGTAGGATGTGACTGCCACATAGCAATAGCAGCTTGTAAGCTACATGTTATACATCTCAGTTCCAGTACTAGACCAATTTTAATAATTTTAATTTCAAATTCTTTAGGTACAGCATTTAGTATGGTTTGATTTATTAGATTGGTAATAAAAAGAATTTTGTCCAGATATATTTTAAATATAAATTTGTTCTACTTCAGAAATTGACTTGATTTTCAAAGGGCCAAATTATGACTTCAGGAAAAACTTCTAACAACTCTGTAGCTGCTTTGAACTTTCTTTTCAGCATTTTATTAGCACTATCAGGACACAATGCAATTAAGTTCATTTTCAAATGTTCATTACTAAAGCCATAATAATTTAAAATGGACAATAATGTATTAAAAACACACTCTGCTGTGGTTGTCACCAATTCTTTTAAAGCAACAAATAACACTACCAAGTGCAGAAGCTTACTGAACTGTGCTCTGGCTGTGTTTAACAATTGGCTCACAAAATTTCTCAAAGTTTAACAATTGTTTCTTGCCAACCAATACGAGCTGGCTGTAGGGGATTGTAGGTGATGTAATACAAGAAAGGAAAAGGCATCAATGAAACATTTAAAAACAGAAGAGAACAGAAGAAAATTTAGAAGAGTCTTGGTACTATCACGGCAAACTTTTTAAAATATATATATAATATAAATTTGTAAATAAGCTGTACATAACTGAAGTTCACAGTTTCATACACAACCCTCTTTTTTGTATGTGGAAATGTTGTTCATTGAGATCATAATAAAATTTTTAAAAGAAAGCCAAGACAACAGGAAAAAAGGCAAATAAAGGAGTTGGTAGAAATCATTTCATTATGAACCCAATAGTAACAAGAAATATTTCAGTGGGACACTTAGTTACCTGGTTTGCCATGCTTAAGATGAGTAAAAGCCAAAAAACAAAACAAAACCATAGGAAAATAATGCATTTATTGCACCAACATCTGTTGCTGAGGTAAAATAATAAAGCAATTATACAAAGACCCTAACAAGACCCTGCAAACCCAGTCAATGTATACACTGCTACTTGGTGACTTGAATGCCAAGGTGTATGAGTACAGCAAAGTATGTTAGGGTTTAGGATTAAGTAATCTTGAAAGAAGACAATGGCTTAAAGACTACTCAGTAACTTCACACACATATATCATGAATATTTTCTTTGAATAAAAAATCTGAAGGTTTTCTGACATATCAAGAACTGAACACCAACACAAAAATGAAATGAACTATTTCTTAGCATCAAGGAAACAAATTTTACTGACATGAATATTTTCAGAATCAGCTTTCAACAGGCAGTCAAATCAGAGACAGCAATGTTCAAAATCAACACCACATTAGAAGACAGGATAAAAATAACATGTTGCATTTGATTACAATAACTTCAACTGACCTAAACAAAATGGTAAATCTAAAAAATGAGAAACGTTCAAAGGTAAAGAATTGACTTTGATTATTACCATTTCTTAGAGATGTTTAAATAACGTAATCACTATAATGAAGAGGTAAAAAGAACTTTCAAATTGCCTCAGCCAACAAACTCTGATCTCTTAGACAAATGGAAAGATATGGGAACCACAGGCAACATCATCTGAGAATATCATCCAATTTTCAAAATATTATGGAAAAAGCTGACAAAAGATTATCACCCGTATTGCCTCACAAAATAGTGAAAAGTAGTGGAGGGAGAAAAGCAAGCCTGAAAAAATCTTAGTTTGATTTCCAAATCTAGATAATCTAAAACACGTTTGCAGAAAGAGTACAAAAATATATGAAATGGAACAGATTTGTCTGTATTATTATAGCACTCCATGCTCATCATCAGTAACAATGGAACCATCACACTTGAATTCTCCTATCTCAGTACTCAATGAGTTAGGAAGTGGAAATGGCACTCAAGAAGATGAAGCTACTACCTCCTGCAGATAGGTAATGGACTCAGGATGCAGAATGAAACATAATTTTTTGACATGACCAATGCACAAATTTGTTTCCCTTAATAGGTGGGAAATGAGGAGAGAAAATTATTTTTTAATTGAAAAAATAATTTTTTAAAAGATAAAGTTCTGATATCAGACTAGAGATATTAAATTTTTCAAGAAGACATCTCCAAAAAGGGGAAGGTACCAAAAAGGGTGACCAAAAAGACATCAGTAACTACCAGCTCACCTGCCTACTTTCTCACGTATACAACAGTCTTATGAGAATGCTAGCTGAGGATGGTGGCATAAACCTATAATCCCTGCTGCCAGGAAGGCTGAGGTTGGAGGATAACTTGAGCTCAGGAGTTCCTATCTGTAGTTGACTGTGCCAAATGGCTGTCTAGACTAAGTTCAGCACTGACACAGTGAGCCCCTGGAACTGGGGTATGGATGAGTAAGGGGAGCACAGCCTGCCTAGGAACAGGTGAGCCAGCCCAAGTTGGAGGCAGAGCAGGTCAAAATTCCCATGCCCATCAAGCAGTGGGGTCAAAACTGGTGAGATAGGGAGTTCCAGTCTTAAAAGAGAGACTGACAAAGACAGAATGTTTTTTGTTCATATTAAGGGTATTCTTTTTTTTGTTTGTTTGTTTGTTTTGTTTTTTGGTTAGGCAGTTGGGGTTAAGTGACTTGTCCAGGGTCACACAGCTAGTAAGGGTCAAGCCTTTGGTCTGAGGCCGCATTTGAACTCAGGTCCTCCTGACTTCAGGGCCGGTGCTCTATCCACTGCGCCACCTAGCTGCCCCCCATATTAAGGGTATTCTTGATGAAAATCTGACAAGGTAATAGGCAATCTTTCACAGGTGATTTTCTATAGCAAACCATATCATCATAATTATACAACTGACTGAAATCTGAAGAAAACAGAAGATTATGTTGCTTACTGTTTCTTGGTTACAAAAACTTATTGACTCAGTAAAGCAAAATGAGGCTTTAAAGGTTCTTCTCCAACAAAGTATCTCTCATGTATGTGATAAGATCATACAAAATTCCGTGGTAGATGTGACCATCAAAGCTAGTTTTGTTCACTAATCTTATATTATATCAGATGAAGAATAAAGCAAAAGGACATATACTTGCCAAAGATGTTCCCTACTGTCATGGATCATGTCCTATACCAAGTACAAAGAGAAAAGGAGATTATCCATTGATGGTGAGATCCTCCAGGTAGTCTTTTTTTTTTTTTTAAAAAGCACTAAGCAGAGTGCATCAACCTTCAGAACACTAGGAAATCTTCTCCATAAGATCCATAGCCACTCAAAAGAAATCTGCCTAATATCCACACAGGCAAAAACCAAATGGAGGAAACATAAAGTTGCCAGAAAATGACAAACTATTAAATGGGCAGTCCAATGAGTTATTCCATCAGTAAATATATCTGAAAAAAGTAACTTCAGATGGACAGTGAATTAGACAAAGCAGTGAACAGAAAGAGGCAGAATTACGCACTGGAAACAATGCTGGATTTGGAGCTAGAGGACTTGGCATCAAATCTCAGCTCTGCTTCTTAGCGTGTGACCTTGGTAAGTCATCTCTTTGGGCCTGTTTCCTTATCTATAAAATGAAGGTACTGGACTGGATTAGAGGTTGCCAAGCACTCCCAAGCTCAGGCCAAACCAGATTAAAATATAATTGGGAAATGTTTAACAAAATAAATAAAAATACAATACAACATAATGTTAATTTGTGTTTTTTAAGTCAATATACAGGAATTTTTAAATACGGAGGAAATCTTTTTTATTTGAATTTGACACCATTGTACTAGATAATCTCAACTGCCCTTCTAATTCTAAATCTACTATTCTATGAAGACAGCTAGATGATTTCTGAAGGTAGAGCAAGAATAAGTAAAAACTCTACCTTACGAGTCCCCTACACATCTAAAAAATACACTAGACCAAATCCTGATTGGGAAATCCAAGAAAAAAATTGCAGTGTCATTTTTTCCAACCCAAGTCAGCATAGGGAGATAGACAGTGAAGTCTGCAGATACTGGAAACAGGGTCTAGAAAGGAATAACTGCGCTGAACATCCTGACTCAAGGAGAGGCCATGTACCAGGGCAAAAAGTGGTCCCAAATCCAACACAGAGGAGCCTGACATTGTACAAGGTGCCAACTGGTACTCTGTTGCTCACTACCCAGTTCTGGATCAGATCTGGGGTGGAAGGAGGAAGGGCCTGTGCATAGGGGTGACATTCCAGAGTTAGGAATGTCAGCTGCTTGGCTCTGACCCCAAGAGTGGAGTTGAGTAGAGTTCCATCTTCTGGTCCAGTCTAAAGTTTGCAACACAACAAGTACAACAGGAATCCCAGACCAAAGGAGAGCCAGTAGCTCTATCACTCTGAACCAGCAGAGCCTTCCAGTTAGTTGATAATGGCTAAGTTAATCAGCAGTCTACTGGAACTCCAACCAAAGCAAGACCATATGTATGTTGTCCAGACCCAAACTCAAGTAAGAAACTTGTGGAGCTAAAACCAGGATGGTAGTGATCAGCTTTTGCCCTGGATCAGACCACATTGAAAGTTTGCAACCTAAGCTGTCCCTGAAAAACTGGAATAATAGAACATTCAGTACCCTCACCTAAGCAACAAACTCCCTTAAAATTAGAATGGGCCAAATAGAACATAACAATTCTGTAAGACAACAAGAAATAATAAAACAAAGTAAAAGAAACTAAATAGAAGAAAATGTAAGATACCCACAGCAAAAATAACAAACCTGGTAAACAGAGAAAAGATTATCAAATAATCACTGGTCTACCTTAAAGTCATGTCCAAAAAAAAAGAGCCTATAAATCAAATTTTAAGAAATCATAAAAAAACCCCAGTCACCTCCTAGGGAAAGAAAATTAAAACTCCCAAGAATATTAGAGCCAAAATCCATAGCTTCCTCTAGGTCAAGAGAAAGACACTTCAAATGGCTAGAAAGAAAGAATTCAAACAATGAGGAGCGACAGTTAGGATTATACAAAATTTACTTGCTACACCTATGAAGGAATGGGGAGTTTGGATTACTATTACTATATTCCAGAAGGCAAAATACCTAGGTTTAAAACCAAAAATAACTTTCTCAACAAAACCAAGTATAATCCTAGAGAGGAAAAAAAAAAGATTTTTAACGAAATAGAGGACTTCCAAGTATGCCTGATAAAAAGACTTTGAAATACAAACATAGGAGTCAAAAAACATAAAAAGGTAAAAAAAGAGTGAGCAACCATAAAGGACTAAAGAAGGATACACTGTTTACATTCTAATATGGGGAGACAGTATTATATGTGTCCTCTCAGAACCCTCTCATCATCAGGAGGTCATAGAGGGAATTTAATTAGACAGAAAGACTGGGAGTGGTTCTGTTATGGTTTGATGATCTAAAGAAGAAGTGAACAGGAAATGAAGAAAATACATTAGAAGGAGAACGGGAAAGGAAGATAGATGGGAAAAATTATGTCACATAATTAGGGGTGCTCAAGTAGAAGGGGTGCTCAAGTAGAAGCCTATACAAACAAAAAAGAAGGGTTGGCAGAGTGGGCAACGCTTAAACATCACTCTCATCTGAACTGTTCAAAGGAGATTAACTCCTGTACACAGTTGGGTACAGAAATATATCTCACTCAACACGGAAATAGAAGGAAAAGGGAAGAAAGGAGAGGAGGGAATAAAGAAAGGGTTGAATACGGGAAGGAGTAGTCCTAAACAAAACAAACTCTAACTAAGAATGTACAAAATATTGATAATAGCTCATTACAAAGAATTGGATACTTACAGACTGCTCATCAATTGGAGAATGACTGAACAAGTTATGGCACATAAATGTGATTAAATATTACTGTGGTATAAGAAATTATGGAGGAGATAGTTTCAGAGAAACCTAGGAAGACTTGTATGAACTGATGCAGCATAAGCTGAGCAGAACCAAAAGAATAAATTATACATTAAAAATTATATTCTAATGACAGACAACTTTGAAGGACTTAAGAACTCTAATCAACTCAATGCCATCTAAAATTCTAGAGGACTCATGATGAAGCAAGCTACCCACACCTCCCAATAGAGAGGTGATGGATTCAGAGTACAGACTGAGACATTTTTATTACAGACACTGCCAATGAAAACATTTGTTTTGCTTGATTATACTTATTTTTAAACAGGCTTTTTTTTTCTTTCTCAATCAGAGAGGAAGGAGGGAGGAGAGGTAGAATAGAGAAAAGGCAGATTTTCATTGATTAAAAAAATAATTTTAGTAAAAGGAAACTGGCTGAACTGCATTTAGGAAATTGTAAAGTG
Source organism: Phascolarctos cinereus (assembly GCF_003287225.1). Lineage (NCBI taxonomy): Eukaryota > Metazoa > Chordata > Mammalia > Diprotodontia > Phascolarctidae > Phascolarctos > Phascolarctos cinereus. The sequence goes on from NW_027555625.1 coordinate 269,018,994, forward strand.
CTTTCAACTACTCCTGCTAATCCCAACATACAAATTCATTCATTCTAATAATATTCTTTCTTATTAAAAAAAAAATAACAAAAAAGCATTTTTTCTCCCTCTTGCCTTCTCCCCACCACTGGAAGAAAAAGAAAAATAAACCCTTGTAACAAATACACAGTCAAGTAAAACAAATTCCTGCATTGATCAAGTTCAAAAAAAAAACACGTCTCAATCTACACTTTAATTCCATCAGATACCATGTTGAATTCTTTGGAATACTGGTTGGCCACTGTGTTGATTAAAGTTCCTAAGTTCTTCAAAGTTGTTTGACTTTACGATACTGTTTCTAACAATATTCCTCCACCACATCCAAAGAATTAAAATTGTAAGTAAACCAAAGGACAAGAGAGATGCATAGTGGGTGTGAGTAAGCTGTTGTGTATTACCAACAATGACTTGCACACAAAAAGCCGTGTAAAACACATTATCAAGAAAAGTATATATTGAAAAGAAGGTTGGCTAGCCATGTAGTTAGGGTGAAAGACAACAGCATGAGTGTTATATGAGTACCCAAAAATAAGGAAAGACCTAGAGGAAGGCCTCCAGAGCACTAGAGAGTTCTTCTATCAATCATACTAAAGGAAAAGGAATAGAAAGGGTATGATGTGTAGTAGTAAAGGAATGTCTGTATCAATGAGTTCATCATTAATAGGTACATCAGAATATTAAAGTAAGATACATCTAACGTAGCTTCTTTAATTTGGACATAAACTTTCAGAATGAAAATAAATACTATTCTAAGTGCAGATTTCATAAATATATGCATACCCATTCTTGATATTCCAAGCTCAGCAGCCAAACTGCCCACAATATACCTCAATCCAGATCAGTAGAAGCTTGACATTTTACTCCTAGATTAAAATCAAACCTAAAACCTTTCCTATCTGCACTTACATTCTTAGATGCATTAAGCTGTACTTACTGCTATTCTACTCCACCAGGCAGTATCAAAAGGGGGAATTCAGGAGGTCCCTTCCCACTTCTAAAAAAAATCTCGGTCCTCAAGCAGAGGGCAAAGGAGGGCATCCTTGGTCCATTTTTTTTCCCCTAGCCAGATTAGACTGGGATACTTACTACCTCAGTAAAAGACAGACTAGCCAGCATTTTCTAAAACAGGCTCCTGAATATTGCTAAAGCAGCAGTTCTCAAAGCATAGGCTAAGATTCCTCAGGATACCTGAGACCCTTTCAGGGGATCCTTAAGGTCAAAACTGTTTTCGTAAAAATACTAATATATTTTAATTTCTAATATGGAAAATATCAATAGATACAAATCATTAACAAAAGCTCTTTTGAGGATCTTCAAGAATTTCTAAGAGAATAATGGAATCCTGAGACCAAAAAATTTGAGAATCACTGTACTTGAGTAATGTTATTCCTAGCTTAAAATTAGGGTGCTTGGAGGAGGATAACTGCAAACGGGAAGGAGAGAAATGAAAATAATTTACACAGAATTCCCTTGGGTACATTAGGCATTTCTGTGAAGATGGCTATTCCAGTTAGCTCATTTGATTAAAGAATGGTGTTAAATGGCTTGATTTCTTGTTCTCTACTCTATGGCCACAGTCTATAGGACTAGCATCCCATAAATGCAGTGTGGATGGCTCTGGGTAAGCCCTTTCTACCGAAAAAAACTGATCTTTCTAGTCTTGTTACCTTTGTGACTGGAGTGGTAAGGACTTAGGGCAGGGACTGCCTCTCAACTACCACATCTGTGTTGATCCAAATCAATGAGCGGCTCTTCAACCAAGATCATGACATACAGAGAATACTTTCTTTTCTTCCTTAATCAATGATATTTTCAATTAATTAGTTTTTTAAAATCAAACATTCTCTATACCTTATATTACAAGTATTACATTCAATACAATTTCAACATGTCATGTTAATTTATTTTATCTTATTTTACACGCAGCTATAATTAGAAAGGAGTTAGATTAGATGATCCCGAATGTCACTTTCAACTCTATCTCAATACACAAAAAATATGCAAACAAGAAGTCAGTTTTTGGAAGGACAGTTTTTGAGCTTTTCATTTACCCTCCTCCTAGCCCAGTATCTGTTACAAAGCACTTTGTTTCTACTCTTTGCATATAGCCAAATGCTTTTCCCCCCCAAATTGCCCCTTATTAACATTGATGTCAACTTACCCTAAGATTCCCAATTCCATTATTCCACTTACCTTCCACTCTCCCTTCTTTTTCACCTTCCTTATCACATCATGCATAATCTCTTTAAGAGAAAAAAAAAAAAGAAAAAGACCACATATTAGTTAACTAAAAAGAACACACAGTTTTCCCAATAACCATCTCAACACTTAACACATGGACCAGACACATTTCTTTCAAGGGAGGAATGCATGACTCTACAGTTAAGCATTTCAGTTTACTTGAGGAGTGGCCCATATTTCACATATATTAAAGATAGCTCTCCTTTTCCCATTAAGTCATAGTAGTAAACGATAGCCAGTCAAGTAAAATGTTATAAACAAAGGAAGGAACCACAAACTGGTAGATGCATAAGGAAGGTCTCCTTTTTTTTGGATAGGGAGAGGGATGACTGGTGTAGAAGGGCCAATAAAACTTCAATTGCTACAATGCTTGACATAATATCTGGCTTCTGTAATTCTATAATTCTTATTATGTGTACAGGGTTATGATTTTGCCTTTTAGAACTTTTAACTACAAGCATTATATTTTTCCACCCTGAGGAATGTAAATGAATCGATATTTCTTGCTATAGAGAATGCACATATACATAGACACATTTATACACAGTTACATTAATAGGTAAAAGTCTTTATCCCCTTCTTAGGATCTGTGGATTAGGAATTTACTCTTCCTCCTCTATGGAATCTGAGCTAACATTTCACATATACAATCCCAAGGGAAAAAATGAAGTATGTCTCTAAGGCCTTTCATCCCTTAGAGACCATTCTCTCTGCAGATAACTGGCACGTAATCTGTTAAGGTTAACTGCCCCTTGCTTTTGGTTCTCACTTCTTAAATCAGTGCAGAGAATCTTTCCCTCTTTTTCCAATGATAACCTTACAAAGTTCCCACCCAGACTCAGTCCCATAAGCATCTGGCAACACAGAACCTTTCATGTCCTCCTAGTAAGACAACCTTTAGTAAATCAGAGAACATTCCAATCTCATACTCTCAGCCTCCTAAACCAATTATTAGTCATAGAAATCTCAATAATAAATCTGGAATCCAAAGTTACAAGTAACATCTCGCTGCCCACCAATCACCATCCTGGAACTGCCAAAAAGGAGGGCATGTCAGAGATCAGACTTTACCTATACAAAAAGGAAATGCTGAGAAGCCATCTTCAAAGCTGTCATATCACCCAGCATAGAGAACAGCCACATTGCCACCCCAATCTGGACACAGGTTTGGAGGCTTACTGTATCCCACTTCCATTTCCAGACAACTGTAAAGAATATTTTAAAATAAATCTTCTTTGGATATGTAAGGTTTTTGTAGGTTTCCTTTTCCCCTCCCTCATGCAGATGCTTGTGTTACTCCACAATCACTCATTTGGAGGGGCATTTGTCACCATCTAAAGGAAGTGAAATGAGTCTGAGAAACAGCAAGTCTCCTAACGTTTAAATTCCTCTAATTTAAGGGCAGCTACGTGGCTCAGTGGGTAGAGCACTGCACTAAGAATCAGCAAGACTCATCTTGAATTGAAATCCGGCCTCAGACACGTACTAGTTGTGTGACCTTGGACAAGTCACTTAACCCTATTTGCCTCAGTTCCTCATCTGTAAAATGAGTTGGAGAAGGAAATGGTGAACCACTCCAGTATCTTGCCAAGAAAACCCCAAATAGGGTCATGAAGAGTTAGATATGACTGAAACAACCGAATAACAATAAATTCAAAGAACACTCATTCTAAGAGCTGCAGTAAATAATCCAAATTTGAGAGGGGGGCTGATTTTTACTGATACCTTTTGTTTTAACATCACCTTCATTTCCCAATTTACCCCCTTTTCTCCCAGAGAACCATTCCTTATAAAAAATAAAAAAGAAAGAGGGGAAAAAACCCATAGTTGTGCAAAACAAAACATAGATCTGACATTATATGTGGTACATCCTCTACCTCTGCAAATGAGGGACAGAGGTGGAGGCTGCATCCCTTCTTTGGAGCCAGGCTTCCTCATTATGACTACACAGCACTCAGTTTCAGTTTTCTTGTTAGTGTTGCTCTTTCCATGTATACTGCTATAGTCATTCTACATGCTGTTTTCTTGATTCTGATACTTCGTTTTCTATCCATTCTCAGAGGTATAATAAGGTATAGCCTAAAGTATGCTGGATTTGGACTGGTGGGCCTATGTTCCAATCTTGCTTCTCCATTTACTAACTACGACATTGAGCAAATCACTTAATCTCCTTAAGCTTCAGTTTTCTTATCTGTAAAAACAGAGGGTTGAACTAGAGGCCTCTAAGGGCCCTTTTAGCTATAAATTTGTGATCCTGTGAAATCTTCCTATTCTTCTCTGTATTTTCAGTTTTAATTGTTTCTTACAATGCAGTAATTATATTTATGTACCACAATTTGTTTAGCCAGTCCCCTAATCTATGTGCATTTACTCTATTTCCAGGCCTTTACTATTACAAAAAATAGCACAGCTATTAATATTTTAGTATATAAGGGAACTTTCTACCTTTGGGAAATTTAACTAGAGGTAGGCTCTCTGGGTCAAAGGACTCATTGCAAGTTTGAAAGACAGATGTAAACATCAGATATTTTAACCACTGAGCCCATCTAGAGCAAGTGCTTGGGCAGGGTTTAATGGACATTAGCATGTAATAAACCCAACTTAAGATGGTCCCTAGGCAGCATCACTATTTTTAACATCCAGTATAAATACTGGAGTGAATTAAATTACCCTTGAGGCTTAAAGACACAGCCAGCACATTGGTAAAGATAACAAACAGCTGTATAAATCAGTGTTGGAGATGCTGTGGAAAAACAGGTGTACTAATACACTGCTGGTAGCGCTGTGAATTGGTCCAACCATTTTGGAAAACAATGTGAAATTATGTGACTAAAATCTCCATACCTTTTAACCCAGAGATCCCATCACTAGACATGTATCATAAGAAAGTATAAGATAAAAAGAATGCTTCCATATCATACCAAATATTCGCAGTAGCAGAGAACTGGAAACAAACTTGATGTCTATCGATTAGGGAATAGGTTGTGGTACATGAATGTGACTTAGTAAGTTGTATGAAAAGTTGTATGAAAAAGTGAATATGAAAAATAGAGAAGCATGGGAAGACTTCTATGAAGGAAGGAAATGAACATTTTATTAAGCACTTACTCTGTGCCAGGCATTGTGTTAAGTGCTAGGGACTACAAATGCAAGCAAAAAAAATTACTGCCCTTAAAGCGCTTCTATTCTAATGGGGTAGGGGAACAATACATCAAACTGAAAAGTAGAAGACTGGGGGTGGAAAATGAAGATACCCTAAGTGGGACAAGGCTTTGAATTTTGGAAGACAGGAACAGAGTCAGGAGTGGAATGAAAGCCATATTGGGCCCCTCCACAAAATGGAGGCTCTAGGAGGAGCTCACAAATAAGAGAAGAGGACAAGCCTTACAGAAGGATATTCCAAGTAGAAAAGGCCAAAGTAACAGATGGGTGTTCCAGGATGAGGATACTCTAGGTGCTGAGAAATCTGATGCAAAATGAAATAAGAAGAACTAGGAAAACAATATACATGGTTATTACAACAATATATATGAATAAAACAACAAAAACTGAAACTGAATGTTGTGTACTTATAATGACAAAGCTTAGCCTAAAAGAAGAGATATAAGAATACAAGCTCCCTAACTTCTTTGCAGAAAGGGGAGACTTTGGGTGTAGAACACTGAATATGATGTCAGATTTGATGGATAGCAAATTTTGATAAAGTACGAATTTTTTCCTCAATATGTTTTATTCTTATCATAGGAGCTTACTCTCTGAGAGGGGCAGAAAATAGGCTATATTGGGAATCAAAAATCATAGGACCATAGATTTTGAGCTAGAATATACCTCAGAAGTCATCCAATCCAATACCTTTTACAGAGAAAACTGAGACTCAGAGAAAGGTTAGGGAGCTTGCTTTACATAGTCACAGGAGGAATTTGAACCCTCATCTTCTTGACAAGTCCAGCACTCTGTTAACTATATCATAATGCCATCATGATGTAAAAGTAAAAAATATCAATAATTTAAAAATAGTAGAGTGATAGGGGATCCAAGTATATGGCTAACATTTATAAGAATACTTCAGACACCCAGGTTCTGGTCCCAGCCTTTTCACTAGCTCCTTGGGTAGTCTTAGGACAAGTCATTTGATCTCAATGTCCCTTAGTCTCTTCATCTGTAAAATACAGTGACCAAAACAGAAAATAGATGATTCCTAATCTTGGTTTTGTTAGCTCTAAAGGTTTATCTTAAACCCCCCTAAATTTGAATTCTGATACTCCTTAATGTAAAGGAAAATTACATGCCATGAGTACTTTTTTTTTCACTCTAAATACAAAGGAATACAAAATGTTTATGCATTGTTGATCATGTACAATTAACTTAGAATACACACATACTATTTGTGCAAAAATCTTGAGCCAAAGGTTATTATTCCTTTAGAATCTCTCCTCCATTTCTTGATTCCTGAGTCCCAGCTATTACATTGAGGGGCTCTTCAACCCCAAAATACCCCACATTCAAGGTTTTTAAGGCAAACAGGTACACTCTTTCCTATTAGTCTGAAAAGACGACAAGCTTTGCTCACTGCTGGGGCAAATTTGGCTTGCCCAACCAGTTTTCTCTCAATTTATAGCCCCAATGCTAAGTTTCAACAACCTTCCTGCTTTTCTAACACTACCCTCCCCCCTCCAAATGAACTGCAAAATAGCTGAAAGTTATTGCAGAGTAAGAGGGCTAATGAAATTAAGTTAACGGTTATTTCCCAGAATTCGTGGTAGCTTCTGACACAAAAATTCTCCAGACTGAAAAACGAAAAGCCTCTGTCTGTTGTCAAATGTTAATTTAGTGCAAGTCTCCTTTGTAGCTTTTAATTTGCTGGGCATTCCACAGCACCGCTATTGATGTCATCAGTGACATCGTGAGGACGCCTGCCATCAATGTTGCAGCCCACAGACTGGGCTGTTCCAAGTATCTCTTTAATGGTTCCAGAAAGGTCTCTTGCCAAGGATCGGTGTCTCATCTGTCAAGCAATGTTGACAATTTCATCGAAAGTGATGTTTCCATTGTGTTTAATATTTTTCTGCTTCTTTCTGTCCCGAGGAGGTTCATTTAGGGCTTTGATGATCAAGGCTGAAGCAGAAGGCACAACCTCAGTCTGGGCCTGTCTATTCTGAACGGTAAGTTTCACTGTGATCCTTAGCCCTTAGCCCTTTCCAATCACCAGCTGCTTTGGCAATGTCATCACCAACCTTTTTGGGAAACAAACCTAAGGGACCAATTTTGGGGGCCAGAAGTTGTGGCACAACTTCATCGCCAGTACACCTTAAAAACACAACTTTAATTTCATTAGGGTCAAACTTGGGAGGCATGGTGGCGGTGAAGGTGGAGGCTTGGCCTGGATACTGCGGGGTGGCTGCCGGTGTCGGATGAACCCGGATTTGGGACAACTGAAAGAAGTTGCACCTTCACCACCACGAGCTGGAAGTCAAAAGCCACGAGTACTTTCTTAGGTAGAGAAATTACCATTGGGAAATTAAACAATTCCTCAAGGATTGATAATAATGGCAATCAATAACCTTTCCCACCAACTCATTTCTTTCCCAAATTCCAAGGATAAAGTCCTGAGTGCTTGCAATAGCAGTTCTGGCCCTTGTCCTGAGATTTTTTAATCCAACAAATAAAGGAAACAAGGATTAGTGTCCCTTTTAGCAACAGGAATCAAGTAGCTTGAATTATTTGCCTATAATAATCCCTTGCAACCCTTCTTCAAAGCCCTTCTGGCCCTGATTCATTATGTTAGCTCAAGACATATTCTTCTATGGCCAAGGTAGGTTCCTTGACCCTTCCCTTCAAATTTCTGTTGTACTATTCTAGTCCACAGCTTATGCTTTTAAGGGAAGGGCCTTCCCCAAAGCCATTTAAGGGCCATGAGTAGAAGTCAGAATCTATTACCCCTATAGCCAAGCATTAGAACCTCAAGCAGGGTACCTTTGCTGACCCAACTTCTAAGTAATCCCTGAAAGCAATCTAACCTCACCAAAGGACCAACAAAAGACCTGAGTCAAGCTTAGGACTATCTGAGGGCATTTCTAGAACAGTCTAATATCCCCAAAGTACTTGAAGCCTTGGAATTCAGTCAAGATCTACAAGAGACAAGAATGTAAAAAAATCATGATATCCTCACAACCTTGGTATTCACTGTCATACAATGACATATATACAAAGATATCATGTATCCAGGATCAGGAATCCCATAGCTTACAAGAGCTGAGAAAGAACCAGATATTCTGGCACAACCAAATTTCCTCAAACTACAAGGGGCTCAAGGATTATAATTAATTTTTATTAATATGATTATCCTAATAATTATTCTATTGTCCTGATGATCATAATAATTCATATTTATAGAGTACTTTAAGCTTTACAAAGTCCTTTCCTCACCATTGCCCTATGAGGTATTATAATAACTTCTTGTCATTCAGTTGTTTCAGTCATGTCTGACTCTTCATTGACCCCATTTGGGGTTTTTTGGGTAAATATACTAGAGTGGTTTGCCATTTCCTTCTCCAGATCATTTTTAGATATAAGGAATTGAGGCCAACAGAGTTAAGTGACTTACCCAGGGTCACACAGCTAATACGTGTCTGAGGCTGGATCTGATGCCAGGAAGATGAGTCTTTCTGACTAGGCCCAATGTTCTATCCACTGGCCACCTAATTTACCCTATAGAATAACTTACACTTATATGTTTACATTAAGAGTTTTTTGTTGATGTTGTTTAGTCATTTCAGTCGTGTCTAAATCTCTGGGATCCCATTTGGGTTTTTCTTGGCAAAGATACTAGTTTACCATTTCCTTCTCCAGCTCATTTTACAAATGAGGAACTAACGCAAATAGGGTTAAGCGATTTGTCCAGGGTCATCAGCTAGGAAGTGTCTCAGGTCAGATTTTGTTAAATAATTGTTTGTTTCCTTCCTTCTTCCCTCTATCCCCTCTTCCCTCCCTCCCTTCCTTCCTTCTTTCTTTCCTTGGCAAGTCACTTAACCCTATTCATACACACATACACACACATAAACATATGTATGTACATAATACACACAAACATATGCTTCATTCACACAAAATATTTAAACTGTAAACCCATCTGGGCAGGGATAATATGTGATTCAGTTTTGTGCTACATACCATTTTTGGTTTTTAGGAAACATTTGGCTATATCATTGAGCAATGTAAAGGAACAACAAAATACAACTCCTATAAATATTAAACTCAAATATCCATCACACAAGACTCACCCTACTTGCCACTTACTTTAGCAATTAATGAGATAATGGCTTTTGGGCAGTTGGGAAGAAAGGCATAAATGCTGAAAAATAAATGGAAATGTACCCAAATTCTGAATCAGAACCAAATAGTGAAACCAAATAGCATATGCAGGTAGTAATAATATGAAATGTTAATGCAAGGAATGAAATGCATTAGTAAGAAAACAAAAATCAGACTTCATTTGTTGTTACTTCAGATTTTTTAAACTGTCAAATGCAATTTAAAAAACAGACCAGGCAATGGGAATCATAAAAGATCTGGAAGCAGATTAACCAAACAGATGATTCCAAATGTTACCCTGAAGATTTACATCCCATATATCAAGAAGTTAGCTAAAGTAATAAAAAAGAAATTACTATTCAGTTATTGTTGTTTGAGAACACAAGTAAAACTCCTGAGATTAGTTATTACTAAATAATGACCAACAAGTTCCTGCCTCTTTTTTTTTTAAGGGTGAGGGGACACAACTGGAAAATAGTATAGCCTAACATGGCTTTCTGAAAAACTAATTCTGCCAGGTTACACTACACTCTGCATACTCTTTAAATATGTACTATAATTCATAGGCTCATAAAATCTTACAGCATAAAGAAAGCTTAACGATCATGAAGCCCAATCACCTACCCAAAGCAGAATCTCCTCTGCAGAATTATTTTTTTTGGCTAGGCAATGGGGTTAAGTGACTTGCCTAGGGTCACACAGCTAGTGAGTGTTATGTGTCTGAGGCTAGATTTAAACTCAGTTCCTCCTGACTCCAGGGCCAGTGCTCTATCCACTGTACCACCCAGATGCCCCTGTAGAATTCCTAAGAGAGACATCCCACCTCTCCCTGAACACTTTCATCAGTTCATGACTTTTCAAGACAACCTATTCATTTATTCCACTGCTAGACAGCTTCAGTTTTCAGTTCTTACCTTAGATTGAGCTGAAATTTGCCTAGAGGACAGGGACCATGCCTAATTTTTGCATAAGGTCATGCACATGTATCCATTTTAAACACGAGAGGCTCAGAGGAGTCAGAGAGGACTTCTCATGGATCAGGACCATGTCCCATCTCTGACACACACCAGCTGTGTGACCATAAGCAAGTCTCTAAAACTTTCAGTGTCCCAGACCTGCATCAGTGAAGGAAATGTCCACCCTAGGAATTCCCCACACTGAAAAACTCATAGGTGTGAACCAAAAATAAAGTTAACAAAATGAGATGTCTCCATCACACACATACATATGCATATGGTCATACTTTAACAGCAAGACCTAATAACTCTTCTTTGTTCAGAAATGGCTTGCTGATGCCTGAACAATTTCTTCTTGTCCTTAATGTTTACAGAGGCAAGAAGTTGACAGCATTTGCAATAACCAGGTGCAGCATAGACAGACAGTGAATACTGTGCTCTCTCAGCACCTGTTCTTCTAGAAATAAGCATTCTACAGTCCTGTCAAAATGCCTCCTGTGAGGTGGGAGGGTGGACACAGAAAAATGCGCGCGCGCACACACACACACACACACACACACACACACACACACACACACACACACACGTGTGTGTCTCCTGTCCTTATTGCCAAGCAAACACTAGCAATTCTAGCAATTGTCCTAAGACCAAGACCTCCAGTAAGTTGGTGATGTGTGTTTTTAAAATATGTCCCCTATTAACTTTATGATAAAATCTGATATATTCTGTCAGATATGAACCTTTTCTCTGGTTGGTTCAAGACCAAAGAATGACCCCATTTGTGCTTAACTTTTAATATTCTATCTGCACAAATAGAACTATCTGCTTTCACTAACCTGACAGAGATATAAGCAAAAATAACAGGTTCTCAGAAATTTTAATTAGTTACATTTATACTATTTTTGGCAGCCTCAAAACTTGAAAACCTTTGCAAGGCCACATCATGTATGTCTAAACCCATATAAATAATAGCAGTTCAGTGAAATCTCGATCATTCCAACTCTTAATGATTTGGAATTTCTGACAGTTGGATGAGACTGGGCTGAGGACTTCTTTTGCTAAGCAAACCTGCCATTAGAGATAATATAAGTTAATGCAGAGGTGTCCCAAACTTATTTGGTCTACTGCCCCTTTTCAAAAAAAAATTACTCAGCACCCCCCTAGAAATCTACTTTAACCTATCAACATTTTTGAAATTTGCGTCATTTCAAAAAAACTATGTATTTTTAAATGATTTTTCTTAAATTTAATAATTTATTGTAAATTTATGGGTTTTTTCCTGCATTGAAATTTTGATGACACAATACTGTATCACCTAACCATATAGCATCATATTGCAAACAAGTCATTACACAGCATCCAGCAGATGCATGCTGGACTTCCCAACAATGTACAATATGCCCACCTGCCAACACTCGCTTGTTAGCACCTGGTGGCAGACTTGACCACTGATTGGCTATAACTCGCATTTTGTGCATTTATTTGGAAAATATGACTTTAACTTTGCTACACAACAAATAAAAATGTACCAATAGTTTTTCAAAATTTTCTTATTTTCTCTTCTTTCCTTATGCTTCCACCACTCCCTTATTTTTATTCAACATTCCCCAATCGCACCCAATGCTACTACCACCCCCTGGATCCAGCACCCCCCCAGGAGGTGGTATTGCCCACTTTGGGAATCTATGAGTTAATACTAAACAAAATCACATATTTAAAGTATTTGAGAACAAGACCAACATTTCACACCAAATATCAAGATAAGTTCAAAATGGGTACATGTTTTAGACATACATGCCATAAGCAAATTAGGGGAACATGGAAAAAATTACCCTTCAGATCTAAGAATAAGGGAAGAGGTCATGATCATACAAGAGACAGAGAAGATCACAGGAGATAAAATGGATAGTTTTGATTTCTCAAAATTTAAATTTTTGCACAAACAAAACCAATGAAGCCAAAATTAGAAGCAGCAAATCTGGGGAGGAAATTTTAAAGCAAGTTTCTCTAATAAAAATCTCATTTTTCAAATATACAGGAAACCAAGCCAATTAATAATTGGTCAAAGGATCTGAACGTGTAGTTTCCAGAAGAAAAAAATCTAAACTAACAATAGTCATAAGAAAAAATACTCTAATACCTTTTTTCTTTATTTTTCTTACTGGTTTTTTTTTTTGATCTGTGTTTCCTTTCACAACATGACTAACATGGAAATATGTTTTACATGACTGCACATGTATAACCCATATCAAATTACTTGCCTTCTCAATGATAGGGACAGGGAGGAAGAAAATTTGGAACTCAAAATTTTTTTTAAATGCTAAATTTTTTTACATATAATTAGAAAAATATTTTAAATACTCTAAATCACTAATAATTAGAAATGCAAATTGAAACAACTCTGAGGTACCACTTCACACCCATCAGATTGATTAATATAACAGAAAGGGAAAATGCCATAAGAGATGACAAAGGAGATACCTTCAGAAAAACCTGGGAAAACTTGAATGAGCTGACACAAAGTGAAGTAAGCAGAACCAGAACATCATACACGTTAACAGCAATACTGTAAGAATGATCAATGTGAAAAACAGCTCCTCTGATCAAAACAGTGATCCAAGACAATTGACAAAGGACTCATGATGAAAAATGATATCTACCTCCAGAGAGAGTGAACTCAGAAAAGACTGAGTGTATATTGAAGCATATTTTTTCACTTTATTTTTCTTGCCTTTTTTTTTTTTTGCAACATGGATAATATGGAAATGTGTTTTCTGTAACTTCACACATGTAATGGGTATCATATTTATTCCCTTCTCAATGGGTGGGATAGAGGATAGAAGGAGGAAAAGAATATGGAACTGAAAATAAAAAATTTTAAAGAAAAATTTTTTTTCTTTTCTTTTTTTGGTGAGGCAATTGGGGTTAAGTGACTTGCCCAAGGTCACATAGCTAGTAACTGTCAAGTGTCTGGGGCAGGATTTGAACTCAGGTCCTCCTGACTCCAAGGCCAGTGCTCTATCCACTGTGCCACCTAGCTGCCCCATTAAAGAAAATTTTAAAAAATATTTGAGAACACATTTTCTAAGTACTATACTTCTAAAGCATCCAATTATTTTTAAAAACACAAATAATTACAAATCATTTTTATCTAGACATTAAATAGCTTTCCTAAGGCTCTCTACTAGGCCAAGGTTTTTAGTCATTCTGCGTAATCATATAAAAGTAACAAAATGGCACTTTATAATTTTCTATAATCCAGACTTCACAATTTGGACCACCTTTTTCCCAGTTAGTTCAAATTAGGGAGATCTTCCTACAATCACAAGTATTTGGCAAAAACATTCCACTGATGATGCCAAATGAATTAAATTGATTTTAAGGCAGTTTGGTATAAAAACACTGAAGCTGGAGTTAGAGGACCTCAAATCCTAGCTCTGCTACATACTACTTATGCAACTGTGGGCAAGTCACTTAATGCCTTTGAGTCTCAGTTTCCTCATCGGTAAAATAAGAGGTTTGGGCACTGAGAATCCCTACTACTTCAAATCCTCTGAGTTCTACAGGTAGAGTGACTTTCCTCAAGCCACACAATAAATAGAATCGGAGAGTAAAAAGGGGCTTTAGATGTTCCTAATTTTAGTCAATGGTCAATCTCAAATGACATTTCTTGTATCAGGATTTTCTTGATCCCAATAGCAGTTACTTCTCTCTCAAATTACCTCATATTTGCTTTGCACATATTTTGTATATACATATTTTATACATACTGACGTGTATATTTTATAAGGCTAGACAAGTCACTTAAATACTCTGTACCTCAGTTTCCTCACATGTAGAATGAGAGGACTGGACTCAATAGCTCCTAAGATTTGTTTAAGCTTTAAATCTATGGTCCTATGAACTATACTGAGGTCCCTCAAAATCTATAAAGAGCTTCTCGATGCTTCCTATGAGAGGAAGCAGAACTAAACATCACCTGGATCCTGCCTGACGGAAGAATGAACAAATTGCTTGAGGTAACCTCACAGAGAAGAGTGGGATCAAGGGCCCTCATCACTACTTCTCAAGACTGCTATGTCTCATTTCATAAAGGCACTATTCTAAAAAGCCTCAATGTAACTTTTCTAGACGCTGATTAGTAGAATGATAGTGTTCTTTATTTACAGATATTCTGGTAAGGAAACAATATTTTAAGCAGTGGCTATTCCCACTTCAGGCCTAAGTGAGTTGGGAGAAGCTCCACCCTCTTCTTTTCAACCATGGTTTTCAAGTGGTCCATTAATTTTTAAATTCTCTCACCTAGATCTGTTTTTTAAGTCGGTTATCTTTGGTAAGAGATAATGTACAGGGGCAGTTAGGTGGCAGAGTAGATACAGCACTGGCCCTGGAGCCAGGAGGACCTGAGTTCAATTTGACCTCAGATACTTGACACTAGCTGTGTGACCCTAAGCAAGTCACTTAACACCAACTGCCTCACCAAAAAAGCAAATAAATAAATAAAAGATAATGTACATTTTCTTCTATTTTTGATGTTCTAATATTTTTTGTTGTCTCATGGATTCACTGATTTCATTTCAAGGAGTCCATTACTTGAGTAAGTTACCAACTCCTGTGATAAGCTGTTTATTTTGCTAACAATTCTTTCCTCCCAAGTGTTTATTTAATTTTCATTGTTTGGTTTCAGTTTTTCTAAGAATTCTTCTAGACCTTGTGACTAAGTCTTTTTTTTATATACAAATGAGAAAATATCTGTAAAGTGTTACCCCAGTGTCTGGTAACAGTAGGCACTTAATTAATGCCTCCCCTTTCTCTGAGGCTCTGCTTATAGTCATACAGAGTTCTATCCTGTGTTTGCATCTTGGGTGTCTCTGATTCAATAAAATTTCTTTATCACAGCAGGTATCCTCTTCTGTTAATGCAAATTTCCAGCCTTCATCCACCTTCCCCTGCACACTATGATGGGGTAGTGGATATCGTAGTGCTAATCTGTATTATCTTGGCTCTACCTTTTTACGTTTACCCTGATACATCTGTACTGAGAATGCTGGCATATTTTAGGGCTACTTATAACTCTCCCAGTTCTGGTTCCCAAAGTGCCCTGGGGGACGCTGAAACGATAGGAGGAAGGGGTGTAGTAGCCTTGGGTGCAATGGAGGGGTGGCACTGAATAAAAATAAGGGTTAACCTAACCTAACCCCAGGGGGGTGCTGAGTAATTGTTTTTGAAAGGGAGGTGGTAGGCCAAATAAATTTGAGAACTCTGATAGATCCTCAAGGGTATCTAAGATCAGTGGTCTATAAACTTTCAGAGCTCCTAAGACAGCCTATATGATTTCTAAAGAGCTTTACCAGTTTCCATCTCCTCAGAGTACTGAAAGTAACTTGCTGCCCTGGACTTCCTCCATGGAACACTCTGGTTTTCCTGACCCCAGTGTGCTACAGGTTCCAGGTGTCCTTGAAAATCCTCTGGTCTTCAGTGGTAGGCTTTCCAGCCTGGAGTTCAAGCTGGCTCTTCTGGTAGGACCCCTCCCTTAGTGCCTGCATGTACAATCCTGGGCTGGATAAAAAGACTGTAGTTTCTTTTCTGATTTCTCGATCATTCGTTCAGTCTCTTTTTTTAATCTTTGTTGGAAGATTTGTGTTAGAGATGGGCTGTTTTGCTCCTGGGTTCATGTAGCCATCTTAACCAGAAGTTAAGACAACATAATATTGTGCAGATGCCTTTGATTTAAAGCCATTTCCACCTAATTATTATTTATCCTTCCATTAATTGTTACCACTGGCTCATTAACACAGCACCACCTTCGCTACAGTATGTATAAATGAGGAAAAAACACTAAGCCAAACCCTAGAAATAAAACAAAATCTAAATTACTAATAATTAGAAGTGCAAATTGTACATTTCTAGAATATGCTGAATTATATTATTGCATGTTTCAAATCCCTAGAAATAAAGGGTATTCCAATTCCTAGAAGTAGAAATTAAGTGTATACAGTTTCACATATATTTCGAACGCTAGAAATAATACATTTCTATATTTATAAAAAAATGTATAAACAAAAATATTTATAGCAGTTCTTTTTGTAAACTGCATACCTTTAATTTCCTTTAATTTCAACTTCCTTTTTTTAAATTTTATTTCCTTTAATTTCAACTTCCATCCTTTGCCACCACAAAAAGAACTGCTATAAATATTTTATATTTATAATTTTTATAAATATGATATAAATATATATTATTTCTAGGGGTTGAAATATATGCAAAACTATGCATATCCTTTGCCCCAGAAATACCAAAACTAGGTCTACATTCCAAAGAGAACAAAGAAAAAGAAATAGGACCTCTGTGTACAAAAAATATTTATAGCAGATCTTTTTCTGTTGGCAAAGAATTGTCAAACCCTGGAAATAAAAAAGCCCATTAATTTTTAGGCAAAGGTAAAGTAGAAGAGACCATTTCATATAAAACTATATTAATGACATCTGTTCCATTTGCTGTTTAGAGCTCATTGTGTGTCATCCTTTTAAAGGTATATTTTACTGATATATTTTGTTTTTACATAAGCTACATCCCCTATATCCCTCTTTTTCCATCCTTAAAAAGTTATCTTATAACCAAAAAAAATCTTTAAAGAGGAGAAGGAAAAAAAATTCATCAAAACCAATCAATACACTGAAAAATAAGATGTTATATGCAATGCTCTACTTGATCCCCACCTTGCAAAGCATTCTTATTGTTTTTTATTTGGAGACAAGCTTAGTCTTTATAACTTTGCAACATTCATCTTCAGCGGTTCTGTGTTGGTTGCTCTTTCAATCTGCATTGTTGCAGTTATGATGCATACTGTTTTCTTGACCCTTCTTACTTTACTCTGCATCAGTTCATATGTCTCTCCATACTTCTTCATACTCATCATGTTGTTTCATTCTTAAGAAAGGCAGAGACCATTCAAGGAGACATCATTACCTGATTTCTTTGACTTCAGAACTACATAGCAATGAGATTATATATGACAGAAATGTCCTACCCTTCTGACATTTAGGATTTGGATTACCTTTTACATTTGGGAGGTAACTTTAGCTCATTCCTATAAATAACTGGTATGTGAAATGCTGAGCCTCAGCATCACATTTACAGAAAAGTTAGACATTATTATAGAAATTATCTTTCATGGATTTTATAGCAATTTTTCTCCTTTAAAGGATTTCTTCTAATAGTCCAGCTTCTCTTTTTCACAAAATTTTAAAAAGTCAAGAGATAAGGCAAAAAATTCCTAAAACAAAGCCTTTTCAGAGAGGGAAAATCCCATAACCCAAACGTTTAAACAACAAGACTGATAAGATTTGGTTTTTTTTTTTAAGTGAGGCAATTAGGGGTAAGTTACTTGCCCAGGGTCACACAGCTAGTAAGTATCAAGTGTCTGGTCTGAGGCCAAATTTGAACTCAGGTCCTCCTGACTCCAGGGCCAGTGCTCTATCCACTGCACCATCTGGCTGCCCCTTAAGATTTGTTCTTATCTTGGACTCATCATAACCATCTCCTCACCTTAGATGTCTCAACTATACAAGTGAAGTAACTTTACTTAGAATCATAAAACTTTAGTGTTGGAAATCACCTTGGAGGCCAACCAGTCTAGTATTTTCATTGTTCTTTGAATGAAAATGATTTAAAAGATTTTCACAGTATCTACAAACAGCAAAAATGAGCAAAAAGAAAAAGTTTTACTATCTTCTAAGTATCAAAAGTTTGTTATATATGAAAACACCAAAGAATTATTCTACTTGTTTTGAAACAAAATTACAACATAAATCACCTAAACCACATGTCAGAAAAGGCTATCCTTCAGTAGGACTAAAAAGTGATCTCTTTGAACAAATATGTCATGTCTATTATCTTTTGATTACTGTAGATTTAAAATATTTCTAACACAACAGACACTAGACCCTTCACACAAGGCAATAATTAATTGCTAGGAGGAGGGTAAAATGGAAGGAGGGTACAGCACTACATATGTGTCAGACGATATTTAAAAAAAGGATTACCATTACCCATTGACAGCAGCTATAAACAGGTTTGATATCCTGATGCCTAGGGACATAATCAATTAACTGCCAGACTCTAGTTGCAGTTTTGTACCCTTACCATCTGCAAAAGAACGTATTTTTCCTAATGCTGCCCCTTGCAGAAAAACCTGCAGTATTTTTCTGATGTACTGCAGAGTCCAAGAACAGGTACTTTGCTGCTGGCTATGGTCCAAGGAATGGCAGGCAGGCTGTCCAGTCAGATACCTCTCAGGCCTGCAGATGTGATGTTAATAGAGCTATTGTTTCGTATAAAGAACCACAAGCTTCCCCATGTACCATTCATTCTCTTACCTATGGGGCACTTGGGGGAAGGGAGTACTGCATCAGGGAAAATGCAATGAGAAAAGGGAAAAGGTAGGAAAGCGGGTATTCACCATCATGATTTAATAAACTGATCTCATATAACAGAGGGAGACTAAGCATCAGTGAAACAAGGAGAGTAGGTCATCTACTATCAGAAATAACCTGTAAGAACAGAATCCAGCTCCTGGAGGGCTGCTTCCTTTAAGCAAACCGGTATCATTGTTAACAACACATATGGCCACCAGGAAAAGGAAACATCTCCATCCAGCTCTTCCAAGTTCAAGTACAGGAAAGAGGTGGAGCACTTTGGCTGAATGTTTTAAAGACAATTTAAGAGCTTTAGAACACTCAGACCAAAGTTCTTGGCCACATGTGTCTCTTTTACAGGGAATTTGTGGCAATTTAAGATATCTAATTTCTTAAAAAAAAAAAAAGATCTCTAATTTCTAGTATACTTGACTCCACAGAGAAAAGAATAGTGATGAGGCTCTTTGGATCAATGGCAATTACAGCGTGGGTCCAGAATCACATATCTGTGAGTACTACTATTCTTCTATTATCCTACCACTTTAACAAAGAAACTTCTCACTAACATAGCATTTATTTATTCATTCATTCATTTTTAGCATTCATTTTTAAAGATTTTTAATAATAAATTTATTTATTTTTAGTTTTCAACATTCACCTCAATAAGATTTTGAGTTTCAAATTTTCTCCCCATCTCTCCCCTCCCCCAACCCCAAGACAGCATGTAAACTGATATAGGCTCAACATAGAAATTCATATTAAACCTATTTTCACATTAGTCAAATTGTAAAGAAGAATTAGAGCCATTGGGAGAAATCACAGGAAAGAAGAAACCAAAAGAGAGAGGGAGAGAGAGAGAGAGCACAAATAATATGCTTCTATCTGTATTCAGACTCCATAGTTTTCTTTCTGGATGTGGATAGCATTTTTCACGACGAGTCTTCTGAAGTTGTCTTAGCTCCTTGCATTGCCAAGAAGAGCTAAGTATATCAAAGTTAGTCATCACATAACATGGCTGTTACAGTGTACACTGTTCTTCTGGTTCTGCTCACTTCAGTCAGCATAAGTTCATATAAGTCTTTCTAGGTTTTTCTGAAGTCCACCTTTCTTATAGCGCTAAAATAGTATTTCATTACATTCATTTATCATAACTTGTTCAACCCATTTTTAAAAGATTTTTAATCTCAAATTCTCTTCTGCTCTTCCCCCAACCATTGAGAAGGTAAGCAATATGACATCAATTATACATGAGAAGTCATGCAAAACATATTTCTACATTATCCATGCCGCAAAAATAAATAAATAAATAAATGAGCGAATAAATAAATAAATAAAAAGCAAGAAGCAAAGTTGTGGTTTTTTTTCCCCTAAAGTATGCTTCCATCTGTACTCAGAGTTCATCAGTTCTCTCTGGAGGTGGACAGTATTTTTCATCATGGGTCCTTTGGAACTGTCTCGGATCACTGTATTGATTGATCATTGTATACGAGTATTTCATAGTTGATCATCAACTAACATAGCATTTAAATAATAGGTGACTGTTCTCGTTGTTATGTGAGGGATTTTACAATACTAGGGCTTCATAAATAGCTGTGGGCCATGTAAAAATATAATTGGAAAGGATAAAAGTTTCCCAAATGGTGCAATGGTCTCAAAGATGCCAGGTTATATTTCTGACTGCTCAGAAATAGAAATTAACACTTTAGGAAAAAATACAATACAAAAAATTCAATCAAACCAAATAATCTTTTATGAGCAACTTGACAGAAGGAAGACGGAAGTAAACTGATTATACACTTTAATTAGATTGCTGGGTAATCTACTTATATTGAGTTTGTGTATTTGAGAGATGCATATTACCCTAAATGAGGGAAGAAGGCAAGCCTGGAATAGCAAGGTCCAATTAGGTTAATTCTCTTCATAGCTATTTCATCATTCTCATTCTAAGGTAATAGGTTTGTCTTATCATAAGGTTTACAATATTTCTTTCTTAAAAAATAACACATGATCTGTATGCTCAATTATTTTTAAAGGCTATTTCAGCTCTAAGATTTTCTTAATCAGTCAAAAGCGAAGTTAACCTAGATTTGATACAAGCTTTTTCCACAGTATCTGATTTAATTTTCCTCAAAATCATTCATAACTAGTAGACAATAATGATATATCCCAGAGCTTCAAGAAGTCTTATTTTTTTATCTTTTTATGCTTCTCATAGCTATATCATAGTTCACTATAGATAAGACTAGTTTAATAGAAAGTATAATTATAACATACGAAATGACCTTTGTCCACTCTATCACCTTTAATAAGATATTATGAAATCTGCTTGGAGAAAAGAGTTTTTCTTCCTTCTCATCTCCCATCTCCCCTGACCTGTCAGAAGTGATCTTTCTTCTTTAATCTTCTGTGGCACATTCAGTGTTCCTCCCATGATATTTATCACATTTTGCCTTTCACTGTGTGTATGTATGTATTTGTCCCATTTCCCCTTTTAGAATATAAGCTTCTGGAGGGCACGGGTCATATCTAATTCCTCTCTATCACAATACTGAGCACAGTGCTTTTTTGCACATAGCAAGCACCCAATAAAGTTCAATAAATGAATGCAAAAACAGAATCAGCTCTGGTAATATTACTGCTCAAGAAAGGTTATTCATTGGCCTGGAGTGAACCAAATCTAATCTAATTAGTTATTGACTGAGATTCCATTTAAGCCTGTCCCAGAAAGCAGACTAATTCCTGGTATGTTATGCTCACCATGAGAACATGCTGGAATATCACATGGAAATAATACTGTATTCAACATTCACAGACAAGGTTCAATCTGCCAGCAAGACATCCCTAGCCTTGGATCACCCCTACCATCTGCTTTCTTTGTTCCAATTCTAGAACTATCAAGCAGTGCTAGAGAAAGCCTCATACAACTAAGCACAATGTAAAACCTATAGGACCTTTGGATTTTGATTCCTCAATATTCCTTCTCAAATCATATCATGAATGTTCAACAAGTGGCTAATCTAGAACACAAAAAATCCTTCAGTAAGGCAAATGCCATGGGGAATACCTAGCTATGATTCCCAGACAGAGAGAACACAGGTCCAGGGTAGGGTAGGTCTGGTATAGCCCCAGGCTTAGGTGTGCTGTAGTCAGCTCTCACCAAGGCAACTGTTAAATTTTCAGTATGAGTATTTATTTACACCTCAGAAATTTGAATGTGTTACAAATTGGGTCTTAATTTATTATTTTGTTAATTGTCTAAAAAAAGTGATGGAGAAAATGTTAATAATGTAGATTAAATTTTAAAATGTGTCCTGCAGTAAGAGAATCAGGTGTTAAATATTTGCGGGCATGCCCATGGCCAGGGGACAAAACTAGCCGCTGACCGTTCCTGAATTGAAGGATTCTTAGGAAACTGATTCAATTTTAGGAGTTTGATTCTAGAATACAACCTCTCATTTGCAGAATTATATGTAATGAGAGATCAAATACATATATAGTAGTTTAAGGTCTGCAAAGCACTTTACAGAATTTTAGAGCTGGAAGAGAACTAAGAGATTAGCTGATCTGATCCTCTCAGAGGCCCAGAGCAATCAAATGAATTTTCTTTTTTTCTGAGTTAATGTTTTATTTAATGAATTGTGTGTCACATGATGAAGGCAGCTTCTTCAGCCAAGCAACTTGTTTTATGGGCAAAATACATACACTTAATGGACTCTACGTTGCTTTCGCAGCTGGAGTTTTTTCAGACCCTGGCTTGAAGTAAAATATAAGCAAAACAAAATCTCCATATATAGCCAGTACTTAATTATTTTTGTCATGTATGAATTGAAATATTTTAAAAATCAATGAAATGATATTATTAGATTCTGCACCTGCCACAATTGCAATCAAAGTGGTAGAAACTGCCTTTTGTTGTCCACTAAAACACCATGCGGCAACCCTAACACACACACACAAAACCTATGACTTAGCCAAAATCACAAAGCTAGTGAATTGATAAGCTTTTTAGAAGCTGACCAGTGTTTACGAATAAGACAATTGGGGAAAATTCTGTTTTCTTGAGTTTTGGTTCTCTTCAATTTAATAAACATACATTTAAGTACCTTTGTTCCAGGACAGACAAGAGTCTGCTGGAGTACCAAACTAAAGGTGATAATCAATTTCATAAAGCAAAGATTTAATTACCTACAGCTGAACCAGATTAGAATAAGGGCCAAAAGGCTAAAAAAATGCCTCCCTCACCAATTCACTATCTAGCCATTCCTTATTTTAAATAGAAGGAAAATAGTTGCCTCATTTATCTGGATGAATCATTTCCACTAAGGAGCATAGCACATAAAGACCATGGTTGTCAAATATCAGGAATCCATTTTGTAAAAAGCCATTTTATATCCCAGAGTACATTTTCCTGAGACCTACACGAGTGAGGAACAATTATTTATTGTGTTCTCTCAACTATTCCTCAGTCCTCAAGAGACTTGCACTTTCCCAGGAATAAACATATTCCCACGGTTTGAGAAATATTAAATTACCATTTACTTTGAACAATTTCATCTAACCTGGTCAACCTTAATGTAAATTATAAGCTGCAATCAAAAATACAATAAGGAAAGGAATACAAAGAACTGACCATTTGCATTCTGAATCACAGTTAATTACCTTTGCTCTAGCACTGTAGGTATCTGCATACCAAGATCAGATAATTAGACAGATTCTGGGGAACAGTTATTAGATCAGTCTGATAGAAATGGAAAGTAAATTAAAGGGAGTAATATGAAATGACCAGAACGGTAGATGGGAACCATACTGCTGAGGACTTTCAACATCAGCCTAAGGATTTTATATTTTATCCTAAAAAAAAAAAAAACAGGAAGTCATTGAAAATTTTTGAGTGTAGGCTGATATTGCTGGATTTGTGTTTTAGAAATATCAATCTGTTAGCCACAAGAAAGAGGGAGCATACAGGAGAAAGACTGGAAAAGGGGAGACCTATTAGGAGGCTATTGCAATAGTCCAAGTGAAAGGTGATGAAAGCCTGAACTGGAGTAAAGTCTCTGTGAATAGAAAGAAGGGGATAGATGATAGATATCAGAGAGAGAGAATGACTAAGATATAATAACTGATTAAAAATGGAGAGTGAAAGAAATTGAAGAATCAAGTATCACTCCAAGGTTGAAAACCTGACAACTGTAAGGATGGTGGTGCCCTTAAAATATAGAAGAAGGATGAATTTGGGGAAAAATATTAATTCCATTTTTGGATATAATAAATTTGAGATGCCTACCAGACATCTAGGTAGAAATATCCAGAAGGCAGTTGGTAAAACTGGACTAGAATACAAGAGCCATATTAGGACTGGATATAAAGATCTGGGAATCATTTTTATAGACACAATGCATATGAGATGATCACACTGGCCTCCTGGCTGTTCTACAAATAAGACACTCCATCTCTCCTCTGAGCAATCACCCTGGCTGACCCCACGCCTGGAAAGCTCTCCTCAACCCTACCTACTAACCTGGTTGGCTTCCTTAAATCTCAACTAAAACTCCACTTTATATGGGAAAGCCTTCCCTAGTTTCTCTTAATTCCAGTGCCTTCTCATCTTCTTTGCTTTGCATACACTGTTGCATACAATGGGAGTTGTTCTAATCTCCCATTAGAATTAAACTCCCTAAGGGCAAAGATTGTCTTTTGTCTCTTTTTGCATCCCCAGAGTTTAGAACAGAGTAGGAGCTTAACAAATTTGATTGATGAGGTCACCAAAGAAAACATAAATAAAAGGACACTGAATCCTGAAGGATTTGAAGTGAGTGAGAAGAAGATGATGATGATATAACAAAGGAGACTGAGAAAGAATGGTAAGTCAAAGATAACCCTGAATCTTGAATTCCTGAATCTATTTTTTCCAATCACTTTTGTTCTAGCTTTCTTTACTTTCCTCCCTTCACAGTCTTGACCTTAATTAAAGAATTTTCAACAATTAATTGTTCACCTTTGAATGCCTTGCCCTCAGATCCTTCTAATGTTCTTGCCCTACTAATCACCAACCCTGGTTCACTTCTCACCATTTGCCTTCACAAAGGTTCCCAGAGTGGTCGATACCACCCTGTGGGGGGCACTAAAATGATGGGGGGTCGGTATTAGCTTTGGGTGCAATTGGGGGGCATTGAATAAAAATAAGGGGGTAATGGAAGCATAAGAAAATTTTGAAAAACCATTAGTATATGTTTCATCTGTTTTGTAACAGAGTTAAAGCTGTAGTGATTACATTATTTTCCAAATAAAAACATAAAATGCAATTAGTCAAGTTTGCCTACAGGTCTTAACAAGCAAGTGTTGGTAGGTGAGCATGCTGTGTGTTGTTGGGAAGTCCAGCATGCATCTGCAGGAATATGTGCCTGTAATGACTTATTTACAATAAGATACTCTATATATGTGTTATATATATTATATGTTTTATACATATAGTATATATACTACATATATTACAAGATGCAATATTGTGTCATCAAAATTTCAATGCAGGAAAAACCCACAAATTTACAATAAATTATTAAATTTAAGATATCATTTTTAAAAATTATATATTTTTTGAAATGATACAAGTTTAAAAAAAAATTAAAGAGCTCAAGAAAGTAGATGTCTAGGGGGGCAATGAATAATTTTTTTTTAAAAGGTCAAATGAGTTTGGGAACCTCTGCACTAGTACCATCAAGCCCTGCTGGATCAGGTGACAAACTCAGATTTGGTCTACTCCAAGTTCATGTTATGTGATCTCAATTGTGGCCTCACCAGTTACACCGTAATTCTTTTTTTTAATCTCTGATTAACTCCCTATCACATACCTCACAGTATATATTCCCTATTTTCTCCCTTCTTCAAGCCCCCAAACTCCTTATTTTAGCAGATGACCTTGATTTCTATTTTACTGAGAAAAGTGAAAGTCATTTGGCACATGCTCCACTATCTTCTTCCTCCACACCTCAAAATATCTCTTTTCACCCATCCTCTTCTTATTCCTACCAGCCTCAAAAGATAAGCTGTCCCTCCTTCTTGGTAAGGCAAAGGCCTCCATATGTGTCACTGATTTCATTCCTTCCCATCTCCTAAAGTACTCTGCTCCACTGAACTTCTCTATCTTCAACTTCTTCCTCTTTTCTCTCTACAAATATGCTCAGATGTCACCAATTTAAAAAAAAAAAACTTGCAAGGATACCCTCTCAGTCTACCACCCTTCTTCTTTCTTCCCCTACATCACTAAACTTCTAGAAATGTCTCCACTCATGGAATTTCTGTATGGAAAGGACCTTAGAAATCAGATATTTCAACCCCTCATTTTACAAATGAGGAAACTGAAGGCCAGAGAAGTAAACTGATTCACCCAAGATCAAGCAGATAGTAAGTAGCAGAGCTGGGATTTATCACTTTCACTTTCTCATCACCCAGGCATTCAACCTTGCAATCTAGCTTCCTGTATCACCACTCTACTGAAAAAGCTGTGTCCAAGGCCATAAATGACCTATTAATTGTGAAATCCAATGGTCTTTTCAATTGAACAAGCATTTACTGAGTGTCTGCTATAAAACAAGGCACTGCTCTAGGCACTGCAGAGGTGAAAACTTTTATCAGCTTTCATTCCCCAAAGGGAAAACAACATCCATAGATAAATACACATACATATACACACACATAAACATAATAAATACAAAGTTATTTGGGGGTGGGGTGGGAAGATCACTGACAATTAGGAAAATTAAGAGAGATCTGTAAGGGATGACACCTGACCTGTATTTTGAAGGAAGCCAAGTATTCTATTAAGCAGAGGTAAGAAAGAACATTCCAGCATTGAGGACAGTCTTACAAAGGCATGGAGGCAAGAGATAGAATGTCATGCACAAGAAACAGCAAGTAGCCCAATTTAGCTGAAATATAGAGTCCATGATGGGGAATAATGTGAAATCAATCCAGAAAGACTGATTGGCGCTGGATTTTGAAGAGTTTAAATACCAGAGAAAGTTGTAGTTTATCTTAAAGATAATAGGAAGTTACTGAAGTTTCTTAAGTAGGAGAGTAGTCGAGCTGTTTTAAAAATACTAATTTGGCAGCTCTGTGGATAACGGATTGGTTGGTGAGGGGAAAGGCTGAACACAGAGAGAACAATTAGGAGACTATTTTGAAAATCTAAGCAAGAACACGTATAACCTATATCAAATTTCTTCAAATTCCCTTTCTCAGGGAAGGGAGAAGGGAAGAAGAGAGGGAGGGAATTTAGAACTCAAAAATTTTTTAAACTAATGTTAAAAATTATTTTTACATGTAACTGGGAAAAAATGTTATTCATAGAAATAAAGAAAATCTAAGCAAGAGAACTAAGGTAGTAGCTATGTGAGTAAAAAGAAGAAACAAATGCTAGGGATACTGTGGGGGCATAATCAACAGATACATAAACTAATTAGCTATGGAAAGAAGCTAATGATGGAGAGTGAAGAGCAGAGGATGACTCTGATGTTGCAAACCCAGAAAGATGGTAAAGCCTCGGATGGAAATAACAGAAGTGGAGGGATGAAAGGAAAAAGAATGGCCTAGGAGTGACAGATAACTACTACCAGGATTTGGACAGGATGATAAATTTGGATGGAATGACTCTCAAAGGAGTTGCTAAGTGATAGAAGATAAATCACCAATGAAGAGACATTTACTAATTGCCTACTATGTTCCAGGCACTATGCTAAGTGCTGGCTATACAAAAGGAGTCAAGACAGCCCCTGCCAGCAAGGTATTTACAATCTAATGTAAGAGAAAACAAACACAAACATATATCCAAAGGAAGCTATATACAGGATTATCAGAGGGAAGGCACTGGAATTATGTGGGGTTACGGAAGACTTCTTGTAGAAGGCTGAATTTTAGTTGGGACTTAAGGAAGCCAAGGAGATTAGCAGGTAGAGTTGAGGAGGGAGAGTATTCCAGGCATGAAGGACAGCCAGAGGGAATGCTCAGAGCTGAGAGATGGAGTGTCTTATTCGTAGAACAACCAGGGAGCCACTATCATTGGATTGAGGAATACATGTGAGGCAGTGAGGTGTAACAATACTGGAAAGGTAGTCAGAGACTAGATTATGAAGGGCTTTAAATGCCAAAGAGAGCATTTTGTATTTGATCCTGGAAGCAATATGGTGCCACTGGAATTAATTGAGTAGGAGGGTGACATGATCAAACCTGCACTTTAGCAAAATCACTTTAGTGGCTGGATGGAGCAGGGAGAAACATGAGGCAGGCAGACCCACTACTAAGCTAAAAAAAATAAGGGTCTGCTCTAGAGTGGTGGCACTGTCAGAGGAGAGAACAGGGCATATTTGAGAGATATTGCAATGGTGAAATCAACAGGTCTTGGCACCAGATTGGATGAGGGATCAGAAATAGTGAGAAGTCCAGGATGACTCCTAGGTTGCCAGTTTGAAAGACTGGGAGGACAGTGTTGCCCTCTACAGTAATATGGAAGGTAGGAGGCAGGGAAAGTTTAAGGAGAAAGATGAGTTGCATTTTAGACATAGTGAGAAAACAGTAGGCTTACTTGTCTTCCTGGTCAATTATGCTGGGAGCATGAGAGAAGGAACATCTAGTACTTGGTGCTTTTCTTAGTCTTTGTCCTCCTTGCCCGTTCCGTTCTGCCGCGCTTAACATTAACTGACCACAATTTCAATACATCAATTTTATTCCAGAAACACCATTTATTAATAATTATCATTTACTACTACCAGGATCTGGACAGGATGATAAATATGGATGGAGTGATGCTCAAAGGAGAAGTTGCTAAGTGATAGCAGAAGATCAATCAATCAATCAATCAAAATTTATTAATCATCTGCTATGTTCTGGGCACTATGCTAAGTGCTGGTTATAAAAAAGGAGGCAAAAGACAGCCCCTGCCATCAAGGTACTTACAATCTAGTAGGGAAGTCAACAAATAAACAAATAATTATAATTTATTACTATGTGAAAGCATTGTGCTAGAAGCTGAGGGTACAATGATAAAAGCAAGGTAGTCTCTGCCCTTAAGGAACTTAAGGAACTCTCCTTCGGACACAATAGTATAACAAAAGCCTTGAAGGAAAACAAAGACTCTCAGAGGTAGAAATGAGGAGGGAATGGAGAAGCTAGGTGGTGGAGTGGACAGAGCACCAGCCCTGAAGTCAGGAGGACCTGAGTTCAAATGTGACCTCAGACCAAACTCTTGACACTTACTAGCTGTGTGACCCTGGGCAAGTCATTTAATCCCAATTACCTAAAAAAAAAAAAAAAGAAAGAAAGAAAAAAATGAGGAGGGAATGCTCTAAGCATGGGGAATGGCTTGTCTAAGTGTAAAAATGTAGAAGATGAAGTACAGAGTCTGGGGAACGGCTAAGTCATAGAATTTAGCTGGAATGTAGTGTTCATGAAGGGATATAATTTGAAATAAGGCTGAAAGGTACATAGAAGTCAGATTGTGGAAGGCTTTAAATGGCTCCCTGATAGTGTCACCTTTTTTGAGTTCGGTGACATTTTCTATTCATTCTACTCCTAACTGTCAAACTGTTCTTTTTCAATTTCCTTTTTATGGTCCTTCACCTTCCTCCTAATCCCTTAATGCAGGTATCCCTTCAGGTCTGTATATTAGGCATCTCCCTCTATACTTGTGAGAGGCAGAGTGGCAAAGTGGATAGAATGCTAGACTTGGATCAGTTAGACCTGAGTTCAAATTCCACTTCTGACACCGACTAGATGTCACTTCAATTACTTAAATCTTCCTGAGCTTCAGTTTCCTCATCTGTAAATTGGGATAATAATTTAACTGTAGTACTCATCTTAAGAGGCGACTATAAGACTCAGATGAAATAAGATTTACATAAAGTTCTTTGCAAAGTTTGAGGCCTTAGATAAATGTCTGCTATCATTATTATTATTATTATTATTATTATTATTATTATTATTATTATCATCATCATCATTTCACCCTTTCCCTTCATTACTTCATTCCCGTGGTTTCAATTATAACCTGAATGAAGATGACTCCCAAATCTATATTTCAAGTGAAGATCCAGTGAACTACAATCCCACATTGCCAAATGCTCACCAGTTATCTCCACTGGGATGTCCCACAAACATTTCAAACTCAAAATATACAAAACTGATGACATCATCTTTCCCTAAAACCTGCATCTTTTACTATCTTCCTCATATCCTCACCCAGACTCAAAATTTAAGAGACATCTTTAACTCTTTCTTCTATTTAAATCACTATATACAATAAACTACCAAGTTCTATCAAGTCCACCTCATAGGCTCTTGCAAATGTCCCTTCCCATCCACTCACAGCTACTAGCTTAGTTCCTCCTGAGAAGCCTCTGAATAGCCTCCTCACTTGCTCTCTCTGCCTCTACTCTTCCCCCTCTCCAATGGAGTCTTTGCACAGCTTCCAACATATTTCCAAAGCACAAGTCTGACCACTTCCCTCCCCTTCTCAAAAGCCTTTGATAATTTTCAATTGTTTATGGAAATAAAATATAAACTCCTTTGCCAGGCATTTAAGACCCTCTACAATAATGCCAAGCTACTTTTGTTAATTGATTTCACACCACCTATACTTCTCTTCATGTCATTTGTGCTCCAGCCAAAACAAAAATTTGTTTGCTCCAGATTTGTTATTCCCTCTCCTACCTCTGCATTTGTGCAGCCTGTACACCTTTTTTTCCCTCTGTCTTGACCAATATATTTATTACTTAGCTGGCAAAACACTCAAACTAAATTGTACAATAATCTGTAAATCCTGACCAATGCTACCCTCTTGCACATTGTTTTGTTGATTTCATGAAACCCAAGTTTCTGCCTCAACTCTCCTCTTCCAGGTGTCAAAAAAGGGTTCCTATATAGTACACAGCTACTCTGAGGATGTACAGAAGCACATATCTCAAACTGCTTTCACATACATCATTTTATTGGTTCTCATCATCCCTGAAATTGAGATTAAAGTCTGATACAAATCTCATTTGCCAGACAAACCACAGGTCAAAAGCAGACATGATCAGGGAGGCCAGACTCAGCCTCATAATCTTTGACACTTTCCTGTTAAATGAATATGGTCACAGAAAGAACTTGAGTTCTTTGAACATCTTACTTCAAGTTAAGGGCAGCTAGGTGGCATAGCAGATATAGCACTGGCCTTGGAATCAGGAACACTCATATTCATGAATTCAAACATGCCTCAGACTGGGCAAGTCACTTAATCCTGTTTGCCTCAGTTCCTCATCTGTAAAATGAGCTGGAGAAGGAAATGGCAAACCATTCCAGTGTCTTTACCAAGAAAACCCAAAAATGGGGTCATGGAGAATCAGAAATGACTGAATAACAACAACAAAGTTCAAGTTAAACGCTTAGATGAAGAATGTTTTGATGATTTATGAAGCTAGGTACTACATCAATTGATCTAAGCATTAAAAACCCTCTTATTGGGGTATATCCTTAAAAGGAAATTAAAACTGAGATTTTAATTTTACCTTTTTGTCAAATTGAAAACATTTCCCCATGTGTTACTCCTAACCATGGGGTCTTAATCTGGGGTCTATGAACTAATTTTTAAAAATATTTTGAAAATATTTCAATATAATTGGTTTCTTTATAATCCTATATATTTAAAAATATTATTCTGAGAAGTGATCCACAGGCTTCATTGGCTACCAAAAAGGTCTATGACACACACAAAAAAGAGACCCAGCCACGACGACACAATCATACTTGGTAGGTACCTGAACGAACTGTTGGTGGAGCTGTGAACTGGTTCAGCCATTCTGAAGAACAATTTGGAACAATGCCCAAAATGATGCTAAACTATGCATACCCTCTGACTCAGGGATAGTACTACTAGGTCTGCACCCCAAAGAAATAAAAGAGAGAGGAAAAGGACCCACAATGTACAAAAATGTTTATGACAATTCTTTTTGTGGTGGCAAAGAAATTGGAAACTAAGGACTTGTCCATCAATTGGAGAAAGGCTGAAAAAGTCATGGTATTTGAAGGGCATGGAATACAATTGTTCTGTAAGAAATGATGAAGCAGATGCTTTCAGAAAAATCTGGGAAGACCTGGATGACTGATGCAAAGTGAACTGAGCAGAACCAGAAGGAAAACATAACAACAACACTGCAAAGACAATCAACTCTCAACGACTCTGAAACTCTGATCAGCACAACAGCTAACCCCAATTCCAAAGGGCTGAACTACCCCCCGCAGATAGAGAAATGACAGACCCAGTGAGATCAAAGCATTCTTTCTTTTTTGGGGGGACATAGCTAATATGGGAATTGGCTTTACATGACTACACATATTTGCAATGGGCTTTGTTTTTTTCTGCCTTTTCAATAATAAGAAAGAGAGAGGAGGAGGGAGAAAATCTGGAGCTGAAAATAAAACTGAATTAAAAAAAAACAATCACAGCTGGTACAGCTACGGGTTACGTGGGTCCATATGAAAAGGCATTATTAGATCTGTTCTGTTTGGCCCAGAAGGCAGAACCAAGAGCAATGGCTTTATGCTGCAAAGAGGTAAATCAGGTTTGAAGTCAGCAAAAACTTCGTCACAATTATATCTGTCCATAGCCTGAAGATTCTCCCTCCAGGGAAAAGCAGGTTCCCGTCCTTGCAGGTCTTCAACAAGCAGAGACTGGACCACCGCTGGTTGACTATGTTGTAGTGAGGGATTCTTTTCACGTATGGGTGTACAGACAGCTGCTGAGTTCTTTTCCAACTCTCCAATTCTGTGATTTTGAATACTCTGGCATATAGCATTCATTCAAATAGTTTTATTTTTAATGCCTCTAACATAGAAGTTATTTTAAGGTTGAGTTATACATTATAACACCTTCACCAGCATGATGAAAAATGAAAGGACATCGGGACACAAAACAAGGAGATCCAGGCAGCAGAGTCAGACACTCTGGTTTCTATTCCTAGCCCTACCACTGACGCATTGATGACATCGGGTAAGTCACAATCTCTTATAGTTCATTTTGTCTCTGTTACCTGAGAATAATACTTGCACCTAGGAAATTTAATGTCCTCTAAATCCTGTCTGACCCTAAACAAGGGTAAAATTTTACTAAAAAATCAAAATGTAAGCTTTTAATCCCCTGACACAAAACTCCATCCTGACCTTTCCTGGTGTACCATTTAAAATATACATCACGGGCAGCTAGGTGGTGCAATGGATAGAGCACCGGCCCTGGAGTCAGGAGGACCTGAGTTCAAATTCAGCCTCAGACACATAATACTTAATACTTCCCAGCTGTGTGGCTCTGGGCAAGTCACTTAACCCCAACTGCCTCACTAAAAAAAATATATATATGTATATACATCAACATGCAAAGCCCTTTACAAAAAAAAGTGTTTATACATAAAATGAACAAGTAATACTAAGCCTCAACTTCAAACCTCCCAGGCGCTTCAAAACAAATTTCGAGGGTGATGTTAATAGCAGTCTCTTTCTTTTTAGCCTGTTGAATTCCTACTTATTTTTTAGACCACTATCTGGATTCTTCCTCCAGGAAGCCTTTCCCTGGTTTCTCAGCTTGCAATCTTCCCCCTCAGAACTGTGGTGGCACTTTATTTGTAACTCTTTAATTCATTTCTCATTTAATACTGTGCACTCTACTTACAAGTGTTTACGGCTTACCATCCTGCTAAATTGAAAGCTCCTTGGTGAGCAGAAATTTTGTCTTATCTAAACTTTTTGATCCCCACACAGCTATCTTGGTTCTCTGTACCAAGATGCTTAACACATATTTCTTGATTTTTTTAATTGTTAAATAAATTATATACACATATGTGTGTGTGCATGTATATGCCAACAAAACCACTGAAATTTTAATCAAATGTAACCTGCTTCTTCAAAGATTCTTTTTTTTTGTCCTATAGAACTTCATTTAAAAATGCTTTGAGGCGCTCATTGAAAGTAATATAAATGCAGGGTGAATTTTTTCATTCAATTTCCATTACACATACTGAAATATTACTTACATATAAAGTTTTAAAAGACATTGCTTTTAAATTGGGCTGAGAGAGATTCATTTTAATCCCCCAGGAAGCATAACATCTACATATGAGTAAAGGCAGTAGAACATACGTATCCTCCAAAGAAAAGTGAAAATGATAAGCACTTCATGCTTTTATATTGAAAATTTTGGAAAGATAGGGAAAGTGATTAAGATAAAATTAGCTTTCTCTTCCTCACCTACATTCACTGTGAGAAAGGTCAGCATCTTTCAAAAATAACCCAACAACAAAAAATAACCTAGAATGTAAGGGCATGAAAAAGCGATTTTAAAAAATTAGAAACTAGGGCATAAAAAGACAAGAATTGTACACAGACTAGTAAAATCACAACAGAAAAGTATGCAAAGTCAAATTTGAAGAATACCAATTAAAAGAAGCCTCAAACTTAAAGGAGAAATTTAGGAACACAGTATGGTTTATTCACCCAGGAAACTAATAGTGTGGTTTCAGGGGAGGAGAGAGTCAGGATGACCTGAGTTCAAATTCTACCTCAGACACTTACTAGCTGTGTGACCCTGGGCAAGTGTCTAAACCTCATCTTATTCAAATGTAAAATAGGGATAATCATAGCACCCTCCCAGAATTATAGTTAGGATCAAATTAGATAATATTTTGAAAGCACCTAGCACCATACCTTGCACACAATAGGTTGAACACCTGAACAAGAACCTGACAGCAGAATATTTAATGTCCAGGGTCCCAGGAGAACAATTTGTAGTGCTGTGGTTCCCAACTTTTAAGTATAAGGACCCCTAATATTTTTTAATGTCTAAAAACTCCAAGGACCCCCACAAGAGAATACTATTAGTATCCATTAAGAAAATACATGATAAAAAGTTACTATGAATTCAGCAAAACTTTTGAATGAATTTTTATTTTATTAATCACAATAGTACTTATGCCATTTTAAAATAATATACAAATATGTAAGAGACATGTATCTATTGTACAAAAGGCATGTTTGCTTATTTATGGATTCACATATGGTTTCATGGACCCTTTGAAGACCCTCAGATGTTTACAGCTCATACACTGAGAACCCCTATTATAGAGGATATGGAAATACAAAAAAAAGAGAGTATATTATATTTAGTGTATATGAAATAAAGTCAGGGCCAATAAGGAATATTTTAGCATATGATCAAGTGTACCAGGAATTAAGATACTGTGGGACTGAGGCAGCAGTGAATACGTTTGAAACAAGACTATGATAAAAAATAATTTTCTAAAAGGACAGAATATAAAGTCATGAGAAAAAGACTCATGAAAAGGAAGGTGAAGAAAATATAATAGGCACAAAAACCTGAAAAAGCATGTAAGATCTAAGCTTAGTTGGTTGATATTTCCATTTTCATTATTAATGCTTTTCAATTTAATAAAACCAGACCTATTAAGAAAACTAATTCAATGCAAATTGTTTATCTTGGAATATTTTAGATCATAGGTACTTTCTGGAGTAGCATGTAAATTTTTATTAAAAACACACTGTAAGAATAAGAATTACTGGGGCAGCTAGGTGGC
This sequence comes from Phascolarctos cinereus, assembly GCF_003287225.1. NCBI lineage: Eukaryota > Metazoa > Chordata > Mammalia > Diprotodontia > Phascolarctidae > Phascolarctos > Phascolarctos cinereus. The sequence continues at coordinate 269,054,556 of NW_027555625.1, forward strand.
TCAGTGGATAGAGCACCAGCCCTGGAGTCCGGATGACCTGAGTTCAAATCCAGTCTCAGACACAAAAAACTTACTAGCTGTGTGATTCTGGGCAAGTCACTTAACCTCAACTGCCTTGCCAAAAAAAAAAAAAAAGAATAAGAATTACTTAGATTTAGCTCTTTCTGAGAGTAGAAGAGGCTAGTAAGTTTCCCTCTCATCTCTATAGTTTACAAACTTTAACCTTCTTTAAAACAAGTACATATTCAGTACCCATTCCAAAACTATTTTCTCAGTTACAAATAAAAAATAAGTGATTCCTGTATAATGTGAAGTAGGTGTAACTAGCAACTATGAAATAAAATGTAATGTACGTTATCATAAAATGTAAAACTACACCCACTATAACTTCAGGACTACTTTGCCCCACCCTCCAGGTAATATCATCAGGCTCTACGTTAGGCCGATTCTAATTCTTGTTCCTCACCAGTCACTAAATGCTCCATAATACTGTTTTCCCTACAGGGCTGTTCCTGTGAAATCAATTAATGAGTTAGGTGAAGTACACCTATAAACATACCTTGGGGTCCTCATGTCCTTCTAACACACTGACATGAAAAATTAGTGAAATGGGATAAGTGCCAGTCTTCAAGATAGAGTAATGAATTAAAATGTCTTTTATAATATGAATCTTTCTCAGCAAAATTTCAACTTTTTCATTTACTCACATATTATTCCTACAAGGTAAACTGCAAGGATTCTTATCTGTTTTACAGAGTGAAAAGTACAGCCCCAAGGAAATTATGACTCAGTCACATATTCAATTCATAGGACCATAAGATTGGACACTGAAAATGACCTTAGAAATCATCTATATTGTTCTATAGATGTGAAAACTGGGGCCCAAATAGGGGCATAATCTACATTGCAAGGTCACACAGTGAGGGCACAGAAGAGCCAGGATTAAAACCTATTTCCTCTAATTATAAATTCTAAACTCAATTTAGTATGCCAACTTAGTAGAACTAACAGTAGAACTGAAGAATCCAAGCTTCTAGTCTATTTGCACACTGCGCATTCAGTATTTTGGCCAGTTTTCCACTAATTTTATTAAGACCTGGAACTACCTGCCACAGAAGAAAACTTATCTCAGAGAAATATGTTAATTATGTATTTATTTTAATTTCAGACTTTTTTTTCTAGAATCAAATTAAAGCGGTCAACTTGACCATGAAGGGAAGCCAAAATGTACCAGTATCACCAGCTAAGGGTGAGAGAAATTTGTTATCAAAATCTAACTCATCTGTTATACTGAAGAGAACTGACAAATGCATATATATATGTATATACATATATATATATGTGTATATATATATATATATACACATATATACATATATATATACACACACATTTACTCACTGGTATACAAAATATTTTTTATTTCATTTTTGATTCACTGAAAAATTTGTTTAGTTTTATTGGCAATTTTTTTCTTTACAATTGCTTCAAGGGCTATACATGAAATTAAGAAGAACCATATGGAACCCCCTAGTTAAAGGGATGCAAAAGTTGCTTTTAATGGTCTTAGCAACTACAGTATTGGAATATCAACACTGAAAGTAAATGAATTAAATACATAATATGTTATAGTCTGTACCCTAACAAATTTTTTAAAAGAAAATACAGAAGTAGTGCATATAGCTTGAATTCATCCATGGAATTGGAGAGAAGGTAGTTCTCTCTGGCCAGTGTTGAAATTTACTAGCATTTTACAGAGTTACACATTTAGGCAAGTCACTTCACCTCCATGGGCCTGTTTCCTCATTTATGAAATGAGAGAACTGGACTAGCTGCTCTTCAAAGGTTTCTCCCAGCTCTAACCTACAGAGTTTACAAAAATAAACCTAATAGAGCATGTCCACATGTACAGTCTTGGGTTTAAAGGCGGAGGAAAGGAGTAAGAGAGGGAAGAAAAAATAATTTTTAATGGTTCAATTTGTTTTTAATTCACATTTTTTCTCTGAAGAAAATATGATAATTTAAGTAAGGGAGAGCATCACAATATTCTGTGGAAGTATTTATTGTACAAATGAAAGAGAAAACTACAATAAAATAAAAATCTACTGTTTTGGTATCCATTTAAAATGAAGGGATCACATATGGAGAGAATCATTTGAAAGGAAACACTAGACTTCCACCATTTTTATCTCATTTCCTCTCTTTACAAAGGTAAAGCTCAGATTCAATTTCTCTGCACAGTAAATGATTCAGGCACAATGTAACCCTTATCTGATATCAAGACCACCAAAATGCTGCCCAAAACCTATTTTCCACACACTTAAAAATATTTATCACCACGACACTTTGCCCTGAAGAACTGTTTTCTAATGTCACATATCACCATGTACATATAACCCCAAATTACTAAAAAGTTATACCTCTCAACTAAATTACCAGTGAAATGCCTATAATAAAGTAATTAATTTCTTCTACAGAGCTGCGGTTTGCCCTATCTACAACATACAGTCCAGTTCTCTGACCTGCCAGAGAGACTGCAGACTGCAGATCCACCAGTCAGCACTGTAAGAAAAAGCCACCAAAAACAACCTCCCTGCTCCGAGAAAACATGAAGAGTGGGGACCCCGATAAGGTGCTTTCCTTGAAGTAAAGATGCATTAAATACGAGGAGAGGGCCAAATGGTTTGGGGGAAAGGCTTTTTTCCATTTCTCTGCTGGGCTAATCCCAGGTGGTTCCCTCTGCAGCCCTGGGCAGAGATAACGGCAGGCTCAAATGCCCCAGACCAGGGGAAGGCGAAAGAGGGGAGGATGCGACTGTAATTTCTCTGATCACGATTCTCCCACAATTTTTTTTTAAGCAAGCAGGGGGGAGGGGGATAGAGGGAAAAACGCTTCATCTTAGAAGAGCTCAGATCAAAGGATTTTCTCCCATGGAGGTGGCAAACAGCGTTAGGAGGCTGGGAAAGAGATTGGGAGGGGGCTAAGGGTGGATGGTGTGAATCCGAGTAACGCTCTGATAGAAGAGACCTCTCTCCCTGGAAATCGCTGACACAGACAAGAATGGACGGGGTAGGGGTTGGGGTAGGGCGGATCCCAGGAGAGGTGCTGGAGAAACAGAGACGAAGGGGAGGGGGAACGGAGGGTGGGGGGGAGAAGAGAGCGAGGAAAGATGCTGTTCCCTGGAAAGCTCAGTTCACAGGCATCATAGGATTTCGAGTGGAAAGGTCTCTCTTCCCCAGGGCAGCGCAGACACTGACACGAGCGGGGCGAAGAGAGGAGGGGCTGATCCCCGGGTTTTCTCCCATAGAGACCAACCACCTCTATTTACGGCCACCCCAGCCCCGGGCAGTTTTATAACGGGGACGCTCCCTGCTAAGCACCACCCATCGCTTTGGCCAGACCCAGCAGCACTGCGGGGCTGCTAGGAGCCGCTGCTTGGCAGACATCTCGGATTTCCGGGTTCTGCGGCTGCTCCGAGGGTCTCCCCCACCCCGGCCTCAAATTCTACCCCCGCGCTCCTTTCTGATGGTCCCATCTTTAGAAAAAGGGGTGGGGGAGGCGGGCCGGCGCAGCCGCAGTGCCCACCGCGCAGCATCCGAGGAGCGCGCCCCCCGCCCCCAGCTCTGCAGACTCACCCCCTCTCCTTCGGCTCCCCAGCCCCGGTCCCGAGAAGAAGGGAAGGAAAAGCGCCCCCTCCCACCCTTCAGGCCCCCGGCCAGTCTTGGACATCGATGGGGGGAAGGGAGGGGTGGGGACTCTTACTTTCTCCGACCACTGCTTTGAGTCCAATGGGAGCCATGGCGGGGAGCTGGGGGGCAGTGAAGAGCAGGCAGCTGGGGTTCCCTCTTCACACGGTTCCAGCAGCAGCTATAGCTGCGGCAACGATGACTCCTGCTCTGGCGGCGCGCTCAGCTGACTGAGGCGCCAGTGCCGCCCGGCAGGATCGGCGCGCGCAGGGGAGGCGACGCCACGCGCGTCACCCGCGCGCTTCCCAGCCAATCAGCGCGCCGCTCTGAGCCCGAGAACCGGGGGATGCGGCTCGGCCCACCGCGGGGGCGGCGGGGGCGGGGGGGGCCGCGCGAGGCGGGGGCGGATGCCCGAGGGGGGCGTGCGCCGTGGGCCTGATCCCAAAGCGCGGCCGCTTCTACCTCGGGCCTGAGCCTGGGAGGGGTGCTCTGGCTCCCCCCGACCCTCTCCCCCCTGAGTCCGCCCTGCCCCGCCCTCTCCGTCTGCCGAGGAGAATTGCTATTGCGGCGGAGGCAGCGAGGTTGAGGTCTCTGTCCTCCTGAGATGCGCACTCGCGCCTCGAGCCGCGGTGGTACCGCAAGGACCGCATCCAGCTCCCTTCTCATGGACCGAAAGCGATGCTGAACCCCCCTAGGGGGAAACGGAGGCCCGGGAACGCGCATCTTCCTCTTATCTAAAATTAGGAGTTTGCGCCAGATGACCTCTAAGGACCCTTCCAGCTGTCAGTCCTACCATTCTTTGATCTCTCCTGATTTGCCCAGAAGCACAAACCGAGTTGTTGGCCCCAGCGATGGCTCTGACCCAGTCCAGTCATTTTTTATAATCGAATTTATTAAACATTTATTAAATGTTTACTCTGTGCTAGGTGCTGGTGCTGTAGGCACCTTTCTCACTGCACCTTACCCTCCCCCCCACCTTACCCTATTATATATTCTAGCCAGATTGACCTACTTGAGGTTTCCCCGAAATATGCACTGAAATCTGCCTCCTCTTCGCCTTTGCAGAAGCTACACACACACACACACATATGGCTTCCTTACTTCTTCATCCTCTTAAATATTTATCTTCCTTCAAAGCTCATCATGTACTATCTCCTACTGGAATCCTTCCCTGACCCCCTTGGTTGTTAGTGGCTGCTCCCTCTCCTCCTCAAATATGAGTATATCTTATCTATTTAAATATTATGTTCCCCTCAGTAGAATGTAAGCTCCCTGAGGTCAGTGACTGTTTTTCATTTTGTCTATCCGTAGTGCCAAGTACATTGACTGGTACTAAGAGGAGCTTTAAAAATATTTGTTAGATTGGAACAGAATGAAATGGCAAAGAGAAATCAATTTGTGCCCTCTGGATGCTGACCTACTTGGAGAAGGGGAGACCTGCATCTCACTTTCCTGCTCCCCAGACGGCCCAATTGTACAGTTACCTTCCGCAGGAGACCCTCCTACCCCACTTCCCAGAGGGCGCTTGACCCTGACCTGTCCATGGTATAAACATTTTTGCCAGCTAGTCTTGTTTTGGTTTACCATTTTGTTTCTGTCTGCCCATCTGGAGAGGTACTGGTGGGAATAGAATGAGGAAATATGCGGGGAAAGCCCTTTGGAAAGTAAGCAAGTACAATACACAGTTAACATGGGGTGAGCTCCCAGAAGGCAAGTGAGGCCTATGTCTAAGCAATTCTCTCTTTAGGAAAGACTAGCAATTAGGAGTTGAATGTTGATGAGAAGAATGATGATTGATTATGAATCTTCTTGAGAGAAACACTGTTCTGCTAATACAGATCATCAGCCAATAGCTTTTAGGGGAAACAGAATGAGGTATTTATAGGATAACATTTTTAATGTTCAAAGAAAATACTAATTCTGTGAAAGTGACCCAGACCTACTAGTAGTCAAGAGACAAAGAATGAAGGGGGGAGGGGGGACTTCTGTGAGCTTCTGGAGAAAAGAAAATATGAAATAATTGGATCTACAGCTAAAAGGGAACATGGACATCATCTTGTATAACCCCATGATTTTACACATGAAAAAACTGAGGCCCCAGTAGTGAAAAGCCTAGCCCCAAGGGCACACGTTAACAGCAGTTTTAGCTCATAGCAGACAGCTGGAAAGGACCATGAAATTCAGAGTCCAGTCTTCTTATTTTACAGACAAGGAAGCTGAGACCAGCTTTGTCCAAGGGAAGTAAGAAGCAGACCAGAATTTGAGTTCAGCTCTTCCAACTTCAATTATTCCAACCACACTGCAACTAAGTGACAGAAAAAAGAAGAAAGCTATCTTGGTTTCTAACTGACATCTGAATTGACCTACCTTCCCCACCCACCTCCAGCTCTACCAAAACATCTGTCTCCAATATCAGTATACTGCTACTTCTCACCCCTCTGAGGTTCAGCTCATTTTGCCGTTTCAGCCCTTGGTACCTAAAATGACACCCAGAGTATTCTGAATTTGTAGTGGTTTTATGATGTTAATAATACACTCACTAGGGACCAGGTTAAGGGCCCCTGAATCTGCTTAATAAAAGTTTCTTGAAGCTGGGCAAGTAGTTTCTCATTTTCTTTCATTCTTGGTTTTATTCTGGTGAAAAGAGCCCTGAACTTGAGGTTCAGAGATCTGTGTTCAAATACCAGTTGTGATACTCACTATTGGTGTGTGTCCATAGGTGAATGACTTACTCTCTCTGGTTTCCTCATTTTGTAAAATCAGAATAATAATATTTATACTTCCCACTCACTGGTTTATTTTGGGGAAAGTGATTTTTAAACCTTTAATTGTCAGTCTGCTAACAAACATTATTAAACACTTAATTTGTGCTAGGCACTGAGCTAACTGCTGGGGATATAAAGAAAAGAAAAAACATGGCCCCTGCCTTCAAAGGGCTGCCATTAAATGGGGAAGACAACATGCAAACAACTATGCTCATATAAGATATAAATAGGATGAATGGGAGATAATCTCAGCAGGAAGACACTACCAATAAGAGGGGAAGAGAGGAGAGAGATCAGGAGATTTCTCTTTGGGGGAAATCAGAAAAGTCTTTCAGAAGGTGGGACTCCAATTGAGTCTTTAAGTAAGCCAGGAGACAGAAGCAGGGAAAAAGAGCATTCTGGACATGGGTAAAAGCCAGTATAATTGTAAGTTGTTAATTTTAACTTACTCTTTCCTTTCTTTCCACATGTTTAAAATTGATTGGATCAGATGATCCAGAAAGTTGTTCCAACTCAATGATTGAATTCTATGATTGAATGGAATAAAATTCACTAATATAATTCCCCTCAATGTTCCTGATCCAAAGGTAGTTTATGCGACATCTTTGTATCCAAGATACTGAAGTACACTGTTGCCAGATTTATCTTCTTAAGATGCCACTTTCATCGAGCTATTCCTTGGCTCAGAAATCTTCACTGACTCCCTTTTGCCTACAGAATACAGTCCAAACATCTTGGCTTGACATTCAAGGACTTCAGCGATCTGGCCCCAAGCTTCCTTTCCAGATCAATTGGTATAATTCACCATAAATATGTATTCCCAAATACTCTCTGCCGGACTGGGGTTGTAATAGAGATGATTCCCACTTTTAGATTCCATGTATTCTTAGAGATTAAGTCTTAAAGGGGATCATTGTGAGAGGAAACCCTGACTGGGCATTTACTATCATCTTTTTCAGGATGTTTGGCATAATTGACAGAAATTGTTGAATGAGCAGGTGAGTAGGCAAAGTGGGCATGAAGTAAGTCAGTATTTAATCTTTCACATTTCTCCAGCATTTTGGTTTCCAAAGAACTTTTCTTACACTTCAGCCCTTGTTAACCTAAACATTTATTTAGTGTTTACTATGGTTAGAAGGGTAGTGGTAGGTTTAATGGGGGAATATGGTTAGTCCTATATAGAATATTTTGAATGTGAGGCATGAGCAAAACATCCAGGCAGTTGGATGTGTGGAACTGGTATTCAGAGGAGAGGTGAGGGACAGATATATAGATTTGGGAGTCACTTACAAAGAGGAGATAATTGAAACCATGGGGTGAGGGAAGAAGGAGGAAAAAGAGGAGAAGGAAAGGAAGAGAAGGAGGGGGAGGAACAGGAAGAGAAGAAAGAAAAGATAGCCTTGGGGAGGGGGAGGGCGTCCATGCTTCATGTATGGGGAAGAGTGTGAACTGACAAAGGGATCCATAAGTAGCAATCAGACAAGAGAACCAGGAAAAAGTACAGTCAAGGAAGTCAAAGCAGGAAAGGAGATCCAGGAAGGGGTGTTCAACAGTGTCAAATATTCAATTCATCTCAACAAGCATTTCCTGAATACCCACTATGTGCCAGGCACTATACTAGGCACTGGAGATACAAGGAGCTTACATTCTCCTGGGTGAGAAACAGCATATATACAGTTAACATAAACAAAGTTTTTACAGAGCAAATACAAAGTGATATGTGGAAGGTAATGGAGCTCAGAAAAGGCTTCCTATGTTGGTTTGTGCCTAAGCTGTGCTTTGCAGGAAGCTAAGCATCCTATGCGGCAGAGGTGAGGAGAGAGAGTATTCCAGAGCTGGGGGACTAGCCAAGTATAATGAGAACTAAGAAAACCCTGGAACTAGCAACCAAAAAGCCACTAGAAAGAACAGTATCAGTAGAGTGATGGGGTCGGAAACCAGATTTCATGGGACTGAAGAGTGAGTCGTGGGGAGGAAACAGAGGCAGGAAATATAGGTTACTCTTTATGGAAATACAACAAGGAAGGCAAAGATAGGTGTAGAACAATATTTTGAAGGGGAAGGAGAGTCCAGGAAAGGTTTCCTTAGACTCTATAAGACTTTCCCATGTTTGTGGACAGGAAGAGAGGAGCCAATAGTAAGGGACAGACTCAAGATGAGACAGAAATAATGATCAGGGAAGCAATATTTTGGAGAAGGAGGATTCAAGTACACAAGCGAAGAGCTGATGTCAGCAAAGAGGAGAGTCCTTTGAGGCAGGAGAAAAGGATATGAAGAGTCGCTGAGGTGCAGGGGATGGGAGATAAGGAAACTCATGACAAGAGACATCTTGGAATACCAAAAGAGTGAAACAAGGGGATCTTATTGTTATTATCTCCATTTTACAGTGAGGAAACTATAAAGCAGACTGAAGTTGAGTGACTTGTCCAAGGTCACACAGCTAGTAACTTTCTGAGGCTGGATTTGAAATCATATTTTCCTGACTACAGATCCAGCTCTCTATTCACTGTACCCCCTAGCTACTTAGGTAATTAATGCTTGATTCAGAGATGGGGTACAGATACTCCCTTCTATTTCTTTCCATGAGCTATGAGTACAACTGCCTCAGGAATCCCCTGACCATATCTAAAGATCTTAGGGTCAGGAGACATGCAGAGAAGGATATCACCATATCAGAACAATCGATCTGTTTTCAATCACTTTATATACTATGTGTGTGTACACATATACACACATAGATCCATACATACATGTGTGTATATAAATAACATGTGCATATATATGCATTCATATACCATAGTATAATAAATCTTGTGACCACAGTATCATAAATCTAGAACTCATATCTATGTAATAGGAATAATGAGCTGTGTACAGAGAGTGTTTAATATTTTTAATATTTTGAGTAATTATAATCAAAAGTAATTCTCCAATAGATAAATGGTCAAAGGATATGAAATAATAGCTTTCAAAAGAAGAATGTCAACAACTATATGAAAAATGCTTCAAATCCCTAACAAAAAAAATACAAATTAAAGCAACTCTAAGGTTTTTACCTCATAAAGTGGCAAAAGTGACATAAAACAGTAATACTTAATGTTGGAGACGTTGCCAAAAGACAGACACTCTAACACCTTGTTGTTGGAGTTATGAGTTGGTCCAACAATTCTGAAAAACAATTTGGAATTATATGAGAAAAACCACTAAATTGTTCATATTCTTTGACCTCGTGATACCACTACAGACCATATGCCTCAAGACAGGGAGAAAGACCTTACCTATCTATGTCAAAAATATTCACAGTCGTATTTTTGGTAGTGACAGAGAGCACAAATAAAATGAATAAGCATCAGTTGGGGAATTCCTGAACAAATTATGATATATGAATGTAATGGAACATAAGAAACAATTAATATGAAGAATATTTGAGGAATGTTAGAAGATGATGCAAAGGGAGCCAAATCTAGAGAATAATACACATGGCTACGATAATGTAAATGAAAGCAACTCTAAAAGATGGCTAAGCTCTGATGAAAAATAATGACCGATCTCAGTACTACTGAACAGACAATGAAACAAAACCTCTCTCTTCTCTTAGCAAAGAGGAGAGACTCTTGGTACAGAACTTGTCATATGCCATTAGATGCAGTAGGATCAATTGGTTTTTCTTACTTGGAATTTTGTTTTGAAGGGGTAAGGTGAGGGGGGTTGGGGCGTCACATTGGTTGCCAGAGAAGATTTAGTGTAAGACAGGGAGTTACATCTTCAGAAATGACTGTGGCTTAAAAACAAAAGGCATCAATGAAACGTTTTTATGATGAGCAATCATCAAACAGTAAGAAGCAACAGAAGGAAAACAAGGTTACACAAAGTACAGGCAAGTGGCCCCATTAAAACCAGATCATACTGTGAGCATTTCAGGGCAAAACTAGAAGGACAACAAACAGACAAAGAGTGAAAAAGATCTGTCAAGATTTCTGCAATAAACTTTTGTCTACCAATGACAATGAAGCCATCACTTCGGTGTTCTAACATCACAGTTCCCAATTGGCCATGTGAGGAAGTAGCAATGGCTCTAAATAAGACAAAGATGAGAAAAGGTGCTGGAGGAGACCAGGTGTACACAAAGGTCTGGGCTGGAGGCAAGACAATTTTGAAGGTACAGAAAGATCCATTCTCAAGATACCTGAAAGAGGTAAGGAGATAAAATAAATATTACTGAAGAAAGGCAACTGAGAAAATGTCACTAACTACATACACATACAATGAATTTCTTATCTTTTCAAAACTTTCATCAGATTAATCTACAGATGTATTGAGGTCATCCTTGGTAAAGATATTTTGAGAAAATAAAAGGAAGGCTTTCACAAACAATAGTCTACAACAAACCACATTTTAATTGTCACACAGTTGACTAAAAGGTACAAAGCTTACAAGATACTTCTTGTTTCTTGACCATAAAGAAGCATTTGATATGGCAAAACACCATCATAAATGCTCATCTCCAATAAAGGGTCTCCAAGCATGTGTTAAAACTGAACAAGATTACTTGAAAGATGTAACAAAAGAGATAACTTTATTTAGTGATCCTCTGATCACTAATATCAAGGCAGGTTTAAAACTGGGAAGTGTGTGCTTGCCAAAAAATGTTTACCACTATCATAAAGGTTGTCCAATGCAGTATCCAAGTCAGATACTGCTTAAAGGTGGTGAAATCCTCCAGATACTCCTGTTTTCAGATGCCATTGTAATTGATTGCACCAAGTCCTAAAATACTACAGTAAGTAAATATGTACTAAATGTAAGGCACATAATTATTCAAGAGTTCTGCCTACCTATGCACACAGGAAAAACAAGTGGATAAAAAATGCCTATTGGCCAGACTATGACATGCAGTTGAACAGACAATCCCATAAAGCTGAGATATGTGTATATACATATACACATATATGTATATATGTATTCATACATATATGTATTATATTGCGTATGTATAAGTGTATATCACACATATATCACATACACACACATACATGTGTGTATATGTGTATATATATATATATATATATATATATATATATATTTCTGCGATTCAAAGACCAAAATGAAATAGTCCTGTCCCAACGTATTATCAATAAATAATTGTGTGGGAAGAGCAGAGCAAAGGAAGTAACCAGAAAGATGTGTGATGAGAAAAAGAGGTGGGCAAGCTATATAGCAAATGCAAGGGATAATTGATACTCTACCTGTTCCTTGTTGGTAATAAGTTGTTCATACCCCTAGTGGGTAATGAAAAATTGCATAAGAGAAGCAATAGAAAAGTTTAACCCACGATATTTATGAACAAAAATGGTCAGCTGCATAGTTAAGGAGAGAGACAGCCTATGTTATCCATTAATGTGTTACGACATCTAAAAGAAGAACCTCAGCTTGGCTGGTGAGCCTCCAGTGAAAGTTTTTACAGGATGATATAGAGAAGAGTAGCACAGGCCGAGAGGGTATAAATAGATTCTGATCTCTACCTTAGGAAGAAGTCTCCACACTGACAAACTCATCTTGCTCATGAAAAAGTATACACTTTAATATTTTCAATATCACAAATGTTCTTTTAAGATTTCTTCTGGTCAAAAAGTCCATTTACACCTTGGCCAACCTCATGATTTAGTTTCTTCCAACTTAGCTAGGCAGGTTCTTAGACAACACAAATTATTATCGTTGTTCATCCTTCGTTCTCAAAGAGAACCAATGACACCACGAGGATGATATCTTGACTTGCGACTGAACTGAATTGTAGTTTATCACTAGCCTCATGCCCATAGTCATCCCAGTTTCCTAGAATCCTCCTGGTGTCGCATTTAAGAAACCCAGGGTCTCCTCTACACCGTAATGATAACAGAATATTAGCATTGACTTGTAACATGTTAGAGCTAGGAGGGAACTTAGAGGTCATCCAGACCGCTTTCACACTCTGCCCCCTTTGTGAAACATTGTTTAATACCTCTACATCACTAGGACTCTCTTCTTTCTCCAACTGACCTTGTATTATACATACTTGTATAAATGTTGCACATGTCGCACACATGCACATGCACACACAACCTTCCCCTGCTCCAGGAGAATATAAGCTACCTGAAGGCAAGGACCATTTCATTTTTGTCTTTGAATACCCAGTACCTATCACAGAACCTTGCACACAATGTATGCTTAATAAATGTTTAATAGAATGAAATGAAATACAATCCTATGCCCTTATTTTACTGATGGAGAAACTGAGTCTTGGACAGGGGAAGTAGCTTGCCCCAAGTCAAGTAACTATTTTGTGTTAAGGCCAAGATTTTATTTTATTTTATTTTTGGTTTGGCAATGGGGTTAAGTGACTTGCCCAGGGTCACACAGCTAGTAAGTGTTATATGTCTGAGGCTGGATTTGAACTCAGGTCCTCCTGAATCCAGGGCCAGTGCTCTACCACTGCACCACCTAGCTGCCCAAGGCCAAGATTTTAATTGTGCTCTCCTGGTCCAGGGTTAATTTCTCTACATTATATTCATCAGGGCAAATGAATTTGACTAGTTTCTACTCCCTCCTATACTGAGCCTCAAAGTGCTGAACATCACTTCCTCCTCCTCCTCCTCCTCCTCCTCCTCTTCTTCCTTTTTTTTTTTTACAACATGGCTTATGTGTCTCTTTCCTTTCATTAAGAAGTTTATTGATAGCTACTTAGTTGTCATGGAGAATAAGGAACATTTTGGTAAAGTGTCTTAAGAAGCCAGAGCACCATATAATCTGCAGCTGTCTCCTTTTATGAGACAGGCCAGCAGCATTCACTGGCAAGGGGCCTCAGTTTCCCAGCATCTGAAATCAAGATATAATCAATCAATAAACATTTATTAAGCACCTACTCTGTGTCAGGCACTGTGCTAAGCAAGAAGAGTTAGATGAGAGCTCAGGAGTAGAATTCCTAGGGAAAAACTTACTGAACTGAATTGAACTGAGTTCAGATTTCTTAGTAAATATAATATCAGGATCCTTGATTTTCTTTCAAGAAAGGAGAAACAGAAACTGCTAAGAGATACCTGAGAGATAAAATCTTTCCACTCTGTCTAGGGCATCTCTGCCAAAAGCTTCATTGTCCACTTCAAAGTATGAACGAAGATCCTTTCAGGAGATACTGTTAAAGTGGCTACAGTTAAAGTGGCAAGGTGATCTCTTGGTCTGTCGATCCAGCTTGGAGGAGTGGAAAGAGTCTCACACCAGGAGATGGAACGCCTGGATTTGATCCTTGGATCTGTCATTTATTACTTAGGTGACCTTAATGAGGTCACCTCACTTCTCTAGGCCTTGTTTCTTCATCTGTAATATCAGGATAATAATTCCAGCCCCACCTACCACACACAGGGTTGTTGTGGGTATCAAATGAGATAATACTCATGGAAGTATTTTATAAACAGTCAAGTGCCACATTAGCAAGAGGTAGCATGGAGTAGTGGATAGAGAGGGCTAATCTGAGTCAGAAAGACCTGGGTTCAAGTATTGTCTGGAATACACACTGTCTGAGTGTCCCTGAGCAAGTAACTTAACATCTCTGTCCACTAGGCAACTCTCTAAAACTCTTCAGTTTCAAAGGAGGTGAGAATCTATATTGGTAGCATTTCCTAACTGGAAACCAAAAATAAAAAAGAGCCATATAAATAGAAAGTGTTATTTCTTTTCCGAAATTCATTCTGAAATATAAACTAGTTTGGCACCTAGAAGCTATGTCTAGTTTGAGTCTATTTTTATCTTTATAACTTATGTTAAAGATTTCATTACACATACTCTTTGCTCTCTAAGTTTCCCAGTGGCCTTTGGCCAAAGCCCTTAAGAATACAGTTTCAACAGCTGGGAGCCCAGCAATAAATTCCAGCCTCCCAGACCAAGACCCTTGGTGGAGGGTGCAGAGATAATAAGAAAGACCTTTGTGTTTTTCAATAGAGACATATGTGTCTGAGTCTCTTCCAATCCTATCCTTGTTCCCATCAGAAATGCCTCTTTCTACAAGGGAAAGGCAGCGGGATTCTAATCTCTGCTCAAGAGAAGACTGCAGTTTGAGGCATTGTAGACCACAGCCCAAGGCAAATGCTGAGCGCCAGTCTGCCACAAGGTGTCTTCAGGTGATACTGCAATGGCAGCAGCATCCAGCCCTCTGCAGAGAATCAATCCTGACCAGATGCTCATGACTGTGGGAGATGCTCTGTGTGTGTGTGTGTGTGTGTGTGTGTGTGTGTGTGTGTGTGTGTGAGAGAGAGAGAGAGAGAGACAGAGACAGAGACAGAGACAGAGAGACAGAGACAGAGACAGAGAGACAAGGAAATATAGAAAGGGAGAAACAGAGAGAAAGAAAGAGGGATATATATAGGGAGAGGGGAAAGATCGTCTGGGTGAGAAGGAGGGAAAGGAAGGAGGAGGGGACAGAGGAGGAGTTCTGTGATTCAGGAAGGATGTCACATGATGGGAGAAAGGGAACTGTGGACTGCACCAGACAACCTCAGGATAAAGGATCTTATTTGGGAGTATTTTTTGTATGTCTGCACTCATCAGATGACCAGCCCTGTTTACACTGAGTCACTTAAAGGAAAGCTGCCTAGCTTGAGATTTTCAAAATATTTCTGTTACTGATTTATTAAATGGTAGTGCTGGAAGGGATCGGAGAGAGCATATAATCCAATTCCCCACTTTGCAGATAAGGAAACTGAGGTTGCGGCATCCAAGAAAATGCCTAAAATTTCCTTTGCAATTTTGTGTCTAGGCTGTGAGTCAAGTGTCCAGGGCACCTTCACACAGAAAGCTCCTTACATTTGATATTAGTCATATCCCATCACTACCAAAGAAGCCGCTTAGCACAGTGCTTGGCATATAGAGGCATTTAATAAACATTTATTGATTTATCGACTGATTGATTCCTCCCCTTTGAGACTGTAGCCTGGCCCCCAAAGCATCTGCTATACTCTCAGCCCTGGGTATTGGAGGAGGGGTGTCATCAGCCTATGACAGTTTTTTAGAGCTCATTCAACTATTTAGAGAATAAAACCTGCTTTGTAACAATATAAAAGAAGTAAATTACAGGCTGACCGCTTGGTCAAACATTCCAACTCCACATGGCTTAAGACACTGGAGAAGCTATTGCTATTTGAATTTGCTTCAAATCCAAGTGAACAGGCTGATATTCCGGGTCAGCTTGTGCATTACCTGTTCATAAGGATCCTTAGTCCTTTCTGGTTGGGCCCCAAAGCCAGCCCCGAGACATAGCTCCCTTATATCTCACTCCTTGAGAATCTAGCAACTCCTGAGGAGTAAAGGAGCCAGGTGGCGAGAGGAGCCGTGATTTTCTTAGCCTCTGAGTACTGAGGAAAACATATGTTGTCACCTTGTCGGTTGCCATCCTCCGCTCCTGCTTCCCATCTGCTCCCTATTCTCCTCCTACCACCTCCCTTTGGACGCCTTCCTCTCTCTTATTCCTTTGTGTATTGATTCCCCTACTTCCTTTGTCTGTCCTTTTTCCTTTCTCCTGCCCCTCCTCCTTGCCTCTTCCCCTCCCCCCATCCTCCTTCCTACCTAAAATGAAACAAAGCAATACAAGAAAAAAAAGGATATTACATGCCAAAACAAACAAACAAAAAAAACCACAAAGAAAACCAACAGTCGTAGAACTACTAAATATTAGAACAAGAAATGGACCATCAAGATCATATAGTCTAACACCTTCATTTTATAGCTTGGAGAGAGGGGAAGTTAGTAGCCCAGGATCGAACTGTGCATGCCTACTAATCCCAGGATCAGAACTCAAGCCTCTGGGCTCCCTATCCTATGTTATTTCCACTAGGTCACACTGTTTCTCATCTCAGGACAGCATGGGGAGGTAGGATGAGCTCTGCATAAATGAAATATAAAATCCACATGTGCATTTTATATAAAATGTAACTTAAATATAAAATTGAAACTCCTCTCTTTAGCTCTTAAAGCCTTCAGCAGTCTGGCCCCATTTTCTCTTTCCAGCCTCACTGGCCATTACTTTCCCTCCCACACTGCAATGCAGACAAACCAGCCTGTCTCCCATCGGTCCCCTTGTACTGGCCATCCTCCATGTCTCAAATGCACTCCTTCCTTACCGCCACCTCATAAGCTCTTTCTCTTCCTTTAAAATTCAGCTCAGACACCATCTTTGGCATGAAACCTTTCTTGATTCCCCATCTCCCCAACTGCAACCACCTTCCTTCCCAAATTATTTTGTATTTAATTATTTTGTATATATTTATGCCGTCTATATTTTTATATGTACTTGTCTCCCCCATTAGAACATAAGCTTATGAGTAGAGATTGTTTTATTCTTCATACTTGTATCTCCAGTGCCTTGGTAAATAGTTGGCAACCTAATAAATACTTACTGATTCACTGGAATCCAAAGTTCAAATCTCAGCCTTGCCATTTTCTATCTTTTGTGAAGTGACTTGGACAAGTCACTTAAAATAAGCTCCTTGGGCCTCAGTTTCCCTATCTTCAAAATAAGATTTTTTCCTTACTTTCAATAATATTTTCCCAATTACATATAAATGTAATTTTAAATATTCACTTTTTTAAATTTAGAGCTCTAAATTTTTCCCTCCCTCCTTATTCCCCCCCCTCCATGGTAAGCAATTTTATATAGGTTTTTCATGTGCAATCTGCAAAACGTATCACTAGATGCTTTCTAAACTCTCTTTCAATTCTAAAATCCTTTCTTTGTCATCCAGGTTAATAATCTTTGAGTCATTCTTGTCTCTTTCCTCTTCCTCACCTCTAATATCACATCTGTTGCCAAGTCTTGGTCTATTCCACTTCTCTTGTATCTGTCCTCTTCTCTCCACTAATACACGCTCTAACCTTGATCAGGTCATCAATACTACCCTCCTAGGTCATTGTAACAGTCACCTAATTGATTTCCCCACTTTATAATTTCTATGATCCCAATCTGTGGTCCCAAAATATCATAGTCCCAGTTTACTGCTAGCTCAGGTTTACCCAGAATCAGCTCTCTGCAAATCTTTGCATCACCATTGATGAATATTATGGAAATGTTCAGGTAGGTGCAGTAGAGAGAAGATATATAAGGTAAAGATAAAAGTGAAGCCAGGGACCCCTAGGGAAAACTAGGGCCTTAGCTTCTTAGGAAGGGAGAGATCCACAACGACAGCAAAAGAAAATCCAAATCAATTAAACAAACATTTATAAAGTGTCTACTACGTGCAAGGCACTATGCGGGACCTTAGGGAAACAAAGTTAAAAAAAAAATTAGCCCTGTCCTAAGGAAGCTTACATTCTATTGTGGAGATATAACATGTATACAGATAAGGAAGTATAAAATAAAATATAAAAAGTCATTTTCAGGAAGAGAAAGCACTGACACCTGACAGGGGGAGGGAAGGGAGAATCAGGAAAGATTTTATGTGGGAGCTCATATCTGAATTGTGCTTTGAAGGAAGCTAAGGATTCTAAGAAGTGGAGATGACAAAAAAGACTATTCCAGACAACTTGTACAAAGGCCGTGGAAATGTAACATCTTTACCAGGAATAGCCAAATGGCCAGTTTAACTGGCATAGGGAATGTGTGAAGAGGAATGATATGAAAATCATATCATGGAATTCTTCAGATTCCAGGCTGAAGATCTACATTTTATCCTAGAGACAATAGGGAGCCAATGAAGGTTTTTGAGTAGTGATGGGATATGTGATCAGTGTTGTAGAAATATCAGTTTGGTAGCTATATGAAGCATGGATTAGAGAGGAAAGAAACAACAAGTGGGGAAACCAATTAGGTGGCTGTTACAGTGGTCTAGGAGAGAGATAATGATGACCAGAACTAGGGGACAGCATGAATTAGTGAAGAGAAGAGGATAGATACAAGAAATATTATGGAGGTAGAATAGACCAAGACTTAGCAACTGAGATGACGTTAGAGGGAAGAGAGAACGAAGAGTCAAGAATGACTTGAAAGTTATTAACCTGGATAAATGGAAGAATATTTAGTACCCTCAACAGAAATAGGGAAGCTTGGAGGGAAATATGAGTTTCATGTGAACATATGAGATCCCAATGGTACATTTGGGTGAAGAGGTTCACTAGGTATTTGATAATGTGAGACCTAGTTAAGTAAAGAAATTAGTGTTGGATTAACAGATTTGGGAGTCATCTGCCTAGAGATGATGTTTGAACCTACCTGATGACATCACTAACAGATGGATATAGAATAGAGGGCACAGGACAGAGCTTCAAGGAACACTCACATTTTATGGACTGTAGCAAAGTAATAATCCAGCAAAGGAAAATGAGAGGGAACAGTCAAACAGGTAGGAGGAGAATCAAGTGACCATGGTGTTATGGAAGCCAAGGAAAGAGATAGGATCTAGGAGGAAGAAGTTGATGGTGTCAAAAGCTATAGAGAGGGTAAAGTGGGGACTGAAAAAAAGGCATTGGATTTAGCAGTTAAGAAACTGTTGATAAATTTGGGAGAGTAGTTTTGGTTGAGTTTTGGTGTCAAGCCACATTGCAAAGGACTTAGAAGATAATGAGAGATGAGGGGTTAGAGATAATGAATGTTAATGACCCTTCCTAAGCATGTGACTGTAAAAGAGTAGAGAGATATAAACAATATATTGAGAGGATGGATAACATGGTCAAAGGAAGCTTTTTTAAGATTGGGAGAGACTTGAGTATGCTTTCACACAGTAGGAAGGAAGCCAGTAGGTAAGATTTTGAAAATGAGAGCGAGAGCAAGAGAGAGAGAGAGAGAGAGAGAGAGAGAGAGAGAGAGAGAGAGAGAGAGAGAGAGAGAGAAATGATGGGAAGGCAATCTGGAATAATGGGAGGGTATGAGATCAAAAGCACAAGTGGAAGGAGGGTTTGTCTTTGTAAGGAGAAAGGCTATTTAATCAGAGACTGAAACAAAAGAGGAGAGAATGGGTTGATAGTGAGAGATTTGGAGATGTAGAATAAGGGAGAAGAAAAGGAACTCATGATGAATGATCTCTAAATTTTCAGCAAAGTAGGAAATGAGATCCTCTACAGAGAAAAAGAGAGATGAAGAAGATTTGAGGGGAAAGGAGAAAGTTTGGAAGAGTCAATTGGGATAATCAATCAGGATAGATTAATAAGAGGAGTGTTGTCTGCAGTGTGGACACAACTGAGATTAGATCATGTAAATTTGTAGGACATTCAGTCAGCACAGTTACATGATTTTCTGTAGCAGCATTCAGCAATATGTGAATGGAGAGAGTAAATGGTAGAGCAAACCCAGGGTTGGAGGTGATGAGATATATATGGCAAAAGGATGAGGGGGCAGGAGTTTGAAAGGGACTTGATAAGATGGCTAAATGGTTAACCAATAGGATCCAGATTATGAAGGGAAGGAAGTGAAACTAGAGCAGGGATGAAAGGAAGTCTGCTGGGATTAGCCTCTCTCTCTTCCCCAGGGCTAGAATAAGAATCAAATGAAATACGATATCATGGAAAGAACACTGGAGTCCACTGGGTTCAAATCTAGGCTTTATCATTTACCAGTTCTACTGAGGATGGGTAAATCATTTAGCCTTCATAATCTATAAAAATATGGACAATAATACTTGTGCTACCTACCTTACAGGGTTGTTGTGAGGAAAAATTGTATAAATCTTAAAGTGCTATGGAAGGGTAAGCTGTTATTGTTACTGTATGAAGAGAGCAAAGTTTTTCCATCAACTATAGGGGCCCCAAAACAGTAAGGCATTACTGCTGAGAGATATTCATAATAAAGGTAAGTATTTGGTACAGATAGATGGAAAACCTTACCTTACTAGCATACCTTTTGCATTGGTTCAAATTCATTTGCATGCTAAACCAGAAAGGATTTGGGGATTATCTATCCTTTTTTTTTTCTAGGCAATTGGGGTTAAGTGACTTGCCCAGAGTCACACAGCTAGTTAAGTGTCAAGTGTTTGGTCTGAGGCCAGATTTGAACTCAGGCACTCCTGACTTCAGGGCTGGTGCTCTATCCACTGCGCCACCTAGCTGCCCCTAGGGATTATCTATTCTTAAATTAGGGGACAGCTAGGTTGCTCAGTTGATAAAGTACAGGCTCTGGAGTCAGGAAGACCTGAGTTCAAATCTAACCTCAGACTAGCTGTGTGACCCTGAGCAAATCAGTTAACCCTGTTTGCCTCAATTTCCTCATCTGTAAAATGACCTGGAGAAGGAAATGGCAAAACCATTTTGGTATCTGCCAAGAAAAACCACAAAATAGTGTCACAAAGAGTCAGACATGACAATAACAATCTTAAATTAGATAGTTATCTGTAACAAAGGAAACACCTCCCAAACAAACAAAAAAAGAGACTTAATCTTAGCTTGGATTTACTCTGCCTTCTTTTGTTATCTAGGCATAGTATTATGACTAAAAAGACCTGTCAGACTGCCTCTTATGGGAAAAGGTTATAGTCACTATACCCTAAACTGATTACAGCCAAATAGTCATAATACCCTAATAGACTGAAGCTGAGATGAGTGGGGGATAAGCTTGAGGAGATGAGCGCATGAGCTAGTAACAGGCAGCTATGCACAAAAGAGACTATGTGCTCAGATGTGAGACCATCTGTGACCAGTAGAGCAACTCCCATCACGTGCCCAAGAATTAACTAGTAGTCAGCACAAGACCAATGGAGATCAGCAGAGCTGCACACCCAGAAGAGAAGCCACGCCCGGAAGGGGGTAGCACGATGATGATATCACCAGAAGAAGACACAAGTGGTCCTGAAGCATCTGTTCTTCAATCATCTGGTACAGCAGTGTCAGAAGCATGAATGCTCCTCCCATATGTGTGCCCTGGCCATGTCCCTATGTGTTTGCCCCTTATTATGATCTCTATATATGCTCACTTTCTCTTCTGATAATGTGTGTATTTGTGGGAGGTTATGCCCTAGACGTCCTTGTCAGATAACACCTGTCCCCCGGTGTCAGATGCAATAGCTCCTGACCTCTGCTCTCTGCCTCCTGGAATCTCTCTCCTTTTAACACAACTCACACACCACCATTTACATAAAGCCTTTCATGATCTATCCAACTGCTAGTACCCTCCCTTCCAAACTATCATATATTCAATTACATTTATTTTATATATACACCAACATATGTACTTTCTGTCTTCTACATTTGGTTTTTTTTTTTACTTTTTAGGCATTTGGGGTTAAGTGACTTGCCCAGGGTCACACAGTTAGTATGTGTCAAGTGTTTGGTCTGAGGCCAGCTTTGAACTGAGGTCCTCCTGACTTCAGGGCCGGTGCTCTATCCACTGCGCCATCTAGCTGCCCCTGTCTTCTACATTTGATTGTAAGATCCAGGTGAGCAGGGACTATTTCATTCATTGTATTTAAATCCCAGTGCCTACTACACTGTCCAGTACGTAGTCGGTATGCTAATAAATGCATAGTTATTAAGGCTGAGAATGTCTATTATTTTTCTTACTATGCTATTTCATTAAATGCCCATGCTTTAAAGTAATTGTGACTAGAGAGAAAATAAACACATAGTAGGCGTTGGTAAGCCATGGTTTTCAGTGGATATGGATTCACCTTGAATCTAGGGTAAATATTCCACTAAAATATTTACTTATGAGATATAGCTCTACCTATGAGATGAGGGTACTCCAGGTGCTACATTACTAATAATTGTTGTTGCTGTTTAGTCATTTTTCAGCCACGTCCCACTTTTCATGACCCCCTTTGGGGTTTTTTTGGCAAAAAATACTGGAGGGGGTTGTCATTTCTTTCTCCAGCTCATTTTACAGATGAGGAAACTGAGGCAAACAGGGTTAAGTGACTTGCCCAGGGTCATATAGCTAGTAAGTATCTGAGGTCAGATTTGACCTCAGTAAGATGAGTCTTCCTGACTCCAGGCCCAACACTGAGCCACCTCATTGCCCAAAAATACTTTGAAAAAGTATTATAAAGAAGTCAGACATTCTAATGCTGCCCATGATTCATTACCTTCCTCTCCCTTTTGTATAACATTTGACAAGTGACCCCACCCCTCTAGGCCTCAGCTTCCTCATCTGTAAAAGGAGGAGGTTGTGGCCTGGATGATCTGAGGTTCCTTCTAGAACATAACATTTTACATTCTTAAGGTCCTTGTAGCTCTAACAGTCTATGTTCCATGTTCTAACCATCCTTCTAGGTCTTACATTCTGGGATCCTATTCCAAATACCTATCATGACTCGAGAGAAAAGAAAAATCTGCTTCCTCTTCCCTCTCCTCATCACATCTAGGACCATCCTGCTGCAGAAGTGGTATGTTAGAGTGGGAAATACTGATTCAGAAACTGCCAGCTTCTCATCCCACTTCAGCTAGGTATCAGCTGTGTGACCTTGGACGAGTCTCTTAACGTCAGCAAAAGGGAAGTTGCATGAGAGTAGGAACTGGTTTTCATTTCTTTGTATCCCCACTACCTGGTACACAGGAGGTGTTTATTAAGTGTCCACTAAATGAATAAATATGAAATGCAGATAATAATAGCACTTACCTTTCAGGACTGTTGTAAGGATCAAATGAGATGACATTATTATATAAAACACTTTAGAAACCATTAAATATAATACAAATGTGAGCTATTATTATAATCTTACCAGGCAGTGTGTTGGTAAATATTTAACAACTGGTTTTCTGGGAGAAAAAAAAGCGTGTGTATGTGTACCTGATACACTTTTAAGTTTAATCTGCATTACTAACATTTTTTCCATCCCTTTCTTAAGTCTAGAGAATCAATAAAACAATAAATCAAACCCTGGTTTGTAGTATTTGCTGATTTCTGGGGTATGAATGCTTAACACTGAAAATTTAACAATCAGCTCTCTAGCACATCAATGAATTTTCACCCTTCTAGACCAAGGAGGGGCATGCATCTGGATGTCATTGAAAGAATGCTGGGCCTGGAGTTGGGAAATCTGCATTCTAGTTCCAGCTTGGCCTCTTTGCCTCTGTTTCCCCATCATAAGCCTGTTGTGCGGCTTAAATTAGAAGCTGTATGTGAGAATGCTTGGAAAATTATAAAGCTCTCCATAGATATGGATTGATGAGATTATTTCTCTCCTTTAACAAAGCAAGTTTGTAAGTAGACCCAGGGCCAGTAATAGGTGGGTTGCTTACTACCACTAGAGGGCAATCGATTTCTACTAGAGAAATCAGAAAGTTGCCAGAGACTTAGGAAGAGGGGAAGTGGTCACTGAAGACAGCCCAGACTGTATCTTAGAATCCAGGCCTGGAAATCAAGGAGGCAGAAACCAGAGGAATTCCTGGACCAGGCTTCCAGGGGACCCCAGAAGACTTGACTTCTGTTGAGATGTTGGCTTGGTCTCAGTCCTATTCATTTTCTTTCACTTTTTAATATTAAAAATCATAAATTTGACGAATAGAGACATTCTAATATAGAAAGAAAAACAAAAAAAGATTGTACCTGAAACCATGAACTTCTGTTAGGCACAGTCTGGTTTTGTAAGTGGACATTAAATTTAATGAGGCAGCAACAAAATTGTGCAGTTTGTGTCCTCTTTTGAACTTTTGTTTTGTTCTGTGTATTTTTCATGTTCTATTGATGTTCTTTTTTTCTGTATCTTCATCACTGCCCACTAACTTGTATCCCATCCATTGCTAAACTAAACAAAACAAATCAGTTGGCCAGGTATGAAAAAGCACGTCTCACCCTGCAACCTTACTCTGTCTCTTCTTTGCCAAAAGTCAGTAGGCATGCTCACAGTGCCTGGCAGATAGTAGGTGCATAATAAGGGCTTTTTTATTGGCTGATTCATCATCATCATCCTTCTGAAGCCATGGTGGCTCAGTGCTTTGATGGGAGTTCTGAAGTCTTTCAAAATTGTTCTCCTTTACATTATTGTGGTCCTTGTCTAAGAGTTCTTCATTTCATTCTGTATTGATTCATGCAGGTCTTCCCAGATTTTTTTGCATTCTTCGTATTCAGCATTTCTGATAGTGCATTGATAGTTCATTATTCATATGCCACAATTGTTCAGCAATTCCCCAATCGATGAGTACCTACTGTTTTTAGTTCTTTGCTAGATAAGTGCTAAAATAAATGTCTTTGCATGTACATGCCTTTTCCCTATCTATGAACCCTTTGGGTATATATACATCTACTAGTGATATTGCTGGGTCAGAGGGTCTATACAATTGAATGACTCTTTCAGTATATTTCCACTTTATTTTCCTAAAATGGTTGGAAGAATTTACAAGTCCAGACACACTACATTAATGTGCCTTTCCTCCTTTTTTTTTTTTAAACAGGACTATCTGCTACTTTCATTTTTTTTTTTAGTGAGGCAATTGGGGTTAAGTGACTTGCCCAAGGTCACACAGCTAGTACCCGTCAAGTGTTTGGTATGAGGCCGGATTTGAACTCAGGTCCTCCTGACTTCAGGGCCAGTGTTCTATCCACTGCGCCACCTAGCTGCCCCCCATCTGCTACTTTCAAGGCTCTCAGAAAATTGAGGAGAAAAAGAAAGATGGAACTTGGGGTCTATATAGATCAGAGGTTAGCAACTTTGCAGAAGCGTGGTGTCAAGTTAGGGAGATATCTGCCCCAGATGGACAAGAAGTGTGGGGAAGTCCTCTTCCCTCCCTCCCCCTCAGCTATGCATTTTATTAATTAAAAATTCTTTCAGAATAACAAGGTCCTTGTAAAAATCCAAATTTCTCTTTGAAGGGCTAAACATACCAGCTACTAATATTTGAACAAATATTTATTGAGTTATTCTAAGCAGGAGTCACTGTGCTACGAGAGTGGGGATGCAAAGATGAATAAAGCATAGTACCTACCCTCAAAGAGCTTACAGTACAGTATGACAGACAAGGCACCTATAGTTAGGAGCCAAAACAATATAAAAAGTACCACAAGAAAGGTATGAAGAGAATAAAATGCTAGTCAGGTTTATAGATGAAGAAATCACTTCTTGGGGTTGTTAGATGGAGGTAGCTGGGCCCTGAAGGATAGATAGGTGCCCATGGCTCAAATGCATCTGCTTCACAGAATCCTTTCCTTCCTTCGAGGTGCCACTTAAGCACCACTTCTGCAAGCTTTCTTTTAATCCACTCTGCTATCCACTTCCTTTTTATGTGTAAGTTCATCCCATTCACATTCACAGTTATGATTACTGCATATTTCCCTCCATCCTATTTTTTCTCCTGTTTGTCCTCTCTCTCTCTCTTTCTCCTTTCACTGTCCCTCCTCCTCACCAGTTTTTTGCTTCTGACCATTGCCTCCCCTAATCAGCCCTGTCTTTTGTCAATCTCTCATCACCTTTTCTTAACCTTCTCCCCTCCTTCCCCTGTAGGGTAAAATAGATTTCTACACCCAACTGATTGTGCATGCTATTCCGTTTTTGAACCAGTTCTCATGAGAGTAAGGTTCAAGCAACTGTTGAAGTTTTCTTGATTCCCCCACCCCACCCTCGTTACTAGTACCCTCCCTCCCTAATCACCTTGTATTTATTTTGCATTTATTCTGATGTACTTAAGTATGCACATGTTGTCTTCTTTGATAGAATGCAAGCTGCTAGAGAGAACGGACTTTCATTTTTTTGTCTTTGTATTCCCAGTGTGTGGCTCATAGAAGAATTTAACAAATACTGGTTGGTTGATTGTTCAGTAGCTGGTTGGACAGAGTGCTGTACTTAGAATTAGGAAGATCTCAGTTTGGAGTGTCCCAACTCAGACTTTTAATTGTAGTTGTATGACCCCAGGCAAGTAAATTAACATCTTGGCTGAAAGTACCTAAGAACTTACTTCTCAGGATGGAGAGGATCCAGAGGAGAAACCAAATACTAGGAGATAAGATATTCAGAGGAAAATGCTCTGCAAACCTTAAAGTTGTTATATAAATGGTAGCTATTGTTATTGATTGTTGGGTGGGGGACAAGCACTTCACTAAAAGGAACTTCTAGTAAAGATGCAGGAAATATAAAATATAAAATAGATGCAGGAAAAAAAATCACAAGATATGCCCCCAAAGGATTTAGGTTAGGACAGAGATCAGCAAACTATAGGCCAAATCCTAACCAGGCCTTATAAAAACTGGCCATGGGCAGGATTTGGCCTATGGGGCCAGAGGTAATTTGCTGACCCCTGAGCCTGAGGGAAAGGTTTGTATGGATTAGTAGTAAGAGATAAAGCTAGAAAAATTAGGTGGGGCCAGATTACAGAAGGCTTTAAATGACACACAGAGTTTGGACTTTATCCTACAGGCCATAGTCAGCCATGGATGTTTGAGCATCTTCTGGTAGTGTTTTAGCTCACAGCACAGGGGCCAAAGAGTGAAGTTAAGAAGGCACTGATAGGCTGAGAAGCAAAATGTCTTGAATAAGCTGACAATGTAATGCTAGCCTGGATCCCTTCCCTGCCCCCGCCCGCCCCTCCCCTCTCCCCCATCTCCTGTTCTGCTGGATGCAGGTGATTAAAAAACCTCAGCTTTGGGCTTTGTATTTTTACTTCCTTCTCTGTCCAAAGTCTAGTCTCCTTTTTTTCATCGGTCAGATCACACAAAAGTAACCAACTAAGGCGTGATTCCTTGTACTCAGTCCCACAGTAGGGGCTTTACCAAGGAAGTTAAAAGCTCAGTCTAAATTGTTTTTGCATTTATTTCATTTATATTTTCAATTTACTAACCTGTGTACTAGTTTTCCCTCAATAACGTAACCTCCTTGAGCACAGAGACTTTTGTTTTTGTCTTGGCATCTTCCGCACCTAGCTAGGTGTATGGAAAAGAGTAGGCTTGTTGAACTGAATTGAATTGAATTGACACACACAGTAAAGAATGCCTACACACCATCTGGTCTCATACCTTGTAAGAGAGACAAAAAGGCATTTTTTTCCTTTTCCTCATGATTTCTGGGACTTCAGCACCTGTCTTGATGGGTTGAACTGGGAAGAGGGGAGAAACTGCCATATTTTCAGTAGTCACGGAAGGTTTTGGGGAAAATTTGGAGACTTCTGAAGTGAAGGATTTGAATCCTAGTGTCCTGGGTCCCCATCCCATTCCCTATGTACCACTCTTATTTTGCTGGAACATAGTAGGTGCCAAAATTGTTTTTGTTCTGCTGAATTGAACTCTACCTTCCCCTCACCCCCATCCCTCATCACACACTCCAGGATATAGGAACATAACATAGTAGAAAAAACACTGGGCTGGGAGTCAGAAAGCCTGGACTTTACACCTTATTCCACCACCCCTGACTCACTGGACTATCTTGAGGAAATCATTTAATGATTTCCATCACTTTCACTATATGCCAAAAGGGCATAAGAATGGCCTCACCGCTTCTGTCTTAGTGAAATCAATCAATCCACAAGTTGTAGCCTACGACCTCTAAGGTCCCTCCTTCCTGCTCTAACATTCTATCACCTGGTGTCTCCATAGAATCTTAGAGCAGGAAAGGTATCACACGCCTCTTGTGCACTACGCACAAGGGAAAGAGGCTACCGCCAGGTTTCCTGGCCTCTTAGAGTTCAGTGCCTAGGTGAAAATCCTTTGACAAATTGAAATAAAACAAAAGAAACTATGTTATAGAAATGTAACCAAACATTTTGGATCTTTGCTGTTACAGTATGTAAGAAGGGGATAGGGGATTATGCAGCTACACTCTAAGAGTCTAAGAGGAGGCCAGAGAATTCTTGTCCATCTTGAAGCCAATAACATGGCTGCAGGGAAGAAAGGCATCATAATTTTAACAGTGTTTTGGACTCTCCCTGCCATGGTTTCATCCTAGGGTAGGAGCTTTTAACCTAGGGTCCAAGAATTTCTTGGAAAGGTTTCAGAGAGTCTGAGAATTTTTAAAAAGACAACTGTATTTTAATATAATTAGTTTTCTTTGTAATGTTATGTTATATTTTATGCATTTAAAAACATTATTCTGGGGGCAGGTAGGTAGTGAAGTGAATGGAGCGCTGGCCCTGGAGTCAGGAGGACCTGAGTTCAAATTTGAATTCAGACATTTACTAGCTGTGTGACTCTGATCAAGTCACTTAACCCCAAGGGCCTCAAAAAATAAAATAAAATAAAAAACACTATTCTGAGAAGGGGTATATAGAAGACTGCCAAAGAGGTCCATAACACAAAAAAGGTTAAGAATCCCTGTCTTAGGGCCTCTGTTCTGCTCAGTTCATTTTCTCTACCCTACTCACAGCTTTGACCTTCTTCCATCCCTCCCCCCTTTCTCTGTGCTTTATCTTCTTATACAGAAAAGCGAGAGAAAAACAGAAGTCAGATGGGAGGGAAAAACTAGGGGAAGTATATTGACTAGAATTCAGGGGTAGGGAATCTGTGGCCTCAAGGCCACATGTGGCCTTCTAGGTCCTTGGGTGTGGCCTTTTGATTGAGTCTAAGTTTTACAGAACAAATTCTTTTATCAAGGGGATTTGTTCTGTGAGGTTTGGATTCAGTCAAAGGGCCCCACTTGAGGACCTAGAAGGCCATATGTGGCCTTGAGGTCAGCTGTAGTATGTTGTAGTGGAAAGACCAGTCTACTGGAAGTTAGCAGACGTGGTTCTAGTCCTTGCTGTGTGAACTTTAGAAGTTATTTTATCTCCTTGAGATTTCATTTCCTGTTCAGCAAAATGAGGGGGTCAGTCAGTCTATAAACATTTATTAAGAGCCTACTTTGTGCCAGGCACTATGCTAAGCACCGGTAATACAAATACAACAAGTTCGTTGTTGTTGTTGTTTAAAGACAGTTCTTGCCTTATAATCTAAAGGGGGAAGACTACCCACAATAGCAAGCTAAAGATGATGGGTAGAGGGGAGAGAAGTCCACAAAAGCAGTGTAGCTGGTGGAAAATGGGGAGAAGTCCAAGCTGAGCCCCTTCTTTAAACAGAGGCCCTGGATCTCAGGGGCTTTGCCCTCCAGTCAAAGGGTTCAATCAAGGGGGCAGAGGGTACTTATGAAATTTGAGGACCAGGCAGATTCAATCTTGCAGCATAATGAAATTTCTCAATGATGAGTTTCCGGGGAAAGGAAGGAAATATGGAGCATTCCAAAGAAGACCAAAAAGCCTTGTGAGTGGTGGAAAACAGAGGTGGACTCGGTGATTTCCAAGATCTCTTCCTCTTTCAACTCTGAGTCTATAACTCTATGGCCCTCCAAGGATCCCATGCCCCCAAAACAGACCATCCATGAGCTGTTCCAGATTCATAGCCATTCAGTACATTTTAAGGAGGAATAGAAGTCTGGAGGGGCTTTGTCTGTCTCACTCCCTTTGTGACTCTGAATCACCACTCTATGAGTGGCAGCTGGGGCACTGACCATAGGTGTCCCAGCAGGAAACTACATGGTTTGGTCTTGAAACCAAGGGATTTGGCAGAAGATAAACATACCTCCCAATTAGCACTGAGCTAGCTCACTGCTGTGCGAGTGAATGTGTGCTCATGTGTGCATGCTTGCATGAGTGAATTCAGATTAGAGAATTAGCCCATAGATTATTCAACTTCACATCTAAATGCAAGGTATGGTGCTTTATGCCCAGCAGAGAGTAAGTGGTTTTGGTTAAAAATAAAATGGCCCTGTGGATAGAGCACTGGCCCTGGAGTCAGAAGGACCTGAGTTCAAATCTGGCCTCAGACACATAAAACTCACTAGCTGTGTGACCCCAATTGCCTCACCAAATAAGTAAATAAAAATAAAAATGCCCCTGGGTGGTGCCATGAGTGGAATGCTGGGCCTGGAGTCAGGAAGACCTGAGTTCAAATCCAGCCTCAGACATTTATTAGCTATGTGACCCTGGGGAAGTCACTTAACCTCTGTTTGCCTCAGTTTTCTCAATGGGAAAATGGGGATAATAATAGCACCAACTTCACAGGCTGTTGTGAGGCTCAAATGAGCTAATGTTTATAAAACTCTCTGCACAGTGCCTGGCACATAGTAGGCACTAATAAATATTTCTCCTTCCCTTCCCCCTTTCATTTATATAAACTGAATTCATCTTTTCTTTGGAAACCTTGATCACTGTAGCTTTCAGTTCCTTCTCTGAACTCCTACAACATTTATTATCTGTGCCATTTGACAAGTAATCATACACTGTCATGTTGCTTCACATGTGGTGTCCCACCTCCCTCTGCACCTAGACTGTAAGTTCCCTGAGGACAGGGACTTTCTTGTTCATCTTTGTATCTCTCAAAGCAGCTAGTAAAGGGCCTTTCTAACAATAGCATGGCTCTGGGAGTCAAGAGGCCTGGGCTTGGTCCCAGATCTTCAACTCCCTGGCGGAATGACTTTGTGAAAGTATGAAAGCCACTTCTCTCTGGGCCTCACTTTCCTTGTCTGTAAGTAACAAGGGCTGAACTAGGCAATCTTGAAGTTTCCTTCCAGCTCTGGTGTTCGGTGTTCCTTCCACTTCTAACACTCTATGTTTCTATAACTGGCAAGTGCTTAATAAATATTTGTTAAATGAACAATGAAACAGTTTAAGTTCAAGAGACTGGCAAGAATGAAAGCCTATCAAACTGGAGCTCCCTCAGTCATCATCATGGGGGTTTGATAAAGAGGCAGTGAGTTCTGGCTGTGGGCCAGACACTCTGAGGTCCTGGGCAAAATGTCCTGAAAACACATTTTCTTCCACCCTAAGCATGGGGGAGGGGGGAAGCACTTTTTACCCAGCTACTCAGCTGTTGTTGACACCAGAAAGATGTCAATGCCATAAGTGGCACAAAATGGGCAGGCTGGCACAGAATCTTTTTTAAAAAAACACTCACATGTTTTGCTGTTGATTCTATTTTCCTCTTTTTGATGATTTCAGGTCTGACAGGTTTGTGGGGGCCAAGTGCCAACAGGGAGGGGAATGTGGAAATAATGGGGGGAGGGACTCCTCCCTGTTCTGCCCCTAACCCTATCTCCTGCTTGCTGCACATTGAGCTCCCTTGTTTCAGGGTACCCCAGCTGCTTTGCTCCTGGGGGTAGGGTGGGGTAGGGCTGACTAGGCATGAGGAGGAGGAGGAAGGCTGGCAGAGGACACTTCCTGTTAGGGAAAATGAGTGACTCAGGGGTGGTAGGTGGCATTTTCACAGGAGTGGGGGTGGGGAAGGAGAGGAAAAATGAGCTCCAGTGGTCAGGCCTTCTCTCTTCTTTGTGGGAGGGGAATCTATGTTTGTCTAGACACAAATCTGTAAACATATTTTCCTTCTTCCCTCTTCTCTGGGCACCTTGGTCACTCCACCCAAAAAACCCTCCCTACCATGACATAAAGGAGCAAGAGTGGAAGGGAGGGCTGTAGGGGCAAAAAAGGGAGAAGCTGCTTTTCATAGAAACCTAGGAGATAGGACAATATTTTCCCCCATCTCCTGGAATAGAGATCCTCTGTCTATGCTTCATTTCCTGAGCACCTCCCATTCTAAAAGTGCTGTATGACATTTTTTTTTAAGTGAAAGAAAATTGAGAAGTGGTTTTTTGTTTTTTAGAAATTCACAACCTTCCCCATTGCCTACTGAATAGTATTCAAACTTCTTAGCCTGGTATTCACAGCCCTCCACATATGGGCCTTTTTCAATCTTATCTGACACAAGTCCTTCTCTTGCGTCAAACTGGCTTATTCACCATCCCCTTCCTGAAAATGCCTTTTTCTTGTTCCTTTCACCATCTCTTCCACCTACAGTCACCATCTTTAATCTCTGCCTTCAGTTTAAAATATCTCCTCCTCTCTGAAGCTTCCTCCCAACCAACCACGATGTGCCCTCAGTGGTCTCTCCTCAAGCAGGGTAATGAAGTGGAAGAAATGCTGGATCAAGGAGACTTAAGTTTGAATGCTGCTTATGATAACTTACTTGCTATGTGACAAGAGGCAAGTCACATCCTCTTTCTGAGCCTTGCTTTCTCTATCTACAAAATGAGTATGATAATCCTTATGTTATATTTCTCAAAGGGTTGCTGTGAGAAAAGCATTTTAGATATTTTACATCACTGTAGAAACGTGCTTCATTATTTCTCCTTCCTCTGAATTCCTATGATGCTCATGTGACCTACACTCATATGATAGAATATCCTACTTGGTATTATTTTTTTTTGCATACAGTTCTTATCTCTTCTACTAGTTTATAAACTCCATGAGGGCAGAGATTGTATCTTATATTCACAAAGTGCCTTTCTAGCACAAAGTATGGTCAATAAATATTGAATGAATGAATGCATGGTCAGCCTCCCTAGAGATTATAGGGCTGGGAATGAAAGAGTGAGCCACTATCTCTGATGGATGGGTGGAAGTACTCCACCCCAAGGCTAACCTTGCATCAACTACCATTTATTTCTGGTAAAGATAACCTTGTTAAAGAAAAAAATAAAGGAGACTAGTATGAGCTCTTCTCCATCTTCAGTTTCCATTGTTGATGGCATTTTGTATCGAACCAGGTAAAGGTCTGATTAGTTACATGGAAATAGAGACTTTCTTTAGGATGATGGTAGCTGGAACCACAGATCCTGAGAAAGGATGGAGAGTCTCTTTGACCCCCCATGGTTAGCAATAAATATTCCATCTTTTACATATGAAGATAACAATAACCTTTCCTTTGTATAGCATATGTATCCAGTTATTGTTTAGGCATTTTTCAGTAGTGTGGCACTCTTGGTGACCCCATTTGGGGTTTTCATGGCAAAGATACTGGAGTGGTTTGCCATTTCCTTCTCTAGCTCATTTTACAGATGAGGAAACTGAGGAAAACAGGGTTAAGTGACTTCCCCAGGGTCACACAGCTAGTAAGTGTCTGAGGTCAGATTTGAACTCAGAAAGATGAGTCTTCCTGATTCTAGGCCCGGCATTCTATCTACTTTGTCACTCATCTGCCCCAAAACTAACTTACAAGAGAGGGAAACTGGGGATAACAAAGGTTACATGACTTGTTTAACATCATGCCAGGAATAACCAGCAGAGCCAGAGCTTAAGCCCAGGTCTGGTGACTCTCAAGAGTCCTGCTCTTTCCACTGTACCCTTACCCCCTACACCTCACCCTGCAGGCTCCCATCACTTCTGACCCTCTTGCCTGGTCCACCTGGTGCTAATTCATTTTCTTGCAGGGCCAACCCAGAACTGCTCAGACAACACTTACATGGCACACCTGAGAACAAGTATTGCAAATTTTAAAGAATCCTTCCTTCCTTTTTAGGAACTTTTTGTGGGGCTAGCTAGCCCTCTGACTGTACTGTGTTGTATGGCTTGCTGGGAGAAGGATGGATACCTATGAATCTAACACTCAGGGTTGGGAGCTTTATACTTAATGGGAAAATATTTATTCTAAGCCCTCAATTGTTCGACTCAATTTTAAAATTCCCTGAGCCCCTAAAATAGGGGAATTTAGTTCTGGAGAAAAGAGGGGCAGATGGGGCAAACAAAGCTTTGAAATACCCTGGCCTGAGGAAAGCCAAGCTTGTTTGAAGACGATCTAATGAGAACATCACTGGGCTAGGATTCAAAAGATCTGAGTTTGAATCCTAGCTCTGAGAAGAAAACTTTTAAGCAATTTGAGATGTTCCAAAGTGTAGTGGGTTACGTTAGCAGGCAGTGGGTTCCCTGTCCCTGGAGAGCTTCAGACTTGGGCTGGATGCTATCAATGTTTCAGATGCCTGTTGGAGTAGATGACCTCAAGGTCCTTTCCCATTCTATGGCTGACTACCTGTGTCCTTGGGCAAGTGATTTCCTGTTCCTGAGCCTCAGTTTCCTCATTTATAAAATAATAGCACCATCTGCCCTGCCTATTTTGAAGAGCTGGATAAAACTCAAATAAAATTATGTGAAGGTACTTCGAAGACTGGAAACCACTGTACACACCTTCATGGAAACATTAGGATATTCCAATAGCTTAATGATCTCATCAAGGTGTGTACTCTCTCCAGAGGAACAGATCACAACCCATCCACACCTCCTTATATTGGAAAAGGAAAAGTGCCCTGAGCCAGGACCCACCAGGTTACCCCTCTTTTCCCTGATATATTGCCATTCCAAACTGACTCTTCCTTGCCATTTCTTTTTTTAAATTATTTTTATTTTGTTACCTAGTTCTCAATTACATGTAAGAAAAAATTTAACAATCTTTTTCTAAATTTTGATTTTCAAGTGATCTCTCCCTCCTGCCTCTCCCCCCTCCTTGAGAAGGCAATTAGATTTCAATTATATATGAGGTCATTTTCATTGACATTTCAACTCTATTCCAGATCCTCCCTCCCACATAAACTGCCCAAACAGCCTAGTAAGAAATGTTTACCTTGAGCCCAGACAAAGGTGTCAGCTTGGTGCCAGAGTTCTACAACCTGCTGGGTGTTCTGGCCACACCTTCCTCCTGGGCACTCCCGGCTTCTCTCTGATGCCCCTGGAGAGTTTTGTGACACACCTTGAGAATCTGGGAGGATAAAGGCAGAGGTGCTTCTCAGCAGTGGGTGAGGCACAGGCAAGCTCAGAGGGAAGATGTCATATACTCAGGTGAAGGGAAGTCTATACAAATTTTTTAAAATAAATTTGGAAAATCTACTTCTCCTCCCTAACACTGCCTGTTTTGGGGGTGGGAAAATCTCACCCAAGGGAGTGACCTTAACAGGCTGGGTGGGCAGATGCCCCGCCCAGAAGCCTCTCTGTTAGGATTGGCAGTTCTCTCTGTCCCCCACCCCTCCAGCCCAATCTGACAACAACTTGGGTGTTATACGTGCCAGCTAGTGGTGTTGGTATTGTTATGGATGAACAACCCTGAGGGGATATGGAATTGGGGCCCAGGCCTGCCTCCCCCACTCCGAGGACTTGAATATCCTTCACCCTCCAGCACCACCGCCCCCCTTTCCGCAACTTGGGGAATGCGGGAAATACCAGACTGTGGGGTGGAGGAACTGGCCCTGCTCAGTAGCTCTCATTCTGCTCTCCCCTCCTTCCCAGCCCAGTCTGTCTCAAAGAAGGCAAAACCCCGCCCCTGGGCTCAAGGGGTGGGCCCGGGCCGGCCGAGGGCGTGTCGGCCGCGGGGCGGGGTCCGACCCGAACCAGCTTCTCTCGGCCGAGGCGCCTCGGGCTTCCCTGGGCTAGCAGGAGGCGGCGGAGGCGGACGCTGGACACTGGACATTGCCCAGTCTATGGAGAGAACCACCGGACTCTGAGACCGCGGCGCGCAGGAGGCGAGCTCGGCCCCGGGCTTGGTTGGCTGGGGTCAGCGTCTGGGGGCTGCACCAGGAGGCTACGCGGGTCCCCTCTGTCTCCGCCATGGGGGACGTGCTGTCCACGCACCTGGACGACAGCCGGCGCCAATACATCGCAGGTGAGCGCGCTGCGCCGTCTGCCGGGTCTTCCATAGGGTGGTCCCCCGCACTGCATGGAGGCCGGACTCCCCTCCTGCGTTCTTGACTCCCCGCCCGAGGGGGCCCGCAACCCTAGCCGGGTTTCCGCTCCGCGTCCCTTCCCATCCTCCCCTCCCCATTCTCCCGCCCTGTGGCTCCCCCCGCCCCTCTGCCTCCGCTCCGCTCCCGGGCTCGGAAAAGAAGAGGAGATTCGCTTCGGGAGCGGGGACCCGGCTGCTTCCTCCAGTGTGGGCGCTTAGCCCCGAGTGGGGCAGAGTTAAGGCTAGCCCCATCCCCTGGGTGCCCAGTCTTGCTATTTGATCTCCGGGTGTGTGCCTTCTGGGTCGGTGGCTGGGATTCAGGCCCAGATTGGACTTCAGCTCTTCCCTTCTTGGAGGCTCCAGACACTCGCTGGCTCGTGGGAGGAGATTGGTGATTCCTACCAGCCTTTACTCGCCCCGTCTGAGTGCCACCTCCTCCCTCCTTCAGTCTTCCTCTCTTGCCTGTTTGCTCTTGAAGAATGCCCTCTGTTTTTTGCCTTGTTTCTTTGAAGCTGCCAGGGGTTTGGGAAGCTCCCTGGCAAACTTTTTGCTGTCACGCACTGCAGAAGGGTCCCAGAGCAGCGCCGTTGAGGTTCGGGCAGCATACTTTTTAATAACGGTCAGCAGGGCTGGACAGTCAACCTGGTCTCACAGTTCCATTTAACTCTGCCATGCTTCTTCATTCCTGCCCCTCCTCCTGCTTAGCGCCAAGTCTCATCTCCTTCCTGGAGCCTTCCCTGACCACTTCCAGCCCTCATTCCCGGGAGCTATGGTCTTATAAATCTGTGTCCCTTTCAATGCCTAGCACAGGACTGGACATTTATAGTAGATGCTCAGTAAATGTTGGTACAGTGATCTTACAGGTCACTCCTCTTAGACGGGCCCTGGACTCTTAACCTGTATGTGGGTCTTCACAAATACTCTTGACTCCCCCAGCTAAGACTCCTAGAGGGTAAGGATGGGGAAATAGGGTAAATGAGTGTTAGCTGCTGTGTCTTTGCTCCCATAGATGAGTCTTCTCCATCGCCCAAAAGCATTAAAGAGCAATGAGGGTGTGCTGAGGCATAGGGCAGGGTGCTTTGGGGTGCCACTGTGGGGTGGAAGCTGGTTTGGGACCTTTGGAGGGCTGAAGGCTGCCTGCTAACATTCCAGTCCCCAGCTTTTCTGAGTGTCCGGAACACATACTCAGGGGACTGGAATGTGGGACAGACACTATCCAAGCAGAACCCCTTAGAAATTCCAGTGTAGGTGCTTTTTTGTATTATAAATGCATTTCCTAGTACCCCGGCCCAACTCTCCTTCAATAAACTATTTACGAAATATTCCTACGATGTGTGCCTACTATCCTAAGGTCTCTCAAGGAGCCTGGAGGAGATGAAGTGTATGATACCAGACAGAAAATGATAGTGCCACAGAGGAGATATGAACAAGTCTCTAGAAAACAAAAAGCAGAGGTATTATTCCTAAGACCCTGCTTCTGTCCAAGCTGATGAGACTTTTGTTGAGGTCAAGCTCTGTTGAGACCTGTTTATGCAGAGCCTGTCCTGGGGAGGTGTAAAGGAAAGAGAGGGTTGATCTGTAGCTCTTACCTACTCTCTGTCCCCCTACCCCATGTCCTGCCCTCCCATCCCCCTATGACACCAGTTGAATATGCTTTGCTGAAACCAGGGTGGAGTGTAGAGATACCTTCTCCAAGGGCCTGCTTTTCTTCAGCACTGTTAATAACCCTCCTTCAAATGCCTTAAATTCCTGGTCCAGCCCCACCTGGGGCTGAAAGGGGATGGGAGAACGTAGGATCTAATGCCTTACCTCCCCCTGACCTGAGCAGCCTTGGAAATTCTTCTTCCACAGACAAGGGGTCATTTCATCCTTTTAGGATGAAATCGCATAGGCTCTGCCTCTCTCCTTACTTCTCCAGACACTTTCATTTCGACAATGAAATTTGCAAAAACCCTCTGTAGTACCTCCTTTTCCAGCCCCTTTAAAAAGTCACCTTTAGGAGCATCCCTTCCCACAGATGCTAGGACCATATTTGTTATCCTGAAATTTGGTTTCCTAGGGTAGGTTTCCCCCCCACCCCATAAACCTCAGAGCAGGTGAAAGCCAGGTGGCAAGTCCTGGCAAAGGTCAGGAGCTTTCAAACTGTTGATAATGTTTTGTTTATTCAGTCCCTTTCATCCATGAATTTCAAAGCATCTTGCAAGCATCAACTTGCTTGCCCACCAGTATCCATGTGGGGTAAATGGCAGACCTGATCCCTCTTTAAGGATCATGGAACTAGGTAATGAAGCTACCACTCCTCCAAAGTGTGGGTCTTCCAAGCTCTCCCTAGCTCTCCAGCCTTCTCCCCTACCTCCCCAAAAAAGCTGGCATTTCAACCTCCATAGCAACATAAGACTCTTGATGTTGGTATTCCCAAGACTTGTCTTCAGGGATAGCAGCCTAGCTTTTAACTTCTATTATACCATAGATCTCTGAGAATGGTCACTAGTCTGTATTTTCTTGGACAGTCTAGCATAGGGAGTCTGTAGCTGATACCTAAAAAAAAAAAACCCTCAGGACAAGTAGGAGCTGTATGCTCCTGCAGCTTCTGGATCAAGCAAACTGTCTACATAGTGAGGATCATCACTATTCAAGGCAGTCTTGTGTAACAGAAAACAGACTTATTCTGTATAATATTAGAGGGCAGAAGTAGGGCCAATGAATGAAAGTAACAGAAATATTTTGGCTCATTGGAAGGAAAGGCTATGAACTACCTTGCACTGGAAGATACAGCAGAAGGGTGGGCTATGGAGACTGGAATGCATTTTCTGACTCTGAGATTGTATGATTGTACCTTATGATCTCTTCAACTCAGTTGGGCCATGGTTGGTGAGGGAATATAGGGAGAGACAATGTTGTAGATGATTAATAAGTGTTAGATGCTGATGCATATTTGATACTTCAAAGTATAAAAAGTTTTAGATTTTTAAAAAATATATACCTTTAAAAAAAAGTTTGCAGTTGTGGGATTGTCCACAGATCTCCCTTGAGGTAAAGGGGGCCTGTGGTTTTTAGCTTCATGTTTATACTACCCCAGAGATATGTGGATGTCTAACTTTCAGCTCACTTAGGACCAGGAAACCACAATGAACAGGAAGTGATACAATGGACTATTCAATGGGTATAGTAGGGCCAGAAGAATGTGGTTTGAGCATTTGCCTTATGATGGAGGCTTCACCATCCATGCCAGATATTGATACCATCTTAATTTTGTGTGGTACTGCTTCTATCATATAGCATTGTCATACTGTAGAGGTCTGTTTGATTGTTAGTCTGGGCATGGATGTGGGGGTAGGATCAGTCAGTCATCAAGCATTTATTAAAAAAACCTCCCATCTGTCAGTCTCTGTGCTAAATGTTGGGGATACAAAGTACAAAAGTGAGATAGTTCCTGCCTTCAAGGAACTTACATTCTATTGGGGAGACATTTGTATTTGCTTTCAAGTACATGGGAATCACAAATTTCTCTACTATTCTGTATTCTGTAAAAGAACTTCTTAACCTGGGGTCCATGAACTTTAAAAAAATGCTTTGATAACTTTTTTCAATGTAATTGGTTTAATTTATAATTCTCCATATTTCATTTTGTATATTTAAAAACATTATTCTGAGGGCTCCACAGTCTTCACCAGATGGCCAAAGGGGTCTATTTGTAAAGAAATTTAAAACCCTTACTTTACAGGATAATTCCCCCCACAAAACCATAGAGTTGCTGTACCCATCTTGCTAGATATGAGAGTTAGGATGAGTGTGGTTTACTAACACACAGTTACGAATGAAAGGATCTGAATCATCATTGAACCTTGCACATAGTAGGTGCTCATTAAATGTGAAATTGAGTTGAAATCTACCTCTTAATAATACCTCTTTTAGAAGGAAATCTTTAATTAGTCAGATGTTTTAGGGCTATAATAGTCTTTTAATTTTTTTTTTTGTCTAGTCAATTTAATTGCCAGAGACACCATCTTTCTCATTCCCACATCCCCTCCCCTACTCCCCCCCAACTCAGAAAAACTTAATTCAACTTAACCAAGGCACCCTGCTTAGTGAGCAAAATTGACTTTGGAGACAAGCCAAATGAGACTGTTGTACTGAAGGAAGAGGAGAGTATTAAGGGATTTGTCCTTGAGCAAGGAATTGCTAAAGCTGACTGACTTTGACCTCCCAAATGTACAGCTGCTTTGGGAACATATTGAAAGATTTGTAATCATCCAGTCCTTCCCCTTGACAGCTCCAGCCTTGACCAGCACAAAGTATGTTTGAGGACCTTCACGTGATAACTGTGACCCTGAATCTGAAGGAGAGAGGGGCAACTTCATCTCCTAACTGATGCCTGCTGTATTGGGTGCTATGCCTGGGTAGATGCCAGGCCCAAGACAGGCTGTGGAAGATAAAAAGACAGGCCTGCAGGGGTTGAGTGAGAAGGGGAGAGGGAACAGACCGTCATGTGTCAAAAGCTCTTGTATAGGTTGCACAAATACATCACTCCCCTTATTACTCATGTCTGAAACTCATGAACAATCTCCCTTTGACCAGTGCCATTCTTCTTCTGAACAGCCTCCTCCCCTTCCCCCTCCACTGTAGCTCGTGACTCATTTAACCTCGGGTCTCCTCTAGCATCATCCTGTGGTTTCAGAAATTCCTGAGCAACATTTTAGATGCCCCCCCCAACCATTCCACTTCCCTGACTAAAGGAAGAAGGGTTTTTGTAGAATGGGGTGAGCACAGCTTTAGGGAAGGATTAGGGCAGATGCCAGGGGTTTAATACCATGCAGGTGTGGCCAGTCAAGTAGTCGCTACTCATGGAATCCTAGAATCAGGGCTAGAGATCTTAGAGGAGGGTAGAGAGAAGGGAAATGGAATGGTGATGGCTCAGGACCCTAGGGGAGGAAGATTGGAAACATAGGCAATAGCAATACCTCTGGTCAATAAATGTCACCCCTAAGTGTGTGTGTCTGGAAATTCCAGATGCACCTAGAGCAAGTGTGCTCTGTGAGTGATATTAAATCATGGGACACTCAGAAAGAAGGGAGGAATGATTAGAAAACATGAACCTCTTTCTTAAGCAAGTAAGCTACATGAAGCCCAGGTCAGCAGTGATACAGTGAATGGTAAGAGCCTGAGCTCCACAGGCATTGCTGAGGATAGCAGTAGGGTCTGCACCTGTGATTTCACACAGGTATCGGGAAGTCTCTCATGAGGGAACTCCCTCTAGAAATGCAGGTTGGTATCTCCTCTGCAACTTAAAGTCTTAGAGAAGTGTCCAAAGCAGTTTGAAGCTACATGACTTGCTCAGAGTCACAAAGCCAGTATGTGTCAGAGTCAGGACTTGAACCCACAACCTTCAGACTCCAAGCCTCGTAGGAAATGATTAGAAAGAGCACTGACTTCAGAGCCAGAGGACCTAGGTTCTAATCCCACCTCTGACATTATCTATGTGACCTTGGGCAAATTACTTAACCTTCCTGGGCCTCAGTTTTCTCATCTGTAAGTCAATAAGTCAACAAACATTTATTAAGCACTTACTGTGTGCCAGGCACTGTGCTAAATCGTCTGTAAAACTAGATAGTCCCTGAGGCCTCTTCCAACTCCAGATCTGTGATCCTGGAATCCTGACAGCTCCCATCATGGTTCAGAAGCGTTGTATCCTGTAGTCAAAGAATGTGTATTGTCCCAAAGAGGAGACTTTTACAGGCAGGAAACATCCAATCTCTTTATTTGGATGGTAAGTGTGTATCTTCTTAATCTAATGGGCTGCTGGTGGTGCTTGGTGACTAGTTGGCTTAGCAGGACAAATAAGAGTTGACTGCCCAAGACATGTCCAGCATAATATGGAAAATCGAACCTATGTGTAATTATAATGCCCTAACTTGACCCCAGTGAAGAGATTAAGAATACTCCTCCTGCCCTTCTTGCCAGAGGTAGGAGGGCAGTAGGTTTGGAACAGTGCATAAACTGTCAGACTTGGTTGATGTGTTAGTTTTGTTTAACTATCTCTTTCTATCTGTCTGTCTGTCTCCCCTCTCTCTCTCTCTCTCTCTCTCTAACTCTCTCTTTTTCTCTTCTCTCTATCTCTATTTCTGTCTCTGTCTCTGTCTCTCTGTCCCTCCCCCTGCACCCAGTGAGTAGAGGAAGCGATATCTTGGGAAATGAAGGTGATGTAAAAAATCAAAGATATCAATAAAGAGGTCCAAAAAAAAAGCAGTCACTTCTAGTAGCTTATGTTCTACACAAAATAGCCACATTGATTGATCTACTTGTCTTCAGCAATATCTATCAATTTTAAGGTTGGAGTTACAGTTATTTCCATTTTTTTTTCATGCTCTTGTTTTATGTGACCTTGGGCAAGTCACTAAGTTGTACATACCTGGGATGGAGTCTGTAGGGGAAAGTGGTGGACAGCTGGAGGCACTGAGCTAAAACATGGCCTTCCTCGGGTCAGACAGGAATCTTTGGGGAAGAAGGACAAAAAGAACTCCAAATTGGAGTTCACCTGCAGGCAGGGCTTGGGTTGGTGGAGAGCTCAGTCAACTGTTATTATTGAACACCTATCTACTATGAGCAGTCTGCCCTTGTGAAAGAAGCACTAGGCAAGGAACTAGAAGATCAAATAGCTAGTCCCAACACTTAGTCGTGTTCATTTATATGAGTCATTAGGCTTTGTTTTCCTCTTCTGTAAAATGATTAGATAAAGGGTCAGTAAGAACCATGCTCTGGACCTGGAGCCAGGAGAGGACTGGGTGGGAATTACACCTCTGGTAATCAGTCAGCAAGCATTTATTAAGCAATTCCTATGTGCCCGGCACTGTGCCAAGCCTTAGGAATGCAAAGAAAGCTAAAAATAGCCCCTTCCCTTAAGGAGCTTATAGTCTAATGGTGGAGACTACATGTAAATAACAAGATACATACCAGATATATACAGGGTAGCTGGAAGGTAATCTCATAGAGAACACTTACTAACCATGCATCCCTGGGTAACTAACTCACTTAACTTCTCCAAACCTCAGTTTCCTCATCTGTAAAATGGGGGTGATGATACCTTTCTCAAAGTTATTAGGAGGATCCATTTAGATGCCTATAGAGCCCTATAAACTTTAGAGTGGTACGTGAATGTCAGCTACCATTATTACATAGATATGGTCTCTTTGGAGCTCATGGTCATATTGGAGAGAAAAGATGTAGACATGTAAAAAGACAACTAACAATAGGAAATATTCTGTGATGGTGGCTTATTTGTATGTAGGGTGACACACTTAAGCATTGTAGGAGTGTGGAGGGAGATCTGCCTGTGGGCTGAGGGCTGTCAGGAAAGATTGCATTGAGGAGGTCAGAAATGAGCTGGGCCTTGAAGGATAGACTGCCTTCCTAAAGGTTGAAGGGAAGAGCATTCCAAGTAGAGGAAACAGCCAGAACAAAGGAAGGAAAACAATTCCAGAGGCATTAAGAGGACAGTGAGCAAACTCGTCGGGCTGGAGCAGAAGTTTTTCATAGGGTTGTAGTGGGAGATAAGTTGGAGCCAGATAATGGAGGACCTTGAATGCCAGGCTGAGGAGCTGAGATTTAAGGATCAAGCAGGGAACAGAAAGCCACTGAAGGTTTTTTAGAAAGGGCTATGCCCCCCCTCCACCTCACCCCCCAGGTTCTGTTCTGGGCTCTGTGGCTTGGCTGTGGGCTCTTTCTTTGGAATGTCCTAGCTTGTCTCTTCCTGCCTGAACAGTCCCTGTCTGTGTCAGGCCCGCTACTGGTGCAAGAGGTATATATGGAGGAGTCAGGTTTGGGGCTGGGAGGGTGGGATGATGGTGATGTTGGTGAAGGATCTGATTTTCTGTAAACCCAACAAAACTTTTCCTTTCTCAGCAAAGTAGCCCTTTCCCACATGGCCCTGGTTTTAAGCCATCCAGTGCTTAGCACAGTGCCTGGCACATTATAAGCACTTCATAAGTCCTTGTTGACTGATTGACAGTCTTTGGGCCCCTCCTCTTTTGGTTTTGGTTTTTGTCTGTGATCATGTCTCTCTGTCTCATCCAGCCTAGAAGTACAGCAGCCATTCTAGTGCAGGTGCCGCCGACATCACCGATGATTGGTCTAAAAGATTTGACCTGCTCCATTTCAGACCTGGGCCACCCTCCTTAGGCATCCTGGTGCTCGGGCACCCCCTCCCACCTCCTACCTACTCATCCCCGCCATCTTGGGGCTGGACTTAGTGAAGACACTCAATCACTTTAGCCCTACTGTAGCTCAGAACTCTCTAGCTCAAATCGCCTACCAGCCTCAGCTTTCTGGTAACAGGCATTTCAGGGGTGTGCCACTATACTAGGTAGGGTTTGCTTTTGGACCGTTCCCTCCTTTTGTGCTCTTCCTTTACCTCTCCCTCCCTTCCCTCAGCATGCAGGCCCGTTAGACAGAGGGAAAAAATGATGGTAGGACATGAGAAAGTTCTTATTTTCTCCCCTCCAGCCATACTGATGAATTCGTTGTCTCCCCAACACACTCCAAATTCCCTCTTTAGGTGTTTTGCTCCAGTCATGGGGATCCCACCCTACTAGATTTTCTTTCCTCATAGAGTTATAAAAGGTTAGCGTTAGAAGTGACCTCATCTAATAGCAGGATCATAGATTTAGAGCTAGAAAAGCCCTAATTGGCCAGTGACTCCAACCCCATCATTTTACAGATGAGGAAACTGAAGGAAGGCTCTAAGATGTTAAATAACTTGCCCAATCACAGCCCCACTAAGTGTCTCAGGCAGGATTTGAACTCAGATCTTCCTGACTCCAAGGCTATTGGTTTATCAAATATACCCCACTATTTTAGAAGTGAAGAAATAGAATCAAAGTTTCAGGGCAAGTGGTTTGCCCAGAGTCACACAGTAAATGAGTGGCATGACAGTGACTAGATGAGAACATAGG
Organism: Phascolarctos cinereus; assembly: GCF_003287225.1. Lineage (NCBI taxonomy): Eukaryota > Metazoa > Chordata > Mammalia > Diprotodontia > Phascolarctidae > Phascolarctos > Phascolarctos cinereus. Next base: position 269,099,326 of record NW_027555625.1, read on the forward strand.
CCTTTAATTTGTGCTGGGTTGTTCCCCCCCCCCCCACATACTATTTCACATTCCTTAAAGGTAGTTTAAAGGTAACTAAAAGTATTCCACTTGTCCTTAAAGTTATCAAACCCAATACTGATGATCTCTAACGTCTCCTCTAGCTCTGCCTTACATTCTGTGATTCTTTTGATTCTAATATTCTATGATTCTCATCTTCAATGAATTTCTAATAAAGCCCTTTAAAGACTCTGGAAGCCAAGCCACCCTGGAGTGGTATGCCCCTTGTGTTCAGAGATGTGGACGTTTATACTCAGATCCCAGACACTCAGCTTATTCTAAAATTGCTGCTTTAGTTTTGCTGTCTTGGGAAACAGCAGAAGAACTAAAAATCAGGATGATGTGGCCAGCAAGCAGAGGGGGAGGGGGGAAGGAACGATTAGTTCTCTAGGCCCAGAGGTGGGGCATATAAAGAGTATAATTTAAAAACCGAATAAACAAACAAAACACCCACAGAGCTAGGCTCTGTGTTGGGCACAAAGATCAGCCCTGTGTCTGGCTCTAAAGGAACTCACAATTTGCTGGAACCCAACCATACAGACCTGAGCACACACTTATAGTAAGACATTTTGACAGATTAAGCATGTATATACACAGCACCTCAACATCTGAGGATAAGGTTCTGTCCTCTATTGCTATTGACAACTTGGAGGAGAAAGCATAAGTAGGGTGTGCATGGGGAGAGGGAAGGAAGTGTTGGGTCAAAACTGGTGATTGGGTTGTCTTTTAAGAGATTTACAGGATAAAGAAATATCCTCTGGCTCTTGAGAAATTCACCTTGGGTTTTGCCTTTTGTTCTTGGCACTCTGCCCTGATTCAGGGTGTGACGCCTCCCTCAAGTTCCCATCATCCTACAAAGGTACATTCTCTTAGGCTGGGTCACTAGCAGTGTGACTTTGGGTAAGCTGCTTCTCATCTCTGGGACATGATTTCATCATCTGCTAACAGTGGGCTCTACAGTGGATGAGCACAGCTCATTCCAGGGAGATTGGAAAATTCTATTTTGATCTGCCTTCTTGCCCCCAACTTGGAAAGGAGCAGCTATTCCCTGTAAAACTTCCCAGACCCCAGAGATGATTCAACAGATGATTCAACAATATTCAGTAAACATTTATTGAGCATTTACTATGTTCAAGGCATATATTACATCAGAAATCTGGGTTCTGGTCCTGGCTGTGCCATTAGCTAACTAGCTGAGTGATATGGAGCAAATTACTTAACTTTGCTGGACATCAGAATCCTCATCTGTGAAGTGAAAGGGTTGGTCCCTTCCAGCTCCAACATTCTATAATAAGTTTTTATTTCATAGCTCATACCTTTCTGATCAGATGAAAGGACCAGGATCATAGAATGTTAAAGTGGGAGGGACCTTTAGAGATTATACTGTACAGTGTTTCTCATACTTCTTTTTGCCCACAGTATTATTCTTTTACACGATATTGGAGGATAGCGTGTAATTGGAAGTGTAAGGTCTAAACAATGTGTGATGAGGCTGAACCTTGTGGTCCACTAATGTGCCCTGACTACTCTTTGAGTTGTGTCGTCAGCAAGCATTTATGAAGCATCTCTTTCTTATGTGCCAGGCACTAGGCTAAGTGCTGGGAATATGAAGAAAGTTCCTGCCCTTAAAGAGCTTACAGCCTGATGGAGGAAACAACATGTAAACTATATATGTAACAAGGAAAAAATTGGGGGAGATAATCTTTGAAAACCACTGATCTAGCTAGCCATTCTGTTACCAGGTAGGTATGTATTAAGCACCTACCACGTGTCCACACTGTGGGGCTTACAAAGAGGCATAGGATATGGCTTTTTGCCTTCCAGGAGTTTATGGTGTAGTTTTGGAGATGGCACTTAACCCAGAAAACAGTAAGAGAGTAATGAAAGGCTAAATTGTAGTATTCAAAATACAGGAAGGAGGAGTACAGAAAAGAGAGAGAGCAGTGGGGCCTGGAGTCATCAGGGGGTGGAAAAACTTGGGCTGGACCTCAAAGGATGAGTATTTAATATTTCAAGGTTCCATAATTTTCTCAGCATGGACCCTCCTTCTACCCGTGCAGACTGAACAGTTGATATACATTTAAGAGATAAACATTGAGAACATCTGTGGCTGAACAAGGCCTCTATCCCTCTACCCCAACAAAAGCTAGCCTGATGATGAAAAGTGCCTCTGAATCCCACTGGTCCTCTGACAAAATTTATACAATCATAAATTCAAATTCTGGTTCTGTCACTATTTGTTGTTGGGCAAATCACTCAACCTCTCTGAGCCTCAATTTCCTCAAAGGTAAAGTGAGAGGGTTGGACCAGATGACCCTGACAGGTCCTTTCCAGCTCTGAATCTATGACCCTTTGCTTACCAGACCCATACTCAAGATTTTCTAATCTAGTTGGAGTGCTCAGAATTTGTACTCTGCCAGTATATGTTCTTCAGGAACCTGGGAGTACCTCCAAGTCATGGTAAGACACTGGAGTAAGAAAGACCTCAGTAGAATAGAGCCATCCTGATCATTGATAATTGATTGGAGCACCTGGTCGTGCTGCCCTTAGGTTGGGTAATGTTTGGGTCTTGTTGCTTGGGTATAACAATCTTTCATCTCTGTGCCTTTGCACCTGGCCGTCCTCCATGCCTAGCATGCTCTCACTTCTTACCTTTACCTCCTGGTGTCCCTGGCTTCCCTCCAGACTCAGCCCAAATCCCACCTTCTGCAAGAGTCCTTTTCTAGTCCCCTCCATTGCTAATGTCTTCTGTCTAAGATTACCTTCCATTTATGCCGGATGTATCCTGCATGTATGTATAATTTTTTGTATATTTTCTCCCCATGCTAGGGCACAAACTGTGTTTTCACTCAGTGCTTGGTTCAGAGTAGGCACGTAAATGTTTTTGATTGGTTGTCTGGCTGTTCATCTGTAAAATAAGGGCATTGTTCTAGATGACTTTGGAAGTCCCTTCCAGCTCTAAATCTGATCTTGTGAGTTTAGAATGAAGTAGAACAGAGCTGAGATAGCTCTTATCTTGGGCTTTGGGGATCTTCTCTCCTGAGCCCAGGAACCTTTTCCAGGCAGTAGTAGTAAAGGGGAGCAGCAGCGTGGTCACCACCATGTCTCCTGTGCACTGGTGGGGATCTTTGAGAACTTTCCTGGCTTCCTAACTTTAGAGAAAAAAAAAAGACATACTATCTGCATGGATGCAAGAATTCTGACTGGTGACCCTTGGGTTGGGCAAGAACAGTTTTTTATTTTTATTTTTTACTCTCTAACAGTATTTGGAGAACAGGAGACACACTTTCCCATAAACATATTCCAAGCAGGTGAGGGACAACCAATTCTTTATTAAAATTCCTTTTAGAAGGAAATATCTGTATTGCAGTGTAACCTTGACAATGGTGTCTTTCTCTTTCCTTGAAATTATGCTAAGAGACCAAGTGTACCTCCCAGAGTTTTGTAGAGAGAAATAGACCCTTTCAACCGTGTACAGGGGATTAATGGCTGGAGGGAGAAAATTTCCTCAGTCATAAAATTCTGGGTGGGGGCCTACTGAGCAAATTCAAGGGTTCCCTGCCCTTCTTTCCTCCTTTCCTGTTTCCCTGGCAAAGTTGTATCAGAAGAAGAAGAAAAAAATTGTTCTTCTAGTTTAGGTCTCAGAGTGGAATCTCATTCCCCCCACCCCCATTGCTTTCCTTCTTCCTATTCTTGCCTTTCTGTGTCTCCCCCACTCCCACCCCTTTCTTTCTTCTTGTTCCCTCCCCTCCCCCTTGGGAGGGGTCTCTCTTCTTTTTTCATTCCCTCTCATCTTTTTCTACTTCTCTGCCCTCCCCTATCCCATTCTCTCTCTCCCTCTCTCACCCCCCAGCTCTTGAGGGTTTCCAAGTGTCATTCCATGACTGTGCCAGATCTACCACAGACAGACTTCATTCTGTGTTCCTCCCCAGAGATGCAGAATAAGAAGGAGCAGAGCCCTGATGCTAAAGAGAAAACAGAAGGTCTCTTTGGTGTGTCTACTTTGTCTGTGAGCGCCTTTATCCACTTCAAAGTTGGCTTTTGTACAGATCCAGTCCTAGCTCCCTAGGATGTTAGAACTGGAAGGGACTCTGGATTATCTAGTCTAACCCTTTATTTTATAGGAAAACTCTAGCAAATTAGAGTCCCAGGAAGATTCCCAGGGAGCAAAACCCAAATCTCTTGTCCCAGGGATGAGTTAAATCAGAAAGAATTTAATTATCAACTGTCTATTATATGCCTAGGCCCCCTGTTAGGTGCGGGGGTTTACCAAGGCAAAAAAAAAATTGGAAATAGAATGAAGTGGGAATGTTTAGGTGCAGTGGGTGGGATAGACATGAGAATTTTGATGGGCTTAAAAATAATTTTTGAAATCTGCTCGCATCTGGAGGATGGAACAGTCCAGGCTTTGTGTGGCCCATCTAGTTTGAAAACCATTAGTGTCTCTGTCTCTTTCTCAAATATGTATGTATATATATTTTATACATATATGTATATGCATATATATGTATACACACACACAGAAACACACACGTGCACTTTATATGTGATTGTGCCTTAAGAGAGACTGACAGTCATATATATGTGTGTGTGTAATGTCTATGTGTCTGTGTGTATGCAACTAGGTGGTACAGTGGATAGAGTGCAGAGTCTAGAGTCAGGAAGACCTGAGTTCAAATGCGGTCTCAGATATTTACTAGCTGAATGATCCTGGGCAACTCACTTAATCTTTTTTACCTCAGTTTCTTCATCTGTAAAATGAGCTGGAGAAGGAAATGGCAAACCATTCCAGTATCTTTGCCAGGAAAACCCCAAGTGCGGTCGTGCAGAGTCTAATGTGACTGAAATGACTGAACAACAACAAAATCTAGTTTCTCCCAGCTCTGCCGCTAAATTACAATGTGAACGTGGGTAAATTGCTTCGCCTCTCTGTGCCTGTCTTCTCATCTGGAATATGAAATAGAAATTAAAAATTCCACCTTGAAGTTTCAAAAGAAACAAAAGAATTGTGGTAACACTTTTGAAAACTTTCTAGGAATCTATGAATATAAGTTGATAGAAGTAAAATCTATACTCTCAGTCCTAAATGTGCCTATTTCTTTACAAAGCCTAGATGGTTTAATCATTTGGAAGATTCCGAAAGCTCAAGCAGGGTTGGTTATTAACATTGTGACCACCGGTTTTATTGTAGCCTTTGAAAAAGTTACAGTTTCTTTTTTCCTCTCCTAAACTCTGATAAGGAGGCCAGACCCAGTGCTAGGGTTGGCCATGAGGAAGCTATAAACTTTTCAATCCCATGAGCAGAGCATTGTGCTAGATAGGACCCAGGGACTTAGGACCAAACAAAACAAAACCCTCACCAACCCAAGGAAGGACTGAACGCTAGCTGATAATGGGACTAGGAAAAGCATCCCATAGGAAATAGCATATTAGATAAACCTTAAAGGAAGGAACCAAAAGGCAGAGGGGAAGAGGGAGTTCATTACAGGCATGCAGTACAAGTGCTTGTGCAAAGACATGAAGCTAGCTTTTAGATTGAATGCCAAAACTGAACTCATGATGATTCCCCCTAAACCCTGCCCCTTCCTACCAGAGGCCAGCACCATCCTCTCAGTCCCTCAGGCTCCCAACCCAGAAGTCATCCTGGATTCCTCCCCACCTCTTACCCCCCATATCCAAGCTGTCTCCAAGGCCTGTCAGTTTCACCTTTTTGACACTCTCAAATGCTCCCCCTTCTCTGCTCTGACACTGTCCCTCATCACCTTACACCTAGATTGTTGAACTAGCCTGCTGGTGGGTCTGCCTGCCTCAAGTCTTTCCCCACTCCAATCCATCCTCCGTTCAGCCCCTAACGTGACTTTCCTAAAGCACAAGATTGATGGCATTCAAAGCCCTCCATAACCTAGCCCTATTTTATCTTTCCAGTCTTCTTACACCTTATTCTCTCACACATACTCCTTGATCCAGTGACACTGGCTCCCTGCTGGTTTGACGAATGAGCCACTTCATCTCTTGGCTCTGGGAATTTTCTCTGTCCTCCATGCCTGGAATGCTGTCCCTCCTCATCACCTACTTGCTTCCCTGGCTTCCTTCAAGCCCCAGGTAAAATCTCACCTTCTATAGGAAACCTTTCCCAACCCCTCTTAATTCCAGTGCCTTTCCTCTGTTAATTATTTCCCAGTTCTCCTGTAGATGGCTTATTTGTGCATATTTGCTTTCTTGTTGTCTCCTTAATTAGATCTTGAGCTTCTTGACTTTTGCCCTTCTTTGTACCCTCCATGCTTAGCATTGAGGCCATTCTTTGCCTTATTTCTTCCCTAGCCTTAATGAATGGGCATTGCTCAGTCAAACTGAGACCTGGGAAAGATCTTAATTTAAAAAGACCAAGGTCTCCCACTGCATGCAGGGCCATCTGCAGTTGTCCTGATCTTTATCTTGCCACTGGACCTAGACGGCTCTGAAGGAGAGAGTGAGGCTAGTGACTTTGCATAGCCCTTCCTCCCTTCAGTCCAATTCACTTGCAAGTCATGGCATCACCTTCTTGATGCCATGGTCCTCTTCGAAAGTGAATGTCAAACAGCAACAGCTTAACATAGTGCTTCAAACATAGTAGACATTTAATAAATGTTTATTGCCTGACTGAGTTTAAAGAACAACACATAATTCAATTTGGTTAGAATGTAGGGTGCAGGCAAGGTAGTAAGGTGCAATAAACTTGAAATAGTAGAATGGAGGAGCCAGATTTTGAAGAACTTTAAATGCTAAGCTGAGTAGTTTGTATTTTAGCCTACAAAAATAGGAAGCCACTGAAACTTCTTGAGTAGGGAAGTGACATGGTTAATTAAACTAGAGGATTTTTTTGGCAGCCAAGTGGAAGATGGAGTGAAGAAGGGAGAGACATGGGAAACATGGGACTAATTAAGAGTTTCTTGCAATAGGCTAGGTGAAAAATAATGAAAACCAGAACTAGGGGCAGAAAAAAAATGCTAAAGGCCAGAACTAGGGGAGGGGTGGAGAAGAAGAGACAGCTAAAAGATACATTGGGGAGGTGGTAAAATCAATAAGACTTAGTAACTGATTGAATATGGAGAATGAGTGTCAGGGAAGAGTCCAGGGTTATGAATCTGGGTGATTGGAGCCTAAGTGAGGGGTGGTACCCTCAATAGAAAGAGGGAGATTTGTGAGAAAGGTGGATCTGAGGGAAGGGGATAATGAGTTTCATTTTGGACAAGTTGAGCTTAAAATGCCCATGGGACCTTTAGGTAGAGATGTCTAAGAAGCAGTTGGTGAGGTGGTGCTGGTGCTCAAGATATAAATTCAGGCTAGATATCGAGACCTGGGGAATCACTGCTGCTGCCTCCTCCCTCGTTGGTGAGTTTCTGCTCAGGACCCACATTTCATGAAGTGCTTATTTCTCTCTGAGATCCATCCTGACTCTCCAGATTTTCCACCTCCCGTTCCCACTCCCACAAGTTTCCTGTTATATTCTTTTATGTATTATCTTCCCCCCATTAGAGTATAAGCTCCATGAGGACATATTATAGTTCCAGCATTAAACACAGTGCCAGGAACATAGTAAGTTCTTCATAAATGCTGGATTCTGGCTCTGTCAACTGCATAAAGATGGTAGTTGAATCCATAGGAACTAATAAGATAACCAAGAGGAATGATATGGAGAGGCAGCTAGATGGTGCAGTGGAGAGTGTTGGGCTTGGAGTCAAGACAGCTTGAATTCAAATTCTGCTTCAGATACCTCCTGTGACCCTGGGAAGTCATTCAACCTCTTTCAGCCTCAGTTCCCTCATCTGTAAAATGGAAGTGACAATCACAGTACCTACTTCACAAGATTATTATGGAAATCGAATGAGATGACATATAAAGTGTTGGCAAACATTAAAGGACTAGAGAAATACTATGGTGGTGGTGATGGTGATGACCATGATGATGACAACAATAACAATGACAAAAGAGGGCCCTGAAGGATCTTGGTGTCTGTCCGTGGCAGGTTGTAATGCTGTAGGAAAAGAAGCTAAAGAAGCATCAGTAAGACAAGCAGGAGGAGAATCAGGAAGGAGAGTGTCACCACAACCCAAGGAAGAAAAAATAACCAAGAGGAGAAGAATGTCAACAGCATCAAGTGCTTCAGAGAGGACAAGAAGGAGAAAGGACTGAGAATGGGTCATTAGATTCAGTAAGAGATCACTAGCAACCTTGGGGAGAGAAGTTTCAGCCAAGTGGTCTGGTGGGAAGCCAGATTGGAAAGGGCTTGAAAACTGAGTGGCAGGAGAAGAAATTGAGGCAATGAGGATAGATTACTTTTTTTTTTCCTCTAGGATTTTGACTATGAAAGGGAGGAAAGATATAAGATGATAAGGTGAGAGAGGATGACCAGGCCAAGTGAAGGCTTTTTAAATTTCTTTTTTTTTTTTTAAAGATGGAGGAGACCTAGGCATGTTTGTAGGTTGCACGGAAGGAAACAGTAGGGGCAACTGGGTGTCACAGTGGATAGAGCATTGGCCCTAGGGTCGGGGCTTCTGAGTTCAGATTTTTACTAGCTGTGTGACCCTGAGCAAGTCACTTAACTTTGTTTGCCTTACCTAAATAAATAAATAGGAAGGAAACAGTAAGTAGAGAGAGATTGGCTAGGAGGATGATTGAGGGAGTTCCATCTCTATTCCTTGACCCCTTCCACCCTTCTCTTTTTTCTTCTTCCTCCTTGCCCCAATTTCCCTCCCATATCTTAGTTCTGCCTCTGGACTAGCTTTGTGCCTCAATCTTTCATAAGACTGAATGGGTCCAGGGGCAGCTAGGTGGTGCAGTTAGGAGGACCTGAGTTCAAATCCTGCCTCAGACACTTGACACTTAACTAGCTTGGCGACCCTGGGCAAGTCACTTAACCTTGATTGCCTTACCAAAAACCAAAGCAAAACAAACAAAAAAAAGACTGAATGGGTCCCAATTCTGTGCTTTAAAAAAAAGTGCTTCCTCTGAAGTCTTGATTTTAAAGAATTGAGTCCTTCCTCTTGTGAGAAAGGTGGATTGTGGGTACACAGTGAGGCATATGTTGTTGGACATGGCCAGTGGGTTGTTTTGTTTTGTTGAACTGTACACCTTTTTCATAAGGGAGGTTTTTGTTGGGGGTGAGGGGTTGGGGAAAATTATTGGGAAGTGTCAGTGATGTTTTTTAAAAGCATCAATAAAATATCAATTTAAAGAATTTTGAGATGGGCTGGGGCAGCTTAACACTTTTGTGACCTTTTATCAACCCCTGGCCTCTTGCCTCTAAATTTACCTCACCCTTCCAGTTCTTTCGCATGTCTCTGTCATTTGTCTCTGAACTTGGATACCTGGTGTTGTTCCCCAGATAGATCAGCCAACTGACCAAACAGCCTTCACGCACAAAGAGTTTCTGTGACTCTTGTTCCATCATGTGCAACTTAGGGATTGCGGTAATGACACATGCTTTGCTGGGGATAATTGCAGAGCTGGCAACCTGGCCCTGGGCAGAATCTCTGCAAGGCTAATGAGCAGCTTACTCCTTAAGCCCCTGAAGTCACTAGTTTGTTCCTGTTGTCCAGGAAGCCATAGTAACTCGTGCCTCAGAGGCAGCTCAGCACAATGGAAACAGCTCTGGGTTTGCATTCAGACCCGAATGTGAGTCCTGCTTCTTTCTACCACTTAGCAGATATCCAGCTCTGGGCAGATCGCTTACCCTCTCTGGGTTCCACCTTCCTGTTCTGTAAAACAGAGGTAGTGAGACTTACCTGAATGGGCATCAAATGAAGTCTTTTGTATCCATAAACTTCTATGTTGATGTAAAGCGGTGTTACCATTCAGTAAGCCAAGTTCCCTTCATTGAGCGGGGAGGCTGGAGTAGATAATCTCCAAAGTTCCTTTCAGTTTTAAAATAATTGATCTTCCTAAAGCACAGGATGTCCTATCCCTTACCTCATTCCCTATTCAGTAGACTTTATTGGCCCATAACCTCCAAGATCAAATAGAATAACCTCTGTTTGGCTTTTAAAATCCTTTATAACCAGGTCCTTCTTACCTTTCCAGCCTCCTTCCACTTTCCTCTCCTCCATGTATTCTTGGACCCAATGACACTGGCCTCCTTGCTGCTTCTGGAATGAGACACTCCATCTCCCAACTGTCTGCATTTTTTATTGCCTGTCACCCATGTCTACAGTTTTCTCCTTCCTCATATTCATCTCTTGGTTTCCCTGGCTTGCACCCTGTGCGAGAAGCCTTTGAAATCATCTCCAATTTAGCCTATAGCCTATTTGTACATAGTTGTGTGAGGGCAGGGAGTGTTTTTCACCTTTCTTTTCCTCTTGTATCTCCTGCCCTTAGCACAGTGCCTGGCACATAGTAGGTGCTTCATAAATACTTGCTGACTTGTTGCCTAGATTGATCCTGAAGTTCTGTGATTCACTGTGGCAGGTTACCTTTGCACAGGCTGCCTCAATGTGTAAGATGCAGTCCCTCTTCATTTCTGTCTCATAGAATCATAGGTTCCAAGATCTAGAGCTGGAGATTTAGACATTTACCTTGCCTTTCTACTTACTTCCCTTTGGTAGGTTCACATCTGTGAGCCTTCTCTGAACCAGGAAGCCTGGTTGACATATTCTGAGTTCATCGATAGAAGGGAGGGGTAGGGTGGGAGAACAGGATGTTTTCTTGGGTATTAGAATTTGACTGATTGAATGACACGAGGGCTTTCCCAATGATCCCTTACCTTTAATGTCCCAAGGAAGTGCTTGACTCAAGCCACTACAGGAAGTGTCCTAACTTTAAAATATTAAAAGAATGTATTATGCTGGGCTTAATAGTAAAGTTAAAAATAATGAGTGTGAATGTTATTCTCCTTTCTGCTTTTCTCCCCTCCCCAAATAAACATCTCTTCTCTCTGTTATCATAGAATCTCAAAAATGTAGGCAGAGGTTAAATGATTTGCCCAGGCTCACATAGCTGCTGACTGTCTGAGGATAGGTTTGAGCTCGGGTCTTCCTGACTCCAGGTCCAGAGCTCTGTCTGCTGTGTCACCAGGCTGCATCCCCAGTGTTCATCCAGCCATAGCTTGAACACCTTTTAGTGAGAGGAAGGGAGGCAGATCTAGGTTTGATGTTGTAAGGGGTAAACCAAGTTCCTAACAGAACTTTCCCCAAGTGAAATGGGCTGCCTTTGGAGCTGATGGGCTCCCCTTCACTGGAGGCCTTTAAGCAGAGACTAGACAATCACTCCTAGAAAGGATTCCTGTTTTCTTTGGTTGGACTAGGTGGCCTCTGGGAATCTTTGGGTCTCTTGAGATTCGCTGGGAACTTCCTGTCTCATGAAGCGCCCTGTCCTTTTATTGAACAGCTCTGGTTCTTCCAGAGTTGTTCCTCATACTGAGCTGAAATATGCCTTCCTGTAATTTCTGCCCATTGGTTAGGCCTGTTGTGCCCCCTGGATCCATGCAGAACAAATGTGTTGCTTCTTCCACATTGGGATAGGAATAGGGATAGGGCATAGAGGGACTGGACTCATGTCTTCATTGTTATAGAGAACTCCCAAGTGAGGAAACTCCCTCTACCAATAGAGGTTTGTATCTCCTCTGCCAATTATGCTCTTAGAGAGTTGCTTAGGGCACCGAGAAAGTTTAGAGACTTGCCCAGAGTCACATAGCCAGTATGTATTTGAGGTGGGATGGGAATTTAGGTTTTCTTGACTCCAAGGCCATCTTTCTTACTCTGGGAATGTGGGCCAAGCTGCCTGTGTTCCACATGATAGCCCTTCCAATAGTCAAGTGAGGTAAACTCACCTTCTGCCAGGTGAGAGATGAGATGTGGTCACTCAAGGTATCAAGTGGTTCTGGAAGAAAGACCAAGAGCTGGTGAAGGAGTCAAAAAGCAAGAGAAGTGAGTGATATGTAGTGCTTGGGAGGAGGGATGTAAAGATACATTTCTGAAATGCTGATGGGGATGGTTTCACATTTCATTTAGCCCTTCACCTGGCAGAGTGCTTTAAAATTTAACACCCCATTTGAGCAAATCTTTTGGAGGAGGATGCTAAGCAATGGTGGGGTTAGGTGACCACAGCGGATCAGATGACGAGGTGATGAACCTTTAGCTGCCTTAGATTCCAAGGCTCCTGATTCCTAGGTACTTTGAAAGGTTTCTCATGGACCATCAGTGTTTTGGGAGATCTTTGAGTCATTCCTCAGGGGAAAAAAAATGCCATTTCTCCTCTACATCTTTAAAACTTGCAAATGGATCAGAGGATTATTGGAGCAAGGCAATGGGCAAGGCATTTTCTGAAGGCCTGTGCCCAGGATTCAGCCCTTCTTCTGATCCCAGCCCTGTAGCAAAGGGAGCATGCCACCCTCCCACCACCCTACCAGACCCCTCTGTCAGTGAGCAACGATGCAGTAACTCTCTGCTTGAGGGGAAAAAAAATTCCTCTGACCCCCAACATCAGGAAAAAAGGGCCCAGTACAGCCAAGGAGTAAACTCTGGCCTCATCTTAGACCGAGGTGTCACTCTGACAGGGGAAGGAATCTGACCCAGGAGGCAGCAATTCGAGACTGACCCCTAAGGCATCTTAGCACCTCGCTTGGCCCTTCACTGACAGTGGAATCACTGAGGCAGGTAGTGGAAAGATGACCAAATTGTAGATGATAGGATTGTAGGAGAAGAGCCAGAAAGGACCTCAGAAGGCATCTAGTCCAATCTTCTTTTTTTACATTTGGGAAAACTAAGGCCCAGAGAAGTAAAGTGACTTGTCCAAGGTCACATAGCTTGGTGTGTGACCAAGTAAAATCAGATGACCTGGGTTTGAATCTGGACTTTTCCATGTACTAGCTGTGTGATCTTGGATAAGTCACTTCTCAGAACCTCATTTTCCCCATCTCTTAAAGGAAGGTTTTGGCCTAAATGATCTAAGATCTTTTCTTTCTTTTTTTTTTTTAGGCAATTGGGGTTAAGTGACTTGCCCAAGGTCACACAGCTAGTGTCAAGTGTTTGGTCTGAGGCCGGATTTGAACTTGGGTCCTCCTGACTTCAGGGCTGGTGCTCTATCTACTGCTCCACCTAGCTACCCCCTGTAAAATCTTTTCTAGCAATTCTGATGATTCTGCAGAAGTCCTATGTTCAAGTGTAGGAAAGCCTGAAAGAGCTACAATGTTATTAGCATTTGCCTATGGACCCTTTCGGGGGATTCATTATAACTTTTGCTTTCCTCTTGGTAGTCTGTCTGTTTCTTCTTGCCTGCTCCCTCTCCTTTCTTATTACCTACTCCAGGTGGCATGGTCTGTAAAATGGGGACAGTGAGAGCTAGGATACCTGAAAGCCTGGGGCTAGTCCGAGTACCTTTTGGAGTCTCTAATCAGTAAAATAGAAAATTGTATTCCGTAGGGTAGGATTATAAGACCCTAGGATTTAAAGCTGGAAGGGGCCTGAGAGATGATCTGGTCCAGTCCCTTTTTACAGAAGAAGAAACTGAGACTTGGAGAGAGAAGCAGCCTGCCCGGGGTCCTATCAATAATAAGTAACAGAGCTGGTGGAGGGTAAAGCTCGTGCTCAGTGCTCCAGGTGACCTGAATTCAAATCCCAGCTCTGCTGCTCACTACCTGCACAACCCTGGGCAAATCAGCTTACCTCTCTAGACCTCAGCTTCCTTCTCTGTAAAATAAGGAAGGGGTTTGACGTGGATGACGTCTGAGGCCTCTTCAAAGTCTAAATCGAGATTCCTCTAAGCCTTTACCAAATTATGGATGATGATGATAAGAAAAAGAACAGTTGACATTGATAGAACATTTTAAGGTTTACAAAGCACTGATCCTCAGCACCACCTGAGTGGTTTACAGGTATCCATATTTTTCTGAAGGGCAAAGAGGTTGTGACTTACCTGTGTCAAAAAGTAGGGATTCAAACCCAAGTCTTGCCTGACTCTGAGTTCAGTATTCTTTGTACTCCACTAAGGTTGTTGTGTTTGTCCTTCGTTCTTGAAGAGGACCATGACATCAGGGAGTTGATGACATGACTTGCAATTGACTCTGATTTGAGTGAGGGAGGGCTGTGCAAGGTCACCAGCCTCACTTTTTCCTCCAGAGCCATCTGGGTACAGTGGTGAGATATAGATCAGGACGACTGGAGAGGACCCTGGATGCAATGGGAGACCTTGGCCTTTTTAAGCTAAGGTCTTCTCAAGTTCTCACTTTAAGTGAGGCAACAGCCATTCAGTGAATGGACCTCTAAGGAGTGAGTTAAGGGATGGCCTTTTTAATTTAAAAAAAAAAGGTGGTCTCTGGGCCATATATATCAGTTTAAGTAACTTAAAAACAACACAACAACAAAAAACAGCTTATAAAATACCAGTTGTTAGAGGAAAGCAAATATTGGGGCACAAAGATTTGTTTGGTTGACTTTCCATAAATATCAGCTGACTTGTTTGAGGAAGCGCAAAGCATCAGCCATTTTCCTCGGCTACAAGAGTTGGAGTTCTGGCATAGGTGGTAACCTGGGCATCTTCTGCCCTGTCTCCTCAGTACAATGACATCTTCCCTGTCACATCAAGCTGAAATGTAACCAATGCCCTTCCCTGTGAAGTGAGAGGCATAGCCACTGTATGGAGGTGGTGAACATAACAGGAGGGTTTAGCCTATGGCTCCCCATTGGACTAAGAAACCCTTTATAAAGGAAAGGCTGGCTTACAGCCTGGCATTGCCCTAGTGGGAGAGAGCAGGACTCCTTAGAACCATAGACTAATCTTGACCTAGGAGGAAGATCATCTAATCCAACATGACCATTTTAGAGAAGCAGGCTCCAAGTGAAGGGACTTGCCCAGAATCACTCAACTAAGTAGCAGCAGATCTGGGGCTAAAATCTAGGTCTTCTAACAATCAGTCCAGTAACTTTTCAGTTCTACCATGTTGCTTCTTGGTATCAAATAGAAAAGGTTGGGGGGTTTTTTAGGGTTACATATGGTAGTTGTACAACTTTAAAAAGTTATATAAGCCTTTATTATAGTTCCCTCCCATTGAGCAATTTTTAAAAAGAGAAATTTTAAAAAAAAACTAGGCCTTTATGTCTGGGGGAATATAAAGATAGAATCATATCATAGAAGATAGAATCCCTGGCCTCAATGGGCTTATAGTCTTGGTGTTTCCATAAGGCCCACATATGAAATAATTAGCTAACAATACAGAATTAGAGAATAATAGAGGACAACTACGATTGAGAGTCAGCTTCACAGCATAGGCTATGTGTTGGATTGGGAAAAGGTTGGTATGGGTCCAGAGCAGTCAAGGAAGGTTTCCTGAAGGGGGTGGGACTTGAAATTGAAAGGAAAAACAGGAATACCATTGAGGCACTGGTGAGGCCCCACCCTGCTCTCCATCCCAAAGTGAATCTTGATATTGCTGGGCTCTGTGCAATAAATCCAACCCAAAGACTCTCAGCATGGGGAAAAGGAGGAGGCTGGAGGCGGCCAGCAGCCAGCTTGACTGAGGGTGAGGGGCGGGAGGGAGTTTTGTTATTTGAATAAACTTTCCTTCCCATATGCATAAAGTCACTCTGTTTGTGCCCACATTCCAGAACTGAGGATTGAGTTTCCTGCTGGCAAAACAATCCAGAAGTTGGAGTTAGTGTTCAGGCAGGCCAGGGATAGATGGAGAAGCTCAGACTTTGGGATTTTGGGGTGGGAGGAGAGAACTGCTAATCACAACTGCTGGGCTTCTCCAACTCCAAAGAGGATAAGGTAGCATTGGGGCTTTCTAGCAGCCAGGCTTGGAGCTTCCATCAGGAGAAACTAGGGTACCCAGAATACTACTCAGACTCAAGAAAGAGCCAGGGTTGCATTGGGATTTGTGGGAGAAATGGGAGGGAGAAGCCTGCCCGCAAATCCTCAAGAGAGGAGGTTGGGAAGAAATCTGGTTCAGGACCCAGAGAATATGGCTGGGCCTGCTCTTTTCCTGTAAGCATGAGTGAGATGCTAACCTGCCAGTGACATCAAGGATGCCCAGAGGGAGATGGATGGGACTCTGCTAATGAAGCTCAGGTGGTTTGGGTAACTTTATTTAAAAGAGAAAGAGAGGGGGGTGGGGGAGAGGGAAGAAAGAGAGAGAAAACTGTTTAAAAAAACCCCCCAAAACCTTTTGTACTCTATCAGTCAATCAACAGGCATTTATTAAGTATATCCTGTAAGCCAGGCACTGTGCTACTCACTGGAGATACCTTGAAAAAGCAAAAATAATCTCCGACCTCAAGGAGATTACATTCTAATGAGGGAGACAACATATACATAAACTTGTGGCACAGATGTTAGAGTGCTGGCCTAGAGTCAGGAAGACTCATCTTCTGAGTTCAAATCTGGCCTCAGACACTTACTAGCTGTGTGACCCTGGGCAAGTCACTTAACCCTGTTTGCTCCGGTTTCCTGTAAATGAGCTGGAGAAGGGCATGGCAAACCACTGCAGTGTCTTTGCCAGGAAAACCCCAAATGGGGTTACTGAGAGTTAGACAGGACTGGAACAACCAAACAACAGCAAAGCTGGAAAGTGGCACGAGAGGGGAAAGGCTGTGGTGGCTGGGGGAAGCTAGAAAGGTCTCATGGCGTAGGTGGCATTTAAAGGAGTCTTCAGGGAAGCCAGGGATCCTTGGAGGTGTGGAGGTTAGGAGGATGAGCTTTCTAAGTACAGGAGACAGCCAGTACAAAGACACAGAGATAGGGGGTGAAATATTGTGTGTGAGGAACAGCATGTAGGCCCATACATAGACTGTGGGGAAAACTGTGTTAAAATCATGAAAAGATAGGAAGGGGCCACGTAGTGAAGAGCTTTAAATAGTAAACAGAGGAATCTATATTTGGTCCTAGAGCTAATAGAAAGCCACTGGAGTCTATAGTGGTGGGGGGAGGGGTGTTCCGTTTATTAGTGGTCCCTCTTGGCAGGATCTCATGCCTGGAGCTTTCCCCAGGGTAAAGTGAATTAAGATGATAAACCCAGGTGCCAAACTCCACAGAGCTTCCCCACTGCTGTGGGGACCAAACAGCACTCAAGGCCACAGCAGATAGCGGAAGAGGTGGTGCCAGCCAGCCGACGTCTAAAACCCAACTGAAAAAAGGACCAGAGGAACAGAAATAGATTTGATCAGCACGCAGAATCCCCTGTATTGACAGCAGCGTTTCCCTGGTAGCAATGTCTTCTCTCTAGTTTCCCCAAGGCCTCCTGCCTCCCTTTTTGAAGCTTTTCTCTTCAAGGCTGCCTTAGATGTGCACAATAACCTTATTTCATCTGTATACAAATATAATTTGTTTTAGCTGCATAGGCTCCCCAAATGGCCTTGCATAAGAGGGGTGGGGGCAAGACGCTTAAAGGTCTGTGTTTCCTCTAAATCACTGGAAGCTTGGCTTCTCTTTTCACCTTGTTCCCGTGTGAGGCAGCTATGTATGAACTCAGTCAGATGGTTCCTCCCTTCCCCTCCCAACCCAGGTATCCAGGTATCCACTTATTTTTTTTCAAGCTTCCTTGAAAGAAGGGAGTGACAGTGGTCTCAATCCTTGGAGATTCTACCTGAGATTTGTCCATTTATCTTTAGGACAGGGGTGGAGGTGGAAGAGGTGTCTCACCCTGCCAAGTCTCCTCCTTAGTCACTGGCTCCCCTTCTCGAGAAAGAAGGAGGTGGTGGTGGTGGTGGTGTTGGTGACTATATATGTGAATGGATGGGGACCTGGATAATCCACACACTGGATCATCAGCCCCTGAATAATTAAGAGTTAGTCACTTGAATGATTTTGGTGGCTTTTTAACATTCTGGTTGATCTCTCTCCATTTCCTCTTTCTGTGTAACCTTTGAGGAAAGTAGGAAAAGAAGGGACATGTGAGCACATGGGAAGGGTACAAAAATTAGAAACCAAGATCTCTGGTCACCAGGTGACACTTTTCATGATATATGGTGCTAGGTGAAAGCTTTTGTGTCACTCATTGAGTGATGGGAAATCTGATTATCAAAGCTGTCCTTTGTTCAGCCCCCTTTCCAGGTCGTGTCTTCTGATACTAAATGCATCACCAGAAACGTTGGTGAGCACCTGCACAGCAGAGAGAGATGTACACCATTTCACCCTTGTGTGATGTAAAAGTCACAGGACTTGTCACTAACAGCATCCCCTTATTTGTTGTGGAGATTAGGTTACAGCTGGTGGGGAGGAGGGGTGCCTTGTGGAGGGTGTTCTGAAACTATCTTGGATGTCGAGGGGATCCTTCTGGGAGAAATGGTCAGTTGCCTGGTGTTCTTTGCTGCTCAGCTCTTTTCTCAGCCTCAGGCCTTTTGGTCTTCTCTGAGCTCTGGAGGTTGAGGGTTCCAATTCCAAATCAGGTGTCATACTTAGCACGAGGCACCTACCTCTGTCTGCAGTGCAGGTGAGTGAGCAGTGGGGAGGGATGAGGAGGCTGCTATTGCACTGCCCTGGTGTATAATTGTTCTGTGGAAGTTAACCAGGCAGTAATTGGAGACTCCTGTGGGAATCACCAAGCAACAAAACAAGTATTTTGTTTGAGTGCCCAATCTCAGAGGCTCTGGCATTGTTCTAGGCATAATGGGGCATACCAGACAAGCACATGATTTATAAATCCATAGCTTAGATAATAATAGCTAGCATTTAGATAGCACTTTAAGGTTCGCAAAATGCTTTACAAATATCATCTTGATTGATCCTCACAACAACCCTGGGAGGTAGGTGTTACTATTATCCCCATTTTATAGATGAGGAAACAGGCAGGTAGTGAAGTGACTTGCCAAAGGTCACACAGCTAGCAAGAAGCCAGCTCTAAATTCAGATGTTCCTGACTCCAGGTCCAGCACTCTATCCGTTGAGCCACCAGGCTACCTAAGCCTTGAAGTAACTGAGATGAAGAAACTGAGGCCCACAGAAGTTAAATGCCTTGGCCAAGGTCACCCAGCTAATCAGTAGCAGAATTGCACAATGCCTGGCACATAGTAGGTGCTTAATAAGTGTTTATTGATTGATTGAATGAATTCAAGTTTCCTGTTTTCTGGTTCATTGTTCATTCTTTCCATTATGATAGTTGGCATTTATATAATGCTTTAATGTTTGTAAAACACTTTATTTCGTGTCTCAGTATGGCAGTTCTGGCTTCACTGAGATGCCTTGCCTCTATGATCTAACAGTTGTAAGGAGGTAAAGAGAGGGCTGGACAGACCTGCAGGTAGACCTATGAAGCAGTGACAGGTGTAGTTTGCAGTGAAGGAGGCAGCCACGGCCAGGCTCTGGCTGATAGCAGTGGAGTTGCAGTAACATTTTGTATATTCAGGTCATTCTGTGACCTCCAAATAGGAGGGCTGCTCGTAGTCACAAAGAGAGACTCACTATTTCCCAGTCACCAGGGGGCTATTTAGCTCCTATTTTTTCTCTCTAGTTGTTTGTTTTTTTTCTGGGCCAGGAAGATAAGATGGAATGTAAAGGATGGTTTCCACGTGAAGGACTGAGACTCATCTTTTTCTTGCTAATGGCACCTCCATTATTTCTTTGGTTTCTGGCCCTAGGTCCTCCTGGTGGGGCAGTGTTGTTTGGCCAGAATGCAGAGAACAGCATTAGGAGGAGGGGAAGGGAGTTTGGAGTACTGTGGCCATTCTGGGACTCCTGAACAGCTGCTTCTAAGGCCTGGCTGTATAACAGGCTGAATGCTCCTATGGTTTGAGACCCAACAGCAATGTGGGAGGTAGAGCTTCTTGGGAAGTGCTGCAGAGGTAGGAGCCCGCTAGGCTAGTGCCAATACCATACCATTCCATCTCTACCCTCAAGCATCTCCCAGTATAGTTGTGAGGAGGCAGAGCTGAGTAGGATAGTGGTGCACTAAGGACATTGGCTTGGGGGTTAGCAGATATCCGTTGTAGTCCTGACTCTTTCACTAACTTGCTGTATGACTTTAGTTAAGTGTTTTTCCTCTCTGAGCCTCAAGTTCTCTCTGTCTCTCTCTGTCTCTCTCTCTTTCTCTCTCTTTCTCTCCCCCTCCCTCCCTTCTATCACCCTCCACTTTTGTGGTCTCATTTTATTGGTGTCAGACTTAGTATGGACACCCAATCAACTTTGGCCCTACTGCCACTCAGAACTCCTGAATCCAAACAATCCACCAACCTCAGAGTCCCCCAGTAGCAGGGTTTACAAACATACATCACTACACCTGTCCAGTTTCTTCATCTCTAAAATAAACTACGTGATCTCCAGGTTTCCCTCCAGCACTAACATCCTATAGGTCTGTGACTCTCTGGTTAGTGTCTCCAGTGAGGTGAAAGACAAGAGGTAGCTTAGAGGACCCAGGATTGAATCCTGCCTCTTTAAATTACTTCCCATGTGACCTTGGGCAAGGCTCTTCTCTTCTAACCTATGAAACAAGATTGTCATATGCTAAGATTCCTTCATTCACTAATTCATTCGGTGGACTTAAGGCACAGTGTTGGGTGGTAGGGGCATAGCGTGGTAAGGTAGGATGAGCACTGACTCTGAGGTCAAAGCACCTGGGTTCCTATATCGGCTCTGATGATTATTACCTGTGTGACCCCATGCAAGTCATTTAACTACCCTTGGCCCTAATTTCCTCATCTATAAAATGAGGGAGTTGAACTAGATGGCCTCCGAGGTCCCTTCCAGTTCTAGAGACAAAAAATGAAGAAGTCCCTGCCCTCAAGGAGCTTACATTCTGTTGGAATGTAATTTAGATTTGGAAGTGACCTGAGAGACAATCTGTAGTTCAGCCTGTCCAAGGACCAGCCTGATTTGGAGTAAGGGAAAACAGAGTAATAGCAGAAACCCCAGGTACAGGTTTGTATTCATCCCCTGATCAGAATGAGGAATGCCTTTTAAAGCAGCAGACTCGAAATTCCTCCTGACCTACAAAGAGCAGGGTAGGTGTCACAGGTCTTGCGGCAGGGAGTGTTTGGGTAGATGCTTTAGATGGCAGTAGGTGGTAGAGGCTCTGTCTGGGTCAGTGTGCCTGGGAGGCCTTAGCCTGCTCTGGAGTTGACACCCTCTTAGCCTGGGCCCATCTGGGGGTCTGCCCATCTCTTCTTCAATGTCATGGTGCTTGAGGACTCCATAGAGGGCAGGAAAAGATAACTCTTTGGCTCCAGATCATAGGTATGGTTAGCTGGATTTCTGGGGGCCGTCGGCTGGGAATTGGGGGAGGGGGCTCAGAGGAATGGACCGAAGTGGAGAGGCTGAGAGAGCTTTTGTTTCACTGTTTGTTTTAAGATGGGAATCAACTTCCTGCCATTCAAGAGTCCTCAGAGGTATAAACTGAATGGGCAGGATGTGGGGCAGCAGCGGCCTGTCCTCTCTCAGCTCTGCCATCCCCACTTGTTTATGCCTTTTTTGGCATTTTCCCTAGATCTTCTACTTCAGTTGCTTCCCTTCCCTTTCCCTCCCACCTCTAGGAACACTCAGTTAGGGGACCTGTTGTTGCTGGGTGAGCCTTAGTTAAATATTTGCCAAACAAAGAATAACGTTAATAGCTTCAAGAAATCCCTGCTGCTTCCACCTGTGGTGGTGGGTGCAGGTAGGATCTCTTCTCCTTGCCCCCCCCAATAAAACCCCCAAAAACTGTTTAGAGAAGGATCATCCCCAGACATGGTGGCCCTCCTCCTCTTAGCATGAGCAGACACGCTGTTGACAGGGGAGGGGACCCAGAAACATATTAGGTGGACAACTTGGAATTGAAAATCTCATTCAGATCATCAAGAACAGACTCTAGTTTTCCAGTTTTCATAGAACTTCCA
This sequence comes from Phascolarctos cinereus, assembly GCF_003287225.1. Lineage (NCBI taxonomy): Eukaryota > Metazoa > Chordata > Mammalia > Diprotodontia > Phascolarctidae > Phascolarctos > Phascolarctos cinereus. The sequence continues at coordinate 269,121,135 of NW_027555625.1, forward strand.
TTGAGATTCCATCACAATTTCAGTGGTCTCAGCCATGTTCCCCCAATGTTTCCTATCTTCCAGTTTTTCTTACTGTGGTCTCTCCTCTCTCTGCCCATCCCTTATCATCTCAATCTCCATTGATGTCTGAGTCTAACCCAGAACCAAGGCAAAAGCAGGTAACGGGGGTGTAGAAAGAGCTAAGGTGGGTAAGATCCAGACCAAAGGTATCCATGAAAGCCAAGCATCAGGCTGGAACAGTGAGTTAAAGTAAGATGTATATGTATGTATGTATGTATGTATGTATATATATATATATATATATGTATGATGGTTCAGAGACAAGAGGCCCTTGAAACTATCACAAAGTCTGCCTCAGACAGGAAGCCTCTTGGATTCTTCCTCCTGGAACAGAAACCAGCGTCCAAAGTGTGACCAGCCCAAGGCTTTGGATGTTCCCATGAAAATTAAGCAAAGAGAGGCAGAGAAAAGATCCTAAATCGACTTTAAGCCCCACTGTCTGATTTCCATGGCTGAATATATCTATCTCTGAAGTGTTGAGTTACTTGTTGGTAAATGCTGGAAAAATTCCTCTTGTGGAAGGCGTGGAGGGTGGGGAAGTGGGGGTGGGGGAGGCTCAGCTTATTCCACAGCATCAGCATGGTTATCTGAGTGTTTATTAACAATCAGCTCTTTAGTTCCACATATTTTTAGGCTTGTTACTGGGAGATTGGGTTTCTCGAGTTGAGCTCCCATGGCTTATCATAAGATACTTAAAAAAACATCACCTTAAATTGCAGGGGTGTTTACTTGTCAGAGTTCCCACAGGTAAATGATCTGAAGCCCTGGCAGCTGAGCCTGAATCTAATTTTTTTTTAAATTCTCTTTTTTCCCCAATTTTTAAACATTTTTATTTAAAGTTTTGAGTTCCAAATTCTATCTTTCCCTTCCTCCTTCCTCTTCCTGAGACAGTAAACAATCAGATATAGTTTATACATGTACAATTATGTAAAACATTTCTATATTAATCATTTTGTATAAGACGACTCAAATAAGAAATGTGTGTGCCTCTAACTGGTTCTGTGACCCTTGGGCCAGTCACTTCTCAACTCTGAGCTTTGGTGTCCTCATCTGTAAAAAGAGAGACTGACAGATCTCTACATTTCCATTCAGTTCTGAATTCTGTGTTCTTAGCTCCTGTCTTGAGCTGTTACTTTATGACTGGAGAGCTCAACTCTGCCTTGTAGGAAGTCTGCTTCCTCCTAATCTTACCCCTGCCCCATAGCACTCCCTGGGGAAAAAAAAATCCTTTGTAGATAGAAACTTATGGTGCTGCATGGAAATTGGCAGAGATGTAATAATATCAGGCCTCCCACTTGTTTTGTCTCTTAAATGCTCACCCCCGGTTGTGTGTGAGATAAAGCATAGGCTGCACTTTCAGGAACCTCTGAGGATCTGTTCTAGACCTTGGGAACGTAGAAGTCCATAAACACTGATATTGCTGCAGGGGGTGTGCTGAAGCTAGTTCCTGCATCCCTGGGGAGCCCATTGTTCAATTTTCAGTGTGAGCATTTGTAATTTGGAAATAAGCAAAGGATACAAATTGGGACTTTATCGTTTTGCTGATTATCTAGACTTGAGAAAGTGATGGAGAAAATATTAATAATGCAAATTAGATTTAAAAGTGAGTTGGTTGTTAAATTTTTTTTTGGCAGGGAGGCAATTGGGATTAAGTGACTTGCCCACAGCCACATAGCTAGTAAGTATCTGAGGCTGGATTTGAACTCAGGTCCTCCTGACTCTAGAGCTGGTGCTCTATCAGTTGCATCGCTCAGTTTCTTCTGAAAACTGCCAGTTCAGCTATTTATAGTCATATGAAAAAATGCTCTAAATCACTATTGATTAGAGAAATGCAAATCAAAACAACTCTGAGGTACCACATCATACCTATCAGATTGGCCAAGATGACAAAACAAGAAAATGATAAATGTTGGAGAAGATGTGGGAAAATTGGAACACTAATGCATTGTTGGTGGAATTGTGAACTACTCCAACATTCTGGAGAGCAATTTGGAACTATACCTAAAGGGCTATAAAACTGTGCATACCCTCTGACCCAGTGATAGTACTTCTAGGTTTGTATCCCAAAGTGATCATAAAAATGGGAAAAGGACCCACATGTACGAAAATATTTATAGCAGTTCTTTTTGTGGTGGCCAAGAATTGGAAATTGAGGGGATGCCCATCAATTGGGGAATGGCTGAACAAGTTGTGGTATATGAATGTAATACTACTGTTCCATAAGAAATGATGAGCAGGCGGACTTCAGAAAAACTTGAAAAGACATGAACTGATGCTGAGTGAAGTGAGCAGAACCAGGAGGACATTGTTTACAGTAACAGCAACATGGTAAGATGACCCACTGTGATAGATTTAGCTCTTCTCAGCAATGCAAGGATCTAAGAAAATTCCAAAAGACTCATGATGGAAAATGCTGTCCTCATCCAGAGAAAAAACTATGGAGTCTGAATGCAGATCGAAGCATAAGATTTTCTCTCTCTCTCTCTCTCTCTCTCTTTTGTTTCTTCTTTCTCGTGGTTTTCCCCTTTGGTTCTAATTCTTCTTTATAATGTGACTAATGTGGAAATATGCTTAATATGAATGTTTATGTATAGCCTATATCAGATTGCACATTGTTTTGGGGAGGGGAGAAGAGATAGAGAAGAAAAGTTAAAGCTCAAAATCTTATAGAAGTGAATGTTGAAAACTAAAAATTAATTAATTAATTAAAGGGAAAAAAATACCTGTTCATATGCTTTGACCATTAATCAATTGGGGAATGACTTGTGTTCTTATAAATTTGACCCAGTTCTCTACCTAGTTGAGAAATAAGGCCTTGTATCAGAGATACTTGCTATAAAAATTTTTTTCTTAGCTTTCTGCTTTCCTTCTGATCTTGGCTACAGTTGTTTTGTTTGTCTTTTTAATTTAATATAATCAGAATCATTCATTTTACATCTCGTAATGCTCTCTATCTCTTGGTCATAAATTCTTCTCTTACCTGACAGGTAAATTATTCCATACTCTCCAATTTACATATAGTACCACCCTATATGTCTAAGTCATATACCCATTTTGACCTTATTTTGGTATATGGTGTGAGATGTTGGTCTTTACCTAGTTTCTGCCAAACTGTTTTCCAATTTTTCTAGCAGTTTTTGTCAAATACTGAGTTCTTGTCCCAAAAACTTGGATCTCGGTGTTTATCAAATACTAGATTACTATGGTCATTTACTACTGTGTATTTTATACCTAACATATTCCACTGATCCACCACTCTATCTCTTAGCTAGTACCAGATTGTTTTGATGATTACTGCTTTGTAATACAGTTTGAGATCTGTTACGGGTAGGCCACCTTCCTTCACATTGTTTTTCCTTAATTCCTTTGATATTCTTGACCTTTTGTTCTTTCAGATTAACTTTGTTATTATTTTTTCTAGCTCTATAAAATAACTTTTGGTAGTTTGATTTGTATGGCACTGAATAAGTAAATTACTTTAGATGGAATTGTCATTTTTTATTACATTGGCGTGGCCTACCCATGAGCAATTAGTATTTTTCCAATTGTTGAGATCTGACTTTATTTGTGTAAAAAGTGTTTTATAATTATGTGCATATAGTTCCTGGGTTTGTCTTGGCAGGTAGACTCCCAAGTGTTTTATATTGTCTGCAGTTATTTTAAATGGAATTTCTCTATCTCTTGCTGCTGGACTTTTCTGGTAATATATAGAAATGCTGATCATGTATCCTGCAACTTTGCTGAAGTTGTTAATTATTTCAACTAATTTTTCAGTTGATTATCTAAGTATACTATAATGTTTTCTGCAAAGAGTGATAGTTCTGTTTCTTCGTTGCTTATTACAATTCCTTCAGTTTCTTTTTTTTCCTGTTATTGCTATAGCTAAAATTTCTAGTACAATATTGAATAAAAGTGGTGATAATGGGTATTCTTGCTTTACCCCTAATCTTGTTAGGAAGGCTTTTAGTTTATCGCTGTTATAGGTAATGCTTGCTAATGATTTCAGATGATACTATTTATCATTTTGAAGAAAGCTCCGTTTATTCCCCTGCATTCTAGTATTTTTAAGAGGAAAGAGTGATGTATTTTGTCAAAAATCTTTCCTGCATCTATCAAGATAATTACATGATTTTTGTTGGTTTTGTTATTTATATAGTCAATTATGCTGATAGTTTTCTCAATATTGAACCAGTCCTGCATTCCTGGTATAAATTCCACCTGTTTATATGATATGATCCTTGTGATATATTGTTGTAATCGCTTTCCTAGTATTTCATTTAAAATTTTTGCATCAATAGTCGTTAGGAAAATTGGTCTATAGTTTTTTTCTCTGTTTTTGCTCTTTCTAGTTTAGGTGTCAGCCCCATATTGGTGTCATAGAAGGAATTTAGTAGAACTCCTTCTTTGCGTATTTTTCAAATAGTTTATGTAGTACTGGAATTAATTGTTCTTTAATTGTTTGGTAGAATTCACTTGTGAATCCATCTGGTTCTGGGAATTTTTTTTTTCCTTAGGTAGCTCATTGATGGCTTGTTCAATTTCTTTTTCTAAGATTGGGTTATTTAAGTATTCTATTTCTTCTGTTAGTCTGGGCAACTTGTATTTTTATAAATATTCATCCATTTCACTTAGATTGTCAGATTTATTGGCATATAATTGGACAAAATGGCTCCTAGTAATTGCTTTAATTTCATCTTTATTGGTGGTGAATCCACCCTTTTCATTTTTGATACTGATAAATTGGTTTTCTTTTAATCAAATCATCATTGGTTTATCTATTTTATTGGGGTTTCCCCCCCATAAAACTAGTTCCTGGTTTCATTTAGGAGTTCAATAGTTTTCTTATTTTCAATTTTATTAATCTCTAGTTTGAATTTTCTGGATTTCCGATTTGGTTTTTAATTGGGGATTTTTAATTTGTTCTCTTTCTTGTTTTTTTTAGTTGCGCACCCAGTTCATTGATCAGCTTTTTCTCTATTTTATTGATGTTTAGTAAGTGTTTAGAGAAATAAAATTTCCCGTAAGTACTGCTTTGGCTGTATCCCATAAATTTTGGTATGTTTTCTCATTGTTTTCATTCTCTTTAATGAAATTATTGATTGTTTCTGATTTGTTCCCTGACCCACAGATTCTTTAGGATAAAATTATTTAGCTTCCAAGATTCTTTAGGATAAAATTATTTAGCTTCCAATTAACTTTTAATCTGTTTCCATTACCTTTTATTGAATATAATTTTTATTGCATTATGATCTGAAAAAGATGCATTTAATATTTCTGCTTTTCTGCATTTGGTTGTGAGGTTTTTTATGCCCTAATAAATGATCAGTTTTTGTGTAAGTGCTATGTACACCTGAGAAAAAGATATACTCCTTTCTATTCCTATTCAGTTTTCTCCAAAGGTCTATCCTATCTAAATTTTCTGAAATTCTATTCATCTGCTTAACTTCTTTCTTATTTATTTTATACTTAAATTTATCTAGGTCTGAAAAGGGAAAGTTGAGTTCCCTCACTAGTATAGATTAATTGTCTATCTTTTCTTATAATTGATTTAACTTTTCCTTTAAGAATTTGGATGCTATGCAATTTGCTGCATGTATGTTTAGTATTGATATTACTTGCCTATGGTGCCTTTTACCAAAATGTGGTTTCCCTGCTTATCTCTTTTAATTAAGTCTGTTTTTGCTTTTACCTTGTCTGAGATCTTGATGGCTACTCCCTTTTCTTTCTTTCTTTTTTTTTACCTCAACTGAAGCAGAATAGATTCTACTCCATGCCACTTATTTTTATTCTGTGTGTGTCTCTCTGTTTCAAGTGTGTTTCTTACCAAACAATATATTGTTTGATTTTGGTTTCTAATCCATTCTGCTATGTGCTTCCATTTAATGGGTTAGTTCATCCCATTCACATTCATAGTAATGATTACTAACTTTATTTTCCTCCATCCTATTTTTCCCTATTCATCCTTCTCTCTCTCTCTTTCTCTCTCTCTCTTGCCTCTCCATCCTCGAAAGTGTTGCTTCTGACGACAACCTCCCTTAATCTTCCCTCCCTTCTATTAGCCTTATCTCCTTCCCCTCCTACTTCCCTGTAGGATAAAATAGATTTCTATACCTTACTGAGTATATGTGTTATTTCTTCTTTGAGGCAATTCCAATGAGAATAAGGTTTAAGTATCGCCCACCACATCTCCCCCCCCAATTTCCCCCTTCACTGTAAAAGCTTTTTCTTCTGTGCCTCTTTTATGTGAGATAATTTTCCTCATTATTCCTTTCCCTTCCACCTTCTCCCAGTGTATCCCTCTTTCTCACACTTTATATTTTCATGTTATTCCATCACAGGCATCTTACACCCATGCCCTCTATGTATATTTCTTCTTACTGCCCTAATAATGATAAAGTTCTTAGGAGTTACAAGTATCATTTTCCCATCTAGGAACGTAAACAGTTTAACCTTATTGAATCCCTTATTATTTCTCTTTCATGTTTACCTTTTTATACTTCTTTTGAGTCTTGGTTTTTGAAAGTCAGATTTTCTGTTCAGTTCTAGCCTTTTCATCAGTAGCACTTGAAAGTCCTCTATTTCATTAAGTGTCCATTTTCTCCTCAGAAGAATTATACACAGTTTTGCTGGGTAGGTTATTTTTGGTTGTAATTTTAGCTCTTTTGTCTTCTGGGATATTATATCCCAAGCCATCCAGTCTTTTAAAGTAGAATCTTCTAGATCTTTTGTTATCCTGACTGTGGCTCCATGATATTTAAATTGTTCCTTTTTAGCTGTTTGTAATATTTTCTCCTTGACCTGGGAGCTCTGAAATTTGGCTATAATATTCCTGGGAGTTTTCATTTTGGGGTCTCTCTCAGGAGGTGATTAGTGAATTCTTTCAGTGTCTCTTTTACCCTCTGATTTTAGTATATTTGGATAATTCCCTCGATAATTCCTTGAAAGATGTCTAGACTTTTTTTTTTATCACAGCTTTCAGGTAGTCCAATAACTCTTTTTTGTTTGTTTTGCTTTGTTTTTCTTTTTTGAGGCAATTGGGGTTAAGTGACTTACCCAGCATCACACAGCTACTAAGTGTCTCAGGCCGGATTTGAACTCAAGTCCTCCTGACTCCAGGACTGGTGCTTTATCCAGTGCACCACCTAGCTTCCCCAGTACAGTAATTCCTAAATTCTCTCTTCTTGATCTATTTTCCAGGTCAGTTGTTTTTACAAGAAGATATTTCACATTTTCTTCTATTTTTTCATTATTTTGATTTTGTTTGTTTCTCAATGTCTCATGAAGTCATTAGTTTCCATTTGCCCAGTTCTAATTTTTAAGGAATTATTTTCTTCAGTGAGCTTTTATACCTCATTTTCCATTTGACCAATTCTGCCTTTTAAGGAGTTCCCTTCAGAGGATTTTTGTGCCTCTTTTACTATTTGGCTGAGGCTGTTTTTTAAGGTGTTATTTCCTTCATTATTTTTTTTTGTGCTTCTTTTCCCAAACTGTTGATTCTCTTTTTCACAGTTTTCTTGCATCACTCTCATTTCTTTCCCCACTTTTTTTTTTCTACCTCTTATTTGATTGTGAAAATCCTTTTTGAGCTCTGCTAGGAATTCTTTTGGGGCTTGTGTCCAGTTCACATTTTTTTTTCTTTGAGACTTTGATGGTAGTTGTTTTGACATCATTGTCTTTTTCTGAGTTTGTGTCTTGATCTTCCCTGTCACCATAGTAACTTGCTACGGTCAGGTTCTTTTTTTTGTTGCTTGCTCTTTTTCCTAGCCTATTTCTTAACTTTTAACTTTATGTTAAAGTTGGGCTCTGCACCCTGGGTGGGAGAAGGTGCTGTACCAAGCTTCAGGTTTTTTGTGCTGCTGTTTTCAGAGGTAATTCTGGGGGTCTGTAAGTTTTCAGTGCTTCCAAGGTGGTGTGATCTAAGGAAAGGTGCGGTCACTGCTCTCTTGGCCTGTGCTCTGGTCCTTACCTAGGAAGAGATTTTGTTTCTCTATAGGTGCAGGTACTTGCACTCCTCTTGGCCCTGGAGCTATGACCAGTGCCCCTGTACCCCTGTAGCTGTAAAGTGCTCCTTTGTGCTTTGGCACTGAGAGAAGGGTCCCTATTCCCCTGTGCCTGACTATGATCACTCTTCCCTGCCCTGGAATTGTAACCATGTTCCCCACACCCCTGCAGCTGCCAGTGCTAGTGCTCCTCCTCACTCTGGAACTGAGACCCAGAACTGCACGTGAGCAATGCAACAGGGTGCTGAACCCAGTGCTGCAAGGAGTCTCCTGTAATCTCTTTCTGAACAGTTGTCTGACCCCATTTACCATCTGTGAGCTGAGCGCTCCAGAAGCTGCTGCTGCCACTGATGCATACCTTTGACGCCTGCTGTCGGCACTTCAGCATCTGAGTTTCTAGAAGCACTCCAGGCCTAACTGCCACCCTGGTGAAATAGACCTTTCCTGCCAACCTCCTAAGTTATCTTTGGCTAGAAAATTGTTTCACTCTGACTTTTTGTAGGCTCTGCTGCTCCAGAATTCAATTGGAGGCATTAGTTTAAAGTTGTTAGGAAGGGAATTTGGGAGAGTTGAGGTGAGTTTCTGCTTCTACTCCATCATCTTGGCTTCACCTTAGTTAAAATTTTGAACTTGATTCTTTAACCATTCACTGGAGATCGATGCATGGAAGATCTTTGAGCAGAAGAGGAACTTGATTACCATTGTTCTTTAGGAAGATGACTCTGGTAGCATCCTATACATTGTGGCTTCACGGCTTTAGCCTGACATGCTGTTATTATTTGAAACCTTGAATTGTAATGATTTTTCTCCTGGGTATTGAATGCTCAGTTAGCCCAAAAGACATTTTAAAAATAATTACGAGTTGTAAGGTCTCCTTCTCAGTGCTGAGAGTACAGAGTTGAAGTCTTTCTATAGTCTCTGCCCTCAAAGAGTTTCTAGTCTACTAAGTATTATACAAAATAGAACGTGACAGAGCAAACGATAGAGTTCCAGGGGTGGGGACCTGTGGCCTTGTAGGTCCTTGGGTATGGCCTTTTGATTGAGTCTAAGTTTTACAGAACAAAGTCTTTTATTGAGGGGATTTGTTCTGTGAAGTTTGGATTCAGTCAAAGGGCTGCACTTGAGGACCTAGCAGGCCACATGTGGCCTTGAGGCCACAGCTTCCGCCCCTCTGATGTTAGAAAAGGCACGAGATAAATGCTTCCAACTAGTGTCCCTTGAACATGTATGCAGCGGCAGGTACTCTGGATTTAGAGGTCAGCTTCAGGTTTGTTACTTACTAGATGGGTGACTAACTTTGCTGGACCTCATGTTCTCATCTGCAAAATGAGGAGGTTGGACTAATGACCTCTGTGATTCTTTGTAGGTCTAAATCTGTCATCCTGTGGCCCACCTGGTTTTTGTTTGACTTTTTGTTGTAAATAACTCAGTCGTACCTTCCAGCTCTGAAATTCTACCCTTTTGCATCTGGAGCCACCCTGTAACCTCAGATTAAATACATATGTGTATATCTCTATAAATGGATACATGTGTCTATATATTTATTTTAATTAACTTCAGATTGGCAGTCCATATGGCATTATAAGCAGATGATAGAGTTTCCTAGGGCAGCCTGGGCAGAAGGTAATAGAGGAATTGGAGGAGAGGAGGGACAACTGAAGCTTGAGGAGTAGAGGCCCTGCTGGAAGAGAGGGCGCATCTTACCTGTGAAAGGGCTAGCTATTTCTCTTCCCTGATCCAAGACCGAACTGAGACTTTTGTGAGTTGTACATAAGTATACCTTTCTGTTGTGAGGGCACACAGGAGTTGGTTCACATCAGTCCCAGTGAGCCTCCGCCTAGGATTGAAGCACTGTGGGGCCAGACTTGTGGGTACCATTTATCAAGATGGTCAATGTTCCTCTCTCCGGCTTGCTCTCTCTTAGTTTTGGTTCCCCTAAGTGTCTGAAAAGGGGAAGCAAATTCTTGCCATTGAGAAGTATGTCGAGTAAAATGGTGGAGGCCCCTCCTTGGCATCTGGAGTTCATCCAGGTCAGAACTATAGTCCAGGGGTCAGGTACACGGTGAAGACCACAGGGCATAGAGACCAGGAACTGAGGAGAGACGGGGAAAAGGGGTAAGAACGTCAAGGGAGGTAGGCTAGACCAAGCAGCGGGCTGGAGAAGAGCTTAAATTCCTGGCATCTTGTTAGTTAATGAACTGGAACTCAGGACTGATATCGTCTAGTGCGATGGTGTTTCTACAGTGCTGCTTCCTACACTGAGTTCTCTTTCTTCTCAACTAGGTGGTTCAGTACTTCCAGTGCTGGATTTGGAGTCAGAAAGGCTTGAGTTCCAATCCTGCCTCAGACCCTCACTAGCTGTGACTGTGGGCAAGTCATTTAACCATCTCTCAGCCTCAGTTTCTTCATCTATAAAATGAGGATAATAACACCTACCTCCCAGGGTTGTTGTGAGATTCAAATGTATGGAATCGGCTTTGCGAACCTTAAAGTGCTATGTAAATGCTAGTTATTATTATCGTCATAACCAGGGACATCCTGGGTGCTCATTAAATTTGGTCTTTTTCCTCTCTAGTTCAAGAGAGTGGGACTCTGATAATACTCATTGTTCCTGTTCCTGGAATCTCCTTATGCCTCAGGAGCTCCAGAGTTGAGGTTTCCTTGAGCACTGCCCTACCTGGTAATAACTTTTCGGTCATAAAAAGTGCCAGCCAAACCCAGTCTCTCTCCCAGGCTCTTTCTCCCAACCCTTCTAGATAACTCAAATTGGGAGGACACCTACAAGTCTTGCTTCTCCCAAATGCAAATCCTGAATGAAAGACATTTTGACCAGATTAAGGAGGACCCCTCCCCCCCAAAAAAAAACAGGGGCCCCTAGTTGATTAGGAGTTGTGGGGTGGAGATTGTCAAATAACAGTAACAGCAACAATAATCTCTGGCATTTATAAGGTTTGCACACTGCTTTACGTTCTAATTTGATCTTCATAACAGTCCCGGTGAGAGAGGGTAACCATTGTTGTCTCCTTTTTACCAAAGAGGAAAATGAGGCAGATGGAGTTTAAGTCAGTGTCAGAGGCAGGACTTGGACTCAGGTCTTTACGACTTTCCAGGCCCAGCAATCTATCCAATTTGACACCAAACATAATATTACACCAATATAGCAATAATTATAGTTGAAATTTATATTGCTGAGTTTTACAGAATAATTTCCATACAGTAGTGGGCAAGTGCTTCCCAAGGGCACTCCACTCCCTTAAGGGGAGGGGCCTTTCACTCTGCTGTTCTAGTTGCTGAGACCCTGGTTCTTTGGGGCCAACCTTGAATAGTCAAGGTTGGAGGTGCTTTGTTCCCTGAGGCAGGAAGGAAATGGAGAGAGCATTTGCAGTTGGAGGACCGAATTTTGGATCTCGGCTCTGCAACTTAGTGTCTGTGTTGGGCAAGTGGCCTCACCTCTCTGAGGCTCATTTTCATCATCTGTCAAAATGAATTAATTGGATTAGAGGACCACTAGGGCCTCTTCCAGCTCTAAGCTGATGATCACTTGGGTTTAAGGGTCTCTGTTGTCCTTCACTCTGGAGTGTCATGACTGTCACTAGAGCTGGTGCAAGGGTTGCAGTTTGAGGTTCAAGGAAAAAGCTGATGCCGGGTTTATAATTCTTTGGCCACACCCTGGAAGAGTGAGGAGTAGGGGTGGAAAGCAAGAAATCCTCCATGGCAGAGGGAAGCTATTTTGAAATGAGTAATACACAAGTCATACTACAGTAGAAAGAACTCTGTCACCAACTCTGCATGACCCCAGGCAAATTGCTTAGCTTCTTTGGGCCTCAGTTTCCTCATCTGTACAGTTAAAGGGTATGGACTAGTTGATCTCTAATGCCCCTTCTCACTCAAGTCTGTGATTCTGTATGGGTAATAGAATGCACGTTGTTCTCACACCATAGTTGAGCAAGGTAAGTGGGAGTTCCAAGAAGGTAATTCTTTCTCTTCCCTGCCCCTGAGTCCCAGGCTCCTTGCACTGCCAGAGAGAATGGTCTGGGCTTCTGTCTTCTTTGTATAATAGTGAACAGCTCTCCTGGGCTGCTGAGCAGGCCTTGGTTCTCTGCCTTCCATCTTCTGGGGGTCAGGTTTGGTCTGTTCCCAAAGTACTCTTAAAACCAGCTAATCCAGTTGCTGGGGCAGCCACTCCCCTGGGGTGTGCCCACCTGGTTTCAGTCAGCAAACCTCTTAGTCTTGAAACTGCTCCCAAAGGACTGGGTGAGGGCCTCTTGGGGTTGTCTTTGTTTGATTAGGTGTGTTTAGGGAGCATAGGAATGGGAGGATGGGGCATAACTGTGGCTCCCTCGGCTCTGGCTGAACCGGGTCCATGAACCTGACTACAACCACTCCTATAAAAAGAAGACAGATTGCTTCCCAGGCTCCATCATCCAGCTTGTCTTGAGTTATTCTAGACCTTGTCAATAGTCCCCGCCTACTGTATAATAACGGGGTATTTGTTCTCAGCTCTAACTTGTACATTCTACAGTTAGGGATGGTGCAAAAGAATTGCCTGACCAAGGGAGTTTGGAAGAGAATTTAGAAGACTGTATGTATGTGCTCTCTCTGCCCTCTCTTCTTTCTCTCTTTCCTCCCCTCTCTTCTCTTCTTTTTCTTCTTCTCCTTCTTCTCTACTTCCTCCTCCTCCTCCTCCTTCTACTCTCTCTGTCTCTCTGTCTTTATCTGTCTGCCTCTCTCTTCCCCCACCCCTAGTCCCTCCCATTGGCCTCTGAAGATCTCTAGCTTAACTCTCTTTTCTCAGAATATGAGTTACTCAGGAGGAAGTAGCGTGATCTTCCATTTTGTCAGTTTGGAAAATCAAAGATTACTATTTTTTCCGTTAGCTTGGCCCCTGATCTGGGAGGCTCCTTCTGCCCAGGAAGGGGTGGAGGGGTCTTAGATTTTCAAATTTAAATAGTCTTGCCTCATCTTCCAATTTAAAAGAATGTAAGCTTCTTCCAATGATGAAGCATACTATCCACTTTCTGAGAGAATGGTGATAGACACAGAATGAGATGTATTTTTTGGACATGGCCAGTGCAGGATTTTGTTTGTTTGACAATATATTTGTGACAAGGGTTTTGTTTTTCTTTTTTTAGTGGGGGAAGGGAAGGAGACAAAATAGATTTTTGTTTATTAAAAAAAGTTTTACATGGAGGGCAGGTACTGTTTAACTTTTGTCTTTGTTTCTTTAGGGATAAGTACAGTATAACACATATTAGGTGCTTAATATATGCTTGCAGATGGATAAAAAAAATAGTAATGTAGTATGATGGGAAGAATATCAGATTAGGACTCAAAAGACTTGTACTCTGGTCCCAGTTTGCTATTAATTTTACCCTGGGTGTCTGGCAAGCACTTAACCTGTGTGGATGTCAATCAATGAAATGGGGCAGTAAGTGGGGAGCACTGATGTGGAAGTTCTTTCCAGCTTTGAAGATCTGTAATTCTATTATTCATCCCCAAGATGGGTAAGGCAGACTCCTGTTGTCCCTTCAGTTTTCTCTTACCCAGCCCTCTCCTGTCTCCCCTCTTTGGGATATGGCCTCCCTAGTCTGGAGTTGTGATTCAGCCCCTGCTTCAGAATGGGCTCCAGGTGACAAGGCAGGCCCCAGGTGGAAGAGTGAGGCCTGAGGTTAGGAAAGAACAAAGTGTTGGCACCAGACGCATGGACAGGAGTCATTTTTTGAGGGGGCTGACTGGGCTAGAAGGTAGAAATGATTAGGGCAGTCTTGTCAGGTGGCACTGTAGGGTGTGACTGAGATCCAAGGTTACTATCACAAATGAGTACTTCTGTAGGAATGCCACTCGGGCTCTGCACTGGCTGGGAGATTTGTCTTGGGGAGCCCTGGGGCAGTAGGTGTGGAAACCTCTCTTATATTGACCTTTAATTTTTTGAGGCTTCGTCCAACAGACATTTACCAGCACTTCTACCTCCTCTGTGTGCCTGCAACTAACAGCACCTCAGAAGCCAAACAAGATGTCTTCCTCCCCAAACTAGTTCTACAGCTGCCTTCCTCTGTGTTTGTTTGTTTGTTTAAGAAAAGGATCATGTTTTTAATACTAAACATATTACAGATGTTGTCATGTGCTAATGCAACAGGAACACCATATCCTATGAAACACTAAAGAAGAGTATCACATAAAGGGCAATGGTGAAATGAGAGGTAGATATGAGGAGCTATAAAATACAGCCAACAAGGCTCTCTGAAGAAGAATGAGAGTTGAGGATATCATCATGCAAGAAAAGTTGGGAGAGTCACATGTTTAGATCATTGGGATGTCAAAGATGGGCAGAATGTTGCATTGCTACCTTGAGATGTTGGGAAAAATCAAAGATGGTGCCAAGTGGTAGATGGACTCTTTGTGGTGAATTTTTGGGAGGCCATGAACAAGAATAGCATCAAACAGGCAGATATAGAGGGGTCACAATCTGTCTCAATTCAGATCATTGGAGGGAACTCCCAAACTCATGAGATCACAGACCCACTACAGTTGATCAATACAAGATACAAGATCAAGAGATCTTTGCATCACAGAAAGCTCAGCAACATCCGTAGGAGTTGTCCTGAAGGAACCAGCTGGTTGCACGCTCTCAGGTAGGGCCCCTGGATTTTCCTTGCCAGTTTCAACAACACAACTTAGCACAGGTCTGAGAGTACTTCCAACGTAAGTACAAAAAGGCTTATACATCCCTAATCCTTTGCTGTTCAGTGATATTGGCACAAATTTTTCTTGAGAACCTCCCACAGCAGAACTGTGGAGTCAACCAAGTGATGACCATGAGCAAAGCCTTGCCCACTTGGCAGGTGCCCATTTTTTGTTTCCATTAACAGCAATAATAAAGTCCCAGGAAAGAGGCAGTGATGCTCTCAGAAGAGAAGCAGGTGAAGAGGATCTTATGATCATTGGTAGGTTCCTGAAATGGATACTTAAGTTCAGTCTCTGTGTTGAGGACTGTGTGCTGAATCATACATATTATTGGCCATTCCTGGGGGAGCTGGGCAGGGATGTAGGTGAAGTTGCTGATGACAATCACAGTCTTGTTAGGGTACCAAACATACAACAGCTGTGGTGTCACCACCAAACCATCTGGCAGGTCCCAGGTGATCTTGGGGGCTGGCAGCTCAGGGACAGTACTTCCCCCTCTTCCCTGGTGAGGAGCTGGGCATCCACCTCAGGTTTTGATATGGCATAAACACTCAAACACATTCTGCGCTGGATGGGCCCTATGGGAAAGATGTTGAAAATGCATCTGTAGCATCCTTCATCTTTTAAGTAGACAAACTCAAGGGTGATGGCTGAGGAGTTCAAATGGGTCACTTGGACATGGTCATGGTAGGATCCAAGTAATCTGGGGCCATGGTTGGGCCTCTATGTGGCTATATTATCTGTTGTTTGACCTTCTCTCTGCCATGTGACTTGGAGGACCTCCTTCTCTGCAAACAGCTGGCAAGACAAGGTCACGTTTTCCCCACAGTGCTGGTCACTTCTGTCTTGTGAATCACCCTTGGCATGCCTTTGAAACTAAAGTGTTCAGGAAGTGGTCTTCTATCAGTATAGAATGTAACATGAAAACTACAATGAAAAAAAGAGCCTGGACAACATCTTTCAAGAAATCATCAAGGAAAACTGTCCTGAAGTCCTAGAACCAGAGGGTAAAATAGCCACAGAAGGAATCCACTGATCACCTCCTGAAAGAGATCCCAAATTGAAAACGCCAAGGAATATATTGTAGCCAAATTCCAAAATTACCAAGTCAAAGAGAAAATACTGCAAGCAGCCAGAAAGAAACAATTTAAATATTCTCCCTATGTTTGTTAATGGCATCATCATCCTCCCTCAAAATCTGAATTATCTGTGACTCTAACTTCTCTCCTTACATCTGTCGGTCCCTAGCTCCTACTGGTTTTTCTTTTGCAGTGTTGTTCCCATCCCTCTCTACCTTTCTGTTTCCTCTACCTTCCCCCTTCCCCTGCCCAGTTCAGGCCCCTTATTTCATCTCACCCGGACTATTGTAATAGCCTTCTAACTGGTCTCCTTACCTGCATTCTCTCCCTGCCTTGAATCTATGAATTACTCTCTGAGTAATTCACCCTAAACACACAGTGATCTTGTTGCTTCTCTGTCCACTAAGCTTGCTTACACTAGTGTGTGCCCTACTGTGTGCACTATACATTCTTTGAATATGTTGACTGCTTAGCTACCTTCCCATCCCCACCCCCATTATTCTTCATCTTCAAATTCCCTTTGATGCCTTTATTTCTACCTTTCAAAAACCTATTTTTCCTGCAAGGTCCAGCTCACATTCTGCCCTCCAGCTCGAAAACTTCTGTGAGCATTACCAATGATCTCTGGGCAGCCCTTCCTGGATAATCTGCCTTTCCTTCGCTTTGATAAAACTCTTCTTGTTCTTTCCTGGTTGTCCTCCTACCTGTCATATGATATCTTATCTGTCCCCTTTGCTGGATCATCACCTGCATCTTTAGTGTAGGTGTCCCCTGGGACTATGAACTGGACTCATCTCTGTTTTGATACTCTCTTTTGATGATCTCATCAACTCTATGAGTTCAATTATCTTTATACAAGTGACTCCCAAATACCTTTATCTATATATTTCTGTCTTATCTGTATCTATACGTAAACATGTCCATGCACATGTATCTTCCTGACATAAAGAAAACCGTAGTCCCATGTTGTCAGCTACCTACTGGACATCTCAACCCGGATGTCTTGCAGCACTCAGCGTGCCTCATAGAGAATTCATTTTCTTCCTCCCCTTGAGCTGCCTCTTCTTAAAACTTTGGCATTCCCACCGAGGAGCTGGGCAGCCAAGTCACCCAGGTTTGTGACCTTGAAGTTAGCCTTGACACCTAGCTCTCCTTTTTCCCCTCCCATCTAACCAATCATCCATTCCTCTTCCACAACAGCTTTCTCACTTCCATCATCTTCTTTCCTCTCACTCAGACACTATTTTAGTTCAGATTCTCCTCACTCTGCCTCCCTCTTAATTACCACCTAATTGGTCTTCCTACTTTTAATAATGCAGCAGTTGTAGAAAGCATTCTTCTAGACCTCTGGATTTACAGACAAGCACAAAGGAGTCCCTGCCTTCAAGGACCTTTAAATTATAGATAGGGTGGGAAGGGGATATAGAAATATATAGTGATAAGTAAATACAAGATTATTTGAAGAGGGACACTAAGAACTGAGGAAGTCAAGGAAGGTTTCAAGGAGAAATAGCACATGAGCTAAGCCTTGAAAGAAGGTAACGATTCTGAGGGTCAAAAATGAAGAAGAGAGTATATTTCAGATTGCTGGGCAAATTCCTGGAGGTGGGAGATGGAATGTCCAGTTTAGTTGGAATGAAGTGTGTGTGTGTGTGTGTGTGTGTGTGTGTGTGTGTGTGTAATGTAAAATAAATGTGGAAAGGTAGGTTGGAGCCAGATTGCAGAGGGCCACCCATCCATCAAAATAATCTTCCTAAGGCACAAGTCTGACCATGTCAGTCTCCTGCTCAAGAGCCTTCAGTGGCTCCCCATTGCCTTCAGGATAAAATACAAATTCCTCAACCTGGCATCTAAATAAGCTCTTTAAGGACAGGGGCTGTTTTGTTTTCACCTTTGTGTACCCAGTACCTAGCACAGTGCAACATAGGTGCCCAGTAAATGTTGACTTGAATTCCTCCTTCTGAACGTCATTTTAGGATATTTGTCACATTCTTCTTTTGTATTATAATTATTTGTGAAAATATCTTGTCTACCCTGCTAGACTATAAGCCTCTTGAGGTCAGGGATTATCTTGTTGATTTTTCTAAAAAATAATAATAATAGTAATCCTTGGGGCAGCTAGATTGGTGCAGTGTATAGAGCACCAGCCCTGGAGTCAAAAGGACCTGAATTCAAATCCGGCCTCAGACACTTGATGCTTACTAGCTGTGTTACCCTGGGCAAGTCACTCAACCTGGATTGCCTCTCCCCCTCCCAGCCCTTCCCCTCCAAAAAAAGATCCTTGTAAGACCTAGCAGAAAGCTAGAATGTTAGAAGTTATCTAGTCCAATCCTTTATGGATAAGGCAACCCAGAGAGTTTAAGTGCTTTGCCCAGGATCACAGAGTAAGTGGCAGAGCCAAGATCTGAACTCAGTTCCTGTGCCTCAGAATGCAGTGTTCCTTCCACTGCACCGCAGTGCTCAATAAGTGTTTTAAAGGGATGAATGACAAAGTCTCTGGGCAAGATACTGTGTGGTATACGGAAAAGTATGAGATAGCCCCTGGCATCAAATTATTGATAAGTTTGTAGTGGGAGGAGTTATATGTTTATACGCCTGACCAGATACTTTCCTGAGGCAGGTGAGCATGATTGTCTGGGGCTACATGGTCTGTTCCATCAGAATGTGGTCAGACTTTTTATTTGTTTATTTTAAGATGCTCCAGGCATCTTAGCAGAACTGGATCAGTCAATCCACCCCATGTCCCCTGAAATAGCTTCTGATATTTGTTTGCTAGCTTCTGATATTTGTTTGCTAATGTGTTGTTGTGAAATGTGTTTTTCATATTTGACCTTAATATTGCCATAATTATTGCCCTTATGGCAATAACTTTCCATATTGCCCTTAATCTTCCCATCACTCCCTGTCTACTGCTTAGGAACACACCTATGTCTCCTCCATCCTCAAAAAAACCATCATCCATGCTAGCTACTGTCTTTCATCTCTCCTACCTTTTGTGGAAAAACCCTTGAGAAGCTGTCAATAATTGGCTTTCATCTCCCTCTCTTCTTACCTCTTTGCATTGTCTCTCTTAGTTCTCCTACCTGTCCAACCCTTCCTTCTCTGTCTCCTTTGCTGGATCTTCATCCAGGCTGTGTCCACTAACACTCACTGTCACCCAGAGCTCTGTCCTAGGTCTCTTCTCTTGGTGATCTCACCTCCCATGGATTCAGTTATCATCTCTGCGTGGATTCTCAGTTCTGTTTGACTAGCCCTAATGTCTCTCCTGCCGTCCAGTCTTACATCTCCACCTGCCTTTCAGACGTCTCAAACTGGATGTCCTATAGATGTCTTTTTTTGTTGTTGTTGTTGAATTTTTTTTAATATAAATTTATTTATTTTTAGTTTTCAACATTCCCTTCCACAAGTTTTTGAGTTCCAAATTTTCACCCCATCTCCCCCTTCCCCCCACCCCAAGATGTCATGCATTCTGAATATCCCTTCCCCTACTCTGTCCTCTCTTCTATCTCTCTCCCCTTCTCTTATCCCCTTCCCCTTCTATTTTCCTGTAGGGCAGGATAGACTTCTGTACCCCATTTCCTATATTTATTTCCCAGTAGCATGTGAAAACATTTTTTTTAAACATATGTTTTTAAAACTTTAGATTTCAAATTTTCTCTCTTCCTCCCTCCCCACCCACCCTCATTGAAAAGGCAAGCAACTCAATATAAGTTGTACATGTGCAGTTATGCAAAACACGTCCATAGTAGACATATAGTGAAAAACTAACTCTATTTCCCTTAATCCTATCCTGCCCTCCCATTTATTCTATTCTTTCTTTTGACCCTGTCTCTCCTCAGAAGTATTTACTTCTGATTAACCCCTTTCCCAATCTGCCCTCCTCTCTATCATCCCCCTGCTCTCTTGTCCCCTTTCCCCCTATTTTCCTGTAGGGTAAGACAGATTTCCATACCCAATTGAATGTGTATGTTATTCCCTCCTTAAGCCAAATCCTATGAGAATAAGATTCACTCATTCCCTCTCACCTTCCCCTGTTTCCCCTTCCACTGTAAGAGACTTTTCTGTTTTTTTTTTGTGAGATAATTTACCCCATTCTACCTCTCCCTTTCTTCTTCTCCAAGTATAATCCTCTCTCATCCCTTAATTTTATTCTCCAGATATGACCCCTTAATCTTCAGCTCACCCTGTGCCCTCTATCTATCTATCTACATATACATACATATAATTTTTTTCCTCCAACTACCCTGATACTGACAAAGGTCTCATGAGTTATAAATATCATCTTTCCATGCAGGAATGTAAACAGTTCAATCTTAATAAGTCTCTTATGATTTCTCTTTCCTGTTTACCTCTTCATGTTCCACTTGAGTCCTGTATTTGAAAGTCAAATTTTCTATTCAGCTCTGGTCTTTTCATCAAGAATGCTTGAAAGTCCTCTATTTCACTGAATGACCATTTTTTCCCCTGAAGGATTATACTCAGTTTTGCTGGGTAGGTGATTCTTGGTTGTAATCCTATCTCCTTTGCCCTCGGAATATTATATTCCATGCCCTGCGGTCCTTTAATGTAGAAGCTGCTAAATCTTGTGTTATCCTGATTGTGTTCCACAGTACTTGAACTGTTTCCTTCTGGCAGCTTGCAATATTTTCTCCTTGACCTGGGAACTCTGGAATTTGGCTACAATATTCCTAGGAGTTTTCCTTTGTGGATCTCTTTCAGGAGGAGATCTGTGGATTCTTTCAATTTCTATTTTGCCCTCTGGTTCTACTATATCAGGGCAGTTTTCCTTGATAATTTCTTGAAAGATGATGTCTAGGCTCTTTTTTGATCATGGCTTTCAGATAGTCCAATAATTTTTAAATTCTCTCTCCTGGATCTATTTTCCAGGTCAGTTTTTTTTCCAATGAGATATTTCACATTGTTTTCTAATTTTTCATTCTTTTGGATTTGTTCTACTGTGTCGTGATTTCTCATAAAGTCACTATCTTCCAATTGCTCTATTCTAATTTTTAAGGAAGTATTTTCTTCAGTAAGCTTTTGGACTTCCTTTTCCATCTGGCCAATTTTGCTTTTTAGGGCATTTTCTCCTCATTGGCTTTTTGGACCTCTTTTGCCATTTGGGTTAGGCTATTTTTTAAGGTGTTATTTTCTTCAGTATTTTTTTGGGTCTCCTTTAGCATCACTCTCAGTTTTTCCTCTACTTCTCTAACTTGCTTCTCAAAATCGTTTTTGAGCTCTTCCATGGCCTGGGACCAATTCATATTTTTCTTGGAGGCTTTGGATGTAGGGGCTTTGACTTTGTTGTCTTCTTCTGGTTGTATATTTTGGTCTTCTTTTTCACCAAAGTAAGATAATATAGTCTGACTCTTTTTGCGCTGCTTGCTCATGATCCCGGCCAATTACTTGAGTTTTAAACTCTTTGTTAAGGTACGAATCTGCTTCCAATGTGGAGAATGTACTGTCCCAAGCTTCGGGGTTTGTACAGCTGTTTTCAGAGATACTTATAGGGACCTGTAAATTTTCAGTTCTTCCAAGGTGGTATGATAAGGGGCAAGGTGTTTACTCCTTTCCTGGCCTGACTACAAGTACTCCTTTCTGTCCTGTAACTGTGAGGAGGGGCTCCTCTCCACAACCACTCCAAGCTCCACCAAGCCAGCTCTCCTCCTCACCCCAGCACCGCTGCCCAGAACTGTGGCCCAGATCCACACACGGGCAAAGCAAGAGATTCCTGCCTCAGCACTGGCAAAGAGATCCCCGCAATCCCTCTCTGATCAGCCACTGGATTCCCCCTCAGTCTGTGGGCCGGAAGTTCGGGAAGCAGCTGCCCCCCCCATAGGGCCACGCTCTTGGGGAATGGAGCTGAAACCCCGCCTTCCTTTCTCAGGCACCGACAGAAACAGACTTTTCCCACTGACCTTCTAAGTTGTCTTTGGCATTGGTGGATTGAGGAGTCTGGAAACCTCCACAGCTGCCCGAGATTCAGTCCTCTGAGGCCTGCTCCAGGTTTGCTGCAGCCTGTGCACCCACGCTGCGCTCCCAGCCCGGCATGGTACACCTTTCTGATCAATCATCCAAGTTGTCTTG
This sequence comes from Phascolarctos cinereus, assembly GCF_003287225.1. NCBI lineage: Eukaryota > Metazoa > Chordata > Mammalia > Diprotodontia > Phascolarctidae > Phascolarctos > Phascolarctos cinereus. The sequence goes on from NW_027555625.1 coordinate 269,143,042, forward strand.
GGCTGGAAATTTGTTTCACTCTGTGTTTTTGTGGGTTCTGCTGCTTCAGAATTTGTTTAGAGCCATTTTTTATGAGTATTTGGAGGGGTTTGGGGGAGAGCTCAAGCAAGTCACTGCTTTCACTCCGCCATCTTGACTCCGCCTCGTCTGTCCTATAGATGTCTTAAACTCAACATGTCCAAAAAATTGAACTCATTCTCTTCCCCAACTCATCCCTTCCCTCTTCCTAATTTCTTTATCACCACAAGGGTGCCACCATCCTCCCAGTCACCTAGGCTGGAAACTTGGGTGTCGTCTTTAACTCCTCACTCTTTTTCAACCCCCCACCCCTATATCCAGTCAGCTAGTGACTCCTGTTGTCTTCACATGTATAACTTGTCTTATACTCCCCTCCTTCTCTCCTGTGACGCTGCAGGCCTTCATCAGCTCACGCCTGTGCTATTGCACTAGCTGGCTGTTTGGCCTCCCTACCTTGGCTCATTCTCCTCCAGTCCAACCTCTACTCATTTATCAGACTGACCTTCCTTACATGCAAGTCTGACCCTGTCACCACCCTATTCAGTAAATTCCAATGGCCTCCTAATCCTTCTAGAATCAAATATGAAATCTAATGGCTTTTAAGACACTCCATCTTCTGATAACTAGCATTTTCGTTGACTGTCTCCCATTCCTGGAACTTTCTTCCTCCTCATTTCTGCTTCCTTGCTTCTGTAAAGCTTCAGCTAAAGTTCTGCCTTCTGCAAGAATCCTTTCTCAGTCCTTAAATTTAGTACCATCCCTCTGAGGAGACCCACGCGCGCGCGCACACACACACACACACACACGCATATACATGTATACAGACATGCAGATGGACACACATTTACATATTTGTTATTCAGTCACTGCAGTTGTGTCTGACTCTTCATGACCCCATTTGGGGTTGGCATAGCAAAGATACTGGAGTAGTTTGCCATTTCCTTCTGCAGCTCATTTTACAGATGAGTGACTTGCCCAAAGTCATGCAGTTAGTAAGTGTCTAAGGCCAGATTTGAACTCAGGAAATGAGTCTTCCTGACTCCACGTGCAGCACTCTATGCATTGTGCCACTTAGATGCCCACACATACACATATAATAAATTGTATCTATTATACATGCTATTATATATGTATGTGTGTGTACATCTTTTTTGTGCATGTTGCATCTCCCTATCAGACTATGAGCTCCTTGAAAATAGGGACTGGTTTTTGTCTTTCTTTGGATCCCCAGAACTTAGCACAATTCCTTACACATACTAGGTGCTTGGTTGATGCTAGATGACTGACTAGCCATAAAGCTACAACTAGTTTGGAGAATCTGAGCTTTACCCTAGGGCACAAATTTTGGGGATGCACACTTCTCATGGCAGTTATAATGTGGGCAGAACCAGGGGAAGGAGAGCCATGACCTCCAGTGCCGTTTTGACGTGCACCTCCTTTCCCAGACCTGACTTCCCTCTCTCAGACCCATAGTGCCTAGACCACCCCCTCCTCTGTAAAGAGTGCACCTGTGATATCCCTATCCCATGCCAAGTGTTTTTGCCGCATGACAAAATTGAAGTACACCTCTGAAGTTGAGGTACGTTGGAGGAGTAGGGAGATGTGGTTCCTCATGGTGTAGACGAGTCCTCCCATGGAAGGCCTGGGAATGCTGTTATAGACTAGTAGTTCATAAAAAATCTCAAGTTACAAGGGACTTAGCCTAAGCCCTCTCATTTTACAAACGCAAAAACTGAGCAGTAGAGGAGCAACTGATTAGCCTAAGGTTGTCCAGTGAGTCAGTTCTAGGCAGAGCTGTGACTATTACCCTACTCTCTGAATTCACAGTCTAGTGTGATGTCTAGGCGTTCCAATAACATTGACTAAGTAGGACCTGTTGGCTCTTGACCTCACTGGGTGACCTTTGGACAAGTCACTGAACTCCTCTTGACACCACTTGGTTCGCCTGTAAACTGGAGCCAATTAGTTGCCTTCTCCATGCATTCTGGGTCTGGGGTGTGGATGGTGGCTGCTGCTTGGGGACACGGGGGTGAATTGTTCTTGCAGCTGTTTTTGAGTGTAGCTCCTGAAGGAAGAGGGCTTCAGAAGCAGAGTGACCCTTATTGTGATGGGGGTGAATGGAACGTGAGCCGGGGCCTTGTTCCTCCTGGTCAGTATCAGAGAGAGTAACCTGAGTGTGCTTCAATGGCGGCGGGCATGATTTATGCAAGGGAGCAAGATGAGGTTGGAACTTCAGATGACCAGGCCAAGACTGGAATAATTATCTCTCACCAAACCTTCTACTTTGATTAGATTAGGACAGTGCCTCCTTTCCCCAAACATATCCCATGCTCTTCTCTCTCTGTCTTATCATTCCCTTCCTACTAATTTCCACACAATGGAACCTATCCATTCTCCTAGACCCAATTCTGATACCACTGCTTCCTTTAATCTCCATTTCTCCCATCCCAAACCAAAAGTGGATATTATTTTGTATAGCTACTTAATTCTGTCTTGTGCCATAGTTGTATCCATATTCCTTAACCCTTATGAAGTTCTTAAGGCCAAAGATCATGTCTTTCTCATCTCTGTATCCTGAGCAGTGCCCTTAGCACAGGGTAGATGCTCAGCAAATGTATATATTGAATGAATTCATGCTAGAGCCATTTGGAAATAAAAGGTTTGTGAAGCCCAGCCAGTAGATGGAGCACTGGGCCTGGAGTCAGGAAGATCTGACTGAGTTCAAATCCTCCCTCAGATACTTACTAGCTGTGTAACCCCAGGCAAGTCACTTGACCTAGGTCTGCTTCAGTTTCTTCAACTCTAAGATGGGGATAATAATAGTACCCACCTCCCAGGATTATTGTGAGGATCAAATGAGGCAATATTTGTAAAGCACTTAGCACAGTGCCTGGCACGTAGTAGGCTCTATATAAATGCTAACTATTGTTATCAACCCCATCTGTCTCCTGTTCCATCTCACAGAATTTTAAATTCATACTGATTTGATACCAGATTTCTCTGACCCCGCCTTTCTGTCCCACTCCTTGCCCCTGATATCTCTCAGGCCATTATGTCTTGATTCTTCTATGCTCTTAATCTAATCTAATTTAGATTACAGTTTTTGTCTATGCCTCATTTCCCCTACTGGTCTGTAAGCTCCTTGAGTTAAGGGACTTGTCTTTGTACCCCCAAAGCCAGCACAGAGCCTTGCTTGTAGTAGGCGCTTAATAAATATTTTGGAATGAATTAGGAACTATAATCTAAAAGCCTGGGATTGCTTTCCAGAAAAGGGCTTAATACTCCAGAAGAGGAAAGGAATGGGAGGAAAAGATCCGATCTTTTCTGATTGTGTTGTGGAAGTGATGTTTTAGATAAAAAATTACATCGCAGGGGAGAAAGAACACTGGCCTTGAGAGTCAAGTTTTATTCTCTTCCAGGCCCTGCCATGAACTAAGTGACCTTTTAACAAATCACTTTAAATCTCTAGGCCTCAGTTTCCCCATTGGTGAAACAGGAGGGCTGGACTAGGTGATATCAAAGGTATCTTCCAGCTCTAAGACCCCATGAAAATCTGTGTTGTTTTATTTTTTCCAAGGTAATTGAAGTGGAATGAGAAGTTACAAGGTAACTGAAAAAGCCAAGGCAAGAAGGCTGATAGCTGACTTATTTAGAGGAAAACTTATAATAAGATTCAGATTTCTGAAAGAACTTAGCAAATGTACATGCGGGGACCATGTGGTAGGAATTTGAGTAATGAAATCATTAGAGTTGGTTGGCTCCAAGGGATGTGTTAACTGTAATTCAAATTTGGGGGATGGAAGAATTGTGAAGGGAGTTTTGAGTTGTTCTCTAGCCCAGGATAGCATTTGGGAGGTGGGGGTGGGGTGAAAGAGTGGGGAAAGAGAAAGGACAGATTGTACAAGCATCCCATCCCAGCATGAAGCTGGGGATGTGTGCTGGGCCCTTTGGACAATAGGCAAGGTGGATGCTGGTTTGTAAGGTCAATGGCTTTGTGTCAAAGCAGACACCACTCAAACAGGGGAAGAAGGGAAGTGGAAATTGTCAAGCATTTGGACCAAGTGAAACTAGTTAAATGCACACTTCTTAGCCTAGAATTCAAGGCCCTCTATACTCTAGCTTCAGCCTACCTCCCCTGCTTTCTGTCCCATGGCCCTCCCGAGCGTTCCAGTCCTGCCGCCCACACCATGCACATTCCTACATCATCATGCCTCTGCCCATGCTGCCTCCCCTGCTTAGCATGCCCTTTCCCCAGATCCATCTATCCAAATCCCACTCTTTCAGGCTCACCTTCAGTTCTACCTCCTGCTTGAAGCTTTCAGGAAACATGCTAGCCCATAGTTGCACTTATTATATGTAGCATTCATTTGGCAACCAATGCCAGGCTTTTTTCATGTTTCCTACAAACAAGCTTTGGTTTCCTTCTATTCTAAGAACAAAACAAAACAAAAAACCTAAAAAACCTTTCCTCAGCCCATTATGCCCTCAAGCTACCATCCTTTCCCTCCTTCCTTTTACTACTGACTATCCTCAAAGAGTCATCTATCCTCATTTTCTCTAATTCCTTACTACCCGCTCATTCCTCCAAGCTTTGTGATGTGGTGCCTCTACGGAAACTGCTATCTCAGAGGTCACCAGTGACCTCTTAATCACTAATGTCACTGTCTTCTTTTCAGTCTTCATCTTCTTTGACTTCTTTGTAGCATTTAACATTTTGATGGTGTCCTTTCTAATTGGAATTTTTCCTTGGGTCCCATGACACACCAACACTTTTCTGGTTTTCCTCCCACTTCTCTAACAGATCATTTTTCTGTCTCCTTTGCCAGTTAATCTCTGTGCTCATACCTTCTCAGTTCAGGCACTTCCCAAGGAATACATTTATCTCTTTCCATACCTTTTCTCTCAGTGGCTTTATCTGTTCCTATAGCTTTAACTTTGTCCTTTCTAGCCTGACAGCTCTCCTGAGCCATTGACCTACATTTCCAATTGCCCGGCTCATCCATAATCCTGAGCTGATACTGCCTGACCTCCTCTTTCAAACCAGCTCTGACTTTCGTATTTCTGTTATCAGCATTTTATAACATCACCATTCTCCCAGTCACCCAGCCTCAAACCTCAGTCATGTTTTACTCCTTTCCCTTCAGTGCCTGTATGTAATTCCATCTAGCAATCTTCCCCCGAGGATGTTGCACCTTGGCTTTTTCAGGATGCCATTCTTGGGGTAGGTACAGTGGGAGTAGGAATAGAACTCTGCCCGAGGAGACAGTTGAGACTCCCCCCAGTGCTTTAATGAGCAAACAATCACAGAACCCAAATGCCTCCAGAGTAGGGATTGTGTCACCTTTCATCTCTGAGTCCCTAACACCCAGCACGATGGCTTGCACATAGAAGTCACAATAAATATTAATTATTTGAATTGTAGAATTTGGAGCCTTCCTGTGGTCTATAGGGCCATTGTCTTCACATTCATGCCATAAGCCTCTTTGTGGCTAGACAGAAGACAGGGAAATCAGAGAGCTCCTAAAGTGAGTGTTCTGCTTTCTGTCTGGAACAGTTCTAAGGTTTAACAACCTGAGGACCCAGCGACTCATCTGGGACAAAATGGGAGGCTGCTCTTGCTGTGGTTGAAGGCCTTGTCGCTGGGCTTGGATTGAACAGGGGCCGGGATAAAAGTGGTTCTTAAGATCTTAGGATCATAATTCTAGAGCTGGAAGGGACTTCCGAGGCCATCTGGTTCAGCTCCCTCATTTTACAGATGAGGAAACTGAGGCCAACAGGTTAAATGACTTGCCCATGGTCATATAGCTAGTAAGTGTCTGAGGCTGGCTTTGAACTCAGATCTCCCTGACTTGAGGCCTAGTGCTGTATCTACTGCACCACCTACCTGGCCTCACACACATAATCACACATATTCTAAGTGTCAGAGGCAGGATTTGAACTCTGATCCTTCAACCCCCAGAGTCAATGCACTTTTCATTATACCACTTTCATTATGTGACCTTGGGTAAACTTCTCTACCCTTTCTGAGCCTCAGTGTCCCTATCATGCCATTTCTCCACCCAATCTGTCTCAAAGAGGTGTGAGGAAGATAAAGACTTAAGGTGTTTTCATAAGATTTGCTAGCCTGGAAGGAACACTTGACGTGATGGTGGTGGTGGTGGTGGTGTCAGTAGTCTTAGCAAGTCTGATCAGACGCGTTCCCTCGTTGGTCAGATTGTCCGGGCCATTTCTGTTCTCTGCCCTCCTGGAAAATTCATTTCCCCCCAAATCCTTCCCTACCTCATCCAAAGGGCCCTCTAGGAGTGGCACTGATGGTGAAGATATTAAGGGGATAACCTATGGACTGATTATTTTATTTTGTTGTTGTTGTTTTCGTTTGCTACCCTTCACTTGAAACCACAAACACCTTGTTTCAGCTCCTCTTGGAAGGTGTTTCTCCTTTTGGATCAATGATGGTTTCTCTTAAAGGACCAGGGTAGCTGAGTTTAGGCTTGGGGAAGATTGGGAGCCCAGAAGCCCCCTTTGGCAAGGGCTTCTGGCTTCCTGTCCTGCCCACATTACTGACTCCTGTAGGAAGGGCCATTGATTTCCCTCTTGGCCTGAACCTTTGAAAATCAGTACTTTACAGGTCTGCAAAGTCTCCGGACGCCATCTCAGCCAGGAAGAAATAGTACACGTAATCTACGCACCCATCTCAGGTGCCACGTTGAGAGCTGAAGTATGGTGGTGTGAGGATAGTAACTGGGACGGGTGAGAATTCAGCTCCTGGTAAGAATAAGAGCCAGCCCATATCTGGTTAGCCCTGCCATGTTCCCTCTCTCCCTTCTTCTAACCTAGCAATTAGTATATAGTGAGTGCCCACTCACAATCCAGAGCTCTTTCCACTGGATCCCAGTACATCCCTGTAATCATGTCAACAAATGTTTGAGTGCCTACTGTGTATCCTGCAAGTCCCAGCTAAAATCCCACCTTCTACAGGAAGCCTTTCCCAAATCCTCTTAGTTCTAGTATCTTCCCTCTATTGATTATTTCCAATTCATCCTGTATATAACTTGTTTGTGCATACTGTTTTGCATGTTATTACTCCCAACAGAGTGTGAGCCAATCAAGGGCAAGGATTGTTTTTTACCTTTCTTTGTATCCTCAATGCTTAGCACAGTACCTGGGACATAGTAGGGGCTTAATAAATGTTTATTTACTGTCAGGAGATGGGCAGCATACTTCATCATTAGTACACTGGAATCCTGACTGGTCATTACACTGATCGGAGTTCTTAAGTCTTTCAAAGTTCCTTTTCTTTCCATTGTTATATAAATTGCGCTACTTTTGCTTATTTCATTCTGCAACTGTTCATGTAAGTCTTCTCAGGATTCTCTGAAGCCACCCTTGCCAGACTGTCCTATATATCCATCCCTGTGCCCAGCTGCACTGGGGACAGAAGGAGACCCAGTTTTTGCCCTCCAAGGGTTCACAGTCTAGCTAAGGAGACAAGTATTGAAAATTAAATAATGATACAACATTGAGGGAAGTGTCAGAGGTTCCTGAGTAACACGGAGACAAAAGTTAACTGGGGGTTAATGGAACAGTGGAGTAGCAGAATCATAAGCTTAGAGGTGAAAGGGACCTCCAAGGTCATCTCATATACAACCTCATATTACAAAGAAACTGAGGCCCCGGGAAGTTATGTTTGGGAAAACTTCCTGATTGGAAAGGACCTTGAGCATTACCATTGCAGGATGTGTAGGAGCTGGCTACCTATGCAGAGTTCAGAGAGAAATTTGATTAGAGACAGTACATTTGGGGTCTTCTGTGGCTGCTGAATGGATCCCAGGTGTTTGCCCTAGATTGGCATCGAGTCTGGGAGAAGGATATTGTCTTTTCCCCAGATTTTCCAGTTTCTTAAGTGCAGCTGTTTCTGCCCCAGTGCAGAAGCTGCCTAGGAATACATGTGTTCTCACAAAGAATGCTAATTGTGTCTCTGTCATCTCACTGCTGACCATCTGGCCACCTGGCCTTGGCCAGGACCAGAAGTGCTGACCACTTGGCACTCCTTGGTTGTTGGCTGGCTTGTGTGCTGATGACTTGGCAACATTGGTGCTCAATGTGAGGTAACATCCTGTCCCCTTGTCTTGCTAGCCTCTGGCAGAAGAGTGATTTGGGGAAGGAGTTAATAATCAGATAGATCTTTCAAATCAGCCTAAACAAAAATTTGTGCAGAAGAGAGGGGGAGAAAAGGGGTCATCTTGGTCCAGTTTATTAGATGACTCCAGAATGGATGTCCTTTCTAAGGAAAATCCCCACAATGCTGAGCTATTAGGCAGTGTCCAGGGGCTCTCAGGTCACTGAGAATTCCCTCCCCCCTGAGAAAATGATCATACTCCTACACATGACATATTTGTTCCTACCTCCAAACCTTCACTTAACATAGTTCCTCCCTCCTGGAGTTCCTTTCTTCCTTCAAGGCTCAGCTCCTCCAGGAAGCTTTCACTGATTACTCCACCCCACAATGACCCTCCTTTCTCCAAGCTCCTCTAGCCCCTATTGTCAAACTACATGATTTAGAATACGATTAACTACTGTACTTTCTAGTCTTGTTCTTTTTTTTTTTTTGGCATGACAGTTGGAGTTAAGTGACTTGCAGGGTCACACAGCTAGTGTCTGAGGCTAGATTTGAACTTGGGTCTTCCTGACTCCATGGCCAGTGCTCTATCCACTGAGCTACCTAGCTGCCCCTCAGTCTTGTTCTTTAACTGTTTCATGGGGATAGGGCCCGTCTCCCCAACTAGACTGCTGTTAACTTCTTTTTTTGTTGTTTTTTAAATTTTATTAATTTATTTTGATTTATCAACAATCACTTCCATATGTTTTTGAGTTTAAAATTTTTCTCCCCCTTCCTCCCCACCATGCTCCCCGAGATGGTGCACAATCTGATACAGGCTATACATTTACGTTCCTATTAAACATATTTTCACATTAGTGATGTTATAAGTAAAAATTAAAACCAATAGGGGGAACCATCAGAAAAAAGGAAACAAAACTCAACAGAAGAGAAAAAAATAGCAATTCAATTTTCATAGTTCTTTCTTTGGACGTGGACAGCATTCTCCATCATGAGGCCTCTGGACATGTCTTAGATCCTTGTATTGCTGGGAAGGGTTCAGTTTATCAGTATTAGTTATTGCACAACGTGACTGTTATTGTGTACATGCTGTTAACTTCTTGATGATGGGGATCACACCTTACATGTTTTTGTCTCCCTCACAGAGCCTAGCCTAACCCTATACTGAACACAAAGTTGGTTCTCAGTACAGGCTGGAAGGTTGGTTCACTTGAAATGCAGGTTGTTCTTTTTATAAATATTCTAGGATACATGCTCTTGAAAGCAACTCTCTCACATCTATTCCTGGAGTAAGATAAATACTATATGTAAGATAATTGAGGTCTAGTCTTGTCTTTTGTCGCTTATTAGCTATATAACCTCAATTGTCTTATCAATAAAATGGAAATCCTAGGGTTTAGAACTGGAAGGGGCCTTAAATATTATCTGGTTCATCCTCTCCCTTCCCATCCCCCCATTTTGTAGATGAGTAAACCGACCTTGAATGAAATTAAATTGCTTTCCCAAGGTCACACAGATTGCAAGTTCAGAGTAGGAGGTATTTGAACCCAGGTTCTGTGACTTCATTTTCAAAGTTTGCTGGTCCAAGCTAAATAACACCTGATCTGCATAAAGGCAGGAACTGTGTTAAATGATCTCTTGAAGTTTCTTCCAGCCCCAAGACCAGTGTTTCCAAGTCTTAGGAAAATGGCTGGCCCCTGGCTTCACTTTCCTTAAGAGTGGGAATGCCTCCATTCAGAGCTCCAGCTCTACTCTGTCTTTGCAGAGCCTTTCTCTAGTTAATGATTGGCTTTTCATACTTCTGGGATTTGGAATAATTCCTCCCCCTTTTCACTCCCACCTCTCTTTCCTCCCTTCCTCAGCAGTTCCATAAACCCCGCCTTTCTTTTCTTAGAGCTGTGACTAATCATGACTGAGTTTCCTTCTGTGAAAGAAGTACCCCCTTGGAGACCCACAGGGTAGATTGGACTATGTACGTAGGGCCGGTCAAAGCCCTCCTATATCTGTGGCACAAGAGGGGTCATTCTTCAGGCCTGTTAAGGCAGGGTTGCCAAATGGAGAGAGAAGTCTGGGCCAAGAGGTCTAGTCCAGCTCATCCTCCACTCAGCTGCCGAAGTGATTTTCTTGTAAACTCGCGTCTAACCATGCCACTGCCCTGCTCAGTAAATGCCAGTAGTTCCCTGTTGCCTTGAGGATAAAATATGCGTTCTGACTTTTAAAGTCCTCCATGACCTGGCCCCAGCCTGACTTCCTGGACTGATTGTGTATTATTGCCCATCCCACATGCTGCATTCCAGCCAAATTGGGCTTTCTGGTCTTTAGTCATAGCATTCCATCTTCTGTCTCCGTGTCTTTCCTGTCCCCCACGCCAACCCCAATTTCTGTGTCTTCTTTACCTTTTACTTAACTTTTATTGTTGTTCAGTTGTTTCACTTGTGTCTGACTCTTCATAGCCCCATTTGGGGTTTTCTTGGCAAAGATACTGGAGTGCCATTTCCTTCTCCAACTCATTTTAAAGATGAGGAAACTGAGGAAAACAGGGCTAAATGACTTGCCCAGGGTCACAGAGCTGAGGCCAGATTTGAACTAACAAAGATGAATCTTTCTGATTCTAGGCCCAGCACTCTGTGCACTGCACTACTTAGCTGCCCAAAGCACTTAATGGTAGGCACTTAATAAATCCTCATTGATTAGTTGGTAAATAAGTCAGCGTCCCCTGCCCATTGTTCCTAATGGTGCTCAGACCTGAAAACATTTCAGAAATCTACCCATTTCACAGACTGAGGGATGGATGAGGCCATCTTATTTTAGCCACTCCAAGATACTGTTTCTCCAAGCCAGCGACTAAATACAATTCTTCTTATTTGTTATTTTTCCCTATAGAGAAAACTGGAAAGATCCTGAAAGATTTCTTCCGGTTCTATGAAGACCAGTATGGAGTTGCTCTCTTCAACAGCATGCGCTATGAGATCGAAGGCACTGGGGGGCCCCAGGCCCAGCTGCTCTGGCGAAAGGTAAGAGGATACACTATTATATGTATTATCACTGTCCACAGCCGGGGCATCAGTATTGTAGACTTGACTGTCAGGGGCAGCTAGGTGGTGCAGCGGATGGAGCTCTGGCCTTGGAGTCAGGAGGACCTGAGTTCAAATCTGGGCCTCAGACACTTGACACTTACTAGCTGTGTGACCCTGGGCAAGTCACTTAACCCTGATTGCCTCACCAAAAAACAAAACAAACCCAAAAAACCATTATAGATTTGACTCTGACATCTTGTACTTTTAACTTCACACCGAACCCTTCCAAGGAGGTCTTATCTCTTTGAGTCTTGGTTTTTAAAATACTGCTTGGAGGTTTAAATTTTTTTTAAATGTTCTACTGAAGTCCCCTCCTCTTTTTATTTACATCACTGTCACTTCCCACTGCCCCCTAACTCTCCTCAGGGATGAATAAGTACAGACAAAACAAAGGAACACATTGGCCATGTCTGAAAGTGTATACCTCATTTGGCACCTGTAGTCCACCATCTTTCTGCTTTCTTTCATCCTGATGGAGTGTCGCTTCTGGTTCTACTTCTAGAGTCTCAAAGAGTGTACCAAAGAGGCCAAGTACCCAGGACTTGGTGTCAGGGAATCAGCTGAACCATTCCACAAACCTTAGTTGAATACCTATTCTGTAGAGGTTCACAAATCGAGCGTTAATTGAGTCTTTACTGCATGCAAGGCCCCCCTGCTAAGCACCATGGAGAACCATGATTCTCACCCCCATGGGAGCTCATGGTTTAGTAGGGGAGACACCACGGACTGGCTTACATGGCTAGTCACCTTTCTGTCTGTGACGGGTATATACCAACAGTTTCAGGAGACTGGGAGCTGGAGAGACAACTGTATACAGTTTCTAATGCCCTTCCCCACAGAAGTCACTTGGTGTCAACTTTGTATTTCCTTTGTTTTCTGAGTACACGTTGTCTCCCTCATAGAATGGAAGTTCATTGCGGGCAGGGATGCCTTTATTTGTATTTGTATCCCTAGCACCCAGCCCAGTGCTTAATAAATGCTTGTCAAAAGACCAGAGAGCCCAGGAAAGCATTCCTGGAAGACGTGAAGCTTAACTTGGTCCTTGAAGAAATAGGCTTAAAGATTTGGGGGGGCAGGATACTGACTTCATCACCAGGTACAGCTGATCCTTTGGCCTACCAGGTTGTAAAACTGTATGTCCTTTTGCCACCCGTCTGGAAAATCTGACCCCTGTAGTCTAGACAGCCTAGAAATGAGGAGAAAACCAAGGGAGGTCCATTGAGGCCAAAAACATTGGAAATTTGAAGGGGGTGGTTGTTTATTCCTCACTATTCAAGGGCTAGAGGGCCAGATCTCAGCCCCTGTTCCTCCTCTTCCATCCTATTCCCTCTGTTTGGCCCATTCTGAGTTTACTGGAACTAGGAGGAAGCTGGAAAATTTGAACCAGGCAAGCCATGCTGGTCCCTGGAGTCTGTGTTAGTAAAAAGCTGTGTCCCTTTCCAGTATCTTTCTCACTAGAATGTGTGGCCTTTTCAAAAGGTATGTTTTCTACCCTTCTGCGCTTATGGTCCTAGCTTTGGCTTGTTGGCATTAAGAAAATGACGTCCCATCAGCAAATATTTCCTGAGCATTTACTCATCTCTCCGCTAGGCTTTATGGGGGAAGGAAGGCAATAAGATACATTTAACTAGAAGTACGGGGTGGGTTGTAAACGGATGAGTAGTGTGATAAATGTTACAGCAGTATTGAGGAAGGGTAGATCACCACTTAGGATGTCAATGAGAAACTGGGTTTGAAGGAGGAGGAGGATTGTGACTGTCAAAGAGTTACCAAGAAGCCATTTCAGGGTAGGGATGAGAAATGGGAAGGAGATTATTTGGGAGATAAATGAGGAGAGAGATTAGGCTATGAGAGCAGAGGATTTTTGTAAAGGAATGATGGAGATAAGTGGTCTGGAGAGAATATTTGGACTCAGATTGTGGAGGGCCTTGAGTGCTAGGTTGGGCTCAGGAGTTTGGACTTGATCTTATGTGCAGAGGATAGCCATGCAATGTTTTAGGGCAAGGGAATGGCAGAATGAAGGGTGTTATTACCAATACTGGTGGCTTACAGAATCCTCTGATGACATGAGGAAAACCTGTGCCACTAAACTTTTGTAAAATCTCTCCTTCTGTATAACAGCATAGCCAAAAAGGCAGTGCTTTCTTAGGCTGTGATGGGAGACATAGTGTCCTGGATAAGGGAGGCAATAGTTCCTCCGGATTTTGTTTTGGTCAGACAACATCTGGAATATTGTGAGGAGTTCTGGGAGTCACAATTTAGGAAGACTGAGCTGGAACCTGTCCAGAGAAAGAAAACCAGGATGGTGAAGGGAATTAAAGGTCATTCATGCCAAAAAAACAATCGTTTGAGGAAACTTGATATTTGCTTGGAGAGAGAAGACCTACTGGGGACATGATAGCTATAGCCAAGTAATTGAAGAGCCATCTTATAAAAGAGAAACCATACTTAGCTTCTGCTTGGCTTCAGATGTCAATACTAGGACCAATTGGGTAGAAGTTGCAGTGGTGGATCTTTAGGCTCCATTTAAGGGGGAAAAAATCCAACCATTTCAGTTATCCAAAAGATGGATATTATTGAGTTACCTCAAGAGGCTCTTCCACTGTGGAAGTCTTCAGGCAGAGTCTAGATATCCACTTATTGGAGTTGGTTATAAAAAGAATTCTTGTTCAGGTGCAGATTGAATCAGATGCCCTCGGATGTCCCTTCCAACTTTGAGATTCTGCCATTTTGCATCAGTCAGATCTGTAGGAAGAATACCCGTGGCAGAAAAGGGCAATGAAAATGTAGACCTGGAGTCAAAACTAGACATCAGTGTTGCTGGCCTTTGGAGAGCACCTTGGCCTCCATTTTGTCTCCTCTGGGAGAAGGAGAGAGGAACCCGTTGCTGTTGAGCGTAAGGTATGGTAGCTCCTGTTTTCTGGCTTCCCCTGTATACTTCATGCGTAGTTTGGTTGTGCACGCTACTTCCCTGAAGGGATATGGAGGAAAATGGCAGTCATGAAGATGACTAATCTTGTCCAGTGCTTGTGCAGCACATTTTCCTAAGAAGTTCAGAATGCATCACTCTCATTTAATCTTCACACCTTATCAGTAAGGGAGTAAAAGAAGGGAAAACTATCATTATCTCCATTTTATAGATGAAATGATTGAAGCAGATTACAGTGTGGAGAGCTCAAGCATTGAATCCAACCCAGCTTCTACTTCCTTGTGTCTAGCTAATGGAAATCTCTGGAATTCTAAAACCACCCTTTGTTGTCATAGACATAGATCTCAGAGTTCGAAGAGACTTCAGAAGCCAAGTCTAACTTCCTACCCATTCCTAGAGTCCTTCTTAACAGATGGATACTCATCCAGCTTCTACTTGGACACTGCCAGTGATGGGGAGCCCAGTGCTTTAAAAAAAAATGGCAACCCTTCCCATTGTTCAAAAGCCTTATTTTATAGAAAGTTCTTCCTTATGTTGATCTGAAATCTGTCTCTCTTAACTTCCACACACTAGTCCTAGTCCTGCCTTCTGGAGTAGGACAGAACACAGAACAATTCTAATACATCTTCTGTATGATGGCTTCTCAGACAGTGGAAGATGGCGGTCATGTCACTTCCCACATTAAACCTCCCCTTCTTTGGGGTAACCCCTTTATCTCAGGTCCTTGGCTTTGAAAATTCTTTACCATCTTGATCCCCTTCCTTGGCTGCTGTCCTCCAGTGTGTCAATCTACCTATTAAAATTGGATGTCCAGACCTGAATGCCAGTTGAGAATGTAGTGGAATCATCCCCTCTCTTGTTTTGTACATTGGACTCCCGTTCCTGCAGCCTGGTACCAGATTACTTTGTTTGGCCATGGCCCATCCTGACTTATACTGAAGTAGCATTCTTTAGGACTTCCAGGTGCACCAATGGTTGGTGTGGGAGATGAGGCTGGAGATGCAGGCAGGGCTCATGTAGCATGTGATAGCTGATGATGCTGGAGGCTTCATTCTCTGCTGAGTCCAGTGCTCAGCCTTGTGAGCACACAGGTCAAGAACTTCCAATCTAACCAGTTTTCTTTTCCTTTTGCTACTCCTTGTCTTTCATTTAGCTGTGTGACTGGGCAAATTACTTAACCTCTCTCATTTCCTTCATTTCCTCATCTAGAAAATGAATGATTTGTACCCCATCACCTGTAAGGTCTCTTCCAGCTTTAAATCCGTGATCTAATGGTACCAAGACATGTCACTGGGGCCATGATCCCTTTAGTAGGAGCCCTGGTTCATGGTGCCTCCAGCAGGGGTTCAGAGTGGTTGTAAGGATAAATTGAGATAATGATTATTAAGCACTTAGTACAGTGCCTAGCACATAGTGCTATATAAATGTGAACTGATCCAGTTAATCAGCAAGCATTTATTAAACACCTATGTGACAGGCACTGTGATGGCACACATGGTGGGGAGATACAGATACAAAGAATGAAGCAACCCCAGTTCTCAAGAAACTTACATTCTCCTGGAGAAGACGAGTTCTATATAAGTTTAAAAGACTTCCCCCTTGAAGGAATGGGAGGATGAGAACCGTTTGCTCCAACGCCCATGAAGATGGCTAAAGCAGGCACTGTGGAACACTTAGAACTTGGTCAGACATCAAAGATACCAAAGCCATTCACTGCATCCCAGGCCACCACCAGTCATCTTGACTTTAGTCCTGCCACTGGACTTTGATGACTCTGGAACAGATCTCAAGGCTAATGACTTTGCTCAATTCTGCCTCACTCAAATCCAGTTTACCTGCAGGTCTGGACATTATTGTATGATATCATTGGTCCTGTTCAAAAATGAAGGACAATAACAACAACAACAACACACAAATGCATG
This sequence comes from Phascolarctos cinereus, assembly GCF_003287225.1. Classification (NCBI taxonomy): domain Eukaryota; kingdom Metazoa; phylum Chordata; class Mammalia; order Diprotodontia; family Phascolarctidae; genus Phascolarctos; species Phascolarctos cinereus. The sequence goes on from NW_027555625.1 coordinate 269,159,107, forward strand.
CATGTGCAATACACATTCTTACACTAGTGAAAAACTAAGAGCAGGTAGTGTGGTGCAGTGGGAAGGAGCGAGTCCTGAATTTGGAATCAGAGGACCCAGGTTCTAATGCAGACTCTGCCACATGTATGATGTTGGAAAAGACATTTAACCTCTCTGGGCCTTTGTAAAATGAAGAGGGATAGATTAGATGACCTTTAAGGTCACTTCAGGCTCTAAATCTCTGATTCTATGACGTTGTGAAAGGGGAGGGAGAGGCGGGACAGATTATTGTTAAATTAGCAAGTGAGACCGTAGCCTTCTAAATCATGTTCCAGGCCCAGAGGATGTAATGACATGAGAATGCTTGAAGGCTGAGCACAGGGCCCTGTGTACTATAGCTTGGTGACCGTCATTTATTTGGCATTTATATATTACCTGGCTACCTAACTCTCCAACCTAATCTCTCCCTACTGCCTATGTATAAGATTGAAGATCTAAAGCTAGAAGGGGCCTCCAGTTGAGGAAACTGAGGCCCAGGGAGATTAAATGCCTTGCCCAACATATTTATAAATGGTAAGCATCAAAGGCGTAATTTGAACCCAAGATCCTCACAATCCAAAGCCTGTGCCTCCCTAATTGGAGAAATGAGGACTGCCAGCAGGCTGTTATCACCACCCTCAACCCTTTTCCCATCTCCAACTGTCCACTTTCTTTCTGCCCAATTCTGAGGCTTATCAGAGGATGGTATATAGGGAGTCCAAGACAAATGTGTGTTTCTTACAGGTAGTTGAATGCAAGTCTCTGGTCTATTTCTCTTAGATCCAAAGAGTAGATATTGGGACAAGTCTTTTCTTGAAACTTTACCAAAATGATCTCTCTTTTTTGGGTTCATGATGGGCTTAAGACTAATTTTGTCCACTTAATGATACATAAATTTCCTGGGCCTTCCAGGATGAATCCTAGAAGTGATGGTGATGCATTTTCTTAGCCTGACTGTGTTTTTGCATGTCTTTTTGCATGGAGTGGTAGCAACCAGAGGAGAGAGGAGGCTAAGAGCCCTGATCAGACTGTGTCCCTGGGTCCTTGAGGAGACTGAGGACTATATTGGAAGTGATTTCCTCAGGGACCTATAAATGGTTTAACTGCATATCAACCACTTGGGACCTTGGGAGGTTCCAGAAAATTGATTTAATCAACAAATATTTATTGAGAGTCTGCTACTATGTACTTACTCTACCTTTTAAGAGGTTCTGTGAGAGATGCAGAAAAAAAAAATCTGAAATATGGTCCCTACTTCAGGTAGCTTACAGGAAGCAAAATATTTATGCATGTAATATCTAAATACATGATGGAATCTGATTATGATTTCACATGGAAATGAATGATGTGGAAGTGATATAGGAATTAAGAGAAGGAAAAGATTAGCTGTAGCCAGAAAGCTTCCTTGAAGAAGGAGTTACATGATCTGGGCCTTAAAAAATGGGCTGTAAAAGTACTGGATTAGGGGAATGCATCCTAGACTGGAAGAAGAGTGCCTCATAATAAATCCTGCAGGCCTGATAAAGAGACCATTCACTGTTGAAACTTCTATCAACCACTGCTAAAAGACAGTCTCTGGTATCTGCATCTCCTGAAACTAGCGCCATAGTAGGAGAACTCCATCAGATCTACATCTAGAATAAGATGGGTTGTGTGGTGGTGTAATGGGGAGTCTCCTAGAGTTGGTAGCCCTAGCTCTTCCACTAACAATATTTATTACTTTGAATCACTATATCCCTGTGGTCCTCAACTTCTTCATCTGTAATATGGATTTATATGTGTTTGAAGGTCCTGTGTACCTCCTCCCCAGTGAAATTCTTTTGCCATGATTCTTTGAGTCTATGACTCAGTCTCTTTTCCCACTGGATAGTTGAGAGAGGTTAGGAGAGAAGTCAAGGGCAAATGACTCCATTCCTTGGGAATCCCCAGTAGGAATGCCTACATCTTGCAAGGATTTATTCAACAATATTCTTTATTCCCTTTCCTGTCTTCTCCTTCTTCAACTTCTGGAGCCAATAGGGGTTCTTAACTAATTTCTGTTCCTATCTTTCTCCTTCTTTTCAGAGTCTTCTGTCTTAATGATTCTTCTTGACTGTAGCATCAGAGATTCTTAGACCTGAACTGGACCCTCAAGATCATTTAAACCAATCCTCCTGTTATAATGACTTGCCCAAGGTCACACTTTAAGTAACTGAAAGTAGAGCCCAAGTCTCTTGATTCCTAGCACCATGTTCTTTTTACTCCTTTATACTGCTTCCCAGGAGAGTCTTTCTTCTCTTCCATCATTTAACTTGGTTCATTTCGCTTTTGCTTTTTCAGAGTTTGAGTTCCCTCCTCCTTTATAGCTTTGAGTATTTGTGTGGAGGGGAAATGATTTTTCTGGTTTTCTCTCACTTCAGCAATCTATAATTCTATGGAACTTTTATGACAAAGAGTTTTGCTTCTTCTAAGATAATCTCAGCCTAGAAATTCAATTTTCTTTTCCTCTTGGGCTCCTAGTAGAGCTGTCACTCAGTTATTTGACAGTTTTGTAAATAATATCAAAACCAGTAAACCTCCCAACACACAACTATTATAAACTGCGTAAGGTTTAGGGCAACAGAACCAGGGAGAGGAAACCTGAGCCTAGATCTTTCTGGGAAAATCAGCCCTTATAAGTATATTGTCATGATTGAGAAGAGTGCACGTGGGCCCATCCTTCTGAGAAGCTGCCTTACCAAGTCTGGAGAGAGGAAGGAAGACCAACTGAAGGAGAGGGGGATGGGTGGGTCTGAACCAAGGAAAGGACCTCAGTTATAGAGGGTGGACACGCCCCAGAAGAGGCCAAGCTGAGAGACTGAGAAAATAGATCCTTCTGTGCCTTACTAGAAATGGGGGAGAGATGTGTTTGCCAAATTTAGCATCTGCTTTAGATTCTAAATATAGACCTTTAAGCTTCCAGTGCTTTGTGACTTTGCAAAGGCACAATTCTAAGCGGTTGCCTCCCCCTGACCCCCCCCTTTTTTTTTTTGGTAAATATTTTTAATCCCTGGGTAGGAAGCAGCTTAAGAGGCCCTATTGTTTGTGTACAATGGGTTTTCATTTGAAAAAAAGAAAAATTTATCTGAGCTTCCCCCTTGAAGAGCAGGAGGAAGTGATGTATGATGCTGAACAGGAGCATCAAATCACATTCAGATTGTGCTCCTTGGGAGAGGGTCTTAGGGGATGAACAATGGCATAGATCTATGTCCTAGTCCATGCAGAAGCAGCAAATAAATAAAGCATTGGTTCACTTTCATTTCACAAGATATTTTGATATTCCAGTTCAGTAGTTTCAGAATATACCTGTTTGGTTCTAGCTCTCAACTAGGTTGTTTTGTGGAACTTTGGGTTCGGTTCATGATTTGACAAAAAGAAGTTAGGTTAGATTTTGTGTCCTTCCAGGGCAGGGACTGACTGCCTTTGCCTTTCTTTGTATCCCCAGTGCTTAGCAAGGTGCCTGGCATGTAGAAGGTATTCAGTAAATGCTTAATGAGTGTCAGGTGATGAGCGTGGAATTCACACCTTCCTCTTGACCACTTTTCAGAATCCTTTTTTTCCTTCCAGACTCATCTTAATTGCCACCACCTTCTTGGAGCTTTCCCTGATGTTGATTCTAACCTTTGCCCAGCTGAAAGCATCCTTCTCATCCTTATATTTTCCTAGAAAACTTGTTTGGATCTCTCCTTTGCTTTCATCACATTCTATCCTGTATTATTTGTGTATGTGTCATATTCCCCCTCCATCAGAATATGAGTTCCTTGAGAGAAGTGATTGTTCCATTTACATCATTGTATTCTCAGAACTAAGTATGAAATCCATCAGAGCTGGTTTAAAAATATTTGTGGTATGAATGAATGGTCCATTTCTGCTTTCTGTTCATAGTGTAGTGGTCTCATCTGGGACTTGAAGGCTATAATTCCATCATGATGGGCTATTCTTTGAATTTAATTATCCTAAGGAGTCAGATTTTATTCCCTCTCCACTTCCAGCTATTAAACAAAGTTCTTCCCCCCCCCAATGTTTTATTAATGTTCTTTTCTTTTTTTACATCACCATTCCATTCCCAAAATAGAAGCTTCTCATAATGAATAAATAGAATCGTGGAAATTAAGTCAACACACTGGCCAAAAAGAATTGGAAACCCAGGGGATGCCCATCATTTGGGGAATGGCTATACAAGTTTTGGTATACTAATGTGATAGAATACTGTAAATAATGAAAGGGACCATTTCAGAGAAGCCTGGGAAGATTTATATGAACTGATGCAAAGTGAGGTGAACAGAACCAAGAGAAAAGTTTATACAGTAACAACAATATTGTAGAGACAAACAACTTTGAAAGAATTAGGAGCTCTGATCAATACAATGACCAACTACAATTCCAGAGGACTCACGATAAAACATGCTACCCACCTTTTATAGAAAGATGATGGACCCAGAGTACAGACTGAGACTTTTTTTTGGACGTGGTCAATGTATGAATTTGTTTTGCTTGATTATATGTGTTTGTAACAGGAGCTCTGTTTTTCTTGCTTTCTCAGTGGGTGTGAGTATGGGAGAGGGAAAGAGATGAAAGAGAGAGAGGGCAGATCTTTGAAAATGAAATTTAATTTTAAAAAACATTGACCAAGTTGGAAAATGCATATCTCATTTCATACCTATAATTTGCCATCTGTTTGCCTAGAGGTGAGAGGCATGCGTCACTGTCAGACCTCTGACATCAAGATTGGTCATTGTATTGATTGGAGTTCTGAAGATATAGAAGAGTTCAAGGGAAGCCTAGGGAACAGGTTTTGATCAAATGAAAACATCAGAGAACTTCCATGATAGCAATTCCAGCCTCTTCTCATAGCCCTGGTAAAATGGAATTGGAGAACAAGAACATTTTAAAGTTAGAAGAAACCTTTGGACATAGAATATTAGAGCTAGAACAGAACTTAGGGTCCATCCAATCTAGCCCCTCTCTGAGGCCCAGTGAGGAGCCATCACTTGGCAAAGGTCACACAGCAAATCAGTGTCAGAGATAGAATTAGAACCCAGGTGTGACTCTCAGTGAATTGGTTTTTCCATTAAACCACTCTTCATTTTGCAAGTTTCTTCCAGTTTATGGATGTGAAACAGATTTCTTTATTGCTAGTAGCCCATGTCTTCATTGAACTTGTAACTCAGACCTCTTTGTTAGCACCATGGTGTAACCAGTGAGGAAACAGGCCAGACCCTGGGTGCCCGTGGGTGCATTTGCCTCAGGCCTACCATTCACCCACTGAGGCCTGCTCCTACCCGGGCTCTCAACCTCTTCTGTGCTCCCTCTCACAGGTGCCATTGGACGAACGAGTCATCTTCTCTGGGAACCTGTTTCAGTACCTGGAAGACAGCAAGAAGTGGAGGAATCGCTTTAGCCTCGTGCCACACAACTATGGGCTCGTGCTGTATGAGAACAAAGCTGTAAGTGCTGTTGGAGCAGGGGACTAGACTGGAATGGGCACTGGAATGGGGTGGGGAGGGGCAGTGAGGGGTCTAGGCCCAGGCTTTCCAGCCTCGCAGAGTCAGTGGAGAAAGGCCTTGGACTCCAGCCCACTTTCTTTCCTTGGTGTGAGATCTCCCCCCACTCCAAATCCTTCATTGTAACAGAAAGTAGTAGCTTTGTCTTTATCTTGTTAGTTGTGCCGTCATCATCATCATCATCATCATCATCATCATCATCATCATCATTATCATCATCATCATTATTCATTCCTAGATCTGCTTTGTCAGGGAATCCTTGATCAGCCCTGCTCCCCATCTCAATTCCCTGCCCAACATCAGCCTAGGCTTCACCTTTTTCTTCCTACCCCTGCTCCAGTATAAACTTCTACCCTAAGGGGATACATGTAGCACTTAGTATCACTAGTGTTACTACATATGGCTGTACGTGGTAAGGGAGAGGAAAGGCATTGAATTTGTGGTTTCACTGGTATGGAGAACTCCTTGATAAGGAAACTCACTCCGCCAATGCAGATCAGTACTTTCTCTGCAGCTTACATCTTATCATTGATGAGATGTACTTTTTCCATTAAACCATACTTCATTTTGCATGTTTCTTCCAGCTTTTGGATGTGAAACAGATTTCTTTGTGGCAATTAGCCTGTGTCTTGATTGAACTTGTAACTCAGACCTCTTTGTTAGCACCATAGTGTACCCAGTAAGGAAACAGGCCAGATCTGGGGTGGAAGTAAGATGTACCATGGTCTTAGAGATTTGCCTAAAACAATGACTTAGGGTCCACAGCCAGTATGTGTTAGGGGCAGGACTCGAATCCAGGTCCTTCTGACTTCAAGTTCAGTTTTCATATACCACACTGATTCTGGGCACATAGTAAGCACTTAATAAATGCTTATTGACTGACTGATTCAAGTGCTATTCTGGGAAAGTAGCAGAAAGAAAGGAACAGCAGGGGTTGTTATTAAAAAAAAAAAGCCGACTCCCTTCTCTTTATCTGCATCCCTGGGTGGGGAAGGGGTAGTATGGGTAATCAGAATAGACAGATAAGGCCTGAATTGATTGTTGCCCATGGTTACTACTTCCTTTCCCACCAAAACCTTCCTCCAAGCAAGCTGAGCAGTTAAACTGAATTTCATTCCCTGGGTGCTGTCATGTCCCTTGCTTACACAAAAGTGATACACAGCATGATAAAAGTCAGGGTCTGGTTCATTTTATGTAATCTGAAGCTTTATAAAGACATTTTAAGGATGGAATGCTTCATATGTTGGATGTCGGTGCCTATTGGTAGAGGGCAAAATGCAAGTGCTTTATCTAGCATCTGTTTAGACATTATTAAGTGACTTTTCTTTTCTTGGTGTTTTGTAGGAAGTCATTACTCTCCTGTCCTCCTCCCTCAACTTTTTATCTGGAATACTCAGGAAAAAAACCACTGGGTTGGGTTAGGATGTTGGGAAGGGTTAGTGCTACTTTAAGCAGCCAGAATTGCACTAAGGGAGCCAGGAATTGGGATATAGTTTGGGATTCAGCAGTAGCCCCTTCCTAGGTTGACTTTCTTCTCAATCCCTTCAGGCCTACGAGAGACAGATCCCACCCCGAGCTATCATCAACAGCGCAGGCTATAAAATCCTTACCTCAATGGATCACTACCTAGAACTCGTCGGTAACTCTTTACCAGGTAACATGCTGCCCTGGGTGGAAAGAGATGACTGCAGCGTTAAAATGCCTTTCTTATAATGGAATGGGTTTACACAGAGCTAAGTGCCTCGATGACCAGTGGCACACATTTGTAGAAGAGCCATCTGGACTATGTGGAACAGAGTATGAGTTCATCGGCTTTGATGACTGGCCTCATAAACACCAGCCTCTAACCAGCTGAGCTGTACGGCCACGGTGACACATAGTCGTGCTGCAAGCTTTAGCTTCATCCTGGCAAACTAAAGCAAGGAAAATGAGGGGCCAGAATTCAAAGGGAAGGCAGGAAAAAGAAGTGGGCCAATGTGGATGCCAGTTTTATTATGCAGGATTCATAGGAAAGTCGTAGGACCCAAGATATTCACCATTTTCCTTCAATTGTCTTTGTTATGGTTTAATCGTTTTTCAGTAGCGTATCACTCTTCGTGATCCCATTTGGGGTTTTCTTGGCAAAGATACTGGAGTGGTTTACCTTTTCCTTCCCGAGCTCATTTTGCAGATGAGGAAACTGAGACAAACAGGGTTAAGTGACTTGCCTAGGGTCACACAGCTAGAAAGTGTCTAAGGCCAGATTTGAACTCAGGAAGAGGAGTCTTCCTGACTCCAGGCCTGGCGCTCTATCCATTGTACCACCTAGCTGCCCTTGAATCATGGAGTGTTAGAACTGGAAGAAGGAATATTCAAGATCATCTGCTTCAATCCTTTTATTAAAAGCTGAGGAAATGAGGGCTGAAAGAAGTGGAGAATTGCTGCTAGTTAGTGTCAAAGCTAGGATTAGAACCCAGGTTTCCTGTCTCCCAGGCTGGCTCTCCCTTACCTTCTTGTTTATTCTCTTTATCCCCCCTCCCCATCCCTGCCCCCAACTCATCCTTACCCCCCCCACACTCTCTTCTACCCTGTTTCCCTGAAAAATATCCCCCCTCCAAAAAAAAACAGGTAGTCTGCCAGTTAGAGGATCACCCTACCTCCTCCCTGGGAAATAAGAGGGGGCTGTTGGAATCTGTTCCCAGGAGCAAAATCTCGAGTCTGTTAGGTAGAATCCCTCCCTCCAGAAGGGACAGCCACAGTGTGTCTGTGATTGACCTGAAGTCTGTGTAATCTGCCCTAGATCTGTCACGTCCAAACAAACACCGGTGGATTCAAAGGTTCCCCTTTGCCGGCCTTCTGAGGGAGAGGAACACTGTTTCCATAGGAGTCTAATGGGATGAAAAGGTCTTTGTCTAGGATAGGGCAGCTGAGGGAGGCCTGGCTTCCAGGGGACTCAACCCTCACGTAGTACAAAGAGAGCTGGATTGAGAAGCACAGGACCTGGTGTCGAATCGCAGCTTTGCCACTTGCTGCTGGTATGACTGTGGGCAAGTCACTCTAACCTCTCTGGGCCTCATTTTTCTCACCTGTAAAATGAGATAGTTGGACCAGATGGCCTCCAGGACACCTTCTCACTCTAAATCACTGATCCTGTCTTGGAATAGAGGAGGGTGGGTTTTGCAAGAACCAGCCCTAGTGCGGAGAAAGATAGGCGAATCCAGATGGATTTCATTGGCATTGGTAGGATGGGTGCCTGGAGGACCTCTGACCTGCCATGACCCTGAAGGAAAATCAAAAAACTGGGGACCCTAGAGTAGAAAAAAAATGGGTTTGTTTTCTAGTCCCACCTCCACTGACTGGCAATGACCTTAGACCTGAAGTACAGTAGAAAGAAGGCTGACCTTGGAATTTAGGAGCTGAGCCAGAATCTGGGATATGCTCCTTTCTGTGTGAGCTTGGGCTAGTCACTTGACTTCTGGTCTCCATTTCCTCATCTACAAAATTAGGAGGCTGGAACAGATGACCTCCGAAGTCCCTTCCAGCTCCAGATGTGTGATTAAATGCACTGACTTGCTCTGGTTTCCTCATTGTTGAAGGGGGAATAATATTTGCTTTTCTTTGTAGCTCAAATGGTTGTTAAGATAAAATATGGTATGATAGAGATGGAATCCCTGTAGGAATGTATCATGATGCTATCTTGATTTCATTTCTCATCCACAGGGCCAGCCCCCAAATCTGGTGCTGCACCAATTCTGAAGTGCCCTACCCAGTACCCCCTGATCCTCTGGCATCCATATTCTCGACACTATTACTTTTGTGTGATGACGGAGCCTGAGCAGGAGAAGTGGCTGGCCGTGTTCCAGGACTGTGTCCGGCACTGCAACAATGGTGAGTGTGGTCTGAGGGGGAGCCTGGGTCCCTGGGAGGGGGGGAGGGTCCCAGACAAGTACTCCTGAAGGAGAGAATGGAAGGGAATGGGACCTTTGTGGGGTATAGCAGAAAGCTTCTTTCCTCTTAGGATTAGATTTCATGAAATTCATCAGATTTGGAAAACTAAATGTGTATTAACCCCTTCAGAGGGCAATGGGATACTAGTAGGACAAGGTTGTCAGGAGACTGGGGTTCAGGGCCACCCAGCCCTGTCACTTAAAGAGCTGTGTGATCTCGAGCAGATTATTTTGCTTCTCTGATCCTCAATTTAAGATAGTATAATGTAGCAGGAAGTCAAGGGACCCAAGTTCTAGTCCCCACTCTGTTCTTAACTTACAGTGTAACCTTGGGTGAGTTACCTTACCTTTCTTGGCCTCTGTTTTTTCATCTGTGAAATGACAGAAGGTTTCTAAATTTCCCTTTTAGCATCAAGATTCTGTAATTCTATTAATTTTCCCAATAACCTATAGGATAACAGCCTCCTTCTTGGTGCAGAGGGCCCAATAGTGGCTTGAGCTTTTAGACTTTCTACCTGGTGGCCTAGTGTCTACACTTGCCAAATTCTCCCTGGGTTCTGGGAGGGTGACTTCCTCGGTTAAACTTCAAATCTGAAAACCTGGAGGATGGCTCTGTTTTCAACTTCATTGGCTTAGGGGAGGCTGAGAGTTAGAGGTGAGCTCATAGCCGCGTGCTTCAGAGGCACACCGATGAGCTTCCTGCTTTCCCTTCCCCTTCCCCCTCCTGTCATGGCATGCCCCAGCACAGGTTATACCTTGCATGTCTCTGCAGGCTGGGAACAGAGACCTGACAGGGTTGGGTCTTGGCAAAAGGCCCTGGACTCCGAGCATTTACGTATCACTCCACCCCATCCTCCCTAATCTTTCGGCCAGTTCAAAAGCTACTTCTTGAGTCCAGGCTGGGCTGGAATTTGGATGCAGGGGGGCAGTGGGAGGATTTAAAGGGCTCCTTAGTGAGAAGCAGGTCATCAATCACATCTGAAATGCTTCTGCCACCTTGAGCTGGGCACATTGCCCACCCCACAAAAGGCAGCCTGTTCAGCTGTTCCCCTGGGGGCTAGTGGATCATGGGAGGAGAAGGAAGAGGGTCTGGTGCTGGAAGTGCCACGTTTCAGATGCCACTGTCCAGCGGCCTGCTGGATTCTGGTTGCCTTGTGCTGAGGGTACACCCTGTACCCTTTTCCTCCTTCTCTAGCTCTGAATTGAGTTATATGTTTCAGGGCCTTAAGAAAAACAGTTGAGCAACATTGAAGCCAGGCAGCCTGGCTGTTCCTAAAACCATCACTCTCTAGGCTATGTGCTAGTAGGTAAAGTGGGTAATCTCTCTATGCTTCACTGTCACCATCTATATAATAAAGATCATCATAGTCTTAGGAAATGCTTCAAACAGTTGAAACCAGCTGCACCCTCAAATCCGGAGTGCTCTAGGGAAAAATAGACCTGGCAGACAGAGACCTCTAGCCCTTTGCTAGTGGTCTGGGTGGCAGAGAACCTAGCACTGAGTGATGAGGATGTTGGGGAAAGGTAGAGCCTTGTGAGAATGGATAGCCTGCTGTGTTAAAGGTTGGGCCTCTGAGGCTCCAGCAGTCTGTGAGAAGTAGGAGGTTGGGGCCAAGATCTGAACTGTGACGCAGGTAGAATTGCCGTACCTTCTCTCCCCTCCCACATATGCACGAGTCACCATCAATCTGCTACATTTTTATGCTAGGGAAGTTAGAGAGCAATTATCCAGGTTCCCAAATGGGGTGGTGTCACTAGGCAAGTCAGAGATGGGACCATCTTAGCTATAGATCTCTCCAATCTGACAAATCTATTTGTCCAGAGATGCCTTTGAGGCCATTCACAGTTCAGGAGCTCGGCCTAAGGCATGGGAACCAAGACAGGGCCGCTGACCCTTTGTTCTGACACAGATTTGGTCGGAGGTGTAATGGATAGTAGTAGATTTGGATCAGACAACCTGGATTCCACCTGCCTACTTTCCTATTACCTCTTGGAACTTCAATTTCTTCTTCTAGAAATTGATAGAGTTGGACCAGATAATCTATGAGCTCTCTTCCAACTATGAATCTATGACTTGCTGTCTTCAGTCTGGTAACATGGGTATACGAATAGAATTCTAGCCTCTGAACTGGTGAAGGCCCCTGGGGCTATTTATGACCCAAGTAAAGTAGCCTCAGAGGTTATCATGTAGTCACATTCAGGATGAATTTCCTGCTCAGAAGCATGTCTAGGGCAGGTTTTTCATCCCAGGTTGGTTTCTTCCCTGCCCTTCAGCAGGCAGCTGGTATATTTTACCTTTCTGCTAGTTCAGATTCTCAGGGAATGCAAACATGTTAATGGTAACCTATAATAATGATAGTGATCTCACATTCATATAGCACTTAGATCTATGACTCTGGCTACATGATTGATATGGTGGTGGAATGGTTGTTTTCCACAAGCCTCAGCAACCCAAAAACCTCAGAAAAAGAAATTATGCTAAAGATGAAGCCTCAAGATAAGAGACAGAAACATTGCACGAGGTAAAAAAATAAAATAAAACAAAAACACAAAAAAATCCCTATGAAATAAAAAACCAGTGTCACCACTCTACACGGCAGACACAAGCAGTACAAGGAATCTCATCTCCTTCTGCTTCAGAGCGGAACTTTTGGGAACCTGTGCAACTGTGGAAGGTGGAAGAGGGAAGGACCAAAGAATGAAGAGTGAAACCGGAGATAATGACTTGTCCTTTGGATTTTGAGTCTTTCAGCCTGAGTAAAAACCTAACTTGAAAGTAGATAAGCCTACCTACCGAAACAAACCCAGGAATTATATAAACACAATTACAAAACCCTTTCCGCATAAATAAAGTCAGATCTAAATAATTGGGAAAACATCAGTTGCTCATGGGTAGGCCAAGCTAATATAATAAAAATGACAATTCTACCTAAGTTAATTTACTTATTCAGTGCCATACCAATCAAACTACCAAAAAATTATTTTATAGAGCTAGAAAAAATAATAACAAGATTCATTTGGAATAACAAAAGGTCCAGAATATCAAGGGAACTAATGAAAAGAAATGCAGGGGAAGGTGGCCTAGCCATTCCAGATCTTAAATTTTATTATAAAGCAGCAATCATCAAAACTGCTTGGTACTGGCTAAGACACAGAGTGGTGGATCAGTGGAATAGGTTAGGTGTGCAAGACGCAGTAGTCAATGACTATGGTAATCTACTATTTGATGAACTAAGAACTCACTGTTTGACAAAAACTGCTGAGAAAACTGGAAAAGAGTATGGCAGAAACTAGGCATAGACCAAACTCTCACACCATATACCAAAATAAAGTCAAAATGGGTTCATGATTTAGACATAAAGGCTGATACTATAAGCAAACTGGAAGAGCAAGGAATAGTTTACCTATCAGATTTATGGAGAACAGAAGAATTCATGACCAAACAGGAGATAGAGAACATTACAAAATGCAAAATGGATAATTTTGATTATGTTAAATTGAAACATTTTTGCACAAACAAAGCCAATGCAACTAAGATTAAGGAAAGAAAATTGGGAAAGAATTTTTACAACCGATCTCTCTGATAAGGGCCTCATTTCTAAAACATAGAAAACTAAGTCAAATTTGTAAGAATACAAGTCATTCCCCAATTGATAAATGGTCAAAGGATATGAACAGGCAGTTCTCAGACAAAGAAATTAAAGCCATCTATAGTCATATGAAAAAATGCTCTAAATCACCATTGATTAGAGAAATGCAAATCAAAACAACTACCACATCACACCTATCAGATTGGCCAACATGACAAAACAGGAAAATGATAAATGTTGGAGAAGATGTGAGAAAATTGGAACACTCATGCATTGTTGGTGGAGTTGTGAACTGATCCAACCATTTTGGAGAACAATTTGGAATTATGCCCAAAGGGCTGTAAAAATGTACATATCCCTTTGACCCAGTGATAGCACTTCTAGGCTGTATCCCAAAGAGATCATAAAATGGGAAAAGGACCCACATGTACAAAAATATTTATAGCACTTTTTGTGGTGGCAAAGAATTGGAAATTGAGAGGATGCCCATCAACTGGGGAATGGCTAAACAAGTTGTAGTATATGAATGTAATGGAATACTATTGTGCTATAGGAAATGATGAACAGGAAGATTTCAGAAAAACCTGGAAAGACTTATATGGTCTGATGCTGAGTAAAGTGAGCAGAACCAGGAGAATGTTATACACAATAACAGCCATGTTGTATGATGACTAATATTGATAAACTTAACCCTTCCCAGCCATACAAGGATCTAAGACATCTCTAAAGGTCTCATGATGGAAAATGGTATCCACATCCAAAGAAAGAACTATGGAGTTTGAATGCAGATCAAAGCATACTGTTTGCTATTTTTTTCTTTTGTTTTGTTTTGTTTCCTCTTTCTGATGGTTCCTCCTATTGGTTCTAATTCTTCCTTACAACATCACTAAATGTGAAAATATGTTTAGTAGGAATGCATATGTAGAGCCTATATCAGATTGCAAGCCATCTTGAGGGGGGACGGAGGGGAAAAAATTTAAAACTCAAAAGCTTATGGAATTGATTGTTGATAAATCAAAATAAGTTAATTTTTAAAAAAAGAAAGTAGATAAGCCAACTGGAGAGGCTCATAAAGACAGAAAGAAGAATGAATAAAACTCTGGCCAGTAACAGTTGTTGTATTATGAAGGAAAAAGGACCAAAATTCCCTGATCAAAAAGATAATTCTGCAGACTCCCCACAGAGCATGAAAAAACAAGAAGTAACTCCAGAATGGGTCAAAAGAAAAATAAAATTGTAGAAGATATTAGAAATGAAATTAGGTCAGAAATTAGCTCTATAGAACTTCGAAGATTTGACAGATTTTCCTTCTGAGAAAATAGAAGCTTGAAAGAGAAAGTGACTGATCTAGAACATAAAAACACAGAAGTGGAAGAAAAATTGGCAGAAGGAAAACAAAAGGCAACCATGCTGAACATATAAACACGCACATTCTATAAAATTCAAAGTCATTCAACTTGAAGACAGAACATATACAACAATAACATGAGGACCATAGCTCTCCCAGTCTGAATATCATACTGCAAGAAATAGGGCAAGAAAACTGTTCAGAACTGTTGTCTGTTGACAACAAAGCACTGATAAAGTGAATCCTCAGATGGCCACTGGGCCAAAAACAACAACTAAGCTTAAAACTCTAAGAGATGTACATTTCATAATTTCAATAACAAACAACAAATTGTACAGGCATCCAGGAAAAAGACAATTTAAATATGAAGCATTGCCAGTTAGAACATCCCAAGGTTACGCCTCAGTCACTAGAAATCTAAGGACAAAATGGAGTAGGATATTCCAAAAGGCAAATGAGCTCAAGCAGCTACCCAAAAAAGAGGTATCCCAGTCACCAGTGATATGGATCTTTAACACAGGAGCTATTTGATACATTCCTGCTCCAAAGGCCCCGGGATGAAAAGTGCTGTCCACTCCAGAGAAAGAATTGATAAACTCTAAGTGTAGATTGAAGCATATTTTTTTAACTTCATTTTTCTTGCCTTCTTTTTTTGGCAACATAGTTATTATGGAAATGTTTTGCATGACTTCACATATATAATGGATATTATGTTGCTTGCCTTCTCCACAGGTGGGGAAGGGGCTGGAGGGAAGGAGAGAATTTGGAACTAAAAATTTTAAAATGAATGTTTTAAAAAAAGCTATAGGTGTTCAAGTAAAGGCTGGATAACTTCATGTTGGGACTATTATAGTGAGGAATTCTTTTAAGTATAAATGAGCTAGGTAGCTGCCCAAGTCCCTTCAAATTCTCAAATTCTGTGATTCTAAACTTACCCCAGGAGGGGAGATGTAGGAGCCTTCAGGGATAGCCAGGACCTGGGGTGAGGTATGGTGTCTCAGCACCAGAAATAGGACAACCTAGCCTTTTGAACTGGGCATGATCATGGGAAAGATAAGAGGTAATACTAGGACTTGGGACACAGAATGACTCCCACATGACTCTGCTTCCACTTAACATTGCTTCCTTCATGAATTGACATTTCTAAGAGTGGGACACACCAAAAATTAGGGAGAGATGGAGAAGATCTATAAATGCAATAACTTAGAAATGTGATAAAGAAGTTAAAATTCTAAACTTCATAAGGCTTACGCTCATGAGGACCACAAGGAATAAAGAAGGAACAAGTAAAAGAAGAGCCTGTAAATTAGAAAATAGAATTTAGCGTAGACTGGAAGAGAAGTAATGAGGAAGACAGAGCAAAGGGAAAGTTTTTCAAAAAGAGTTCAGCAAAAGAATTCTACTTTAAATAAGACATTAGAGGAGAAGAAAAAATTTTGAACCACATACTTAATTGGGCTAGGAAAGAAGAGGGTAAAGAAGAAAGGAGAGGGAAGAAGGAAAGATGAGAGAAGGAAGAAAGAAAGGGATAGAGTAAAGGAGAAAGCCTCTGGAAATAGACTAGGGTCAAAGAAGCATAAGCTGAACTAATCATAAGGGCAAAAAGTTCTAATAAAAAAAAAAGAAGGTAATAAAAATTAAAACCCAAGCCTGACCATCATAACCTTAGATGTGAATGGACTAAACAATCTAATAAGGCAGAAGAGTGGGAGAATGGATGAAAAAACCGACAATTAGCTGTGTACAAGAAACACATCTAAAAGACAAATACACAAAGGTTAGGCTAGAATACATTTACTTTGTGTCAAGTGATTTCCCAAAAAAGCAGGAATTTAAATCATGCTTATCAGACAAAACAAAAATTAAAATTCACGTTGTGAAGAGAGATAAACATGGAAACTAAATTATGAACCATTAACAATGAAACAGTATCAATACTTCAAAGTCTACAAAATGCTTTCCTTGTAACAACCCATTTTATAGATGTGACTGTGAGAGATTAAGTGATTTGTTTAATATATAACTAAGAAATGTTGGAGCTGGGATTTGAATTCAGGTCTCTTTGACTCCAGGTTCAGTTGGTCTGTTCACTATACTATTCTGCTTCTTCACTTAAGCAAAATCTAAATAAGAAGATAAATCTACTGAGGAGAAACCAGAATTCATCCTCAAACTCAATAGACATAATTTTGGATTATCTTCACTTTAGATGAATGATGTCATTATTCCCCCTTTATCAGAAGAGCTCATTGAGTTGATAGTGCCATCAAGAAAACCCAAGCTGGCCAATGAACCCTCCCTCTTTCTTTTATTTTTAATTAATTCATATATTTTTAGTTTTCAACAATCACTTCCATAAGCTTTTGAGTTTTAAATTTTCTCCACTTCCCTTCCCTCCTCCCCTCCCCAAGACAGCATGCAATCTGATATAGGCTCTACATATGCATTCTTATTAAACATATTTTCACATTAATCATGTTGTAAGGAAGAATTAGAACCAATAGAAGGAACCGCAAGAAAGAAGAAACAAAACCAAAAAATAAAAAAAAGAAAGAGACAGCAAATAGTATACTTCAATCTGCATTCAGACTCCATAGTTCTTTCTCTGAATGTGGATAGCATTTTCCATTAGGAGACTTTTGGAGATGTCCTAGATCCTTGCATTGCTGAGAAGAGCCAAGTCTATCAAAATAAGTCATCGCACAGTGTGGCTGTTGCTATGGCTGTTGCTATGTACAGTGTTCTCCTGGTTCTGCTCTGTTCACTCAGCATCAGTTCATTCAAGTCTTTCCAGGTTTTTCTGAAGTCCGCCTGCTTGTCATTTCTTATAGCACAATAGTATTCCATTACATTCATATACCACAACTTTTTCACCCTCCCTCTTTCTACAAAGCAACTTATATTTTTATGGGAAAGGCTTCTAGGGAAAGAGCCCTAGGCCAGAAGTTAGAAAATCAGAGTTCTGGTCCAACTTCTTCCATTGACTAACTGTGTGACTTTGGGCAAGTCATTGACTGCCTGTTAATTTCTTCATCTGTAAAACCAATATAATAGTACTGTTCTGTCTTACAGGATGCTTGTCAGAGTCAGATGAGATAATGTATGTGAATGTATTTTGTTAGACTGTAAATCTCTATACATATAGAAGGGATTGTGATTTTTTTTCTCCCAGGGCTGAGAGCATAGTAGGTACTAAGTAAGTAATTGTTGATTATTTCACTAATCTGTTTAAAGCAGTTGGATACCCTAGTGAAAGTTTCTGCTGAAATCATTGCCCTGTCTTTTCTCCAGTTTGAAAACTGTGGGAAATTCTCTTTTGGGAATGTTCTTGGGAGCCTCAGAGAGATGATGTGTCAGTCCAGAACCTTTAATTTGCCCACATTGGAGCCTGCCAGGACCAGGCAGGGAGGGAAGAGCTCAGAGGCCCAGCTTAGCAGGCGGCAGCAACAGCAGCCACAGTCACAGCATAAATACATAAAATCAGCCTGATTCCCACTCACTCCTGAATTCCCAGATTCCAGGAGCTGAAGGCTGATGGCTCCCAAGACATGTGGCTCTTGAGAGAAGGGCATGTGAACAGACACTCTCATCGTCACATCAGGCTCAAGGTCCCTTTCCCTCTGCAAACTGTCTAAACATCTGTCCTGGGTGTTTTGGCCACAGGCACCCTGCCAGCCAAAGGCAAGCAATGTAGGGAAAGTGGGAAAAGCCTAGGTACGAGAAGGACTGTGCTGCTTTAGGCCAAGGGCTAACAATGAAACAGCATGGCCTGGGAGTCATAGCATCATGAATCTTGAGCAGGAAGGGACTGGTCTAGAGAGGACAAAGGACAAGTAGTGTCAGGGAAAGCTGGGTCATTTTCCCATTCTGTCACTTGCTAGATGAGTACCATCCTGTGCTGAGCTTCTTTGACCTCTAGTGTCCTCATCCATAATTGATTTTTTTCCTGAGGGAAGGGGACCTGGAGGTGGGGGTCGGGGTGAGGGCAGGATCTGAACATAGGATTTCACCGACATAGGGAACTCTTAGTGTGGAAAACTCCCTCCACCAATGCAGATTGTCAACTTCTCTAACACTTACAGTAGTAAAGATTTTCCTGAGTCACTGAAAGGTTATATGACTTGTTTACTGTCTATACTTACTATACTGTTCTGTGCTTACTGTGTATACTTACCATAGCTAGTACAGTATGTGTCAGGGCCAGTACTTGAACCCAAGGGTCTGCCTGACTCCAAGGCTAACTGTCTAGCCACTATGGTATCTTACCTCTCTTTCATCTATGACATAGGGGTTAATAGATTCTCGTACTACCAACCACATGGGGTTATTATGAGGAAATAGCCTTGTAAGCAATAAAGCATGGAATAAAGATAAATTACTAGTTTTATTATTATTAATACTAGTCCTGGTTCTCATTAAGTGGGTGACCTTGGAGAAGAAAGCTTTACAGTTTTGGCCCATGGTTTCCTCTTCTTTTAGATGACAGGGTAAAACTAATCAGTGTTTCTGAAACCAGCTTGGGCATGGAACATTCTGAGCTTGAACAGCATTGATGAGGCTGTATTGACAGACCTCGTAGTTGCTCGTCTTGTTAGTGAGAAGTTGGGGGAGAAAGTTCTAGAACAGGGGTTCTTATTTTGTGTCATAAAGCCCTTTGGCTATCCGCTGAAGCCTATTGACTCCTGAGAGTCATGGGTTTAAATGCATAAAATAAAACAAATAGGATTGCCAAGAAAACCAATTTTATCTAAATAAAGATAAAATTTTTCCCATCCAAGTTCCTAGACCTCCCTGAAATCTGTCCATGGACCCCTTGTAGGAGGGTTTCTCTGGGTCTCCCAGGTTAAGAATCACTGGTCTAGAAGTGTGGCCTATCTTGAAAGGGAAGGAATGGGGAAATTGTTGAGTAAAAGAGAAGAGATCAGGCCTATTTGCATTCCTCTCCAAATTCTGTCTCCCTCCCTCTCTCTCTCTCTCTCTCTCTCTCTCTCTCTCTCTCTCTCTCTCTCTCTCTCTCTCTCTCTCTCTCTCACACACACACACACACACACACACACACACACCCCTCTATGTTTCCTGTTTCCCTTTCTCTCTCCATCTCTAGTTTCTCTCATGCTGTCACTCTCACTGTTCTCTTTAGCTCCAAGCTCCCAGCTGGAGACAACACACCAACAACATATCTCAGTGGTATATCTCTCCATCTTCTGTGGCAGTGCTTCCCCTCAATTCCCCTACAACCCTTGCAATCCTGTTAGTTATGAGCATTTCCTCAGTCGGTTTTGCTTAACTTTTTTTTGTTGTTACAAGTACCGTTCAATGACTAACATTGGGAATATGTCTTGCATGACTGCACACGTATAACCTATATCAAGTTGCTTGCCTTCTCAATGTAGGGGGTAGGGGGCGGGAGTGAGGGAGAGAATTTGGAACTCAAAATTTTTTTAAAAAGCAAATGCTAATTGTTTTTACATGTAATTGGGGGAAAATAAAATATTAAAGGAAAAAAATACAAGTATGGTTCAGTAGGGGTTTGTGGAGAACAGTCTATGTTGGAAAAATGTCCTTGATATGAAAAGCAAAGGGCATCAATAAAACTTAAAAAAAAAAAAAGATGGAGAGGGTCATTTGTGCTACTTCTCAGACAGGGGAAACAGGCCTAAACAGAGTCTAAGAGGAAGAATGTAGTATAGCTATTGACCTATAAAGAAGGGTAATGTATGTGTTTTCCATTCCCTCTGCCGGTGGGACAGGAATGAGACAAATCTAAGGAGGATAAGGAGGACAAACCCCTAGCTGTCACCAGGGGGACAAGGGAGGGAAGAACCAAGTAAGCCACAAAACCACTATCTTGTTTCTTTATAAGCTCCAGGGAAACTGGGGAGGCTTCGTGGTGCCCTTGATGTCCCTTGTCCCCAGGAATCTTCCTGATTTGGGGAGCAGCTTAGGAGCCCCTTCCTTCACTGGCTCCAGGTATTGCATACACTGATGCATGTTTTACTCTGATTTTTTTTTTTATCCTACTTGGAACCTGAGCTTTTTGAGCACAGAATTTAAATGTATGGATTGTGTATAATGACATGCCAGTGAAAGCTGCATGACCTAGGGGACAGGAAGCCTACCCAAGAGTCAGGAAGACCTCGGTTTATTTCCTACCTCTTTCACATACTGACATTGTCTGTGTGACACTGGGCAAGTCATTTAACCTCTTGGGGCCCAGGTAAATCTCTAAGACTATGAAGTTACAGAACAGTTGCAGATCCGTGTTGATAGAGGGAATTACTTCACAGGAGTTCTCTACGCCAATAAAAATCACAGGTTCACATGGAAAAATAACATCCCCAAAACATGCAGGCAACATTTCATTCTACTAGTTAAAATCTGACTGCTTTAGGCAGATGCCTGCCTTTTCCCCATCTCTACCCTCAGACTTAGACCTCTGATTCTCACTTCCAATAAGCCATAGTCATTGGGTTTTAGGGGAGCTTTACTCCTCAGGTTCCACACTGCTACTGCCTTAGGAAAAGTGTGCGTGTGGTAGGGGATCATAGCATGTTAGAGGTGGAAGGGTCTTAGGGATCCTTTAGTCTAGCCCCTTTGTGGAAACAGAGGCTCAGAGAGGGTCAGGTGTCTTGTCCAAGGTCACAAAACAAGTTAATGGCAGAGCCAGGGCCCAGGTCTTTTGGCTCTTGATTCAGTATTCTTTATATCCTACCTTGCTACTTTCTTTAATGAAGTTGCATTGACTGGGACCTGAGCCCAGATCCCTTTGTAAGAGACAGGCATTCTGCCTGCTGCTGAATCAAATTCGGAGAGGAGCTTGTAGCATCCAGACTGGGGTTTAGGGTTGGGACTGTCCTGAAAGCCTCCCTCCCTCCCAGCACTCATAGGCAGATTGTATTTGGAGGAGAAAAGGAGGGAAACATTGAGCACCTGTTCAGCAAACCTTGGGGAGAAAGGGGACAGGATGGATATCTCCCCCACACCTCTGTTTCAGGATCTGGAGTCTAATGAGCCCAAGAACCTCAGTTCTATCTATCAAACTAGACAGATTTTGTTTGTTGCTAATAATATTATTATTGTGACCACCCAGCTCACTTGCTTCTCTCCCTTCTACCGACTGGAGTCATAGGGCAGAATAATAAGGTAGAGACAGGGGGCTGTCTAGCACTCCCACCCCCACCCCCAGCAGTGGTTCCTCCCATCCCTGCCCCACACCCCTCTGCTTGCTGTGCCTGGCCAAGGGCCTGGCGCATCTGGGACTCTGCTGCCTGGCCAGGATGCCAGCTCGCCCACTCCTGAACCTTCTCTAGCTGGTGGTTCCCACAGTGCAGGAATCCAGCTGTTCTCTGCCAACACAGCTGGGCTCAGTCAGCCTCCTGCTGCTGTTCTCTTTTGATGGGGGATGGGAAGGTCGGGGGAGGACCAGATAGTGAGGACCCTGTGAGGAGTGGAGATGGTGGGGAGCAGGTAATCAAAACCTCCAGTGCTCAGGGGATCTTTTTTGAGCTGGGGATGGTGATGGTGGTAGGGGGGGTGTTGAATCACTTTGCAGTAATCTCAGTGGGAGCTGAGGTTTCTGAAACACAATGCATGTTTCCCCTTTTCCTCTCGTTCCTTTTGCATGTGGCTTTCTAAACCATGTGTTGGTGATGACTCAGCCACAGCCTTATTTGGTTTTTCTTTTTCACCACTCTCTCCCCTAGGTTGGGTTTGGCAACTTCCTGCCTTTCCTGTGCTCCTAGGTTTCTTAGACTTCAGCCCAGAGATTCCCTTCATGATGGGAAAAGGAGGGCTGCTAAAGGTCTGACCAACGCGACGGGACAATCCTAATGGGCAGCAGGCTTGCCACGGGAGGCTCTCTGTTCTCTCTGTGGACAGGGAAGGAGGGGAGGGGATGTCTTCACTTGATGCTGTGTGGGTTCTGTAGGGAGCCCCAGATGAACAACATGGGGTCCCTCCCCTGCCCTCAGCATTTACACAGCTAACTACTGTACAGGTCATCAGGCATTTATTAAGCACCTACTGTGTATCCTGCACTTCCCTAGTTCTACTAAGGGTGCCTTAATATCCCCAGTCACCCAGGCTATGAACCTCAAGCTGTGTTGGGCTCCTCCTCCCTCTGTCCTGCCATATTCAGTTAGTCACCAGGTTATAGCGATTCTTTTGCAATTTTTCATGTCTGTTTCCTGCTTTTCATGCCTACTTCCACCACCCTGGTCCCAGTTCTGCACTGTGCTAGGCACTGGGGGGGAAATAAGAGCTTTAAATAATAATAGCTAGCATTTAGGTTGCATTCCAAGCTTTGCAAAGCACTTTACAAATATTATTTCATTTTATCCTCACAACAACCCTGTGAAGTAGGTGTTGTTGTTATCCCCATTTTATAGATGAGGAAACTGAGGCAGATAAAGTTTAAGTGGCATGGCTAGGGTCACATAGCTAGTTAAGTGTCAGAGGCTAGATTTCAATTCAGGTTTTCCTGACTTCAGGTCCAGCACTTGATCCACTGAGCCACATACATAAGACATGGTCCCTGCCCCTCATGAAGCCTCCAATATTTTGGGGGATGTGACACATGCAAGATAACTGTAATGCCACTGCATACACTAACAACAATTAAAAACAAACCCTGTAATACAGTATAGCATAGTGGATAAAGAGCCAGCATTAAAACTAGGACTGTCTGGGTCTAAGCCTCACTTCTGATATACACAAATTGTGTGATCCTGGGCAAGTCCAGTAACCTCTCAGTGCCCCCAGGCAACTTTCTAAGACTATAAGTTACAGATGTTCGTTGGTAGGGATAGGGCTTCTTTACCAGGACCTCTCTACACTGATGAAATCATAGGTACAGACAAAATGAATAACATGCTAATGTTTTAATAGTATTTTATCTTTTCCAATTATACATAGACAATTTTAACAATTATTTAAAAAATTTTTGAAAACAATTTTTTGAATTCCAAATTTTCTCCCTCCCCCTCCCTGAAAAGGTGAGAATTTTAAATAGGTTATATATGTGTAATTGTGTAAAACCCATTTCTATGCTATATTAACATTGGCGCACCATAAGCAAGATGCTATCTGAGCTCTAAGGAAGGAAAACTCATGACTGACTTGGTGGAATTTGTTGGAATCAGGGAAGGCTGCCTGGGGAACCTGGCTCTTCAGTTGGTCTTTAAAGCATAAGTTAGAACTCAAAAGGCAGAGCTGGAGAAGGGAGGGGCAGGCCAGGCATGAAACACAATTATGTGCTGACTGCAATCCAGGTTGAGCCTGAAAGACCACCCCTCTCCTCTTCCTACCTCTTCCCTGCTCCCTTCACTTATGGGATGGACCATAGTACCTAGGATAGTGCCTGCTACAAAGCAGGCCCATAATAAACTTAGCTCATCGCTTCACTGGTAACGAGCAACAGAAATACACGATGATAAACACTCGAGATGAGGAGAGGAAGGGGGTCAATGTGAGCTAGTCAGAGAGGAGATCAGGAAGTCTTCGTGTAAGTAATGGGATTGAAGGATGGATAGGATTTCATGAAGAAAAGACTCAGGGGGGAGGGGCATCTAGGTGGTGCAGTGGATAGAGCTCCAGCCTTAGTCAGGAGGACCTGAGTTCAAATCTGGTCTTAGACGCTTGACACTTACCAGCTGTGTGACCCTAGGCAAGTCACTTAACCCTGATTGCCTCACCAAAAAGGGAAAAAAAAAAGACAGAGGGCCTGGGAAACATCTGAAGTGGGAATGGGGGGATGGCATGAGCAAAGATACCTTAGGAATCTGGCACATAGACCATTCTAGAATGGAGGGTTGGGTGGCAAGTAGAAAGATGAGTTTGAGAAAAGTAAGTCAAAGCCAGATTATGGAGGGCCTTGAATGCCAGTTGGAGTTCAGACTTTTTCCATAGACAGTGGGAGACCCCTGAAGGTGTTAGAGGAGGTGCGTGACCCAAGTGGTACTTTAGGAAGTTACACCTGGCAGGAGGCAGGAGAAACCTCAGCAGAGATACCAGTTAGGAGACTATTTTAGTAAAAGGCAACGAGGCCTAAGACCAGGGTAGTCATTTCCTTTCATGCCATGAGAGCAAGGAAAGCAGGAAACAGACATGAGAGACTGCAGAAGAATTGATAGGACTTGGGGACTAACCGGATATGGTAGGACAGAGGAACCAAGACAACTTGAGCTCTAAGCCTGGTGACTGAAGTATGGTGGGTGCCATTAGCAGAATTAGGGAAATAAGGAGTGGTACTGCAGTCGGAACTCCTGACCCCAGGCTCTTTCTTTCATTGACTCAGACCAGAATGCAGGCTGAACCTGGACCAACCCTCTCAATCCCCCCTGTGTCTACCCTGCTCTCTCAGCCACTCTCTCAGAGTGGACCCTGAGAAATGCTCTGCTGCTGTGCTGAGTTGACTCTTCTGTCTCTCTTGGACAGGCATTCCCGAGGATTCCAAGGTAGAGGGCCCCGCCTTCACTGATGCCATCCGCATGTACCGTCAGTCAAAGGAGCAGTATGGTACCTGGGAGCTGCTCTGTGGAAACGAGGTGCAGGTAAGGCCCAGGAGAGATCTCGGGGGTAGGCAGGACTTGAGGCTGTCTTTGCATTCGCACTGGTTAGGGAGAGGTGTAGTGTGGATGGTGAAGTAGGGAGCAAAAAATAGTCATTGCTGGTCTGAGGTCAGCATGGCCTGAGGTCTCCAGTGGAGTGCCACAGGGCTTTGTGCTGGTCTTGTGCTGTTTGCTGTTGTTGGTATCCTGCACGAAAGGCAGAGAGGGCACGGTTATCAGGTTTGTAGGCGACACCAAGCTGGAAGGGATAACTCAAACACCCTGGATGACAGCGAGGATCCAAAAAGATCTTAGGATGGTAGACTATTGGGCTGAATCTAATAAGAATTGTAATAGGGGTAAATTTAAAGTCTGGAGGTCAAAGCATTAACTTCATAATCACGAGTCCAGGGAGGCATACTTAAGTAGCAGCTTGTCAGAAAGCCTGGGCATTTTTAGTGGCCAGCATGGTCCAGCGGTGTTCGTGTGTGGTCCTGGGATGCATTAAGGTAAGCCCAGGAGGCTCTGCCCTGCTCAGACCACATCTGGGCTCTTCTGTGCAATTCTTGGGGAATTGAGGTCAGGAAGGACATTGCTAAGCCAGAGAGTGTCTGGAGATGGGCAGCCAGGATGGTGAAGAGCCTAGTGCCCAGGCAATATGAGGAAAGGGGATGTGGAGCCTGACGAGGACTCAGAGAGGACAAGATCACTGTCTTTGAGCTTTTGAAAGGCTGTCCTGTGGAAACAGAATTAGATTGGTTCTATCTGGCCCCAGAGGGAAGAGCCAGGAGCAAGGAGTGGGGTAAGATTTAGGTTGAATGTCAGGAGACACTTGCTAATGCCTGGAGTTGTCTGAGGTCGGATGGGCCCCTTTGAAAGGAGGCAGGCAGGGGGGACTCCCTCTCTGGGCTGGTCTTCAAGCAGAGGCTAGGTGACCATTGATTGCATATTTTGTAGTGGGGAGTCTTCTTTTTCAGGTACGTGATGGGTAAAGGAATCATGTGAGATGAAGCTAGAGAGGCAGCTTGGGGCAAGACAGAAGTTAATGGGAAGCCACTGGAGATTTCTGAGGAGAGTTACATCTTTACTCTACATTATTGGGAGAATTAGGGAAGCTAGATGGTGCAGTAGATAGAACACTGGGCCTGGAGTTAGCAAGACTCCTCTTCCTGAGCTCAAAGCCAGCCTCAGATACTTATTAGATATTTGACTCTGGGCAAGTCACGTAACCCTGTTGGCCTCAGTTTCCTCATCTGTAAAATGAGCTGTAGGAGGAAATGGCAAACCACTCCAGTATCTTTGCTGAGAAAATCCCAAATGAGGTCACAAAGAATGACTCAACAACAACAAATTAGGAGAACTAAGCTGGTAACCTGTGCAGGTTCAATTGGAGGGAGCAAACGCTAGAATATGGGAGCCTGATTTGGGGGCAGTTGCAATAGTCCCAAGTAAGGGGAGGAATCCCGAATTGGGGTGATAGTGGGGCTGGAGAGAAAGAAGAGGCCAAATGCATCAGAAATCGAAGAGGTGGGAGCAACAGGAGTTCATAAGATGTGGAGGATATCAGAGAAGGAGGAATCAAAGAATGGTGATTCCAAGGTTTTGAGTCTTGGTCCAGATGCCTAGCAGGCAGCTAGGTGGAGCAGTGGGTACAGCACTGGGTCTGGAGGAAGACCTGAGTTCAGATCCAGTCTCAGACACTTACAAGTACTGTGACCCTGGGCAAGTCACTTAACCCTGTGTTAACCCTCAGTTTCCTAATTTGTAAAATGAGCTGAAAGAGGAAATGGCAAACGCACTCTAGTATCTTTGCCAATAATTTGTCATGAAGAGTGGGACAAGACTGAAAAATGACTGAACTGAACCAAGTGTATGGTGATGAGTTCAGGCCTGTTATATTTCCAGCTCAGTAGGTCAAGATGAGCTTCAGTCATAAAACAAGCATTTATTAAGCACCTGTGTGCTAAGCGCTATACTAAATACTGGAGATACAAAGAAAGGCCAAAAAAACCCCCCAAAACCAAAAAAACTGGTCCCTGCCCTCAAGGGACTCACATTCTAATGGAGAGACAACATGCAAATAACAAATAACATACATACATGATATCTATAAAGCTGTTGTTGTTCAGTCAATTTTTCAGTTGTGTCCAGCTCTTTGTGACTCCGTTTGAAGTTTTCTTGGCAAAGATACTGGAGTGGTTTGCCATTTCCTTCTCCAGCTCATTTTACAGATGAGGAAAGTAAGGCCTACAGGGTTAAGTGACTTGCCCAGGGTCACACAGCTAGTAAGAATCTGAGTCAGGATTTGAACATAGAAAGAGGAGTCTTCCTGCCTCCAAGCCTGACACTCTGTCCACTGAGCTATCTAGCTGCCCATATTTATAAAGGAGACGGAAGGAAATC
Organism: Phascolarctos cinereus; assembly: GCF_003287225.1. Classification (NCBI taxonomy): domain Eukaryota; kingdom Metazoa; phylum Chordata; class Mammalia; order Diprotodontia; family Phascolarctidae; genus Phascolarctos; species Phascolarctos cinereus. The sequence goes on from NW_027555625.1 coordinate 269,186,461, forward strand.
TCAGAGGGAAGGCACTAGGAGTGAGGGAAACCAGAGAAGACCTCCTGCAGAAGGTGGGATTCATGTTAAGTCTTAAAGGAAGCAGGGAAGCCGGTAGGTGAGGGTATAGGAGAGTTTTCTGGGTATGGAGGATGCAAAGGTATGCAGTCAGAGATGGAGTATCATGTGTGAGAAATAGCCAAGAAGGCAGGTATTGCTGGGTTCTACAGGATGTGGAAGAGAGTGAAGTGTAGGAAGGGTTGACAGCTTAGAGGAAGTCCCAACCTTCTCTGACCGACTTTCTCCCTTTGTCTGTCCGTCTGGGACTTTGCCTCTTTCCATCCAGATCTTGAGCAACCTGGTGATGGAGGAGCTGGGACCTGAACTGAAAAGTGTGATAAGCCCCCGGATGAAAGGCAAACCCCAGGAGAGGCAAAGGCAGTGGATACAGGTGGGCACAAAGCAGCTTGCGGCCTTGAAGTGGCCTGCTTCTCTGAATGTGGCTCCTCAGAAGCTCTCTGAAGGCCTCTCTCACCTTCCAATGGTCAAAAGCTGACATTTCCCTTACTCTCCTGAACCCTACTTGCCTTGGTGGAGTTTTCTCCTGACCTTTGTTTTCCTCCAGCCTGGGGGCTTTGTGCTATGGGAGCTTGGCCTAATCAAATAATGAACCCCTAGGAGGACAAGACCCAGTTCTTTGCTGTGTCTCTTCACCCTAGAGCGCCTAGGATTGCATGAGGATATAATAGCATGCAGAGCTCTGTGGGCTCCGTTAGGAAGATGTCATGCGCCCAAGAGGGATTCTCTGTATAAACCAGAGACCACCTTCCCCTCTGTGCAGGAGAAAAAGAAACCTCCCTAAGGCAGTCCGTGGAGAAGAAAAGTGACTGTTGTTTTGCTCCTATAGATCTCAGATGCCGTGTACAGGATGGTCTACGAGCAGACCCAAGCCCACTTTGAGGCCATGGCCACCAAGTGTGTGATGGCCCGGCCAGCCATGGAGAGCGTCATCCGCACAGATATGGACCAGATCATTACCTCCAAAGAGCACTTGGCCAGCAAAATCCGAGGTACAGCAGGTTGTGAGGACAGTACAGCTGTGGGCCCCACGGCTGCACACAGACCCCCTCACTCTATCCTTGCCACTTCCCAAGTCCTTAAGCTCACTGGAACGCATTGCCGAAGCACTGAAATCCTGAAGGTCCCAGAAAGCATTTAGTTCCTAATTTTGAAAAGCTGATCATTTCTGTAGGTTTATTGATGTGCTGATGCTTTGCCGTAGTTCCTAATTGTGTCAATTCCTTACCCTGAAAATCCTGAAGCCTTTCGATCTGCAGGATCAAAGGGCCCCTAGTCATAGGCCCTTCGATCTTGAGTGGCAGTGGATCTCCATGCAGTTGAACATCCCCTTTCTAGAGATAAGGAATATAAGGCCCAGGAGGTGGGGTGATTTCCCAGGTCCCGTGACTTTAAGACCAGGCCTAACTTTATTACTCTTTGAGATTTTTTGTGCCAAGAAAGGCAATGGTTGATTCTAGTTTCAAGGAAGATTTCCTGGAGAGAGGGTGGATTCTAAGAAAGATTTTGATGGAAGGGTGGAGGGAAAGCATTCCAAGGTGGGGTGGGGGGTAGAATCACTTTATTTTCTTGAGTTAGTCCATGTCCAGGATCTACCAATGAAGTAAGAAAGTCGGGACAGACCCATGTCACCCTTGCCCAGGACCTAATCCCAAGCTTTAACAGCTGTTTTCTAGCCCCAGTTTGGGGTCATAAACTTCTCTGGCAGTGAGAAGTCCATGGGTCCCTTCTCAGAATCTTTTTAAATGCAAAAAATAAAATACATAGGATTATGAAGGAAATAAATTATTTTGAAATACAGTTATCAGATTTTTTAAAACAAGTTCATGGATCCCCAGTTAAGGACCCCTGCTCTTGCCTAATTAGTTCTGGGAGAGGTGATGGGTGACTGGGACGTGGGTGGGGAGGACGCAGGCCAAGGAGGAGCTTGACAGTATCTTTCTATCCCATCTCATCCTTCTTGGCCTAGCCTTTATCCTCCCCAAAGCTGAGGTCTGTGTCCGAAACCACGTGCAGCCTTACATCCCCTCAATCCTGGAGGCCCTGATGATCCCCACCAGCCAAGGCTTCACTGAAGTTCGGGATGTCTTCTTCAAGGAGGTCACGGACATGAACCTGAATGTCATCAACGAGGGAGGGATCGATAAGCTTGGAGAGGTAAAAGTCTGTGATGCCCAGGTCACTGGCAAGTGACCAAGTAGGGCTACATCTTTGATAGAGTCACAGAGGCAAAGAATGTCAGAACTGGAAGGGGCCTTAGAACATAGACTTTTGGGGCAGCTAGGTGGCACAGTGGATAGACCACCAGGCCTGAGGTCAGGAGGACCTGAGTTCAAATCTGGCGTCAGACCGGATGCTTGATACTTACTTAGCTGTGTGAAGTGGGCAAATCACTTAACCCCAATTGCCTCACCCCCCCAAAAAAAAAAAGAACACAGACTATTAACACAGAATTACAGATCCCAGGGAGGGAATTGTGGGGACTTAGGGAACATAACATGGGAATGAGGGTGAAACGTTTTTCTTGCTGAGGGTATAGGAAAGGTGTGGTGTGGTGAGAAAAGCATTAGAATAAGAAAAATGAGACCTAGTTTCTAATTCTGGCCCAGCCATCAACTTGCCAAGTGACCTTGGACAAGTCATTTCATTGGTTCACAGTTTCCCATCTATAAAATGAAGAAGTTGAAATAGGTGATGTCTAAGCTATGGTCTAGCTATAATAGCTAGAACATATATGACAGTTGAAGGTTTGCAAAGTGCTTTACAAATTTTCTCATTTGATCCTCAACAACCCTGGAGATAGGTGCTATTGTTATCCCCATTTTACAGATGAGGAAACTGAGGCAAACACAACTTGACTGGCTCAAAGTCCCACACTTAGTAAATACCTGAGGCAGGATTTAAAGTCAGGTCTCCCTGGCTCTAGGTCTTGCATTCCATCCACAATGCCACCTTACTGCCTTTTCCACTGATATTCTGGGAGTTCAGGTTCTTCTTGTGTGAGATCCTGGTGGTTTGTGTCTATCACATTTTGAAACTAAGCAGGCACCACAGATGTCTCAGCCAGAGTGGTGGAGGGTGTCAGATGCCACCCTGGGGAAGGCAAATGCATCACACTCAGGGCGCCTTTGCCTTCCCAGTACATGGAGAAGCTTTCCCAGCTGGCATACCACCCGGTCAAGATGCAGAGCTGTTATGAGAAGATGGACCAGCTGAAGCTTGAGGGGCTACAGCAGCGATTTGATGTTTCCAGTGCATCCGTATTCAAACAGAGAGCCCAGATCCACATGCGGGAGGTAAGAGCCTCAGAGACCTCAGTCCACCCAAAATTCTCCCTCCCTGTCCTTGGAATCTTGGAGAGCAGAGGCCAGAGCAGCATGTATCTCCAGACAGTGCCCCTGGGGTCATGGGGATTTGGGGGTAATACACCGGATGCTGTGATGCTACAGGTTTTGAGTGGTTGGGTCTACCCAGTGACTCTGCCCTGGACCAGGGGAACAAAAATAGATATTCATATCAGCTGGTGATAAAAAAGATAAATACAAGTAACCAAACTATAATCATGTGCCCGGCTCCCAAATAAACAGTCATATTCTTACTATCACCAAGGCAGCATGGGCAAAACTTGTGTTGGCTGCCTTGCAACAATCCTTGTCCCCTATCACAACACACACACACACACACGTACCCATTTGCTAGTGCCTCCTTCCCACCAAAAAAAAAATTACTTTGTATTTATTTTGTATATGCTTAGAAAACGTAAGCTCCTTTCATTTTGTGTCCCTAGAACTTAGAGTCCAGGACATAGTAGGTGCTTAATAAATGCTGGTGGCTTGATAAATAGAGATGCCCTATATCAAGACTTTTTCATCTTGATTGTGTCATAAACCCCTCTGGCAGGGGTGGGGAACCTTCAACCCCCTTGATGTGGCCCTCTAGTTCCACTCATCCAAACTTCACAGAACAAATCATTTGAAGTTGAAGTTTGGATTCAAAGGGCCACACTTGAGGACCTAGAAGGCCAGATGTGACCTCAAGGTCACAGGTTCCCCTCCCCCCTCCCCCAATCCAAAGACATTTTCCCATGTCAAGGAATGCTATTGGGGGGGTGGGGTGAATGTGGGAACAGATTTAAGGAAATTTTATCATTTACCTTGGGCCTTGTATCCCCCAAGAACATCCCTCCTTTCTTCTCTTGTACTTCCTCTATTTTCTCCTTTTCTTTGTATAGCCTTCCGTGTAAGCATAGCATTCTTTATTAGAACATTACAACTGATGCCTTCTACCATTTGGTGTGATGCTCTTCTGTCCCCCCTTCTCCCCAGCACCATTTCCTGTATGGACCCTCTACCCCCATCTATCTCCCATAAAGCTCTTGAATGAGAGGTGGAGGTAGCATGTGAGGAGGGTTTTGAATGCTGGAGAGACAAGGGGGTCAGAGACTTGGAAGTTTTACTCAGTCAACAAGCATTTCTTAAGCACTTACTACGTGCCAGTCACTGTGCTAAGCACTGAGGCTACAAAGGAAGGCAAACAAACAAAAACGAGTCCTTGCCCTCCAGGAGCTTACATTCTAGTGGAGAAGACAACACGTAAATAACTAAGTACATGAAAGATACAGACAGGAGACGGGAGAATCTGAAAGGGAAAGATATCAGGAGCCGAGGAGAATCAGAAAAGGTTTCCTCCCAAAGGTAGACTTTGAGCTAAGTCTTGGAAACTACCAGAAAGCTATGAATAGATAAGTGGGCAGGGGACATCAGTTGTCAGGGAGTTCAAGGGTTAACTAAAGCTGCTTCCTCAATGAGGGGAGATTGTCCAGTGACTTCAAGTAACAGTTTCTGCATGGGTCTGTGGTTCTCCCCTTAGCAAATGGACAATGCTGTCTATACCTTTGAGACGCTTCTACACCAGGAGCTAGGGAAGGGACCCACCAAGGAGGAGCTGTGCAAATCCATCCAGCGCATCCTGGAGCGCGTGCTGAAGGTAAGCTGAGGCTCCCACTTGGGCCTGGAGGAAGATCCCCCCATGTCCCTTTCCCCCTGGCCCTAATCAGTACTCTTGCTCTCTGGCAGAAATACGACTATGATAGCAGTACAGTGCGGAAGAAATTCTTCCGGGAAGCCTTGTTGCAGATCACCATCCCATTCCTGCTGAAGAAACTGGCCCCTACCTGCAAGTCGGTGAGGCCCTGAGCCTGGGGGGGTGGGGTCGCTGGGGGATGGGGTCTGAACTGGGGGGACGGCTAGTAGCGTGAGGTCCTGGTGGTTTGTGTCTTATTGCATTTTGAAACTAAACCTTGAACTTGTAGTTCAAGCTAGAAAAGTACCTTAGCAATCACATTAGTTCAACTCCATTTTAAAGATGAGATCAATGGACTTAGAGAAGGGAAGCCTCTTATCTAAGGTCACACAGGTCCTAAGTAGTAGAGTTATCATTCATTAACTCTCTTATCCCAATTCCCCAAACTGTGGCACTGAACTTGTTAATGTCTGAAATTATAAAATCATGGAATCTTATTATTATTTGCTATGATTGATGGATAGCATCTTAGAACGTTAGTGGGAAGGGGCCTTGAAGAGGGTCTAGTTCAGTGCCATTATTTTCTAGATGAAAAAAATTGAAGCTTGCCCAAAGTCACAGAGCAAATTGATCATAAAGGAAGGACTAGAATCCAGGTGTCCTGACTCCCAGTCCAGGGCTTTTTCCATGGAAACATGCTTCCCCAAACTTGCTTCCTCTGTGCCCACCTCAGTGGCAGGTTTTGCCCGACAGAGCCACAGACCTATAGGGAGTGAAGGGAGAAGAACATGGGATGTTCTTTGGAAACAGGGCATCTCTGTGCTGCTGCCCCAAAGTAGGGGCCCTTGGCTCTCCTGAGCTGAGTCACTAGACTGGCCCTGACTGTGTAGACCTGGCCTTGTGTTTTTATTTTTCAGTGTCTAATGATGCTTTCTTCTTATATCACTCTCACTTCCCAATAACTCTACCCGCTTCCCTGACCCCTCACCGTAGAACCCTTCCCTTGTAACATAAGTACATTCAAGTGAAGTTAGTCAACACATTGGCCACTGGAGAAAATGTATGCCGCAATCTATCCATACAATCCACCGCCCAGTCTGCCATGAGGCAGGAAACATGCATCATTGTCAGGCTTCTAGTCATCATTGGCGACCGCATTGTTCTAAGCCCCCTCATGTCTTTCAGCATTGATTGCCTTTATACCTTTATATTGTTGTTTTCATTGTGTAAATTGTTCTCTCGGTTTCACCTTCCTTCACTGCATGTTGATTCATCCTAGTCTTCCATGTTCTTCTGAATTCTTCGTATTCTGTAAGGTGCAGCAAAATGCCATTATGTTCATCTGCCATGATTTCCTTCTCTCTAGGAGCTCCCCAGGTTCCAGGAATTGATCTTTGAAGACTTTGCCAGGTTCATCCTGGTCGAGAACACGTATGAAGAGGTCGTGTTACAGACGGTCATGAAGGATATCATGCAGGGTAAGGGCCCCTGCTGGCCAGGGATGATCAGCTGGGCAGCTTTTAATGGATTGGCCCAATTAACACACACACACACACACACACACACACGGACACCTGGAAGTTTGGGTTTCCCTGAGTTTGGGAAAGGCTTTGGCATTACCAGGCAGTGGTTAGGACCTTACAGCTAAGGTCTGTTGGACAGACACTACAGGGAAATGACTTCCAAGCCATCTGGGGACATAAGATGAGCCATCCAAAGATGAGTGAGTGTGGGATCCTATGATGTCCAGGGGAATGAAGTCATGGAGGCAAAATGATATAGCAGGGAGAGGACTGTACTAGCATGTAGAAACCTGAGCCCAGTTTTTGTTCTACACCTGAGTGATCCTGAGCAATGAATTTCAGCCCCTCTCTGCTGGTTCCTGTGGCCCATACTGCCTCGTGACATCTCTTCTACTATTGTTTTGAACTGTTAAAAAATCTTATGTTGTTCTTGAACTTTTCATGGTTGCAAATGTCTCACCTCCTGTCCTAGAAGGCAGTGAGGGGGCACAGTGGAAAGAGCGGTGGGCCTGGAGTCAAGAAGACCTGAGTTCCAATCCTGCCTCAGACACTGGCTAGCTGTGTGACTCTGCCCAAGTCACTTAACCTCTGTCTGCCCCAGTTGTCTCATCTGTATAATGGGGATAATAATAGCACCTCCTCCTAGGTTTATTGGGAGGATGAAATGAGATAATGTTGTAAAGCACTTTGTAAACCTTAAGGCTCTGTATAAATGCTAGCTATTTTTTTTAAGGACTTTTAAGTTCTTTGAGGGATGAGGTCTAAGTTAGTTTGTAAGGCAAAGGGAGTAAGAAAAAAGGAAATAAAGTAAATGGACATGAAATAGTAATTACTGAGAGAAGGGAAAGGAAGTTGGGTGTCAGTATCTAGTCGCTGAAAGAAAGGAAATAAAGGTGTGACTTGACAAGTCATTACAAGGGAATAAAAAGGAGTAAAGATAATATAGACTTGTTGTAGTTGGAGTAATGAGCCTGAGCACTTTCCCTGGCCCTTTTGGGGCACCCCATGCTCTGTCCCTTTCTGGAGGTGCACAGGGATGAATGGGGGGCCTTCGGGCACTGTGGGCCCTTTTAGCAAGGGACCAGGCTGAATGTTCAGCCCCATCACCTGCAGAGATTAACAAAGATGATTTAAGGGTGTGAACTACAAGAAGGGAGGGCAGGAAGCATTTTGCTGGAGCTTGAATTGAATGTACAGTATTCCTATTTCTGACCTAGCCAAGTGACTGCTATTTATGCTCCCTTCCTAGGACTGGGAAGGAGCTTACGGGATATGTATCCTCTCCACCCAAGGTTTTCTTTTTTTTTTTTAATATAAATTTGTTTATTTTTAGTTTTCAACATTCACTTCCACAAGTTTTTGAGTTCCAAATTTTCACCTCATCTCCCCCTCCCCCCACCCCAAGATGTCATGCATTCTGAATATCTCTACCCGTAGTCTGTCCTCTCTTCTATCTTTCTCCCCTTCCTTATCGCCTTCCCCTTCTATTTTTCTGTAGGGCAGGATAGACTTCGGTACCCCATTTCTTATATTTCTTATTTCCCAGTAGCATGTGAAAACATTTTTTTTAAAAACATGTGTTTTTAAAACTTTAGGTTTCAAATTTTCTGTCTTCCTCCCTCCACACCCACCCTCACTGAAAAAGCAAGCAACTCAATATAGGTTGTACATGTGCAGTTAAGCAAAACATGTCCATAGTAGACATGTTGTGAAAAACTAACTCTATTTCCCTTAATCCTATCCTGCCCTCCCATTTATTCTATTCTTTCTTTTGACCCTGTCCCTCCTCAGAAGTATTTGCTTCTGATTACCCCCTTTCCCAATCTGCCCTCCTCTCTATCATTCCCCTGTTCTCTTGTCCCCTTCTCCCCCTATTTTCCTGTAGGGTAAGACAGATTTCCATACCCAATTGAATGTGTATGTTATTCCCTCCTTAAGCCAAATCCTATGAGAATAAGATTCACTCATTCCCTCTCACCTTCCCCTGTAAGAGACTTTTCTTTTCTGCTTTTTTTTTGAGATAATTTACCCCATTCTACTTCTCCCTTTCTTCTTCTCCGAGTATAATCCTCTCTCATCCCTTAATTTTATTCTCCATATATGACCCCTTAATCTTCAGCTCACCCTGTGCCCGCTATCTGTCTATCTACATATACATACATATAATTTTTTTCCTCCAACTACTCTGATACTGACAAAGGTCTCATCCACCCAAGGTTTTCAAGGACAATGATGCAGTCTTTAGAAACATGGAAGGTTTCAATGTGAAAAACCAAGAAAAAAAAGGATCTGATGTTTCAGAGAGGAACTGGACCTGTTCCCAGGGCTTGCAAGATAGAAGTCTTTCACCCAGAGGAAGAGAGGAGAATGGACTGCCGAGCCCATAGGGCTAAGACTCAAATTTGAGGCTCTTTCTAAAGAGGGATGTGTCCTCCAGAGAGTGATAAGATGGTGGCTTGGGTGCCGTTAGACTAGACAAAATCCAGTGTTATAGGAAGAAGAGATGAGTACTAATAGCTGGTGACTTCCTGCTGAAGGGGACTGAGGCAGGTACTTGTTGACCTGATAACTATGATAGAAAGGTGTGTTGTCAGGGCAGCTAGGTGGCGCAGTGGATAGAGAGCCAGCCCTGGAGTCAGGAGGACCTGAGTTTGAGTCTGGCCTCAGACACATGATACTAGCTGTGTGACCCTAGGCAAGTCACTTAACCCCAATTGCCTTGCAAAAAAAAAGAAAAGAAAAGAAAAGAAAGATGTATTGTCTTCCTGGGTCACATGAAGGCAACAAGGTAGGGTAGTGAATGAAGTGTCTGGTTGGGATTCAAACTCGAAGACTTGAGTTCAACTATTGCCTCAGACAGTTGGCAGCTGTGTGACCCTGGACAAGTCACCTAACCTCTGTCTGCCTCCGTTTACTCATCTGCAAAATCAGAATAATAACAGCACCTTCTTCACAGGGTTGTTCTGAAGATTAAACAAGATAATGTGGTTAAAGTGTTTTGCAAAATTTAAAGCCTTATATAAATGTTAGCTATTATTTTTATAGAAAACCTCCCAGGATTTGTCTAAATAAGTGATTACTATCCACTTCTGGTGATTCATCTGGGCACAAATGATATTCACACACACAGTGGAAAGCATTGCCAATGATTATAAAGTCTTGGACAAGAAACTGAAGAACATAGGAGTCCTGAGAGTGTTTTCATTGCTTCTACCCTTTCAAGGCCAGGGATTTAGAAGATAAAAAGCTGATTGGAGAGGTGAACAGCTGGTTAAGAAGATGATGTCTGAGAATGGGATTAGGATTTCTGGACCCCATCTTAGAATACAGGAATATGGCAGGCTTCAGGCCAAGGATGGTACATAGCTAACTAGGGCCTCTCAGAATGTGTTTGCCTTGTCTCTGACAAAACTAATCACACGAACTTTTGACTGAAAAGGAGAGAGGAAGAGGAAGATTGACTACATATATCTGTCAAACTAGAGACATTAGAAACATTTCACTCCATAGGTCCCACTAAGACTTGGGGGGAATGAGACCAGTGACTCGTGTATTTTATTTAAAAGGAACAATATCAGGGCAGCTAGGTGGCGCAGTAGATAGAGCTCCAAGCCTTGGAGTCAGGAGGACCTGAGTTCAAATGTGGCCTCAGACACTTGATACTTACTAGCTGTGTGACCCTGGGCAAGTCACTTAGCCCCAATTGCCTCACCAGAAGAAAAAAAAAGGAACAAGATCAGTAAAAGGATGGTTTGGAGGTAGTGAGGTATGTGCTAAGAAGAAATGCTTATATGGAACATCCAAGGTGGGTGTGGTGTGATATGACATATAATGAGAGCATTTCAATGAATAAATCAACAAGCATTTATTAAGTATCTTCTATGTGCCAGGCACTGTGCTAAGTGCCAGGAATATAAAGAAAGACAAAAACCAGTCCCCTGCTCTCGGGCTTTACAGTCTGATTGGGAAGATGCCATGCAAACAGCTGTGTACAAGCAGGACAGCTACAGTTAGATGCAAGGTAATCTCAGAGGGGAGGCCTAAGGGATAAGGAAAGGCCTCCTGTACAAGGTGGGCTTTGATCTGAGTCTTGAAGGAAGCCAAGGAAGATGAGAGGCAGAGATGAGGACACCAAGCATTCCAGGCAGAGTCTCCATGGAATGGGCTGTGGAATGTTGTGTGAGAGGCAGCAAATAGGACAGTGTAGCTGGGTCATATGTAAGAGACGCAGGGCAGAGAAAAGTTTCTGGAAGATTGGAAAGGTAGGAAGGGGCCAAGTTACAAAGAGCTTTAAAAACCGAACAATTTTACGTTTCATCCTGGAGGTTTTCGAGAGCTATTGGAGCCTAATATGAACATCAATGAAAGGACAAACAGAAGTGATTTTATAATTGGGGTATACTATAGACTACCTGACAGAAAGAGGAAATGCCTCAGGAATTCAGGAAATAATTATACACATTATAAAATAATGGTGATGGACTTCACTTGTCCAGCTCTCTGCTGGATTATTGAGCTCTCCAGAGCTCTTTTTATAAAAAGCCAAAAGTAGATCAGCCCTGGCCTGCTTCTTGTCTTGCCTTAGTGATATAATATGATATTATATGTGATGTTCATTCTTCAAAAGGTGAAGGAAGCAACAAGGGGGAATTCTGTTATGAATCTGATTGTCACCAACATTTAAGAAACTGGTTATGGTAAAAATGGCAGGAGTCTTGTAGGGAAGTGGTCTTTAAATTTATAGTAGAGAAGAGAAAAGTCAGTCACACAATTTGATATGCAGCCTAGACTTTGAGGGCAGATTTCAAAGGGTTCAGAGCAATGATCGGCTCCCACGAACTGAAGTGTGACAGGAGAAGTCAACCAAGGAGGGGTGGAAACTCAGGAATGAAATTTCAATGATATGGTGGGAGACAATCCCAAGGAGAAAGGAAGATATGAGTTTTCTGAAGAGACAACTGGGGTTGCACAGAGAGCTCACCTGCCAGCTTAGATATTTAAAAGAAGATGGGAACCAAAGAGATGTTTGATGACCCTGATTCCAGAGGAGCAGCAAGAAAGCACGTGCCATACCTTCTGAAGGAGAGGCAATGGACTCAGAGGGTGGAATGAGACATGAGCTTTTTGGACATGACCAGTGCAGGAATTTGTGTTGCTTGACCGCGCATATTTTATTACAGGACCGCCCTTGTCTTCTGTCACTGAACTTACATACTGTTCTAGAAGGGTTGCTACATGTTCACAGAGGCAAACATGGACTTTATACTAAACAGAAACACAGTGATCGGGAAGGGGGACGTACATCTAGGGGAATCTGAACGAGATTCTTGGAGAAAATGGCGCTTAGCTGAGTCTTGAAGGTTCCCGGGGGTTACAAGAGGCAGAGAGGAGATTGGGAATGCATTCTAGGGATGGAAGGGTCAGGGAAGGGGGGTGATAAACTGTATACAGGCATAGGGAGATGGAATGTCACGGACAGGGAACAGCCTATCCATGTAGAGATTACTAGAGTAATTATACTAATTAGTGTGTATGTATAAATTATATATTATGTTATAAATTATATATATATAAATTATGTATATACTAGTTACATATATATTAGTGTATGGTACATATATGAATAGAGATTGTGTGTAATTATACTAATATTAATAGGCACCTAGATGGCACGGTGAATAGAGTTCTGAACCTGGAATCAGGAAGACCTGAGTTCAGATTTGGCCTCATATGCTTCCTAGCTGTATGACTCTGGGCAAATCACTTTGCTTCTGTCTGCCTCAGTTTCCTCATCTGTAAATTGGGCGTAATAATAGCACCTACCTCCCAGGGTTGTTGTGATGATCAAATGAGATGATATTTGTAAAATGTTTTACAAACCTTAAAATGCTATATAAATGCTGGTTGTTATTGTATTACTGCTGTTATTATTGTTATTATTATCAATCAGCCTGGAAAGATATACTGGAGACAGACTGTGAGAGGCTGTAAGGGGCAGAAGAGGTTGCATTTTATCCTAAAATAGGAGGAGCCTCTGCACCTTCTCGAGCAGGGTAGTGACATGATCAGACCTGGTCAGTTTAGAGCTTTGTGGAGGATAGTTTAGAAAGGACTGGATATGTAGACTGGACATAGAGAACCCAGTTTGGAGACTGTTGCAGTAGTCCAAGTGAGAGGTAATGAAGGCCTAGGATGGCTGCAGTGTGAGTGGAGAGGAAGGAATGGATAGGAGAAATGCTGAGGTGGTAGGGTAGAATCCACAATGCTTGGCAGCTAATATGAGTAGGGAGAGGGATAAGTGAAGAGGTGGTAAGAAAGCATTTAGCTGCCCTTGATTAATTCAAATCACTTGGCCCAGATGAATTCTATTCTTGGGGACTGAAAAGAACTGGTGGATGGGATTGTTGAATCACTGTCAGTGATCTTTGGATAATTGTGGGAAAGAGGAGAAGTGCCATAGTACTGGAGAAGGAGGGGATGTCCTTATTTCAGTGAGACAGAGACAGAGAGGATGCAGCAAATTATAAGCCATTGAGTTTGACTTCAATACCTGGGAAAATTTTAATGGGTATTATTAAAGTTCCTGAACATCTAGAAAAGAAAATGGTGACCACAAAAAACTAGCTTGACTTCATCAAGAGCAGGTCATATTATCAATCAGAAAATGGCTAGACAAATTGTGCTTCGAGAATATAATGGGATTGGAAAAAATAAAATACTGTTTACTAAAAAAAATAACGCAATATTATTGTGCCATAAGAAAATAAGAGATGTACAGGCAGTGATTCATTGTGAAATAAGCAGAACCAGGAAAACAGTATAGTATGCACAGTAACAACAATAACATAAATGGAAAGAGAATGAGTACCCTGTGATTATAGTGACCAGACTTGGCCCCAGAAAATGCACATCCCAGCTCTTACTGGGGAGGTGGGAGACTATGGGTATGGAATACTACATATGCCATCAGGTGCAGTCAGTAAGTCAGGTGGTTTTGGGTGAATTGTTTTTTCTTTTTCTCTTTTAATTATTTGCTACAAGGGAAGGCTTGCTGAGTAGGGGAGGGTGTGATGGCTATATATACAGGGAAAAAAGTGATAGAAAAACAGAAGGCATCAATAAAATAAAACAAAGAATATAGTAATGTCAGACTAATTTTATTTCCTTTATCGTCAGGCTTAGGTGGGTCAGGAGAATGCTATTGTAGATGTAGTTTACTAAAATTTTTTTGAGTAATAGTTTATTTTTTCCCAATTACATGTAAAACCAATTCTTAACTTTACTAAGTTAATTTTTAAAGCATCTCATTTTGTAAAGTATCTTTTTCAAAGTATCTCATGCTATTCTTGTGGAAAATAATGGAGTAATATGGGTTAGTTCAGAAGTATGGGACTTGAGACCTGCAAAACTTTAGAGTATAGAGGAACCAGATTTAAATATAATTAGGAAATGTTTAACAAAATAAATAAAAATACAATACAACACAGATTATCTTCATTTCTGGTTTTCTAAGTAAATGTGCCCCGCCCATCCCCCCAACTCTTTCCATTTCTATTTGAGTTTGATACCACTGGGTGGTTGTTGAGTCGGTTTCAATCCTATTCAACTCTCAGTAACTCTATTTGGGTTTTTCTTGGCAAAGATACTGGAGTGGTTTGCTATTTCCTTCTCCAGCTCATTTTACAGATGAGGAAACTGAGGCAAACAGGGTTAAATGACTTGGCCAGGATCACATAGCTGAGAAGTGCCTGAGGCTAGATTTGAACTCAGGTTCTCCAGAGTCTAGGGCCTTGGCACTCTATCCATTGCACCATCTAGCTTAGATAGTACAATAAGGTGCATTCAGAACTGGCTGTATGGTTGTACTTAAAAGGTGGTCATGGGTCACCAGCCTGCTGCTGTGGTGTCCTAGGGAGACAACCAGGGAGATGTGCTAGCTCGGCCCTCTGCTAGTTAAGATCCATTTCAGTGACATCACATGGAGAAAGGCCTAGATGGCATGCTCAGCATGTCTGAGGATAGCACAAAGCTAGAAAAAGGGCTAGAAATAGAATTAGGGTTAGGGAACTCACAGAATGACAATCCGACAGGCTAGGAATAAATACTGGGCTGAAATGAAGAAAAAGAAAAATAGTGATAGGGGAAAATATAAACCTCTTAAGCTTGTGTTCAAGAAATCAACTCCACAAATACGAGGTGGGGAAGACTTGGCTAGAGAGCAGTTTCTCTGAAAAAGATTGGGGCCTTTTCATGGACCTTAAGCCAAGTGAATACGGCAGCCACATAGCTCCAGGAATAAGGAGGCAGATGCCCAGCCATGCTCTGCTCTGGTTGGATCACTTCCAGAGTATCCTTGTGTGTAGTTCTGGGCACCACCATGTGGGAAGGTCCTGGCAGGCTTGGCTAAAGGGATTGGGAATTTAGCAGAGAGGAAAGCAAGCTCAGGGAAAACGTGATACCTGTCTTCAAGTATTTGAAAGGCTATCCCATGGTCTTCCATGGACCAGACCTGTAGTCTGACCTCAAAGGGAAGAACCAGGAGCCGTGGGGGCAAGTTGCAGAGGCTTGGGGTTAGGAAGAACTTGCCAGCAGTGAAAGTTCACCAAAGAGGGAATGGGCTATCTCCAGAGGCAGTGGATTCCCCATCATGGGAGGTTTTCAAGAAAAGGCTGATGATGGGGCAGCTAGGTGGTGCAGTGGATAGAGCACCAGCCCTGGATTCAGGAGGACCTGAGTTCAAATCCGGCCTCAGACACCTAACACTAGCTGTGTGACCCTGGGCAAGTCACTTAACCCCATTGTCTAGCAAAAAAAAAAAAAGGCTGATGGACCCCTTGTTGGGTATAACAGAGGGGATTCTTTCAGGAGTATGGCCAGCAAGGTCTCTTCCAATTCTAAAATTCCGCAATTCTGAGTTTCTTACTTTGTTCAGCTTTGTATCCTTCACCTCACCTGTGAGAGGGCACTCAGCACATATTTGTTAAATGTCTGTGGGACAGGCCCAGCTGCAGGAGTCAGGGAACAGAGGGAGGATATTGAATGACTATTGGATGAATAACCCCCCCATTTTTGTGTTCCAGCTGTGAAGGAGGCAGCGGTGCAGCGGAAGCACAACCTTTACAGGGACAGCATGGTGATGCACAACAGTGACCCCAACCTCCACCTGCTGGCCGAGGGCGTCCCCATTGATTGGGGAGAGGAATACAGCAGCGGCAGCCCAGGGGAGGCAGACCTGTCTGCTGAAAAACGGCGCCGAGCAAAGCAGGTGGTCTCAGTGATCCATGATGATGAGGCTGGGCTGCCTTATGAGCCGTGCCCAGAAATGCTGTCCCCAGGAGGGCCTGAGAAGGAGCCAATCCCCTACCCTGCATCCCCAGACAGCGTCACAGAGCTACGGGGCCTGCTGGTGAAAGAGCTCCAGGTGGAGAGCCCCCAGTCTGTTGCTGAGCCACTCACTAATGGCACGTCCCCTAGAGAGAGCCCCCAGCCCCTGGAGGCTGAGGGGGAGAAAAGTCTTCGCCAACAGGCCTCTCCCCTCAACCACACCCACCACGAGTCAGCCCCTACCATCCCAAGTGAGGAGGCCGTCTCACCTCCAGCTACCCCCATCCGACGCCTCCCCTCTGAGGAAGAAGCAGACAGTGATCACTCCAAGCCCAGTGACAAGGAGACCGGGGAAGAGGTATCTGGCCAAGGAGGTAACCCATATGTCCAAACCACCACAGAAGACAGCACAGGTGTGCAGACTGAGTTTTAGGCCAGAACCTCTCCACTCCCCACCCCATGGATTCTGGATTCTGGTCAGGGGTGTGCACGATGTGACGCCCTAGCTGCCCCACAGCCCTCATCTCCAACACCCCCCCCCCCCCCGCAGCGGACACTTAATACTGCTGATCTTTTGGAATGTGACTGACTGGAATGGAAGCAAGCCAAGCTGGACAGGGGTCGGGGGTTGTTCACTCGATATCTATTGTAAACATGTCTTGTTCAGGAGTAATGAGGGGCTGGAGGGTAGAAGGGAAAATGGGACCCACACTATTGAATGGCCCCCTGGTCAGTGCACATGCCAGCCTTGCAATCCCCTGAGCCCCAGTTCTTTCAGGACGCCCTAGGGGTTCATCCTTTCACTCTGCCATTACATGAACATATATGTTTATACGTCAAAGCACACATGTGGGAGAGTGCATGCTCCAGTCAGTCACTTTATCAGGTTAGGAGGTGACCAGTAAGTTAAATACAAACCTGGCTCATCCCTCAACCCCTTCCCTGTCCCCTGTGTCCCTTTTTCTGTTTGAGATTGAGAGGAAGGGAGATAGAAGATACCACCTGACCACAGCGGCAGACTAAATGTCACGATTTTCCCTTGTTGGCTGGGGGCAGAGGAAGGTGTGAGGGAGAGTCAGGAGGAAACTGGTGCCCATCCCCAGCTCTTTCCCTGGGCCTCGTTCAGTGCCTGCCTTGACATCATGCTATCGGTACCGTATTAAAGATTGCAGCTTAGCTGGGAAGCTGCCCTTTTCTGGCCCATTCTTTCAGACAAAAAGCTTCCTTCCTTTCTCTTCCTTCCCTTCTCCCCCAAAGGAATAGGAGAGGGGCAAAAAAAAGAAGCTAAAGTATTCTAGAATCCACTCAAAGCCAAGCGGTTCCTGAGACTGGAGAAGGATCTAGCTTCCTTGAGCACTGAGCTACCCTATTTTAGCCTTTCCTCTCCTCTCCTCCCCTCTTCTCCATCCAGGAGTGTTTTCCCCAGGCACTTGAAGCCTCTGGCCCTCAACTGTTTTCAGCTGGAGGGACTGGCCATGAGTGATATCCTCAGTGTCTGTCTGCCTTCTAAGCCAGCAAGTTACCTTTCTTCCAAAGGGAGGTGACATGATAGCCATGGCAGAAGCTTCTTGGTCTGAACCAGCTCCCCCACTGAAAACTCCCTGCCTTATCAGGACTGGTACCGCCAGGGGTTGTTGATCTGTCCGGGAGAGAGACCTGCTAACTCTGGCACAGATGTATGTGTTAGGGGGTAAGCATGGATAGGGATGTAGCCCTATTTTCTAGTTCTGGGGGATGGAGTTTTGTTGCATCCAGTCTGAGGTGGGAGAGACACATTCCCTTGGTCCATTGTAATAGTTCTTAAGGAAACAATTTATCCATTGAAGTGTATCAGGAGACTTTAGGCCTAGTGTTGGGGAAGAGAAAGATTGTCTGGTGCATGAATTCTAAAGGAAGGAGTATTTTAGATGCTAGGTCTCATCCCAAGACAAATATCAATTGTCTTAAAGTTGGGCTTGTGGGTGAAGTGGTGGGTTAGGTCTCAACATATGACTTGGGAGGTTGAGGGTGGCAGAGTTAAAGTGTTAGACGAGAGAAAGGGATTTGGTCAGGGATAGAGGTGGAGGGTGGCGTGTTTCTATGAGGGGTGAGCTGGGAGAATTGTTCGTGTGACGTGAGAATGAAGCCAGGAGGGCACGTAAGGATGTGAACTAGGAACAGAGTCAGGAAGACATGCAGAGAGTGTATGACCTGTAGCATCCCAAGGCCACATGGGACCTCAGGAAAGGAGGCAGCCTTGGTTACAGGGAGTAGCTCTTCTGGAGGCATGGCAAAGGGGGAGACTGTGTTCAAGTGAGTGTCTGATCAGGGGTGGGGAGAATTCCAGCCATCCTGGGTTAGGGAAGTAGAGGCAGGTGTTATCTGGAATTCCATAAGGGCAGAGCTGTTTTGTGTCACTGGTAGGTTGTATGCAGTGAGGAAATTGTCCTGTTTACTTCCCTTGGTCACCAAGCCAAGCCTCAGCACCATCCCCATCCCATTTTTGGAACTCGGGGTTTTGTTTTGCATGTGATCAGTTCTGTGGCATTGTCTCTATATTTCTTTCCCTTCCTTCATGCATTCTTATTTCTTATGGGGAAGAGGCCGTGGTCTCTTGCCTTCTAAAAAATAATTGGCCATGGTCAATTGCCTTTTTAAAAGAGAGGAAAGACCAAAAGAGTTGAATCTGCTTGGGTAAGGGAATCTTTTCTGTATTTCACCCCCAGCTAATCTGAGAGAATAAATGCTTCATGCTTTCCCAATATCCAGATCTCACATGTCCACACAAATAAAAACTGACTTTAGGGGAACTGTGGATTCACCGACCACTACAGGGGCCTGCTAAATGCTTATGGATGGAGCCTCCCAAGCTCTGTAGGAGAGATCTGCATCCCAGGCATGTGACTCAGAGGTTCTCGGTATCAGCTTTGGTCTGGCACACACACAGTACACTCACCAGGTGATCTTAGTCACCGCATCCGCTCAGCCCGAGCTGCCTGGCTTTTTTTATACATCATCATGTGTTAACTCTTGGCACTGCAATTGACTTCCGTTTTTATCGGACCCTTATTCCTAAAAAGTTATTCTGGATTTGGGACGGGCGAGATCACGGTGAGTCCTCTGTGAGCTGTGCTAGTATCCATCTGTACTCACAGACACCCCTTGACCAGTAATGGGCTGTACTTGATCACATTCCTCTTCTAATGGAGAAGAAAACCAAGGAAAAGACTGGCTTCTTCAGGATGTGGCTTGGACGCAGGCCAGGGAAGGAAATTCTCCTCCCCCCTTAGTCCCTCCCTTCCCTACCCCCTCCCCCAGACCCATCACATCCTGTGTTGGAGCAAACCAGCTTCCTGAGGCTGGGGGCAAGTTAGGGGCTGGTTCACATTTCCATCCTGGGCAAAAGTCTTGGGAACATGGGGAGGAGCCAGAGGATCCTTTCAAGGGCAATGCAAAGCCATGTGGCCCAGTGAGTGCTGAAACGCAGGGTCCTGGAATTAACTCCCTGAAATGGACAGCTGATACTTCTAAGCACACTATGAATCTAACCCGATTCTTCTACAAACATTCCGTTTTTTAAAATGCCTTGTAAACTTCTTCCTTTTTCTTACTGGGGGTCCAGCCTGAACCACTCGGGACCCCCTTACAAGTGCCTTCCCTTGGGTTATTTCCAATCTGCCTCTTTCAAGATATTGTATTGAAAATATTATACAAAATGTTTATGCTTGTACTAATTAATAAATGCTTTATTTAAAGCCAGCCCCATTGTCTGCTGCTTCAGAGGAGAGGAGAAGGGATGAGCCATGCTCAGATTGCTAAACTGCCTTTGTGGGAAGGGTCAGGTGTATGGGGAAGACGGGTCAGGCCTAGGTCACATGTTGCTCAAAGTCTTGGATCTCACCTGCAATTAGAACAGAACCTGGAACTGTATAGGGGGGAGGGGGCTCTTTGGTGAGCAAGGCATGAATGAAGATTGTGCAGCTCCCCAGGGGAGCTTAAAACCCCCAACCTTGCTTCAGGGACAGGATGGGGCAAAATGAGTACCAGCGCGCACTTCTGAGAGAGCAAGTTTATCAACCAGAAGTGAAACAGGTCCCTTGGGAAGAGGAGTCCATCTACTTGTACTTTTTAAAAATAAGTTTTTATTGATGTTTTCTCTTTCTTACATCATCGTAGTTATCCTCACTCTCCTTCCCTCTCCCCCTCCCAGAGCTATCACATATAACAAATATTTTTTAAAGAGAGGAGGGAAAAAAGAAAGAAAAAAAATTTTAAGAGGGGAAAATCAACACAATTGATCTATTCGCTGAAAAGTTCCAAAAACGTGCCACGTGTAACACCTGCAGACCTCCCACCTCCATGAAGGGGGTGGCTTAGGGGTGTCCTCTCAAATCTCTTCCTTCAAGGCCATCATTTCTTTTAATTGTGTGTGTGTTCTTTCCATTTGCACTGCTGACGTTATGTGTGTATACTGTTTTCAGGCCACACAGGTGAGGGCAAACACTGATCTGTTGGGGAGGGTTACTGTGGAGGCAGGGGGCTGGCCTCCTCCCAGAACGCTAGGTGACCTCCAGTGCGTGGCTCCCAGCTTTTCATGCTGGGAGCAGCCTGTGGACCCTTGCGCAGTGCCCGGCCTCCGGCACTGCAGTTGTGGGCGGGGCCAGCAGACACCTGGTGGCCAGGCCCTCAGATTCTGAGAGCCTGGCGCCCCCTGCTGGCCACAGGCCTGGCCAGGCTCTCCATCCAGCGTCATTCCTAACCCTCTAAAGCCAAGAATGCAGAGAAAGCATCAGGGGTAATTTATGTAAATTATCATGCGGAGGAAATCGAGGGGAGAGAGGGTGTTGTGTACATGCTTGCCTTCTCAGGCCATCACTGATGTCACGATTTCTGCATAGGAGGTGCCTTTCAGCCCTCAAATTCTAGGAGTCTGAGCTTCCAGAAGCCCAGGACCTTGAACCCAGCCCTTCCTCGTGGAACCAGAAAGCTCCTTGCCTCATCCTGGCCCTCATCCCTGAACAGAAAGCCTGTGCTCAATGCTTCCACTGCCATTTCCCTGAAGTTAAACAAGGCTGGGGGCCCCCAAATGGGCCTCCGGCCAGCTCCACCAGAGGCAGTAGAGGGGCTGGCCTATGACAGCATCCCCTCTTCCTTTTAGGCTAAGCCAACTTGGTTGAATAAAGTTCAGTCCAACTGCCAGGATTCAAATGTGACCAAGGAAGGGGGGTGTCAGTCTTCCCTGTGGATTCAGCAGTGTACCACGGAAAGCACTAGGCCAGGAGTCAGTTTGTGAGTGCTGGGCCTGGCTCTGCCACTGAATGAATAACGTTGGCCAAGTCACCTCTCTGGGCCTTAAAGGTGGACGTTAACTCCTTCATCCCTAGGATCCCTTCTGGCTTTGGATCTATTTTTTTCTCTCCCTACCCTGTCTTGAGTTTATTCTTGCTACTAAGCTATTTTCCCACAGGGAAAACAGGCTCACCTTGTCCCAAAAGCATGACACGCACTAGCTCATAGCCAGGTCCACCAACACAAAGACAGCTCAGGCACTGAGGGTGGGAAGGTGGAGATTTATTTGTTTTGAGACTTACGAGCTCACCTTCAGTGCTCATGCACTGCACTAGAGGGACAGAACAGCGGCTCTATCTACTAAGGCGAAAGAAAGGACCCCACAGGAAATGATGGAAGCTGCTGGGTGTGCCCAGGTGTGGCCCCTGCTGGCTTCCCCTTCTCAGTCTGCCATGTAGGTGGCCACCCCTGGATGTGCCCCAGAAAAAACAGGAGACGCACAGAGCTGGGTATCAGAGTAGACTCACTTCTTCCAGGAGCCTCATCTACAGCAGGCTGGGCTTTCTGGGCTGAACATGGCACCTTATCCTTTGTGGAATGGGTCACTCACCCCATACTGACCGTTCCCCAAGGGGCCCACAGCGCACAGGCTGCCTGTTCACTTTAGCACCCAGCTCAACTGTCCACACCTAGGAAGGCATCCCCTTGAAGCAGAGACGTTGACCAGTCAGACATACAGATAACAGGGTGTCATCTCCACATCTGGTTAAGACCAACCAGGAATCTTGCCAACAGATTCTCCAAGCCTTCACTGGGTCTTTGCATCCCTTTGAAACAAAGATGTAGACCAGCCAGACGTACAAAGGATGTCATTTCTCCCTCTGGGCAAGACTAAACAGGAGTCTCACCTACAGAGGTCCTCCATGCCTTCACTGAATCTTGAGCCCTCCCTTCCTCCAGAGACTCTTTTCTATATTCTTCTGAGGCAGGACTTTTAATACCCTGAGGAAAGGCCTATACTGACAGCCAGTGGGAGTAAACCCCAAGTTCCTGATGGCACAGTAGGTCAAAATCCTGACCTAAATCTGTTCTGATGTCCCTCAACTCCTGTGTGGCTAGTGTAGGCAAGGGAACAGGTAAGCTGGTCCTGTTCCTTCAGTCTCTGTGGGAGCTGTAAGGAAGTTTTCTGCTCCTGTTCTGAGATAAGAGTACTATAGTAGCTCATCTCCCAACACTACACTAACCTCTGACTCCTGTTTCTAGAAGCACCCTATATACCCAGCCTCTTCATGGGCCTGGTGATGAGGGAAGCATGTATAAATTAGCAAATTGTTTATCCCAGGAAGACAAAGAGTGCTTGGCAATCACAGCCCATCCTCCCAGCTGGTGAGGAGAGGAGCTGTGAGGAAAGGGCCACATGCTATCTCTGACAGGGGATTACAGGAAGGAGAAACAAGGCCCCTAGTCTCATACCAGCAGCCTGGTATAAGCCAGGGAACAACTGTGAGCCATTCTAGGGTCTAGGAACAGTCTATTCCCCAGCTTAGCCACTATGGTAGATGCGTAGACACTGCACGATGTTCTGGCGACACAGTGGGCAGGTTCGAAGGGGTTGGCAACAGGACTGACAGCAGCAGACATGACCACAGTTGAGGAAAATCATCTGGGCCTAAAAGTTAGAGAAATGGATAGAATGGGCATCCTCCTAGGCTAAAAGCCATTCCCAGATTCCCCAACGCAAAAAGACAGTTTCTTACAAGAACAAAGCTATGAGCACAATCTAGGCGAGTGCTGATTGCCAATAAAGGGGGAGTGAGTGAAGTGATCGATGTGTGCTTGGGCTCCTTGCCCCAGCTCCCACCCCAGCGCACACCAGGAAGGCCTCACCTCCCGCTCCAGACACACTACACATTCTGACGCCTGCACATCTGCCTGTGCTGGGGGCGCTGTAGGAGTCACGGCCTCAGGAAACTCTTCTGCAGAGGCAGGTTCCAGGGCCTCCAGGCCCTCACCTTCAACAGCCTTCAGCAACCCTGCACAGCACCAGAAGAGACAGGGTGAGTGTCCACTGCCAAACAGGCCCAATGATCACAATTCACAGAGTGCTTTCACATCTATTATCTCACTGAATCCTAACAATTTTGAAGGACTCCCGGGTTGGTGATCTCTGCTGTATGCCTTTTTTCTGAGGGACATGAGCTCTTAGTTGAAGACTACTGTGTAGTGTGGGAGTGATGTCAAGGGACCCAAGACCTAGATTCTGGTCACAGCCCTTCCAAAGAAGTTTCAGGGGGCAGTTAGGTGGTGCAGTGGATAGAGCAGTGGCTCTGGAGTCAGGAGGACCTGAATTTAAATCTGGCCTCAGACACCTGACATTTAACTAGCTGTGTGGCCCTGGGCAAGTCACTGCCTCACCAAAAAAAAAGTTTCAGACCTTACTCATTCTACAACTCAAGTTTCCCACTCTGTAAAAGGGGGATAAAAATCATTATTCATTCACCAAACAACAGTCAAGAGTCTGAAGGACAAGAGCAGTAAGGCTCTGTAATATCAGGTGCCTTCAATTGAGAAGTTGTGATGCAACATGCTTATTTTCAGATTTCCTGGTCGTCGGTACCTGGCAGTGTTTTCGCCCCATCCAGCAGTTCTTGGGCTCTCCTGATCAGTGCATGCTGCAGACCAGTTTCAGAAATGCCCATCTGAAGCACAAGCAGTCAAAGAATTTCAGGTTTCAGTGGGATCTTGGAGATTACCTAGTCCCTCATTTGATAGCTGGGTATATGCCCGGGAGCTGGAAAGCTCCTCCCAGGGAACACCATAGCACTGCAGAAGAATGCCCCTTCATGGAGAAGAGTCTTTGGTCTAAGCTCTTTGGTCTAAGCTCTGACCCCAGAAAACACCCTGGCTCCCAGTTCTGGCTTTCTGCAATGTTTTTACCCAAAGCACGGAGAGGATAAAGGAAGCAGAACCAAAAAGGCCAAGCCAACACACTAAAAAGCGACCCCTGCAGGCTAGACCTAGCCACTGCATCATGGCAGCTTTTGAAACACAGCGGTTCATGTGGCAATGTGCAAACAACATACGGCTTTTAAATGAAACTGGACCTACGAAGAATCAGACTGTGTCCTGAAAAAGACTGAACGCTAGAGATTTCTGGTGAGATATGGAGGTTATATGTGTAAATAGTCGGGAGAAGGAGACCTGATCTGGGTGAATGATAAAGGGAGCTGATACAGATTTGCTTGGTCCTGATAGAATTTTAGTAGCTGTAATTTTCTGGAGATAGCATGTAATCTACCAGGCTGGTTTAAGGTATATCCCATGGGCCATGGGGAACCCAATGGGCACCTTATTCAGGTAAACAGCCTGTACAACCATAAGATGCTTGTTTGGTGAAAAGCCTTGTTAAGAATTTTTGAAGAAGGTGAAAAAGGGCAGGGTCAGAATGATCCTTCTGCCTCCCCCCACTCCCCAAATTACATAGAGTTCCATTCCCTACCTTGGCCAAGTCACCAGGGCTCATGTGGCTCAGCATGTTGAGTGAGACTCGATGGTGAGCAAAGATGGGCAGATAATGTTCAGCTGAAAGCTCTACCAGCAGGGTCACCAGCTGCTGCTCCAAGCCCTCTTCCTGGGCGAAGGCAAAAAAAAAGCCAGTCAGATCAGTGGTGTCAAACTCAAAAGACCCCTGCTGGTATCAGACTGACTTAGAAAAACACAAATTAACATTATCTATGTTGTACTGTATTTTTATTTATTTTGTTAAACCTTTCCCTATTACATCTTCATCTGCTTTCAGGCCACACTTGAGGCCTGTGGGCGGATGTCTCTGAGTTGGTTCACAAAGGGACATTTACTTTAAAGTGGCTACCAAAAAAAAAAGGGAGAGTCAAGGGAGGAAATTTTCATTTCATAACCAAGACCCCCAATCTCTGCTGAGTGAGCACATTTTGAGAACAAGAGAGAAAATCCCATTTCAAAAAGACTATACTGCACAGCCCTTCAGAATTCTAGACCCCTAAAGAAGGTCTACACTTCCAATATACAAAAGAAAGAATTCCTCTATCATGATAAAGACAACAAACATGAGTTGGCACAACCTCAAGGCCAAAGGGAAGGTGAACTCTAGCACATACAAGCAAGGCTAGTAGCCATTTGGCCTCTGGCAGTGAACACTAAAAACTACTACCAAGGCATCTGATCGGGAACTTTTGCTCCTCCCATCCAATTATTGCCTGAGTTTGCCAGGGCAGATCTAACAAGGTTGGCAAATAGGACAACTTGGCTGCAAAGAATCAAGAGCAGAACTCTACTCCCACTTTAAAGAAATGACAAATATGGTGGTTTAAAAATAAGAGAAGCGTTTTCTGTTTCCGGAAACCAAGATGGCAGAGTGAAAAGGTAGTCACTCTCACTCTCCCCTATCAACCTCTGAAAACCCAGAAAATATCACCCCAGAAAAAAACCCTGGAACAGCTGAATTAGAAGAAAGACAGGGAGCAACAGTGTAGCAGCCCAGCAAACAGGTCTCCCAATGCCTCAGCAAAAATAAGGGAGGCAGAACTACCATGAGCCCCAGCCGGATAAGTACCGTGTGGCATTCATCTGAAAGGAGGTGAAGAAAGCAACCTAAAGGCTTCCTAAAGCCCTGGCCTTGCTGGTGCCAGCCCAACATCACGTGAGTCGGAGCCCTGCAGCCTCCAATTGTGAAGAAATACTGAAACCCAGGTGGTAGAACAGGCAAACACCAACACCTGGACCTCTGAGTGCCTCAATGGGGGGGGGGGAACCAGTGGAAACCAGCTCAGAAAACCACCAGGTACCTTGGCACTCTACAGCAAAGGAATCTCCCAGTGCATTAGCAGAAACAAGGGAGACAACACTGCAGGGGGCCCCAGGCAGATAAACACCCTGCAGCACCCATCTAAAAGGAGCTGAAGAAAGCTAAAGGAAAGGAAAAGCAGGCAACCTAGAATTGCCTGAAAGTTCCAGCCTTGCTGATTCCAGCCCAAACAGGTAAGCTGCCAGAAACCTACAGCCTCCAATTGCCAACATAAGAGGCCCCAGCACACAAAGCCAGTGACCAAGACCTAGGCTCCCAACAAAGAAGCTTGGGTCAGTGCCCCCTCTGTTCCCCAGCAGGAGAGCTCAATCTCTTTAAAGGCCAGGGAATAAAGAAACACCATGAGTAAAAAAGAAACGTACCATAGATTCATATTATGAGAAGAGTGAAGATCAAGACAGAAATTCTGAAGAGGACAACATTGTCAACAAACCCACATCTGCAACAACAAAAGGGAATATGAACTGGTCTGAAGCCCAAAAAGCCTTCTTAGAAGAGCTCAAGAAGGATTTTAAAGTCAAATGAGAGAGGTAGAAGAGTCCTTCAAACAATTGGCCAATTGGAAAAAAAAATACTGAAGAAAACAAGTCCCTAAAAACACAATTGGCCAATTGAAGAAGGAAGTACAAAAACTAACAGAAGAAAACAATCTGTTAAAAACTAGAATTGGACAAATGGAAACTAATGTCTCTATGAGAGAGCAAGAATCAGTCAAACAGAAACAAAAAAATGAAAAAAGATGAAAACATAAAATACCTCATCGTAAAACAACGACCTGGAAAATCATCAGGAGAGACAATTTAAAAATTGGACTACCTGAAAATCATGATGAAAAAAAAGCCTGGACAGTATCTTTCAGGAAATCATAAAGGAAAACTGCCCGAAGTCCTAGAACCAGAAGGGAAAATAACCATAGAAAGAATCCACCGATCACCACCTGAAAGAGATCCCAAATTGACAACGCCAAGGAATATAATAGCAAAATTCCAAAATTACCAGATGAAAGAGAAGGTGCTGCAAGCAGCCAGAAAGAAACAATTTAAATATCATGGAACCACAGTCAGGATTACACAAGACCTTGCAGCTTCTACATTAAAAGACCCAGGGCATGGAACATGATATTCCGTAAGGCAAAGGAGCTTGGAATGCAGCCAAGGATCAATTACCCAGCAAAAATGAGCATCATTTTTCAAGGGAGGAGATGGATATTCAAATAGGAGACTTCCAAACTTTCCTGATAAAAAGACCAGAGCTCAACAAAAAATTTGATCTTCAAGTACAGGACTCAAGAAGGACATAAAAAGGTAAATGGGACAGAAAGATACAATATGTTGTTAATGGGGGGGGCTGTTTAAACCCCTACAAGGGAATATGACACTTGCAACCCTTGAGAACTGTATTGTTATTACACCTGTTAAAGGAGTATACATAAAGAGGGTGGATATTAGTTGATTTTGATGTAATGATAAAAAAAATCTAATCAAGTGGGTTAAATGGATCCAAATAAGTGGATCAATCTGATCTTAGAAAATGTACTGAGAAAGGAGGAGGCAGACAAGGGTAAATTACATTACAGGAAAAGACACAAAATCCTATTACAGCAGAGGGAAAGAAGGGGGGGAGCATTGTTTGAACCTTACTCTCATCAGATTTGGCTCAAGAAGGGCATAACATAATCAGTTAGGTATAGAAATCTAACTTGCCCTATAGGCAGTAGGAGGGAAAAGGGGACAGAAAAGGGAGGGGGGAAAAATAAGGGGGGAGGGAAGAAACAGTAAGAGTAAAGGGGAAGAAAAGGGAAAGGGATAATAAAAGGGAGGAGGGACTGAAGGAGGTGGTGGTCAAAAGCAAAACACTAGTGAAGGGGGTAAAGGAAAAAGGAGAAAGAAAAGCATAAATAGGAGGAAAAAAGGATGGAGAAAAAGACACAGATAGTAATCATAACCGTGAATGTGAATGGGATGAACTCTCCATAAAATGGGAATGGATTGAAGAATGGATTAAAAACCATAATCCTACAATATGTTGTTTAAACATATATGTACCAAATGGTATAGCACCCAAATTCTTAAGAGAAGAAGTTCAGGGAGTTACAGTAAGAAACTGACAGCAAAACTAACTAGTGGGGGACCTGAACCTCCCCCTCTCTGCACTAGATAAATCTAACCACAAAATAAACAATAAAGAAGTTAAGGAAAATGCTGTCCAGATCCAAAGAAAGAGCTATGGAAGTCAAATCGCTATCACTTATTTTTACCTTCTGTTGAGTTTTGTTTCATCTTTCTGATGGTTCCTCCTATTGGTTTTAATTTTTACTTACAACTTCACTAATGTGAAAATATGTTTAATAGGAATGTAAATATAAAGCCTATATCAGATTGTGCACCATCTTGGGGGGGAGGAAGCGGGAGAAAAATTTTCAACTCAAAAGCATATGGAAGTGATTGTTGATAAATCAAAATAAATTAATAAAAATTTTTTAAAAAAATAAATAAAAATAAGAGAAGCATGATCTTTGGACAGGAAATCTCCCCATTTTCTGGTATTGCTGGTCTTTACCTGCAGCTTCAGGGACAAGGGCTTCTGATTTAAAAGGCGTTGATACTGAATCAGCCAGTAGTTTTCCTGCGTGGTTTCACTTTTGGCTTCCATCTCCAGCTGCCAAGAAAGAAGCAGGCTATGTTAGCTCCAAATCAAGAAGCTAACTGATCTTTCAATACAGAAGGAGCCATAAGGAATGGTCAGTGGTAGCTTCCAAGTACACGTCTCTCTAGCTCATAGGAAAAACATCTGCACTCATTCAGGTATGGACCTGGAACAGCAACAGAGAGGACTCTGGCAGCAAAGGGGCCACAGGAATGCTCTGCTCTGGCCAGTGGTGCTCACTACAGTAGCTTGTCTATAAGCGGAGGGAGGAAGATCTAAAGGTTGTAAGGGGGCCTTCAGTTTCGGGAGAAGACAACAGTGCTTTGACCAAGATGTTAGGCACAGAGATCATCAGTCTGGCCTTTCACAAAGACAAGACAGAGAGAAGTGCCCATCTGACTTCTCT
This sequence comes from Phascolarctos cinereus, assembly GCF_003287225.1. NCBI lineage: Eukaryota > Metazoa > Chordata > Mammalia > Diprotodontia > Phascolarctidae > Phascolarctos > Phascolarctos cinereus. The sequence continues at coordinate 269,215,550 of NW_027555625.1, forward strand.
GAGAAGAAAATGGCTCCTTTGTCCACAGTAGTTTTCCTTAAGGACTCATCCCAAAATTTCTCACCTCAAATTGCTGAGCAACCCAACACACAGAACACCAGTCACACTGCTGGTATGCAAAGTCATCCCTGGAGTGAGGGTGGACCTTTTTGCCCACTCCAAATTTTTTGTAGGAAAATGTAGTTAAAATGAACACCAAGGAGCAAAATACTAGAAACGAAGTGGGAACCTACTGATGGCTGAATAAACATGAATACATGAGTACGTGAATATTATTTCACTCAAAGAGATGACAAATATAAGAAATTCAGATTATGGGAAGCCATACGTGAACTGGTACAGAGTAAATTAAGTAGAAACAAGAGATCAACAAACATAACAATAATAATGAAAATAAATACAACACAAAAAATTAATTTCAATAAATGCAATGAACATTTGACCCAGGAGGTCAGATAACTAAAGACACTGATTGTGGCATATATAGACATACACAGTTGTGGAGATCAGTTTTGCATGAGCGTTTTTCTTTTCTTTTCCGCAAGGCAATCAGGGTTAAATGAGTTGCCCAGGGTCATACAGCTAATAAGTGTCACGTGTCTGAGGCTAGATTTGAACTCAGGTCCTTCTGACTCCAGGGCTGGTGCTCTATCGACAGCACCACCTAGCTGCCCCTATTTGTGTGTGTGTGTGTGTGTGTGTGCGTGCACGCGCATGTGTCTGTCTGTCTTTGTTATAAGAGAGAGTTTGGTGAGGAAAAAAGGAAAGGTATACAGAGAAATGACTGTAATATATAAAGAACAAAAAACAGACGTTGGTAAAAGTTAAAAAATGAAGGGAGCAATAAGGGCAGTCCTGATCAGTATACTCACTCTGCAGTGCTATGGCCTGGCTTGGGGACCACCCTCCAGCAGGCCCTGGGTACTCGGGGCTCAGACACTCACCAAGATCCCTTGCAGCTCCTCCTCCCTCTGGCTCTTCTCTTTGAGAAGCTGCTGCAGCAGAGAGCTGAGGGTCCGGCGCTGCTCCGAGATCATTTCCTACAATGTACAAACAGACTCCTTTTCCACACTGCAGGAAAATGCTCTGGCTCACACTGACACCTGCTTATACATGGGGAGTGGAGGGGTTGAAGGATGAAAGAACCCCAAATCACAGCCATTTCTTCAAAGATAACAAGGAGGGCTAACAGAGACACCAGACACACCCACGTCTCTTGAGTTGTGACTCCATCCACCTGTCCCTTCTCCCAGCAGCCCCTGCTCTACCCTGAGGTCCAGCTGAGGCACAGGTCCTGACCAGCTGTGGGCCTCAAGAGGTCCTGGTGGCCTCTGCGGTCCATTCGCCCTCTCCCCTGCTTTTCTGGGATTCTAAGCTCCTCCCACATGCTCGGCGCAGGGAATCTGAGCAATGGGCTTATCAAGGAGAAGAGGCTGATGAGAACAAAGAAACAAAAGCAGAAACGACAACTTGCAGAAAAGCCAGCATCACCCTGTAATGTGGTTTGATTGCAGAATAAGTCTGTAGGTAGATGCAAATGGGGGGGCAAACTTGTTACCAATGTCTCATGGCTCACACACTTCTCACCCTGGGATGAGCCCTGGGGAAATGCCTCAAAGAGGCCCTGGACTAAGCACACATCAGGCCACCAAGCAAGGCCTCTTTATGGAGCTGGTGATTCTGCCCAAGATGGGAACATCTGGAACAGCAAGTGCTTCCGTCACTCTTTCCCCCTTCAATCAGAGACAGCCATAAAATGTTAGATGTGGAAGAAACTGAGGTTCTGAGCCAGGAAGTGGCCTATGAGAGAACCTGTGCTAGTATAAGAGCTGGGCCTAGAACCCAGGACTCCTGATTCCTACTCAGTGTGCTTTCCATTGGGCCAACAAGTACTTTCAGCCAACTGGCAAAGGGGCCTAGCACGAGATCCAGAGGGCAACTTTGGATTCATGGTCATTCCAGGCACTTCTCAGGAGGCCATGCTGAACAGAGAGGGACATAAGGGTCAGCATTCAAAAGGGCAAAAAGATGGAACAGGTGAAAACATTAGCTGGTTGTCACAGTCTGGGGAAAGTGCAAGTCTCCCTGTAAACAGATGGATCAATGGGACGGGGCATCTGCATATTCTCCTGTCTGAGGACACATGTTGGGGTTGACGAGCACATTAGAGAAGGGCACAGGGGTCACATCCCTTGAGGCTGGCCTGAGCTTTCACTGCTCCCTCTCCTCCAGAGTATTCTCCCAATGTGAAAAGTGCACCCCTAGGATGACAGGATGGTAACAAAGTGAGCAGAAGCTGCAGGCCCAGAAGTATGAGTTAAACACATGGAGTGCCCGGTGGCTGCTCCATTTTAAAACAAAAGAAACACAAGATGATAATGACAATGACACGTTTCTATAGTGTCTAAAGGTTCACAAAAGTGTCCCCTAGGAAGGGGCTTTGAGATGGAAACTCACCCAACTCTTGTACTTCCAAAAGGAGGCTATCCCTCCCACCCTGCCTGCACTAGAGTCAGAACAACCATACATGGGTTTTCATGCCTGCCTGGTGTCACCAAATCTACCTAAGCTGAGTCTGCTTCATGGTTTGGGGAATTATGAAGCATTGGGACTGGAAGGGCCCTTGGAACATCAAATGTTAGAACACAGAACAATAGAATGATAGAACTGGAAGGGACCTAGAACACAAAATGCCAGAACATAGAACATCAGAGCTGGAAGGGATTTTGGAGATCATCTGGTCCAACCCCCTCACTTTACAGAGGTGGAAGCTGAGGCTCAGAGAGGATGAGTGACTTGGCCAAAGACACACAGTGAGCAAGGGCAGATCCGGGACTAGAACCCAGGTCTCCTCATTGTCAGTTCAATGGCCTTTCTCCCACAGAAACTGCTAGCTCACACATGGACTGATCTGGAGGCTACAGAAAGCCGCAAGTGAAATGTACGGGGTTGAGAGATCCCCCAAGCAAGACCCATCACATGTGGAAGGGATGGAGCCAGACCAAGGAACCCTACATACCTGCAGTGCCTCTGTGTCCAGGGCTTTCCTCTTTAACTCCAGCTGTGTCAACTGCAATAACTCAGTTTCTATTAACTTAATCTAAACAGAAGATGAGACAGTGTTTTTAACTTACATTTACAAAGGACTGATTTACTCTGCTGTAGAAAGCAGCCCTAAATGATGTTCCAAATCAACCCTTCTGGGAAAGGCTGGAGTTTCAGGAGGATGGAAATTCTGCTGAATCCTTTTAATTACCCCATAACCAAGTATTCCCTTCATTATTCAGAAAAGTGTCCCAGAAGCAGCAATATTACTGGGGCTCTTACTAGCCTTCTCTCTACCTGTCAAACCATCTTGTGCTCTCATTTTAGCTAAACTGCCCCCTCAAACAGCTGCTACAGTGTCAGGGAAAGACTCATGTTCCGCTAAGAAACACAAAAGATGCTTCTTGGCTAGGAGACAGCTGATTTAGAATGTCAAAATCACCCATACCTACTTCTCAAAGTGGAAGAGTCTCCTTTCAAAGCCCCCAAGGGGAAGCTTGGAGTTCTAAGCCAGCTGGGAGGAGAAGGAGTGCAATGTGAGACATAGGGCCCAATTCAGCCAAAGCTACTCCTGATCTGTCATCCCCAGCCAGCCATGTGAAGTCACACAAAAGAGCTTCATGTTGGGCAATATGGAATTTAAATTAAACTGGTAAATAAAAAAGGAAGTCATATCAGAAAAAGAAAAAGACATGCAAGAACGTGAAATTTTAATATGCTTAATGATGATGCAATGAGATTTTCAAAAAATCAAATAATAATCCCTTGCACTTTACAGTTTACAAAGCACCCTGGCATCCGTGATCTCGTGCAATCTTCCCAGCAACCCCGTGAGGTCAGCAGGGCACTATCCCTATTTTACAGAAAAAGGAACTGAGGTTCAGAGAAGTGAAATCATTCAGCCAAGGTTACGTTGTTATCAGGGACAGAGCCAAGACTACAATGCAATGTTCCTTCTTTCTCTCTCTCTCTTCCTTTCTATCCCACATAACTTTCCTTTTCTTTTTGGCTAGGCAATGGCGTTAAGTGACTTGCCCAGGGTCACACAGCTAGTAAGTGTTATGTGTCTGAGGCCGCATTTGAACTCAGGTCCTTCTGAATTCAGGGCCTGTGCTCTATCCACTGCGTCACCTAGCTGCCCCCCCCACATAACTTTCTGTTTTAAAAGTTCTACTGATACCCACTGTTCTTTCCAATACTCATAGCAGGGATGGCAAAGATTTCCTGGTTCCAGTCCTCCTGGTTAGGAATCAGAATGAATCCCAGAAATATATCCGGAATTTTCCCAGTGGATAGTTTTAAATGAATGAAGCAGTGGGATTTTTCTCAGCTCACTAGAAGACCTAATGGGCCTCAGCAAAAGATGGCATGAATGATGTAGGGGATAAGCATTCACCATCTATATTACACAGCAAATGAGCTTTGCAATCATGGACAAGTTCATTTTCAGAGCAATTCCTTCCCACACAGCATCTGGTAGCAAACAGTCCTTCACTACTAACAGGGAGTTTAGGGGTACCAACCACCTTGCCCTTGGTATCACAGTGAAGTTTACTATCGCAGAGGAAGAGCACACAGGAGTGCTTCCCCTCCCTCTTTAGACTAGGGAGCCACAGGGTTATCAAGCGAAAAGGCAAGGTGATGGAGACTTTGGAGGTGTCTGCTTCTGTGGAGCAGGCCCTGGGAGACATTATTCTTCTCCCCTAGTCATCCACAGAATCAGGCTCAAAGGAACCTTAGAGATCTAGTCCAACATGGCCACTGTAAAAATTTGTTTTACTTGACTATGCATATTTATTACAAAGGTTTGTTTTCTTCTTTTTTCAAGGGGCAGAGGGGTGGGGAAGAAGAGAAGAGGGATTTTCGTTCATTGAAAAAATTAATTTAAAAAAATTATCTATTCCAACTCTCTCATTTTAAAGATTGGGAAACCAGAGAGGTTAATGGGTCAACTAAAGTTACCCAGTGAGTTAGTGGCAGAGCCAGAACCTGACTCCTAGTTCAATGTTATTTCCATTTCCATTATACTGTCAAAAGTCATGGCCTTTTCTTAAAATTTTCCAACAGAGTCCTAGAAAAATCCAAAAAACTAACATGATGATGAATTCAGAATCATAAAATATTAAATCTTAGAGGTAGAAGCTTCCATAGCTTCCAAAGAAGGGTAAGAAGTCATGTCCCGCTTGATGCAGGAATCCCTTCGACAACAACCCAAATGATCATCCAACCTGTCCTCAAACACTGCCAGTTTTGAAGAGCTCATTAAAGAAGCCTCTTATATCACTCGACAGTTCTGGACATTTAGAATTTTTTAAAATTCTGAGTCGAGAAACTGCCTCCCTCTAACTTATGCATACAGTCCTCATTCTCTTGCCCTCTGGAGCAATATAGTGCGAGTAGGTTTCCTCCTAACTGGGACAGACATTTGAAGACAGCCATTGGAGAAGGTTCATCTCTTCTGAGGGAGAAGATGTACATAATATTTAGAAATCCCAAATGGGTTCAGCTCTGGTGACCTGGAGCTCACCTGGTTTCTGATGTGCCTGTGCATGAGATCTTTTTTGACTTGAAGGGCTTCAAAGGCAGCTTTCTGCATTTCACTCTGTAACAGAGATTGAATTCTGTTTAGCCAAGTGAGAGAACCTTTTTTCCATTGTGGATTCCAGGCCCAGAGAAAATGTGGGGAGGGCCACATACAAAAAAAAAAAAGGAAGAGAATTTAATTTTTTTTTTATTGAAGAAAATTAAAACATTCAGTTCTCTGGATTTTAAAGTTAAAACCAGGGACCATCACATTTCACTAAGACAGTTAATACTAAAAAATATAAGGGGAATAAACAAAAAAGGTAAAAGGAGAAAAGAGAAACACAACAGAAAAGGTGTTTAGAAAGAGAGAACAGATAGAGGTAAGAAGGAAAGGGAAAGAGAAAGACTGAGGTAGGGAGAATCTAAAGAGTACCTTGTGAGGTTCTGAGGCCAATTTATAAGTCTTTGGGAACATGGAAAGAGAGCACTATCACCTGCTATCTCCTGCCCTTCAAACTGGTGGCTACATAATTAACCAATGTTCTCAACTCTTCAACCACCCTAACCCCTAACCTCAGAGAGCATCCAGACACCATGCCAGCAGGAGGTGGAATTCATGTGGGGATACAGTGAATAAAAAAACATTACCCAGAGGCCCTGGTGGGTTCTCCATCCCTTTTGTTAAACTTAGGTGTAGAAGTGAAAAAAATCTTAGCCACAGTCTCCAAATCCCTCAGGGAGAATTTCCATAGGGGGACAGTTTTTCCTTCCTAACACAGACCAGCCAGAAGCCCAGGTTTCTGGCAGTTTAGAAACTTTCACCAGAGCTCTGGATTCCAGCCTCCTTTCTGGCCCAGCTTCCAAGCTCCAGGTGACAGTTGTCTGCTTAGCTCCCCAACCCACCTCCTGCAAAATCTGGCTGATGGCTTTGTTTTGATCCATCTGCTGCCAAGCCAGGATCTGCTGGAATCTCTCATCCATTTGGGCCATGCTGCAAGAAAGACAGGTGAATGAGCCTGGCTCCATCCAAATCCAAACAGGAAGAACATGGGCTATGAAAAAATAGTCCATGTAAGTCAGAGAAATTGCAGTTGCACTGCCTCTAGCAGAAGAGGAAAAAGTTAGGTTTCTGTTTCCCTATATATGTTGGCCATATTGCTCAGTCTGGTCCCTAGGACCTGATTCTATCCACTTGTCTGCCTTGACTGATCTGACTGGTTCAGTCCAATTGGCTTCGTGTCTCCAGAATCTGGAGTGCTACTCACAACTAGGAGGAACACAGCCTGATTTGGGACTTCCCACTCCTAGTCCTGTAGGTAACTTCCAAAGGGCTCGCCAGGATTAATAAATATCACGGTCATGCACACAACTCACCAGCATAATGTGGACAGACAACTTGGGTACCATTTCACAAGTAAAGAAACAGACACCAAGAGCGGGATCATAGGATTTGGGGTTAGAAGAAATGTTTGAAATTATCTAATCCAACTGTCATTTTTAGAAGTGAAGAAACTGAGGCCCAGAGAGAGATGACTTGTTTTGATGACACTGTTACTAACTAGTGGGACAGGAATTTGAACCCAAGTCATCAGCCTCCTTCCAGGAAACGAGCTCAAGATCACGCAGTGAGTTGCGGCAGAGGAGGGAAGAGAGGACGCAGACGTTTCAATCACCAGCCAAGGGCTGCTACCCAACTCCCCTGCCCTGCACAGCCCCACCCCTCTTTAACAGGCCCAGGGTTCCTCCGGACCTTACCTGGAACAGGCTTGCTTGACCAGACTTTGCTTTTGAGACTCATAGGTCATTTGAATAAATCTATTCTTGCAGCTCTCTGTCAACATCCGCTGCATGGCAGCTGGGGAAAACATCAAAAATCTTTCAGTATGGGCTGGGGACACTGGAACCTTAACCTTGTCAACTGACAATTCAGCAACTCCCAAAGACCTACCCTGTCACATAACTCAACATAATGCTGGTCTGGGTAATCCCAAGATAGAGATGCAAACATTACATTAGTAAATACACTGTATTTTCCAGTAAAATATCCCAGTAAAAAAAGGAAGCCGGGCCAATTGTTTCATAAAAATTGCTTGGCTCCCAAAATTCTAATTGGCCTGGAAAAGTGTATACACATTAACCAGCAACAACTCGTCCCTAAGTCGTCCCAACCTCCTTCCAGACCCCACGTTTAAGATCTCTGAACCTAGGGACAGCCGGGTGGTGCAGTGGATAGAGCACTGGCCTTGGATTCAGGAGGACCTGAGTTCAAATCCGGCCTCAGACACATAACACTTACTAGCTGTGTGACCCTGGGCAAGTCACTTAACCCCACTGCCTACCCAAAAAAGAAAAAAAAAGATCTCTGAACCAAACCTTACTGGCTACCTCTTCAGTAGGATGGACCTATCCCAGGAGGAATGCTATAGGAAGTATTCTAAGGCGTCACCACTCTCAGAAAACATGAACCTGAAATAGCTCCAATGGGCCAACATGGAGCAAGATATCAAGAAGCAGATGCTCCAATAAAGTAATTGTTTCTAAAGGATTATATTGGTCTTCTCCAATGTATTGCTTACAAATTCGAAACTATCAGCTATGTATGATACTGTAGTTGAACAAAACTACGCTAAATGCTGAATTCTAAACTGAAAATTAGCATTTTAGATAATAAGTAGTTGTCTCATTTGCCTAGACTAATTTCTAATACACAATTTGTATATTATTTCAATTAATCAAGATTGTGACATGGGTAGGCTTTCTCCCATTACCCTGAATAATGAAGAGCAAGTTATATTTCCCTAGGAGATGACAGAAAGAAGAAACTGATCAGCCTCAGAACACAAGCGTATAAACCACAGCCATCAATTTGCTAAGTAAATCTCTTCCAGTTGCCCAGCATAGGTCTTTCTATTCCCCACATAACCAATGGTTGCATCAACGCAGGACTCGGCCCCCACCTCTAAGACTTACAGGCAATCTCTCTTTGGCGTAGATTCTCAGTCTCCTCCTGGGTTATGGCCATTAGTTGCTCCATCTTTATCCTGGAAAGTTTTCATTCATTAAAATATATCTAAAACATCAAATCTAGTTATATCAGATGAAGACGCTCATTGGATATCCTAATTAAATACCTATGTCCCCAGAGCTCCATCAGTAATTAACTGAATTCCCTTAGGGAATGAGAGATCCTGAGGAGTCAACTTTAAAACATCTCACAGTAGGAAAAATTAACTCATGGACAGAAGGGATACCCTGCCAATTAACTATAACTACTAATGATGGAGAGGGCCAGATGTTGAAGTGGGTTGGTGGTAGCAGTCAAAATGGCAATGGAAGGTCCGTGATAGTATTTTGGGAATCCAGGTGATCTTAGAACATAAATTTCTACTGGGTATTTTAAAATAATTTTAAGCTAGCAATTAATTTCTAATCCAATCATTTCCCATGGGAAATGGATTCTCAGTAGTGGATGAAATGGGGTAGACAGCCATCCCCAACACTTTTAGGAATTTTGGGGGTAAAATTTTGGAAATTTTTTGGTACATTTTTTTTGATGTAATTCTCACAGTTCATAGGAAGTAAAAAAGAAAGGAAGGGGTGCCTAGGGGAAAAGAGTAACTTGCCCTAACCTAGCTCCAACAAGGTTTTGATATGCTAAACACTTACCTCTCATTTTCTAGCGACTTCAAGATTTCAGAATTTTTCCTTTGTCTGTGGAGAGGTTCAAAAGGTTTTTCAGAGTCACATCACTTTATTATTGCAAGAACCTGCTCCTGTATCCCTGACATACCTGAGAAATTAGAACACTTGGCACCAGGACTGGCCACTTAGTCAATAGAGACTCGTTGCCTAAAGAGGGTAAGGCAAAGCTAGATCTCAGCAAGACAGTGAAGGAGAAGAAATTTGTCTTCTGAGGCCTCTCCTCTCCCCTATGCTGTAGCATGCTCCAAAATCCCTCATTTTGTCTCAGAGGTCCACTGTCTTCATGATAACCCAGATCCCCTACAGCTCCCCTCCCTTATAAGAATAAAAATAAAACCTGCTATCAGCAGCTGTCACTTTGGAAAGGCCCTGATGAACAAATTACCCTAAAATTATATTGGTGGTATGCAACTCTTCTGGGGCAACTGCATTTTAAAGGGCTGACGACTTCACCCAAAGAATGAATCTTGAATGGCAAAATCTTAGGCATCCATAATTCCTGATGGGAGGTATTTTTTTGGCAGGGGGCCTTCCCAGTGCCCCTCAAATCAAACTATGGAGGCAGCTGCCTATATATAGGGTTGGCCTGGACGCCAAGACTTTTATATGTGCAGGAGTAGGCTGCTCGCTAGAGGGCAGGCACATGTGGGTAAGGATGACTCTAGGGGCCCAGGAGGCTTACTTCTGATTATCTTCCAGGAGCCTCTGAATCCGGCTTGAGATGCTCTGCTCTGTTTGCTTCAGCTGTTCCTGTAGACGCTGACGCTCTCCATCCAGGTAGCGCCGATGCTCACACAGGCCCTTGTCCAGCCGAAATTGCTCCTGTGGCAGAAAGCAGAGCACTGACACAGAGAAGCTTGCAAGTCAGAGCTCCTGCTCCCCCAAAATCTGGGATGCAGGTGCTTCTAGGGTCAGGGCTGAGGGAAGGACAGAAATGAGGAGCAGAAAAATGTCTCTGTGTTCACAAATCCCTGTCCTTCAGGGAGATCTCACAAAAAAAAACAATGGCAGGGAGAGAGACAGTTAGGAATGCACCCGCGGTCCACCAGATCCTCACAGGATCTCAGTCGGGGTTGTGATCAGAAGGGACCTTAGATGATTTAGTTTAACTCCTTTTATTTTTTTTACTTAAATTTCTTTTTTTAGTTTTATCGATGCCTTTTATTTTTTACACCAATCATTTCCCAAAATGCTGCCACCAGACTGAACACTTTTTTGTACCAAAGAAAATTATTTAGCAGAACTGACAGATGAAGCAGGGCTGATGAAAGAGCACTGCTCCTGAAGCTGAACAAGCCACGAGGAAATCCTGGCCCTGCCGCTCAACTGTTGTTTGTCCTTTGTTCTCCGAGAGGCCCATGACGTCACGAAGGTGATGCCATGACGTGCAAGTGAACTGGATTTAAGTGAGGGAGGGCTGGGCAAGGTCACCAGCCTGGAGCCATGTGTGTCCAGTGGCGAGATACAGATCAGAAAGACTGGAGATGGCTCCCAGATGTAGTGGGAGATCTTGTCCTTTTCAAGCTAAGGTCTTTAACAGGTCTCAGTTTGACTGAGGCAATGCCCATTCAATAATTAAGGCTAGGTAAGAAACGAGGCAGAAGGGGCAGCTAGGTGGCGCAGTGGATAGAGCACCAGCCCTGAAGTCAGGAGGACCTGAGTTCAAATTCCGGCTCAGACCAAACACTTGACACTTACTAGCTGTGTGACCCTGGGCACACTTAACCCCAATTGCCTTAAAAAAAAAACAATCTGGGAGGAGAAGACCCTTGGGGTTTCAGCAGAAACAGGAACAACAGCTATTTATATTCACTCTGAGCCAATCAGGGCCCAAACAGTGACCAAGTGGGGCTTGGCCTGGGACCTCCTGCTGGCCAATCAATGAAAACCAGAGTGATTTGGGTGACTATGAGACCTTGGAAAAGATGATTCAACCCTCAGAGCCTCAGTTTCCTTCTCTATAAAATAAAAGTATGAGGCTTTGTGTCTAGGATCCAAATGACCCCATCTGACAACCACCTGGCACTCCCACACTCCCCCGAGAGCAGAGAAGTGTGTGTCATCAGGTCTTCTCACACTTCACACATACATTATCAGGAGCGGTCACTGAAATTAGTGTGGGTTTGACTCCCCGCCCCCCCCAAACACACACTTTGTAGATGAGGAAACTGTGTCCCTAAAAAGATGAAGTGACTTGCCTAACATCACCCAGACCACACAGCAGAGTCAGGATTCACACCAGCTCCTCCCGCTCCAAGTCTACACCACACAGCCTCATCTCAAGTCAGGATCACTCAGAGTTGGGCAGGCAATCCACGTCACGGAAGGTGACAAAATTTGGAATGTGCTACATATAAACTTCTGTTTGGTAGAGAAAGCAGGAAGTCTTACCAACTCTAACTAGTGCTACCTCAGAATGATATCAGCCAAGGGTGTGGTCGGTCCAAGTCACAATCTACGAATGATGTGACTAGTGGCATTGCCAGTAGGATCTGCCCCTGTCCCCTCCTCACTAAATAAAGCATGTAACTGAGGGAGATGTGGTCTCAAGTGTCAGTCCTGGGGAAAGTCTGAGGAAATAAAGGCACCAGCACAGTCCTCACATGCCACAAAAGGCTAGCTTGTCTCTCAGTCATCTGGAACTCATATGGCAGGGTAAAAGCAGACTGCAGAGGGGAACGAGAGTCTGGTCTCCAAGAGTATCGATCACATGAGAACTATGGCCTCCATGCCCTTCCCTTCTCTGGATCCTCCCTCACTATGCCAAAAATACATTGGGGGGGCAGCTAGGTGGTACAGTGGATAAAGCTCCAGCCTTGGAGGACCTGAGTTCAAATCTGGCCTCAGACACACGACACTTACTAGCTGTGTGACCCTGGGCAAGTCACTTAACCCCGACTGCCTCACCAAAAAAAAAATAAATAAAATTGCAGACACAGTCCGGCCAGTCCCATACTAATAGCAACTACAAGCTGCTGCCCATGGGCCTGGTAGGGACGCACCTCTTTGACGGTCTGTAGTATCTCATCCTTTTGATCGCTGCTTTGCTGGAGGAGCTGGGCGTGCTCCCGCTGCCCGATTTCTAGGCGACGTTCAAATTCTAACTTCTCTAGCATCTTCTGTTCCTGAGACAACAGAGATCTGAAGGGTCATGGCAAGGAAATGATACGAGCTGCTCCCAGATCTTGCTCTCTTCTTAATCAAGGCCAGAGGGCCAACATAAAGAAGACCAAAGCCCAAGCCTGACTATCTCTTGATAACATGCAACTTTTCACAGTGAAGAAATCCCTAGAGGTGGCAGCACACGTGAGTGGGTGACAGACACAGACACTGATTTAGAGCGCACAGACTACAAGGGATTTCTGGAGCAGTGAACTGGAATGGTTAATGCTCCACCCTGTGAAAATCAAGCTAAAACATAACACATCACCTGTGCTGGTTCTTTCACAGTCAAGAAATGGTCAGGGAAAAAGTCGAGGCTACAGGGAGAAAAACGATACCTATACTTTTCAGCCCAACTTCTTAAGAATCAGTAAGAGAGATAAAAAGTCTGTGTGGGGGGCATAGAGAAATATTTGGTTTGGGTGCTGCATCAGCTTCTTGGTCCAAACAGCCACAGTTTGTTTTAGCAGAGGGCCAGGTTAAAGCTAGTCTGCAGCAGGAAACCTTCTCTGCCCTGCCTGATAAGAGGAATTGGATTACACTTCTTCAAGGGACCCTCTTCTGTTGTCAGTGTCTGGGTGTACAGCAGGACCACTACAGTTCTCCCAGGCCTTCGACAAAGTGATCCTAAACAACAATGGTAATAAAGCTAATATTTCTGTAGTTTTAAATTTTGCAGAGTACTTAACATGCATTACATCATTTGAATGCTACAGATGCTATTACACTCATTTTGCAGATTAGAAAAGGGAGACTGGGAAGACTTAAGTGACTGCCCACAGCCTTGCAGCTAGTAAACGTCAGAGGCAGGAACTGAAACCAGGTCCAAGATCAGCGCTCCTACCAACTCCGGTGCCAACCAGCAAGACAACACATAGGAACAGTGATGCCAATTCATCTCAAAGACAGTTCTGTTATTATTATTAAAAGGAAAATTATAGTTGAATTCTCAGAAAGAATGAAACATTGGGTTTTTCCAACATGTCCACCTCAAACCCTCCTGTTTTTGCAGGCTTCTGTTTTTCAAAGATGTAGGACTTCTGCATGTTTGCTCACCTTTCTCTTCTCATAATCTAAGAATTTATTCTGAAAAACAAAAAATAATAGCAGTTGAGAGAAAAGGGAGTTGACACAAGGACCCCAGCAGACCCATTTAATGCACAGTTTTACAGTAGTCTTTGAAGAACAGAGCATTCACTTGTACGAATAAAGTCAGACAGGACAAGGAAGCACTGGGGCTTCTGCTCTGCACCCTTTTGGTAGGAGGCCACAAGCCACGAGCCCCCTAAGTGTTTATGTCTGGAGGGGAGTGTCCCTGAGTCAGCATGCTGATCCTCACCTGCCACTCCGTTTCTTCCTTTACGTAGCTGCAAATTAGTCCATCAGTACTATCCCCTGAAGTCTCTCCTCCATCTCTTTCCAACACTGGGAGCAAAAACTGGGAGGGTGGGTAGTACTCAAGCCCAGATTCTGAAAAAAACAGGGCCAGGCCTATCCAAATGACAGCAAAAGACAAGGACCCAGGCCAGACCAGAGCCCCCGGCTGGTCTTGAAGCTAAACAACATCTCCCACCACTTTCTACTATCCAAGATGGATTCATTTTCTAATCAGAAGAATCTTCTCTCTGACAAATGCAAGCTTTCCCACGAGAATAAGCCCCTGCATACATGTCTCTGGACTGAAAAGAATGAAGAAAAGGGCAGGGCCCTGATTTTGCCAAATGGAGTGGAATAATAAGATGGATAAGAGAAGCAGGTAAAGCCCAAACCTAAAACAATTATTTACAGTATTTAAATTTGGAATAGACAGTGGGAGTGTATCTGAAGGGAAGGGAGACAAGGCTCCAGGAGCAAGTTGGAAAGGATTTGGGGTCCTGGGGTGGACAGCATGGTAAGTTGGCCCAGGAACTCATTATTTTGCAGAAAGACCCTGGGATTTGGCTCTCCAATGCAATAAAGCACACTTAAGGGGCTCAAAGAATACTCTGGATATGTCTCTCTTCCTATCCAATGCCTATACTCATGTTTGAGAGCTTTGTGCAGTGATAAAAACAACACCAGAAACCAAACCCTAGATTCTACCTTTGCAGAGAAACTGCTGAATGGCCTCTGTACCCATACTACACACAGCCTCAGGTGGATAGACCATGGATGCAGCATCGAGGCTCAGAGTCTGCAAAACATTAAGGGTAGAAGCAAAGCCTCCAACATACCTGATATCTCCCATTCTTCCGATATTTGTCAGCCTAAGGCTAGCTCCCTAGAACTTAAAAAAACAAAAACAAAAACAAAGAAATCTTGCTCTACCAATGAAGAACATCACCCACTTTTTAATTCTTGGGACCGTCTTGTCATTTCATGTCACACTCCTCTATTCAATAAACTCTAGAGGGTTCCTATTAACTCTATAATCAAAAGATAAATTCATCTGTCTGGCACTTAGAGTCCCTGCCAAAGCCCTCACTTATTCTTCTAGCCCTACGATACACTACTCCCCTTCAAGCCTTCTACGGCCCAAACAAACTGGCTTTCCTGCTGTTCCTCACTATCTCCCACCTCCGTGCATTTGCCCCGGCTGTCCCCCATGCTTGGAATGCTCTCCTTCCTCACTTCTGCGTCTTAGAATTTCTAGTTTCCTTCAAAGCTCAACTCAAAAGCAACCTCCTATATGAGGCCTTTCCCAAAGCCCTCTACCCCACCAGCTGCTAGAGCCTCCCCCTCCAAATTACTTTGCGTTTACTTTGTGTACATTTATATGTGTACCTGTTATCTCCCCTAAGAGACTGCAACCCCTTTGAGGACAGGGACTGTTTCATTTTGTCTTTGCATCCTTGAGGTCTAGCACAGTGCCTGGCACATAGCAGGTGCTTAATAAATGCTTGTTTCTTGATTGATTTGCCTAAAAGAGAGAGCTGTCTACTTTGCCGATGGGTGAAAAAAAAAACCAATGAAGTGCAAGCTGTGATGAACACGGCTCTAATTTACCTCTAGGGTCCGGACATGAGCCAGCATCTGAGGCAGTCTCTGTATCAGATTTTCACTGACATCAAGAGTGCGCAAGCTACGAAGTTCCCCTAAGGTGTCAGGCAGATCCTTCAGTTTGTTATCTAAAGAAAAATCCCAAGCACACAGCTCAGTGCCCAAACTACTGACGGAGTGATTGACACGTAATGTATATGAGTAAAGCCCCTGGGTCTGACACATCTCAGGGGCTCAGTGGGGTCTTCTGCCACTTATTCCAACATTTAGCATGATCCACTCTCTCTAAAAGATGCTGACATCTCTAAATGGAGACACTAAAGCACTCCATGGAGAAGCAACCTGCCTAAGACCAAGCATGGAGAAAGAATGAAAAGCTGGGGCCCCCAGGCCTGAATTCCAACACTGTCTACTACCTATATCAAAATGCTTTGAATTTGAGAAGTCATTAAAATCCTATGTGGAGAAATAGAGGAATGGTCAATTGGGGAAACAATTTTTGTATCAAATATCTCTGATAAGGTTTTGTTATTCACAAAATATAGAAAATTAACAGGATATGTATATATATATATATATATATATATGTATATATATATATGTATATGTATATATATATATATATATATATATATATATATATATATGTATATGTATGTATGTATTTAAAAAATACTGAAAGCCATTCCCCAATAGAGAAGGGGCCAAAAGACATGAAAAAGATGAATTTTCAAAAGATGAATTGCTAACTATTAATATCCATATGAAAGAAGGATCAAAATCACTAAGTATATGAGAAATGCAAATCAAAACAACCCTGGCATTTTACCTCATACCCAGCAAATTGGCAAAGTAGACAAAAGACAGAAATTGTCAGTGTTGGAGGTGCTGTGGAAAGATAGGCATGTTAATGTACTGCTGGTAGAGCTATGAGCTGGTACAACCATTCTGGGAAGCAATTTGGAATTATGCAAATAAAGTGACTAAAATGCTTCTACCCTCTGACCTAGAGATTCTACTGAGAGGCATATACTCCAAGTAGATCATTGATAAAGAGAAAGCTCCAAATACATCAAAATGTGTATGGCAGTATTTTCATGGTAGCAAGGAACTAGAAACAAAGTAGATGCCAACGCAATGGCGAATGGGTAAATAAACTGTGATACATAAATGTAATGGCACATGACTGTACTAAAGAAATAATGACTAATGAATACAGAGAAACACAGAGTTACCTCACCTGATGCAAACTGAAGTAAACAGAGGCAGGAAAACAATATACACAATGACTATAGCAATGTACATAGAAAGAACCACCACAAATCAACCAAAATGGAATGTTTTGAAAATAATAAATAGCAAGCTTGGCTCCAAAGAAGGGATACGGAAAGATACTGCCCCGTGCTTCTCTGCAGAGGCGGGAGATCTACAAGGGCAGAAGACTGCATACAGCATCAGGGGTGGGGTTTGGTTTTGTTTTTTTATATATTCACCTGAATGGGTGAATTTTTTTTCTCTCCTTCCCTCATTTAAGAAAAATTATTTGTTATAAGAGATGGCACTCTGGGAAGAGCATGAGGTGGGAGGTGGGAGGAAATCTGGGCAATGTAAAAACAAGATATCAATAAAATCTATTTTAAAATATTTTTTATAAGAATAAAACACATTCTTTAAGACATTTATGGTAACCTTATCTCTAATCACCATAGGGCTCATTCATGACCGCAGCTCATTTGGTCTGTGGCAGCTCTGCCTCACAGAATACTTTCACTCTTTCAATTTCAATATCTGCACAAAGCACATGCTGTTTGTTCAGTCATTTCAGTCACCTCTGACCCTTTGCAACTCCATTTGAGGTTTTCATGGTAAAGATACTGGAGTGGCTTGTTGTTTCCTTCTCTAGTAGATCCATTTTGTCAGGCAGGGGTTAAGTGAATTTCCCCAGGGTCACACAGCTAAGAAATGTCTGAGGCTAGATTTGAACTCAGGTCCTCCTGACTCCAGGCCCAAGTGCTCTACTCACTGAGCCACCACCTTCCTCAAAACATGTACAGGCACTAGATAGCTCAGGCCTAACTGATCTCTACTCAGGTGAAGAGACCAGTTCTGAGGAGTTTACCTTGCTTTCATACCTTTCACATTGAGAGTCTGGAGCTGGGCCAGGTCCCCGATGGAATGTGGAAGACATTTCAACTGATTTTTTTCAACATTCAAGACCTAAAACAGAGAGAAAAGAGAATAAGAAGAAACTACAAGTTGTCTATACCACAGCCTCCTGAGGTAACAACAAAGCTTCCATCAGCCCCACAGATATTACTGGGAGGACAGGCTTAAAATTCATCTCTCAATTTCTCAAGGATGGATTGAATAATTATTTAGGCCCTGCAGCACACTAAGAAGGACTTCTCCTTCCTAATGCTTCCTGCCTATTTCATTGGGCATTAGTACCTTCAAAGAAGGCAAGAAAAAAAAAGAAGTTCCAACCAGTCTGCTTTGTCCCTGGTTGGTGGTCAGCCCCTGGGTTGCCTCCTCTTCACTCACCTGGGCCTTCATCATGGCCCACTGGATCACCACAGTATCTTCCTTTTTTTTTTTTTTGGCTAGGCAATGGGGTCAAATGACTTGCCCAAGGTCACACAGCTGGTAAGTGTTATGTGTCTGAGACCGGATTGGAACTCAGGTCTTCCTGAGTCCTGGGCCGGTGCTCTATCCACTGCGCTACCTCACTGCCCCTGCAGTAGCTTCCTAATGGATCTCCCTGCCTTCAGTTCCTCTCTTCTCTGATCCATCCCCACACTGCTGCTAACCTGGTATTTCTAAATCAAAGTTCTAATCACGTCACTCCTCTGCACAAGTGCAGAGTCTCTCTAGTGTGTCCCTCTAATGCCTCTAGCGTAAAATATACACTCTTCTGTTTGGCTTTCAAAGTCCTCCACAATCTGGCTCTAGCCTGTCTTTTCAGAGGATCCTCACACTAGCTCCCTTCATGCTCACTTGCTCATATGCCTGTTATTTCTTCCTCTCTGTCTTTCCATACTCACACACTCACTCACTCACATTCACTCACACTCGCCCTCTCTCTCTCTCTCTCTCTGTTCCAGCCAAACTGGCTTATATCCTGTTCACCATCTAATTTCCCTCTCTTCCCTCCATGTCTTTGCCTAGGAATGCCATCCCTCCTCCCTCTGCCTCCTAGGGTTCAAGTGCTCCCTCCTGTCTCCATTCCATCAGCTGCTGGACTCTCAGCCCATGGAAAATATTTTGCGTCTCTTTTATAGATAATCTGTATTTGCTCCTCTGGGTACTTGCTGTTTCTCCCCAGGACAGGGAAGGGAGAGTTTTGTTTTTGTCTTTGTTTATCCCCAGAGCCTAGGACAGCACCTGGCACTCAGCAGGTGATTAACAAATGCTTGTTGAAGTGAACTGAACTGAACTCTCCAAAAAAGGATCCAGTAATTAATCCCAAGGAACTGGGCACTAGGCCAGCTCGGGGCTTAGTCGAACCCATGTCACTAGGACCTCCACTTCTCTAACAGGTGAATGCATGGGCCTGCATCATCCCCTGTCTTGGTGCTGCAAGCTGCCCAAGCCCTTGGCTCCAGAGAAGGCAGAGGAGCCAGAATGAGAAAAGAAAGCCTGGCCATGGCCTGGAAACAGAGACGATGCTTTCTCTCCCTGACCCCGGCTGACCCGGCGCACCTGGGCCTCTGCTGCAGCTGGAAAACCCAGAGACTATGATGATGTACCTGTCAAGGTGATCAGGAGAAACAATTTACTCGACCTTACCGTACAATACAATGTTTCTTCAGTCAGGGCTGGACAACTGTGCTCTTAGAGCACCACCTTCCCAAACCGCTCTCCTTTTGTCCACGGTGCGGCCGTCCTAATAGTAACCTGGTTCACAAGCTTGATGTCACTAATTCTTACTCCCCCTTGGACACCTCCACATCCAGGGATCACAGCCTGCCAGTTCTATTTCCACTCTCTCTCTCTCTCTCATATACTCACATTTCTGCCTTCTCTTCCTCCACCCTAGCTTGGGCCCTCATCACCTCAAACCTGGACCATTACTATGGTTTCCTATTTGGTCTCCATGACTCTGGTCTCTGCCCCTCCAGTCCATCCTCCACAGCTGCCTTTTGATTTTCCTTAAACAGAGGTCTGGCTGTGTTACTCTTCAGTCAGTCAACACTGGGGGCTCCTCATTATCTGCAGCATCAAATATGGACTCCTCTGTTTGGTATTTAAAATCCTTCACAACCTGGTACCATTGTCCCTCCCCAGTCTGATTATGTGGCTCCCGTCCACACACACTAAAATCAGTCAAGTGGCTTCCTCACTCTTCCTCACACAGCACCTTCCATCTCAGTGCCTCTGCCTCATGCACGGAACAGGCTCCCTCCTCACTTGTGTCTCCTAGAACTCCTCCCTTCCTTTAGGCCCAACTCAAGGACCACCTTCTACCTGAGGCTTTTCCTGATTCCACCAGCTGCTAAAGTAGACCCTAGAGCAAAGGTGCCAAGCTCCCAAGCCGGCAAACTCCCAGGTAAAGTCCAGATTAAAATAAAACTAGGAAACATTTAACAAAATAAAGAAAAATCCAACAGAGATAATGTTAATTCATGGTTTTTTAAGTCAATATGCAGCCAGCAGAGATCCATTTCCATTTGACTTTGACACCTCTGCCCTAGAGCACAGGGTGGGGAAAAGAAGAAACAGTGGGAGATACGGTTGGAAAGGTGTACTTTCTGTTAGGCTTGGAGGACCAGTCTTATTTTGTAACTCCCTCCAAATGAGCTTGTATCTATTTTGTATATGTTCAAATAAATACATGTTGTCTCTCCTTGCCAGACTACAAGATTCTCAAGGGCAGGGACTGGTTTTGCTTTTTCATTGTATCTCTAATCACTAGCACACAGTAAAAGCTTAATAAATACGGACTGATGATTAAAATGAAGAAGAAATACTTTAGTTTGATCTTCCTAAAACACAATTCTGAATATATTCTGTCTTCTTGCCTAATAAAGTCCAAATTCCTTTTCTTGTAATTCAAGACCCACAATGACTTGTCCCCAATAATAATCACAACACATATAATTATCTTAATTTTACAGAGAGCAACTGATTCATTACGAGAGGTAGTAGGGTCCAGTAGACACAGAGCCTGGGATTCACGTCCTACCAACTGGACACATATTGGCCGTGTGATTCAGGGCAAGTCACTTATCCACTTGATTCCTAAGACTAGAAGGTGCAGAGCAAATAATCTATCGGTAGAGGAAGTCTTCTCATCAGTAATTCCCTATGCCAATGAAACCACAGATTTGGTTTTAAAACCAACTAACAAACTATTTATATGGGTCCTTGAGGTTTGCAAAATACTTTTATTACAACAACCCTATGCAGGAAGTAATATATATTTTGTTATCTTCATTTATAAGAATAGAAACAGAGGCTTAGAGCCATTAAGCGAGTTCTGCACAATCTCCTGCTGGATGTCAGGGCTGATCTGAATCCAGAGCAGTGCCCTTTTGACTCCAAGCCACATACTACAACATAACCTTTCAACCTTGCCTCCTACTATTCTCATACACTCTATGCTCTAGTAACATTTTGTTGTTGCTCAGGCATGACCCCATCTGAGGTTTTCTTGGCAGAGATACTGCAGTGGTTTGCCATTTCCTTCTCCAGCTCATCCTACAGATGAGGAAACTGAGGCAAACAGAGTTAAGTGAGTTGCCCAGGGTCACACAGCTAGTAAGAATGTGAGTCGGGATTTGAACTTATGAGTCTTCCTGACTCCAGGCCCAGAGGTCTAGCCACTGCACCACCTGGCTGCCTGCATTCCCCAAACACACCCTCTGTTCTTCCTCCTGAGTCTTTAGTTGTGCTATTCTGCTATCCTCTCTATCTACAATGCCCCACCCTACCCACTCCACTTAAGTGGAACATCTCATTCAAGGCCTGAGTCAAATGCCAGTCCTCTAAGAAACCTTGCCTGGTCCCTGGACGTGGCCTATGCTGCCTCTAAGTTCCCACAGCACTCCAAACCTCACCAGTTCTGCGGTCATGATCTGTCTTTGCTGAGAAGCAATAAGACACCTCCTAACCAAAGCGCAGAGACAATGACTGTGGCCAAGAGGGTGGGGCCTTTTTCTAAAGGAGAGCCAGAATGCCACCACAGCCTTTTTGACACTGCAAGCACAAAGCGCAGAATTAAGGGAGAGCAGTGCCCTGCCTGCATCTGCTTGCCAAAGTGGAACAGCCCATTCGTCAGTCCCAGGGACCACAGTTCTGAGTGTGGAGCATACCTGAAGAGATGTTAGCTGTCCAAGAGCATCGGGAAGAGCTGTTAGCTGGTTATCATGAAGGTCCAAAACCTGCCGAAGGAAGACAGATCTTTCACACACCACTGGGCAAAGGGCTGAAAGGGCTTTAGACTAAACATTCCATAGACCAGAATGATGCCCTGGGACCTTGTGTGAAGGTCAGATGGGGGGAAAACACCCTAATAATGGAGGCTTTAGCCCGATTATCACCATCCTTCAAGGCCCAGCTCAAATTCCATCTCCATCATGCCAGCCCAGAACAATTTCTCTCTCCTCTAAAATTATTTAGGGTTGGAAATCACTCATTCCACAATGAATCACGCACTGCCACGTGCTTTGTGCTTCGTATACTGTTATTTGTATTTGTTATTTAACTTCTCATGTAATGTTTTTCCTTCCCTATTAAATTGCAAATTCTTTGTCCTTCAAAATCAGGTCTACGTCATCTCCTTTTCTGCATCCCTAGATAACGCCTGGTACACAGCAGACCCTCAATAAACACGTGGTAACTGACCGCACAGAATCAGTCACACAACCTCGGAGCTGAGAGGGACCTCAGATCACCCCGGCCAACTCATACCCCAACAAAACATTTCTGCCACATCCTCAACAAGCATTTCACTGATGCCTTCAATAACGAGGAAGCCACTCCCTCCTAAGGAAGCCCAAGCCCCTTTTCTACAGCCCCATTTTTTATGTGGTTCCCCCCAGGTCTGACTGAAATCTGTCTCTGTATTTTTTAACGGTTGCTCCTTGTTCTGCCCCTTGGAGCCAAGTAGAACAAGCATCATCCCTCTCCCACAGGACAATCCTTAAAACACACCTCTCGTGACTACACTAAGGCTTCTCCGCTCCTTTACTAGAGCCATTGCCGGCACCATCCCTGGGCCCCTCGTCATCTTGGTCACCTTGGATTTTATATCCTACACATCATGTTTGAGGAGACAGTATAAGCAGACCATGTAATGACAAGCCCAATGATGATAGGCTTCCACTGCCTTTTACTTTTATTCAGTTTATTCCCCTCCTCGTTGCCTGTCACCACAGCTGGCATCACACATGTGTGGAAGGTGGCAGAACTTTATTAACAGCTAAATAACTGAAGAAGGACCCTGGCCTCAGGCCAGCATCAAGGTTCCTGAGGAAAACTGGCACGTTACCTTGATCGTTCCAAGGCTCAGGAGGCTGCAAGACTTGGGAACCAAGGAAGTGAGGCAATTTGTATGAACAATCAACACCTACAAGGAAACAAGGTGGAAGAGTCTTACAGCCTAAAGGGCTTCAGTGCAGTCTAAGACAGAAAAGAAAAGTAGGCACACATTTGAAACAGATATCCAACCTTAGCATCACAGAATGTAGCACTGACGGGGCTCTGGGAACTATCTAATCCAGGGGTTCTTCACCTGAGGTGGGGCATGAACTTGGTTGGGGGGAAAAAAAAAACTATATCCTTATTTTTACTAACCTCTAACTGAAATTGAGCATTTCCTTCAATTATTTAAAAGTGCTTTTTTGAGAAGGGGTCCACAGGCTTCACCAGATTGCCAAAGGGGAACACACAAAGAGGTTAAGAAGCCCTGATCTAGCCCAATTCCCACATTTGACAGAAGAGGAAACAGAGGCCAGAGGGACAAAGGGATTTGTCCCAAGTCCCAAAGCAAGTTAGTGGCAAAACCACAACTGGAATCCTGACATACAATGCTTTTCCCACTCTACTACACAACAGCACACATGCAGTATAGTGGAAAGTGCCCCAGACTCAAAGTCAGAGGACCTGGGTTCAAATTCTGCCCCTGATGATTATGTGACCACGGGGAAGTCACCCGTGGTCTGGACCTCCATTTTCTTATCTGCCACATGAAGGGGTTGAATAGGTGATCTCTAAAGTCACCTGTAGCCTTGACCCCTATGCTCCTTTAAGGATGACAGTGATCAGCAACTTTACCACTGCGGTCAGATGTTCCCACAAAGGACTATGTTTAGCACCATTAAAGGCCATTTATTCCAGCCACCAAACTACTACAGAATTTCTCTCTCTGGCAGTTCTGAATCTCTAGCAGTTCAATCAATCTCTGCTTAAATACCTGCCATGGTAGACAGCTTGCTGCTTCATTTCAGTTAAAGAAACACTGAATTTGGACCAAAGTTAGGTGGGTTTTTCTGAGATATCAATGGCTTTGCTTGGTCTCCCTTAGGAGATGCTGCATGGGACAAAGGAGAAAATTTAAAGAGGAATGACTCAGGGGCAGGTGTCTGGGGCAAGAGTTGAACTAGGAAAGGCAGCTACATTAGAGCAATACAAACATTGAATTGTAGTTCAAAAACCTGGATTCAAATCATGACTCTAATATATACTTGTCACTCTCTGGGCAAGTCAGACTCTGAGTTTCAGTTTCTTTCTTCATCTGTAGAATAAAATAGTAATACTTTCACTACCCAGTTCACAGGGTTGTTACATACGAGGGAAGCTCAATGTAAACCTTAAAGCCCAATAGAAATGTGATTTACTGTTATGGTGATTATTGGTAACGATAATCATAATGATAACAATCAAGGAAACAAACCCAATGAGGTCAAAAATTATATTTAACAACCACTAAAATCTCTCTCTCAAAATTAAGACTTTCTCACCTTCTTCTGAAGTACTTTGCATGTTGAAAAAACCCCAAATGGAATCTAATGAAAAATCAAAGTAAAGAGTTAGCCCCCATCAAAGACCCTTCTGTTTTCTAATTTACTCTGTATACAGGATAGTAAGTACAGTCTGGATGTGGGAGATGAAGCTGAGTTAGTTCACATGGGAAGGAAGCAGCCAAAGGCCGCGGGGACGCACGTCTTGGGAGAGGTTGGGGAGCAGCATTTGAAGAGGTTGATTTCTGCCCTACCCACTGTTAGTCATTAGTCAACAGGGATCCAACATTTTTTAAAAAACAGCTTATCTGAGGAGGGGTGAGGAGAGAAGAACAGAGAGAATCTGGAACTCAAAATTTTAAAAATGAATGTTAAAAATTATTTTCAGGGGGCAGCTAGGTGGTGCAGTGGATAGATCACTGGCCCTGGATTCAGGAGGACCTCAGTTCAAATCTGACCTCAGACACATAACATTTACTACCTGTGTGACCCTGGGCAAGTCATTTAACCCCACTGCCCAAAAAAAAAATTTGTTTTCACATATAATTGGGGGGAAATAAGGTATCAAATAAATAATATTATAAAATAGGGAGAAAAATAGCTTATCTGAGTGTAGTTAGTAGCTTATGCTTAACATGAAGCAAAACTACTGATCAATATGACAAAGCTTGCTGGCACAGTGTCTTTATCAATAAATTAATACTCATATGACCAACCAAAGAAACCCCAGCATACATTCCCTGGAGCTTATTTGCAGGAAAACAGCTGTCTAAACTTCTTCAGTTTCACCTTAAGAAAAGCGTTGAATGTCCTTTTTTTGACTTCCCAAGCTCCAAACTGCCTCTGGGAGCTATCTCTCACCCTGAAGTAAAACTAGGATGGGTCAGAAGGTCCCCTGGTAGTCTAGGAGCAGAGCAAGGGTTTCTTCCCACTTTGGAAAGGACTTGCAAAGGCTTCCCAGAAAACCCATGATCTGCACCCCAATCCATACTCTTCCAACATTCCAAGGGCTTAACTATAAACTCTTCTAATTTTGTGGTTATTTTAAAGCATGTCATTGTCAAAGTATCACCTTTAATTTTTAGTTAAGGAGAAAATTACAGAAGTCTCAAGATTCCTATCTCATTTTGGCAACTTGAAAAAAAAGATTAAGTTCACACCTGTCCTTACTGTAGACATCAGGTCCAAAAAAAATAAGTCAAATAAAACACATAACTCAAACACCACAATCACATTACCTCCGGGAGCTCACATCTAGAGATGTCGAGAATGTCGTCTGCCCCAGCTTCTTTTGCCTAAGGGGAAAAAAATTACCAAACAATCCTTCAATGGTAGCTCATTTCTGACAATATTTAAAGCAACCTTAGAAAGCTGGAAATCTGGTCACAGAATCAAAGAATTTTGGATCTGGAAAGGACTTTAGAAATCATCTCCCTAACGAGAAGAAAGCAAAGTAAGAGATGGAAGAAGCCAGCTGCCCAGGGTCCTACAGTAGGTCAAACGGACCAGAAATTATAACAAGATATCATTCAAAGGGGCAAGTAAAACAGTAATAGAGGTGAAAAACACTTGTGAATTATATACTATGAAGTGATGGGGAACAAGAACTTATGTATAAATATTATTAAAAAATACCTGTGATGAAGTCGACCCCTAGTTAAACAAAATCTATCTTTGCATCTCTAGTACTCAACACCATACATAGCACGGTCATAGATTAAAACATGAAAGGGACCTCAGAGATCACCTGAGCCCAAGCTCCACATTTTAACAGAAGGGAAAATGTAATTCAAGTCAACTAATATTTGTCAGGCATCCACCACGAGTAATGTTGGGATAACTCACATTTATATCATGTGTTACAAAGTGCTTTTTTCACAGCAAACTGTGTGATAAGTTTTGCAAGTGTTATTTATCCCCATTTTACAGATGAGGAAACTGAGACTCTGTCTCAGTAAAACTGTCTTGCTCAGAGTCACACAACTAGCATGTGGCATGGCAGGCATTCAAAGCCAGGCCTCCCAACTCCAGATCTAGTACTCTTCTCACTATACCACACTGCCTTCTTATCTCATACCAACCCACAGGGCTGTTGTGAGGAAAGCTCTTTAGAGACATTACCCCAGCTTCTTTTTCTCCTCTTCAGACAGAACAAAACCAACCCATTCCCAAGACCTTCAACCTTCTTATTAAATTCCCTTAATACTCTCTGAAGATCCTAAGGCTTTTTCAAGGGCACATGTTCCTTCTTCTCCTATTAGAATGTCAGCATTACATCGTCACACAGCTCTTTCTCATTGCGCAAATAAATTTAGTTTTCTAGGTTTCTCCGGACTCATATATTTGTATTTCAAAGTTCCTACTCAGCTCTAATTTTTTCATCTAGAAATGCTTGAAAGTTTTCTATCCTAATAAATGCCCAATTTTTCCCCATAGGATTATACAGAGCTTCACCTAGGGTAAGTTATTTTTAGTTGTAAACTGATATCATTTGCTTTTTGGAATAGTGTATTTCAAGATCTCTTGTTTTGACCAGAAGCTGGCAGGTCTTTATAGTTCCTTGGTATTTTTAACTGCTTCTTTCAGGATGTTTGTACTATTTTTTCTTGGATATTGGAAGCTCTGGATTTTGGGTATAACATCACTGGGACTTTTTCTTTTGGGATTCCTTTCAGGAAGTAAGAAGTGGATCTCTTTACTTTGCCCTCTGGTTCTAATAGATTTTTTTTTTAATCATGGTTTTCAGGGAATATAATGACTGTTAAATTCTCTTTCCTTGACTTGTTTTCTAAGTAGGTCATTTTTTGCATAAGCAATCTTACATTGTCTTCTATTTTTTCAGTCTTTTGATTTTGTTCCAATATTTCTGCTGTCTATGTCATAGAGTCACTGATTTGTATTTGAGCTACTCTAGTTTTTAAAGTCTACTTCTTGGGTAAGGTTTCCCACTTTCTCTTCTAAGCTCCTTCTTTTCCTTCCAATTCTTTCCTCAAAAGTTTTTATTCCATTTTTAAAATTCTTGCTTCATTTTCTCTAAGTATTCATTCAGTCCTTTTGGAAAATGCTTTTTTCCTTTGAGTCCTTGATTGAAATTGTTATGGATTTAGATTTGCAATAATTTTCGTTACCTTCTTTGATTTACTCATCTCCTCAGCTTTAGTTCCTGCATTGGGATTTTGTGCCAGGGTCAGGTTCTATTCCCTATTGCATTTTGGGGTGGGGTGGTCAATCCTGCTTGGTTTTACCCTGGATCTCCTGAGTTCTTGCATTGACCTCTATACCTTCTACAGTTTAGTCCTCCTGGATCTTTGAGGTTTGGAGCCCTGAGTCTTTCGGGCTCTTACTCTGACATCTCGGGATCAGAGTGTTAGGGACCTTAGCTGCCTTGGGCCTAAGATGTCCTGGTGTGAGAAGTATGGCACCATGTCAGTCAGCACTATACCGGTCACCAGGACTTTCACAACCCCCTTCCTGGGACTTTCTAATCAACCTGGAGCTTTATTAGGGGAGCCCACTGCTCTTGCTATCTCCAGACACAGAACCTTGCAATTTATAGGTATACAACATCTGGTCACAGTGGTGCTCATTTTGCTAGAGGGATTCTCTTTCCCAAAGCCTATGGGCTTCTGACTTTTTCTATAGTTCTAGAATGGAAGAAGTCACTTAACAGTAATTTCTCACTGCACTTTGTCATCATCACATGGTCTGGTACAAACTTCAGTTGTAAGTATGTGGGAACAAGATGGTCAATCTCCCGGTTAGGGCAGCCATCTTGGCCAGAAGTCCCCATTTCATTTTTAGAGAATTCAAATTATAAAGAAGCTTTTCCTCATATCAAGATGAAATATATTTTTCTGTAACTTCTACCCATACATAATTCCTAGTTCTATCTTTCTGGGGCTTTGTTAAATAAGTTATTAAATAAGTCTGCTTTCACATAACATCAAAGATTTCAAGCTAGCAGAGACCTTAAAGTTTATTTTTTCCAACACATTTATTTTTAGATGAGGAAATAGAAAATCAGAGAGTTGAGAAACTTGCCCAAGGTCATAGCAAGTGACCTTGGCAGCAAGTAGCAGATACAGGATTAGAACCCAGTCTTTAGACTTCAAATCAATTGGGCTTTTTAATGTGCCACATACAGCCATTATATATCCCCCACCCCAACAAGTCTTCCCTTCTCTAACCTAAACATGATGGCTTCCTTCACTGATGCTCATGTGGTATACCTTCTGGATCTCTCTCTATCCTCTACACACATTCAAGCTTACCAATATTCTTTCTAAAATGTGATGCCTGGAATTGGACTCAATAATCAAGATGTGGTCTCACCAGCAGTGAATTCTGTGGAACAATCACCTTTCTCATTCTGCACATTGTTACTTCTATTAATAAGGGAGGGGAGATGGGGAAGGAGAAGAGGGAAGAGAATAAGCATTCATAGAGTGCCTCCTACTTGCCAGGCACTGTGCATAAATATCCCATCTGACCCCACAACAATTCTATGAGGTGGGCATCATTATTACTTCCATTTTACAGCTGAGGAAACTGAGGCAAACAGAGGTTAAATGATTTGCCCAGGGTTCAAACAGCTAGTGTCTGGGGCCAAACTTGACCTCAGGTCTTTCTAACTCCAGGCTCAACTCTCCAACCACTGTGCCACCTAACTACCTATTAATGCAGGGATACATCCACTTCTTTTTCTCTTCTAGGCTAAGCTGAACAAGTCTAATTCCTCTTTCACCTACTCGAAGACAGCTACCGTATTCACCACTCCACCCTGCCCCAAGTCTTCCATTCTTCGAAGTAAATGAACCCAGTTCTTTCAACTGATGCTCATTCTCTACAGCTCACTGCAGAACGCAAGGCATGGCAGAGAGTAACAGAATACAAGACTGAGCAAGAGAAAACAGTGAGACCAGAGCTCAAACTCACCAGACACATCTGGTATTCAAAGCGTTTCCGAGCTTCGTCATTGGGTTTCCTTTTTCGGAAGAAGAGAGGCATCCTTCTCTTTCCACCAGAAGTAGGCACTGGATCTCTAGGAAACAATTAGAGAAACCAGTAACACAGAAGAACATATTTGGCTATTTCTGGTGCCTGAGAACCATCTATCTATCTCCGTTGTTTCACTGGATAGAACTGCCAAACAATAACTTCAAGGATCCGGAAACTCATCACAGTAGGATTCTGAAATCAGATTAACAAATATTAAGGAACTACTATGTGTATGGACCCTCAAGCTCATATGCAAAGAGCTCATCGTCCTGTGACCAGTGGCCAATAGGGGGTCTTGTACGTAACGTGTTTATGACGACAGTGACCACCGGTGGAACCACCAAGAAACATAAGAAACCAGTTTAGCTAAGTGTGGCCAGGCTCAGTACCAGGTTGGCCAGGTAATTAATTTTTTGGCCAAAAAAAAAAAAACCTTCAGGAAAACTGTCTGCTAAGGATATGAGTATTGCAATCTATGTCAGTAGAGGGACCGTCCTCACTGCAAAGATTATGGATCCTTGAAGTTGAAGACAACATGACAACGATGTATTACACTGGTTCATTTATTCATGAGTTCAACAAATATTTATTATCTACTGTGTGTAAACTACTCTGTGACATACCAAAATGAAGAGTAAAAGTGCCCAAGTTCTCTAATAAGGTTGAATTAGATGATCTCCGAGGTCCCTTTCAGTTCTGTCGTTGTTGATTTAGGGTTTTCTCAGCAAAGATTTTTTCCTGGCAAAGAATGGTCTGCCATTTCCTTCTCCAGCTCATTTTACAGATGAAGAAACTGAGGCAAACAGGGTTAAATGACTTGCCCAGGGTCACACAGCTAAGTGAGGCCAGTCTTTCTGAAGCATGCCCTGCTCTATCCACTTTGCCATCTGGGTGCTGCTGCCAACACCACCCCTACAATCTGTGTTAAGGACCTGACTGAAAACTCTGATCTTATTCATAATTTAAACCTCCCCTACTCCTCATTTAATCAATCACTCAGTAAACATTTATTAAACACTTTCTATGTGCCAGGCACTGAACTAAGTACTGGGGATACAGAAAGGGGCAAAAGACAGTCTTGCCCTGCAGGGCTCACAATCTAATGGGGGAGACAACAAACAAAGCTATACAAACAAGTTACACACAGGAATACGTGTTCTAGATAAGAATAAATAATAAAGAGGGGAAGAAGGATTGGGAAAGGCTTCCTGTTGAAGGTGAGACTTTAGCTGAGCTTTGAAGGAAGCCAGGAGGCAGACACGAGGAGGGAGGGCATTCCAGGCTTGGGGGACAGCCAGACCCCCCCTCCAGGGAGAGACTGTCTTGTTCCCGTTCATTTAGCCTCAAGAGGTACCCGGAAAGCCACGTTCCCTTGTGGCAACAGGCTAGCCTGGATGGACGCGGTCTTAAGAGGACATGTCACAATTACAGATTCAGAAGGTCAGAGCTCTACTGAAGGAACAGAGACCATCTTATCTTGCACATGAAGGAAATGATTTGCCCAAAGTCAAAGGATGAGTTAGTAGTAAAGGTGGAATGAAAACTCCGGTTTCCTGACTCCCGGGCCTGCATCACCCGTGTCTGTTTATAAGGGTAGGAAATAAAGATTAATGCTGCTGAATACCCCTGACAGCCACACCTAGGGATGGTTGGAGACAAGTGGACAGGCTGGGTAGGGACGAGGAGAAAGGTCCACGATCTGGGTTCCCCTGAGCAGCCACAGCCTTGCTAGCCCGGCCCATGAAAGCACTCTCCGGTGCGGGGACGGAGCGTGACTGCTGGGTGTCTGGGTTGGCTGGGGGAGAAGGGAGGACCCCAGAACTGAGGAGGGGAAGAGGTTCCCTTAGTGCAGGGAGTGGGTGCGGAACCCATTGCTGGAGGGGCTGGGGGTCCGGCGGGGGCAGAAGCCGGAGACACCAGGGCTCGGAAGAGTGCAATGACCGCCCCACCAAAGCCCCCCGCCCAGCCAACCAAAAAGGGGAAAGGGGTGTAGCCGAAACTCAGATCTTAGAACCTCCGCCGTACAGGAAAACGAGACTCCCAGATAAGAGCGGGGACAAGATCTCGGGGAGCTGTGACTCCGGGGACTGAGGGGTGGGGAAGGGTCGATCCCCGCCTCCCCTCCTACCCCGCCAGATGCAGCAGCTACAGCTCACCGCGATCGCCGGCTTCCCAGCCACCAGCTCCCGCCCACAAGCAACATGGCTTCCAGAGCGTCAACGGCAATGCTACGGAAGTTCTCGCGAGACTTGGATCTTCCTATATCCGGCGGGACTCGGATTTCTTCCGGCCTTTTGGCTTCCAGCTCGTGGTGGTGAAGGTGCAACTTCTTTCGGTCGTCCCGAATCCGGGTTCATCCGACACCAGCAGCCACCCCGCAGCATCCAGGCCAAGCCTCTACCTTCGCTGCCGCCATGCCTCCCAAGTTTGACCCTAATGAAATTAAAGTCGGTGCGTCTCAGGGCCTGGGAGGGAATGGGAGAACCGGGGCCTACTTCTCTCGCCAAGTCTATCCCCAGCCTCCCGCCGCGCGTGCGCCCGGCTCTCCTTGTGTTCCGGTCAGCTTCCACCCCTGGGCCCAGCAGGTTCCGAGCCCCTCAGCCTTCCTTCCCCATGTGACGCTCCAGGTCTGTGGGATCCCCTTCCCTTTTCCCCCACCTCCGTCCTCTCCTAACATGAGCCTCCCCGAGCTCGAGTAATGAGGGTCAAGGTCCTGGGTTGCCTTCTCTAGGGGCGTTGCCTTTTAAAAAGGGGGGGTGGGGGAGAATTAGTCCGGGTTTCTAAAACCACACCTGGAGTGGACCAGAATGGTGGTGTGGGGCCTCCTTACATATATTTAGATACTAGTCCAGTTATTTTAACGTAAAGGCCCTTGAGTTCCAGCTTGGATGCTAGATCTCGAGCTGAAAGAGACCTCGGAGATTGCCTCATCCTTTTTTTAAAAAGATAGAATAAGCAAATATTTGGTAAGCACTGAAGATAGACAAATGGAGTAGTCCTCGTCTTTAAAGACCTTTACGTTGTGAGGAAAGTACTTTCTAAATCTCCAAGTGTGGTGAATTCTAACAGTGTTTATCAGATTGTGATCTCTGTTGTAGCTGGGATTCTGCCTTAAATTCTATGAAGTGCTCTGTGTCTGGTATGCAATTAATAAATGCTTTCTGAGCTTCACAGGGTGCGAGTCCAGGTTGTAGCGTTGTTTGTGTATCATCAGTATGCCTAAGGTTTGCAGCTATCATTCAGTGTTGTCACCCAGGCTATAAATTACCCCATGGAAGATAATCTAGAATGTGAAATCCACAAGAGTGATATTCTAAAGGCCAACCAATCTAGACCTTTGATTTTGCAGAGGAAAAGGCCTAGAGTAAGAAACTTGCTCCTTTATGGTAACGCTGCTAGTGCCAGGAGCAAAGCTCAATCAGATGTCCTACATCCAACATGCTTTTATTGTTTCCGTCTTGATTTTTTTGTATTTTTCCTACAAAAGCACAGCAGAAAATAAGAGTGTGTTAATCTTTGTTTTTTCCTAGTGTTTTTAAGGTGCACTGGTGGTGAAGTTGGTGCCACATCAGCTCTGGCCCCCAAAATTGGCCCCTTGGGTTTGGTAAGTCTTTGTAAGGGTATTTTGTATTGGGTACAGAAGTTTTTTCATAGTTTGCTGATAGTAGTTATAGACTGCATCTGATTTTAGTGTCTCAAAAGCACTTTCATTTGTAAGAGACTGAAGCAAAGTAAATTAATTACTGGGAATCTTCTTTCTTATTTCTCTAAAGCATTTAATCAAAATTTAGAGGTATTGAGAAATGATTAGGAAAATTTGTGACAGTGAGGGAATAAATTATTTTGTTATAAAGAGTCTTCAGGAATTGCTTGTTCATTTAATAGCTATTTACATGGAAAAATTGAGGGTGCGGTATGTAGCAAGTGTTGTGGGACAATATAATCACTTTTTTCTTCTTTTTTTTACTTTAGTCTCCCAAAAAGGTTGGTGATGACATTGCCAAAGCTACTGGTGATTGGAAAGGGCTAAGGATCACAGTGAAACTTACCATTCAGAATAGACAGGCCCAGGTAATTATTTTGCTAGTAATTTTATCTTGTTAATATTGAAATTTGGGCTACTGAACACTGTAAAGGATATAAAGATTCACAAATGAACTACAAGCCCCAGTCCTGAAGGATAATGGGTAGTTTAGTGAACTAAAACTTAATGTGATGGCAGCCAAAAAAGTAATACTCTCTTGGACTCACTTTGGAGAGGCTTAACTTTTAGGTTTGGAGAGATGAGAGTCCCGTAGGCCCCATTCTAACCACATCTGAATCACTGCTTAAAGGCAAAATTGTCTCTCTTTTCAAGTAACGAAAATATTGGAAGAATACATGGACATAAATGACAGGACCAGGGTCCAGAAAGAATTTGACTGGCTAGGTGTTTGAAGAACTGAGTAAGGTGAAATTAAATGGAAATGGGACTCGATGTAAAGTCTAGCACTTGGTTTTGTTTTTTTTTTAATCTAAGTCTTAGGCTTTAGCTCATTTTTCTGTTAAATGAAACTTCACAAGTTCAAGATGGGAGGTAGTCTGAAGAATAATTTGGGTTTTTAGTCAACTGTAACATTGCAGCCCAAAAAAAATAGTGAATGCCATCCTGGGCTGCATCCAGGACTGTGGAGATGATAGTTCTAATGATTATCCTTTGCTTTGACTAGACTCACTCTGGTATGTTGTGGTCAGTTGGGCCTGCGACTAAGATAGTAAGCTAACAAAGTTGTCAGAAAGTCATAGGTTTCCACTCACTATGGCTGTTTTAGCAAAATCTGGGTGATCGTTTACTACACGTAGTGGAGAGCTTTGTTCCGCTGTGCCTTGGCCTGGTACTCTTGGGTTCCTTCTGTTTCTGGTAGTGTATGTGAATGAGGTGGGCCTGCATAGTGTATTGAAGAGAATCAAGAAATCTTTGAATTTAAGTCCGGCTAGCTGAGGTGAGTTGTTTAACTTCGGAACTTGATTTAATGGACTCTTTGTAACCTTAAAACTTGATAGAGGCATGAGTTAGGATTCCTTCGTTGGTTTTTTGGAAGTGATGGCTTTGTTAGGCAAGAGGCACCTGATTCCATGTGGAGACTTAAATTTAGGCTTGCCCAGGAGCACTGTACTGACTGATGACAGGTATGGGAAAGTACATTTGGGAGAATAACTTGAGTATGTCTTTCTTTAGATTGAGGTTGTGCCTTCTGCTTCAGCCTTGATCATCAAAGCCCTAAAGGAACCTCCTCGGGACAGAAAGAAGCAGAAAAATAGTAAGTTGCTTTTCTTGAGAAAATTGAAGATGTTCCCTATGTGTGGGATTTGCTTTTTGTCTTTAGCCACCCGCCACTGCATCTGGTTCCAGTGTTATATTGGCTGGTGCAGTCCAGTGGTGAGCTAAGAGAAAAACCCAGCTTAGGAAACAGGGTTATTCTGCTTGTGGGTGACTCTGTGCTGAAAGCTTGGGAACAACTGGTTAGAGGGTCTAACTAAGGATTCATGTCACCTTTGCTGAGTGTGATATGAGAATTAACTGAGTCTTGTGTGTTTTGTGTAGTTAAACACAATGGAAACATCACTTTCGATGAAATTATCAGCATTGCTCGACAGATGAGACACCGATCCTTGGCGAGAGAACTTTCTGGTAAGAAAGAACCATGTAGTTATATAGAAACATGCCTTGAGTGTTGGAGCATACACAGTGTGATGTTAGGTACTGTGAAGAATTAAGATGCACATGACGGATTTTTTAAATTAAGGCAGTGCTTTGGGTTTTGCAGCAGAAGTCTAATAAAATAATATAGGGAAGCAAAGGCTGGCCTCTGTACTTGTGTGAATGTTTGCCTTCAGCCACCCGCCACTGCACCTGATTTCCAGTATTATGTTGGCTGGTGCAATCCAGTGGTAAGCTGAGAGGAAAAACCCAGCTTAGGAAACAGGGTTATTCTGCATGTGGGTGACTCTGTGCCGAAAGCTTGGGAACATGGAGGAACATGGAGCAGCAAGAAATCGTGTCCACTCTGGGCTTCAGAACATAGCCCAGCTTTGTCAAGTATTGGGTATGGATTTATTAGAACATTGTTAAAGGATGGTTTGTAAATGTCTAGAAATGGAAGCAGTGATCTGAGTGTGTTTAAGGGGTGAAGTTCTGGCTGACAGGGTCTTAAATTAAGTAAATTTGAAGACTAAAGTGGACAAAGACCGTTTTTTAAATGTTTATTTGTAATACATGATACACTGTTAGTGATTAATAATTTAAGGCGAGAAGTCAAGAGAGCTGTTCAAGCCTGTTTTCCCTGCAGAACAAGATTGAGTGAATTGCAGGCACTGAGAGCTTAATGTCTTATTTTCTGCTTTTATAACAGGAACCATTAAAGAGATACTTGGAACAGCCCAGTCTGTGGGCTGCAACATTGATGGCAGGCATCCTCATGATGTCATTGATGACATCAATAGTGGTGCTGTGGAATGCCCAGCTGTAAGTATTAATTTAGCTCCTTAATGATATTTTAATATTGTTGGGGACACATTTACTATAAAACTGATGATATTTCTCTTTCCACAGAATTAAAAGCTACAAAGGAGACTTGCAATAAATTAACATTTGACAACAGACAGAGGCTCTTCGTTTTTCAGTGTGGAAAATTTTTGTGTCAGAAGCTACCACGAATTCTGGAAAATAACTTAACTTAATTTCATTAGCCCTTTTACTCTGCAATAACTTTCAGCTACTTTGCAGTTCATTTGGAGGAGGGAGGGTAGTGTTAGAAAAGCAGGGAAGTTGTTCAAACTTAGCAGGGGGGCTATCAATTGAGAGAAAACTGGTTGGGCAAGCCAAATTTGCCCCAGCAGTGAGCAAAGTTTGTCGTCTTTGCAGACTAATAGGAAAGAGTGTACCTGTTTGCCTTAAAAACCTTGAATGTGGGGTATTTTGGGGTTGAAGAGCCCCTCAGTACAAAGTCAGGACAGTTCAGTTAATGACAGTAATAGCTGGGACTCAGGAATCAAGAAATGGAGGAGAGATTCTAAAGGAATAATAACCTTTGGCTCGAGATTTTTGCACAAATAGTATGTGTGTATTCTAAGTTAATTGTACACGATCAGCAATGCATAAACGTTTTGTATTCCTTTGTGTCCAGAGTGAGTATTGTTGTGCGGTGCCTTACAAGTAGAACTTGGGTGTCAGGATATGCTGGCTTGGAAGGTGGCTGGGTCCAGATGGTGTTTTATGTACTGTTTCAGTGAACTGTATTGAGAAATGTGCAAGAATCTAGATGTGGCTGAGCCTCTATAAAACCTTAGTCTTGGTGACACCTGAAGTTATTTCTATTCTCCGTTGGAGGACTTTGTAGGGAAAGAAATGTCTGGCTTAAAGCCTAAAAATTGGCTCCCATTTCCCATGAGCTTCAGTGATAAGAGTTTAGCATGGCCTTTTAAAGCTGGAATAGATTTTAAAGATAATTTGATTCAGATGTCACAGGGCACTGGGAGGAACTTTAAACCTTATCTGCTTGAACCCTTTCATTTCATACATGAGAAACCTGAGATGTGCCCATGGCATCTTAATTCATGAAAGGGTATTTCTGGAGAAAAAAAATTTGATTTGGCTCTGTTCACAACATTTATTTATATGAAGAGCAAAATGTTAGTAATGAAGCCTACCTGACATGGCAATTTCAGAAATAACCACAGGGTGGCAGCGCCTGCTCATATCCTTTGCCTTTTGCCACAGTTATCAATGATGTAGGATTACTTGTGGTTGCTGGGGAGTTGAAACAACTGAGTGTAGCATTCTCAGCAGGCATACTTCAGAATTGTCAGTGTGCCTGAACCTTCCAAAGCAGCAGAAATAAGTGTAGGGGCAGTTGGGGGATTAGAAGCTAGTGACATAGATTGGTGTGTCTTCACTGCTATAGGCACCGGTTAACCCCTTTGCTGAGTTTGGTTGATGATTGCAGGCCATATGAGGATCTTTTTTTCGTAGTACCCACTTGGTAAGTAGAATAGGGCACTTATGGTTGCCTTCTGACTCCTGGGCCACTGAAGGAAGAGAGATGTTTCCCTACCTGGAGTTGGTAGATTGTAGGAGGAAGAGCTGAGAGCTGTGTGGGCTCTTGCCACTAAAGAGAAGAAGCTGAGGAGGAGTTTAAGTCATTTGATGTATCACATTTATGCCCTCAAAACTTGACCCTTGTCTTTAGTCCTACACTCTAGTACAAGTAGAATAGACTGAATTGTTGATTTTTCTTATGCTTGAAAAACAGTTCTTAGAAGTCCCTGCCACCATTTAACTCATGTTTAAGCCATGCATCCCACTGTACAGGTTAGCTTTTCATCCTTTGTTTTGTAGTAGATGTGTATTGAAATGGACTCCTTTGGTCATCTGACCCAATCCCTCCTGTTATAGAACAGGAAATAATTCTAGGGAGTTGTTAAACCTCAAAGGCAAGGTTTTACCTAACCCCAAGGTTCTCAGATTTCAGAAAGTGGTTGTGTTAGCTTTGCAGTTGTGACCAACGTTATTTCCTCAGAAAACACCAAAAATAGAGCAACTTAACAGGTATGACAAATGAGGTTGAATAAACATTTTTCAGAGGAGATAGTGGATGAATGATCTTGTAAACTTTAGTTGAACCCTTGTTAAATTTCATGATTTGTGTACTGATATTCCTGGATCCCAGTTCTTTCAAACAATGTGTTAACTCTTCCCACCTATCCTCATCTTTATATCTATAAATTTGATAAGCACGTCTGTTTTTTTTCCATCCATGTAACTGGTTTTGTAAAAGATTGAATGGTGCAGAACCAGGTAAAGATCCAGAGTGCTCCACTACATACCTCCAAGTCTTATCACAGATTACCCTGGGTCTGATGATTCAGCTAATTTTGAATCTAGCTAACTTCATCTAGCCACATCTCCATCCTGTCCATAATGGTAACTCTGCTAAAATTTAGACACACTCTGTCTGTAGTGTGCGTTTCTCATCTAAGGAAATAACTGTCCAAAAAAGATTTAATTGAGCAATTTTTAAGTGACTAGCATGGGTCAGACACTACAATAGATGTTGGGGATGGACACAAAATAGTCCCTGTTCTCAGAACTTATATTCTACTGGGGAAGAGACGATATGTGGTTCTAAGTATATATGAGATGGATAACCATGTGGAGGGGCTGTGACATCTGGGGAAATCAAGTCTTCTGTTTCATTGAATTACCCATTTTTTTCCTCTGAAGAATTATACTGAGTTTTGCTGGATAGGTGATTCTTGGTTTTAATCCTAGCTCCTTTGACTCCCAGAATATCATATTCCAAGCCCTCTGGTCCCTTAATGTAGAAGCTGCTAAATCTTGTGTTATACTGATTGTGTTTCCGCAGTACTTAAATTGTTTCTTTCTGGCTGTTTGCAATATTTTCTCTTTGACCAGGGAACTCTGGAATTTGGTTACAATATTCCTAGGAGTTTTCCTTTGGGGATCTCTTTCAGAAGGTC
This sequence comes from Phascolarctos cinereus, assembly GCF_003287225.1. Taxonomy (NCBI): domain Eukaryota; kingdom Metazoa; phylum Chordata; class Mammalia; order Diprotodontia; family Phascolarctidae; genus Phascolarctos; species Phascolarctos cinereus. The sequence goes on from NW_027555625.1 coordinate 269,254,441, forward strand.
TGGGACTGATAGGTTTCTTGGAGGCTTTGACTTTGTTGTCGTCTTCTGGTTGTATGTTTTGATCTTTGTCACCAAAGAAAGATTCTATGGTCTGGATTGTGAAGGACTTTAAAAGACAGGTGCTTATATGAAGCAGGAAAACTAATTAAAAGGCTCTTGTCTAGGAGAGGTGATGGTATGGATTTAGAATGGGGAACATACGAGAGATGTGGAGATAAAAGTCAGACTTGGAAACTGATCATATGAATGTTCCTAAGCAATAGGAAGGTTAGAAGAAAGAAGGGAATTGGAGATGTCCCAAGAGTTACTGTTGCTGAAACTGCTGCCTAAAGAAGTATGGGAAATAGGGAGAAGGAAAGGTAAGAGGATGCATAGAGTGCTCCTATAGAAATAGTGTAGAAACTGGAAAGCTTTTGTTTGGGGGGGCAATAAGTTATATAGGAGGAAAGAGGAAAGTTTGGACTGATCCCTGAGGTGGGGAACACCCAGCTGCTTTTGATGAGTTACCAGGTGCAGATAAACTATATCCCAAAGTACTGAAAGCTGGTGATAAGATTGGGAACCACTATTGGAAACAATACTTCACAATCTCCATGCCTTTTCATTTGTTTCTTATCACCTAGAATGTTCTCCCTCCTCTTTTTTCAAGGTAGCTGAAGTATGACCTTTTGCACAAGAACGTTCCTAATCCCCACCCCAACTACTCACAGTTACCTTGTACTTTTGTGTGCATATATGTGAGTGTATATATACATGCATGCATATATGTGTGTCTGGCTAGCTGTATTGTCTCCCCAATTAAAATATAAGGCCCTTGAGGATGGGCTGTTTCATTTTTGTCTTTCTGTTCCTTGTCCTTAGGCACAGTGCCCTGCACATATTTGTTCATTTTCAGTCATATCTGCCTCTTCATGACCTCATTTGGGGTTTTCTTGGCAGAGATAGTGAAGTAGTTTGCCGTTCCCTTCTCCAGCTTATTTTATAGATGAGGAAACTGAGGCAAATGGGGTTAAGATACCTAAGGTCATACAGCTAGGAAGTGTGAAGCCACATTTAAACTAATGAAGATGAGTTTTCCTGACTGTAGGCCTGGCACTCTATCCACCTAGTTGCTCTGCCTGGCACATAGTAAGTAACTTTTTTCATTCATCCATTCATTCCCTGTGGAGAGCAAGAGAGGAAGGGGTTAGAGAACTAGAGAAGGGCAAATGTCTCAATTTTTTAAAAAAGGGAAAAGTGTTTAAGCTATGGCCCAGTGAACTTGATTTTGACAACTGATGTTACAATGGGAAAATTCAACAATAAAGCATGAAAAATTAAGTTGGAAAATATTTCTGTAAGGAAGCAGTGATTATGGCATAGCTTTAGCAAGAACAAGTCCTGCCAGACTAAGTACTCCTTTTTTTGACAAGAGTTAGTAAGCTGGTAGATTGGGGGAATGCTGAAGATAGGTAGAGTTGACTGAGATATGAGCAGACCATTTGATAAAGAATCTTATACTATTCTTGTGGAACACGTGAGATGTGTACTAGATGATAATACAATTATGTGTGTTTGGAATTGGTTGAAAGGCCAGACCTTAAGGGTGCCTGATAACAACTTAGCTAGAGGTCCCCATTGGAGTGCCCCATGTTGCTTAATGTGTTTATCAGTGACTTGTATGAAGGCCTAAATGGCATTCTATGACATTGTAGATGGCACAAAGTTAAGGATAGCTAACACCCTGGATAACAGGATCCATCCAAAAAGATCTTGATGCGCTAAAACATTAGTCTGGATCTTTTGTTATTATTGTGTGTTTTTTAAGTCATATCTAACTCTTTGTGACTCCATTTATGGTTTTCTTGGCAAGAGATGATAGAGTGGTTTGCCATTTCTTTCCCCAGCTCAAACTGAGGCCAATGGGATTCAGTGACTTGCCCAGGGTCACACAGCTAGTAAGTGTCTGAGGCCAGATGTGAACTCAGGAAGATTGTTTTTCAGAGATGTGAAGATAAGCATATAAAAATAATATAATTGTCTTTCTACTTAAGTAATAATACACAATTTAAGTTGTAACAATATGGTTATTAAGTTGTATGTTATGTGAATATAGCTAATTGAATAATGGCTAATTTTGTTACCCTCATCTATTTTTGCTATCTTTCTGTTTAAGGAAGGGCATGGATACATGAAGCAAGTATTCTCTAATTATACCATATTTGAAGGACCTAATTGTTGTATTAGGACAGCTAGGTGGCACAGTGCAATGGAGTGCAAGCCTGGAATCTGGGAAACTCAACTTCCTGAGTTCAAATCTGGCCTCAGACACTTACCAGCTGTGTGATCCTGGGCAAGTCACTTAACCCTATTTGCCTCAGTTTTCTCATCTGTAAAATGATCTGGCGAAAGAAATCACAAACCACCCCAGTATCTTTGCTGAGAAAACCCATCAAGAGTCATACACAACTGAAAAATGACTGAACAACAACAAATGTTAACGGATTTTTTTCATACTCTTTTCCATTACAAAATAAAATGTGCTGCATTTGAAAAAAATAAAAAGCCTTTGTAACATGTATAATTAAGCAAAACATTCTTGCATGTCCAAATTATATGTCTCAGTCTTCACTCTGAGTCTGTTAACTGTCTGGGGTTGTGTACCATGTTAAGATAAAATTCTAAAATTGATTTCACAGAAGGTAGCAATTTTTCTGAAAAAGATCTGGGGATTTTAGTGAACCAACAGCTAATCAGTCAGAAATCTGATAGGGCAGCTCCAAAAACTAATGTGGGGGGCAAGCTAGGTGGTGCAATGAATAGAGGGATCTATTGAGATTCCTCTTAGAGTCGGGAGGACCTGAGTTCAAATGCGGCCTCAGACACTTAACTGCATGTGTGACCCTGAGCAAGTCTCAACCCTAAAAACAGCTAATGTAATTTGGGGCTACATTAAGAAAGGCATCATTTCCAGGAATGAGGAAGTGATAGTCTCACTGAACTGCCCTGGTCAGACCTCATCTAGAATCTTGGGTTTGGTTTTTGTACTTCCTCTTCCCCCAAGCTGAGGAAGGACATTGTGAAAGCATCCAGGGGAGGACAACCAGGATGATGAATCCATATCACATGAGGGTCAGTTGAAGAAAATGGGGATAGTTAACCTAGAGAAGAGCAGATTTGGGAGACGTAATCGTTGCATGTAAATCTTTGACAGGCTCTTGTATGGAAGAGGCCCTACAGGGCAGTCCAGGAAAAGCTTTTTAACAATTGAAACTATCCAAAAAGTGGCATCAGCTTCCTCGGGAAGTGCTAGCTTTCTCCTCATTGGAGGTCTTCAAGCAGAGATTAGAGAACCATGTTTCAGTTATGTTATAGTAGGATTCCTTTTGGGCCATGAATTAGACTAGAATGCTGCTGACATCCCCTCCAATTCTGAAATTCTGTGAAAAATATGATGAAGTGGAAATACAGGTAAGGCAACACCAGTGTAGAAAATAAGGATGGTTTTGACATCCTACATAATGCTGTGGATGATGGAGCTACTGAAGGATGCCATACTAGTAAGGATGTAGTTGGCGTAAATGTTGCTGCCTCTGAATTCTTCCAAACTGAGAAATGACTTGGTGGACTTCAAGTCTCCTGATGATCTTAATGTATATATACATCATCCTGATGATCTTGGGGACCTGGAAAAGACCTTCCTCAAGCATGACCTGATGATGTCTATTGAGATCCCTTTAACCAGGATGATTGGGGAGCTTGGAAAGCATTTGCAACTACCATAGGCTTTCAAGTAACAGAAAAAGATTCCAACTGGAAGCCATGAATAAAAAATCCTACAACTGCCTGCTGCCCAGAGTGAGCAAGATTGGCTTTGTACCTCTAAATTTCTGCAGGCGTGCAAGCTGGTCAGTCTAATGGATGGGGTGTAACAGTTTTCCATCATTCTGGGGAGACCAAAGATACTATCATCATAGACCTGGTGGTGAGTCTCCTCATTGGACGGATCAAGACTGGTGCCTCCTGCCTATAAGAATGCCTGGCTACATATAATTAGATTCTCAGAAAAGCTGAGTTTTTAAGCTAAATTCACTGGGAGCATTTCAGAGACTCTCAGGCTGAGTAAGTTATGTGTCTGCGCATAACCCTGAGCCAGTTCAAGCACTATCACCAATTTGACATCTGTTCCTCTACTAAAAATGGGCAGTTCTGATACCAGACTAGGCATATTTGGGAGAGAGGTATCAGGGGCCCTGCTGCTTAACTCCCCTCTCATTTCAGTCCATTAGAGGTTCCGTCACTATGTACCTGACTACCTGACACTCTGTTGGAAGACCTAGCTCTGTGATCTTATGACTGAGATAAAATGACTTTTTCCTCACCCTTCTTCCTGCCATGTGTCTATGTGAAGCCCTACCCTTGTAGTACAGTACCTGAGGTGCTCACACACTGGATCCTTCATGATTTTTACATATAAAATAAAGAAGTATTAATCCATTGTGGGAGAGGGGAAGAAAGAAAATTAGGGAGAGCTTTTTGGGCAGGACTTTTTTTTTTTTTGGCTTGGCAGTGGGGTTACGTGACTTACCCAGGATCACACAGCTAGTAAAAAAAAGTGTTATGTGTCTGAAGCTGTATTTGAACTCAGGTCTTCTTGAATCAAGGGCTGGTGCTCTATCCACTGTGTCACCTAGCTGCCCCAGGAGAGCTTTTTGGGAGCCTTCTCCCTTGATTCAAACTTCTTTTAGACCCAAGATACAGGAGGGATTTCTCTCCATACCCTCCTTTTTTTGCGGTAGGGGAAGATGCTTTATTTAGGATCTGTGGGCAGCTGCCCTTCATTTCCCACAAGCCTGCCCTGTCCTCACCTTTTCCTTTAGGTCTTCTTTTGTGCTGGGAATGTGGCAAATTGGGAGGTGGGAAATGGGTGGGCAGCTGGGAATGTTTCAGACTTAGAACAATGACATGAGAGGGAACAGAGGCCTGTTAAAGGGAGCCGATGGTTTCTTAAGGGGGACATCTGTTCTTTTGCCAGCTGCAGTACCTGAGACAGTCTGCTCTGTAAGGAGGACATCTTCACCCTATAATGCTACTCTGTGTACTACTTGCTGGGGGTCACTCTCTAGTCAAGGAGAACGGTCACACCAAACGGTGGTGGTCAATCATCTGCCTTTCCAGGGAACCACAAAGCTCACTGATTTAACCCAGGGTGACTGTATTTGACAGACTTCCAATGGGAGAACGGTTTTCCAAACCAGCTTTCTCTGGTGTCACCAAAGATAGATCTTCACCTTATCCCAACCCAAGTCTCGTAAGGGTAATTCTAGCTTTTTCTCACTGCCTCTGCCTCCCACTCCTACCCCACCAAAATCCTACATCCTGATGCCCAGCAGGCCTGAGGAAAGGCCAGCAAGATGGGGAAAGGATTAAGATCAGGGCCTGTAGACACAAGGCTGAAACATTTATCTCAAATGTGCAGGGCCATTATGGGGGCTAAAGGAACCCAAAGAATAAGCAACATAAATTTAGCCCACATCCAAATTCTGAGCAGAAAACCCATCTTCCGGAGACCGGCTCTGTCCCAGAATTGGGGAACGTGGTGTACAAGACCCCATTTGTATAAATAGTGGAGATTTACAGAGAATTGACTTGGCAACAGAGATTCCCAAGATACACTCTCCCAGGCCACAGAACAGTGTGGGCCTATAAATTGAGCCTATAATTGGGGTTAGGGAGAGTGATAGTGAATAACTGAGGAAAAGCAGCATCCGCCTCTACAGCCACCCTCCTCTCCCAACCCCTATCCCATTCCTGTTAAAGAGTTGTCAGCAGCTATCTGGCCTGCCTTCTCTCCCCAAGCTGTTTTCTTCCTTTCTCTAGAAGGCTGGGGGTAGTAAGCAGGAACAAGAAGAAATACATGAGAGACTGATAAAATCTAGGGGCCTCTGGATGGAACTATCCTTTTCCCTGTATTGGGATGAGGGCCAGGGCACATGTAGGGTGAGACGAGAAGAGGAAAACAGCACATTCTTCCCAAAACTTTGATCTGGGGGAAATCATCCTTGTTCCCCTGTTCTGTTCCCAGTTCTGCTAGGGCCTGGGCCACTTCCAGGAACCTCACTGCCTGAACGATAGGAGAGATAAGAAAGCTGGAAAGGACATAACCCCTCTCTTTGTTCAATCCTAGTTTTTGGTCTTTAGGATAATGGGGGGGGGCAGTGGATACGGCACCGGCCCTGAAGTCAGGAGGACCTGAGTTCAAATCTGGTCTCAGAGCAAACACTTGACACTTACTAGCTGTGTGACCCTGGGCAAGTCACTTAACCCCAATTTCCTAAAAACAAACAAACAAACAAAGATAATTTTGGGAAGAGGAGAAAAACAGGAAAGAAGGCAAAGAAAAGTGGCAAGAAGAATAGAAGGCCCTTATCATTTCCCTGAAGTGGCCCCGAGATCATCAGTGCAGTGCAAGAGGGATGGGGATGGGGGGTGAGGGCATCACAGTAGACAAATGGCTTGGGGAAGGATGATGGGAGTCAGGGGGTAATGGAGTCTTGACCGTAGCAGTGACAGCTTGCTCTGTTCCTTTGCCAGCTGCAATATCTGAGACACAGTCTGCTCCATGGAGGGTACATCACCCCATAACGCTTACTCTCTGTACCACTTGCTGGAGGTCACTCTCTGAAATCCCCCCTCCATCTATGATGTCATCTACAGCCAGGAAGAGTCCTTCCATGTTCTCTAGCAGGGCTCATTTCTCAACATTCTTCTTCAGCATCTGACTCAAAGAATCAGAGGCAGTTCAGAACAGCCATTACTATCAGCCACTTTTCATAGGAGCTGCCAATCACATAGAAGTAGAGGTCAATGATGCCTTTGTACACCACAGTCAGTCCTTCCAAGAGGGCAGTCTCACTGCCAGTAGGGTTGGGTCGTGTTGAAAATGTTCTTCTGAAAAGCCTTCTGCTCCTTTACATTGGGGTAGGTGTTGTCATAGCACCCGACAAAGAGCCACTCTCCATCATTGTCCAGGATCAGGATGGCTTTGACTATGTACCGAGAAGGTTCCAGGGTCAACGCCTCCATTGTGCCAACGTTCTTTGCCCCTTTTCCAAGAGCATTGGTAACAGAAAACGCATATAGCAGTTGGAGACATGTACTTACCCAAATGAGGTCAAAAAGTAATCTCTAGATCTCCCTATTGTGGAGGGAATTATGATTTTTGTAATAATTGATATGATATGTGTAATGAACGTACTAACAGATTAGAATATTTTTCAGAATTGCCTTTTCCGGCTTATGAGTCAGACTCGCAATGCAGCTTGAACTGATCAATCAAAGCTTGACAATGTTCACAATCGCTGGCATCCTTCTGCCTGTACCTGAAGTGAAGCGAATCAAAGATTGTAGAACCTGTTCCCAGCACGGAACTCTGTGACCCACTAAGCAATGACCCCCAAGGATTCATGCAATATTGCTCCCACAGGACTCCAGAATTGTTGTATTGTCTTCTATTTGTGACCCTGAGAACCATTGTTTGTAATCCACCTTCCCCTCTCCCTTGTGATGTATGTATATCATCTCCGTCTTCACTTCTGCAAGGTGGAATTCTGATCAAGAGAATTCCCGATTTGCAAATCTGTTCCTCATAATGAAACTGATTAATGAAACGGCTACCTGATTACTGGCACTTGTCCCTGGTCTGCTGTTTCATCATTCTCAGACTCAGAGACTGGCTTGGTAAAATCCTGTTAAAACTGTTCTCAGCCACCTTCTTTCTGTTTATTCACTTGAGCAGCAACTAGCAATTCTGAGAAATCAATTGTTTCTAGCATTGGTTGTTAACCTTATGAGTTTAAGAGTTCCAGACTTGAGTGCTAGTTGCCCAGAGGAAGGTTTCCTTTTAACAGTAAGCTTCTCAAAAACCTGGAAAGACTTCATAGCAGCTCTTTTTGTGGTGGCAAAGAATTGGAAACTGAGAGGATGCCCGTCAGTTGGGGAATAGCTGAGCAAGTTGTGGTATATGAATGTAATGGAATACTATTGTGCTGTAAGAAATGATGAACAGGTGGACTTCAGAAAAACCTGGAAAGATTTGTATGGACTGACGCTGAGTGAAGTGAGCAGAACCAAGAGAACGTTGTACACAATAACACCACGTTGTTCGATGACTAACTTTGATAGACTCAGCCCTTCTCAGCAATGCAAGGATCTCTAAAAGTTTCATGATGGAAAATGCTATCCACATCCAAAGAAAGAACTATGGAGTTTGAATGTAAATTGAAGTATGCTATTTGCTCTTTTTTTTCCTTCTGTTTTGTTTCCTCTTTTTATGGTTCCTCCTATTGGTTCTAATTCTTCCTTACAACATGACTAATGTGAAAATATGTTTAATAGGAATGTGTATGTACAGCCTATATCAGATTGCATGCTATCTTGGGGAGGGAGGGGGAGAAAAATTTAAAACTCAAAAGCTTATGGAAGTGATTGTTGAAAACTAAAAATAAGTTAAAAAAAAAAAAGTTCTGTCCTAGGCCATGGGCCATCCTGATCACATCAGTTTCCCACTTGATAAATCCAAGGACCCTTTTTAATTTTATCCTCAACCTCTATTAAAGTTCTAGCTTAGGCCATGGGCTGTCCTGATCATATCAACTTCCCAATGGCTTTAGCCTGTTTTTGGAGCTGATCCAGAAGACCTTGGGTTACCTTTTTATCATATTACAGACCCTGTTCATCACCAATTCCTGGCTCAAGATAGTGAGTCCCTGACCCTTCGTGGCTCCCTGGGTTTAATGGTCCATTGCACCCAATTCCTAATTATCTTTTTCCCCTTTCCAGCCATTTCCACTGTCAGTGAATCTTCTAGAACCATTTACTCCTATGCCTTTAACTCCTGTGGCCACACATTCCAAATGACAACCTGTATTCTTATTTCAGTTCTTTAATACTTTAATAGATCCCACTCATCAGTGGGAGTAATCCCTCCAATAACACGGACTGCAACCCATTCACACTTTTTCATCTTGTGCAACTCTTGTAAATATTCTCCCATAAAACCACCACAGGAGATCAACTCAATGTACTGGGGGACTTCCTTTCGATCTCTTGGCATTAAATGGGTCACCGTCCATTGATTATCCTTTACTCTCAATATGTAACTGATTCACCTCCCCTTCTGCTCATACCTCTCTGATGATACCTTGTACATCACTTTTTGTATGCAAGTTATTGTGGGTAGCTTTCTGCAGATTACTTACATCTACACTATGCATCTCACCATTACCCTTCAGGTCATGCTTAATTTTGATTCCTTAGAGATTGCTGTGTTCCATGATTCATAGTCGCATAGGATCCCTAAAAAAAAAAAAACTCAATGTAAAAATATCGAATTTTTGGAGAAAAAAAAACTGGAAGCAACCAAGTCTTAAAATAGGAGAACAGTTAAATAAATTATTAATACAATGGATTACTAGGGTACAACTAAGACTAATAAGTATGATGATTACAGAGAAGTCTAGAAAGACTTTTATAATATTTTAATGAAAAGTGAAGAAAAAAAAAGCAGAACCAGAAGAAAAGGTTCCACGTTAATTATAAGAGGAAAAGTGAGTAAGAATGGATGGACAAATAATCTAGATAGGGACTTAGAAGAAGTGACTGAAAAATTATTATGATACTTATGAAGCAATAAAGATGAGAGTAAAGCTAAAATGCCCACTCTCCCCAGTATTATTTGATCTAGTTCTTCAAATTCTAGCAATAGCAGTAACTCAAGAGAAAGAAATTAAAGGCATAAAGATAGGTAAAGAGAAAATAAAACAATCCTTATTTGCTGATGATATGATGATTTACTTAGAAAATCTCAGGGAATCAGCAAAGATACCAGTTGAAACAACAGCTTCAACAAAGTTGCAGGTTACAAAGTAAAAACCCTCAAAAAACAATAGCATTTCCATATAATAATAAAATCCTTGGATTTAACAAAATCCAAGAGGAAATAAGAGAAAGGGAAATCCCATTCCAAACAACTACATAATGCATAAAATATCCCCTGATCAATCTACCAAAGTACAAAAAGTACTTGTATAGATTAAATTACAAAGTGCTCCTTAAAGAAATAACTTAAATAGCTGGAAGAATATTTAGTGTTCATGATGTACCCTGGCAACATAATAAAAATGACAATATTACCTAAGTTAATTTATAGTTTTAATACTATACCAACCAAATTGTCAAAGGGATACTTTACAGAACCCAATTAAATAATAACAAAATGTATTTGGAAAAATAAAAGATTTAAAATATCAAAGGAAATAACAAAAAGATGTAGCAATAAAGGGGGAATAGCATTTAGAAATTTCAAATTATTCTATAAAGCAGCAGTCATCAAAACCATATGATATTGGTTTAAAAATAGAGAAAGAGCCCAAACTCCTCCAAATACCTGTAAAAAATGACTCTGAACAAATTCTAGAGCAGCAGAACCCACAAAAAGACAGAGTGAAACAGATTTCCAGCCCCAGAAAACCTCGAGGTTTGATAGGAAAGGTCTGTTGTTGCCCCAGGCTGGGAGAAGAACGCAGTCTAGCATGGCCGCACAGGCAAAGATGGAAAAAGACTCAGAAGACTAAATCATGGGGAGCTATGGTGGTTTCCAGACTTCTCAACCCACAAACACCAAAGACAACTTAGAAGGTCAGTGGGAAAGGTCTGTTAGACTTGGGTGAGACAGAGAGGAGCATGGTTCAGCCCTGGTGTTAGTGCAGCTCCCGGGGCAGTGACAGCAGTTGCTTCCAGAACTCTGGCCCACAGATCGTGGGGGGATCAAGTGGATGATCAGAGGCGGATTGCAGGGATCTCTCTGCTGGCGCTGAAGCAGGATTCTCTTGCTTTGCCTATGCTTGGATCTGGGTCACAGTCCTGGGTGGTGGTCCTGGGGCAAGGCAGAGCTTGTAGTGGTGATACAGAGAGAATCCTCCTCACGGTTCCAAGGCAGAAAAGAGTGCTTGTAGTAACTTATAGACCAGAGCACATGCCAGGAAAGGAGTAAACACTTCTCCTTTGATCATACCACCTTGGAAGAACTGAAAATTTACAGATCTCTCTGAAATTACGGTATCTCTGAAAACAGTTGCACAAAACCCCTGAAGCTTGGGACAGTACACCCTCCACACTGGAAGCAGACCCCTACTTTGACAAAGAGTTAAAAAGTAAAGTAAATGGCTGGGAACATGAGCAAACAGAGGGGAAAAACTCAGACTATTGAAACTTACTTTGGTGACAAAGAAGATCAAAACACACAACCAGAAGAACACAACAAAGTCAAAGCCCCTACACTCAAAGCCTCCAAGAAAAATATGAATTGGTCTCAGGCAATGGAAGTGCTCAAAAAGGATTTTGAAAATCAAGTAAAAGAAGTAGAGGAAAAAATGGGAAGAGAAATGAGAGTAATGGGGCAGCTAGGTGGTGCAGAGGATAGAGCTCCAGCCTTGGAGTCAGGAGGACCTGAGTTCAAATCTGGCCTCAGACACTTGACACTTAACTAGCTATGTGGCCCTGGACAAGTCACTTAACCCCAACTGCCTCACCAAAAAAAAAAAAAAAGAAAGAAAGAAAGGAATGAAATGAAATGAAAGTAATGCAAGAAAATCATGAAAAACGAGTCAAGAGCTAGCTAAAGGAGACCCAAAAAAAGATACTGAAGAAAATAACACCTTAAGAATAGACTAACCCAAAAGGTAAAAGAGGTCTAAAAAGCCAATGAGGAGAAGAATGCCTTAAAAAGCAGAATTGGCCAAATGGAAAAGGAGATCCAAAAGCTCACTGAAGAAAATAATTTCTTACACCACCATCTTGATAAAGCAAATCCTTGACGGTGGGATAGTTTTGTTCTTTTCTTCTTGGGACCTAACACAGTGCCTATCACATAATGGGTACTTAACAAATGATTTTTTAATTGAATTAAAAGTTTAAAAAACAATCCAGGCCTTCCTTCTAAAAACTTTTTTTCAGTTTAATTTTTTTAAAATTTGTTTAAAAAACAAATAAATAAAATTGTTGCTTTACCCAAATTAGGCAGCTCTCTCTGTGCCTACCAACCATTCTGTGCGTTCTCCTCCCTCCCTTTATTGAATTTCAGCCTATCCTTAAAGCTCAGCCTATCCTTAAAGCCCAGCCCCGTTCCAAGCAGCTTCCCTCCATGTCGCCAAGACTGAGTACATCCTTCCCCTTCCTCCAGGTCTCATGTAGTCTTTTGTTTTCTAATTGTAATGGACTTTTTATCATGTAATGTATAGTATATCTGTCTGTATTGTTGTTTAATTCTCCTACTAGACTGAGCTCAGTGAGAGTAGGGATCACGACTTGGCTAATTCTCTCCCCAAGCATTCGGTAGATGCTTAATAAAAAGGGCTGGGGCTTTGTTAACTCATCCCTATTAGGGTAGAAAGCACACAGTCCTTGAAGCCCAGATGAAGCCCAGACTTTGCTATGACTGTGGACAAGCAATTTCTTGCCACTTCCCACTGAGCCTGAGTTTCATCATCTGTAAAATGAGGCTAAATGACTCAGCCTGCCTATGGCTCAGGGCTGTTGTGAAAATCAGAGGAGACGGTTGGTGTACTCCGTGAAAAGCTCTGGGCACAGAGTGGCTCTTGGCAAACCCAGAGTGTTTCTATGGTATGTCTGTCTCCCTCGAGGTGCTGAAGTAGAGAGGATTAAAAGCCAAACTTGGAGACAAGAAGACCTGGAGTTCATTGATGCTTGCCATGTGTGACCTTGGCCAAGTCCTTTCATCCTCCCTGATTGCAGTCAGCTCGCTGGGAATTATTTGTCCTTGTTGGTGGAAGTCATCCATGCCCCACATCAAACGTTAGGGGCTGATTTTATTTTAAAGAGCCAGTGCTGTAGAAGGCAAGTGTGCTGACTGGCTTCAAATCCCAGGTCTGACAGCTCTGACCGTGGTGAACCTAATCAGGTCTCTTAGCTCCTGGGGCCTCCACTTCTTACCTGGACAGCCAGGGGTAGAACAGAGACACTGTCTTCCAGCTCCTGAAGATTTTCCTAACTTGAGATCGATGAGCCTCTTTCTCATAATTTTTCTAGCCTTATTCTCAGCTTAGTTATTCTAGCCATCAAAAACAGTTAGGAAAAAGAAATTAAAATATGGATCTATAAACCCCCAAATGCTAAATGTATTTATAATTTGTTAATATATATGTGTATATTTATATGTAAACATATAATATATAAAATGTATAACAGTATATAAAATAGTTGTATAAATATTAATATATAAGTATATATATTTAAATAAAACTACACTGCTTCTGTGTCCCCTTTTTAATGTATTTCTTATTTATAAAAAAATAATTTCTTAAAAATTAGAACAGAACAAATGGAAGCTAATGACTCTATGAGAAATCAAGAAATTATAAAACTAAACCAAAAGAATGAAAAAATAGAAGACAATGTGAACTATCTCATTGGAAAAACAACTTACTTGGGAAATAGATCCAGGAGAGATAATTTAAAAATTATTGGGCTACCTGAAAACCATGATCGAAAAAAGGACTTATAGGTAGCACAATAGATAGAGCACCGGCCCTGGATTCAGGAGGACCTGAGTTCAAGTCCGGTCTCAGACACATAACACTTACTAGCTGTGTGACCCTGGGCAAGTCACTTAATTCCATTGCCTAACCAAAAAAAGAAAAAAGAGCTTAGACATCATCTTTCAACAAATTATCAAGGAAAACTTCCCTGATATTCTAGAACCAGAGGGTAAAATAGAAATTAAAGGAATCCACCGATCACCTCCTGAAAGAGATCCCAAAAGGAAAACTCCTAGGAATATCATAGCCAAATTCCAGAGTTCCCAGGTGAAGGAGAAAATGTTACAAGCAGCCAGAAAAAAATAATTCAAGTATTGTGGAAACACAATCAGGATAACACAAAATTTAGCAGCTTCTACATTAAGGGATCAGAGGGCTTAGAATATGATATTCTGGGAGTCAAAGGAGCTAGGATTAAAACCAAGAATCACCTACCCAGCAAAACTGAGTATAATCCTTCAGGGGAAAAAATGGGTATTCAATGAAACAGAGGACTTTCAAGTATTCTTGATGAAAAGACCAGAGCTAAAAAGAAAATTTGACTTTCAAATACAAGACTCAAAAGAAGCATGAAAAGGTAAACAGGAAAGAGAAATCATAAGAGACTTATTAAAGTTGAACTGTTTACATTCCTACGTAGAAAGATATTTGTAACTCATGAGATTTTTCTCATTATTAGGGTAATTAGAAGGACCACATATAGACAGAGGGCACAGGGTGAGTCAAATATGAAAGGATGATATCTAAAAAATAAAATTAAGGGGTAAGAGAGGATTGTACTGGGAGAAGGTGAAAGGAGAGGTAGAATGGGGTAAATTAGGTCACATAAAAGAAACAAGAAAAAGTTTTTAGAGGGGAGGGGAAAAGGTAAGAGGAAATGAGCAAATATTACTCTCATGGGATTTGGCTTAAGGAGGGAATAACATACACACTCAATTGGGTATGGAAATCTATCTTAGCCTACAGGAAAACTGGGGGGAAGGGGATAAGAGAGGAGTGGGAGATACAGGGCATGGCAGACTGGGGAAGGGATAATCAGAAGCAAACACTTTTGAGGAGGGACAGTGTCAAAGGAGAGAATAGAATAAACTGTGGGGGTGGGATAAGATGGAGTGAAATAAAGTTAGTCTTTCACAACATGACTATTATGGAAGTGTTTTGTATGACTACACATGTATAATCTATGTCAAATTGCTTGCCTTCTCAATAAGGGTGGGTGGGGGAAAGGAGAGAATTTGTAACTCAAAGTTTTTGTTTTTGCTTTTTGGTGAGGCAATTGGGGTTAAGTGGTTTGCCCAGGGTCACACAGCTAGTAAGTGTTAAGTGTCTGAGGCTGGATTTGAACTCAGGTCCTCCTGACTCCAAGGCCAGAGCTCTATTCACTGTGCCACCTAGCTGCCCCTGGAACTCAAAGTTTTAAAAACAAATGCTAAAAAATTGTTTTTATGTACAACTGGGAAATAAGATATACAGGTATTGAGGTATAGAAATCTATCTTGCCCTACAGGAAAATAGAAGGGGAAGGGTATAAGCAAAGGGGCGGGTTGATAGAAGGTAGGGCAGATTGGGGGAAGGGGTATTCAGAATGCATTTTGTCTTAGAGTGGGGGGAGGGGAGAGATGGGGAGAAAACTTGGATCTCAAAATCTTGTGGAAGTGAACTTGAAAAATAAAAATTAATTAATTAATTAATAATTAATAAAAAATAAAATAAAATAAATGTTTTCCACATCCAGAGAAAGAACTGATGAGTTCTGAATGCAGATCAAAGTATATTATTTTTCATCTTATTTTTTCATGTCTTCTTTATTGGTCTTTGTCTTCTTTCACAACATAATTAATATGGAAATATGTTTTACATGATTGCACATGTATAACCTGTATCAAATTATTTGCCATCTCGAGGAAGAGAAGGGTGAAGGAGGAAGGGAGAGAATTTCGAACTCAAAATTTTAAAAAAGGAGGTTAAAAATTGTTTTTACATGTAATAAGAAAAAATATAATATTATTTTAAAAAATAGAGACAGATCAGTCGAACAGACTGAACATGAGAGAATCAGAAACAATGGAACTCAATAACCCAATGTTCCATAAAATGGAAGACATAAGTTACTTAGGAAAGATCCTCCACGCACTGAAATGAATTCAATTTTAAATGATTGTCCCACAAATTTAGTTGGTTATGTTGATGTTCAATGTTAAAACTTCTAATAAAACATTTAACAAATTAGAAAAAATTTTCAGATGGCATTTTGTTTTAGATAAAGAAGCTTGGGATCTTTTAAAGAGCTTTATGATTTCTAGTCTCTAACACACAGTAGCTATGTGACCCTGAGCAAAGCATTTCATCTCTAAGTGCTCTAGACTAGTGGTGGTTGGGGCAGCTAGATGATGCAACGGATAGAGCTCTGGCCTTGGAGTCAGGAGGACCTCGGTTCAAATCCAGCCTCAGACGCTTGACATTTACTAGATGTGTGATCCTGGGCAAGTCATTTAACCCCGATTAACAAAACAAATCAAATTAGACTAGTGGTGGTTATTATTTAGTTGTTTCCAACTCTTAATGACCCCATGGACATAATATCCATGGGCTTTTCTTTGCAAAGATGCTGGAATGGTTTGCCATTTCTTTCTCCATGCAAATAAGTCCCATATCTACCATCTTGCTCTAACTTTGAAAGAAGTCTAGCTAGTATTGGAGTTACTTCTTTGAAAGTTTAGCAGAAATGATGTGTGACCACATCTGGAATGCTGTCTTTTTTGCAGGGCAACTATGTAATGGCCCATCTGATTACCTCCTGAGATTGATCTGCTTAACTTATAAATTTCTTGTTTTGTTATTTGATGAGTTGATGTGGGGCAGTAGCAGCATAGTGTCTCTGAGAATTATCTGTGATCATTTTCTGGATTTCTTTGGTCTTCATTGTGATTTCTCCCTTCCATTATTTAAATTTAATTATTAATTAATGCCAGAAAATTCCAATCTGTTTTTTATTTATTTATTTTTTAGGCAATTGGGGTTAAGTGACTTGCCCAGGGTCACACAGCTAGTAAGTGTCAAGTGTTTGGTCTGAGGCCAGATTTGAACTCAGGCATTCCTCACTTCAGGGCCAGTGCTCTATCCACTGAGCCACCTAGCTACCCCAGAAAATTCCAATCTATAACAGAAGTTACCAAGACAGAGCTACGAGCATGATCAATCAATTTATTAGGGATACCCAATGGTCCCTAATCAGTTGGGTCCAAGACTTTCCTCATGGTCAGTGACCCCAATGCTTGAGGAAAAATTGTTTTATAGCCATTGAGGGAGTACAAAAACAGAATGAGGTGGTATAATTCCATGATTGGTCAGTTCTAGAAGTGGGGAAATCTTATGGTTGGCTAAGGGAAATGTCCATCAATCATAACCATTTTGTCAACAGGCCTTTCATATGTCACTGGCTGCAGGTCATCTACAGGCTATCAACTGCAGGCCATCTTAGCAGGGCTTTCCAAAAGTCATAAGACCCTATCAACATCAGACCCCGTATCAGGACCTTCCATATATCATAAGACCCAAGTGGTTGACCAACAGTATTCTAGGATCCAAGGAAGTTGTGGTTTTGAAGTGGGTGACAGTGACTCATAGGCATGACAGGCAAATGAATCTTATAACAAGCCCTACACTTGTGGGGGGTGGGGGTAGTGCAGCAATTACACACCTCTTACAGTTTTATAACAGACCTAACAATATGAATCTAGCTGACAAATCAAATACAATTAATATAATCACCAATACATGGTGGATCTATCAGAACACCATTAATTAACATAATGAACTCAAACTTAATTCCATTCTGTTTAATTCACTAATATAATCACTGATACCCATCAAATCACAATGAACTAAGTAAATGCTAATTAAATTGAGTAGGGCTGTCAAAATTATCTTCATGCAATATTTTTGCTTCAAGGATTTATTTCTGTTAAGTCTAGGGGCATGTATGTAAAATTATGGCTCTCTTATTTATAGGCTTTCCTATTTATGGGGAGATTTGCACTTGCCTTGGGTATGATATTAGTATGTCTTTCTTGCTGGTGTGACATCCAAAGGGAAGTTTTCACTTTATTTGGTAGATAATTATTGAGAGATTGTGAACAGTTGAGTGACATGTGCAGATCTACATGTAAAAGAAAGATCAATTTTGGCAGAATCTAAAGGGAGTGGGTGGAGTAGGGCAAGGGTGGAAAGACTTGTTAGGAAACTATTGTGAAAGTTGGGTAATAAGGGCATGTTCTAGGGTTCTGGCAGTGGGAAGAGAGAGGAGATGAAAGCAAGAGATGTGGAAAAGGTAAAATCAGCTTCAGAACTGATTAGATATGAGAAATGAGGGGGAGGAAGAGTCAAAATAACACCAAAGTTTCAAACAAGAGAAGCCAAGTGAATGATGGTGCCACTGACAAAAATAAAGTCAGAAAGAGAACAAGTTTTTGAGGAAATGGAAATATAAGATACTTATATTACTATATTGTATCAAGAATTAGCTAAGGGTGACAAGGAATTAGAGCACAAACTCATTTAAATAGAGTAAAAGAACATTATGGCCTTTTTCGCATCAGCCATCGTGGTGGAAGCTTGGCTGTCTTCTCTTCAACACATCCTCTCATAAAACATTCAGAATCAAGAAGTTCCTGGCTAGGAAACAGAAGCAGAATCCCCCCATCCCTCAATGAATTCAAATGAAAACTGGAAATAAGATCAGGAACAACTCAAAAAGGAGGCACTGGAGAAGAACCAAGCTCAGATTATAAAGAACGGCCTGCGCAATGAAAGACATTCTACAGTAAGACAACCTCCCACCCCTTACCATGGCATCCTTCCATTCATCAATCCATCCATTCATCCATCCATCAATCACTCAGTTGCCTCATTGCCCCCAGTAAGAAGTAAATTAACAAAAAAATAAAATAAAGTAAAATAAAATAAAGAAGTAAATTACCACTACTGCCCTCGAATTTTGGAAGCTGTCTGCCAAGATGCAGACATCAAAAACAAAAACAAAAACAAAAAAAAACACAACACCACCAAAAAAAAACCAAAACAAAACCCAAACAAAAAACCAACAAGCTGTTAAATTTATCTTGCCCTTAAATGTTTTCATAAATTGCATCCATGCATTTGGATACAGTGCGTGTTGTGATATAGTTTAGATTACTGTTATCTGCATCTGTGTAGCATTTGTATGTTTGAGGTCATGCTTAAAAGGCAGAGATCATAATGAAACAAGTTACTCCTGTCAAGAGGAGTCAAGCTCAAGCCCTGCCTTGAAGAAGCCGTCACAATAACCTGTGTTTTGTTTTGTGTTCTAAGGAGTTATAAGAGAGCACCTGCCTCACAGGGATCTAAGATTAGCCAGCCTTCACTGTAAACCTCCAGTGCTGCTAATCAGAAGCTGTCTCAGCCAGATTATGTGCAGCTGACTGTGCTCATTTATCAAACTCACAGTCAGAGAAGTAACCTGTTGATGCCCTGCTTATTTCATACAATTAGCCGTCTTTGTTCCTTGTTGGGAGGTGGTAATTAAGTGTTGGCAACTTCAAAGTTGTCGGTTATTTGTGTGTTCGGGAAAGCCCAACTTTTGTTAGGAACTAGACCCGGTCCAGGTGAATGGCTTCACAATTTTCTGAAGATTCAATTCTGCTAATAAAGGGCTTCTACCAAAAAAAAAAAGTTATAAACAATATCACTTTCTTTTTTTCTCTTTTTCTTTCTTGTTTTAAATGTATTTTCCCAATTACATGGAAAAACAATTTTAACTTTATTTTCCTCAAATTTTGAATTCCAAATTCTCTCCCTAACTCCCCTTCCCCCTCATTGAGAAGGTAAGCAATTTAACATAAGTTATACACATGTAGTCATGAGAAATACATTTTCATGCAAGTCATACTGTAAAAGAAAACACAGGCCAAAAAAAATTTCTTTTTATTTTTAACATTTATTTTTTAAAATTTTGAATTCTACATTTCCAACCCTTTACTACCCATTGAGAAGGTAGAAATTATTATACATTTTACATATGAAGTCATACAAATCATACTTCCATATTAGCCATGTTGCAAAAAAAAAAGTAAGAAAAATTAAGAAAGTGAAAAACAATGCTGTTCAGTCTGCAGTCAGAGTTCATCAGTACTCTATCTGGAGGTAGATAGCATTTTTCATCATGAGTCTTTTGGAATTATTCTGGATCATTTGGGTCAGCTAATCCAGATATGAATGCTTTTGTTGTTGTTCATCCTTCATTTTTGAAGAGGCCTAATGACATCATGAAGGTGATGTATTGAATTGGATTTAAGTGAGGTAGAGCAGTACAAAGTCGTCACCCTCACTTTTTCCTCCACAGGCATCAAGGTCCAATGGGGGGACAAAAATCAAGATGACTGTCAATGGTTCAGGATGTAGTACATGATGTCCTTTCTAAATTAAGGTCTTTCCCAGGTCTCAGTGTGTCTGAGGCCACGCCCATTCAATGACTCTGGGCTGGATAAGAAGTGAGACAAAAAATGGCCTAATTTGCCACCACAAAAATATCTATCTTAAAGTTACTGACCAGAACTGGCCGACTGCTGTTTACACTCATTCTAAGACAGTAAAGGCTTTCTTGATTTGAATTGAATAATAAGGCATGGCAGACTAATTACATTTCCTTTCTTCACAAGAGTATCAAAAGCAATGACTAATATGGAAATATATTTTACATGATTGCACATATGTAATCTATATCAAATTGTTTACCATCTTGGGGCGAGAGGGGAGGGAGAGAGAAAATTTGGAACTCAAAATTAAAATAAAAAAAGAATGTTAAAAATTGTCCTTACATGTAACTGGGGGAAATAAAATACTTTTTAAAAGTGCATCAAAATCATGTATAGATGGAAGAGGAAAGAAAACAACAAATAATCATGAAATAAAATAAATCTGCCAGCATTTACATTTCAATCTATTCTCATTGCAGCACATTGATGGAACTGCCATAATGGAACTCCATTATGTAATATGAGAAAGTGACAACAATACTTAAGAAGGTGAAGTTAAGAAAGGCCAGATACATACAAAAAAAATCAGTGCTGGAGGTGAAACCAATTTTTTTTGGTAAGTAGTATTGTATTTTTTCCAATTACATGTAAAGATACTTTTCAACATTCATTTTGTTTGTTTTTGTTTTTGACTAGGCAATGGGGTTAAGTGACTTGCCCAGGGTCACGCAGCTATTAAGTGTTATATGTCTGAGGTCAGATTTGAACTCAGGTCCTCCTGAATCCAGGGCCAGTGCTCTATTCACTGCACCACCTAGCTGCCCCACTTTTTTTTTTGTCTGTTTTTTCAACATTCATTTTTTATAAGATTTTGAGTTCCAAATTTTTCTCCCTCCCTTCTTCCCTTCCCCCTCCCCAAGATGGCAAGCAATCTGATGTAGGTTAGACATGCACAATCATGTCAAACATATTTCTGAGGTGAAACAATTTTAAAAGTACTCAGGGATCAGTTTTCAAAATATTTTTAAAAAGGAGAGATTCTAAAACAATGGAAAAGATCCTAGAAAGTATTATTACCCAAAACAGATGACACTCACATGTCTACCTTCTCATCTCTTAAAGATTCTTACGAGAATGTGCTATGCAAGTACTGAGCTTATCCTTACTGAAAATATGAGAAAGGAACAGCAAATATTTACAGATGATATTCTGTTGTTCAGTTGTGTCTGACTCTTGTGACCCCAATTGGGGTTTTCTTGGCAGAGATGCTGGAATGGTTTGCCATGTCCTTCTCTATCCCATCTTACAGATGAGAAAACGGAAGCAAGTAGGGTTAAGTGACTTTCAGGGTCACACAGCTAGTAAGTGTCTGAGGCCAGATTTGAACCCAGGAAGATGTCTTCCTAACTCCGGGCCTGGCACTCTATCCACTGTGCCACCTAGCTGCCCTACTGCATTAATTCCCAGACTACAATTAGATCTTACCAGCAAAACCTTCAGACAGCCAGCTTTCTGCTGCGTGTCCTACTTGGTCAGGTCCCTAGTTTGGGAAACATGATCAAATCAACTTTGCCATTGCTCCTAGAAGGGGTGTGCCAATCTATGGAATATCATTCCACTCACTATTCTTATATCTTTCTAGCCAAACACAAAGGTTTATTATCTCTACCATTAGAATATGGTATTATCTCTACCATAAAAGAATATTCAAGAATACCTTGAAGGTAGGTACTGTTTTTATTTTAACATCAACATAGCACAGAGTGAGCACTCAATGCTTTCTTGGTCCTTCAGCACTGAAAGAGGTCACTCAAAAGAGGAGCACCTAACCTTTCACAAGGGAGACACCCAGCTGATAAAGAATGCATATGACCTACATGATGACCTCAGATTGGATGGGCAGCCCATTAAGTTGTTGTTTTGTTGTTCCTTTTTGAAGAGATCAATGACATCACAGGGTGATGTCAAAAGTTGCATGCGTTATTAGATTTAAGTGAGGCAGAGTTGTGCAAAGTTGTCAGCCTCTCAGCCTCACTCTTTGTTCCAGAGTCATCAAAATCCAAGGGCAGGACAAAAATCAAGATGACTGGTAATGGTTGGGATTCGATGGATGACCTTGGTGTCTTTGATGTCTGATCGAGCTCTAGCCATTCCATATCACCTATTTCATGACAGTTGGAACGGGTGGTTCTTATCTGCTCATTCTGTGAGGTAGAGGCTTCACATACTTGGGGTAGACATCCCTCTAACTCACCAACAGGGTTGAGGCCTGTCAGTTACCCTCAACCTGGTTTAGCCCTTCTGCCGAGCTGGATTACTGGGGTGTGGCTGCTGTGCATGTTATAGCTTTTTGGAGTCACAGGTGAGAGTTGGGTGCCAGGTAGACACCAAAGGTGGATGAACAGCCTGGAAAAGGACTCAGCACTCCCTCATCCCAGAGGAGCTAGTCCGCCTTGAATACCCCATACACCCCATCAATTAAGTATATCCCTGAAGATGAACAATGAGCTTCCCAGAGTTGAATGGGAGGAGGAAATCAGATTGGATTACATTTGGAAAACTGTGCAATGCATTCAATAATCCAATATACTTTAATTTTTAACACCAAAATACTTCTGATGAATCACAATTGCAGAGAGCAAATTGCAAAGAGCAATGGAAAGATGCATAACAAATTCAAACTTGCAGCATATTGAAAATCATGACTTGCACCTAACAAGCGATATAAAATATATCACTAAGCACATGTATGACTAAAAGAAGATGGGTGACTCATATAGTCAGTCAGGGATAACAGATGTTACATTGCTATCTAAGAAATACATATATTAAAATTTTTTATTATAAACTTAATAACAATTAACCTGCTTTCCTGATCAGTTTTGGGCCCCCATTCACTGCCCATTTACAGCACTTGTTTAAGGCACAGGTACTAAGGGACCAGTTTTATGGGCTGTTCATCCAACCATTACATCATAATCTAAACAATAGACATCCTTTATCTACTTGTTTTTTCCTGGGTAGATAATTGAGGGCTTTGGGAAATTGCATGGTTCTTTTAAGGATCCTGAGCTTCTCTCTGAAGGCCCATCTTTTTAACTCCAGTATCCTCACAAAAATGTTGTTATAAATGTAAGGTGTGAAATGCTACATACAGTCTCTGAAGAATTAAGTTCAACCTCACCCAGAGAGTAATTCGGAGTAGCACAGCACCTGGGACATAATAGAGATGGAGTGGGGCCTGGCCAATACAGACCTAGTCCTTAAAACATGCATGATGCCAACTCATGTGGAAGCCTGGTGAGTTAGCTTCTGGGTATGCCTCTTAGAAGGGACCTTTTACCCTCGAACTAGTATCCTCTGACTATTTCAGAGTCAGGGTTTGCCCTCACTGTATAGCAACAAAAAAGCATTTTAACCAGCTAAGCCAGGAGTGAGCGTGCATATAAAAGACTCTAATGAAGGGAATTTTCAGCCATTTACTGCTTATGTGACCTTGGGTGTGCTCTTCCCCCCCCCCACCCCGGACTCAATCTCCTCATCTGTAAAATAAAAGGGTAGGACTAGATCTTCTCTACATTTCCTTTCATCTCTAAACCTATAATTCTATGATCTTGTGACCTGTGATTCCTTGTCCCTTTTGACTCTGCCGAGGACATCCAGTCGCTCTGTGTTTCTTTGTATGGCATTCACGAAACATTAAAAGCCCCTGTGAAAGGTTTCTAATGTACTGGGTGTGTCTTCTGTGCAAAGATTATAGAAAGGAGTGGCCCAGAATCACAGCAGGAGAAGGTGTCAGGCAGCGGGTTCGGATTTACGCTGGTGGAGGGAGCATCAGTCAGTCCATCAACAAGTGGTCTACATCACTGAGCCACTGAATTACCAAAGTGGTCAAGAAGATGGGCAGTCCTTGGGGGTTCATTGGAAGCTATCCAGGAGCAGTGAGGGGAGTGAAAAGATCTCACCTGGGCAATAAGAGTCCTGCCTGGCTTCTAGTCCCAGCTTTGTTACTAATTTACTGGGTCACCCTAGGCAAGTCATTTCTCCTTTCTGGACCTCACTTCATTGTCCTTTTAACTGAGGGGTCCAGACTAGATGATTCCCCAGGACCCTGCCAGCTCTAACACTAGATGTTTCTTTGTGCAGCCACATGTACTCAAAGAAGACCCTTGAAATCCTTTCAGGGTGGGGAAATGACAAGTTAGGTCCATGACTCTTTTGTGTTTTTCAACCTCTCAATCTGCTCCTAATAATAATAGTAATAACAATAACTAGCATTTATATAGCGTTTTGTGGTTTGCATACTGCTTTCCATATATTATCTCTTTTAATCTCCACAACATGCTATGAAGTAAGTATTATTATCATCCTCCAGTTTCCAGATTAGGAAACTGAGGAAGAGAGCAGTTAAAGCGACCTATTAATAGGTGATAATACCTATTAATGTCAGTGACTATTAAAGTTAGAGGCAGGATTCAAATTCAGGTCTTCTTTACTCCAAGGCCATTACACTATCCACTACACTGGCTGTTTGGCAGCCAGAGGGACTTTAAAAATGCCATTTGATAGCAGTTTCTTAATTTTCTGGAGTAACATCTTTTTTTTTTCTTCCTTGATTCAGGTTCAGAATTAGAGGTTGTTTCCAGTTCATTTGTTCTAATGTAGTTCTTGGCAATAGAGCACGAGGCTGCCCAGTCTAGATAGGGCGCACAGACTGAGAACTGGTTTTGCTCAAACAATTGCCAGTGTGTGTTGGAAAGACAGGAAGAAGCCCTTCACTTTTATCAGGACGTGGAGACCTTCTTTTGGAAAGCTGCCAAAGAAATTTATTAGGAAGGCAGTAATCTGAAACTGATGGGTTTTTTGCCAGATTGTGAGGGGACCCAGAAAATTTGGATCATGTAGCCCAAGACCCCCATTCTCCTCCCAGCCCCAAATCTTGGTTTAGTTCATCCCTCCGGGCCCTCTGAGTTTTCAGAAAAGAAGGAACCGTTCAGCTTTGCTACAACCGAACGGATGGGGAAGGCGGAGGAGCATCAGATTGCAAAACTGCTAGTCCCAGTTTTCACAATGAGTGGAGGGAACCTGTCTGGGGGGAGAGTCCGATCCGATCTCTCTCCCAGGATTCCAGAGCCCGTGGAACCACAACTCCCAGGATTCCCTTTCCCTCGGACTGCCCTCCTCTTGACTGGCGTGGAAATCCACTGGACCCTCCTGCCCGTCCTCTGAAGGGGAGGGTGACTCGCTTTGGAGCCCGCCCCTGGGACTCGGCGGGTGGCCTGGACGCTCGGAACGTGGTTTGCTGCGGCTTCTGCTTAACTGCGGCTGCAGGGCTAGAGTCCGAGCGGTTAGCGAGAGACCCCGGCAGGATGCCTGTGAGTACACAAGGGCTGCCTCGGTCAACAGGGTTGGCCACTTGAAATGGAGAGTGAGCACTTGACCGCTGTCCCGTGGGTGACATTCTTGGGAGCCTGGAGTATATGAGCTCGAAAGGATCCTAGAACATGGAATGTTAGAACGGAGAATGTGGGAGCCTGAAGGGACCCTAGAATAGAGGGTGCCCCAAAACAGCACCTTCCAGATCACTTCGTCGAACCCCTCTTAATTTTTCAGTTGGAGGAAACAGACTCAGAGAGAGGAAGCGACTTGCCCAAAGTTGTTCTGAGGGCGTGTGCCCCCTTGCCAGCCCTCCTCCTCCTCCTTTCTGCTTCTCCTCAAGAAAAATGTGCTCTTTCCTCCTGTGAACTAGAAGGGGCTTGCGGAGGACTCACTTTGGGATTGGGGTCCAGAGAGGGACCCAGAAATAGGGGCAGGGCACATCAAGATTTATGTAACTAGAGCTGGGAGAGGAAGCAGGGGAGTCGGGGGATTTCCAGCGGCCCCTGGTCGTCCCCAAGTGCCCCGGTGTGTTGGGTGCTTTGTATCAGGGCAATTTCGAAAAGAGCCCCGGGCAAATTTGACTTTCCTCTGACTTGTTTTTGTTTTTTTGAGGGAGCAGGTAGGCAGAACAGCTGGCTCCAGAAAATCGGGTGAGCTTTTGTTCCAGTTTAAAAGGCACCCCGCCCCACGGGCCTGGCTGGTACAGTCTGCTGCCAGGCTGCCAATTTCAGTTGTCATTCCAGTTATCAGTCTAGCCTGAGGACACACCGTAGCTCAGGTTTGGAAAGACTGGGACAAAAGGCACCCCTCATTTCGAAGGTACTAAAGGTTGACCAGTGTGCCGATCACCATTGACTTTCGGGCCTTTTTTTTTTTAAAGGTTGCAATTCCTTCCCCTAGTACCCATTTTCACAGACTTTGAGAGCTAGCCAGAAGAACCTTGGAACATAGAAGGTTAAATGTTAGATAGAAAAAATAGAATAAAAAAATATAAAGATGGAATGTTAGAGGTGGAAGGGACAGAAACTATTAAAATATAGAAAACAGAATGCTGGAACTAAAACGGACCTTAGAACATTGACTTTAGAGAATGTCTAATCCACCCACACCACCATCTCCCACCAAGAGAGGGGAAGGGACTTAAGGACACACTGCTAGTTAGTGCATAGGCCCCCTCCTAAAGCACTTTTTTTAAAAAACACATGAGGAAACTTCTCCAAATACAAACGGCTAAAAAGCAGACAAAAGTGTTGGGGATGGGGAGAGGAGAAGATCAGAGAAATGCAACAGGTAGGTTGTTCTCTGCCCCATTTCCCTGCTAGATTGCCTTCTGAATTCTTGAACTGAAGTTTTGCCTGTTTCCAGGGGCATGATTAAATCAAGGTTGTGTCTCCCATCCTGAAATGCAGATAATCTAAATCTATTTGCTAAATGATGAATTCCTTCCTAAAGGAGAAAAACAAAAAGTCACTCTCTCCACTTTTGCCTGTTTGCCCTGAGACTAGTGAAAATTATACCGTCTCCCTCCCCCTACCCCATCCTGGGTGGGTCCTTCTGAACTAGGCTGTGGTTGAGAAAGAAATAAGAGCATTGCAGGAAAGGGATCCCAGCTGTTCAGGTCCAGACTGAGCAGGCTGGCCCAGTCCCAGGCCTGGTAGGAGGAAGTCTCCCACATTCAGAGGCCTATCGAAATTAATCATCCACCATTTACATGTGCAGCATTGCATGCCAGTGGCTTTATTAAGCTCAGAGAGGGTATGACCGACATATCCATGCCCAGCATGCTGGAGCGGGCTGTTGCTAACTTGAGCCTGTTAAAGGGGAAAAATAAAATAATCTCATTCCTATAGTCTCCTGAAGTTTACTTTCCTATTAACAGTGGAATGAAACATCATTTATAAAGTATTTACTATATACTAAATGCTGGTGACACAAATTAAAAATAGAGACATTGCTTGCTTTTATGGAGCTCACATTCTAATGGGGTGACAGAACACATAAAGGAGGATTTGTGTTTGTAATGATCCCATAAGCCCCATTTTACAAATGAGAAAAATGACTCGCAGAGAGATCAGGCGTCCTGCTCTAGGGCCATGTAATTAATAAGCACTGGAGCTGGGAACCAATACTCTAGTCTAGGGGTGGGGAACCTGAACCAACATCTAGTCCTTCTCTTGAAGGCTTGGCTTCCTGAAGTCTCCTTGAGCCTAAGTAAATACCTGCTACCCCTTAACTGTGCCCAAGGGATGTCAGGACTGGAATAGGTCTTAAGGGCTATTTAGATCAAAGTGCTCATTTTACAGGTGAGGAAACTGAGGTCCAGAAAAGGGAGTTATTTTTCCAAATAGACAACACTAAATTCATGGCACAAGCAGCGTTAGATCCTTCTTGTTCTCAAGACTCTGGTGTGGGGCTCCTTCTACTGTATGACACTGCCTCTCAATCTTTTTTTTTTTTTAATTTTCATTGAAACAGTTGCAATTCGAGAAAGTCCAACTCCAGTCCTATTTTATTTGTGAAATACTATGTTATACTAATCAACCCTGTGAGCCTTTCTGATTCTTGCTGAGTCGTAGAAGGGGTGTGTGGGGAAACTGACCTAGATTGCTGGTAACCAAATTGGGGCTCTCCCACGTGCCTGGAAAAACAAAAGCAACTTCCTGAAGAACTGTTTTCAAAATAACCCACGTGGCTGAGACTGTAGGTCCTGTTTTTCTCAGTAGTAGTTTTAAGTGCATGGGCAACCAGGTAGTGCAATGGGTAGATCTCTGGGCTTGGAGTCAGGAAGACCTGAGTTCAAATGCTGCCTCAGACACTAGCAATGTGACCCTGGGCAAGTCCCTTACCCTGTTTGCCTCAGTTTCCCCATCTGTAAAATGAGCTGGAGAAGGAAATGGCAATTCACTCCACTATCTTTGCCGAGTCACAAAAAGTTGGACACGAGTAAAAATAATTGAACAACAAGATAAGTACATAGGTTATTAGATACAGAAGTGAAATATGTTGGCTGTAAGAGATGCCAAATGTGCTAATGACAAGAGACAAAAAATAAGCAGCTGGCCCTGAAAAGGCAGTATCCTGGGTTATCTGGGGATGTACGCTGAGGACCCAGCCAGAAGTTTTAGTTACTAGTTATTTTCAGTTCAGAGTGTCCTATAGAGGCCCATAACCTGATTCTGAACATTTTCCCCCCATCTATTTGTCAAAAACGCAAGAATTTGTTGGGGGTTTTGGAGTGGGAAGTGGTTTGTAGTACTTATTTACAGGGCTAGCCTTACCCATAGACAGAGTGGATGACTTGACAGTCTTGCTCTGGTAGTGGGACCTCTTTAATTGGCTTTCCATTCATCTGTGCCTCAAGTGAGAGGCAACTCTAGTCAAAAAGAAAAATTACTGGATTTTGGCTCACAGGCCCTGGGTTTAAATCCCAGCTCTGCCCCTGGCTATCTGTATGACTATGGGCATGTTGCTGGATTTCTCTGGCCCTCTCTTTCCTCACCTGTAAAATGAGGGGTCTGGGGTAGATGGCCTTCTGTCTCTAAATCTATAATCCCTTTTCTGAGCATATAATATGACCTATTCCATGCCACTCACATAGAACAAGGGTGTCCATAGAGGCATTGCCAACCAGGAGAGGAAGATCAGATTGCTAATCCTCTAACAGACTGGTTTGAAAGCAAAAGCCTGTAACTATAAGTGGCAAAGGCCAAAACTGTGGCTTAAAGGATGCCTGGACTAGAGAAAACAGGGGAACAATAACCAGCCAGAGGCCATGTTCTTCCTCTGTTTTGTTTTGTTTTTCCACTCTGGGTGGGGCTTGGTGCTCCTAGAGCTCAGAAGGTCAGCTCAGTTCTAACCTAATTCAACTAAGGACAAAGAGTATGTCAGAGCCTAGAGAGACAGAATGTACCTGGTCAGCCTTCATGCCTTAGGCCAAGGAAAAAACCTAGACTATTAGAGTTAGAAGTAGGTGAAGAGCTGAGCCCCCTCATTTTATAGATGGTGAGTTTGAGAGGGAAAGAGACTCACCCAAAGTGTCACATCAGGTCAGCTGCAGAGGGAGGACTGAAACCCAGGTCCCCAGACTCCCAACCAATCCCCTTTTCATTCTGTTCTTCTCTCCACATGAATAGAGATTAGCTGGGGGTGGAACATAGGAGGATTTCAGTTTCTGTAACAGTTAAAAAAAAATTCTGTGATTCCATGATCCTAAAGGTTGTGAGGGAAGGAAGGAAATGGAGAAGGCCACAAGGCTTTATTTGTATAGCCCAGGAGTGGGAAACCTGCAGCCTTGAGGCCACATGTGTCCCTCTAAATCCTCACATGGGGCTGTTCACATGAAGTTTGGGTTCAGTCAGAGGGCCGAATGTGAGGACCTAGAGGGCCATGTGTGGCCTGGAGGCTGCAGGTTCCCCACTCCGGTATAACCAATATGTGATTGCCCACAGGACTCCATTGCTCTAGTCTACGGTAACCAAAGTTCTATCACCCTCAATTGCAGAAATATTTGGAAAATTCAAGATCTCTAACAAGATTTAAGATAGCAAGTCTGTTGGCCCTTCTTAATATCTGTGCCAGCCTGGTCAGAACATCAAGGATCTGTCATTGTCTTAGTGTAACAATTCCCTCCACCATATGCAGGTCACAGTATAACTTAGTAAATAATAATAATTTTCATTTCTGTTCAACTCCAGCACTATTCACAATAACATATGACCTTTCTGGTCATTAGAATCGCTCTCCTCCTCTCCCCCTACTCCCTTCCCTGACTTTTTTCTTTTCTTTTTTTTTAAAATTGTTTAGTATTTTATTTTCCCCCAGTTACACATAAAAACAATTTTCAACATTTGTTTTTTAAGTTTGAGTTCCAAATCCTCTCCCTTCCTCCCTCCCCAACCCCCTTATTGAGAAGGCAAGCAATTTGACATAGGTTATACAGTCATACAAAACAACTCCATAGTAAGTAGCCTGACTTTTTTCTTGATGCTAATTGGAGATCTATCCTACAGCCTCCTCTCTGTCTTCTAGCCCTTGTTATGAGCACTAGTTCCTGAGCTAGTAAGGAACAAGGCCTGCTCCATGACAAATTCTCCATGAAGATGGCATCATCTAGAAAAGAATGGGGATTAGATGAGTTCATCCCACTTCCCCTGGGGAGCACTGAATAAGCCATGAGGAAACAAGGTGAAGGCTAATGTTTCTGGAGTTCCTGTTCCTTGTTGGCTGGGGAGAGGACCAAGCCGGTGACAAAGATGTGATTGATTATTCCATGTCTCCCCAGGAACAGAGGGACTTCATGGCATCGGAAGCTATTCTTGCCAAACCACACAAGGTCAAGATTAGAATGGTGAATTTAGCTGATGTCTTAACTAGGGCATTACCATTGTCATTCCCTGGGGTAGGGTGACTGAGACCAAGCCCCAGGGCACTGCATTTAGAGGGCACAGACGGCATTTGGATTTCATTAGCAGTATAGATACAACAGAACTTAGGAAGTTATAAAGAATAATTATTTAATGTAAGACACTTCTAGATGGTAAGAAAAGGTGAGCTCATCTGCCTTGTGGTTGATCTCCCTAGCAGCCTCCTGTCCATATTCTATGATTTCAGTCCCCTATCTCTCAGTTACCTTCTTGTGTACCTCCTCATGTTTGCCCCAGGGCAAAAGGGGCTAGTTATAGCTCTTCTGTATGGAGATAGAGAGGATTGAAGGCAGCTAGATGGTACAATGGGTAGAGTGCTGGGCCTTGAGTCAGGAAAACTCATCTTTCTGACTTCAAATCTGGTCTCAGACACTTATGAGCTGTGTGACCCTGGGCAAATCACTTAACTGGTTGCCTCAGTTTCCTCATAAGTAAAATGAGCTGGAGAAGAAAATGGCAAACCACTCTAGCATCTTTGCCAAGAAAACCCCAAATGGGGTCACAAAGACTCAGACATGACTGAAAAAAACAACAAAACAGATGATTGAAGGCCCAGAACCTCTTTTGGGAGACTGGGCACTTTTCTGAGTTAATAATAGTAACAGTAATGTAGAACTCACTTTCTTTCCTTTCATGCTGAACCTGCTTCCCAACCTCCACATCACTGTCAAGGGCCCCACTGTCCTCCATATCCAGTCAGCAGCCACAGTCTTGTTGAGTCTTCCTTCATAGTACATCCTGCGTCTGTGACCTCCTCTTCCTTGCTACAATTCTAGTTCAGGTCCAAATCAGCCCTTCCCTGGACCGCTACAACAGCCTCCGAGTTGGTCTTCTTGCCTCTGTTCTCTGTCCTCCCCATCATCTTGCACAGCCACCCAGGTAATGTTGCTAACGCACAGGGCTGACCATTTCGTCCTCCTGCTAAGCAGTGCCATGGCGCCTGTTAGCCCTAGGATCAGATAGAAATTCTTCTGGCTGTTATTTAAAGCTGTTCACAACCTGGCCCCGATCTGCCTTTCCAGGCTTGCAGCTTATTCCTCCTCTTCACGTGTCAAACTGGCCTCCTTGCTGCCCCCAGATAGGCCATCCTATCTCCCACCTCCGTGCCTTTGCTCAGATGGTCCCTCATATCTGGGACGCTCTCCGTCCTTACCTCTTACAATTTTTCATCTCTTTAGGATTCAGCCCAAGAACCACTACTACCTGAGGCCTTTCCTTATTGCCTCCAGATACTAGCAACCTCCTTCTTCTCAAAGTTTTTACCTTTATATGTAAGAGGTAAGGGGATGCAGAGGCTGGAGAGCTGGCTTCTCATTCAGGGAGACCTGGGTTCAAATCCTACCTCTGACATATACTGTGACTTCATTTCTCAATGCCTCTAGGAATCTTTCTAAGACAGTGACTTTGAACCTTCTTTTGTACAGGGAATTTCTTTCTTTAGGAGTTCCCTCTACTCGTGAAATTATTGGTTCAGTTCAGTCACTTTCAATCATGTCCACATTTGGAATTTTCTTGGCCAAGATACTGGAGTGGTTCACCATTTCCTTCTCCAGCCATTTTACAGATGAGGAAACTGAGGCAAATAGGGTTAAGTGGCTTACCTAGGGTCACCCAGCTAGTAAGTGTCTGAGACCGGCTTTGAAGTCAGGAAGAGGAGTCTTCCTGACTCTAGGCCTGGCACTGTATCCACTGCACCACCCAGCTGTCCCTATATTTTCTTATATTTATGCATGTTGTCTCCAGGATAAAAGACAACCTCCTTGAGGACAGGGCCGTTTCCTTTGGGGTGCTTAGCACAGTGCCTGGCACGTAATAAATACTTAGTGATTTCTATAGCACTTTAAGGATTTTGTGTTGTAGGTAGTATTCATTTTATAATACCTGTTTTACAAAAGGAGAAACTGAGGCTAGAGAAGTTAAGTGACTTGCCCCGGGCTACACAATTGTCACAACTTTGATGGGCATCTTCAGAAAGGCTTGGACAATGGGGGGGGGGGCCAGTAAACAACCAGAGTTCTTACGTGGTTGAACTAATACAGTGGCATTGTGTGTTGTCTTAACCAATCTAGGTAGTCCACACAAATTTATCAAGGGCTCTCTATGTCCCAGGCACCATGCCAAGAGCTGAGGATACAAAGAAAGGCAAAAACAGCCCTGATCCTCAAGGAGCTTATGTTCTAGCAGGGAGACTTGTAAATAAATTCATACAAGATCCCTACAAATCCTCCTCCTCCAGGAAGTCTTCTGCTGATTATTCCAGCTCATTACCTTTCCTTTGAATTGCTTGCTGTGGCACCTACTGTCCATAGCACATGTTTGACGCCTAGGATATCTTCCCTTGTCTTTTCGCTACTGGACTGGTAAGCTCTAGGAGGGGGAGAGACGGTATTTTCTAGTATTTTTTGGATCTGCTGTGGTACCTGAATCGTAGTAGGTTTATGAAAGGTATTCCGTAAGTATCTTAATGGACTTTAATTTGGCCTTAGCCAACTGTAGAAAGGCAACAGTATTTGTCATCACAGATCCCCAATATCTTTAGAAAAAGCAATCCTGGTGGTAACATGGTTCCTCAGTAGCCTGTAGAATCATAGAAAGTTAGGGTTGGAAGGGATCTTAGAACACAGAATGTTAGAATATAGAATATTGGAGCTGGAAGGATCCGTAGACCCACGAATGCTAGAATTTAGATGATTAAAACTGGAAGGGACCGAAAACAGAATATTAGTGTGGAGAGGACCTTAAAACGCAGAATGTTAGAGCTGGAAGGTGACCTTAGAACAAAGGGTAGGGGGGTGGAAAGGGACTTCAGAACAAAGATCTTGGAGATGGAAAGAGTCTTAGAACAAAGAATGCTAGAACTTAGAATGTTAGAACTA
The DNA here is from genome assembly GCF_003287225.1 of Phascolarctos cinereus. NCBI lineage: Eukaryota > Metazoa > Chordata > Mammalia > Diprotodontia > Phascolarctidae > Phascolarctos > Phascolarctos cinereus. The sequence goes on from NW_027555625.1 coordinate 269,288,226, forward strand.
GAAGGAACTTTGAAACAAAGAATATTTAAGCTGGAAAGATCCTTAGAGTTTAGAATATTAGAGCCAGAAGGGAACTTAGAAGATATGGAACTGAGGAGAACCTCTTCATTTTTTTTACATATGGGGAAACTGAGGCCCAGAGCGGTAAAGTGAGTTGTTAGAGATCAATGCTGGGGTTAATAGCAGAGCTGGGACTAGAGCACACATCTCCTGACTCCAAGCCTAGTGACCTTTTCATTGCATCGTGACACCTCTGGCAAGGTAAAGGATGCCTTTGAGGGCAACCACAGCAACCCTTGGTTTTTCTCTGCCATGATAAACACTAGTGGAACTAGCTCTAGATAAGGGTAGCTTTTCTAATCTCAGCACAGGGAGAAAAGAAGTCTCTTTATGGTTGTTAACTGTGCAACAGCCCCCAGGAAAGCCAGTCACGGAATCAAAACAGAATGGCCTGTAGGATGAGTGGGCTTGAAACTGGTCAGTGCTATGGTCAAGAGAGGCAGCTGGATGGTTCTGACCCAGCCCCAAGCACACAGCTGTGGGCTGGGCACATGGGTGTCAGGTTCAGTCCAGCCTTTGGTTACCCTCAGACTGGAGCATCTTAAGAGTATGTTGACCTGAAAGTTGGTTAAAGAGACAACAAGCTAGGTGATGAGTAAATTCATATTGTTTTATTCCCTTAAGTAGCGCATATACATGGAATCAGAGCTTTAACCCTGACTGACTCAAGCAATTTTAGGAGGACTGAGGATGTCTATGTTACTCAAAAAAAAATACAGCCTCCATATGTTTTTTAATATATAGCATGGGAAAGAAGGTTTCTTAGTTGAATAGGCTGTAAATACAATAAAATAGGAGAATGTCAAAGTGTCCATTGAAATTATAGATCCAGGATATCTGTGTTTCCCCTACATAATATATGTCCACAGGATACCAAGATAAGAAAAGTCCCACCATTCAAGAGAGTGTCTGGTCCCAGGTATGCTGTGCTTAGTGATAACAAACAGGAAGAATGCTGGTCAGTTGCATCTGGTCCTGTAGTTGCTGACTCAGGAAGAGTCATTTTAGTTCACTCAGAAAAGATTAATTCAGGTATTTGGCCCTTATTGGGCTCAGTTGATCTTAAATGATTATCAAGTACTTAGTAACCCCGTTAGAGCAGACCTCAAGAACAGAGGTGTCATATACAGTAAGTGTAGCAGAAATCAGATCAAAATGTGATTGGGAAATATTTAGCAAAATGAATAAAAATACAATAGTGCATAGATAATGTTAAAAGTCCTTTTAGAAGTCAATATGCAGGGGTAGCCAGGTGGTACAGCGGATAGAGCATGGGGCTTGGAGACAGGAAGACCTGAGTTTAAATGAAACTTCAGACTCTTACTAGCTGTGTGACCTTGGGCAAGTCACTTGACCCCTATTTGTCTCAGTTCCTCACCTGTAAAATGGGCACACACTGGAGAAGGAAATGGCAAACCACTTTAGTATCTTTGCCAAGAAAATCCCAAATGGGGTAACTGACAGTCAAGACTGAACAACAGTGTCAATACAGTATGCAGCCGGCAGGGTTGCTTTTGTAGTCGTGCCCCTCCCCCCTCTCCATTAGCGTTTGACGTGGCTGCCCTCGAGCCTCCTACTGGGTCTGAGGGCATTCCTTTAGGGACTGTGGGAGACACTCTCCGAGCACTAAACTAGCTGCGTTTGAAGCTGCAGAGGCCAGTGAACTGTGTATTTCCTCAGACGCCAGCAAATAACAGACGGATCACATATCTTGGGGTGTCACCTCATATTTCTGGGCCTTGGTTTTCTCTTCTATAAAATTAATGAATGGGAATCTTCAAGGACTCCTAGCTCCAACCTTCTATGACTGTGTCAGGTTGTGCTCAATGGCTCCAGGAGGCTGAGCAAAGTGGGCGGCAGCAGCATCAGGTACCTCGAGCCCCTGTTTTGGAGAAGCATCTCCTCTGGGATTGGGTGGAACTGAGCATTTGCTTAATGGGCAGTGCCCCCCCCCCCCAGCAACTTCCTCTCAATCTCCAGAATTTCTGACATCACTCCCTGATAGAGAAATACGAGTCTCAGGCAAGATGAGATCATCTTTTTTTGGACATTGGTGACTGTGGAAATTTGCTAGGCTTGATTATTCATGCTTGTAACAGGTGTTTGTTTGTTCTTTACCCTTAGCCTGGGGTGGGATGGAAAGGAGAGAAGGTGATTTTTTGGCTGATTGCAAAAACAATTGGATTACTTTTTAAAAGAAAGTATTTTCTTGTTTTTCCCTGTCCGAATTCAGTTTGGCCCATTTTCTGGTTGTTGTGGAGGTGGTGTGTTAGAAGTACACAAAAATGCTGCCTCTCATTCCGCTATCTGGAATTTATCCCTCACCCCCTCCCCCACCAAGAAAGTATTTAGCTAATGGGTTTGAGGGGGGAAAACCAGCAACAAACATTGAAACTCCTTGAAGGCTTGGAATGTCACTTTTGATCTTTGCATCCTAATCACTTAGCACTTAGTGGCTAAGTACTTGTAGGGAAAAAACCAAAACCATCCTTGGCATCGGGACCATAATGTCACAAGACTTAAGAAGGCTGCAGATCTGGAGGGGATCTTGGAAATCACCTAGTTTAAGCCCCTCGTTTTACCAATAGGAAAACTGAGGCCCAGAAATAGAAAGTAGTGTCCTGAGTTCCATAACTGGTTGAATGCATTCAACAAGCATGCATTCATAAGAAGTAATATGGTTTATCGGAAATATGGTGGATTGGGAGTCCAAGGACCTGCATTTAAATCCTACCATGGATAGTTGTATGAATCACTTACTTCTCTGAGCCTCAACTTTCTAATTTGTAAAATAGAGATGATAACAATAATTATAATATTTATTTCACAGTGGGTGCTGTGAGGATTGAAAGAGATAATTAATTAGGTTGTGTTCTGCAGACCTAAATAATAATAATGGCTAATGTTTATATGGCCCTTTAAGGTTTGCAAAGCGATTTACAGACGTTATCTAATTGGATCCTGTGAGGTAGGCTCTTGCTGTTTGTTATTCCAGATAATTTTACAGAGGAGGAAACTGAAGCCTCTGTCCAAATCCTTATCCCCTCACACCTGGACTGTGGCAATAAAGAGCCCGGGAGTTGGTTTTCCTGCCACAAGTCTCTCCTCACTCCAGTCCATCTTTCACTCTGCTATCAAAATGATCTTCCTAAGGTTTAGATCTGACCAAGCCGCCTCCCTAATTCAGTAAACTGCAGTGATACCTCCCCATCTCCACGATCGAGTTACAAAATCCATTGTCTGGGATTCAAAACCCTTCCTCACCTGCCCCTCCTCCCACCTTTCCAGTCTTCTCACATCTCCCGTCACCCTCCCCACTCAACCTGCCCACCCACCTACTCTACACTCCAGTGAGTGTCTTGGGGTGTCTTGAGATGTCTTGAACAAGACACTCCATCTCTCAGCTCTGGTTGTCCCCCATGGCTGGAATGCTCTTCCTCCTCATCTCCACCTAACAGCTTCCTGTAAGTCCCATATAAAATCTCTCCTCCTACAGGAAGCCCTTCTCGATTTCTCTTAATTCTAGTGCTGTTCCTCTGTTGATGATTGCTAACATATCCTGCGTATAGCTGGCTCCTACAAAGTTGTTTGCATGTTATCTCTCCGCTTAGACCATGAGCTCCTCGAAGGCAAGGACTGTCTTTTGCCCTTCTTTGTGTCCTCCCCAGTGCTTATCACAGTACCTGGCACACATCAACTGGTGGGCAAGCTAGAAAAAAAAATACCTCTCAGTCCCCAAAATATTTCCTGAATTTTTCAACCTGTAACAGTATCTTCTTGCTTATATATTTTATAGTCCTAGGATTTAGAACTAGTATGGCCTTTTGGGATAATCTCCTCTAATCCCCTTCATTCTCAGGTGAGAAATCAGAGGCTCTGAGAGGTTAAGTGATTTTCTCCAGGTCACACAAGATATAAGTAGCAGAGCCTGGGTCTGAGTCCAGGTTTTCTGACTCCCAATTCTCTGCTGCCTGGCTGCAGAAGCAGGAAATCCCCAGCCCTCAGGAACTGGCACAGCACAAAATCAGGTTCATACTTGATTTATGAACAGGCGTATGTGTCAGAAACTGTTAGGTATGCCTCCCTTGGATCCAGGCAAGTTGATTTAACTTTTAAATAAAACAGTATTTGTTCTTCCAGGAGGCTGCCCTTGACTTTTTCTTTCCTTCCTTTCAGATGCATTTTGTCTTCTCCAGTGAGGTGGAGCTCCTCTTTGATTTCTGGAGGGTCCACAGTCCAGCCGGTAAAAGTGTGAAGCCCCTCTCTCCCTTGCTCCTTCCCTCCCCCCTACCCTTTCTCCTACCCTACCTCCCGTCCTCAGGGCACCAGAGAACCCGTGTGCTCATCCATCATGACCTATTGCCGGGATATTCAATTGCATCTAAATTGTTCTTCATGAAAACTGGCATTTGATCTACACTGACCAATACTTGTGACACTTCACGGAGACTAGCACTCTTCAATTTTTCAAACTGATTTCACACATGTCATTTCGTTTTGTCCTCACAAGAACCTGGTCCTGTCATCATTTAGATATAGAATCAAGGGACCTGAGTTCACAACCCAAATTAGACACTTACTGACCATCTGACTGTGGGCAAGTCATTTGGGCTTTGGTTTCCTCTTCAGTAAAATGGGGCTCAAATGAGGATGTTAAGGAGAAGGAGATCGGCACACCTAACCAATAGCCAGGATAATAGCTAGCATTTATGTAGCCCTGTAAGGCTTGAGAAAAGCTTGATCCTCATGACAACCCTGGGAGGCAGGTGCTATTATTATTATTATCCCTATTTTCCAGATGAGAAAACTGAGGCAAACAGAAGTTAAGTAACTTGCCCAGGGTCACACAGCTAGGAAGTGTCTGAGGTAGGATTTGAACTTGGGTCTTCCTGACTCTAAATCCAGCACTCTATCCACTATACTTCCTAAAAGTGACAAGTTATAGTTGTTAGTCATATATGGACTTTGTTGTTGTTTGGTCATTTCAGTTGTGTCTGACTCTTCGTGACTCCATTTGGGGTTTTCTTGGCAAAGACACTGGAGTGGTTTGCTATTTCCTTCTCCAGTTCATTTTACAGATTAGGAAACTGAGGCAAACAGAGTTAAGTGACTTGGCCAGGATCATACAACTAATAAGTGTCTGAGGCCCTTTTAAGGGTAGTCTCTCTTATCTGAGCCCAGAGGGCTTAAATACTTCAATGAGCATTTGTTAAAGCTTGTATATGAAACAGATGTAGCAATCACAAGCTTTTAAAAAGTGGGGATGGTGAGCTCTTAATTTCTTTTATGGGCTGCCTCCAGTGTGTCACATCTTTGGGCATTTGGCTTCTCCTTCCAACCCTTTCTGTACTTGCTGCAAGATTTATGGAGTCAATGAGAGCATCCTGGCTGGGTAGAGGGGCTGCTGCTTCCAAGTGTGCTCAGGGATCTGAGTTAAGAACAGGGAGGCAATAAGATCACTCCTGGGAAGGCATGTGGACTTGGAGTCAAGAAGACCTAGGTTCAAATCCTGCCTTGGTCAATTGTTAGCTGAGTGACATTGAGCAAATAATTTTAAAAAAAATTTTAATTAATTAATTTAGTTTTAGTTTTCAACAATCACTTCCATACACTTTTGAGTTTTAAAATTTTCTCTGCCTCCCTCCCCAAGATAGTGTGCAATCTGATATAGGTTCTACATATACATTCCTATTAAACATATTTTCACATTAATCATGTTGTAAAGAAGAATTAGAACAAATAGGATGAATCATAAGAAAGAGGAAACAAAACAGAAGAAAAAAAGAGCAAATAGTATGCTTCGATCTGCATTCAAACTCCATAGTTCTTTCTTTGGATGTGGATAGCATTTTCCATCATGAGACTTTTGGAGATGTCTTAGATCCTTGCATTGCAGAGAAGAGATAAGTCTATCAAAGTTACTCATCATACAATGTGGCTGTTACTGTGTGCAATGTTCTCCTGGTTCTGCTCACTTCCCTTAGCATCAGTCCATACAAGTCTTTCCAGGTTTTTCTGAAGTCTGCCTGCTCATCATTTCTTAGAGCACAATAGTATTCCGTTATATTCATACACCACAACTTGCTCAGCCATTCCCCAATTGATGGGCATCCTCTCAATTTCCAATTCTTTTCCACCACAAAAAGAGCTGCTATAAATATTTTTGTACATGTGGGTCCTTTTCCCATTTGTGTGATCTCTTTGGGATACAGCCCTACAAGTGCTATTGCTGGGTCAGAGAGTATGCAGTTTTATAGTGTTGTACCGAGAAATCAGCGAGTGAGACCCAGATGTAATGTGGATTTATTAGCGCGTGGCTGCAAGGGGTATGCACACCCAAATCAAGCAGCCCTGATCAGGGGTCGAGCTAGGGTTTATATGGAAAAGAGCATGAGAAAGAAATGTGAGGAACACTGATGAGGTAATCCAAAGGTGCAGGTGTCTTTGGGGGCTATGGATGGGAAAGTACAGGGAGTATACCGGACAGGGAGGGAGATGACAGAGGTATGGATCTTTGGAGTCTGGCAGGAGGAAGAGTCCTTGGGCTGGCCAAGGACACCCCTCTCCCTCTGTCTTGATGAGAGAATGCTCTGCAACAAGGGAAAGCTTTCTCACAACACAGGAACTTACTAAGGAATTGGGAGGCTTCCAGAGACATGATCTGAGGGCTGGGGCCTGAGCAGCCCAGCTCTGAGTAGCTGTGCCAGGGAGAGAGATAAGGGTCATGCTGAGGCCCATGCATGAATAACTGCTGGGCACAGTGTCCTTGGGCTGGGGGGTGGTTGTCAGAGACAGTGTTTCTGAGACTAGGGAGAAATTGGGGCACAAGTACAAGCACAAGCACCCAAGCACCCCATTATTACGGATCAGAGATCACACAAACTAGACCAGGTGTCCTGGTCTCTGGTATAAACATAATTATCTAATGCAATTATATTGCAAGCTTTCTTATCCGTTTGCATTGGAGGTATGGGCTGTGCTGAGTTATGCAAGAGTACATTTCATTATTGTTTAGATTTAGGAGGAGACAGGTCTGGGGCAAGATTAAGCAGTAATTTCTGCTTTCCATGGCTTAAAGGGCCCTACTACCTAAAATGGTAAAATAATGTTCTGCATTACAATAGCCCTTTGGGCATAGTATTGAGCAAATAATGTGATCTTTCTGTGCTTTCATTTTCTCATCTGTAAAATGAGGTTGCACTTAACAGTCATTAAGGTCCCTTTCTGCTCTACGAGGGCCCTTGAGGGGAAGTGCAACTGAGGATCATAAGGTGGGATGCCTTTTGTGAAATGTCCTGAATGTCTTAGTGGAACCAGGTTTTAGGCCTTTGGGCCTAACTAGGACAGGGCCATCAGGATAGCCTCTCCCAGTACAGTGCAGAAAGGAGCACAGAACAGCCTTCCCAGTCACAGCATTATTTTGAACATTTAAATTTAATTTTTTTTCTATCAATAAAAATCTATTTTCTCTTCCACTCAATGCCCCCAGTGGAAAAAAAAAGGAAAAAGGAAATCCCTATAACTAATATGCAGAGTCAAAGAGACAAGCAAAACACATTTCCACACTGGTCTTTCATGAGGCTGTTTTCTACCATCCGAACCCAGCACAGTCCCCAGAGAAAATGTCCAGAGCGGACAGGAGATGGTGATAGGAAGAACAGCCCCTTATATGAATGATGTACATAATAGCTTCCAGTGTGTTTCTATGTTCATTACTTAGCTTCATCATCAGAACAAGCGTGTAAGAGAGGCAGAGGAGGAATGACTACCCCATTTTACAGATGAAGAAATTGAGGCTCAGAGTTTAGTGCCTTGTCCCACATAACCCAGCTAGTTAGTGGCAGGGCCAGGATTGGAATCTAGGTTTCTCCTCCTCTCTGCCGTGCACTTTCCCTTTTAAAAAACCATCATCAACTACAACCATGGTCCAAATAAACACACACAAATACAAAACATGAGACCAAGCCCTAGCATTAGAAAAAACAGGAACAAGTGAGTGAACAAGCACTGAAAACACCAATGAGATGCTTTTGGCCTGTGTCCTCCCGTCCCCCTCCCCACCCCCCAGGCCTCTCAGAATTCTGCCACCTTCGATCCTGTTTGCCTTCCTTCTTCCCCTCTCCCCTTTTCTTCTATAGCTGTAGTTAGTGCGTTTACAATTCTGCCTGATTGTACTGCTTTTAGGTCATTGCTTCTTCTACTGCATCTGGCTGCCTTTGAAGGACAGTCTTGTGGAAGCCAGAAGTCTAGCATGACCATAAGGGGCAAAGGGCAATGGGGTGACGTAGAAAGAGCTCTGGATAGAGAGCCAGAAGTCTTGCTGGCTCTGTTACTCAATAGTTACCATGCTAGGTAACTCTAATACATAATGTAATAATAAAACATAATATAATATAACACAATATAGTATAATACAATATAATAGCTATAATATCATATCATATCATATCATATCATATCATATCATATCATATAACATATATAATTACCATGAAGGAGAGCCAGACCTGGAGTCAGGAGAACTAGGTTTGAATCCCACCTCATCCATTCATTAGCTTCTATTGCTTACAGGCCAATCATTTAACCTCTTAGAGGCTCTATTTTCTCATCTGTAAAATGGGGGTTGTAATACTTTTACTACCTACCTCATTGGGTTGTTGGGAGGAAAAAGTGCTATATTCATGCAATTGTCATTATTACCTATGTGATCTTATTGTTGTCTTTATTTGGGGGGGGGTGAGGCAATCAGGGTTAAGTGACTTGCCCAGGGTCACACAGCTAGTGTCAAGTGTCTGAGTCCAGATTTGAATTCAGGTCCTCCTGACTCCAAGGCTGGAGCTCTATCCACTGTGCCACCTAGATGCCCCCATTATTGCCTATGTGACCTGGAACAAGTCATTTCCCCTCTGGGCCTCAATTCTATCACTGGTAAAATGTGGGGTTTGGATTAGATAATCTCGAGTCTAATTCTAGGATTTTAAGATGTTCTGACCCTAGAGTTCAAGACCCCAGGCAGGAAGGATGTGTGTGTAGGGAGCACAGGTCAGGTTCAGAGCTAGTGGTGAGAAGCATAGTTCTTGAGATCAGTCTCTGGTATGGGAATCATCTGTGGAACCACATGTGCCCCTTGGGGAGTTATGTGGGCTGTGTTGGGGTTTCTGGAGCTGGGCTTCCTTCCGCAGGCATGGCTGTTTCCGTGCTGGTGGTCCTCCTTTTGGCCGTATTCTATGAAAGCATCAAGGTTGGCAAAGTAAAGTTGTTCCAATGGTCCCTGCGCAGCCATCCCCCAAACCACAACCAGCCGCTGACGGAGTGTACCGACCAGGAGTCTACAAGCTCTGGGTCAGCTCAGGCCAACAGTGACCGAACCAGGTAACTGATGGATGGATGGGGCATGGAAGCATTGGACCAACCCAGAAGGCTCAGGCAAAAGTGCTCTGAGTTCTCATTTCAGCTCTAAACCCACCTTGGACAGCAAGGACTGGGACTTTCTTAGCCTAACAGCCTGATCCAGGGCCCTCCTGATCTCTCTGATTGGCCTCCCCAAATTGAATATTGTCCTATCTTCCCACCTGCCTTTAGGCATAGAATAACTATGGCTTGAGAGTCTCCAGATGGTGAATAGAATGCTCTTCAACCTCCTAGTGGGATTTACTTTTCCCAAGCGTGGCCAGCTTTCACAGGCGAGCCATTACTGGTACCCAATGTAACTTTGCTTATGTTTCACAGTATCTAATACTACTACTTGCATTTATGTAGAGCTTTGTGGTTAAGTGCTTTCACATCAACTAAATGAAGTAGGCAATATCATTATCTCCATTTTACAGATGAGGAAACAGAGAGTGACATGACTAGGTCAGAGTCACAGAGTTTGAATCCCGTCTTCTGAATGGAAATTCCCTGTTCTTCCCATTAGAGCAGGTGTCCTAAGGCCACTTTTTAACCATATAGCTTTACTTTCCTCTCCTGAATCCCACCCCCTTGCCCCCATCCCCATCTGTCACTTCATCCTTCTCTAACTCAGCTATCTTGTGTATCCAGGTTGTTTCTGAGTCACTTGGGCCAGTCTCTGATACACGTCGTCCAGGTGGTCATTGGCTACTTTGTGATGCTGGCTGTGATGTCCTACAACACTTGGATTTTCCTTGGCGTGATCCTGGGCTCAGCTATTGGTTACTACTTGGCCTACCCACTCCTCAGTGTGGGATAGAGGGCAGGATGGGCTCCGAGGCTGCCGGATGGTTGTTCAGGCTCAACGTGTTGGGAGAGTGCCATCTCTTCTTTACTTGGTGATGAAAACCCCACCATATTCAGAAGCAGGCACTCTCACGATAGTTGTTCCACATCTCCCTTATCTTCCTCCTTCTGTGGCCTCTTACTTTGAGGTACACATGTGCCCTCCTTCCTTGGGCTGGCCACCATGGCCACCAACAGTGTTCACTGAGGACCTCTGGTGGTGGTTCTGGCTAAACCCGAGCCTAGACTGTCCAAAAGCCTGGGGGAAGGAGAGGGGAGCCAGCTGAGCCCGAGTAGCTGATGACATTGCTGATCGTGTAATTTACTCATGGATTTCCTGACTTGGGGAAGAAAGGCAGCCTATTTGAAAAGGGATTGAGGGAGGGGCAGGGCTCCAGACATGCTCTCCTCCCTCCTCTATATTGTGCCTTAGTTCCAATGGAACAAGCTGTGCAGGGTTAGCTGCCTTTCTGTATCTGTGGGAATAGGAGATATACCAGCTTTTCTTTTTTTTGGCTAGGCAATGGGGTTAAGTGACTTTCGCAGGGTCACACAGCTAGTAAGTGTTATGTGTCTGAGGCCGGATTTGAACTCAGGTCCTCCTGAATCCAGGGCTGGTGCTGTATCCACTGCGCCACCTAGCTGCCCCTGATTTACCAGCTTTTCAAACTTACCTCTCTGCCTTAGGAATGCTAGAAAATTGAAACCGGGCGTGTGCGTGCCTGTGTGTGTGTGTGTGTGTGTGTGTGTGTGTGTGTGTGTGTGTGTGTGTGTGTGTGTGTGTGTGTGTGTGTGTGTGTGTGTGTGTGTGTGTGTTTTGACTGACCTGAGATTCATTTCCTCCATTCCTCCTTCCCCCGCCCCCACGTAACCTGCCTTGGGTATTATTAGGACAAATAAGGTTTTTAAATGGAACACTCTCCCATTACATTCATAGTGATTCACAGCCTGGTGGTGTAGACAGAGCCCTGGCTGTGGAGTACTTGAGTTTGAATCCTGACTCTGATACTTAGTTGCTTTGTCACTTTCCCACTCTGGGCCTCAGTTTCCTCATCTATAAAACAAAGGGAATGGGTTAGACTAAATCTTTCTAGTATCTTTCAGCTGCAAATCTCTGATCCATTTCCTTCTTTTTCTGAGGGAACACAATGAACCAATTAAGTTAAGTGATGCCGAAGGAGATATTCTGAGGACTGAAGAGCCTAAGGGGGATGGGGACACCCAAGGGTCTGAGGGGGCCGGGTCTCAAGTGCAGCAGAAGACCCTGGCGTTCATCTGTGCCTTGATATCAATGGCTCTGGGGTTCTTGGGTTAACCTGAACAATTGTGCGTGGCCTATCCATGGCAGATTCAGGAATGTTACCTCTGGCAGGGCTCCTTCCGCTGGACAGCACTGCCTCCTTGCTGCTTAGAAGGAGAATGTCAGGTTGTACCAGGGAAGCAGCATAGATCTAGCTTGGCTAGTGGCCTTATTTGTCTGGACAGATATCGATGACCTCCCTTTCTGTCATCTCATTCCAATTCTTTTCTAATTCAGAAAAAGGTCAGTGTCATTGAATAACCTTCAAGATCTCATTTTTCTTCACCATCTCTCTTTACCCTGTGACTGACCTGGCAGAGAAAACAAAATGGATGTTCACTTAAAATATTCATTAAACCGTCCTACTTTGCTGTTGGACAAAGATTAAATCAAACCTAAGCTATTTATTCCTGCCCTCAATGAACTTATGGTCTAAATAAAAATGTAATTTATGTTTTGGCATCTTGTTAAATTCATTTTAAAAAAAGGTGGATTAAAAAATGTCACTTTGATTATGCCATTTTGGGGAAGAGAGTGGCAAAAAAAAAAGATAGTAGCTGTGGAAGCAACAGAAGAGGAGGGAGAAGGGATAGAAATAATGAACAGTAAGACTATCGTGAAAGAAAATCTTAGACCAGGGGAATTCATCTCAAGTAACGAAATTTATTTTGTTAAATGAACGGAATTTCAGATATCAAGCTGGTCTACCTACTTAAGGCTTTCCCTGGGTCTCTCTACTTCCTGAGGGTCAGCAGAACAGGCATTAGTTTCCTTTAGGAGGAAGAAATCAGCTCTGATGAGATGTCTCTAGAAGCTGCTATGACATCGGTCTTTTGATCCAGCAGCTTAATGCTATTATCTATGGATTATAGGGCACAAGTAACCTCCATCTCCCTTCTTGACTTAATCATGGTTCCCAAGAGGCAGGAGGGCAGACAGGCCTGGGAAGTTGTATTAGACAACAGAGCCAGACTTACATAGAGGTAACTAGGCAATATTGGTCAGGTCACTGGTATGATGGGATTTCAGGAATACCAATACAATTCACTCACAACCCCACCCCCAAAATGCTTTGGTTTTCTGTTGAATAATTATTAATTAAAAATTTTAACAATTAAACATTTTGAATCATTAGGAATCAGTATTTTTGGCTTAAGGTTTCTTATTCCAAAATGTGACTTACCTGGGAGCAGTAAAAGTACTAAAAAGCCACCTAGTCCAAGGTCATCAGTATTAACAGGGAGATGAAGGGACTTGCTCAAGGTCACAAGGTCAGTGCCAGGAGCAGGATTTGAACCCTGGTCTTGATGCCAGAGCCAGGGTTTTTGGTACCATTGCTAGCTGTTATCCCTGGGGAGGGGCAGTCACATCAGCATGTGTGGAACAAAGAGGAAGGAGCTAGAGAGAGTTGTGTCCAGTCACTTTGGGGAAGGGGCAGGGGTCTATCATACCCCTTGGATTAGTCAATAAACACTTATTGACACCTGGGGAAGAAATGGAAATCTAACAGATCTGGAATCATAAAACCTAGGATTGAATCCCAGCTTTCCATTAATAGTGTGACCTTGGGCAGGAGGCTAGGTGCCTGCTAGGGGGAATATGCCAGGTGGCAATGGCTTTTAGAGAGCAGCAGGAAATAAGGTCGGAGAGGCAGCAACAAGTCAGAATCTCTTGGGATTCCTTCAAGCTTTTGTCATACTTCTCCCCTAAACATACCTCCCAGCATTATTATTGGAGACTTCTGTTCTTCAGACTATCTGCAGTGGAAAGATCCATGTAGAACTTTGGGGGCACCTTAAAAAAAGTCACATGTGGAGAAAATTGAAACTATTGGCTAGAAAATGGGTTTGAGATTAACTATGGCCTTCTCAAAGGGCTCGTTCCAATTCTTACCACAGGATTACAGGCAGCAGCAATTGCAGAAATGGTCAAGATTTGGAATCCCCATCATATAAAACAATACACTGATGGTTGTTCATACTGCAAATATTTTATTTCATTTATAATTATTTTGATGTTTTTCCACATGTCTCCTTATAAAGTTTCTCTCTAGCCATGTTGTTGATTTCTCACTTTACACCCTCAGAGGGCAGAGACTAATAACTCTCATTCATACTGCAACCAGCACAGCACATAAAAAGACCATTACTTAGACAGGGGAGGAGAAATTTAGGGGCAGTAATGGAGTAGGAAAGGATTTGGCCCCTCAGGCTGTCATATGCATACCACTTTCAACTGGTACAAGAATAGTTGCAGCTTTTGGGAAACACAGAAATCAGAGTTTACTATCAGAGTTTTCATTTTAATTAAAATTCTCCTTTTTAAAGCCCTATAGCTGTGGGTCCATGCTGGTTGCATGGTCCATGTAAGATATCTTAAATAAGAAACTAGTTATCAATCTATTTTCACCTCCAGTTTCTGGCTCTGTCCAGACCACCTGGAGCCCAAGCTGAACCCAAACTGGTCAGTGGTCCAGGAGACGCAACAATTGAAAAGAGACCTATGGGGACCCTCTAGCTTTACCCTCTCTTCTGCAGCCACTGTCAGGTTCACTGAAATGAGTTTGCACTGGAGAAAGAAGCTTATGGTAGATGGCCTATGGACTAAAATTCAATGAAATACTATTCTATCATTTACATTTTTTGCAATAGGTAATGAGCTCTGGACATATTTTTGTACATATCTGGTTGTGACCCTCAGATACCAAGATGCTCTTGGCTTCATTTATTCCTTCAGCAGTTAAACATTTATTAATTTCCTACAATATGCAAGGCACTGTGCACAATAAGGCCCACAGACTCAGGGGAAAATGGAAATCTCTCCCATTTCTTTGAATGCCCAGAAAGAACCTGGAACAATCTACTAGGATGTGAGTTGTCCTAAAAAAAACAAAACTGAATAATGCCATGGATTTCCAAAGGAAAAAAGAAAACAAAAACCACCAATTTAAAATTACCTGGTTTGCAAAGAATTTAAGAATTGGCTCCTGATCAATTTTGCCCCCTTGCACTTAATTCTTTCAGAGAGTAGTGCACACTCCTCAGGTAAAACCATTAGACACAAAGTTGATTTCATCCCAGAGCATTCAGAGACCGAGTTGCATTGCTGACTTTTATTTTGTGTTTGTTACTCTTGAATATTCATTAATATATAATATCAGAATTAAGGCAGAGAAAAAGACATGTCTGAGAGCCTCGCACTGAACTCCTAATGTAAGAAGGTGGACAGCTAGATGAAGTGCATTGCACTGGGTAGAGAATTTCCACGGGGCAGGGTGCAGTTACCTACGTGTGGTCAGTAAGAGGTCTTAAGGTCACAGATTAGTATGGTGAGGCTCACTGGACAGGCCAAGGTCCCATTTGGCTCCATCTCAGAATTAGCAAGGAGAAGGCTTAGTAACACAGCAATGGGTTGAATGAAGCACATTAACAAGGCAGGGATAAGGATAAGCTCACTGACATGGTGACTGACTGGCTGGTTTTAGGACTGGGCAAGAGAGGTGATCAAAGGTCCTCCAACACAGGAAAAGCAATTCTTCTGAGGCTTCAATTCTTTCTCTCCAATGCTGTGCTCCTGTACACCACCAGGCACTGCTATGCACAGCGCCTGCCAACTTCAGCTCTGGACTTACAGAAGGGACAAACTCACTAAGGCAGTGTGACAGGAGGAGACCAGAGTCCAACCATTCCAATGGCCAACAGCAGCAGCACTTTTGGTGAGGCAAAATTCCAGGGGCAAAGCCATGTTCCTTTTCAACAGCAAATGATCAGTGCAGAGTGTTATGAGGCTTTGTCACTGGGAAATGCTTTCTGGTGCAGAATTCGGTTCTTAATAGATACTCTAAAGTTTCTGCCCAGGGGAAAAAAAAAAGACTAGGAGCTATATTAGCATCTCCTAGTGGAAGAAGATATCACAGGTCTATCTCAAAGGAGTTGCTGGAGATCAGAGTTCCATTTGTTTACTTAGAAAAGATGTGTGTGGACAGTAAAATGCCAAAGGCTGCTTTCTGCACCAGCAGCACCAGACACTGGGGGGATGCTCCCGGATGGGAGGATGCTTTCCCGATGCTTACTGGGATGGGCCAGAAAATTCAGCTCTGGAGAGGGTTAAGAAATTCTGGATCTTACCCTGTTGCCCACCCAGAACCAGGGTCAGCTGTGCAAAACAGTGCTCAGAAAGAGAAAGGCAGAGTAGGGCAGACTGAAAGACCTCTGTACTATCTCTCGAGTTTTCATCCCAGCCAGTCAAGGTCATCGTCATCATCATCATCCCCAAAAAGGGGTGCTGGGGGTGGGCGTCCCTTCATGCTCTGACAAAACAGAAAACAGCCATAAGTTTTGGATACCACCAGTGAAATAGATAATTTCCCGACCAAGATTCAAAACCCTTTTCCAAGTCAAGTTGGACAATGAGTTGTTGACCAAGGAAGTCAGTATTTAGCCATCACCAAGGTATGCTTGGCACTGAAGATGACAGCTCAAAACAAGGCAGTCTTTACCCTTAAATGTATATGTGTTAACCAAACAGATTAAAATATGTAAAAAGGAGAGATTTAATACAGAAAAAAGATCATCCCTGTTTAGCTACTCTGAATCTTGATTTATTTACAGTTTTCCCTCTCACTTCAGCACTTTAGATACGAAGTAGTGGAGGTAAAAGGGTAAGATGAGGAGGAGGATGTGTTGAGAAATGAGTATGGGCAGAGTAAAGTGAAGAGAAACGAATAGGTGGGAGTGGTCGTCTAGAGGTGCAGGAGGTAGAAAGCCATGAACAAGACAGCTGGAAAAGGGCATGCAGGAAGAAATGGACTGTTGGAAGAGTCATTTTGTTTTAATGTGCCATTAGTCAGGCATGCTGCTGGAGCTCTGTCACCATAGTTTTTCTGAAAAATTAGGGTAGAGAGAAGGGACCCCATCCCCAAGTCACTGTGCACTGGAGTAAAGACCTCTCATAGGTACAGAACCCCAGCTACATGTTCTTCCCAACCGAAGTTTGGCAAAGGAAAGGCTTTCAGACCTACTCTCCTCCTCTCAATCCAGCTTCTGATTTTGGATACCAAAGAGTCAGAAACAAAGGGCTGTGGAGAAGGTATCCTCCCTCCCAATCCAGGATGCCCTGTATTACCAGCTCTACTTACTCATAGTCACCTATTCCTCTATGTAGCTAAGATGGGAGAGGTAGTAACAAGGGATATGGGGAAAACTCACATTTCTTTTTCATATGGCCTATTCTGAATTTCTTACTCGGGGATACCGGGATGGAGATGGATGACAGAGTTCTTGGGGTTAACACTGTAGGCTAGCTTTTATAGTACATCCCACTTAGAAGCAACTTCTGCCCTTTTAAGATACCGCTGGTCCAGGCGATCCCCAGAATCTATTGTCTAATTTCAAATGGGCAGATCACAGGGAAAAGAGCCCTACCACAGGAGTCAGAAGCTGGGCAAACAGTGCTCAGGAAAAGATGAGCACTGCAGGGCCAGCTCAGGGACCTCTGGATTTTCTCCCATGTCTTTATTCCAACCAATTAAGGTCACTGTCATCATCCCCCAAAAGCAGCTCTACCTCTTTCTTGCCTCCTTTCTTGAGCTGAAGTGGGCTTCAGCTTCCTTATCCATAAAGTAGAGGACATGATCTAGCTGCTATTGAAAGTCCCCCCCCCCATCTCTTACATTTTGTGTTCTAAAGTCCATTCCAGTTCTACGAGACTAGGGTTCTAAGGCATGGTATGTTAGCAGGCTGTTGAGGATCTCTGGCTAGCATTAACTTTTTAAGGTGGTAAAAAGGGAAGCCCAAAAATCTCAGCAGCACTTATTCTGTGGCTCTCCCTCTGGAAGAAACCTAATTTTGAGGTGAAAAGCGGTTACCATACTTTGCTAAGCTGTTGAAATAACGCACTTTTTACCAAGGACAGGGAAAAAGCTAGAGCACTTGAGCATAGGAGTAAAGGATTCTGGAACAAAGGATCTTGGTGATCTCACTGACATTGCTTCATGTGCCTGGAAAATTCACTCTGGCCTAAATTTTTCACTGATACTGCAAGAGATGTGTCCTTACACACTTGTATGTTTTAGTGATCAGGCTGGACCTGAAAAATGTGGTTTCTGCATATGTTTAGCATCAATGCAAGTCTTAACATGTGGCTGGCTAATAAAGCCTAAGCCAGGAGCATTTGGCTGAGCACCAGAAAGCTTGGGTTCTGGTCCCCACCTTTGCCACTAATTTGTCCTTAAGTAAGCCACCTAATTTCTATGGAACTCAGTTTCTTCTTCTGTAAGAAAGGAGATATCATCTGCCTTATTTTCCCCAAAGAAATGTTTTGGGGAGCATAGCTCTAAGGATGAAAGGGCAGAATGGGATCATAAGTTAAGAAGCACTCTGAGTAAATCCTGACCCCTATACAAGTGCTAGCTAGGGGGAGGGAAGGAAAGCACAGAGTCAGAGTCTAGTTCCAGGTCATTTGTGTAATCTTGGACAACTCAAAGCATCTCTCTAGGACTCAGATTATTCCTCTGAAAAAGGGGGCTGGGTTAGATGATCTCTCAGGCCTCTAACAGCACTGGGAGCCCATGATTCTATTATGTGTAATCCTGTTCATAGTCAGAGGAAGTTCATTATTTATTCTAAGCTTTGACATAATAAGGACTGAGCTGTCTATGCTTGCTCACTTAAGAGACCCCCCCCAAAAAAAAATTAAAAAAAAAAAAAGAGCCTGAGTGAAAGGTCAAAGCTTATCTCCCATCCTCAATAAAGAATGGGTATGCAAGCACCTACCACCATATTTCTAGGACTGCCCCATTTCAAGCCCCAGATTTGTCTTACAGGGTCCAGCACAAAAAGCCCAGTAAGTAGGTCACTTTGACCTGGGTGTCTATTAGAGTACGTCATGAGGGTCTCTTAGTATGGTGGCATTCAGATGGGGGCAAGCCCTAACTTTCCTTACCACTTCATCTTCATCGTCATCATCAGGCATTGGAACTGGCTTCGATGCTTTCAATGCTGCCCCTTTAAACATGCAATCTTCATCACCACCTGTGAAACTGAAAGAAAACCAGGTATCAGCAGCAGAAAATATTGCTATCCCTGACATAGCAGGAATTACTCTGTCCCTGCCTGGCACCAAAAGCTTCAAGAATCATTTATGTTTGTGAGAAGCTAGATTTACAGTTAAAAGAAGTCACAATATCTCTCTAGGCATGAGGACCTTCTAAGGAATAAATTTACCAACCGTGACAAAGGCAATTCCATGCCTGCCACTGTAACTCTGCGTTACGGGAGGACAACAACCAACCTGGCGTTCTGGTGCTCAGGGCTAGGTTTCGGGGTGGCCACTGGTTCTGCAAAATTTACATTTACGCCCAACTGCTCCTTGGTGGTGCTGGACATGACAGTGGGGTAATCCTTCTCTTCATCTTTCAGGGGAGGTTTCAGTTCTTCCCTTGAATGTCCGAGTTCCGCTGACAGTGGGTCCTCTTCCTTGTGGCTTATAGCCTGATGGCTTCGTGGCTGCGAAGTTTTTTCACTCTCCTGTCTTGGGGTACCTGAGGCTTCTGACAGGCTGCTTTTGTGATGTCTCATCTTATTATCAACACGTGTTTCTTCACACTCAGGTTCACAGACTACAGCATCTCCAAGAAGAGGTGGCATGGGTGGAATTGAAGTTGGGGGCCCTGGAATACCTTGAGATGGAACTCTAGTTGACCCTTGTGGGAGAGGTTGATGTGGCACTTCTAGACTTTTCTCTGCCTCTGAAATCCCATCCCTGTGGTGTCTTTCCTCCACCCCATTCTGTGTCTCAAAGGCCTTAGGCAGTGGACTCTCTGGCTTGTCTTCCTGCTCCGCTGGTTTAGCTGCGGGCTTGAGCCCCTCCTGATCCAGGGTTCTAAGAGCTGGAGTTGGAATGGTTGGGGCCGAGTGTTCCTGAGGTACTTTCTGGGGCTGCTCTTCTTCCTCCTCACTGCTGCTCTCCTTTTCCGGCTCCTGGGGAACTAACAGAAGCAGCGTCTCCAGCTGTCGGGAAAACCAAGGGGTAGGACTTTAGTACTGACAGAAAAGCATCAGGCAAGTCGTTTCTTAGTTCTTTATGATAGAGAGAAATTCCTGTCTTATCGGCTAGACTGGCCTCAATATGACTAACCAGCCATGACCAAATAAAAATAATGTAGGCTAGGGATAACATAATACTGCTGCTGCTGCTGCTACTGTTCCTAGTACCATTTCCAAATCTTGTCCCAAAGAAGAGGTATGAGAAGATATCTCCTTTCCTCCTTTTTAAAGGCTGAGGACTATGGGTGTAAACACTATAGATAATGTCAGACTTATCTGATGTGTTGGTTAGTTTTCCTGAACTGTTTTTTTTCCCCTTTTTTTATTCTTTGATATAAGGGATGGCTTTCTGGTGAGGGGTGGGGAGCGATATCAGGAAACAAAGGGATGTAAAAAAAGGATATCAATAAAATTTTGTTTAAAAGCGATAACTGACATTTATATGGCATTTTACCATTTGTAAAACATGTTATACAGATTATCTTATTTGAGCCTCACAACAACATAACTCCAGGTAATTTCTCCATTTTAGAGATGAGGAGACTGAGGCTCGGGGGGGGTGGTGAACAGGCACACACGAAGGATCAGAAGCCAGTCTTCAAGTCTCCAAGTGGAGCACTCAATCCAAAATCCCACAATGCTTCTCAGATGAAATGCCTCTAACAATTTCACATGTCTTTGGACCTTAAGAGGTCCAAAAGCAACGAGATCCCAATTGCTGGACATACCTTGATCGTATTCATGACAATGCTCAGAATGGTCCTGCCATCATAGGACTCTTCCAATTCAAATTCTCCCCTTAGAGATTGGAACACTCGGTTCATGATCTTCTTTACCTGCACATGGATATGGGAAGAAGTTGGGGAAAGATCAGTCTGAGGTAGACCCAGAGAAAAATAGCAAATGTTTTATTTTAAGACATTATTCACCCTAGGCCCAAGACACAAAGGCTGTCACCTTAATCAGGACATGGTAAGCAATGAGCACTGCCTTGCTTTCTAGGAGAAGGTTCTCTTCTACAGTCCTTGGGTCTCTATACTCCTGACAACACACCTATCACAAATGTGCATCAAGAGACAGAGGCTCATGACAGCACAGAGGACAACGCCACCTTCCCATTTCTATCCATCTGTTGGGGTCACCCCTGGTCCTGAGAATTGGCTCTCAACATGCCTTTCCAGGAGCCACAGATAAGTACAGAAGGAAAAGGAACGGAGTCTTTAAAAGGCTGCCAATTGCACGGACTCAGCCTGAGCTGTCCCTGAGATCCTAGAATAATACAATACTCAATATCCCAAGAAAGTAGCAGAAAGACTCAAGAGAACACAAGCTCAGCCCAGATATTCCCTCCAGAGTTGGGCCCTAACATAAAGTCAGAAGTCAGGAAGTAGGCTGGAAGAGAGAACAAACAGAAAGCTGCCTCTTTCCGGCCAATACTTATGAGCGGGAGACTGTAGAGGAGAACACTTGGGGAAACAGAACTGAAATGAAATATGTAAAGGGTAGAAACAGGTGCCCTGGGGAGAATAAGTTACAGGGTGGTAGACTGTGCTTCTGTAAAAATAATGAAAAACGTTCTTGGAGCTGTTCAACAGCAACATGAACTGCCCTGAACACCACAAAGTTCTCCTTCCCAGGAAGTCTCTGAGCCGAGAGTCAGGGGCACCCAGAGAGAGCAGCATCCTATGCTGGGTGGGCAGCTGGGCTTCAATGACCTCCACAGGCTGGTACGACTCTACAGCAGGACTGCACACATGCTGCCAATTCTGGTGAACTGTTTATTCAGATGAAAATTTATCACTTAACAAAAACTTCACCACTTAGTGAAAAAGGAAGACATGGTAAGCTTGAATAATATTTACCTTAGGCCAAATGGGACCCAAAATTTTCCCCAAGGGGGGAGTGGGGGGATTGATGGTGGTCACAAAGCTGTGACAAGTACAAGGTGCAGAGACTTCTATGTATGATACCTAGGCACTCCTCAAATAGAGTTCTCTTCCCTAAGCACTACCTGCAGTATCTTAACATTATTCCTCCTTTCCTGACTCAGCACTCACAATTATTCAAGGCTGACAAGCACAGAAATATCTCATGCATGTGTTGTGAGAGAATGCAGTGTAAGCAATTTTTTTACTAAACTGAAGTTACTCCTAGAAGTACCAACACTTAAAAATAATTATACCTATTTTTGTTAGAAATCCTACTAAAATGTATTATGCAATTTTTTGCCTTCTTAATATGCTAGAAATAATTTATTTTCTTCTAAATGACTTAAGTTCCTCAGTGCTCATGATTAGCACTTGCTGTATGCAATACAGTTGTTCTCTCACGGACTTTTCTTAAGGTATGATAAGCTTGTCTCTACACTAGATGGACGCAGACTAAGGTGTTTTGCTAATTGTATCTGCTTTTCTAAGCACCCATTTCTCTGTACTGTCAGCTGAGAAGAGACATTTTATTATCCCTTTCTGTCTTTTTTACAGCTTGATATTTTGAGTCTCATTGACTTTTCTACCATGGCCCTATTGCTTTCAGCTTCCTTTTGTGGACTGTCTTGTAAACTTCTAAAGGGCACCGACTGTCCTCTTCTTATGTGTATCCCTGGCGCTTAGCACAGGACACAGTACAGAGCTGACTCAAAACAAATGCTTATTAACTACTGACTATTGTCCTGTGTGCCCGATGACCAAACTTTCTAGAGCTGTAAATCAAGGCCTTTCCTATGAAGTAGACAGGCTTTGGTATAAAGGGTTTATAATAGTGACTTTAGCTACTCAAAGGTCTTTTATGGTAATTTTTGAGATACGCTTATGTGCTAAAAGATTTAAGTTCCAGGATATCAGTGGGGTGTTTAAAAAAAAACAAACCAATCCACAGGTAAGATCTCAATAACTTAACAATGGTTTACACGCTATGATAATAACCTGATGCTTCACACTCCATCACTTAGGCCAGTCTTCCATGAGATGCCAGCTTACCTTCTCTGAAGTGTCTGGTGCTTCTGATCCATGTTCAGTTTCTTGTGTTTTCTGTTTCTTTAACTCCTGAATTTGCTGCTCATAGTAGACTGTTAGGGTATCAATTTTGGATTGGAGAGCTACACACTGCAAATAGTACAGGTTATGGAAACCCGTCTTAGAATGTGGACAAAACACAAAACATACACGTGATAGGGGCTAGAAAAAGCCTGCCTCTTCTTAGGCTTCCGTCCTCATCATTCCACCCAAATTACTCTCTCCAAAGTGACCAATGATCTTAGTTGTCAATCCAATGGCCTTTTCTCAATCTTCATTCCCCTTGACCTCTCTGCAGCCTTGATCCTGTCTTTTTTCTAGGTTTTTGGGACACCAGTCTTTTCTGGTTCTCCCATCTATCTGATGACTCGCTCCTTCTCTGTCTCCTTTGCTGGATCCTGCTCCAAATCATGCCCTCTAACTACAGGTGTCCCTCAGGGTTCTGCCCTGGGCCCTCTTCTCTTCTCCCTCCATAATGCTTCCTTTGGTAATCTCATCAGCTCCTATGGATTTAATTACCATCTCTATGCTGAGGATTCCCAAATCTACCCATCCTGCCCCAATCTCTCTGCTGACCTTAGGTCTTGCATCTCTAATTGCCTTTCACACATCTTGAACTGGGTGTCTAGTAGACATCTTAAACTAAACGTGTCCAAAACTGAACTCATTTATCTTTCCAACTAAACCCTCCCCGCTCCTACCTTTCCTATTACCATAGAGGGTAACACCATCCTTCCAGTTTCTTGGGCTCACAACCTAGGAATCATCCTCAGCTCCTCACTATCTCTACCTCCACTATCCAAGCTGTCAACAAGTCCTATTGATTTCACCTTTGCAACATCTCTCAGATGCGCCCCCTTCCCTCCTCTGACCCTGCCACCACCCTAGTGCCCCACACCTGGACTCTTGCAATCGCCTGCTGGTGCATCTGCCCACCTCAAGTCTCTCCCCACTCTAATCCATCCTCCCTTCAGCCCCTAAAGTGATTTTCCTAAAGCTCAGGTCAGACCATATCAGCCCCCTACTCATACCTGAGTAGCTCTCTATCACCTCCAAGATCAAGTACAAAACCCTCTGTTTGGTGTTCAAAGCCACGATGTAGCCTTTCCAGTCTTCTTGCTCTTTACTCCTTCACAGGCCCTCCTCATTCACTGGCCATTCCATGAACACCACACTCCATCTCTTGGCTAAAGGCATTCTCTCTGGCTGGTCCCCAGGCCTCAACTATCCACCTACTGCCTTCATTCCCAGCTAAAACCTTATCTTCTAAAGGAAGCCTATTCCAGCTCCTGTGAATTCCAGTGCCTTCCTTCTGTTGATCATCTCCAGTTCATCCTGTATGTAGCTTGTTTGTGCATATCTGTTTGCAAGTTGTCTCCTCTGTTAGAGTATGAACTTCTTGAGGTCACCGCACATCCTTCTCCACTAACCCAAGACTCGAGGCAGCATGGTGGAGTGGCTAGAGTGTTGAATTTGGAGGCAGAAAGAAGCTCTGGATTCAAATCCTATGCATCTTTCTACCTCCAACTCCGACACTGCGCCATGCTCCTCTTAGTCATGGATTGGTGGAGAGGGGGGGTACCCTTCTTTCTGACAGTTCTTTGGGCTTCTATCTGATGAGAAAGTCACTGTGCTTGTTCAGCAGTTGGGAACTTGAGATAAGTATAATTAGGCATAATTGTAAAACCACATCAGTTTGAAAAAGAAACTGAACCAACAATTTCATGATGAATTGAGTTCAGATGATTTGAATTTCATTGAACAAAACAAAACAAAACACTAAGGCATTTTTAAAAATCACTAGGAAATCATTTACTTAAATTTTGGTAATTTTTGGTAACCACATTTTGGTGGTTTTGAATGACTAATGAAGCTTTATTGTGTTAACAGCCTTCACAGAGGAATTTCTGTCCCCCATCAGTCCCCTCTCTCTTCAGAGACATTTTCATCTACAATAACCAATACCATCCCCCTCAGAACTAGGCAATGGAAAGTACACTGGCCTGCAAGTTGGAAGATCAATTTCTTAGTCCATCTTTTGTCATTAAACACATTTTGAGTAAGTCACTTGTCTTTCTGGGCCTTGATTTCCTCATCTGTAAAATGAAGGGGCTGGGTGAGGTGATCTCTGAGGCTCCTCCCATCTCTAATATGCTCTCTTTAGTAGCATGCATGCTCTCTAAGCTGGGTGCTCAGTGGCAGCAGTGGCTTAAAGGATCTGCTCTTCTGACTGGCACTTACCTTCTTCTGCCTCTCTTCTGCCAGCTCTTGGTATTCAGAAAGCTTCTTCTCCTCTACACCTTGAGACTGCTCCAGAGCAGAGAGCTGAAACAAGACAGCACGGTGAAAACTAGCACACTAGCACACACTTTCACTGCTCCCCGGGAGGCGCAGACAATGTATTCTCAGTCTGAGTCTTCTCAGTCAGAGCACATTCTACCTCATATGCCCAAAAGCATCACTGACAACCCTACTGCACAATTTGGTTTCCTCTTTCTTGGGAAAGTCAACGAAAGAAGGAAGTCATAAAACAAGCAGAAATGCCAAGGCTGGATGTCAGTAGCTACCTGTTCTACCAAAAGCATCACCCCATTCTTCTATAAGTTCAGGGCACTGCTCGGGGCACACAGAGATTAATGGATGTGTCCAAGAACACAGAGCTAGGAGTGTCAGGGGCTAGATGTGGAGGCAGCTCTAGCACCCTCTCTACTGTGCCACCCTGCCTTTCATTTAGTCACATGAACCAGACTAAAGAGCTTAGGTGACATGCCTCAGACAACAACTTTTTCAGGATACTGTTACTTACTGTCACCATCAACAATAAGTCTAGAAAAGACAGACTTCTGGGCAGTTGGTGTGCTGGAGCAATTTTGAGGCTAAAGAATTTAAAAACAGTCTCCCCCCTTCCCCTCCGCTGCTGAATAGCTACAAGATCCAAAGACTCCAAAGAGGCTGAATGGCCAGCCTCGTTGCTTCAGCATGGCTCACCTTTTCTTTCAGGTGAGTGAGTTTCTGCTGAGTAGCATTTCTCTCCTCACACACTTCTCGGTACTGTTGCAAATGTTCGTGCTTGGCAGAAGCCAACAAACGCTCACACTTGGCTTCCCACTGGGAT
Organism: Phascolarctos cinereus; assembly: GCF_003287225.1. Classification (NCBI taxonomy): domain Eukaryota; kingdom Metazoa; phylum Chordata; class Mammalia; order Diprotodontia; family Phascolarctidae; genus Phascolarctos; species Phascolarctos cinereus. The sequence goes on from NW_027555625.1 coordinate 269,313,996, forward strand.
CTCAGCTCAGCTTGCGCCAGAGACACCTGCCCAGAGAACTTACGTAAGATCTTAAAACTTATAAGGATCCTTAGGACATTGGGGAGGGAGATTTTCTAAGCCCAGATAGTTTCTCCCTGTATAGGATAATAAGCCAATAGCTCTTAATATGTTTCTTCTTCCCTGGTGAGGCTGTCCCAGTAATCCTTCTAAGTTCTGAGACCCTTGTGCTAATAAGGGGCAGAGTCTATCAGTAATGTTACATTTGAAAATTAAGGTAAGCCAAGAGACAATGATCTGAGCATGATCAATTTGTTAGTTAGACTAGCAGTAACCAATAAATTGGGTCAATGGCCTCTCTCAATGACCAAAGACTTAAGGTAGGGCTTAATATAGTTACGGGGTGTGCGGAGTTGGGTAGGTGAGAAAGATAATGACTGGTTACAAGGTAGACAGTTTCATGGGGGTGGGGACAATACGAAAGACAATTTTTAAAGAAAGCAGGTGCTAGTGACCACCCCTCTGACAATCAAGGAATGTTAATTTTTTTATGGGACCCATCAGCATCTTGCAGGCCTTCTTGGCAGACCTAAGTTAGCAGACTCCTAGAAGGCTCTGCCAGGGAGATAAGACCCTCAAGGACAGGCAAGGATGAGTAATATACCTTTTGGGGATGATAAGTTAATTTGTAACTTTAACTCAGAGGAAAAGCTGACTCAGATATGGAGACTGAGTGATTACACAAAATGGGGTAGTACTACAGAATATGGCCAATCATAAAATAGAATCAATTATGAAATGATACAGAACAATTTTAAGTTCCTCAGTAGTCAATTCTCTGATATCCTCATGGTGGTTGAACCCATGAGGACACAGAGGCACCCATACCCACAAAAGGAGTGCATGACTGGACAGCGTCACACAGACTTGGCCCTGGGCTCAGAACTTGCTGTGGTGTCTCCTCTCTTTGCTGCTGCTGTCTTGGACCTCTCTGCATGCTGGGGATCTGAATGCATTCGCCTGGACCTTTCATAGCCTGGCTGACCTTGTTTATTCCTCCTAGATCCCGCCCCTGCGCTGCCTACTGTACACACCTAACCGGTTGGGCTTGTGCTCCTAGCCAAATCTGTGCTTCAGCCACCTCCCTTTGTGACTTCTTGCCATATCTTTTCTTATCACACTGGAAATCCTTTGCTCCCCATTCTTTTCAACCACTGAAACGTCCCTGGAAGGACGGCATTTTACTTGCCATCCATCCCCTTTGGCACTTGTAGCTGAGGTCTTCAGGGAATACTCATAAAAACCTCAAATGGAATCTGGGAAACTTGTTCTTATGTTTGAGGTTTTCACTTCTTCATGCAGGTCTGTGATCTTCTGTTTTCTTACTCCCACACCTCCCCTGTACCTGTTCAGCAGCTGTCTGATCTGTAGATACTTGAGCCTGTTTCAGGAGCTGCCGAAGTTTTTCTAATTCTTCCTGATGTGATTTGCGAATTTCATCAATCTCTTCCTCAGCCTGACTTCGCTCTTGGGCAGACTTCTTTTTCCTCTCTGAGAGGGTCTTTGGAAGGAAGAAACTAAATCTTAATTGCTAACAGTCTAGCAGAGGTTAAATAAATGTGACTATATCCCTAGAAGTGAACTTGCTTGGTTCCTAGAAACTTAAAATATTTTATTTAGTAATTTTTTCTTTTATATCCCAATTGAAATATGCTTTAAGACCAGAGATCTCTGTCTCCACGGCAGGCAGTCTTTCCTAGTGCTGAAATGAATTTCCAAATCAAGAAGGGTCCTTCACCGACCAAGAAGGTACCTCCCGAACCTTCCCTAAAAGCTAGAATTGGCTGACTTGCCTAGGCATGTCTTGGTGAGAAACTTCAGCAACAAAACTTACCTTCTCCAGAGATTCTTTCTCAGCCTGAAGGTCAGCCAGCTCCTCTTCGAGAGTTGCCAACTTCAGTTCCAATTGCTTGCGGTTCTGCTTTTCAGTTTTAAATTTGGACTGGGCTTGCTCTGATGTTTCTTGAAGTTCTAAAAAACAGAAGCAGATAGCTGGTCCGAGAACAGATGAATGAAATCTAATGGCTAGGCTTGGCTGCCTGGGTGACTGTAAGCATCTTCAAGGTGTGAATCCTTCACCATACCATTCCATTTATTTGGGAGAATTCTTCCCTCTTTTGGTTCTTTTGTCATCTCTCTAGGAAGTTTATTGAGGCTGCTATGCAAAGACACACTCACATAGTCATTCCTTTACCCGCTCACATTTAACTGACAGGCAAGTCACTTGTTTGTGCCTCCACTTGAACTTGTATGAAGTAAAGGAAATACCCCCACCTGGAAGGGATGTTACTTCTACTCTGGAACATACAACTTCTGTTCACTAACTAGTCCACAGAATACAGAATCTCTTTAGTTTGTACATAATGAATCCGCCAAGTAGGTCCCTGGGCCAGAGAGATCCAACCCTCCGGTACTGGTGACATTTTTACTGACTGGTTTTTCATGATGGCTCCCTTCGCTCCCTTCAAAAACAGTAGTGTGACATATGTTTAAAGTAAATTTAAATACCTTTCTTTCAGCATTATACAGCATCCTTTAAGATGACAGGGAGTGACATGGGACAATACAGAGGCAGGGCTGGGAATCACTGGATTGAACCCCAGTTCACAACAGACAATAAATGTAATAATGAATTTGTAGGTATTTAACAAAATATTTGTGGAATTGGACATAAGATACTTTGCTTCACACGGTAAATTTACATTCTGCTGACATCTACTCTCCAACTCTCAGACCAGTCAGAGTATAACTGTGTTTCTTAACACGTACCCAACTTATAATCATGAATGTGTGTGGGGGAGATTCTGTGGTTCACCAAGGTGGCAGAGTAGAAGCACAATAACTCAGGCAAACAGAGAACTCCATGTTATAGCGTAGTTCTAAATGTACCACCAATGAGAGAAGGAGCTGTGGAAACTTAAGTCCACTTGCATCCTTGCATGAATAGTCTTTTTGGAGTAACGAATATATTGTCTTTTACATTAAAAAAATGACGTTACTAACCAAAAAAGTATTTTTTTGAAAAATATTTTTTAGTACTGATGATAGATTTGTACTAATTCATCCAACTCTATTTTTCTTTATGCTGGATTAGATGACCCCAAGGGTCCTTTCCAGTTCTCACATAGTAGGAGTCTCTCTTTCATGGTTCTCCAGCGGTCTCATGAACAATATGCTAAATGAAGAAGGTTTGGTAGACAACAGTGGTTTCCAGGCCAGGGTTTAGAATGGTCAAAGTCAGTCCAGCCCCTGTTACCAAGAACAGACCTGTGATCTGTGCCTGCAATTGGCTGATCTGAGCTTCCCGGAGATCTGCTTCCTTCAGGCATTCTGTCAGCTGCATCTGCAGGTCTGTTTCCTTCTTCTGCTGAGCGGTCAGTTTCAGCTGCAGACTGGAAACCTGGGCAGTCACCGATGCCAACTCTTCTGTGACCTTAGCCTGGTAAATCAAGCAGAGGAATCAGGAGTAAGCTTAAACCACAAGTTACACAACTAAGCACTAGTCCTAATGCTATCCTCTGCCAACACACAAAAACTGTGCAATGAATAGGTAACAGCTCCTTACTAATACTGAGGCCAGGACCCCAAGGATGATAGTGTTTGGCATCTACTGTTTAACCTCACTTAATTGAATGGGAGAGACATAAGCACATATGAAGGGAGTTGGGAGTTCCCAGAATAAGGTTTTTATATAGAAAGATGGCCTATACCCTATCCAGCAAGACTTGATTGATTTACTTCTGAGCTAGCTGGTTCACTGAACTTCAAATCAGATTCTAAACTCATTAAAGTGGCTAATCTTTTCCTTGTAAAAATATCAATATAACTAAGTTATTAAATGAGAGGGATTCACTGGGTAAAGAAAGCTTAATTGCATATGTATAACAGTAAAGAGGAAAAAGGTAAGGGAGAATTTTTTTAAAGGATTAGAGACATACTAAATGTTGCATTAAGCAAAGGGAAGACTTTGAAATCTGCATAATCCAATTCAGGAAAACAAACCTCTTTTAAGTTCCTATGATGTACAAGAAAATAAAATTTAAGAGGCAGGCAAAAGAAAGGCCTTTAAGAGTCAGCGATACTAATGAGTCTTGGTAATTTCCAAAGGCGCTTCATTTAAGAAGATATTGATCAATGAACCAATGGCTAAGTGTATACTAGATGGCCGTGCTAAGTACTGGGGATCCAAAGAAAGAAAATTAAATAGTCCTGCCCTCAAAGTGCTTACATTCTTTAGGGGGAAAAGGAAGAGAAGAACAGCCAAACTGGCGAATGTGACTGTAATGTGAATATTAGATTATGAAGGCAACAACTAGGCACAGAAAAGCATGAACATGGCAGCCACTATACAAATTCAGCGAGTCACGACAGTCATTGAGGAGCACCAAAAGGTAAGGTTTGAGGGCTATTTACAAAAATTGCTTCTTTCTGGGGATTGACTCAATCTGCTTAATTATGACAAATTTTCTGCAACTAACCAAGGATGCTGTGAGGTCTTAAATCATGAGAGACATGAAAAAAACTCCCATGTTTGTATCAAAGCAAGCCCTCACACGTTAACTTCTGAGAGACTGAGATTTAAGACTACTTAAAAAAATGTTCAACATGACATAATGCAGTTAAAAATTTTTTTCATGTGGCCTATGCCATCATACTAGGATTATCTGCTCTAAAAAGAAATATCCTTTCTCTATGGTTGACCTCAAAGTTATCCTTCACTTCTGCCCATCTTGTGACCACTGGAAATGCCATGTTGCACTGAGGTCTGTGTATTACACGATTACCATCTTCCTAGAGCACTGCAGAGCTTTGACCTAAACAGTACCAGGACCCTAGAAAATAGCTTTTTTTTTTTGGTTAGGCAAACGGAGTTAAATGACTTGCCCAGGGTCACACAGCTAGTAAGCATCAAGTGTCTGAGGTCAGATTTGAACTCAGGTCCTGCTGACTCCAAGGCTAGAGCTCTATCCACTGCACCACCTAGCTGCCCCTGGAAAATATCCATTTTCTAAAACATTTTGCACATGTAATACGTGCAGCAGTGGCTCTGGAGGGGCAGCTCTCCATTGTTCCAGGAGACTTTGCAGTCCAGTGACTGTTACCCCAAATATGCAGTCTAGCCAGCACCTATGTATGTATCCTCTCCATAAAGAGCGCTACTGAACCAACAGTTGCATTTATTGGAGCTGAACATGCAATTAGCAGACTCCCCTGAATATACTATCCACATTTTTTCTTCTGAGTTCTTCATTCTCAGTTATCTTGAGTTATTATACAACAAGTATCCCAGATATGTATGGCTTGTTAATTTTTCAAATTATTCAATTCCCAATGATGATTATTTCCATAAACGTCTTCTTGCAGTTTCCAAGAATGAATAATATTAATAAAGATAGGAGAATATAGGGCATTGTGAGGGCTCTAAGTAGTGTCCCATAATAATTTAGGTAGGAGGATGTTTTTAGGCCCATTTAAGACTGCTGGACTACAACAAAAAACTTTCAGGGGAAAGAGGCAGCTCTAGTCTACAGATGTTTGCTTCTGGCTGTGAAAGGAAGGCATTAATATCTGAAGAGAATGCCTAAGGGTTCCCATAGCCCTGGCACTATACAAAGGCAGTCAAACAGACATGGGCCTGTGCCCTGCAGGAACTTTGCTATGTTTAATGCTTTCTGGTATAATTTGAGTGCAATTCTCCCATTCTCCTCTTCATTCTTAATTTTTCCATCTACAATCTACCTTGAGGTTCTAGGCCTTTTGCTCTTCCAAATGATTTCCTCATAATTTTGCTTCACTCTCTATAAAGCAAACCTTTGGGAGTTTGATTAGCGCAATACTAAATCTATCAATTTATTTGTCATCATTTTTATTATATTGGTGTGGCTTAACCATAAACAATAAATACCCCTCAAAATATTTATTTCTTTAAAATGTTTTGTAATTGCATCTACAGAATTCTGGAGCATGACTTAGTACAGTGATTCCCAGATATTTTATGCATTTTTGTAGTTATTCTGAATGGTACTTCCCTTTCAATTATTTCCTTCCAGATTCTGTGACCATTATGTAGAAATGCTGACGATTCTGTGGATTTACTTGGCATACTGCTAATGTGCTGAAGCTATTAATTATTTCAATTAGTTTCCAAAGAAAATTATGTCATCAGCAAAGGGGGAAAATTTTGTCTTCTCTTTGCCTTTGCTCATGCCTTTAATTTCTTTCACTCGTCTTACTACTAGTGCTAATATTTCTAAAACTATGTAAAAAAATAGCAGGGAGAACTGATGCAAAGTGAAGTAAGAAGAGCTGGGAGATCATTTGTGCACATTAACAGCAATGTTGTAATGATCAACTAACGGTGAAAGATGTGGCTACTCTGATCCAAGACAATTCCAAAGGACTCATGATGAAAAAATGCTAACCACCTCCAGAGAGAGAACTGATGAACTCTGAGTACAAACTGAAGTATAATTTTCTCACTTTTTTTTTGCCTTTTTCAAAAAAAAATATGGCTGACATGGAAATGTTTTGCATGACTTCACATGTATAACTGACATCATTTTGTTTGCCTTCTCAGTGAGTGGGGGTGGGAAAGAATTTGGAACTCAAAATTTAAAAAGAAAAGAATGCTAACAAACAAATAATTAATTGATTTTTTAAAATAGTGGGGGAAAAGGACATTCATGCTTTATTCCTGGGTTGACTGGGAAAGCTACTAATGTTTTTCCATAATAAATAATGCTAGCTTTTGTTTTTAGGCATATAGTTTTTATTATATTAAAAACGGCCACACACTTGATACTTACTAGCTGTGTGACCCTGGACAAGTCACTTAACCCCAACTGCCTCACCAAAAATAAACTAACAAACAAACAAATAAATAAAAAATAAAAATAAAAAATGGCCCTCCTCTGTCTGCTTTGTAATCTGCATACATAATATAATCATGTGTTTTGAAGTATATATGTTTTTAATATGATTATGCTGTATACCCAGTAGAAATCTGTGGTAGTAAAAAAATTTTTTATAATAATTTTTTATTGCTGTTAATTGCTTTTTTGTTGAGATTTTACTCCACATTTTTGAATCAATATTTATTAGTGATTGTAGTTCTCCTCTGCTTTCTCCTTCCTTGGCTTCAGGATTAGTATTGCTTATAGCTTATAAAAGGTGTTTACTAGAATATTTTATTTCTAGATTTTTGAGAATGACTTGTGTAGTAGAGGTATTAATTATTCTTTAAATGTTTGATAGAATTCAACTGGAAATCCATTTAGGCAAAAGATTCCCCCTCTGCTACCTTTGGGAGGTTCCTTTACTGATAATTTAATTTCACTATTTGAAACTGGATTATTGAAGATTTCTATTTCACAGAAGACTTTCATATGAAAACAGATAATACTCATATAGATATACATATTGGAAACCAAGACATAGCCAATTATAAAATTCAGGAATAATAATGATGTCTTAGGCAGGTATGATTGAGCCCAAGTAGAGAGAAGTAGCATTTATCTGCTGGACTGTTGGCATATGCTGGACACCGTGCTACCTAAAGCACAAACTCTGTTATACGTGATTTAGGCTTCCTTATCCAGGCCTCATGAAGAAAAGTATTAACAATGAAATTGCCATCTAAGATATTTCACAGCCAATCCCAAAGCAAAAACCTGTATTCTAACTAATCAATGGGCTATAAAAAGAATGTGTGTTTAAGTGAATGCTTTCATTTGAGTAACAAGAAAAAGAGTAAGTTAGGTTAATTACATAACCAATAGCATGTGTTGGGAAAATTCTCTAGAGTTAGCTTTAGTGTCCAGCTCTTTGCTCTTGGGATACCAAAATATCACTACATCATATGGCAAGAATAACAATGAACTCTCTGCTTGACCAATGAGTTTACTAATGCTTTAACGTATACTGTACTAGCACAGAAAGAACACTGGGCTAGGAGATAAAATACTTGGATTCTAATCCTGGCTCTGCTGTTGATGGATTAGGAGTGAAACCGTGGACAAATAACTTAATCTCTCTAGGACTGTTTCCTCATCTATAAAATGAGGATAATACTATTTGCCCTGCTTACTTTGCATGGTCACTGTAAGAATCAAATGAGGTAGTGATATGGAAGTACTTTGAAAAATCACATGGTACTATACAACTAAAAAGTATTATTATTATAATTAGTATCAGAAATATAATTGAAATGGTCTATTTGTAATCCATTAGTATATAATTCGAATCTACACTAACCAGTACCAGAAGTTTCCTACTGATTTAGTATGGGAGGCAAATGATTAACAATACTGACAGTATAGTAATACTTCATTTACCCTGAATCATTAAGATGAGGTCAACTAATTTCTAGATAAATGAAATTTACTCTGTGAAATGCCAAAACCTACTACCCAACCCCCAGTTTGAATCAAACAGGAAAGAAATCTTTCTATGGGGTATATATTTCACTTCCCAATTAAGCAAAGTACACAGAAGTTAATTTTTTGTTTGTTTTTGTTTTCTTTTTTGGTGAGGCAATCAGGGTTAAGTGACTTGCTTAGGGTCACACAGCTATTGTCAAGTGTCTGAGGCCAAATTTGAACTCAGCTCCTTCTAACTCCAGGGCCAGTGCTCTATCCACTGTGCCCACCCACCTGCCTCTGAATATAATTTTAAACTCTTCTTAATGATTAGTTCCACCATGAGGGAAGTAGCAGTAAGGTGAGTTAGTAGTATAAAAAAAATCATGAAATTGAGAAGATGGCATTATCCCTAGCATAAGGGAATAGACTGGCTTGCCTCAATGACTGTCTGAAACTTGGAACTGAGTCTTGGTGATTCTGCACCCACACATGGTTTGAATACATGCCCAGATGTGAGCCAGCAGAAAGCCTTGCTGAGGTTAGCCAAACAACCAGGAGAACAGGGAGGAGTTATGTCTGGAAACAATAGACAGTTCAGTAGTTTGCTCCCTTCAAAGGAGAAGCAGAGTTGCCATGCACAAAAGCCCTGGACTCCTGCTGACTCAAAGTCAGTAAAAAGCCCTACATCCCAGTCAGACAAGCAAACAGACACCTGAGAGAGCAAGTCAGTGAGCACATGCAAAAGCGTCAGAAAGAAGGAAAACACTGAACACCTACACCACGTCCAGGCGGCCTCCCTCGGTCCCACCCCTCAACGAATCCTGCTGCTGACATCAGGTGCTGGCAGAGAAAGGAGCAAGAAGAAAAACAAAATGTTCTGAAAAACAAGCAGCAAAAGCATCTAAGTCAGACCAAGAGTGATGAGTGTCAGAGAAGGTGGGCTGCAGGGCTGGGGGCCGGGCCTAGCAAGTCACTGAGGAATCTGTAAAAGGAGCGTGGATTAGATCCCCTCCGAGGTCCCTGGCAATTCCAATAGGTTATGGCTACACAGAAATACAAAAGACAATCCTGTCGCAGTGAGTAGTTAGAACTATTTCCGTGCCTGAGGCAGGAGAACTGTGGTCTTCTCCCTGACACAGGAGGAGTCCCCAGGAAGAAAATGAAAGGAAGCAGGTACAGGATGAGAGACTGGGAAGGGGGTGGGAATGAAGAGGAAATGGTCAACATCAGCTCAGTTTAAATGTGACTAGCGGGGATGAAGTGAGCTCTATATGGGTGGTCTCTCATCATGCAAAGCCTCGTTAGGTCAGCAGCCTCGTTAGCCCCAGCTAGTCTGAGAGGGACCAAACAACGTTCTATACGGTTTAGCAAACCTGGGCCAAAGGGCAAGGAAAGGAAATGTGGGAGGGAAAGAAAGAAGACAGAATGAGAAAGGAGGAAAAGAGAAGGGAGTAACAGAAATATCACACAAGAGACACGTGTTAGGCAGCTTAGGGACCACTCAATGTCATAAGGTGCCTACCCCTAAATCCAGAATGGGCTGAGAAGTGAGAATGGGACCTGTCACACTTGGTGAGAAGATGGGGCTAGAACATACCAGAACGAGGAAGAACTCATGTTAAGGCAATAATTAAAGACTATAACAACAACACTGACCTCATGAAAGAATCCTCAATCATGAAAGAGCAGAAGCCAGTAAATAAACTGTACAAGGTTTGACCTTGTGTGTGTGTCCATGCACAGTTATACGTTGTCCTTAGTGAATTTCCCATGAAAATAAAATGATCACAGACCATTTCTCCTCCACCATAACGTAATCTCTCCAAACCTAGCAGGTGAAAGGGCCAATATTTCTCAGCTAAAGATGTGCAGCCCAAGCAAAAAGTCTCCAATCTCATTGTTAATGACAGGAACATAAACAAACCTAGTCCTTAAAACCAGCCAGTCCCACCCAAAGCCCTAATCCTAGGCACTGCAGACCCTAATGGTATTTTTTGACTCTGACATTAGCACTCAGAGTCTGAAATCAGTTTCAATCTAATGCTTACAAAGCAGAGGCAGTGTGAGGGAGCAAGAGGAGTGCTACCCTCCTCTTCTCCCAGGATGGTGCTGAGATAAGAGCTATGAAAGCCCAAGGCACTACACAAAAAATCATGGAGTAGGAATGAAATGGAAGGGCTTCAGAAACACCTTTAAAGATGTAAACTCATTAGAATTAAACCTTAAGCCCCAGAGAGATGTCCTACTAAAAGTAAGTTGGGCTATGAAGATTATCAGAGGTTTATTGTTATTTTGTTTCTGCAGGATAACTGTTTCTACCAACCTGAGGTTTTTTAAGTCAATGTGCAAAAGTGATACACACACATACACACAACTTTAGTGAATTCAGAACATGTTAGCAGGTGAAAATGTGGGGAAAGTACCCAGGAATTACTTTGAAATAGGGACTGGGATCGTGTTGGCTCTACTGGAAAAATCTAGGGCTCTCTTTTTAAAAGGTCTTAGCTGTCTCCTGGCCCTCGGGGCTGCTCTTCCCGGTGCTCATGATTTTACCTTCTCCTGCTCAGCATGTAACACTCTTGCCTGCGTGTTTTCCGTGGCTGTTTGCAGGGTGCTATTTCTCTTCTCCATCAGCAGGTTATTCTGCTCCACATACCTATGAAATATAGGATTAGGTCCACAAACTGCACACACACAAAAGTCGAGCGGAGGGTCAGAGTGATCCTGAACAATGCCATACAATGGACAGGAGGCGTGAATGTTTGAAACCTCCTTGGTACAGACAGCTCTCTCATTGCTGTAAGCCAGCCTGTTTGGTGTGGACATTAAATAAATAGTGTTTATTTTTAGAGCCAGTTCACTGCACTATTACCTCTGACTGCGTTCAATCAGATCAGTAATCTTGTCATTTTGTTCTTCTATCCGATTTTTCTTCTCAAGGACCTCCTGCTTCAATTTTTCATTTTCCTAAGTTTGAAATATAGGGATAACTCTTTTACAAATAACAGCTTTAAGAGAATCAACATATTTAAGTCAGCAGAAGCTGGTCTTATTTAGACCATGTTTGGAGGCAAGAAGCAATCAGTACTCTCAGCCAAGCTATTTAGAACCCCCTGGAGAGAAGGTCTGTATTCAACTCCAGTAAACCAGCCCTCAAACCCCACTTCATCTTAAACAGACCACTTGATTTTTTCCAGAAGATTAAGAAAGGGAGTCTAGGGGAGACAGTCCTATGCAACACAAAAGGGAACTGGCACGAGGTCAGGTGTACATGACACCACCCTCTAGTTAACAACACCTGCTGGTATAATTCTTAGTCTAGGAAGACTAGCAGGGCTGAAGTCAGTTCCCAAGCCCCAGCCCAAAGCAAACTCTCCTCTGTCTTAGCTGCTGTGGCTCTCAATAGCTCTCCTTTTTTTTTTTTTTTGCTAGGCAATGGGGTTAAGTGACTTGCCCAGGGTCACACAGCTAGTAAGTGTCGAGTGTCTGGTCTGAGACTGGATTTGAACTCATGTCCTCCTGACTCCAGGGCCAGTGCTCTATCTACTGCGCCACCTAGCTACCCCCTCTTTTTTTTTTTCACATTCTACTGTACACTAAAATTATCTGTACACAGGTCTTGTGTCCTCCATAAGATTCTAAGTTTGTTAAGGGCAGGAATCATGTATTGTGTTCATCCCATTCATATTTACAGTTATGATTACTGTGTATTTCCCTCCATCCTGCGTTTCCTCTGTTTATTCTACTCTCTCTTCTCCTTTCACCCTGTCCCTCCTCAAAAGTCTTTTGCTTCTGACCATCACCTCCCCCCCAATTCACCTTTCCTTCTATCAGCACCCCTTCTCCTATTATCCCTCTTCCCTCTCACTTCCCTGTAAGGTAAGATACATTTCTATGCCTAACTCGGTACGTATGTTATTTCCTCTTTGAGCCAATTCTGGTGAGAGTAAGGTTCAAACATTGCCAGCAACCCCCTCCCCTACAAAAACTCTTTCACAAATCTTTAATGTGAGATAATTTACATCATTTTACCTCTCGCTTCCCCCTTCTCCCAGTGGATGCTTTTTTTCACCCCTTAATTTAATTTTTTTTGATATTATCCCAGTATATTCAATTCACACCCATGAGCTGTCTATGTATACTCTTTCTAGCCGCCTCCCAAAAGAAAAAATTCTTAGTAGTTACACAAGTATCATCTTCCCATGCAAGAATATAAATGGTTTAATCTTACTGAAAAATCCCTTATGATTTCTCTTTCCTGTTTAACTTTCAGTGGATTCTTTCCATTTCTATTTTACCCTCTGGTTCTAGGATATCAGGACAATTTTCCTTGATAATTTTTTGAAATATGATGTTTAGGCTCTTTTTTTGATCATGGCTTTGGATGATCATCCAATAATGCTTAAATTATCTCTACTTGATCTATTTTCCAGGTCAGTTGTTTTTCCAATGAGATATTTCACATTTTCTTCTATTTTTCATTCTTTTGATTTTGTCTGATTGTTTCTTGATGTCTTATGGAGTCATTAGCTTACATTTGCTCAATTCTAATTTTTAAGGAATTATTTTCTTCAGTGAGCTTTTGTATTTTCTTTTCCATTTGGCCAATTCTGCTTTTTTAAGGAGTTCTTCTCTTCGGGGGATTATTGTGCCTCTCTTAACACTTGGCCTAGTCTATTTTTTTAAGGTGTTAAAGTATTCAATAATTTTTTTTGTGCCTCCTTTACCAAGTTGTTCTTTCTTTCTCTTTTTTTTATATTACTGATTTTATTAACTTTTTAAAACACAACTATAGTTGAATATTACAACAAAAACAACAGCTAGTAGTGAGTAGTGTCAAGATGACTGTAGTCCTTCACTCATTCACTATTGCATACAAAAGCCAGCATTACAATGAAGAGCATTCACTGGCCCCCCCATTAAGAGGTTTGACACTGAACCCCACCTCTGGGATGATGCTCATCATCCTCATAAGCTTCTCCACTGTAATGGCTTTTTTTTTTTTTTAGGCAATTAGGGTTAAGTGACTTGCCCAGGGTCACACAGTTAGTAAAGGTCAAGTGTTTGGTCTGAGGTCACATTTGAACTTAGGTCTTCTGACTACAGGACCGCTGTTCTACCCACTGCGCTACCTCGCTGCCCCCAGCTTCTTCTTTCTTGAGATGGGTCAAAGTCCACCAGTTCTACCTGATCCATATCTTCAGTCTCCTCTATTCCTTTCTTTCAGGCAGTAATTCTTCCAACAAAGATAGCTTATCTGATGAAAGAAAGCCATTCTCTGGGAAATTTACCTTAAACTCAATTATCAGAATTCCTTTCTCATATCTTCATTCACACATTTGACATCTCCATGTTTAACAATCTGACCAGGATGAGAAGTAATGACGATAGTTCTATTATTAAGAGTTGTTATTGATTTCTGAAAGCCACACAATGCTTAAACCAACTGGATATCCACACATGTGAAAAGGTCCTCCCCTCATGTGTAAATATAGCATTGTCCTTCTGATCCAAAATAATGATAATACCTCCTGGCTCAAGTCCTGGCTCCAGGAATTCAAGGAATTCCTTCACCGTGGAATGTTATCTTCTGACCATCTTTCATGCCCTTGTCAGTATGAACCTCCAGAATCTTCTCTTGAACAATTTTCCTTCCATTACAGCTTTTACATCTATCTTTAGGTCTGATTCGTCCCCATGCCCTTGGCATTCCACGCAAACTGACTGAATTTGCTGAACCATTCCAGGTACTATCTGATGAGTTCTTATTTGCATTCCAGTACCTCTGCAGTTGGGACAGCATATTACAGCTCCTTTCTTACCACCCTGTCTGTCTTTCACATTTATCACAAATTACATTCTTTTGCAAAACCAGTTGTACCATTATATAAATCTTCTAAGGTCACCAACAACTGAGGAACATTTTAACTCTTGGTTCTCTTTCTTCCCTTTGAATTCTTCTGCTTCCTCCAAAAAACATATCAAAGAGATCCACTGGAGAACCAAAGCACCACCAGAACCACCCTCTTGGACGGCTTGTTCTCCACCTTTGTCACATAAATCTCTTTTCTTTGCATCAGAAAGCAATTCCCAAGTTTGAGAAATCTGCCTGAACTTTCCTTCTTCGTTTGGATTCTTATCTGGGTGATATTTTAAGGCTAGTTTTCTATATGCCTTTTTTAGTTCTTCCTGGGAGGCATTGGGTTTTACCCCCAAAACATCATAATAAGTAGTTTCCTTCACCATTTTTTATAGCCAGGGAGCTATGCTTGCAGTATGCCTGGTATCAAAATACCTGTCCAAGGTGGGGTGAGAGGGGACCGCCCAGGAGCTGGTTGGGGTGTTGGGGGATCGAGTGGAAGAAAGAGAAGATTGGGGGAAGAGGGCACGAGTTCTTGTGTGCAGAGTTCAGACAGCATTAGCTGCTACCCTCCACTTCTCACAGACTTTTCTGGAAAGTTCTGCTCTTTCTTGCATCACTTTCATTTCTTTTCCCCATTTTTCCTCTGCCTCTCTTATTTGATTTTGAAAATCCTTTTTTGAGCTCTTCCAGGGCCTGAGACCAATTGACTTTTTTCTCTGGAGCTTTGCATGTAGCTACTTTTAAATCTCATTATCTTCTTCTATGTTTTGTTCTTCCCTGTCAAGACAGTAATTTTCTATGGTCAGGTTCTTTTTTTTGATGTTTGCCCATTTTTCTAGCCTTTTTCTTGACTTTTAACTTTTTTTTAAAGGTGGGCTCTGCTCCCAGGGTAGAGGTGGCACCATCCTAAGCTTTTTTTGTGCTGTTGTGTTCAGAGCTAGTTCTGGGGGTTTGTAGGTTTCAGTTCTTCCAAGATGGTGTGATCTAAGGAGAGGTGCGGTCAATGTTCTCCTGGCTTGTGTTCTGGTCTCTAAGTGACCACAAGTACTATTTTCTACCCTGGAACCGTGACCAGGGTCCCTGTTCCTACTTGTCCTCCTCCTTGCCCTGGGACTGTGACCCAGAACCACGAATGGGCAATGCAACAGAATCATGTACACTGTGCCAGGCAGAAAGTCTCTTATAAGTTCTTTATGACCAGTTTTCTGACCCCCTTACTTTCTGTGGGCTAAGAGCTCCAGAAGCCACTGCAGCCACTGATTCAGTGGCCCCCCAAGACCTGCTGAGCCTTGCTGAGGCTCAGTCTGCAATGGTACAGCCTAGCCTGGACTATGCTCCACTCTCACCCTTGTGAGACAGACCTTGCCTGCCAATTTCTAAGTTGTCTTAGGCTAGAAAATTGTTTCACTCTGTCTTTTTGTTGGCCCTGCCACTCCAGAAATTGTTTGCAGGTGTTACTTTAATGTTCTTTGGAGGAGAATTTGGGAGCTCAGGAGAGTCCCTGCCATTACTACACCATCTTGGCTCTGCTCTCAGAGAACATGTTATTAAGTTTTGTATCCCTCACAGAACCTAGTACACAGTACCAGGTGAATGCATGTCTGAAAAAGTACTGAATTCACCTCTAGTAAGCAGAGGAAGAAGCAGCTTTGTTTGGGTTTTTTTTCCCCACTATATCTGTTGTGAGACTCTACTCTAACCCAGTTAAATCACTCTGGGCAAACTGTTTCTTTGTTTCACTCAACCCAAGTTGGTTTATACTTGCAGCCTATTTGTGTGTTGGAAGCATGAAAAACTGCTACATTTTCGGGAAATAGCCCTGGAAAGGAAGCACTTTATAAAAAAAGCAAGATCACCCTTACCTGAAGGATCCTTTGAATGTTGCTCATAATCATACTTGTTTCCATGCTGACTGATAAGCTAGGAAGGAGCAGAGAGTTGCTAGCATTGTACTTCTGTAATTCTTCCACCTTAAAAGGGATTATCAGAAGAGACTTCATTAAGAAGGATACAAGCTAAAATGATCTTCTAAGACCTGACAATCTAGATATCTAATCACTTTTACATGGCAATGATTGAGCAAGCTCTAAGTAAATATGTCCTAGCCAAACAAGAAAGAGTTTAGGTACACCATTACCAAGAACAGTCCTACTTCTCTGCAGATGCTGGAATCAGTAACATCTCAGGCCAGGTGGCACCACTTCTCTCTTCCCCCATGTTTTCTCCTATGCCCTCTGCAGAGTGACTCACCTTGGCAACAAGATGGTCCATTTTATCGGCCACTTTGCTCACTGCCATTCGGACTTCAGTGTTATGCTGCCGAGCTTCAGTCATGAGAAAGGAAGCAATATCAGCTGAGCCTAAAAACAGATATATTCCACAAATGAAACAGTTTAAACAGAAGATTTGGAGATCCTTTTGGAAAAGCAGGAGTACAAAAGGAGCTGGGGAAAGAGCAATGATGTCATTATTACTAACTGAGAACTATGTCTGTGACGTGATAGCCACAGAAGAACACAAGTGCTGCCAACTTCAGACTTCCATGGCAAACTCCTTTAGAGGATAAAATTAAACTGTTTTCTCCTTTCCCTGCATCCTTCTGGAACCATGAGCTACAAAACCCTTATCAAAAGACTTTGTGGGACATCTTTTACAACATGACTAATGTGGAAATATGTTTAATATGATCACACACGTATAGCCTATATCAGATTGCTTGTGGTCTTGGGGGAGGGGAGAGGGGAGAGGAGGAGAGAGAAAAAAAAATTAGAACTCAAAATCTCATAAAAGTGAATGCTGAAAACTATTTTTACATGTAATTGGAAAAAAATAAAATACTATTAAGCGGGGGGAAAAAAGGGAAAAAAAGATTTTATGAAACATATATACAAGGACTACAACAATGGAAATCAAGACAACACTAAAAGTCAACCAAACTCTGACAAAAGACAATGAGTAATGTTAGTACTAAATCACTAAAGTTAAAAAACAAATTCTATTATGTTAATAATGGCTACATAAAAAAGTGGAAACTCGTATAACTGTTTGGGGGAATGCATTCTTGTGTGTGGGTTGAGTGTTTATTGAGCAAAATCCGTTGTACTAAAATAAAATGTATAAATTGAAAAACATCAGAATACAGATTCTGTGGGATCTTTTTGTTCATTGCTATTAGTCAGTCCTAAACATTTATTAAGCACCTACTATATGCCAGGCACTACACTAAGCTCTGGGGATGTAAATATCCAAAAGAAAAGACAGTCTCTGCACTAGAGATGCTTACAGTATAACAGGGGAAGACAACACACTAAAGGGAGTAGAGAGACGACAGAGAAGTCCAAAACAGTGAAGTTGGGGAAATGAAGAGATGGTTCGCCTGGGCTCCCTCCTTAAATGGAAGTTTCGGCATTTCTGGTTCAATTACCTAGGTGATGCACTAAATAGAGCGCTGGGCCTGAAGTCAGAAAGATCTGCGTTCAAGTCCAAACTCAAACACTTACTAGCTGTGTGACTAACCCCTGATTGCCTCAGTCCCTCATCTGTAAAGTGGGGACACACTGGAGAAGGAAATGGTCAACCACTTCAGTATCTTTGACAAGAATACTCCATGAACAAAGTCCACAGGGTCACACAGAGTTGGACCCAACTGAATAAACGAACAAAAAGAAGCTTTCAATTGAGAAAGCACTTGGTAAACAAAGCAAACGTCCATCAGTTGGAAAATGGCTTACAAGTGGTTGTATGTGAAAGGAAGATAGTATCAATGCATCTTAAGAACTCAGAAAAACTCACATGAACTAACACAGAGTAACACAGGCAGAAGCAAAAGAACAATTTACACAGCATGGTAATAACGTAAAAGAAAGCAACGACCAAAGACAGGAGAACTCTGTGCTCAGTGTAAAAACCAAAGCCCTTTCCAGAACTGACAGTGAAAGATCGTTTCCTCCTCAGCAGAGGAGTGGTAGACCATGCAAACAAGCGTGAGCATTTTCACAGTGTGCCAAGCGGTTCACGTGGCACACTGATCCTCACAACAATCATGTGAAGTAGGTGCTATTATCATCTCCATGTTATGGGTGAGGGAAACCGAGGCTGACAGAGATGAAATAACTTGTCCAAAGTCACAGCCTACAAACGTCTGAGAAAGGATCTGAACTCAGGTCTTTCTGACTGCAGGTCTGATGCTCTCTCCACTGCCCACCCAGCTGACCCTAGGCTCAGAAATGTGGCACACGTTGTTCAAGATGGCCAATGTATTCATTTTGTGGTTTATTTACACTTCTTTGTTCCAAAGAAGGGTTCCACAGGGTGTCGATGGGAAATAATAATAACATTTTTAAAAGGATCAATTAATTTTAAGTGATTGAACAGAAAGCCATCAACATTCAAATATTTTACTTGGCAATTTTGCTCCCAGTTTTATATATACATCACAGTAATTTTGGGAGTAGGGAGAAAAAGAGAGACAGAGAACAAATGAAGAGAGGCTGAAAAAATGTTGGGAATAAAGTAGTCACGGTCAAGGAAATGTAAATTTCTCTTTTCATATCCTGAGATTGAAAAGCAGAAACAAAGGAGCAGCTGGGTGGTGCAGTGGATAGAGCTCCAGCCTTGGAGTCAGGAGGATCTGAGTTCCAATCTGGCCTCAGACACATAACACTTATTAGCTATGTGACCCTAGACAAGTCACTTAACCCCAATGCCTAGCCAAAAAAAACAAAAAGAAGAAAAGAAAAGTAGAAACAACAACGAGTCAGAGAAGAAGAACAAGAAAAAAATCATGGAGTCTGGGGTTTTTTGACCTTACCTTGAAAATGAGGAGTCTGAGAAAGTGGTCCTGGATACATGGGTCCTACAGGTTGTAGCTGGGAAGTGATTGGGGTAGCATTCTGGTGATAGGTACAGGCCTGCATCCCTGCATAGGGCTAAGAAAACTCAGAGTTATATGTGCATTTTGAAAATAACTAATTGCCTCCTTTCAGTCTTGCTCACAATTATCTGACATCCTAATGGTGATGACAAGTACAGATAAAACATACACAACATAAATACAGTCCCAAAAGTCTTAGTGCAGTTCTAATCAATACTCTATAAAGTGAACAAGTGCAAATACATACAAAGTAGTTAAATACAAGCTAGTTTGGAAGGGATGGGGAGAATTAGGAAAAGCCTCATGCAGAAGATGGTTCTTGAGTAGCACCTTAAAGGGAAGAGAGGGCCTCTATGAGGTGGAAGTGGGGAAGGCATGCGTCCCAAGCATGAGAAACTGCCATCATGTAAAGCCACAGAGAAAGAGATAAAGTGTTGTGAATGAGGAACACAGAAAAGGGCAATCCACCTAAGGGCAGAGAACAGGAAATGAGTAATGAGGTTGGAAAGATAGGTTGGGGTCATGTTATGAAATGCTTTAAAAGCTAAACAGAGGAATTTATTTTTATCCGAAAGGATAATCTGAAGCCACTACAGGGGGATGAGTCGAGGACTCACAAGGTCAGATTTGTGTTTAAGGAAAACTATTTTGGCAAGAGAGTCTTTTTTCGATAGGAATGTGTTAACACTTGAGGCAAGGAGACCAAATAGGAGGATTCTGCAACAATCTAAACAAGGAATGATGAGGGCTTGAACTAAGGTGGTGGCTGTGAGAGTGGAGAGAATGGACGAGATAGCTGGACTGTGACATGAGGCCATTACTGCTGTGAGTCTGACATTTCAGAGCTGGATGAGAGCATCAACATTTGGAGCTTGATTAGAGCAGAAGCCGAGAGCATGTCTCCTTTGCTGAGTAGTTCTAAATAGGAAAATTGTAATCCTGCTAAGAAAGAGAGAGAGATTCTTCAATATCTTCCTAGCTCTCTTATAATATGTTTTAATTAACTTTTAAAAAATGATTAAGTTGTGTCTGTAAGTGTATTTGGGTAAAGGCAGAATTATTGACTAAGATCCCAAATGAAATCTGTCAGTTTGCAAAGTGGCAGATCTGCCTTTCCACACTGGCTCCTCTTCATATCAAGAGGCTGATGCAGAATCTCCATCAGATACAGAGCATCCCAGTAAACATAGAATGGTTGGTTTCAGGTTACTACCCCTTTTCCTTTTCTAAGCTACTCCACTGCCTACCCCCAAGTCAGGCAATGTCACAAGAAGCTGATGACAGCCCCCTAAGTTGTTGGGCATTCTTAACTCTGCAAGAGGGATGAGGATGATAGTTCCCAGAAATCTCTCTTGAAGAGGCCCCTTTTCAAAAGGTACCTCAGAAGCACAGAGCATGCCAAGTGGACCTTGTATGCTAAGCCAGCCTAATTTGCCATCATTCTGCCAGTCTACACTGGGGGCCTTTGCTGTTTGCTGGGCAAGAAAAAAATCCAAGAGCACTGACACATAGTCCTCAACTGGAAACAAATTCAACCACCTACCTTTTGGTTAAGAAAGTATTACAGAGTGATCAACAAAGGCAAAGACAGATTTAACCAGAACATAATTAAAATTATCAAAAAATTCCTAATGCATCTTTATCAATGTTAATACCTGAAAGGACTGGGAATTTCCAGGCAGATTGGAGTGAGACTGGATAGCTGCAACTGGCATTAAGGCAGCAGAGGGCACTTGGATCCCAGGGACTGATTGCTGAGATGCTAAAATAAAACAAGATTTTAATTTTTTTTTAAATTTCATTTATTTTGATTTATCAATAATCACTTCCATATGCTTTTGAGTTGAAAATTTTTCTCCCCCTTCCTCCCCCTGATAGCGCATAATCTGATATAGGCTTTACATTTACATACCCATTAAACATATTTTCACATTAGTGAAGCTGTTAAGTAAAAATTAAAATCAATAGGAGGAACCGTCAGAAAGATGAAACAAAACTCAACAGAAGGTAAAAATAAGTGATAGTGATTCAACTTCCACAGTTCTTTCTTTGGATGTGGACAGCATTTTCCATCCTGAGGCCTCTGGAGATGTCTTAGATCCTCGTAATGCTGACAAGGGTTCAGTTTAACAATCTTAGTCATTGCATAACGTGGCTGTTATTGTGTACAAAGTCCTCTTGGTTCTGCTCACTTCACTCAGCATCAGACCATATACGTCTTTCCAGGTTTTTCTGAAGTCAGCCTGCTCATCATTTCTTATAGCACAATAGTATTCCATTAAATTCATATACCACAACTTGCTCAGTCATTCCCCAATTGATGGGCACAAGATTTTAATTTTTATCCATCTCTTTGGTGCATAGGTGGATACTGAAGTTTGACCGGCAGCCTGTGTACTATCATAAAACTGTTTATATGCCCATCCTCTCAAACCCTGCAGTTCTGCTGCAAGTCCCTACAATTGGATAGGACAACAAAGTTGGGTGTTGTTATATGCAAGACACTCAGCCCTAAGATAGTGTCAACTATCTGGGAGATAATTCAGCTAAGTGGAGGTTTCTAGCACTGTGGAAGTTATGTAACTTATTAAGTTGTGAAAAGGAAGTGAACGGAGCCACTGAGTTTCCTTTTTAAGCCATTCTCAAGGAATAAAACTGACATGACTACAAAAGTTTTATTGATCCAATTCACACACTCCAAAGGTACACAGATCTCTTACTTGGTGATGTCCTTGGCTTCGGTGGTACAAGGGCTGGTTCAGGAGAGGGATGGATGGATGCAGTCATCATGTGCTGACCTGTTCCTCGCAGGGCATTCAGGTCCTAAAGGAGGCACATAAGGCTTAGTTATTCAGGAGGGAGGAGGGGACAAAAAAATATTCACACTGCATGGGATCCTCCTACAAGTAGAATCACACCCTCTCCTACACAAGGTGTCCCAAAACTCTTAGTGTTATTTTAAGCTTTCTTAAAAGCAAGTCCTGTAGACAGATAACAGAAAGGAAGGCTAGCCAAAAAGAAGTCTATGGGAGTTAAGCTCATGGGATGTAAAGCACTTATCAGGACAGTTGAGAACTTCCACATGCTGACCACATCTAATTCTCAGTAAACCCAAGCAAAATTTTAAAGATTACAAATTGCTGGGGACAGCTAGGTGGCGCAGTAGATAGAGCACTGGCCCTGGATTCATGAGAACATGAGTTCAAATCCAGCCTCAGACACATAACACTTACTAGCTGTGTGACCCTGGGCAAGTCACTTAACCCCATTGCCTAGCCAAAAAGGAAAAAGATTACAAATTGCTGATCTTCATTCACACTAATTATTTGTTTTTGCTGTATCTAATTAGGATAACCTTGTCCAAATCAGCAGGTAGCCATCTATGTCGACCGAAATAGTTTGTTCCTACAGAATAAGGGTAAGCAATTATGTAGCACTGCTCCCCTTCCCCCCAAAGCATCCTCGGGTACTCGGTGAATATTAGAGAATGACCATATTTCATCATGACTCTTTAGGATGATAGTTATGTTTTTCCTTTAATAAGAGCTAGGCTGATCTCTAACAACTGCATTGGGAGCAGTAGTTGTGATCTTATCTTATAAGATCAATAATCAATAATATCTTATTACACCTCTATTGGTGACAGACCCACTTGGGACAGTGGTTTGATGGAAAAAGATGTGGAAAAGGGAAATGTTTATTAAACAGCTTTAAGATGACACATTTTAGCATGGAGCTGAGAGGCAGAGCTGACATGCCAGATTATAAGAATCAGGGTCCAAAATGTTGATAGGTTTGAACAATAGATGAAATCTGATAAGATGAAATTTAATAAGATTAAGTGTAAAGTCCTATCCACGAATTCAAAGAGTGGAATGCACAGGTACATGACTAGGAGGGACTAAGACAAACAACATATCTAGGGACTAGAAACTCAGTGTGATTCAACAGAGTGACCTGGAAAGCCAATGTAAACTAAGACCACATGAGGATAAGAATATTGTATATCTCAAAGGAAGCAACAGTGCTGTCATGCTAGAGCTGACGTAGGCAGATCACATCTTGAGCATTTTGTTTGGATCTGTGTGCCATGTTCTACAAAGGACAGTGAAAAACTGGAGTGTGTCCAGGGGAGGGTAACCATGACGGTAAAGGGACTGAAGACCTACATTATGATGGCCAGATGGAAGAGGGATGTTTAGCCTAGAGAAGAGAACATGGGAAACATGATGGCTATCTAAGTATTTGAAAGGCTTTACATTTTAAAAGAGAGATTAACCTGGTTCTGCTTAGCTCCAGCAAAAAGAACAAGGAGGAATGGATGTAGGGAAGTAGATTTCAGCTCCATGTAAGGAATAATCTCCTAAAAATCAGAGCTATCCAAAAGTAGAATGAGATAGAGAAGTAGGTTCACTATCACCAGAGGGTCTTCGAGTAGACGATACTGTTGGCTGTTGTTCATTGTTCTCGAAGAGGACCCAAATGACATCACTACATTGGAGTCAAGTTACAGTGTGTCCAACTGTGGCGGTCAGACCAATATAAGCTCGGAATGTTCTACCACAGGTCAACAAGCATTTCTCAAGTGCTTACCATGTGCCAGGAAGTATGCCAAACATTAGAGATACAAAGAAATGGAAAAAAACAAACAACAACAGTCCTTGATCTTAAAGAGCCAACATTCTAATGAAGAAAACAACATGTAAATAATTAGGTTTATATAAAATACATAGAACAGATAGAAGATAATCTCAGAGGGAAGGTACTACCTGCTGGGGGTAGACCCAGGAAATGCTTGCAGAAAGTGGGACTCAAGATAGCTTTTTTTTTTAAAACATAATTGTTTTCTTGAGAGGATGCCCATCAACTGGGGAATGGCTGAGCAAGTTGTGGTATATGAATGTAATGGAATACTATTGTGCTATAAGAAATGATGAGCAGGCTGACTTCAGAAAAACCTGGAAAGATGTATGTGGTCTGATGCTGAGTGAAGTGAGCAGAACCAAGAGGACTTTGTACACAATAACAGCCACGTTATGCAATGACTAAGAATGTTAAACTGAACCCTTGTCAGCATTACGAGGATCTAAGACATCTCCAGAGGCCTCGGGATGGAAAATGCTGTCCACATCCAAAGAAAGAACTGTGGAAGTTGAATCACTATCACTTATTTTTACCTTCTGTTGAGTTTTGTTTCATCTTTCTGATGGTTCCTCCTGTTGGTTTTAATTTTTACTTACAACTTCACTAATGTGAAAATATGTTTAATGGGTATGTAAATGTAAAGCCTACATCAGCTTGTGTGCCATTTTGGGGAGGGTGGGGGGGAGAAAAAGGGAGAAAAATTTCCAACTCAAAAAAGTATGGAAAAAAAATTTTTTTAAATAAAAATATTTAAAAAAATAAAAAAAACATAATTGTTTTCAATTACAAACTTAAAATTTAAAAAAGACTATTTCCATATATACAACAATACACAAAAAGGGGATTCTATGTGAAACCATGAATTTCTATTCTATACTGTTCGCTTTTTTAAAAAGTATATAATAAATTCTAAATGTTACTTTCAAAACTCTCTGTGTTGCCTTCTAATTTCCTTCTGTTATTTGTGTGACCTAAGCAATTCACTTAACTTCCACTTATCTCAGTTTTCTTAACCGTAAAATGACAATAATAATAGGGTGGTTGTGGGGATCAAAAAACATGTTTGTACCTGGCACGCAGTAGACACTATATAAAAATATTTATTTCCTTTCTCTCCTCTTCTGCGTATCTTAAAAAATATTTAAAGACTTTTTTGACATCACTACTGCTAGCTTCCCTTTTTCCCTACCCCAATCAATCAAAAACCAAAAGAAATAAAAAAACCCTTGTAGCAAATGAGCATAATTAAGCAAAACAAATCCACAAAATGGCCACGACCAAAATGTGTTTCTTTATTTACCTTGAATCCATCACTTCTCTGTCAGGAGTGGAATAACATGCTTCATTGCAACATGACTATTTATTGCTCTTGAGTCTTTTATCAAAACTGCTGGAAAGTCCTCTATTCAAGTAAGGTCCATCTCCACACCCAACCCCTCTTCCCCCTGATTATTTCCAGTTTTGCAAGGTAAGTTATTCTCAGTTATAAGACTATCTCTTTTGCCTTCTGGAATCTTGTATTCCAAGATTTCTTGTTTAGAATAAAAGCTGCTATATAATCTTGATGTTTATAATATTTTTTCTTTGATGTGGGAGCTCACAATTCTGGCTATGGAGTTAATGGGACTTTTCCTTTTAGGGCTCCTTTAAGTAAGTGATTGAAGGGATCTTTCTATCTTCACTTTGCCCTCTAGTTCTAATAGATCTGGGCACTTTTAAATTTGTGATTTCCTGAAATATAATGTCCAAGCTTTTTGTCCCATAGTTATTACAGAGTCCCAAAATTCTTAATTTATCAATCTTTGACTTGTTTTTTGAGATCAGATCACAGAATGGATATTCCACAAGAACTATGTGAAATCTCTGGTGCCTTTTGAAATTATTCCAGCCCCACCCAAGTACTCTCACTGGCCTGCCACAGCCCAAAGGATGTCATATAACTGCTAAAATGGTCTTCTCTACCCAGCTGGAGGAGCTGGGATTATTTTAGTTAGAACAGCTCTTCCAAGTAGTAAAAGAACAATGGAAATGAATTCCATTTACAATGGTTCTCAAGGCTCCCCTCTTTGATTCAGTCTAACACACTTATTGAAGCTCTTACCAAGTGCAAAAGAGGCCCTGTATCAGGTACTGGAATTAAACAGTGTGGTACAGTGGGACCCAATCCAAGGACCTGGGTTCAAATTTCACCTTTGAAGCTTACAACTTATACCACCTTAGACAAACCATTTTCACCTACCTGGGTCTTGGTTTCCTCATTTATAAAATAAGAGGATTTGACTAGGTGGTTTCTGAGGTCCTTCTAATTCTAGATCTATGGTCCTATGGCTCATGCCTGCCCTCTCAAGGAGTTTATGCTCTCTTGTACCCAAGGAGGAAACATGAAACATAAAATAAGATGGAGCAAAAGGAAAAGTAACATGAGAACCCTAGGGAAATCTGAGGCAGGCTTTTGAGAAGCATAGGTAACGGGCTGGGAGAAGCTTCACAGACAAGGTGGCACTGAAGCTGACCCTTAAAGGACAGAAGAGCTGGAGGGCAGGGATTAGGAAGGTATTCACGACCTACAAGAAAGCTTGGTGGGCAGAGATGGCAAGTTGAGGTCAGATAAAGGAGTACAGTCTGAATAGAATGTAGAGTGCATGAAGGAATATAGAGTGCATGATAGAAAAGTTGGTGAAAGTCAGATTGTAGAGACTTCCACTGCTAGTTTTTTTATTTTTTATTTTTTTTTTTCAGATATAACCATTTATTTAACAATTAGGCCAAATAAATTCCATAGATATTAATGTTAAAGCAAAAGGCATAATCACAATACACATGTCACGCTCTCTTAATACACACCATAACCTGCTATTAAATGTGCATGAAGAAACAATTTTCAAATGTCCACACATTCAGATGGCCAGTTTTGAGACTGAAAATGACCTGTGCATAATTTTTTAATGCTACAGCACCTCACCTGAGAGGTGGTGAAAACTAGATACACATTAGAGGAATTTCAGAGAAGCAGATAGACATGGGAGTCAAACACATGGGCTTAAGAGTAAAGCACAACTTTGGATTGCAGTTTACCCTCATCACTCCTCATCTTCTCCATATGAAGATAGCATTTTTATAAGCCCTTTCAATTATCCCCTCATCCTTTAAAGGGAGTTTAGGAAACCTCAGGTTTTAATAGTATTAATCCTTCTGTTTATACCAGGAGGACTGCAAAATTTAATCAAACTATCTCCAGCCAATTATTCACTCAAACGATTGCTGCCTCATCCAGTCAGAACAGACTTCCCAGCCACCAAGTTGAGGTTGACCCGGCTAACAAGTTGTGGAAGCCTTTCTTTACCTGCTCAAGCAAGAAGAGGCAGCCCGAGTATACCTGCTGCCAAGGCAGAGTGCAGCAAATGAAGAAAAGAAGACCACAGGCTGATGTGCCCCCACAGCAGCAGAAAACACTAAGCAAAGCAGTAGCCAACTCTCTTTGGTCATGGATAGTCCAAGCTTTCTTTCAGGAATACCCTCAGCTACAGTTATGTACCCATACACCAAAAGCAAAGAAGGCTCAATAGGAGTACTAGCCCCCCCCCCAAGTGGCCACAGCAGCCCCTCCAGCAAGTTCTCTCAAGGTAGTTTCCCTGATAAAAGCTAAAAAATAGATTGAATCAAAACATTTAATTGTCGGGAGGGAGATAATTTATAAACCAAAGTTTTAAAAACACATGTTAAAAAAAATAAAAAATAAGAATTTTTTAAAAGAAAAAACATAACTGTCCAAGATGATTGCTATTCACTCATTTTTTCCTTAAGTGTCAGCTGAAGCATACCTCCATACCTCCCATTTTAAAATGTGTTTCTTGTATAAACGTGGTCAGGTTATTTTTTGGCCCATTCTACTATCCATTCACATATTTTATATATAAAACATACATAATATATATATAATAAAATACATATATAATATATGTTCCATACATTCCAGGGCTTCAAAGAAGTTCAGGGGAAAAGCAGGTATCCTCAAGGGGCCAGACCTACCCCCACCCCCAAGGTCTTCAGTGCTGTTGACCCCAGCTCAGCACCAGGTACTACTAGACCCCTGTAGCCTCCAGCTACCAGCACTGCTAGTTTTTTTAAAAGTGTTTTTTAAACTTTTTTAAAAAAGTGTTTTTATCCTACAAGCATTTGAGAACACTGAAAGTTTTTGAACAGTGAAGAGATATGGTAAAAATCTTTACATTAAGGAAGATTATTTGACTGCTCTGTGAATGATGGACTGAAGAAAGAAAGACCAGAGGCAGGAAGGCCACTTGAGAAGTCTGGGAGCTTTAACCCTACTTGCAGACTAATGGGGAAGAAATCAATTAGAGCCTTGAAATGAAGCCATTAAAAACAACTAAAACCAAACAAGACAAACCAAAAAAATCCAAACCAACTCTTTTTAGCAGGATCCTAATTATCCGATGAGCAATGTTTATTTTTCTAAGAAGCAGTCCCTCTTATACCTTTCTTCCTCAGCAGCAAGCATTACATTCTTTCTCTATAACTTACTGAACTCTAGTAATATAAGAATTTGTTAGAGAAGAGTGGAAGTAACTGTATTTCCCAAAGTGGAGAATCCATCATCTTCAGTGATACTGCAGAAAGCTAAATGAGGGTTTAATTCACTCCTTAAACTGCTTGGCTAATAAGACAGTTGCAGTCTTCTGTATATTCATCAGTAAAAATGCTGACCAAATCTGAAAGAGATGCTTAAGAGTGCTGTGCAAGATTTTGCCAATGAGGTCCCCTAAGCAAAAAGCCTTCACCGGGGCCAGACACAACAGCAACTCATGCTCCATTTAGCTTTGGTTTCCTATGGTCTTAAGCCCTTAGATGTCTACTACTGCCCTCAAGTACAGAAGAGCTAAGAGAACTTACCTCCATCTCGGAATCACTGGAGTCTAGGTGAGGAGGAACAATGGGTAACATGGGCTGTCCCATTTTAGCCATCCTAGAGATAAGCTTAGCTTTGGTCACATCAGGATTCTACAGAGAGAGAAGAAAAGGCATAAAATTAATTGTTTTTATGTGATTTGCCATTATTTTCTCATGCTGATTATAACTCAGTGCTCCCTTATTCTCTTTCAGGCTGCACAATTTCTCCACCGTCTATTTTAAAGAATGTAAACAGATTAGATCATTGGTTTCTAGACTCAAGATCCCTAGGTCTGAATTCCTAACTTAGAAGTTATCAAAACCAGGGTGGTTCACCATCTGGAGCAGGGAATGGATGAAACCAAACCCACTGCACACCCAAGTAGGAGTTAAGGCATTCAGAAATCATCAATCTGAATGAGATCATCAAGAGAGGCTACAATGGGAAGCTGGTCTGAAGTGGGAGTGATCAAGATCTAGGAAGGCAGCTGTGATGAACAGAAATAGGTAGGACCTAACTCTACTACTTGTTTTGGAAACCTAAGATTATGTTTCATTTTCCCCTTGAATGTCCTACCTGGAAACAATAATATTATTTGGCTTATGATAATATTTTAAAATCCATATCTGATCCTTATCAGGTTAGCGTTGTTACCTTCCTGAGCTTAGCCCTTTAAAGAAAGGTTAGAGAAGAAATTCACACAAATTCAACTACTGCTGTCCTTTAATCTTATGCTAGGTGATCAAATTGGAAATCAACAGAAACTCACAGAATTTGAAAGTGGGGAAGTGACCTTAGGCACTTTTTATTTCAATTTAGTCACTTGACAGATTAGAAAATGGAGGCCCAGAGAAGGGAAGTGACTTTACTTAAGAGATCTTCAAGAAATGGAAATGGAAGGGGATGGGTGAGGATGTGATGATGAGGGTTGGTCTGGAACATAAGACAAGGAAGGGGGCCCAATGTTGGCCAAACTATGAGATTGCTATATTCCACCTCCATCATCTACAACTTTTTTACCATTTCCCTTTAAACTGCCCCTCTTTAAATTGTAAAAAATTTAAATATAAATTTAAATTGTGTAAAGTGCTTTTGAAAACCTTAAAGGCTACAAATGTTGGCTATTATTATTCGCAGCTTCCCAGCTGCTTCTATGGGAAAGGGGGAAATCTTTACTCTAAACTGAGCTGTCCTTTTGGAAAACTAAAACTTCTTTTAAAAACTGGCAGACAATTTTTTAAAATGGAAAATTTTTAGAATTTTTAAAAAGAAAGTAGAGCTTAGAGGAAAAGAAAGAAGAAAAAGAGAAAAGGAACAAATGCAAATACTTGTAAGAATAATAAGAATCTCATTTATAAGCAATTATTCTTTTTCTTAATTGAAGCATAAAACAATTATATCCAACGAGATACAAATGCAATCAAAATGGCTTTCACTATAAACACATATATTTGATCTACCTAACCCCAACTAACCTATCCTCAAAGACACATTCTTTTATTACCCTAAGATTCCCTTTTAACATCACATTGAAAATAATTTCATGTTCAAAACGCCCTTATGTATTTTCCCCTCTCTAAAATTTTTTCCTTATACTTTTTTTAAGTCATATTAAAGCGTTCTTCATTTTTATAAACATTGCTACAACTTTCCAAAAACATCTAGAACCCTTCCCCCCCATACAATTCTCATATAATTAAGCAAGACAAATCAACATTTGGCCATCACAATTTCAGCCTCTAAGTTCAACTATGTGAAATATATGTTATATTACATACATACATACATACAAATAAAATGAATAGATTTCAATGGGCCTGCCTCAGAGCACTTAACATAACTTACCGCAAGTTGCTCACTGATGGAGTTTGACTTGGTTCGAACAGCTGGCTCTCTGAAAGGAAAAAACACATAATCTGAGATAGATAAGATGACTAAGAAACACAAGTTCAAGTTACACTTGGCTTCTCAACCATTTTAACAGATAAAAGTCAGGTAAAAGAATTCTTATTCCTTAAAGTCTCTGAGGGCAACAAGTCAAGAAGATGAAATTTTCTGCTATTAGAGCTACAAATCCTATTTTTAAAAAATGTATATATTAATGCCTTTTATTTTTATATCACCTTCATTTTTCTGTATCTCTCTCTCCCCTTCCCCACCCAAAGAATTATCCATTATAACAAAGAATAAAAAAGAGGAAAGAAATCAGTTCAGCAAAAATAGCAAACACAAGAACAGAGCCTGACAGCATCCGCAGGGCTCCACACTCATTGTCCCCCAACACAGCAAAGAGGGGAAGGAGGTGCATTTTCATCCCTCAGCTTCAGGGTCAATATAAGTGGGCATTATAATTACTCAGTGTTCAGTTCTGATTTTCCTTTGTTCTTTCTATTTACTTTACTGAAGTCACTTTCATATAGTATTTTCCTGGTTCCTGCTTACTTATATAACTCGGCTTCAATTTATGTAAGTTTTCCCATGAGCTTCTGAATTCTCCACATTCATTATACCACAATTTGCTTAGCTATTCTTCAATTGATGGGTATCTACTTTGTTGCTAGTTCTTTGCCACTCCAGAAAGTTCTGCTATAAACATTTTGACATATATGGACTTTTCTTTCTATCTTTGACCTTTACCTCTGGGTCAAAAGGTACAAATATTTCATTCAATTTCTTTAGCATAATTACTTTCCAAAATTGTTGAACCAATTCATAGCTTCACCAGTGTATTATTGTGCCTGTCCTTCCATGATCTCAAGATTGACTATTCCCATCTTTTGACATCCTTGAAAATGTACTGGGTATAAGATAAAACTTCAAATTATTCGGATTTGTATCCCTCCTATTATTAGTGATTTGAAGCAATGTTTCATTTGATTCTTTATAGTTGGCAACTGTTTACCAAACCACCAAGGGAATATTAGACAAAATAATAACAAAATTCACTTGGAGGAACAAAGGTCTAGGATCTCAAGGAAAATAATGTTTAGAAGTAGGAATTAAGGGGAACTAGCACTTTAAGACCTCAAATTATACTTAAAGCAGGAATCAACTAAAACTGGTACTGGTTAAAAAACTGAACAGCTGATGAGTGGAACAGACTGATTACGGAAGAAAACAAATGAACTCAATAACCCAGTGTTTGACAAAACACAAAAATATTCTTACTTGGGAAAGAACTCCCTATTTAATGTTGTTTCATCATTTCAATCATTTCTGACTCTTCATGACCCCTTTTCTGGAGGTTTTCTTGGAAAAGATAATGGAGTGGTTTGCCATTTCCTTCTCCAACTCATTTTACAAATGAGGAAGTCGAGGCAAACAGGGTTAAGTGGTTTGCCCAGGATCACACAGCTACTAAGTGTTTGAGACTAGATTTGAACTCAGGTCTTCCAGACCCCAGGCTTGACACTCTATCTACTGTTCCACCTAATTGCCCTCCCCCTATTTAATAGGGAGAGATAAAATGTAAAGAAGTCTGGAAGAAATTATGCTTAGACCAACACCCTACACCACATTCCACAATACATCCAACAGATAGATGACCTTAATAGTACTGATTATACAACAAAAATATTAAAAGAGAAACAGATCATATACTCCCAGCTATGGACGGAGATGTATTTTTTTGTTTTGTTTTTGTGTTTTTTAGGAGATGTATTTTTAACCAATCAAAGAATAGATGCAATTACAAAAGATAGCTGATTACATGAAATGGAAAAGCTTCTTTATAGACACAATTAACGCATCTAGGATAACAAAGGAAGAGAAAAATCTTTGTATCAAATTTCTCTGATAAGGAGTTAGTATCCAAAATATGTAAACAACAAATATACAGAAGACTAACAGCTAATTCCCCAATAGATAATTCTGAAAAGAATTACAAAGTATTAAGAAGAAATGCAAATCAAAACAACCATGAAGTTTTACCTCACACTCTACAAATTGGCAAAGATTAAAAAAAACCCAATAGTCAAAGTTAGACAAGTTTTGAAATGATAGGCACACTAATACATTATTAGTGGAGCTGTGAAATGGTATAGCCATCCTGGAAAGCAATTAGGAATTACGCAAATAAAAGTAACTAAAACGTCCATACCCTTTAATTAGAGCTTCCATCACTGGACTTAAACTCTGAGGAAGCCACTAATAAGAAGAAAAGTACCCATATACACCAAAATATTTGTAGCAGAACCTTTTGTGATAGCAAAGAATTGGAAACTAAGTAGATA
Organism: Phascolarctos cinereus; assembly: GCF_003287225.1. Lineage (NCBI taxonomy): Eukaryota > Metazoa > Chordata > Mammalia > Diprotodontia > Phascolarctidae > Phascolarctos > Phascolarctos cinereus. Next base: position 269,346,916 of record NW_027555625.1, read on the forward strand.
CCCATCAAATGGAGAATGGCTAAACCAATTGTGATTCATGAATGTAATGCAATATAACTGTGCTATAAGAAATTATGAATATGTATATTACAGAAAAGCTACATGAACTAATGCAGAGTGAAGTAAGTAAAGCCAAGAAAACAATATTCACAATGACAACAACATAAATGGAAAGAACAACTACACACAAAAAACCGAAAGTGAATATAGCAAAATTATAGAGATCAAGCATGACTTGAAAGAAGACCTATGAGAAGACACCTCCAACCCACCCATTCATGAAGTAGGAGGCCCATGGATGTTGTATGTTGGTCATGTTTTTAAACTTTGTCTATGCACTAATTAGTTGTGCTGATTTTTTTCTCTTCTTTCTCTTTTTTTTCTTTAAAAAATATCGTTTTTTATATGGGATGGCTCTCTGGGAAAGGTTGGGAGAGGGATATTAGAGAAAACTAAGGATGTAAAAAACAAAAGACATCAACAAAATCTTTTTAATAAAGAAAAAATACTTTTGGGACACTATGCGCATATACACACATCTATACATGTACGTATACATACACATACATAGAACTAATATTAACATATAAGACCAAGATCCACTCATTAATGAATAAGTGGTCAAAAGATACAAACAGCTGTCAAAAAAAGAGTGACAAACTATTATCAACCATAGGAAAGATGGCTCCAAATCACTTCAAAAAGAGAAATGCACATCTATACAACTGTGAGGTTTCACCAAGTTGGCAAACAGGATAAAAGATAAAGAGAGCTGAAGGGTTTGTGGAGAGAAATACACACTAATAAACTGTTTGTAGAAATATAGATTGGTCTAACTATTTTGAAAAGAAATTTGGAATTATGCTACAGAAAGTGACTAAAATATCCATACTTCCACAAATCCTATTAATATTACCCATGGCAGTATTCCACAGTGTGTGTGTGAGAGTGTACACCAAGATGCCTCTCTAAACCTGGTAGGTAATTTCCTCCTAGATTCACTTTTTTGATATTGAAAGAGCTGATTAAGGCTTCAGTTTCTTACCCAGGTTTAAAAGGCACTGCAGTGGGTGGCAGTAATACTGGTTCAGCACTAAAGTTATCAGCACCAGGTGTTGGAGAAGGAGTTGCAGAATCATGGGAATTAATGCTGTGCCCATCAGAGCCAGAATCTTTGGCAAATTTCACCTAAAGAAAGAATAATCAGTACAGAATAGAACAATTGTCTTGGCTGAACAGACCACTGGTCTTGAGGAAATCAAAGTGGTTTATTATATACCGTCAGCCATAACTTGCTTAAATTTAATGGTAAAGAAAGGAGATAAAAAGCAGTTGGACTGGTTGACTTCAAATGTCTTCCCTAGCTCTCATGTTCTGGGATTCTGTGATGTGCAAGTGGCAGTCTTCCAGAGGAACAGGGCAGGAACAGTAGACAGAAGTGTCTTCTGGGGTTAGACTGTCCCAGGGGAGAGAAAAATCTTTTTTTTTTTTTTAGAGTTGGGGGGAATGGGGGAGGAGGAGAGAGAACAATATTTCAGAGTAGGGGAAAATGCCTCTGGAAAAACAAAATATTTCTACAAAGATGAGAATTTAACTTTTTGGAGTCCATTTTTCAAATTTAGGGTTTCATTTTGTCTTGGAGGGTGGGAGTAGGGAGAGTCAGCTGAATTTATCGTGTTTAATGTGAATTTGTTAACCAACCTCAACTAGGCTCCAGCTGATCCTTTAATTCCTCCCTAATTGATTCCCATACTCCCTACAGACACTATTCTTCACTCTCCTCTCTCAGGCCCCTCATTCCTTCCCCTTTCCCCTCTCTCTGTTAAGGACTGCAATTGCCTCTTACTTACCTTTTAAAAAAGTTAAGGCTCCCTTTCCCCTATTCTCTTCATCTCCAAATTCCTGACATCATCTCTCACTCTCTCCTCCTTTCCCCAAGTCCCTGACAAAGAGGGGATCCTTCTTGCTAAGGCCAAGCCTTCTACATGGACACTTGATCCTCCTACCTCTGTCTTCTTTGACAGCCTGCAACCCTCAATCATACTCTTCTTTCTCTAGTCTTCAACTTCTCCCTACTGAAATCTCCCTTTTCTCCTGCCTTCAAACGTGTCCACATGTTCCCCATTCTTTAAAAATATGCATTAGATTCTACCCTCCTCTCAAGCCATCAGCCCTTATTTCCTGTCCCTTTTCCTGGAAAACTCCTATTTTTTTTATCCTCACTAGGACCTTCTGGTTTTCCACCCTTTGGTTACTTTCCTGATTATCACTCCTTCACTCCAGGCACTATTCTCCCTTTCAAAGCTGGACGCTCTGGCTCTGGTGGATCAGTTCAGCTAGACACCAGTGGTGTCCAACTCAACTGGGAATGGGTGCCTGTGGGCCTCATAGTGAAAATTACAAATTAACATTATCTATATTGCATTGCATTTTTATCGATTTTGCTAAACAATTCCTAATTACATTTTAAGGGGAGGAGCAGCTGCTCTCCATTACCAACCCTGGCCTCTGGTCCTCTTGTCACCTGCCACCTTCACTCCTATGCACACACTGCTTGATGACAGCTGGCTAGGCCCAATACTAACATATGTTACAAAGCTTCAACTGCCCCCTTCCTGTGGCAAAGGTGATCATTTCACACAATCCTCATCAATCTGCTCTCTCACTCACTACAAGGGCTTTTCCAAACCTTTTCATCCCACCTCAAACCTCCCATAGTGTCTCTTTATACTTTACTGAGAAAACTGAGGCCATTTCATGAGCTTCTTCTTCTCTCCCCTTTTCATACTACCCAGATGTCTTCTCCTCTACCTCTGCCTCCACCCTTCTCTCATGAAGGGTGACTCTTCTCCTTGACAAAGAAAATTCCTCTCCATGCATTCTTTATCCCATTTCTTCACATCCTCTGTGGATTTCTCCTTCTATCAACCCCAAATTCCTCTCTATTCAATCTCTCCCTCTCTATTGGCTCTTTCCCTGCTGCCTACAAACATGCTCATGTTGTTTTCATCCTTGGAAAACCTTCAATTGACCTAACTCTCTCTCTTACACCTCTCCCTTTCTGCCTAAACTGCTAGATGAGCTGGGGCAGTTAGGTGGTGCAGTGGTTAGAGCACCAGCCCTGAATTCAGGAGGACCTGAGTTCAAATGTGGCCTCAGACACATAACACTCACTAGATGCATGACTCTGGGCAAGTCCCTTAACCCCATTGCCTAGCAAAAACAACAACAACAACAAAACAAAAAAAAATGCTAGATAAGGCCATACACAACTGGCATCTACACTTCCTCTCCTGATGCCGGATTTTAAACCCTCTGTAACCTGGCTTCCAATCTCATCACCTGACTGAGCCTTCTTTCTTCAAAGTCACCAATGATTTCTTTCTTTTTCGCTTAGACAATGGGGTTAGTTAGCGTTAAGTGTCTAAGACCGGATTTGAACTCACGTCCTCCTGACTCCAGGGCCAGTATTCTATCCACTGTGCTACCTAGCTGCCCCACACCAATGATTTCTTAATCTTCAAATCTAATGTTTTTCCCCCCTCCTCCTTCTTGAGCTCTTCAACCTCTGACACTGGCCATCACTCTCTTTTCCTGGATATTCTCTCCCCTCTACATTTTCATGACATTGCTCTCTCTTGGTTTGACTACTTGCTCTCAGTCTCTTTTGCTGGTTCATCTAGGTTATATTCACTATTCTGGGTTTAATCTATGCAGATGATTCGCAGAAATATATAGACAGATATAGCTATAGATATAACTACATATTTATTTAGATACAATCATATATATAAAAATTAGAGGTGGAGATAAAGATATATCTCTACTTCCATCCCTACCTTCTCTCCTGAGTTGCAGTCTCCCATCACCAACTACCTCTTGTACATTTCCAACTGGTTGTCCTGTAGGCATTCTCAAACTCAATTTGTCCAAAAATGAACTCATTATCTTTCCCCACCAAATCTCTCTTCTTCAGAACTTCCCAACTGCTGTTGAAAGGACTAACATCTCTCAGATAACCCAGGCTTGCATCTTCAGTGTTGTCCCTGACTCCTCCTTAGGCTGACTCTACATATCCAACCTGTTGCCAAGACTTGTCATTTTTACCTTCGTTACCTCTCCCTTATGTCACCTTTTCTCCACTCATATGGCAACCATCCTAGTTCAGGCTTTCACCACCTCATGCGCATTTAATATCCTTCAAAACCTTTCTGCTTTCTAGCGTTCTTACACTTTATTCCTCTCTACACATTTACAATCTGGCAGACCCTGCCCTTTGCAGCCAGCTCTTCATGCCTGACGCTCCAGCTCCTGACTCTGCCTTTTCTCTGGTTGTCCTCCAGGTCTGGAACGCTCTCCTTCCTCACTCCTGCCTTGCGGGTTCCCTGGCTTCTCTCTAGACTCTGCCTGAGTCCCACATTCTGTAAGAGCCTTTTGTCCCCACTGCCAGTACCTTCGTTCTGAGATTATCTCCCAGCTATTCTGAATATACAGTTGTCTGCATCTTTTTTCCTCCTTTACAAGTTGGGCTCCTTGAAGACATGGATCATGTCTTTGCCTTTATTTGTAACCTTAGTACTTAACACAATTCCTGAAAAATAGTGAGTGCTTAATAAATACTTGTTGACTGATACTTGCTGCTTCCTCTAATGTTACTACTTCTCAATTCTTTGCAATCTGGCTTCCAACTTCATCAATGAATTGAAACTGCTCTCTCCAAAATTTCCAATGATCTTCTAATTGACAAATTTGATGGTCTTTTCTCAGCTCTCACAATTCTCAACCTGCCTGCTGCATTTAACACTGCTGGCAACCTTCTCCTCTCAGGGTTTTGAGGCACTCCTCTCTTGACTCTCCTTCTGTCTGACTGTTCTTTTTCATTCTCCTTTGCTGGCTCATTATCCACATCACATGCCAAACTGTGGGTGTTCCCCAAAGCTTTCTTTATTCTTCCTCTACACACTAACTTACCTCATCAGCTTCCTTAGACTGAACTATGTTGACTCACAGATCTATATATCTAGCCCCAGTCACTCTTTTGAGCTTCAGTACCACACCATCAAATGCCTGTTGGATATTTCAAACTCCCAAAGACATCTAAAACTTACCATGTCTAAAACTGAATTCATTTTCTTTCCTCCTAAACCCTTCCTTCTCCCAAATTTCTTTTTTTTTTCTGTTGAAAGAATCATCATCGTCTGGTCTCCCAGGTTTGTAACCTTGGCATTAGCCTTGTTTTCACACTCTCCCTCACCCCCATACATCCAATCAGTTGCCAAATGTTGTCATTGGTACCATTCCAACATCTCGCACACCTGCCTCGTCTCTACTCACACAGTTATAACCATGGTTTAGGCCTTGGTTAGATTATTACAATAGACTTCCATTTATTCCCTTCGCTTCAAGTCCCTTCCCACTCTAGTCCATCCTACATTCTGGTACCAAAGTAATTTTCCATAAGTATAGATCTGACCACGTGACTACCCTATTCAGTCATCTGTAGTGACTGAATCTATCTGTTTCCAATATCACTAGACATTCCTCTTCCCATACAGTCATCTAGGCAAACTGGCTTTCTCTCTGTTTCCCATGCATGACACTACATTTCTCATCTCTGTGCCTTAACATGGGCCATGGCCATTCTCCATGCCTAAGGATGCACTGCCTCCTAATCTCAGCCTTACAGAATCCTTCTCTTCCTTTAAGATGCATTTCAAGCACCATCACCTGCAAGAAACCTTTCCAGATAGCCACCAACTACTAGTGCTCTCCCTCTCAAACTACTCTGTAAATATTTATATTTGTTCACTTTATATTTATGCTGTATACGTAATTTGTATAAATTTTTGTTGCTTCACCCATTAGAATGTAAGCTCCTTGGGGCAGCTACACTTACTAGCTGTGTGACCCTGGGCAAGTCACTTAACCCCAATTGTTCCCCCCTCAAAAGAAAAGAAACAAAATGGGAGGAAAAAAAGAAAGAAAGGAACATAAATTCCCTGAGAGTAGGGATCATTTCATTGTTTGTGCTTCTGTCTCCATCACCTGGCATAGTGTCTGGCATGTAGTAGCTGCCTAATAAATGCACACTGATTGATGCATGTTGAAGGATCTCTACAGCAGAGGAAAACGAAAGCCTATCCAGGCCACATCTATCAGTGCTTCACTCACCCTTCTGACTTCTACCTCAAATACCAGGGTCGAGTCTGATGGAATATGTCCACTTAAACCTTCAGAGCCATAAGCATATGCCGGAGGAATAATGAGAAGCCTTTTACCTCCTTTCCTCATGCCGAGCATTCCATCTTCCCAGCCCTTTAGAGATGAGAACACAAGATTAAAGATTAGTTGGCTTGAACTGAATTAATAATAATCAGTCCGTCCACATTAAGTGTCTGACATGTGCCAAGCTCTGTGCTAAGCTCTGGGGACAAAAAGAAAGGCAAAAGACAGTACGTGTCCTCATGGAGCTCACAGCCTAATGGGAGCGACACCACACAAACAACTGTGTACAAAATAAATTGGAAATAATCAACAGAGGAAAGTCACGAGAATTAACAGACATTGGTAAAGGTTTCCTGTAGAAGGCAGGATTTAAGCTGGGACTTTAAGGAAGTAAGGGAAGCTGGAAAGTGGAGATGAGAAGGAAGAGTGTTCCAGGCATAGGAGAAGCCAGTGAAAATACCCAGAGTTGGAAGATAGAGTATCTTGTTCCAGGAACAGTAAAGAGGTCAGTGTCCCTGGTTCAAAGAGTACATAGAGGAAGAAAGTGGTAAGGTGTAAAAAGACTGGAAAGGGGTGTGTGTGTGTGTGCGTGTGTGTGTGTGTGTGTGTGTGTGTGTGTGTGTGTGTGTGTGTGTGTGTGAGAGAGAGAGAGAGAGAGAGAGAGAGAGAGAGAGAGAGAGAGAGACAGACAGACAGACAGACAGACAGACAGACAGACAGACTCTGTGTGTGTGTGTATGGGGTGGGGTGGGGGGGCAGGTTATTTGAACACCAAAAAAGAGATTTTATATTTGACAGGGAGCCACTGGAGTTTACTGAGTTGGGGTGACATGGCTGGATCTTCACTTTAGAAAAATCACATTGGTTGCTGAGCAGGAGACAGACTGCAGTAGGGAAAGAATTGTGGCAGGCAGACCCACCAGCAAACTAATGGAATAATCCAGGCAAGAGGAGATGCCTTTGTGCATCAAGGCAGTGGCATTGTCAGAGGAGGGGTCATATTCAAAAAATATTATAATGCTGAATTGATAGCAACAGATTGGATATGTGGGGTGACAGACAGTCAGAAGTAGAGGATGATACCTAGCAGCAGAGTACCAGAGCCAAGAGGATCAAGACTCACAGAGGAGACCTCCAAAAGCTGTCTAGGTCATCACTGTGCCTCAGAGAGCAGTGTCTAAAGTAGACTTTAGAGACGTTTTTATGGTAGAACACACACAAACTCCCAAATTTCTTAATGACAGATTTGGTAAACCTAACATCCACTATTAAAATCAGGCCTTTCTTGACTAGGAAAAACTACCTGCCTTTGATGATAAGGAAGAGAAACAGAGAACAGTGCCCAGGTCTCTTGGACTCCCAGTCCAATCAAGCTTTTCAGGATATCAGAAATATGCCAAAGATTAGAAATTAGAAGTAAGTTTCTTAACTTAGTCCGACAACAGTTTACAGATTCAAAGAGGGAAACAATCAGCGTGGCAAAGTAGAAGAGGCACTGGACTGGGAGTCCAAGAGACCTGGGCACTGTTTTGCCATTAATTATTGTGCAACTTTGGATGTCACCTGCCTATGCCTCAGTATTTCTATATGTGGGGTGGGGGGGGGGGGGAAGAGATGCTCTGTCAGCTTTAAAATCATTTCAGTTTGATTCAATGCTTTACCTTAATGACTTTTCCTGATCCCAGCTTTAATCGAAGAAGTTTATCCTTGTTAACAGAAGAGTCAAATACCTAAATGTAAGAGAACAGACTCATTCAATAAAGTCCCAAACAGTAAAAAATAATAATGAAGATCACCAAAGTTTTAATGTAAGCCCAAACAACTACAGAAAAAAATAGTTCAGGAGGTGTGGGATAGCCATGGTATAATTTGATTAGGCCCTCAGAAGTGCTATGAAGCTGAACACCTCTGCCAATATCATGCCAACACTTTAGAAAAACTGAAAAAGCAAAACAATTTTAAAGACATAAGTCTACATCAATCAACAAACATTTCCTTAACCTACAAAGTGCAAGGCACTATCTTTTTTTTTTTTTTAGGCAATTGGGGTTAAGTGACTTGCCCAGTGTCACACAGCTAGTAAGTGTCAAGTGTCTTGAGGCCAAATTTGAACTCAGGTCCTCCTGACTCCAAGGCCGGAGCTCTATCCATTGTGCCACCTAGCTGTCCCCAAGGCACTATCTTAAAAGCTGAACATATGGGAGGGAAACATACATAAAGACATAAAAAGGGAAACATTCAAGGAGAGTACAATCTTCAAGAGGCATTAAGTGAGACTGTAACTAACAATACAAGGCAGTAAATCACACAACCAGAGAAGTGCTGGTGGCAGTCCGTAGAAGGAGAGCTACTTTAGCTTTTGATGTCAGGAGACAAGTTGGGATCTGATATAAACTGAAATCAGTACACAAGTGGAATAAAGCCAAATTTGTGCCATTTAATCATTCCACTTGACATCCGCGAACAAAGTCACTTGAATGTGGTCACTTGATTTTTTCTAAATCCTATAAAAAATTCTTCTTACCTGGCCTAGTCCATGATTCTGAAAGAGCCAGCCTGTATAGGCCACCTCCAAAGAATTACCAACTTCAACACTTGGACCCTCTCCTATAGTAAGATCCTGGCTCAGCACAACTTCCAAGGAGGACATGCTGTTACATTTGGCAATGCATATCTGCAAAAAGGAAACCACAGAAAGCAAAAATGGGCATATATTAGGTACTTAATTAATGCTTATTTCCCCCTAACAGTTGCTTCTACCAAGAAAACAGAGCAACCAAAAACTCAGAGCAACCAAAAAGGCAGCAAAAGCCCAAAGTCACTGCTTTTTTTTTTTGCTTTTTGGTGAGGCAATCAGGGTTAAGTGACTTGCCCAGGGTAACACGGCTAGTAAGTGTCAAGTGTCTGAGGCCAGATTTGAACTCAAGTTCTCTTGACTCCAAAGCTAGAGCTCTATCCACCGCACTACCTACCTACCCCCAAAGTCGTTGCTTTAAAAGAGTAAAATCTGCCTGAATCATTACCCCTATTGAAGGATCTTTTCCACAGGTATTAAAATTGAACATTGTCTACTATGTGCAAGGTACTGTGCTGGAGCTACAGTTAACAGATAATTCCAACCATGACCAGAGATCCATGAAAGTGTGGGAGGGGAAAAGGAGTCCTCTCCCAAATTAACCTAGTGTTTCTTGGAGGCAGTGGACTGGGGGGACTTTTGTAAAACTGCCTATATACTCAAAACTTAAAATCCTTCCACTGGTATATGATTCTATTTAAAAACTCAATTTCAATTTCTTTTTAGTTCCAAATTCTCTCCCTTCCCTTCCTCTTTCCCTCCCTTTGAGAAGGCAAGAAAAATAAAAGCCAGTACAAATATGTAAAAGTCATGCAAAAGAAATGTCCACATTAGCCATGCTAACAAAACAAAACAAGGAAAAGAAACAAAAAGAAGAAATTATACTTCAATCTGTACTCTGAGTCCATTAGCTCTCTTTCTGAAGGTGGATAGCATGTTCATCATAAGTCCTTGGAACTGTGGTTGATCATGGTGTTAAGTGAGTTACTAAATCTTTCAAAATCTTGACAATATTGCTGTGACTATATAAATTGTTCTCCTGATTCTGCTTACTTTACTTTGCATCAGTTCATATAAGTCTTCCCAGATCTTTCTGAAACCATCTCCATCATTTCTCTTTTTAAAAAAATAATTTATTTTTAGTTTTCAACATTCACTTCCATAAGATTTTGAGTTTTAAATTTTCTCCCCTCCCTGCTTCCCCCCCCAAGAGGGGCATGCAATCTGATATAGGCTCTCCTTACACATTCATATTAAATATATTTTCACATCAGTCATGACGTAAAGAAGTATAAGAACTAATGGGAGGAACCACAAGAAAGAAGAAATGAAATAAAACAATAAAAGGAAAGGAAAGCAAATAGTATGCTTCCATCTGCATTCAGACTCCATAGTTCTTTCTCTGGATGGGGATAGCATTTTCCATCATGAGTCTTTTGGAGTTGTCTTAGACCCTTGCATTTCTGAGAAGAGATAAGTCTATCAAAGTCAATCATTGCACAGTGTGGCTGTTACTGTGTACAATGTTCTCCTAGTTCTACTCATTTCACTCAGTATCAGTTCATGTAAGTCTTTCCAGGTTTTTCTGAAGTCTGCTTGCTCATCATTTCTTATAGCACATTAGTATTCCATTACCTTCATATACCACAACTTGTTCAGCCATTCCCCAACTGATGGACATCCCTTCAGTTTCCAATTCTTTGCCACCATAAAAAGAACTGCTATAAAATTGTATACATATAGGTGCTTTTCCTTTTTCTTTGGTCTTCTGGGATATCTTTCCAAATTGCTTTCCAAAATGACTAGATTAGCTCACAGCTCCACCAACAATACACCATTATTATACAGATTTTCCCATACTCCCCCTCAAATATTTATCCTTTCCTTTTTTGCCATCTTAGCCAATCTGATGGGTGTGAAGTGGTACCTCAGAGTCGTTTTAATTTGCATTTCCCTAATTATTAGTGATTTAGAGCATTTTTTAAAATATGACTATTAACAGCTGATTTCTTCCTCTGAAAACTGCCTATTCATATCTCTTGACCATTTATCAATTGGGTAATGGCTATTATTCTTATAACCACTGATACATGTGTAAATTGCCACATTCCCTAAGCTGAGGTTTAACATACCCATCAGCTGAATGTACCTGAAATTGAACTCCTTATCTTTTCCTCAAACCCTCCCCTGTTCTGAACTTCCCTATTATTGTTGAAGGTACTACTATCTTCCCCATCTCTCAGGTTCACCATTTACATGTCGTTCTTGACTCCACACTTTCTCTCATCCCTTATATCCAATCAGTTGCCAAATTCTGTGAAGTCTACCTTCGTGACGTCTTTCATATATGCCCCTCTCTCTTTTCTGACACTGCCCCCACCCTCATCACCTCATACCTGGACCACTGCCACAGTCCCTGGTTGTTGTTCTTGCTTCAAGTCTCTCCTCACTCCAGTCCACCCCCCATTTCACTGTCAAACTGATCTTTTAAGTGTGCGTCTAACCACGGCAAACACAAACTCCCCACCCTCTTCCCCAGCTCACTGCTCTCACCATTCTTTCTTATACCTTGTATTCATGTACTTTTTGATCTAGCAACCCTGGCCAACTTGCTGCTCCTCAAACAAGACTCTCAATGCTCGGGATGGCCTTTGTCCACGTCTGGAACTCTCTCCCTCCTGGAGGAGCATCCTGCCTTCCTTCTAGTCTCAAGTGCAGTAGCCCCTTTCTACAAGCAGCCTTTCCCAGCCCTTTCCTTCTGAGATTATTTCCAATTTACTCAGTATATGATTTGTCTGTTCATAGTTGTTTACATGCTGTCTCCCTCATTAGACTGTGAACTACTAGAAGGCAGGCACTTTCACCTTTCCTTATCTTTTGCCTAAACCCACTTTTCTTCTTAACTTCTTTCTTTTGAGAGCACAGCCATTCTTCTAGTCACCCAAGTTTCACAACCTTAAAGTCATACTCAACTAATTACTCTCCCACACCCTCCAAATCCAACCAGTTGCTAAATCTGGTTGATTCTATCTTCACAATCTCTCAAATACATCTCCTCTCTACCCACTCCCATGAAGGCCACCCATACCTTCATGCCCTCATCCATCCTTGCCTGGACAACTACAAGAGCTTCCTTGCTGGTCTACCTGCTTGTGTAGCCTTTCTCCTCTCCAATCCATCCTCCACACAGCTACCTAAGTGGAATTCCTTTTTTTTTTTATATTTATTTTTTCTTGATGAGGCAGTTGGGGTTAAGTGCCTTGCCCAGAGTCACACAGCTAGTAAATACTATGTTTCAGAGGCCACATTTGAACTCAGGTCCTCCTGACTCCAGGGCCGGTGCCCTATCCACTGCGCTATCTAGCTGCCCCCCCAAGTGGAATTCCTAAAACATGTCTGACTACGTAGCTCTCCAGCTCAAGAAGATCCAGTGGCTGCCTACTACCTCTAGGGTCAAATACAAACTGCTCTACTGACATTTAAAAAGCTCCATGATGCAGCTCTGACCTCCTTTCTAACTAATTCTCTTTCACATACCCTGAAGTCCCAAACTCTCTTCTCTAGCCAAACTGGCCTCCCGGATGTTCCCCGTGAGAACCTCTATCTCTTCCCTGAGCCTTTGCACAGGCTGTGCTCCCATCTACGGTACTCTTTGTTCAGTTCTTGCTTCTGCCCACTGGAATCCTTAGGGCCCTTTCAAGGGGGCCCTAGCACTCAAGCACTACCCCGTATAGGTGGCCCTCTCTGACCCCCTTGTTAGTCCTCCCAACATTGGAAATACTTTGTATATCCTCTGTAATTAATTATCTTTGTAAATATTTCATATTTACTCATGTGAATACATCTTTTTTCTCACTAGTAAAATGTAAGCTCCTTAGTGGCAAGGACTGTTTTCTTGTTTGTCTTTATATTCATAGTGTCTGGGACATGGTCACTGGTGTTCAATTGATTACCCAATTGAATTAAATTGCTAAGTGCTGCTGGGTTTTTTTTCTTTTTTTTTTTTTAGTGAGGCAATCGAGATTAAGTGATTTGCCCAAGGTCACAGAGCTAGTAAGTGTCAAGTGTTTTTCATCTGAGGCCAGATTTGAACTCAGGTCCTCCTGCCTTCAGGGCCAGTGCTCTATCCACTGCACCACCTAGCTGCCCCTGCTGTTTTAACTAAACAGTATTTCTTATACCTACTTGTGCCCCAAAAGTTTTATCAAGTTGGGACTTTTAAAGATAACTTTTCTATTTTAAAAAATGATTTTTATCTTTGAAGAAGCGATGAGAAATTATATCTTCCTCCTTTCTTTGCAGAAGTAAAAAAAAGAGAAGTAAAACAAGTAAAAAGAAATAATTTCACTTATAAATAACAATAACTTATAAATATGCACTATGGGTATATAACTGCATATACTCTCAGATTTGGTGGATATGTTCATTTTGCTTAACTTCTTTATTCCCCTCTTCCTACTTTTTACTTACTACAAGGGATGGCTTGCTGGGGAGGAGGGTATATATATTCAGAAAGGAAGGTGATTAAAAAAAGATAATACAATTTTTAAAAAATCTCTTAAGTAATTTAGCTAAGCACCACTGTCATTTTTCTGAAATGTTCCTTGTTCAAGTGATGAAATTAGTTTTTTCATATCTGACATTAAGAAAAATATAGCAGCCATTGATCTTTCTCATATAACTCCCTAGAGCTAATAGAAATCCAGGCATTCTAAATCTCTCCATGGGAAAAAGGTCCTTTCCAGCTGTAAAACTTCTACATTTTAACTGCTGTAGTTATTGCTCAAGACATTTCTAGATGCCTCTTTGGAAATGGCCTTCAGAGACAGTATAGAGAAAATCAGTGTCACTGCTCTATAGCTATACATCATTAAACATTTTCAACAAACTACCTGTTTATTGAAATCCACTGCAGCCTTTTCTGATTCAAACATCATGGACCAATTTTGTCTCTGGTCATCATAAAAGGTGCTATAGTTGTTGGCCTGTACCTGCAGAAAAAAGTAATTTGAACCACTAAAGCATGTGCAACTCATAAGTTTTTATTGTTGCTGAGTCATTTTTCAGTTGTTTTCGACCTTTGTGATCCCATTTAGGTTGACAAAGATCCTGGAGTGGTTTGCCATTTCCTTCTCCAGCTCATTTTACAGATGAGGAAACTAAGGCAAACAGGGTGTTAAGTGACTTGCTTGGGGTCACACAGCTAGCAAGTGTTGAGGCCAGATTTGAACTCAGAAAGATGAGTTTTCCTCATTCCAGGCCTGGTGCTCTAACATTTTCACCACCTAGCTGTCCCATGTTTTTGCTCCCAAGTTACAGATGACAAATCTCATTGTCTGACATTATAGTCAATATCCCGTCCAAGAAGAACCCACAGGAGAAATCAAGGGAGCCATCCCCTTCTGAATTCTCAGGTCTTGTCCCTATTCCACAGCCACCTTTTGAAAGGTTTTGGTGGTTACAGGGAGGATCAAAGTAAGCAGTAGAACTAATCTTCTACATTTTGAGTCTGTGCTTCCTTAGAACTTATTTCAAGGTACAGCATAATCAGCATATACTGTGGAGATTCTCAATGTCTCTTACCGTCAGTTCAAAATTTGGATGAATCCTGGCAGAGGTGATTGGCTGTTGCTGACTTATGTAAATGAGAATCCTGTACTGGAGTCCACCAAAGATGAAATACAAGAGCAAGAAAAGAAAGCAAAAAATGAACAGAAAATCCACACTGGCAGATACTAGCTAAAGCATACAAAGACCTTAGATTGCTTCCTAACTTTGCCCTAGGGAATTATCCCTTCCTTTTCCATTTTTCCTTCCAATTTTGGTCTCTACATAATGTTTCATATCTTTCTACACAACTGAACACCTTCTACTTTATGTGTTATATTCTCATGTAAAAAAACTGAATTTTAAAGTAATACAACTAAATGCAACAACTTATACAACTGAATTAAAGCTGTCAAAAACAGCAGAGTTCCCTTGGAAAGAAGAAAAGAGGCTTCAGTATGACAAGTATGGAGAAGTGAAAAAGAATAATTTGCACAATCTGTAGTCATGTGCAAAATATGATCAAAGGCATTACCACCTCGGCTTTCAATACAAAATGAGGTCTGAGTATACTCACTTCCCCACTGAAGCTGTTATGTGAGAGAATGAGTCACTTCTTGAAATTAGAAACTTCTTGGGTGAAAAATCTATCCAAAGAGTACATATGAGATGAGGTGTTGTTCACATCATTTCTCAAGCTCAAAAAGATGAGTTAATTTTTGTTGTTTGCTTTTTTTTTAAGGCAATTGGGGTTAAATGACTTGCCCAGGGTCACACAGCTAGTGAGTGTTATTTGTCTGACGTCAGATTTGAACTCAGGTCCTCCTCACTTCAGGGCTGGTACTCTGTCCAAGATGAGTTAATTTTTGAAGGAAATGATATTGAATCCATAATAAATTTGGTTTCCCTGACCCAATGGACCACAACAGTGAAAAACAAGAATATCAGGAAATTTGAGGAGGTTATCTGGGCTTCTGAAAAAAGAATCCAAAGCCACAAGCTGATAAACGAGTTGGAAAAGTGGTACAGATTCCAAAGAGACTCACTGAGATTTTATTAAAAAAAAATACATTTGGTTAAAAAAAAAGTGGCTCTGGAGGTAATTCTAAAGATGAGTTTACAAAATGCTTCAAATAGCAATTGTTAGAATGAGGATAGAGTGGTCTAAGAGAATGACACTGAAGTCAAAAATACTTAATTGAAGATCTTGGATTTCTCCCCTCTGCCATTAGGACTTTGTGACCCTACAGGGCTTACTAAAATGCTCTCTACCTACAACAATAAACATTGATAATGAACCAAGCAGAAAAGGAAATATTCCTTCTAACTAGCTTACTCTTAAAGTCTAAATTCTTAAGACAGATTCAAATGATAAAAAAAAAGGTCAAGCACAAATTGACTTATTCATAAGAATGAATAGAAAATCATTATTTACTATGATTTAGACTCACATTCATCAGCAGGTAAACAACCATCTTCATCACAAGACCAAAAAAGGCACTGGGCAATTGCAAATGAGAACTGCCACCTCAGCAGTTTTAATTTAAAGAGAATCTATTTCCTGAAAAGAAAACTCCACACCTAAGAACTCACACAGCACATACTTGGGTAACAATTCCAGCAGAAAGGCAAGATAAAATGACAAATAGCGCCACTACAAGCTCAACTATAGCATCCTATTGGGCCAGGCATAGACTTCAATGTATGTACACATACATGCACACACACAATATACATGTACATCACATACATACATACACACGTGAGCAGTAAACATATATACATGTGTATACACACGCATATGCATACACAAAAGCCTGAGTAGCTTAAATCTGCACTAAAACTTTGGGAAGAATATGTGCATGTGTACATAGAATCGGGGCCCCTCTCACCTCTTTGGCAGGGTGGTTCCCCAGGACTGCAGCACCTAATTTTCCTTGCTTCACATACTGACCGTTTGTGCTAAAGAAACAGAAACACTGCTTTAATAAACCTGCTACAAAATAAACAAGTAGGCACAGTAGGTCAACAATGGCTACAACAATGTAGACTTAAGACACTAAAAGGAAGGGCAAGCTTTTGAGTAACAGGAAAACCAGGGAGAGGCAGAGGACAATTAGAGAGAAATCTTGCATAAGTGGTCAGATGGAGTACTCATTGTATCAGGCTTTTGTTTTATTGTTTTCCTTTTTCACTAGAGAAAGTTCGATTTGCATGCAATAACTATTGTGTTAAAAAAAATCAATAAAACTTAGTTTTAGGGGCAGCTTGTATAGAGCACCAGCCCTGAAGTCAGGAGGACCTGAGTTCAAATCCTGTCTCAGACGAAACACTTAACACCAGCTGTGTGACCCTGGCCAGGTCACTTAACCCCAATTGCCTAAAAAAAAGGAAAAAAGAAAAGAAAAGAAAAAAATCCTCTTATTTTGAAAATTAAAAAAAATTTAGCAGGAGTAAGAGCCACCCAAAAAAGAAACTAGTCAGTCATCTGAAAGGTGAGTATCTCACAAATGAACCTTTTTTTTTAATCTCTAAGAAGGTATTATGGTACATGCTCTAATAAGACAACATGAGATGAGGAGGTGGGGGAAAGGGGGAGGTAGATGTGAACGAGAGTGAAGCTGGAGACACCTCACCTTTAGAATCTGTTCCACAGAGACAGGAAAGCTATGTTTTTGCAAGGACCATATATGGAACCACATGCTTACGGTCACAATCAATAGCGTCAAGTTCCTAGAGTTCCTGTGTCAAGCTAGGAGCTGGCATCAGTGGAAGAGGAACGGTAAAGCCATGAAGTAAAGGAGGGAGGCAGGGAACAAGTATTTATTAAGCTCCTACTATATGCTAGGGGCTATGCTAAGTGCTTTACAATTATCTCATTTGATGCTCACCAATAATTACATGAGACAGATGCTATTATTATCATCTTCAATCTGCAGTTGAGGAAACTGAGGCGGACAGAGGTGAAATGATTTGCCCAAGGTCATGCAGGTAACCAGTATCAGATGTGGGATTTGAACTGAGGTCTTCTTAACTCCCAGACCAGTGCTGCATCCATTGTACCATCTAGATGCTTCACTGATACTGAGAGTAATATGGATAACACAGCCCTGGGGTAGGAGGTTGAGAAATATTGAATGCTTTTTCCCTTTTAGTAGGGACCACTGAAAAGTGGGTTACCTGACTCTCTAGCAAATCTAAATGCCTTTCCTTGGCAAGTGGGACTCAACCCCAGGGTGGGAATACAAGTCCAGAGAAGTACATGAGGCCCAAGTTTGGCAGGGTTCCCTGAGAAGAAAAAAGTATTTTGCCTGTTTTGAGTCTCAGTTACAAGGCCTTTACATTTTTTTGGTCAGCTGAAACAAGGCCTCTCCTATATTTGATAGTTTACTAACCTGAATGCTTGTGTAGGAGCTAAGAGGCCTTTTTCTTTTGCTGGGGAGACTTAGAACATAAATCAAATCCCAAAGTTCTTAGGGAAACACTGGGTGAAGGAATAAGCCAAAAAGAGAGATTTTGCGAAAAGCCTAACAATGAATCTAGTCTACATAAAACCAGAACTTCAGCTCTGAGGCATGGGTTACAATAAATTATTAGAGCTAGAAGGGGTTGGGGCAGCTAGGTAGCACAGTGGATAGAGCACTGGCCCTGAATTCAGAAGTACCTGAGTTCAATTCTGGCCTCAGACACATAAAACTTACTAGCTGTGTGACCCTGGGCAAGTCACTTAACCCCATTGCCTAGCAAAAAAAAAATAAAAATAAATAAAAATAAATAAATAAATAAAATAGAAGGGGTGGTCTCTAGATGAGATCTGGAGAATAAAGAAATATATCTTCCTCCTCTCAACAGAGAGGTGCAGATATGGGTGTGTTACAGTCAGCTCCAACAAACTCTCCATGGTTAAATTTTCAGGGTGAGTATTTATACCTTGGAAATCAGCAAGTTACACACCAAATAAACTAGATTTACTTTTTGTTAATTGGCTAGACTTAAGAAAGTGATGGAAAAAATGTTAATAATATAGATTAAACTTAGAAGTATGATTACACACATTACACACACAGACACACAATACCCTTTAAACATTTACCAGCTTACTTCTGGCTGCAGATTATGGATCTACTATCAGACGTGGCCACTGTATCAGTTGGCTTTGCTTAAATATTTTTGGTATAAGAAAGGTTTCAACATGGGGGAAGATAGAGATTGAAAGGGAAATGACTGATATAAACATAGAAGGCAACAATAAAACTTTTTAAAGTCATCTAATCCAACTCTCTCATTTTAGAGGTGAAGAAACTGAGAAATTAATGCTGGATAAACACAAGGATCCTTGTCCCTTCACCACTAGGGTTATTTTATTGGCTACTTACAATCGATATGCATGGACCGCTGTGGCAGCTAGGACTGTGGAAGCTCCAACAGGGGCTGCAGTCGGAGGAGTTTTCTGTGCTGGCTGATTTGCTGGAAGGGAAGAAATTGGGATTTCATTCATTTCATACTGAGGAGAAGTATTCTACTCTTAAATAAACCTCAAACTTATATCTCACCCACACATTTGCATCCTGTTTTAGATTTTTCTCATTTAATTTTTACAACCAGATATTAGCCCCATTTTGCAAATGAGCAATATGCAGACAAGAGTCATTAGAAATTACCTGCCCAAGGTTACACGCTCTTCTACACTCTTTTGATGGTCATGGTAGGTCAGCACAAATCACTGAATTTTCTTTAATACCCCTCAGGTATTCTCATTTGTTCTTGTTTCTGTTCTCTCCCCCTCTCTCTTGTGTACCCTCTCTTCGTGTGTGTGTGTGTATGTGTGTGTGTGTGTGTGTATCTCCCTAATTCCTAAGATCAGTGGTCTGCCTCTATGGCTACAACTTAGGAGGAACATAAACATACAGGAGACTTATTCCTTCCACTACAGGGTGAGCCAAGAGCACCAACATCCTTTCCCTCCTCTATTCTTGCAATTCATCCACATTTTGTAAGTTCTATACATTTGGGTTAACATATTCCTTTTTTTTTTTGAGGCAATCCAGGTTAAGTGACCTGACCAAAGTCACACAGCTAATATGTATCTGATTTGAATTCGGGTCCTCCTGGCTCCAGGGCAGGTACTCTATCACTGCACCACTCAGCTTCCCCAACACATTGCTTTTTAAAAAGCAATGTATCTTTAAAGATACTCCCATTTTTCTTTAAGAGTTAAACAATCAGATCAACTCTGAATTCAACAAAGTAACAAGAGCGTTAATAATGGCCAGTCTGTCAGAGGGAGAAAGAAGGGAGGGGCTGACTCTGGTGTTTGAACCATTTCAAGGCAAAAAGTTTGGGAGCAGGGGTGTGGTTGGTGGGTGTGTGGCTGCTGAATGGACAGAGTAAGCTGTAAGGGAATTGCTAGGAGTCTAGAACCAGATTAGAAAATTGGATACCAGAGATAAAGACTTTTTGTCTAGGGCTGCTACAGCCCAGGTACTTAGAAAAGTATTTCTCTGCTAAAGCATCTGCTTTGCAGATGCAAAGTTAAGATATCCTGATTAGTTTGAAAGGCTGCTAGCAAAATTCATTCCAGTCTCCCACAAGGAGAATTTCTCAGTAAAATGGGATTCCCTGTATATGTATAGCCAATATCAGATTGCTGGCCCTCATAAGGAGGAAGGCGGGGAGGGAAGGTGAGAAAAATTTTAAACTCAAAAGCTTATGGAAATGATTGTTGATAAATCAGAATAAATTAATAAAAGAAAAAAAATGGGACCCCCCCCCACTCAGCCTCTTTCCCTCCACTAGAGGAAGAGACAAAAGGAGGGGGAAAAAACAGGAAATGGAGATATGTACATGTGCCTTCTAGGGGAAACATGTGTCAAAATCCTATGGTCATGGGACTTTATTTCTCTTGGTCTACCCCAACCCCCTCTCCCTCCCAAGCTCCTCCTCCATCTTATAATATAGTAATTTACCAGATTTCTTCATTCACTGGGAACCTGTAACAGATATTCCCCAAGAAAGAATGCCTATTGCCCTGGCATTTTATTTACATGTGATTACATAATATAAAGCGTATAGATAATTTTCAAGTTAAAATGTCATT
Organism: Phascolarctos cinereus; assembly: GCF_003287225.1. Taxonomy (NCBI): domain Eukaryota; kingdom Metazoa; phylum Chordata; class Mammalia; order Diprotodontia; family Phascolarctidae; genus Phascolarctos; species Phascolarctos cinereus. The sequence continues at coordinate 269,367,360 of NW_027555625.1, forward strand.
ACAGTTTAACTTAAAGTTATCATTTATTGACTTTCTTCTTTGCTTCTCCTCACCTAACTCAAATAAGCCTGAAGTACATTCAAATGAAGGAAGAAAGGGAAAGTAAAATGGCAAAGGGTCCCCCAATTCCTGCCAGGCCTGAGTCTGGACAACAGTGCTTTAAGCCAGGGGCTGACAACCTGTGGTACCTAAGGCGAAAGTGACACATGCTAGAGTTTAGGACAGAACCAATGGATCAGGATCTACAGACAGACTTTTAAAAAAATAATCTGTATTGCTAATATTTGTTTTAGCCTTACCTACATTTCCCACTGTTATCCCTTGCCTTATTCTGAACCATAAAGGATAAAAAAAAGAGAAAAATAAAGTTCAGTTAAACTAACATATCAAAAATATCTGAAGTTTTATGTTCCTGATAGATGTTAAATCTCTAACCTAGGAGATCTTCAAGGAGGTTGATGAACTCCCTTCTCCAGTTTATCGATATTCTCCTAAGGAGGTAAGGGGCAAAAGTGCCCTAATGCCTCTTTTTCTAAAGGACTTTAGAGTCAGCTCTTCCCTTCCCTCTCTCAAAGACACTGCCCTATTTACCTCCATCTTCCTGCCCTAGTGCTCCAAGGCTTAGAGAAAATGAAGAGCAGCTTTACTCACAAAGAAACTGGAGAACCCCAACTTACAGTAATATAAGAGGCAGTGTGGCATAGTCAATGGAGAGTTGCCTCAGAAGCAGGAAGACCTGGGTTGAAAAGTTCTATCTTTAATACAGGCTGTGTCACCCTGGGCAAGTCACTTAATTTCCAAATATCCCAGACAGTTCTCTAAAACTAAGTTGGAGAGCAGCTGCTAATCTGTTTTGTGGAAGTTCTTTACTGAGAGCTCCCTATACTGAACAACAAAAAAAATTTAACATGTCAGCTCTGGCTATGAAGAGACATGTGCCTGTGGTTCACACATCCATCATCTCCTGCTCCTGGGAGGAGAAAAACAGGGAGAAGCCACTTTACAACTGTCTATCTAAAAGGCTGTTGACCTGTGCTTTGGGCTCACAGCTACTGAGAGAGGTGGCAGTAAACTTACCAGCTGCTGTTACTGTGTGGCCTTTCTTAGGCTGCTTTGGAGCTGTATACTGGAAGAATTCATTTCCATGGCCCACAACCACCTGATCCAGTCCAAAGAGGGAGGCTAATTTAGCACTGCCAAAAGAAAAGGAAGCAATCATGATACTTGACAGAAACCTAAATGGATCCCAAGCTTCAGACGTTAGAGAAACCACTCAAAGTTCAGTACTCCTCAAATGTCATCTGGCATACATCACTCCAGGCAGGACTCAGGAGAAGCCCTTCTCTTCCTTCAGATTAGCCTGCAGATAGTGGGCCAGAATGGCTTTCATCAGATGGCCCCAGGCTGCTTTCATTACTGCGTGCAAGTCACTTCCCCTGTACAGGCCTCTTTTCTTTGCTATATAAGCTGAAGGCTGGACTCAGTGATACAGCATTCATTTATCTTTTCTGGATTTTCTAGAGTCTCAAATTCAGAATAAGAAAATACACTTTTAAAAATGTTTTTCAGGGGCAGCTAGGTGGCACAGTGAATACAGCACCGGCCCTGTTGTCAGGAGGACCTGAGTTCAAATCCAGCCTCAGACACATAATGCTTACTAGCTGTGTGATTCTCTGGGCAAGTCACTTAAGCCCACCTGCCTCACCAAAAGAAAAAAAAATTTAAAAAAATGTATATATATATGCTTTTCAAAAGTTAAACCATGCATTCTAATTTTTAGTTTGGAGAATATGGTCACTACAATGCCATGGTCCCTCTTTTAGTTTTCCATTCTTTGATTTCTGCTTTCACCTCCTGTTATATACAGGATAAAGGCAAGTTTAACATACTTAAATTGAGAACTACCTATACATATACGTCCTTGAATTAGAATCATAGATATTTTTCAAACAGTCATTCTCAGAGTTGGAAAGGACCTTAGTGGTGATCTATTCCAACCTCCAAATGAAACAAATCCTTTCTAGAAACAAGTGGTCATCCAGCCTGTGTTAGATGGCAGCCTGTAACCTGCAATACTTGCTCACATTTAAAGACTCCCATCTATTCGCAAAGCACTTTATACACATTATCTCATTTACTACTCACAACAACCCTGGGAGGTAAGCAATTTAATTTTCATCTTACACATGTAGAAAGTGAGATTTGGAAAAACTGATTTGCTCAGAGTTGCACAGTGGCAAAACCAGAACTCCAACCAGAGCTTGGCTCCAGGGCCAGTGCTCTATTCTGCATATTTGATCAGCCTTCTGACATAACTCAAACATGCACACATCAAACACTCAAGACATATTCAGTTATTAGGACAGCTACTCTGCCCATTCACTCCAGTAAGCCGAGTGGTTTGATGTGTCCAACACCCATTTTCCCCTGACCTGTGTCCTTATTTTCTCTTATGCTCTGCCATTGTTGGAAAATCCTTTTTCATTCCAGCCATCAGGTAACAACATTCCTCCCTTACTGGGAGCCTCTCTCCAGCCTTTTTTCTCCAATCAAGCCACAAATATTTATTAAGCACCAGTGTGCACTGTGCTGCTAGACCCTGGGGATGCAGAGAAACAACCCCTCATCTCAAAAGGCTTACATTCCAATGGAGAAAACAGGAACCTTTGTATGGATATATGTCTTTATCTATACACAGAATTATTCAAAGTAAAAAGGGTAGGCACTAACAATGGTAGGAGGGGACAAGAAAGAGTTCACAGAGAAGGATGTGCTTGAGCTTCATCTTGAATGAAGAAAGTGGGATCTGAGGAAGCGGAAGTGGGAATGCAGCGTGTGCCTGGCATGGGGATCTATCAATGCAAAAGAAAAGAGGAAAAAAAGATGGAGTGTCATATATGAGGAACAGAAAAAAAGGCCAGTTTGGCTGGATTGTAGAGTGTGGGAGAGGGTGAAATATACCAGGAAAGGAAGGTTAGGATTAGACTGAAGGTTTTTAAAAGCTAAGTTAAGGAGTTTATACTTTATCCTTGAAACAATAAAGAACCACTGAAATGTATTAAATAGGAGAATGATGATGGTAAGATCTACACATAAGGAAAGTCACAACAAGAAGCCTTTCCACTTTAGGAAAGAGACATTTTACTACCTACTTCTATTGGTGTGTTGCATTATTTATACCTACTCTACCTTCCTTTTTTTTTTTGGCAACTGGGGTTAAGTGATTTGCCCAGGGTCACACAGCTAATAAGTATTGAGTGTTTGGTCTGAGGATGGATTTGAACTCAGGTCCTCCTGACTTCAGGGCCGGTGCTCTATCCATTGTGCCACCTAGCTGCTCCCCCACCTTCCTTTTTCAAAAGTTATCTATTTCTCTTATCATAAATTTAAAATCCTATGTGGGCAAGGAATTCCTCCTCTCTATATATTATATATTTGCTATAAAGAAAGGGACAAAAAGATTGATTGTGGACCAGTTTCTGTTGTGGGATGAACACATAATCCCTAAGCACAGAGGAGGTTTTCTATCTGAATAAAATGCCTGTCATTAATGGCTCTGAATAATTCAATATATGAAATATCCCTTTGGTAGTTTCATATAATACTAAACCTGTAAATTAATCTAGGTAGTTTTGCCAATTTTGTTATATAGGTATAGCCATTCACAAGCATGATGTATTATTTAAGTTCTGGGGGTTTTTTTGAGGAGTGTTTTATAGGTATATTGCCCTTGTAGATGATTCACAGATATTTTATGCATTTTGCAGCTATTTTGGATAGCATTTCCCTACTACATCCTCCTTGATTTTGTTATTACTATATAGACTCAGCTGGTGATCTCTGTGGGCTTATCTTGTATTCTTGTACAATTCATTCTAAATCATATTTTAGTGATGGCAACCTTAAGTTGATAATTTTGGCTTCACTCTTTCCCCCAACCTAATCACTCATACTTTCAGTCTTAAAGGTTATAGTAGAAGAAAACAGCTAAAATTATTAAGTAGGGCTGAGACCCTACAATAATGAGGGCTAGCACTACAGTATGTGTTCAAGAACAAGACAGTCCAGACAAAGATAGAATAGATAAACGTGTCTTTTGCTGGGTCTAGATCATGCTGCTTTTGGTGCCTGGCTCCCCCTGCCCCCAGACAAAAATTATACATAAACTTCCCTTTTCACCAGGCTCCTTCTGCTCACTTATTTTAGATTAAAGTTCTTATACTGCGATTTAATTTTTCCTTTCTCTCCTTATCAAGAAAATGTATTCATTTGTGCTAGTTCAATGAATCTTACTAAACTGTGCATTCTTTTTTTTAACTGTTAATAGCTTCTTTCTGGTGAATAAGTTATCAATATCATGTATCTATATAGTTAATTATGGCCTACAAGCTTAAAATACTATTTCAGTGTCATCTCTAGACTGAAGAATACCTTTCTGATAAAAAGACCAGAGCTCAATAGAAATTTTGATCTTCAAATACAAGACTCAAGAGAGACATAAAAAGGTAAACAGGACAGAAAGAAACAACATGTTATTAATAAGGGCAAACTGGGAAGATGACACTTGTAACTCTTGAGAACTGTATTGTTATTACACCATGTTAAAGGGGTATACATAAAGGGGGTGGGTATAAATTGACTTTGATGTAATGATGAAAAAAATCTAATCAAGTGGGTTAAATGGATCCAAGTAAGTGAATTAATCTGATCTAAGAAAATGTACTGAGAGAAAGGGAAAGGAGGAAGCAGACAAGGGTAAACTACATCACAGGAAAAGACACAAAAACCTATTACAGCAGAGGGAAAGAAGGGAGGGAGGTGAGCATTTTTTCAACCTTACTCTCATCAGATTTTGCTCAAGAAGGAAATAATATAATCAGTTAGGTATAGAAATCTAACATGCCCTAAAGGCAGTAGGAGGGAAAAGGAGAAAGAAAAGGGAGGGGGCTAATAGAAGGGAGGCGGTGGTCAAAAGCAAAACATGATTGAGGAGGAAAAAGGACAAAGGAGAAAGAAAAGCATAAAGGGCGGGGAGGACAGGGAGAAAGACAGATAGTAATCACAATTGTGAATGTGATATATGAATGTAATGGAATACTACTGTACTATAAGAAATGATGAACAGGCTGACTTCAGATAAACCTGGAAAGACTTGTATGGTTTGATGCTGAGTGAAGTGAGCAGAACCAGCAGAACGTTGTACACCGTAATAGCCATATTAAGTGATGACTATCTTTGATAGACTTAACCCTTCTCAGCAATACAAGGACATGACATTTCCAAAAGCCTCATGATGGAAAATGCTATCCACATCCAAAGAAAGAATTATGTAGTTTGAATGAAGATCGAAGTATACTATCTGCTATTTTTTTTCTTCTGTTGTGTTTTGTTTCCTCTTTCTGGTGGTTCCTCCTATTAGTTCTAATTCTTACTTATATCACTAATGTGAAAATATGTTTAATAGGAATGTATATGTATAGTCTATATTAGATTGTGCACTGTTAGAGTTAGAAGGGCTTAAGTTTCCACAGGTAGAATAATGCAGAGATTTAAAGAACAAAAGTCCCAGGAGGTGGTACACTGTAGGTGGGCTGGGCTTAACCAATAGGAAGTAAGTGGATTGTTCCAAGAAGACCCCAAAATCAAGATAAGGGTCGAGCCAGCTCAGACCACTTAGGGTCAACCTGAGGACACCTGCAAAATGTTAGTGCGCCTGCTTAATGAACTTCATTACTATTAGCTGACACACCCCGCATAAAATTAGAGCCTCATTAATGAGTCATGGGACGTATGACCAAGGGAGGGGGAACATACTTGAGCTTATCAAGGGGAAACATGTAAGGAAAGGTGTAACCTGGGAAGGGTTGGACCAATCCTGGCCTGGGAGGGCCTCGGAGGTTTCCCCGCCAAATTCAACTGCATAAAAGCACACTTTCCCTTGCACTCAGGGCCCACCCCTCCTGGAGCCCGATTCTGGCCAGAAACATCTAAATCCTCTGGACTTTCTTTATAATAAATTTTCTTGATATTAAATTTTTGGTGTCAAGCCTATTTCTAACATGCACCATCTTGGGGAGGAAAATAGGGAGGGAGGGGGAGAAAAATTTAACACTCAAAAGCTTATTTAACACTCAAAAGTGATTTTTGATAAATCAAAATTAATAAAAAATTTTTTAAAAAAGAATATATTAAGCTGAAAATTTTGAAGCGGCAGGGCCCATGTTTGCTTCCTAGGTATTTTACACAGTGCTGAAGAATGGGTTGCAGAGCTGGTCCTTTGTATACAAAGCTGAAGAGAGTAAACCCTAAAAGGCCCAAAGTCAGTAGGAGACCTGGGGGTCAGCAACTCCCGAAATCTCTGCCCAGCCTGACATTTTATCTAACTCAATAATACTCTGGGCATCTTAACTAGTATCCTCCCATTGCTACCAGATTGTAAACCCCAGGAGGTCAGGAGCCCTGCAGGGACATTTAGTGGAAAGGCTCCTGTTCCTGGGTGAAAGATCTTACTTTAAAGTAAACCCTTAGGAGAGAGCAGCTGTTCTGCAAAATGTTCTATAAATGCGAACTATTATTTAACCTTACTATCTTCTCTCAAACATGTGGATCATGATAGGCATCCAAAAAACAGAAGGTTGGATCAAATTACTGCCGTCTTTGGTAAAGAAGCCAATTAGGTATACTTCAATTCATAAAGTAATAACGATAGCGAGTATTTATACAGTGCTTTACATTTTGCAAAGTGCTTTACAATATCTAATTTTGTCCTCACAACAACCGTGCTATTATTCACATTTTATCGATTAGAAAACTGAGGCCCAGAGAGGTTAAATGACTCACCCAGATCACCCAGCAAGTAAGCTGTTAAAGAAGGATATGAAACTCAGGTTTCATTATTCTAACCACTGTGCTACCTAGCGGCCAGAGGTAGGGTGAGTACTACTACTGGCCAGGACTAGGCATTAACCAACCAATACCATGCTGGTGGGGAAAAAATTTCTTAAGATTTCTGTATCATCCCAGGGTACACTCAGCTTAATGAGAAGGGGAAAAAATCGGATTCCAAAAGTTTCTAAACAAGAGATATCTACAAAAATTTGTAATTTCAAAAAGGTTGCTCTTGTTCTCTAAGGATCATGTGGTAACTAGTGGCAGTTTAGGGAAGAAGAGGATAAGGAAAAGGAAATATTCTTTATGTCTTCTGGTTTGGGTAAGGTAATGATCTAACTACTCTAAATGTTGGAAATGAAGAAAGGTCTAGAGGCTCATAACAGAGATTGTAATTTCTCTACAGGAGAAAAGATCAGTAGGGAGGGACTTGGGGACAAAAATCTACAGAAAGACGCCAAAGCACCTAAGGTACAATTTACTAAATACACAGAAGTAGATTAAATCATCTTCGGGGAAGAGGCTGTAAATTTGTCATTGACTTTTTTCCGTCAGGAATAGCAGAGGGAGTTAATCTAGGGACTTAAGAAAGAAAAATACACTTTTACCGTTTTGCATAACTGTTTTTAGGCAACACTGAAGCAACAATAAGAAATTTTAAAAGGCTTCCTCATCATAAAAAGCAGAAAATTTTCAAGTTTCTAAATTAAGTTGGAAGAAAAAGTAAATCTTTATATTCTGATATGATCTGGGATTTCACAGGGGGATTTAAGAAGCTGTAAGACGGGGTATTTAGATTTTGGCTTACTATAAACATGAGGAAACCTGTGCATCCCCATACCTTGGAAGACAAAAAAGTTCAATGACTGTCAGGCCTCCTTTGCTAGGTGCAGTATCCGCTTTTTATTGTTCTATTGCAGCTGCAGCTGTGCCCCAAGAAAGGGGGTGATCTGACTTTTGTGGGCTTACTTTGTATCTATGTACAACTCACTCTTAATCTCATTTTAGTAAGAGTGGTAATCCTGATTTGATTCATCAGCTTCCCTTTCTTTCCCAACCCCAACCCCTCCTCCTCTCAGTCTAATGGCCCTGAATATTAGATTTGACTACCATTATTGTAGTTCATTTATACACTTTGATGTTCAGGTATGGTGAGTTCATCTTCAAAGATATGAGCTACAGTAAATGGCTGAGAGTCTGGGAATTCTGTAGGCTCTTTTGAATTTGATAAGTAAGGTGTGTGGAAAAATCTGACAGTCTCCATTTAACATGGCTCAAATGTACTTAAGGAAGGAAAAATCCATTAAAATGGATAATTACCATGAAAGAGGCACAGAAAAATTGCTGAGATCTAGAGGTTTAGGGGTGCTGGGGCTTCTACCTCATGACACGTGGGCCCAGCCTGAATGAATGCAACCCAAATCTTCTTGCAGCCAGAGAAGAAGTTTATTAGAGATAAACCATATAGGTCAGGTGATTCCCCTAAGGACTAGTGGGCAGGAGAAAGTCTCAGCATTTAAATGGGGATCTTACATACACTAAGGTAACTTTGGGTGACCTGGGAAAAGGGTTTAGGTAATTTAGGGAGAATTCTGATTGGAATGTCTGAGAGATTCAATAGACAATGGGAATAGATAATGAAACTGGTTTGGGAAGGTCCACATCCGGGAGGCTGAATAAGAATAGATAATGAAGGGAACTGGAAGGAAGAAGTTTGAAAGGCATCTGAATAAGATCAGAAGGTGGGGCTAAGGCTTTCAAAGGGAGGTACGGATAGTCGATAAAGAACCACTATAGACCCCAATAAAATCAAGAAAAGTTTCTGGGTTTTCTGGGTGGGCAAATGGGAGTCAGATTCTTTTTGGGGCAAGGGGCAAAGGTCTGGGCTTGGGACCATATCCCATCATTGCTACAGTGTTCAGTGTCATGTTTTCTATTTCCTTGCAAAGAACCAATAGAAGGATCATGAAATGATAGAATGTCAGAATTACTTCCTATATCCCTAACAGGAAATCAATTAAATCTAACTTGATTCTCCTAGTAGCATTCAGGAAAGAAAAAAAAAAAGGTTTGCTTCCTTTGCAAGATCTTTTCCTAACAAAGTAGCTATTTTCACACCCTGGGAATTGAATCTTTTTTAAAAAATTAATTTATTTTGATTTATCAACAATCACCTCCATATGTTTTTGAGTTAATAATTTTTCTCTGGGAATTCAATCTTGACTAGATCTGCTGGATTTATCTTCTCAAACTAAGAAAGCCGGCATATCGCTAAAACCATCACAGGTTTTAGGCCAGATACAATAGACAGTACTTGACTACCATTAGAAACTATGGTAGTGAATTCTCTCCTCTGACCCCTTCACTGAGATCTTACTCATTGGATGTTAATTAAGTAGTTTGGATGTAAGAAGGAAGGCTATCAATGTCCTTAAAAGTAGGTTGGAGGCAGTGAAAGAACACTAGATTTGGAGTCAGATGGCACTACTTCTATTTTGACGGATTTGTGAAATATGGACTCTGGGTACAATCTATTTTCCATCCTTTCTAGTCAAAACAGACTACAGTGGGGGCAGCTAGGTGGCGCAACAGAGCACCGGCCCAGGATCAGGAATGATGTGGTACAGACCCAACTGAAACCTTAGCCCCTTGCCACAAAAAGAATTTGACTCCCATTTGTTTACAGGCCCCAGAAAACCCTTCAGCTTTTTTTGATCTCATTGGGGTCTCAAGTGGTTCCTTATCGACTATCTATACCTCCCTTTGAAAGCCTTAGCCCCACCTTCTGATCTTATTCAGATGCCTTTCCAACTTCTTCCTACCAGTTCACTTCATTATCTATTCTTATTCAACCTCCTGGACATGGACCTTCCCAAGCCAGTTTCATTATCTATTCCCATTGTCTATTGAATCTCTCAGACATTCCAATCAGAATTCTCCCTAAATCACCTAGACCCTTTTCCCAGCCCCTCCTCTGGTCACCCAAAGTTACTTTAGTGTATATAAGATCTCCATTTAAATGCTGAGACTTTCTCATGCCCACTTGTCCTTAGGGGAATCACCTGACCTACATGGTTTCTCTCTAATAAACTTTTTCTCTGGCTGCAAGAAGATTTGGGTTAAATTCATTCAGGCAGAGCCCACGTCATGATCTAGGAGCCCTAGCGCCCCAAGACCTGAGTTCAAATCCAACCTCAGACACTTGACACTAGCTGTGTCACTTAACCTTGACTGCCTCACCAAAAAAAAAAAAAAGATACTTTATTTGAAATTCTAACACAAAATAGACTGCCCCTGTCTTGAGTTCTTCTACCTTTGGTGTATTTTCATGTCCTCCATGCCTGGAATGGACTCTCATCTTCCTCCATCAGAATCCTTATTTTCCTTTCAGGCTCAGCTCATTTCCATTCAACAAATATTTATTTAACTCCTACTATGTGCAAGGTAGCTTGGCTGAGATGACAGACAGCAGGCCTGAGTCAGGAAGACTTGAGTTTGAGCTCTGCCTCTGACACAAGCTATTCATGTGTCCTTGGGCAATTCTAAGACTAAATTTTAGAGAAAATGCCAACATGCATTGATAGACAGTTTTTCCTGCTAGGAGTTGGTTACTGCACCAATAAAATGACAGATTAACTAAATAAAGAGTACAGAGAAATCTGTTAAGCCAGGGAGTTAGCCATTAAAGACAAAATGAAATCATTATTGCCTTCAAGGTGCTTATACTTGACAGGGTCTTGTGGAGGTTAAGGGTAAGTTTGATGATTAATAAATGTTTATTGATAACTCACTAGGAAAAAAAATAACTTTACAAGTCAAAGAAAGGGAACTACAAAAGTTGTATAAATAGAGACACTCAGGCTGCTGCCAAAGGCAGGACGAGATTTGTGGACTGTTAATCTGGAAGTGATGAGGATGGGAGCTAGACCCCAAAAAGGAAAAACCCTGGATTTTCCCACAAGGCCAAATCTCTGGCATTTGCCTGAGGCTATAATCCCATCAACTGGCCTTTCACTGTGGCTACACCCAATCTCCCAATTCTGTTATCCTTAATCTAGCCTAGCCCTCCATTATTTTACCTCCCCATGGTCCCCCACCATTTCCCACCCTTAATCCTAGCTAGGCTCCATTCTCCCTTGGCCAGGAGGTCCAGGTCCCAGGTGTTCTGTTCACCCCAGCTTACTGGCCACTTCCATTCAGATCTTCCTTAGACCCCTCCTCCAGTCACCCCAAACTATTTGGTCACTCCTAGATCCCTCCCACAGTCTTTCTGTATATAAGGTCCACCTTGTCTCCATTAAGATGCTCATATTCTAAGAATCTAGCCACTGCTCAGGTTGTTATAATCTAGCCAATAGCTTATTAATATTCAGACTCCTTAAGAGTTTCCCCAATATGACAGATGTTCTAATAAACCCTGTCTTTGGCTGAAAGAAGGTTTGGGTCAGATCTTTTCTGACAGGACCCATGTATTGAGATTTTGGTGTTCCGGCACCCCTGAACCTCTAAGTTCAGGACACCCTGTCCGAAATAATTTGATACAAGCCTTCTTTCAGCCAAAGACAAGGTTTATTAATAATCTGCCACACTGGCCAGATTCTTAAGGAAAATAAGCATTTGTGTCTCTAAAGCAAGAGGATCAGAATCTGAGCCCTTGGCTAGACTGGGAGCATTTGTGACACTTTTTAGAGAGGGCATGAGGAAGTCTCAGCCCCTAAATGGCTGGGATGGATCTTATATACAGAAAGAATATAGGAGCAATCTAGGAGAGGCCAAGTAGTTTGGGGTGACTGGAGGAAGATCTAGGGAGGATCTGGATGGGAGTGGCTGGGACGTGGAATGGATCTAGATAGAGTCTAGGATGGGAAGAGTAACAGACAATGGAGGGCTAGGCTCAATTAGGGTAAAGAAGAACTGGGAGTAAACTATAAAGAAAGGCCAGTTGGGCGGATTACAGCCTCAGGCAACACTTGATCAAGGAAGTGGGGGTCCCTGAGTCTCTAATCCTATCAACTGGCCTTTCCTCATAGACTATTCCTCCATAGTCTTTTATCTGCATGGCCCACAGGCCACTTCCCACGCTTAATCCTAGCTAGGCTCCATTCTCCCTTGGCCAGGTCCTTGGCATTCTATTACCTCACAGTCCCCCAAAGACTAATTGGCCACTCCTAGATATCACTAATGTTCAGATTCCTTCAGAGTCTGGCATGTACGGGTCATCCAAAATAAAATTCGGTCTTTGACTGAAAGAAGATGGGTTGAATTCATTCAGGCAGGATCTTTGGTGTCTGGTCTCAGGGTTTTCAGCACCCCGAGAATCTACACCTCATCAGAAGGAAACCATAGACATTTAATGAGTGACATGGTCAGACTCAAACTTAAGGAAAATCTCTTCAGGAGCTGTGTAGAGGATGAATTGGGAAAGTAAGAGGCAAAGGGTTTTACAATAATTTAGGTGACAGTAATGAGGGCTTGAACTAGGGTGAAAGCTGTGTGGTTATAGAGAAGAGACAATTGAGAGTGATTTGGAGGTAGAAACAAGGTTTGGCAATTGACTGGCTATGTTTAGTTAAGGATGGCAATGAAAGTCAATAAAGAGGTGAACCTAGGTGATGGAAGGAAGGTAGTACTCCTCCCCTTCATTAACAGTCTGAAAGAGGGATAGAGGGGGGAAGATAATGATATCTTCAAACAGTTATACCCATCCATGTCTGTTCTTCCCTGCTATCTCAGCTGGAAATGGCAGACTGGGCTCTACCTCACTATATCACTGTCCCAAGCACATAGTTTGCCTGCCAAAATGCAGCCAGAAGATGATGGACAGGGAAGGACAGGAAGGGAGCTAGAATTTTCCCAAAGGCAAGCTATATAGCTATGGGTGCTTAGGTAGTATTTAGGGTTGAATTGTCCTCTGGGCTTGAAACCAGTGTTAAAATGGAATAAGCAGGTCAATTTATACAAAATGGGGTATAATGGGAGAATGTTAGTTAAGTGTGGTTGTGTTGGAAACAAGACTTCCGATTGGCTATTGTGGAGAATGTGACCCATTTCCCATCTCACCTCACTGGTTTTTCATACACTGCCTCCCTTAGGGTCAAGCTATAGCTCCCCTATGGAGCCCTAGTCTCCATTGTGTAGACCCCTGCATTAGTTTACACTTGATGTTGTCCGACGTTCTTTATAGCTGTAGTACTCAGTGACTTTATGGAAGGAAATTATGAAGATGAAAAAAGGACAAAAGCAGAGTGCTTAAGAACATATAAAAGTCCAAAAGTTTGGAGAGAGTTAAGATAATGACTTAGCACACCTGCCAAGTGAGCCATCATGGGAGGTGGTAGGGCCAGCTAGAACTCTGGTCAAGCTCTAAACAAATTTAACAGACTGAATGCTCACCGGGTACAGAGCATGGTGCAAACACTGAGGGAGATAAAAAAACAGATAACTGTGTCTCTGCCCTCAAGTTTAGTCACAACATAATTGATTAATAAGGGACTAGTGTGGTAAACCAGAAAGAGTCTGACCCCAAGAACATCAGACCTCACCAGGATAAGCAGAACCACAACACCTCAGTTTTTGATACTCAACACTCAGCTTCTTCAGCCTCCTTTCACCTTAGATTGGAGAGCTCCAATCAACTTCTCCCAAAGCCTTCCTTTGTAGAGGGCTTAGATCACCACTTTGCCAGTACCTCTCGATTTTCCATTAGCAGCTCTGCTGTCTTCCTGCTCCCAGACCTCTCCCCTCCAGCTTCCTTTTCTGTGTAGTGCTCTTACATAGTAAGCTCCATAAGGTCAAGGACTGTCTTTTTCCTTGTTGGTATCCCCATAACCACAGGCACTTAATAAATGTTTATTGAACTGAACCGCTATTGAAATAATACAGTCAGCTGGTAATACGAACCTGTACTATGGTGGTGGTAGCAGGATTCCAAGGAATAACTGGTAACTGACTGATACAACAAATAAGGTTCTCAAGATTACAGATACAGAGCTGGAAGTAGAATACCTTAAAGGTCAACTAGTCTACCCCCTTCATTTTACAGGAAATTGCCAAGGTCACACAGGTAGCAAGAAATAATAATAATATTAATAAAACACTGTATGCTAAGCAATTTGCAATTATTAGGTCTTCGAGTCTCAAAATAACCCTGGAAAGTAGGTGCTATTATTATCCCTATTTTACAGATGAGGAAACCAAGGAAAACACAGGCTAAGGTGACTTGCCCAGAGTCAGAGAGCTAGTAAGGTCTTGCTGACTTCAGGCAGGGTTCCCTATGCACTGCACCACTGATCTCAAACGCAGATACCTTTCCACTAAATCTGAGAAAAGGGTGCACCATAAATGCCCTGAGGTTTTCAGCATGGAAGACTTCGGGGGAGGGGAGGGCAGGGCAGCATGTCATTAGGTGCACTGATTGACTCCCCCATCCAAAAGCCGGGGGGGTGGGGGCAGAACGTCCCCTTATTTCACAGACATAGGATGAGGAACCAAAAGTGGAAGAGGAAGTCGGGTGAGGTTGAAAAAGCACATGATTAGGAGTCAGGAGGCCCTACTCAGTCCCAGCTCCGAGCCAATTCACTCTCCCAAGCTGGGCCTCAGTTTCCCCCTCTGTAATATGAGAGGCTGGGCGGGGGCTCGCAGGGGGTCCCTAGCATTCTGGTTTCATGAGAAAGGAAAAGGAAGGCAGTGGAGGGCGGGGCATTGGTGGGGAAAGGGGAGGAGGAGCAAAACTTTGGGGGAAGTTGGGGAGACCAGTCTGAGCTGCCCAAGAGGTCTTGGCAGGAGGGCAGGGCGGAGGGAGAACCAAACGAGAGGACCCGGCCAAGGAAAGGAACCAGGAGCAGGAGAGGGCAGGAAGGCCTGGGGAGCTTCCTGGAGGAGGTGGACAGGATGCCTGGGGCAGAGTGGGAGGGAAGTGAGGGGGGGGTATGCCCCCAGGGGGGCCCGGGAAAGGAGCCGGAAGTGGGGCAGGCAGGGAAGGCCTCTCACAAAAAAGGCCCCAGCCCGAGGCGCTCCGAAGCCGCTTCTCCGAGCCCGCCACTCACCCGCCGCTGGGGGAGAGGAAGTCGGCGTCATCTTCATCGCCAACCCCGAACATTGCGCCTAGGCCGTCGCTCCCCGGGAGGAAAAGGGACGGGGTATCTACCCGGCGCCGGTGTCGTAAAAACGCCGCGGCGTTCCCGCCCTGCTTTCCGGCGGCTAGCACAGGAGAAGGAACGCCGCTATTTCTAAAGGGGAGAGGGGGCGAAAGGAAAGGGGGGAGGGAGAAGAGAGGGGCTAGAGGCCGACAGAGGAAGCCACGTGATTCCGCGTGTCACGTGACGCGAATCGTGCCGGCCCAATCGCGACCAATGGGGCGTGGAAGGTGGGAAGGAGGTGGAAGGAGCGACGCGGTGATTGGCGGTTCCAGGAAGGGGGCGGGGGGAGGAGGGGATTGTAGGGCTACGGCGACTGCTGCTGTGGTAGTGGACACGTAGGGCTGGGGTCTGGTGAGGGGTTGAGTGTGGTTGAGCAAAGTCTCGAGGCTGAAAGGAAGGATCTCAGGAGTTGGTGGCGGCACCTGGATCTAGGACGGTAAGGTCGCATTCCCGACTTCTCCCGGTCTCCTCCATGAATCCTCCCTTAGGGTTCCTTGGGGGGGCCCTACGGGGCTGACCCTTGTCGGTTCCCGTGGTCCCTCTTCCCCACCCCCTCCCCTACCGAACTCGCGTCGGCTCTGCCGCAGGTGGGAGTCATTAGTGCCTGTCCGGGGGCAGCGGTAATGAGAGGAGAAAGCAGAGGACAGAAGTTAGTGCTTTGGCGATCTAGGTCAGTCATTTGGGGGTGAGAGTGGGCCGTGGGGGTGGGACTTGCCTCCAGCCGGAGGAAAAGGTTAATGGGGAACCATTTAATTATAGGTTCCTAGATTTAGAGCTGAGAGAAATCTTAAGAGGCTTGTCTAGTCCAAACTTCATTTGGCAGTCGGTGAAATTGGTCTAGAGAGGTTAATCGACCTGCCCAAGGTCACTTCGTTTGTTTTATGAGTGGGGAAACTGAGGCCCTGCAAGGGGAAGCTACTTGCCCAAAGTCACACATCACCTTAGTCATAGAGATCATATCGTTCAGCTCTCTAGTTTGTAGCAATGAAGAAAGGAGCATTTACTTCCCTTAAGTCATCCAGAGAGTTGGTCCTACAAAATACAAAAAACTCTAGAGAGCATAAGAATAAGAGTTTTCCTTAAAATGATAAGTAGTATCTATCTAAAACCATCAACTAGCGTTATATATAATGGGGATAAGCTGCTATATATAGAAGCTTTCCCAGTAAGATCGGGGTGAAACAAGGATACCCATTATCAATCACCACTACTTAATATTGTATTAGACATCTTTTGGCAATAAGAGAAGAAAAAGAAATGGAAGGAATTTGAGTAGGCAATGAGGAAACCAAACTATCACTCTTTGCAGAGTATATGGATATGATGGTGTACTTAAGAGAATCCTAGAGAATCAGCTAAAAACTTTGAAATAATTAACAATTTTAGCAGTTTCATCACATGAAATAAGCCCATATGTCATGGGCATTTCCATGTAATACTAACAAAGCCCAGCAGCAAGAGATAGAAAGAGAAATTCCATTTAAGATAATTGGACAATATAAACTATTTGGGAGTCTGCCTGCCCAGACAAACCCAGGAATTACATGAACACAATTGCAAAACACTTTACACAAAGTTAGATGTAAAAATATTGGGAAAATATAAATTGTTCATGGGTAGGCCGAACTAATAGAATAATGAGAATTCTACCGTACTACCAAAACTTATAGAGCTAAAAAAATATTTCATCTGGAAGAACAAAAAGTTAAGAATATCAAGGGAATTAATGGAAAAAAAATGCAAAGGAGGGTAGACTAGCCCTACCGGATCTAAAACTATTACAAAGCTGAGAATTAGAATGAAAGAGAACTAGAGTTGAATCCACTACCCCCTCCCTCCATTTACTTGGGAAGCATGAAGCAATGGAAGGAGCCCTGAACTTAGGTCTGGACACTTGGTTTGAATACCAACTGCCACTTAGTATACAAAATGTGGCGATCTTGAATACTAACTGCCACTTAGTATACATATGTATACTAAATCACTTGCTTCTAGTGTTGATTTGTTCTTATTGGACATAATTGTTTCAGGCTAATGTGAGATAACAGATGGGAAAATAGGTCCAATTTTCCTGAAAATCACAGCTACTTCCTGGTTTTCTAAAGCTAGCTAGTGGCTAAGGCTCTTATTTGTGAATTATTTATTAAACTTTGCTCAGAAAAGATCTTCCTTCTAAAACATATATTCTTTGCTCCCTCATCTCTGTCTTAGAATTCCTAGTTTCCTTCAAAGCTCAACTCAAATACGGTTTTCTAAAGACTTTCTGTTCCCCTTAACTGCTAGCCCCTGCCCCCAAAATATTTACCTTCTATTTATTTTTATATATGCTTGTGTGTGTTGTCCTTGAAGGCAGAGACTATACCATCTTTGTCTTTTGTATCTGGCATATACTAGAAACTTAGTAAGCATTAGTTAATTGGTTAATTGTTACATACTCTTCTGGTGTTCACACATTGCCTGCTATTATATTTACCTGTTAGGTGGTGCCTAGTATCTCAGCAGTTAAGATTTAAGTTCCTAGGTAGCCTTGTTTTTAGGCATCTTGGAAATCTTCCCACAACACCTACAACAGTGCCTTGTACAAAGGAATAATTCCTTTACAGTGTGGTGCTTTACGGTTTTCAGAGCGCTTTGACTCTTTATTTCTCACTTAGTAACAGCTTTGTGAAGCAAAAACGGTAACTGTTATACACATTTTACTGATGAGAAAATTGAGGCACAGAGAATAAGTGACACTTAAAAGATCACACAGGCAGTAAGTGGTGAGACCAGAGATAATTCTGCTGACTACTGGAACAAGGCTGTCTTTTACTGTACTGTGGGAAATTTAGGGTTAGCTCAGCCTCCCTGCTTCCCCCTCCACAACCATTCACCACTCATAGTCTCACAAGGATAAGTGTGATTTGCCCAAGGTCACACTGTTAGTAGGTGAGTGGAATGAATGAAAAGTGCTTATTAAAGCTTAGTGTGTGTTGGGCACTGGGGATACAGATACAAAGTGAGATGATCCTTGTTGTCAAGGAGGAAGATAGGGATTTTGTGTGTGTGTGTGTGGCAGTTGGGGTTAAGTGACTTGCCCAGAGTCACACAGCTAGTAAGTGTCAAATGTCTGAGACTGGGTTTGAACTCAGGTCCTCCTGACTCCAAGGCTGGAGCTCTATCCACTCTGCCACCTAACTGCCCCAGGATAGAGCATTTATTAAGCACTTACTATGTGCTAGGTACTAGAAAACAATGAACATAGGAGGGTGGTGATTACTGTGCTGAGAGCAAGAAGTAGGAAGAGGGGAAGTGAGCAATGAGGCTTATATTCATGTTTTTTTAAATTTTCTTTTTTAGGGGGCAGCTGGGTGGCACAGTGGATAGAGCACTGGCCCTGGAGTCTGGAGGACCTGAGTTCAAATCTGGCCTCAGGCATTTGACTTGACACTAGCTATGTGACCCTGGGCAAGTCACTTAAACCCAATTGCCTCTCCCCCAAAAAATTTTTTTAAATTCTTCCTCTTCAAGTGGGCTCCAGAGAGATAGTCATATACTGTTGATATGGTGGGTTAAATTACTCTGAAAGTTGAGGGATACTGGGGAAGAAAGAATTATATTTGATAATCATTTGTATTTGTGATTCTTCCCCAGTTGACAACTGTAGATCTGCAATTGTAGCTTTTTCATATGAAATTGTTGGTTCCAGTTGGCACATTTTGATATTTTTCATCCTTGAATGAGGATATTATTTCTCTAGAGCCCTCAAATTCTGTTCCTTGGTATTTATCTTGAAAGTATAAGCCTACTTGTTTGGTCATATCCAAAGAGTTAGGAGTCTTTTCAGGACCAATAATTTTTGGTGGTTGATATGATCCAGGATACCAAAATCACCATTGGAAGGATACTGTTACTATGAAATGTTTCGGCACCTTAGCGTTTAGTTACAAATGGGTAGCAGGGTTGGAGAGCTGGTCTCTGTTAATTTCACATTCCCCTACTCCAACCACCAGCTAAAACTGTAGAATTATGGACATTTGCATTATTTCCTCAGAATGCATTTTAAAGAATTTTACATTGATGTCTAGACCCTAGACAGATCCTAAAAGTCATAGATCATAAAAGAGTGTAGGATTTAGATTAGGGGTTCTTAACCCAGTCTTTGGAAGCCTATGAACTCCATCTCAGGATAAGGTATTTAAAGAAATTTAAGAATTCTAAATATTAATTAGAAGTTAGTAAGAATATGTAATTTTTTTCCCATCCACCTTCATGGATCCTTTGATCTGAAGGTTCATATATACCTCAGGTTAAGAGCCCTTTGCTGCAGATGAAGACACTGATGCCTACACAGGTAAAATGATGCTTAAGGTCTAATTAGGAGCTGTTTTAAAGGTGACTACTAATGTCGTAAGTTTTTCTGATATCGTCTTATTGTCAAACTGCTGCTTCCTTCTGTCATTCACT
Source organism: Phascolarctos cinereus (assembly GCF_003287225.1). Taxonomy (NCBI): domain Eukaryota; kingdom Metazoa; phylum Chordata; class Mammalia; order Diprotodontia; family Phascolarctidae; genus Phascolarctos; species Phascolarctos cinereus. The sequence continues at coordinate 269,386,832 of NW_027555625.1, forward strand.
TCCATACCAGGAAAAAAGACAACTTAAATAACACTGAAAATAAGTTTTCTGGGAACTGGTTGGAGGTAGGCCCTTTTTGGTGACCTCACCCTCTAAAAATTCTTCTGGAAGAAGCCAGGTTAAACACACTCCCTCCTCTTCCACCCCCAACAGGGTTTTAAGGATGCTAATGCCTGCATTCTTACATTCTGCCCTTGCCAGAGACAAGCCTTTATTTAAAAAAAAAATCAATAATTTCTGACCAGGAATGACGTGAGGTTTTGAAGTAATAAAAAGTTACATAGTTGTCTGTACCATGAGAACTCCTGTAGGTTGCGACTTGATCTACCAGTTTAGGAGAAATGGACATAGGGAAAGAGGTGCCTTTGGTTCCCCTTTGCTCCTGGTTCGATTATGATTTAGGGATGGGCCCTATGCAGAGGAGGACCCACCCTTAGGAATGCAAAGCCAGCTGAGAAGGAAAAGGTTGCTAGGACCCACCTCCAACCCCTCCTTTCCCTTACACAATGGCATTTAGCTTTTGTATACAACCTGCTTTTGTTGGCATTGTGCAATACAGCATCATGAGATGGAGGCTTGCCTTGCAAAAGTAAATAATGGGAAATGTTTTAAAGGACAGACAGAAACTGCAATAGCTTTTCCTGGACAACCAACCAATAAATGCTTATAGGCATTTTGGACAGGTTTAGGAGTTCTAAAGAAAAAGGAGGTAGCATTATAACAAAACAAGGGATACTATTTAGTGTGTCTGGGTTTTTATTTTGATTTGGTTTTTTGAGGGTTTTTTTTAGATTTTGAAGAAGTTAAGTGGTGGTACCTATAGCAGCTGAGAAATTCATAAAATGCTTCTCATTATTTCATGTTTAATCATATAAGCTATAATCTAAAATTCTATGAATCAGTATATTATTCGCTCAAAAACAAAACAAAAAACCCATAACTCTACAGCATCAAATACTGAGAAGTTTGCAGGCCAACAAACTGCATTGTTACTGGACAGTTAAGACTTATAACTTGATTAAAGAAGAGCAAAAAAGTTATTCACCCCTTGATTTTCGAGGGAAATAGGGTTAAATTTTGTCAGTGTGTTATCAGCCATTATAGAATTAAGTATATTAGAATTAAAGGAACTTGAGAGCTCAACTATCATGAGATTCAAAAAGCTAAGATTAAAAGACAAATTTTTTTTCTTCCTAGTCAAAGGTTCATTATAACATTTTTTATCTTAAATGTTTATATTGATGCTATTTTATATTACTTTTCCTTTCCATTATGTCCCTCCGGCCCCATAATTAACATTATATATTGCTATATAGTTATCTACTTATAGAATGGAAGTTCCTGGGAAGGCAAGGACTTTTTCATTGTTATCTTTGTATCCCCAGCACTTGATAGAATTCTGATATGTAGTAAGTACTTAATAAATGCTTGCTGATTTTTTTAAATTATTATTTTTTATCTGTCCTGTTGATCTTCACAGGGGGCAGGTAGGAGGATAGATACCATTGAATATAGCACCTGCTCTGGAATCAGGAGAACCTGGTTCAAATCCTACCTCAGATGCTTGACACTAGTCATGTGACCCTGGGCAAGTCACTTAACCCCTATTGCCTTCCCTTCCCCTGCAAAAAAATCTTCCAAGAGGCAACAAAATTTGGCATATGAGGTCTATAGATGACATAAGTATATTTCTTTCAGTGCTGTGGTTTTATCCATAAAGCTGTTGGTCTTTATAATAATCCCTTGTGATTAAAATAAGAGCACAGACCTTCTGATTCCTTAATGTTCTTTTCCACCATCCCATAGTGTCCAACACCTTAGGACTTTTTTGTAGAGATGACGCTTTTAAGCATTAGTAGATGCATGGTGTTGGGGATGTACCAGAAGGGCTTAAAATTATAAATCTCTCGATTACTTCATTCTAGGATGTGGCTTTGAAAACAAAAGGTACCTGATGGTTAGAGGATCTGCTCCCTGTTGGACTTAGGCCCTTGGATCATTGCATAACCTTTTAAGTTTGTGTTTGTTTGTCATATCAAATTTGGGTTTTCCCATTCTGACCTGGTAAAATGTCTCTATAAAGACCTTTGTGAAGAATGTAGTTGTACACTTGATCTTTGTGTTAAGAGGTGAGGTGAGAATGCCCAAGAGAAATAGGAGCTCCTGTATTCTTTGCCACCAAGCAGGAATGTGAAGGCATAGAAACCTCTGCTATTGAGCAAATATAAATGAGCAACAGAAGGGAGGCAGTTAGGGCAGCATTACAGAAATCTTATAAAAGTAAGAGCAGTTACAAAATAACTTTTCATAGTACTTTAAAGCTTGCAAAGCACTTTACACATGCCATCTCATTTGATCTTCCTAACTACCCTAAGATGTAGGTATTGGTAATTAATACGCATTTTAGACATGAGGAGGCTAAGAAAGGTTAAGTTATTTGCTCAGGGTCACACGGCTAGCAAGCATCTGAGTTTAGGATTCAAACTCAAGTCTTCCAGACAATAAAAAACATTTCTGTAAATGAGATTGTCCTTTTTCATAAACTCTTTGTTTAGAAAGCAAATAAGCCTTTTTAATTTAAAGGTCTAGGTAGGCAACTTAACAAATTATTGAATATTATATTATAACATAAGAAATATTATATTGAATCACAGAATGATGATAAACAAGTTAGCTGCCTTACATTCCTAGAGATGCTCCTGCTTCATAGAGCAGTATAATAGAAGTGTTTATGAGATGTTTATCTCAACAGAAGACAGTAGTTTGGCTGATTTAGACTAGGAGCTAAAAAAAATGCATCTCAAGCCAAGGAGTTTGTTCTGTGAAGTTACAGCTTGTGGAGGTAGTATACACGATCTCTCTTAATCCAAGGAATTTGTTGTAGAAGGTATGGATATAGTGGTGGCAGGATGTAAAGAAAATTCTTGATAATTGAAAAAATGTTTAGAAAAGCCAAGGGATTTATACTTTAAGGATGTATCTTAGAGATATGACACACACAGCCACAACCTTATCTTCCCATCACTTTCTCTGTTTGATATCATGTGCTTATCTTCCAACAAGCAATTAATTAGTGTCCCCTCATCTCCAACCGTCCTGTATTAGCATGTTTACTATGTAGAGGTTTGGTACTAATGCAGGGATTGAACAGGGGAAGATGGAGAAGAGTTCAAGCCCATAGTCCATCTCCAGATTTTGTAATATAATGTATTTGCTTTTTTCTATTTATAGTTTTTCATTCTTTCAAAAATTTTCTATTGTAAATTCTTTCCCTCTCTTCCCTTCTCCACCCATTGAGAAAGCAAGATGTATGATAAAACACAGTATGCATGCAGCTAGGTGTCACCATGGAGAGAGTGCCAGGTCTCGAGTCAGGAAGACTCATTCATCTTCCTAAATTGAAATCTGGCCTGACACTTAATAGCTCTGTGACCCTGGACAAGTCTCTTTAACTGTTTGCCTTAGTTTTCTCATCTATAAAAATGAGCCAGAGAAGGAAATGGCAAGCGTTTCCATGTTAGCTACGCTGCCATAAATGAAAAGCAAAGGACATAAAGAAAGTGAAAAAATAGGATTCAGTCTGTACTCAGAGTTCATCAGTTCTTTACAAGATTGCACTTCCTGTATACAGTGCTTTTCTTCTGCTCACTTTGCTTTGCATCAGCTCGTGAGTCTTTCCAGGTTTTTCTGAAACTGTCCCCTTTGTCATTTCTTACAGCTTAGCAGTATTCCATTACAACCATACCACAACATGTTCAGCCATTCCCCAGTTGATGGGCGTCCCCTCAATTCCAATTCCTTATCACCACAGAAAAAGCTGCTATGAATATTTTTGTTGTGCAGATGGGTGCTTTTCCTTTTTCACTGTCTTTGAGACACAAACCTAGTGGTGGTATTGCTGGGTCAAAAGATAGGCAGTATTATAGCCCTTTGGGTATGGTTCTGATTTATTCTCCAGAATGGTTGGACCCAGTACACAGCTCTACCAGCAAAGCATTAGTGTACCTATTTTTCCGCATCCCCTTCAGCATTTGTCATTTTCCTTTTCTGTCATCTTAGCCAGTTTGATAGGTATGGGGTGGCACCTTAGAGTTGTTTGGATTTACACTTCTCAAATTTTTAGTGACCTAGAGGATTTTTTCGTAGGATTGTTCATTACTTTTATTTCTTCATCTGAAAACTGCCTGTTCCTATCCTTTGACCATTTATTAGTTGGGGGAATGACAATTTTTTTTTTATAATTTGGCTCAGTTCTGTGTTTGAGAAATGAGAACTATCAGAGAAGCTTGCTTTAAATTTTTCCCCCAGTTTCCTTTTTCCTTCTAATTTTGGCTGCATTTGTTTCTGCAAGACCTTTTTAAATTTAATGTAATAAAATTATTATGTCTAAATCGTGTACCCATTTTGACTTTATCTTGGTATACAATCTAGGTCTATGCCTAGTTTCTGCCAGACTCCTTTCTAGTTCTTGTCCCCCAAAGCTTGGATCTTTGTGTTATCAAACATTAAATTACTGTAGTCACTTATATATTATATACCTAATCTATTCCACTGATCAACCATTCTGTTTCTTATCCAGTACCAGATTATTTTTATTGTTACCACATTATAGAATTGTTTGAAATCTGGTACTACTGAGCTGCCTTCATATATTTTTTTCCATTAATTCCCTTGATATTCTTGGCTTTTGTACCTCCAGATGAATTTTTTTTTCTAGCTCTAAGAGAATTCTTTGGTAGATATACTGTATAATACTATATAATATATTGATTAAATGGAATATCTATCTATTCCTGCTGGGTTTTGTTGATAATATAGAAATGCTAATTTAAGTATGTCATGTCATCTGCAAAGAGGTATAGTTTCCTTGTTGCCTAGTCTTATGCCTTCTATTCCTTTTCCTTGGTTTATTGCTATAGCTAGCATTTTTAGCATAATATTGAGTATTAATGATAACGGACAACCTTGCTTCACAGCTATTCTTATTGAGAAGACTTCTAGTTTATGCCCATTACAGATGACAGACCTGGGAAAAAACTCAGACCAACTGATCTATACTGGTGATCAGTAAATAAAATAGGGTATTCAGGGTCAGGTAGCTGCAGTTCAGGACAACTTGCTGACTTTTCATAGGGGGCTGTCTGGGAAGGGAGGGAAGAAAGGGGATTCCTTTAAGGTTTAGTTATGGGAGACAGGAGGGAGTATAGCTCGCATACATAGAATAGCTGAACTGCTTTTAGGGAGTGTTGCAGAACTGGCCTTGTGATGATCTCCTGGAACAGAGTAGTACTTAAAAACAGCTGAAATGTGGTAGTCTTCTTGGGGGCATTTAGAAACTGCTAGTCACAACATAGGGGCGCATTGAGGCCCAGAGATTCCCAGGAATTAATGTTGATAATGCTTGCTCTCTTGCATTTAGATAGTGCTTTCCTTAAAATGATAGGTTTATTCCTATGCTTTCTAGAATTTTTATAAGCAATGAATGTAGTTTGTCAACTTTTTCATCTATTGATGCTTATACTTCTCCTAATACTGATCTTGCCCTGCGTTCCTGGTAGAAGTCTCACCTGGTCATAGTCATCTTTGTGATATGTTGCTGTCCTTGCTGGTATTTAAAATTTTTATATTAATAATTGTCTGTGTTCTTTGACTAGGAAACATCATGTTAGTGTTGTCCCAACCATATTACCAACTGTCCCTCCTCAATTTGTTTTTTCCCAGTTCTTTCCAGGTATGTTAAAAATAGCTCCAAAATATGCCCCACCAGCCCACTTTAAGAGGTCAGTTCAAAGTTCAAAAGTTCCAAGTCAGTGGAGGCCAGGGCCTTCTTATGTTTAGTGCCACCATGTCAGGCTTCATAGTTTGTCCAGCTAGGACACACCCTTCTGCCCACTTATTCTGGCTCAGGAAAGTCAGGTCTATGTCCAGCTATGTGGAGAAAAGGAAAAGCATCCTTCTGCATTCCCCAAACTGAGGTTTCTTCAGTTAAAATTATTTTTGCCTCAGTAGACACTGGTCCTTGTTTGTATAGTTATAAACCTTCTCATTTGGGCTAAAGTATATTAAGACTAGGCAACTTAATAAACTGAAACCTCACCATTTTATTTCTATTGTTGCAAGTTTTCAGACAATTATAGTTGCACATTTAGGAAAAGCTATTAAAGAATTCTTCAGTTTCTGATTTCAAAATAAACTTGCCCATAAACCATGTTTTTAATTTAAACACTTCACTTAGTAGTTGACAAGAAAAAAGTTCACTTCTGGCTTTTGTGCCTAAGGTAATAGGCACAGTGAAAACATGTAGACCTCAGACTTTGAAATATATGATGGTACTTGTCTTCGTCTGTTATCTTTTGACAAGTTGGAGCTTGGTGTTTCAAATCTTTGTATTTTGCCCATTTTTTAAAAATATGATTTATGAAAGATCCTGTACAATATTCTGTGAACTAGCACAAAAGTTGGTTTTGTTGAACAAGGCATTCCAGGTGCTGTGGCACTGTTGAGAATAGGCGCGATACTTAACGTTAAGGAAATTAGAGGTAATAGACAAATATGTATATGAGCACAAAGATTGGGTAGTCTGTGCTTAAAAATCAGGGTAGCAGCTGAGATCTAGGAAACCCTAAGTGTTTCAAGAACTGGCAAGTTGGATGATCTGTAACTCTTCTTGTGCTGTGCCAGGGGCTGTAGAGGGCATAAAAATCTAAAAAGGCAAAATTCCTGCCTTTTAAAAAAGTTTGTAATCCTGTTCAGCAAATGATCACTTCTCATGAAATGCTTGAGGATATGGTGGCAATCTTTAGGTATTTGAAGCCTCATGTGGAGGAGAGTTCCTGTAGATCGGTTCTGTTGGGCCACAAAGGGAGGAATTTGCAAAGAGCTTGATTTCAGGAAAAACTTCCAAAAAATTAGAGCTGTTCAAAAATGGAATGGATTGGAGAGGACATAGAGGTTAAAAAGGTTCTCCTTGGGAAAGGGGAAGGGAATAAGCATTTATTTAGAACCTGCTATGTGCCAGACACTGTACTATGGGCTTTTTGCAAATAGTTTCTCATTTGACAAGGTTTCCTGTCCCTTGAATAAGTGGGATAATGTTGGAAGCAAGCAGACTGAAAAAAACAATTCCATGTTGATAGTGAAGGGACAATTGGCAGTCTAGATGTTTGTTAATATGCAAATTTTGTGTGAGGGTGAGTTGGCCCAGCCCTTTATGTTAAAAGTTCAGGATATATATACAGTTAATTTCTTCCTGGTCCTGGTTTTAGCTTGGTTTCCTTAATTCTTGTGTGAGTTTCTATTTCTACCCTAGGCACAAACTATTCCCCTGCTCTTACTCCATCTTACCTTCCTCAGGCATAGTCAAACTTTGTATTACCCTGTACCAGTTACTTAAACTCTCCTTGAGTATCCAAGGAATCCCCCATTTAGTAAACCTTCCTATATCACCTTTTTCTTACCCTTACATTAATTCTGTAGGCAAAAAGGAGCTGCCATACTTCCCCAGTGTTTTTAGGTCACTTTTGAATACCACTTTCACTCAATTGCTTCTCCCTTCACAATCTGTCTTCCCGCCCCACCTAAGGGTGCAGTCAACAACATTTAAGGTACTTCAGAAATCTAGAAGCAGTCTTTCTAGCAGTTTATACAGGGATGCTGTGGTTCCTATGTTAAGTCAGCATTCTGAGTACTAACTGGGATGTAGAGAGGCAGAAGAGAACTTGCTACTTCAAAGGGTTTTCATTGTTTTGTAACCATTTGCTCTTATTGTCATCATGGGACTAGATCAGATGTGTTGTTTGTTTTTAATTGCTTTTGGTTGGCATTGTACCTGGACAAGGGAAGAGTTGTGGAGGAGAGTTGGTTTAGTTTTGCTGTATTCCCTGTGGATAGCATATAAAAGCAAAAGCTGCTTGGAGCCAGGGATAACATTTTCCTCCTCCATTTTGTTCGTTTTCATTACCCCTCAATGAATAGTTTACATCAGAGGAAGTAGACTAAAATACAAATAATATATTGAGAAATATATGCAAATATAGTCACTTGTTAAGTTAGCTCATCAGTATCATCATTAAACAACCTAAACATTCTCATTTCCCTGGGCCATAATCAGTATTTGGCTTGCCTGAAAGCCTCTTGGTAGCAACAAAAAGACTTGTCTGACAAGTCGGTCTGTCATTTGTATTAGGAGAGGCTGTGTCACATGTCACTCTGAAGTGTATTCTACCTTAGAAAAACCCTCTTGCCTAGGCTGCGTTCAGATCAACCATACTGGTTCCATGTGTCCAGTGGGTCTCTGCATAACTTGGAGATCACCTTGCGTTCTTGAAGGCTTTGCCACTGGAGTGTAGGCTCTGGCAGGCCTTACAAAATCATTGATTATGGGCCTTGTTATGAACTGTTTCCCCAGGCAAAGCTATGACCATGTCTAACGGCTCCCTTTTTACTCTAGAGTAAAATATAAACTCTGCTTCTCTTTACAGCCTCATTATGCAGTTCTCCTTTTGACTCTCTGGCCCGAATTGGCTTTCTCTGTTCTTCATCAACAGTATTCCATCTCCCCTACTCACTGGAACATATGCTCCATCATAACTTCTGCTTTATTAAATCTCTTCAAGATACAGCTTAAATTGTGTCCTGGTCTCTACCGAGCTCTCTTTCTCCTCCCTCTAACTTTTCAAGAAGTCTGTATTTTCATAAAAACACTAAGATGGTGTGTTTTGGGGGTTTTTTTGGTCTTATTTTTTTTAATTATTTTTTGATGAGGCAGTCAGTGTTAAGTGGCTTGCCCAGGGGCACACAGCTAGTAGGTGTCCCAAGTGTCTGAAGTCTGATTTGAACTCAGGTCCTCCTGACTCCAAGGTCAGGGGTCTATCCACTGTGCCACCTAGGTGCCCCTTATGTTTTTATTTCTAATATGATAAATGTCAGTGTATATAACCCACACAAACAGAAGCTCTGTGGGTCTTGAAACTAGAAAGTTTGAGATCCACTGTTCTCCATGGTACTTTTCCTCATCCCACCCCAAGTGGTAGAGTTGTCCTTCTGTAACTACTTAATATTTTACTGCTTTGCATTTTAAAATTTATTCTGCATATGTTTTTATGTATGTTGCCTCCTTTGATAGAACTCCTTGAGGGTACAGATTGTTTCATTTACATTTTCATCTCCATTGCCTGGCTTATAGTAGATATTTGCTCAATAAATACTTAATTGATGGATTGATTTCCAGAAAGTTACCAGATGATTTGTTTTGTTTACCACAACAACTCTTGAGACTCTACTGCACTGGTGGGAAAAACTTCACTGAAACACCAGTGAACTTAAATTTGTGGCTTCTGAGTTGTAATCCCATCATACCCTATTTTTCTTTTGTGGGTTTTTTTTTTGTGAATTTATTAAGTTATTGGTACCTTTTTTGATGCTTTTTTCTCAGTAATCTCTAGATGTTCTCTAACCCCCACCTTACCGTGTGTCCAGTGAGCCTTGTAACAAAGGGAAAAAGCAAAGAAAGCATTCCACACCTAGATTCCCTCATTTCTGCAACAAAAGGAAATAAAATCCTTCATCTTTTCACGGGGGCAAAATTTCTTTTAGTTTTACGTGGTACTTTTTCCCTATTTAGCTTCTGGAGAACCTCCACGCATATAAATTTTTTTGTATTTGTTACATAACACCAGACACAGTATCTGACCCCTTCCACCCCAAACTAGATTATAGGGAGGAATTAGAGGAGATTGAGGTTTGCACAAGGAGTCTTTAATGTATTATTAAATCAAGTTTTAGTGAATTCTTCCTGGAAAGCATTGAAAAATGCAGAGGGTAACAAGGAAACCTTGACATTTCTTTAGGGGCCAAAAGAAATTCTAAAGTTGCAGTGTTAGACCTGGAAAAGAAGTTAGACATCTTCATTTTACAAATAAAGAAACTGAGGTCCTGTGAGTTATTTGCCCACAATCACCCTGTACGTTAGTGCCTGAGTGAGGACTAGAATTCAGCTTTCCTTTTTTTCCAGTCTCATCTTTACTCTTTCTGCTACGGTCTACAGGTTCCCCCAAGTAGGCAATGCCACACCCTGGGGGGGGCCTAGGGTTATTGGGGGTGGGGCTGGGGTCGGGTGCAATTGGGGGCGTTGATTAAAAATAGGGTGGTAGAAGCATAAGGAAAGAGAAAAAAATTTTGAAAAGCCATTTTGAGTTAAAGTCAGTGATTATAATTTCCAAATAAACATACAGAATGCAAGTTATAACAGATCAGTGGTCCAAGTACACCTACAGTTTTGTCAGGAAGTCCAGCATGCATCGACAGGAATATGTTCCTGCTTACGATATTAAATAAGATGCATCATTTAAAAACTTTTTTTTTAAATGATGCAAATACATTTGGGAACCTATACTACACCATGCAGCTTCTGTGGCAGTTGCATTCCAATTGAGACTTGCTAGGGAAGCTGAACGATTCACTCTTGAAAAAAATAATCAGTGGTTTACGTTAGCGTAAATTATATTGTGATTGTCTTTTAGCTTGCAGTCCTTTCCTCCGACTGAGGCAAAATGATTGTTATCTGTTTAGCTTACCAGAATAATGGAGAGAAGATACTATTGAGGAAGAGAGGGCAACCTTGAACTAACCTCCAGAAACCAAGTATCTCCTCTCCCTATAACCTAATTAAACCCAGGCTGAAGATTGGCTTTCACACAAGATTTTTTGGTTTTTATTATTACTCTTGACTAGACATGTGATTTCATCAGTGGAGGGAGCTTCTGTGAAGGCACTTTCTCTACTGATTCACATTGGTACCTTCTCACAATTTGCTCAGTGTCACAGACAATCTTGACTTGTATGTGTCAGTCTTGTCTTGAACCCAAGCGACTCAGAAGACAGCTCTCTCCTCACAGCTATCCTTGTCATCATCTAGTATCACCTACCTTCAGCCAGGAGGTGGGATCTCAGGCTGTGGTGTTGGTGGGGTCATATTAGTCCAACTTCATCATTGTACGCACACTTTGCTTTGAGCAGAGAAGCTATTTCTTGGCTTCTTATGCTTTGAGTTGCTGTTCTGAACTCCAGGCCATGCTCTTGTTTCTTGCTGGCCTGGGTCATTTTTATTGGTTTCATAAATGAAAGCTCTTAAATCTGGGTTTGTAATGTAATTGTTTGAAGTAGTTTATACCTTGGGCATCCCAGGGCTTCTGGGAAAAGCTTCTCTTTTGATGCAGCTTATTAGTCTGATTCAGCCACTCAGTCTAAGCTGTTACTTGAACATTTTTACAATCTGCAGAGATTCTCATTTTGTCTCCTTTCAGAGACTTCTATAGAGGTGCTGTGAATGTACAGTATTTTACTTAAAAGATGATTTATTGTATAGTAGGTGGAAGGAGGAAATAAAAATACACAGAATAATCTCTAAACATAATTTTGGTCAGTCCTTTCAAATTGTCTTCACTCAGCTCTTTATTTGATGTTAACAAGTTATAAAATGATCTCAGCTCTTCCAGCTCATCTAGGAATCTGTGTTTTGCCCTGGATTTGAAATTTCTCCCTCTTCTGTTGACTTGTCTTTCTTTCCTATTTCATTATTTTCTGTGCTCTTGTTTTCTGTAGCTCAGGTAGGGTGGAGTATTTGAGATCCTTAATTATTGTACTTAGCCAGACCAGCTATTCCTTCAAAGGTAGTATCACTTAAGTAAATTTTGTCATTAAGTACATTCCTGTAAGTCACAGTTTAGGAAAGATAACAGACTTGGAGAAAAAGGATTGAAGTGGATTCCTTAAGTGAACATTTCCTTGTAGTTTGAACATTTCTTATGAATTTAATTTTAAAAAGTCTTAATATTACATGCCAGTGAGCTGATTCCTAGCAAAATCCAGGATGTCTTATTAAAGAGATGGTTAGTGACGTCTTAAAGGAAGAGACCTTAGCAGCCATCCAGTCCAACTAACCGATCACTAAAATGAATTCATTCTCCAAAGACACTCAGGATCAATGATATCATCCAGTCTTTCCTTGGAGATCTCCAGCAAGGGGCAAATACATAATGCCTTAGGCGGTTCATTCTGCCTTCGGATACCTCTGATTGTCAGGGAGTTTTCCCCAGCAGCAAGCCTAAATTTGCTAATTTGCAATTTCCTGTTGCTTCTAGTTCTACCTTCTGGATTCAAATGGAGCAAATGTAGTTCTTCCATGTGACAACTACCTTTCCTTTCTTGATTCTTGTTTTCACCAGCTAAGCATCCACCACACTTCTCAAAGAATGGTTCATTGGCAGCTTGGAAGAAGTAGCTCTTTATCCAGGTGTCCCAAATGCAGAGAACTGTTTCTTCCAAGCTGCAAACTGTGTGTGAATATGTGTCACAACATTTTATCAACAGTTTGTTGAAGGCATAGATGGCTTACTTATCAAAGTTGCAGATAAGCCAATGCTAATAGGGAGAGCTAATACATTGGATAATGGGGTCAAGATCCAAAAAGCTGTTGACAGGCTTGTACGTTGGTATAAATCTAATAGGATAATAAGGATAAGTGTAAGACAGTAACTCCCAAGTTATTTTATATGGGTCTAACCATGTTCTTTTTGTCTGAAAGATAAGGGTGGGGGGTTAGTGACCTACAAGCTCAGTGTGAGTCAACAGTATGATTTTTTTGCAGCCAAAAAAAGCTAATGAAATCTTGGGCCAGATTGAAAGTGGCTTGCTATATTGTCTCCTCATCATACTGGGCTGAGGTGAGATACAATAAGGGGCGTTTAGGTGGTACAGTGGATAAAATGCCGGGCCTGGAGTCAGGAATCTTCATCTTCTTGGGTTCAAATCTGTCCTAGGACACTTACTAAACTGTATGACCCTGGGCAAATCATTTAACCCTGTTGGCCTCAGTTTCCTCATCTGTAAAATGAGCTGGAGAAGGAAATGGCAAACCACTGTAGTATCTTTGCCAAGAAAACCCAAATAGGGTCATGAAGAGTTAAACACAATTGAAAATAACTGAACACACAAGACAGGCAGTAGATTACCTTGTTTGAGGTTCCTTTTTTCCTATTTTACTAGTGGCCTCTCCGTAACTCTACGCTTTATTGAGGCCTTTTGTTTTTCCACACACTTTCCTAATATTTCTTCCCATTATTGCATGGAATCCTTCCTTGTCACAAAGGAAAACAGTTAAGCAAAAGGAGAATTATTTCTGACAATGAGCATGTGATAAATCACAAAGGTTTGCAACACTAGTTTTTGCTCCAAGTCCCCTGTGGCTAATGAATTCTACCGGGGACATTTCTCAGAACATCTTTCTACGTGGTTAGTTCAAGTCCTGGGTTTTAATGACTGCCCATCTTTGCTTGTCATATGATCATAGCTCTAACTGCTTTATGCTCATGTACGTTGACCTTGAATTTCCCATCTCTCTTCCATGCCTAGAACTCGGGGATTATATGATCAGCACAAAGCTGAGGAGAGACTAGACTTCTTTGTTTTGTTTGCTGCTTATGTGAATTTGAAACGGAACATGACTCTAATCTTCTTAAGAATTCTCCCATGCTCTCACTACGTAGGAAGTTGTGGAGAGAATGGAGGCACTCTCTAGAAGAATTGTCTGAGACTACTGATTGCATCTTTTTGTCTGAGCCAGAGGAGAAAGGAGCCTCTGCCAGGTGTTTCTTCACACCTCCTTTGTAGCCACTCTGTGAGGTGTAATCTTCCCAGTCCCTGTGGGCTCTAGTTCCTTATCCATAGTTGTGCAATAACAGGAAAATGCTGAATAGGCTGGAGTTTGGACTAAGCCTAGAAGCCCTATCAGTCACCACCAGGTCAGTGCTTCCGTGCTCCAGGCCAGTTTCCTGACTGAGCCCTCCAATAAGCTGTCGGCAATAAAGTAAGCTTAAGTTATGGTGTTGCAGAGAGGTCCTCACTTTTACTGTCATGGTCTATGGAAACCTCATCTAGTAAATATATTGATAATTGGCATTTTATTTCTTTAATAAGAAATCACTTTGCACCTGTAATTTTATTGCTGTAGGGAACTCATAGCATGGAAACTCTCAGCTCCTTTAGACTGACATCTTTGTAATTGATTGTCTTGGATTAAGTGACTTGTTCAGGGTCAAACTAGTGAAAGGCAAAGGTGGAGTTTGAACCTAGGGCCTCCAGGGACTTATGCTTACCTTATGTGTGTCTATAGAAAGCATTAGAAACATGGATCATAGGATGTAGAGCTGAGGAAGCCCCTCATTTTATAGATGAGGAGACTGAGTCTCCAAGAGGTTAGGTTAACTGATTTGCACAAAAGCATCCTGAGAGTGAGCTGTAGGCCCAGGGCCATCCGATTTCAAGTGCATGGTACTTTTCTTTACTCTAAAACTGCCTTCTGGCTAGAGATACTGCTCTGGGGATTGGGGATATTAAAGTTGGTTTGAGGGAGATAATAAGCAGTACAGTGGCCATTAAAGAAATCTGCCATTATTCCATTATCTGTTAGTATTCTGGTCAGTAGAAACAAGATTTGTTCAGTTGTTAGTCATGGCCACCTCTCCATGACCCTATTTGAGGTTTTCTTGGCAGAGATACTGGAGTGGCTTGCCTTCCTTTCCTCTCAGATAGATTAAGACAAACAGGTTAAGTGATTTGCCCAGGGTCACACAGATAGTGTATGAGTTCAGATTTGAACTCAGGTCTTCCTGAGCTTCCTGAGCTTTACATAGGTGCCTCTAGAAGCAAGCATGTAACGCTTAAATTTTAGTCAGATAATTGCATTTAGGTCCACTGGGCAGTAACTAAGGTTTGAAACTGAACTAGTATAACAACCAGCTGTTCTCTGAAAAGACCTACTGTTCAGCTGATGAAACACGGCAAGTTGGGGTTTCTGTGGTTCATAGGATCCTAGCATCTGTTTTGGTTAATGGATTCCCCATGGTACTCACTTTATATTCCAGACTTTTCCAAAATCTTTGTCGGGGAGCTTTTCTAGAGGAAGAGGCAACTAACTGTTGGATGCTGCCATTTCTATTAGTTCTGTCACTGAGTTTTTGAGTGACAATGATCATTAAAATTCTCCAGTCAGCATGTTTGAAATACACTCAGCATGTTATTTGATGAAAGGGGGAAATAAGGCCAAGAAGAGAAATGAAAGATGGAACTTTCAACAAGTGACATTTCCCAAGTTGAAAAGAATCAGCATGCAGCCTCAGAATCCCAAAAGGTTAAAAAAGACCCCTTTAAGGTCTTTAAGATCAACCAGATCTCAGTAGTTCTGTCACATGTTCATTTCAGATTACATTGTAAACTGAGAAATTGGCCGTGATTCTAACAAGATAGCACCCTACTCTTTTGTAGACCTCGAACCCTATACACAGAAAAAGGTGGCTTGGCTGAGCTGCAGAGGCAGTCCTTGGAGAGGAAGTAGTTAAAGCTGTCAGAGGAGTTTAGAGGAAATTGAATAAACCAGAGACAGCACAGCTCATGATTACCATGAGATTAAACCATTCCTTTCAGACTTCAGGTAAAGACAGCAAATAGTACTGCTGTGACTCTGTCTGGACTTTGACTTATTCTCTCCTTCATTCACAGTTTTATTCTGGAAGAAACTGAGCTTGGTGTTTGAGATCAAATCGGGTGAAAGAAACTTTCAAAAGTAGCCAACTGCCAAATTATCTGTAAGTATAAATTCTGTTGGGAAGGGTGGTGGAAAGGGAGGAGAGCCCAAGGGTGGTGTGCTTGGACAGGGGAGAAAAAAATAGTAAATAGTATGCTTCAGTCTGCATTGTGTGTGCTCTGAGTGCTGCTGAAGGGAAAAATATTAACTGAATATTAACTGAAAAACCCAAGTGGAAAAAATATGCAAAATATCATGTCATTCAGTTCCTGTACACTGGTAGATATTCTAATTTTTTTTCCCTTTCTTAAAGTCATTTAGATTTAGCACAACTTCCCATGGATGGATTTTTTTTCCTTTTAATAAGTAATTAGGCTGATAATGTCTTGTGGGTTTTAGTCCTGTGATGGTAGGAATGGGATCAAGAAAAAATCCCAACCACTAAGCTCAGCTATGTTGAAAGGACTAGGATCCTCCTCAGACCTGACCTCCAAGAATTGGTAAAGTCCTGGTTGCAGTTTATTTACTCAGGATAGAATGCTACTTTGGGACAATTCAGTTCTTAATGATCTCATCCTTCCTACCACATACTCTTCCTCTGAATTCTAGTAGCACTTACACCTTTAATACACATTTAGAACTTAGCATATGTAACCTGCTATTTATCTTTATATGTCATCTCCTCAAGTAGATCAAAATCTTCAGTGAAGAGACCATGTTTCTGCTTCCACAATTCCATCCACAAATATGTAGAGATGAAAGGAAATTTGACGGTGTTAGTAATGCCAGATTTTTGAGTTCTTTAATGTATGTAATTGGATTGAGCATCATTTAAAATTAACTGAAGTATAACTTTGGTTATGTTTAATAAATAAATAAGCTCGTGATGTTCTTTCATCACAATTATTGATAGAGAGAATGAGGAGGAGGCCTCACTAATGATCCTCATTATTTGGGAAGCCTTTATGGGTTTTTGCATTGCTAGAACCTGAGGAAAGCAATGAAGGGGATATATCCTTTAGCTACTTGGATTTAGAACTGTTGACTTTTAACTTGGGTTCATAGTTACTGTGATAAAGCAGTGTGTCATGGTAAAAGGCAATTCATGTAACTGTTAGACGGGGTACACAGTTGTTTCAACTTATCTAATTTGGAAAAACCCAAATGGATCCAATAGCTCTTTGCTTTCTGTGCTGCACTCTCTGAAACCCTTTTAAGAAATGATACTGCGTTCAGATTCTTGTCACTCAACTTGCCTAGGGCAGCAACAGACCTTTCTCCCAGAAGAAATCACTTAAATCTGGAAGTCCAATTTACAAGAGACATACTCTGATTAAATACAGGCCTGTCAATTTGAACTTGAACAGTAGCTTTTTTGATCAACATCGCTGGTTATTGGAACAAGCTTTAGAATGGTTTTAAACTGTCACCAAATCTGCTTGAACACTGTTACAATAACAAACTGGAAAAGTTTTAATTAAGATTTTTCTTCCTTTTAGGGGAGGACTTTTTCTGAAACTGAACACTAATTCCTTTCCTCAGACATTAGGGACATTTCTACCTTGAGTGTTTCCTTTTTACACTTTTTTTTAAATCTGTGACTCATGAAACTCATAATTCTTAAATTGTTGAATAAATTTTAATATCCTTAGAAGTAGAGTTGAAGAAATTATAGGTTTGTACTTTAATGATCCAGAACTCTATCTCAGGAGGATTCTGCTGTTGATTTTCAACCTTTCCTAGGAAGATGAATGCCGCTGGACACCATCATGGGATGAGCCATATGGGCAGGAATAGCACTATGCCCCCCTACCATCATTCATCCCCTACAGCTTCTCATGATCATGGTGGAGGAGGAGACATGATGATGATGGTGAGTAACCAAAAGGGAGACTTTGATCCCTTCCCACCATTTGGGTCATAGAATCAAAGAATGTTAGAATGGAACCTCCTTATTTTGTAGAGAGAAAAAACTGACCAAAGAGGACAAAATAAGTGACTTGCCTCAGGAGAATTTGTACCAGCTCTCAGCTCTCCAGTGTTATTTCTCCTATGGTTTTTCCCCACAACTGTAGAATTTCATGCATTGACTAAACTGCTTTGTTAAAAACTAGAGGCTGGCACTGCTGTAGAGGGCCTTGGTAGTGATCATTGCCCTTTTTTAAAATTCATTTTAAACTTAAATACAAAACAAGAAGATAAAAGAACATTTCCATGTACACAGCAGAACATAAGAGGATTCAATATAAAACAATAAAATTTCCATTTCACAGAAACCTATGTAATAAATCCTACACATTGTTTTCAAAGCAGCAGCCCCACTTTGCTGTGCTTCCTTCTAGGTTTTCTCTGTTCTCTGCTGTGTATTCATTGCCTATTGATAATGGCTCTTCCTCAGTGCTATGGTATAGCCATAAACATATACCCATTAAAATGGGCCTGGATGGTAGTGGCAGAAGACATGAGGTATATAAAGTAAGATGGAAGAGGAGGAAAAATCCAGGCTCTGGTTTAGCAGCTTACTCCTTAAAACATCTCTCTTTAAGATTGTGTTCCCTTAAGCTAGTGATTTTAAAATTCCACGGGCACATTCTCAGCTTGCAGTTTTATGCTTGACTTTGTCTTTGGATCTAAACTTGCTCATTTCTATTTCTGGCAGCCCATGACCTTCTATTTTGGCTATAAGAATGTGGAATTGTTGTTTTCTGGATTGGTGATCAATACTCCTGGGGGTAAGTAGAAGTCAGGAAACCTGAATTTTTGTCTCAGTTATTGGTTCTTTTTGTCTGTTCCTATGCTTCATTTCCCACATGTGAGGTAAGGATTATAATACTCATCATGTGATACCAATTGTAAACATTAATCACTTATTGCTTACAACCATAGAATCTTTTTGAAATTAAAAAAATACCTATATACAGACTTTAGACTGTGCTTGAGTTCTATACAAAGCAAGTATTAGCAAAAGTACAGTCTTTTAAATCCATTAAAGTAGGTACCGTGTCTTAATACCCTAAGCCAGGACTCCAGTCCCACCCCTCCCACCCCACCAAAGGAGGAAGTGGACTTTCCAATCTATTTTATCTCATCCTTTTGGAAATATTTTGGAGTGTTTTTGTTTGTTTTTGTTATTGCTGAGGCAATCAAGGTCAAGTTGCTTACCGCTGGTCAAAATCAGGGCTACAGTCAAATTTAAATGACATAGAAAGCATTTCCTAGAGTTTAATTCCAGGGTTGTGTTTGTTTGAAAGTTTATACATGCATTATTTTCTTTACATGGCAAGAAAATAAGTATGGCACCCAAAATCCAGAGGAAGAAAGAAAGATCCAAAAAGTAGTAGAGCATTAGTATGTATATTCTAACCCCACAGGAAAAAAAACCTACCCATTTTGAGTGCCAAATGGGAAATTTCTTATGGCATGTCCTTGGATACAAGGAAATGGAGTTAGTTGGAAAGGAAGTCCTGGATTTCAGTGAGGCTTTTGATTTGTGTCACCAATACCACTTCATAATGTAAGGGTCAAAGAGGTGACCTTTCAGAGTTCCTGCTTCTGACAGAAGATTTGAAGTTTATATCAAGTCTCATGTCTTAACATCACTGGGCTTCCCTTCTCTTTTCTTGTCACCTGTCTAGGTAGAGGTTGCTGTATTAAGAAATGATAATAGGGGGCAGCTAGGTGGTGGATAGAGCACCAGCCCTAGATTAAGGAGTATTTGATTTCAAATCCAGGCTCAGACGCATAACACTTACTAGCTCTGTGACCCTGGGCAGGTCACTTAACCCCAATGCCTAGCTAAAAGAAAGAAATGACAATAGCATTTATTTTTCTGATCTGTTTTGGTTCCTTCTGACATAACCTTGAATTTCTATATATGATGACTTATTCTTTTTCTTTTCCTAACTAGAAATGGCTGGGGCGTTTGTGGCTATCTTTTTGTTAGCAATGTTCTATGAAGGCCTCAAGATAGCCCGGGAGAGCTTGCTGCGTAAATCCCAGGTCAGCATTCGCTACAACTCCATGCCAGTTCCAGGGCCAAATGGAACTATTCTTATGGAAACACACAAAACTGTTGGGTAAGGATTCAGTAACTTAATTACTTAACAAAACATGGTCCCCAAGTTTTTCCTCCTAAAGTAAGCTAATCTTGGTGGAAATTAGATTACATCCATTAGACATTTGGGACTGTATCATGGCCAGACCATCTAGTACAGAAAAGGGAAGGGAAGAAATCTTTTTTACAAGCATGGACAGTTATCCTAGGTGCCTCGAGGGAGGTACATGTGAGTTTGCCAAAATGATAATACAGATACTAGAGTATTAGGTGAAAATGGCAACATGTTTTTCCCCTTTGTGGAGTTAGAGTCCAAAATCTGTCTACCTACTGTTAGATGACAGCAATAAAATAGTTTTGCTCTGTCCAAAACTGTAGAGTTGGCCAGTGGTGCTTTTTAGAATTTAAGCATTATGGGTATGGAAGTAACCCCAAGATGCCCTGGTCATAGCCCTACTTTCCGAGGAGAAAAATAGTGTTCTTCCCATTTCACAGATTCAGACATTTGTTGCATGTCTACCATTTCCCAAGTACTATCTTAGATGCTGAGAACAGAGACTAAAATAAAATTGTTCCTGCTCTCTGGGAACTTGCATTCTACTGGGGAGAAACTACATGTATGCAGAATGAATACCAAGTAATTTTGGTACCATTTGAGCAAATCAAGAAAGATTCAGAACTAGAGCCATCTTCCTAGTGCAACCTTATTTCTGCTACACATCTCTTCTAAATTATGTGAACAATATGTAGTATTTGTAGCAGAATGACCATCAAGTCTGAAGAGATGCTTGGAAATCTGTAATTCCTACACACTTGATTCTGTCTCTAGCTCAGTCACCCTAAACAGTTGACTAGCCAACTGTACTGTCTTGACAACAGACTCCCAGAGGAGCCAGCAGAGATGAGTTAGTGAGGTGTAGAGGTAAGAATGAAATACAGTTCAGGCAGGGAAGTGAGTTTTACCCCAGTGTCCTCATTGATGTGAGTACTTTCAAGGTCAGCCCTAATTTTTGTCCCTTTTTGTTTTCCAGGCAACAGATGCTGAGTTTCCCTCACCTTCTGCAGACAGTGTTGCACATCTTCCAGGTGGTCATCAGCTACTTTCTTATGCTTATCTTTATGACCTACAATGGGTACCTCTGCATCGCAGTGGCGGCAGGGGCTGGCACAGGCTACTTTCTCTTCAGCTGGAAGAAGGCAGTGGTAGTGGACATCACAGAGCACTGCCATTAATGTCAGACTCCAGGATGTGGCCTTATTTACCACAATGGGAAGTAGCTGGAGACTAGGGGAGCTGATTTCAAGTCCTCTCGTTGTCCCTCTATGGCCTCTTGCCTCCCAACACTTGCATAGACAACAAATCAAGGAGGTTTACATACTAACCTCCAAGCTGGATGGTGCCCTCCCCAAATCCTCAGTTCTTAGCTAATCAAGTCTTTTTTTTCTTGATCATCTACTTCCCCTTTTAATCTGTTTTTTATGACAATTGTGGATTGGGGGTCACTTTGGGGTCATAAGGCGGAGGTTGTGGGAAACTTCTTCCCACCCCATAACACTAGAACATATCTCCCAGTTGTTGGACTGTGAGTGGGAAGTAAGGTGTGCCTTTGCCGAGATGTGAAGTGGTACATGGCAGCCTGAGAATCTGAAGGATTTGAGTGGAGTCACAGTGCGATAGCATAAAGTGTTCCCTCACATAGTGACAGTCCAGGTCAGAAGCTTCTGCCACAATGTACTTTTATTGTTATCTCACCAATCACACAATTGACAAATCAACTTAATAGGAAATATTTTCAAATAAAATCATTGGCATTTTTTTCGTCTTGCTCCGTTGGTTGGTCATAGCTTTGTGAAATAAATCCTTGTGTCCTAGCTTTTCCTTTAAACTGGCAATTGTTGGTGTAGGGACCTTAGCACAGGAATCATTCCTTATCTAAAGGAGGCAGAATGGCAGCACTGCGTTGGTCCTCTAAATGATGGCATCTCTCAGCTTGCTTTGCCAGCCCCACCCGGGTGAGTTACAACACATGAATTGTTACTCAATATTTTCAACTTGCAGGTCCTTCCCTGTCTCCCCTCCTCCAGCCTGCTTTGTCACTAACTGCAGGGAATGTGTCAGTTAGGCCTGGCCAGTAGCGTGGTGTGTCAATCTTTACCTTAGAGAGGTTTGGAATGTGGTCTGCTTTTGACCTGGGATATCCTTTAGCTCAACCTCCATGTGATTATCTTTATTTCATTTGAGGACTTGATGTAGATTGCTTCTTACCTAAATGATCAATTCCCCAGTCTTTTCTCAATAAGGGATCACATTTAACTGTTCATCATTGCTGTTGAGCTTATTTTGCAAAGTCCAAACTACCTCTGTAAAGTGAATCTTCCTGAGCTGACCTAATAAATCCTGCCCTCCATGGTGCTTGATATTCTCATGTCCTAGGGCAAAAGACAAAGTACAACTGCTCTGGTGGTTTTTAAGTCTGTAATCTTCCTAGAAAGTGCTGCGCCCTTTTATGATTGTACGAACTCACTGGGCTGCTTGACAAGGGAGGCAGTGCTACTGGCGCAAAGAGCTGGGGTGTGGAGTAGAGAGAAGACCTGGCTCAAGTCACAGCTCACCATCACCTTTTTAGGCAGGTCACTAAGCCTCCTTGTGCCTCGTTCTCATCTGTAAAATAAGGGGGTCACACTACGTGACCTAAGGTTCCTTCCAGCTCTAAATCTGTGATCCTATGATCTGAAAATACTTTGACAATGAATTCCAACCCAGGCTTGTTCTGGAGTGAGTTCTTTGTTCTTCCAGGTTTCTTGGTCCTCAAAATCTTCAGTAATCATAGGAAACTTATTTTGACTTCACTTTCAGCACAGTTGGCTGTTTAAGAACTCTAAATGAATTCTCATTGATCTTTGGAAGCTACCTTAGTCTCATCAGTTTTATAAATTGTTTCACCTGTTTGGCATTGGCAATGCTTAGCAGCACCTGTCTGGTAAAATTGGCTCCCTGAAAAGCCACATAGAAGTGCCTATGGCAGGAAGAGGATACACCAGAACTCTGCCCTCCAGCCAGCACCTACGCTAATTCATTGTCCCTTCCATCTCCTTGCGCTTTTAAAGCCTTGTGGGATTATTGAGGGTTATGAATGCATGGTATTAAATTTGGGCTTGAGAGCCAGAACCAGATGGTGCTGTGTAATTATCTCATAATTACATTTCTGGGATTCGAATGAACTGAGCATGTGCTAAGCATGTGACGACAATTTACTAAGGAGACCTCTGCAATCCAACACTAAGGATTTAATATCCGATAATCTGACAAACATCAAGGAATAGTAAAACTGACTGAGGTGCTGAAATAAAAACCAATGACTTCAGTTTCAGCCCTGTTACTTTCTAGGAGTTTTGCCCTATACAGTTAGATAAGGGACCAAGCCCAGTAAAGCAGAACGTTGTATTTAAAGTTCTCAGAGGGAGAACCATTCCCTAGCTTCAGTTTATGCATAAACTCCACCAAGAAACTGGTGCAAGGCCTATATTTTGAAGGACTCAGCAAGATATGACTGTTTTATTGGAACACTGCTTTTCCTTCCCCATTGAGAATTTTGATTGTAGTGATAGAATAGCCTAGCCCAGCCTTTACTACCTTGTTTCAGTCCTTGCTCATTAGTATTCTATACAGTTAGCTTCTTTTGTTTCACTCTGCTGCCCCTTTTGATTCCTCCCCATTAACTCTTTCCTGTGCAGCTCAAAATATGTAGAGTATTGCTACATGTGTTCTTTTACAAGTACAGATTGAAACCTGTCCACTACTGTACTTCATCAAATGTGCCTCTTGAGTTAATGATTAATGATTGTGAATAGTGGACATGTTCCCAAGACTTGATGGGGCTCTCTGGATACAGGTGTATAAATAGCTCTCTACTGATCTGGGGTTGAAAAACTGAATCACAGCAACACATCTGAATGTATAAATCCTAGCACTGGGCTTTTTTGTTAAGTTCCAGGTATTGCTTCCCCCTCAGAACCTGGTATGGTGCCTTGCACATAGTACTAGGAATGTTGAGTGGATGAATGAATGAAAGATTTGAATATTGGTGAGTTGTGTGATAGATGCAGTAATTGGCAACCACATGGCCATTGTTGAAAGGCGGGAGGACCCTCCACCTGATTCTGCCCATTAACCTGGAGTTCAAGAGTCAATGTCGGCTACAGTCTTACAGATTTTTTTTTTCATCATGGCTATAGGAGTATTCCATTTGGGGATACTAGTGTGGGATTCCTTTTGTCCCCTGCTCATGCTGGAGAGCCACTCATTTTAGTGGTACCTCCACTCTACCAAAGGGTTTCCCATTGAGTGTGTGGTCACCTGAAAATATAGCCACCTTTCCCTCCTTTTTTGATCCTGTCCTCCCTCATGCTTCCTTCAGTCACATGTATCAACCACAGCAAAAAAATTTTATAAAATGCCTTATTCAGTGTGTCTACATTGATATTGATATTGTCCATTTTAGATTGTAACCTCCTTGAGGGCAGTTTTGCTGTTACACAGCATGTTACACATTGCTGTAGAGTGCCTAACAGTGCCATGTGCAAAAAGAACACATAATAAATGTTTTGATTCTGTCTGTGTTTTGGGCCACAGTTTTGTCAATTAGCACTTTAGAATCCTTTTTAGGTCCCTTTAGAATCCTTATTTAGCTTTGCTAAGTTTCCAGGTGTCTAAAGGTAAAGTTCTATATGGCCTTCTGCCTGGGTATAGCTAGAGTTGTACAAGAAAATCAAAACAACCCTTCGCAGAATCTTTCAACTAAAAAAAAAAAATTAACACTGACAGCCAAATATGTTACTCATGTTTACTTCACATCCATGTACCTTTGTAAAAGGTTGGGTAGCAAAATGCCACGATCTCTCTTTAGGCAGTTTTCAACTTAGAGTCAGGTCCTGAGTTAGACTTCCTCTTCCATACCAAAGAGTTTCCTGTCCTGAATTCCATTCTGCAGACCCCAGTCATCTTAAGGAAATGAAAGACACACTCTCCTGAAAGAGGACTGAACTCCTATGCTTTACCATGCAAAGGACCCATGATAGCAAGCCACACATTTTCAAGAAATTAATCAAAGTTGTGACAGGGGTACAATTACATTTTATTCCTCTGTTGTAAATATAATCTAAATCAGGTGTCAAACCCATGGCCCACAATGCTGCTGAGTGCAACCCAAACCAGAAAAAAATTGGGAAATAGTTAACAAAATCAAAATAACAGTAAAATATGAATAGCATTAATATGTGGTTTTCTGAGTAGGAAGCCTGCAGGGATCCTTACTTAGTATGATTTAATGGCTGCTACATAATAGTGATAAATTTGACACAACTGGCTGCATCTTCTTGAGATAGTGGTAGGTGAAGTCTGCTTAAAACAGGCTATCATGAAAGCCATGAACTACTTTTTTTTAAATAAAGATTTATTTTTAGTTTTCAACATTCACTTCCACAAGTTTTTGAGTTCCAAATTTTCACCCCATCTCCCCCCACCCAAGATGGCATGTATTCTGAATGTCCCTTCCCCTAGTCTGTCCTCTCTTCTATTTACTATATTTATTTCCCAGTAGCATGTGAAAACATTTTTTTAAAAACATGTTTTTAAAACTTTAGGTTTCAAATTTTCTCTCTTCCTCCTACCACTCATTGAAAAAGCAAGCAACTCAGTATAAGTTGTACATGTGGCAGTTATGCAAAACACGTCCATAGTAGACATGTTGTGAAAATAACTCTATTTCCTTATCCTATCCTGCCTCCATTTATTCTATTCTTTCTTTTGACCTGTCCTCCTCAGAAGTATTTACTTCTGATTACCCCTTTTCCCAATTGCCTCTCTCTTATCATCCCTGCTCTTTGTCCCTTCTCTCCTATTTTCCTGTAGGGTAAGACAGATTTCCATACCGATTGAATGTGTATGTTATTCCCTCTTAAGCCAAATCCTATGAGAATAAGATTCATTCCCTCTCACTTCACGTTTCCCTCACTGTAAGAGATTTTCTGTTTTATGTGAGATAATTTGCAGGAAAATGATAAATCTAGAGGTAGCTCTTTCTTCTCCCAGTATAATCCTCTCTCATCCCTTAATTTTATTCTCCAGATATGACCCCTTAATCTTCAGCTCACCCTGTGCCCTCTATCTACTTATACATACATATAACATGAACCACTCTTAACCCCTGTCTTTTGCTAGTAAAAGATTACAAATTAGATAATGAGAGAGTAACTCTAGAATTTTTGTTTTATACTTCAAGAAGCTGATTTGGACAGCTTATAGTAAATAATCCAATTCACCTTTTTGGCATTACTTTATCTCCAGGAGAACCATCACCTGGGTCACTGAGAGTTCCTTAGAGCTCTGTGTTTTCTAAGCAGCTGATTTTAACAGGTTTACTCCAATGCCTTTTACTCAGACCTTGTCTATTATACCTTGCATAGACTGTAGGATTCCAAAGATCTAGGTCTGTCCCAGACACAAATGTGGGCAAAGGTATACACAAAGGCAGGAAGGCTTAGGTCTCTTTCCTTTCTGCAATCAGTCATTCCCACAAAACCTTTGTTCTGCTGTTTAAATGGCACTTTGAACCCCAGAAAAACACATTATTTCCATCTCTAGATGGAGAATCTGAATCTGTAGATGAAGAACCAAGTAAACATGTCTTAAAACCTCCAAAGACTATGGGTATTTGGCAAAAATGTCAGGGTAAGAGAAAGTACTGCCTGGCTTTCCCAGGAGTACTCCAACAAAGAGGAAGGAAAAGCACCAGATGGAGTGGTGATTAGGAAACTCAAGGAGAGACCACTAGTTTTTTTCCCAATCCAGGTCAGCCTGTGGAGACATCAAGAGGTCTTTGGACACTGGGGGGCTGGGTGGCACCAGTTTGAGCCAGCAAGGCCTGCATGAGACTTCAGCATTGTCCTGTGGCTGGGTACAACAGCAAGGAATGCTTAAGGATCCACCACAGTCAGCTGGAGGTGGTAGACTGAGCTGGGAGCAGCTATGTCACTACAGGGTCCATGAGCCATCATGGACTGAATCTAGAACCTAGAACCTTTGGCTGGGACCTACAGACAGGGCTGTATATAGGTACAGAAGGTACAGAAATGAGCCTGCAGCCTTGCTGCTCTGCCTCTAGTATTTCAGATTCCATCCACAGTAATTACCAGGGCAGGAAGCGCAGACCAAAGGCAAGTCTATTGGCCTGTCAGTCTGAACCTGTAGTCTTCCAAGTTCCTCACAGGGGCTGGGCTCAGCAGCTGTCTACTGGAGCTTCAACCAGAGCAAGTCAGCAATTGTGTCACCTGGACACAAACTGGGGTAAGGAGCTTAAAAACTCAGACTAGGAGGGCTGCAACCAGACTTCATTTCATATCAGGCCTCTTAGGGTGAGCTGAAAGTGCAACAACCTGATCTGAGCTACCCCTGAGGTCCTTAACACAGGACTCAATACCCAAAGAAAGCAGTTACAGGACACTAGAGAATACACAAGGCCTTGACAGTGTCTCCAGGAGTGTGCAGGGTTTGGCCCTAGCACAAAGTCGCAAATCAGGAAGTAAGGCTGGAAGAATGAATAAACAAATAAAGGAAATCCAAAACACAAACACAACAGAAAAACTATTTGCAAGTAAAGCTTTAAAAAAAAAGTCATGGTCAGGAGGACCTGAGTTCAAATTTGGACTCAGACACATGATACTACCTGTGTGACCCTGGGCAAGTCACTTAACCCCAGTGGCTTCACACACACAAAAACTCACTGGACCACAAAGCAATGGCTTTAAAACAGTGAAATCTTTAGAGGAAAGAATTGGTAAAAGAATGAGCAAGTGCTAGGAAGGATTTAGGAGAACTTAGCAGTTTAGTACAATCTGTGCAAAACCATACTCAATTAACAGACTCCATGAAAATTAGAGTAAATTAAATGAAAGTTATACAGTAAAATATATTAAATAGATGACAGAGGGGGAAAACTCTTAAGAATCATCAGACTACCTGAAAGTCAACACTAATAAGAGTCTAGATAAAACCACATTTCAAGAAATCTTGAGTGAAAACTGCCCAAACAGCAAAGTGAGAGTAGAATCACTTCATCAAAGAAACCCTAAAATTAAAGCTTCTAGGAATATTATAGGCAAGATCAAGAGCTCCCTTCCAGATAAAATAAGGCAAGCACCCCGAAAGAAAGAGTTGGAGTACTGGGCAACCATAGTAAGGATCACACAAGATCTGGCACATTCCAAAAGAGGAAAGATAAATGTTTATAACTTACCCAGAAATAAATGAATGGAATCCTACAGGGAGTAAAAAAGCCTGACCTTAATGAAATTGAGGACATCAAAAGCATTCCAAATAAAAGGAGCAGAGAAACATTAAAAGGTAAATATGTTTGAGCCATTGGAAGGAACTATACAAGGTCAAAATATTTACCTTCTAATAAGGAAAGAACAAACAAGTATCCCTTTAGAATCCTAATGTCATCAAAGGTCACAGAAGAAAAAAGACAGCCCTGAGACTGGTTTTTTGTTATGTTTTGATGGTTTTTTAAAGAAATATTCTAGAGCAGTGATGTTAAGTAGAAACAAAGGCCATAAAATCATACACTGGAATCCCTGCTGGTCTCATGTTGGCTTAACCTAAAATGTAATATTTATGGTTTATTGTACCGCGTTTTGTTAAATATTTTCCAGTGACATTTTAGTCTTTTTTAGACTCACTTGGTTGTGCTGTGGGCCACACGCAGCCTGTATGTTTGACATTTCTGTTCTAGGGAATTCTTGGAGGGAGGGTGAGGGGCAGTGAGGTGGGACAACTTACTATCTCACATAATCAAGGCGTGTAAGGACACAAACCATCCAAAGGAACAGTCCCGCCGTAATGGGAAGGCACTGAGACGCAGAGGGAAGAAGTAGACCGTGCCAGCGTGGTTATGAATGTGTAGATGTATTGGGGTTTATTGAATTAATTGGGGAATTTTGCTCACAAGACGGTCCTTGGCAGCAAGAAGGCAGCCATAGATCTCTGCCACCGCCCTTAGGCCAAGTCCGATATTGTACGGAAACAAGACAAAGAAGCATAGTGCCTTCTTTGGCCCAGGGTAACTTTCAAGTCTTCCCATGGGATGGTTAGAACTTCTTTTGCTGTTTGAATTAAAGGTAGTTTACACTAACTGTGCAGTGATAGGTCACATTCTCATACTCTGGCTCCTACTGTACAGGGTGGCAAGTAGATGTCTATAAACGAAGAAAGGGGGGTGGTGGGAGCAGTCATCACTAGGACTTCACTTTCATCTTGACCAGTCAAAAAGAGGTCAAATATAAAAAAAAAAAAGGGGGGGGTATAAAAATACATTCAATTCAACAGGGAAATAGGAGGAAAGTGGGAGGGGGAGAGATGAGGGAATAAGAAGGATGCAAACAGGGAAGGATCAGCAAAACAAACTAAATTTGTAGGGCGTATGGGGACAGGAAAAAGGACAAGAATCTGACTGGCTTTTTGGGCTAGGTAGGGGCAGAGGAACAGAAGCAAATTTCATCAAGCAGAGATCACTAGTGTTATGCACACTCTCATATCACCCTCTTTTTAAAGATATGGGCAGGGAGCAAAGAGGAAAAAGTGTAAGAGAACAAGATGGAGGGAAATACATAATCAAGATATGAATAATGTAAAGAAAAACTTTGAAAGATTTAAGAACTCTGTTTAATGGAATCACCAATCATGATTCCGGGGTACCAATGATAAAGCGTGCTGCCCACCTCCTAACAATCAGTCACAATACATTCATTAAACACCTATGTGCCAGGCACTTTGCTAAGCACTGGGGATACAAAGAAATGCAAAATACAGTTCCTGTCCTTGAGGAGCTCACAATCCAGTGGGTGAGATAACATAGAAACAACTATGTACAAACAAGATATAGACAGGATAAATTGAAATAATCAGCAGAGGGAAGGCACTGGAATTAAGAGAGATAAGCAATTGGAGATGAGAGATTGAAGGTCAGCAGAGATTAGGGATGTACAAGTGAATCTGAAAATCATCAGCATAGGAGGCAGCTAGGTGGTGTAGTGGATAGAGCGCCGGCCCTGAAGTCAGGAGGACCTGAGTTCAAATCCAGCCTCAGACCGAACACTTGACACGTAACTAGTGACCCTGGGCAAGTCACCTAACCCCAATTGCCTAAAAAAAAAAAACAGTCAAACAAAAACCCCAAAAATAGTCATATGAAAAAAAAATACTCTAAATCACCAATAATTAGAGAAATGCAAATTAAAAGAACTCTGAGGTATCATCACCTCATAGCCATCAGATAGGCTAAGATGACAGAAAAGGGAAATGACAAGTACTGGAAAAATGTAGGAAAATAGCAACACAAACATACTGTTGAAGCTGTGAACTGGTCCAACCACTCTGGAGAACCATTTGAAACGATGCCTAGTGGGTTATAAAATTATGCATACCCTTTGGCCTGGTAATACGGCCACTAGGTTTATACCCCAAGGAGATCAAAGAAAAAGGTAAAGGACCATATGTGCAAAAATATTTATAGCAGTTCTTTTTGTGGTGGCAAAGAACTGAAGACTGAGGGAGTGCCCATCATTTGAGGAATGGCTGAACAAGTTATGGTATATAGTCGTGGTGGAATGTTATAGTGCTGTAAGAAATAATAAAGGGAATGTTTTCAGAAAAACTTGGGAAGACTTCTAACAAAGTAACGCTAAACGGAGTAGAACCAGGAGAACACTGTACTCAGTAACAGCAATTTTGTAACGAGAATCAACTGTGAAACACTTAGCTACTCTGAATAATAAATAAAATGGTCCATGACAATTCTAAAGGAC
This sequence comes from Phascolarctos cinereus, assembly GCF_003287225.1. Classification (NCBI taxonomy): domain Eukaryota; kingdom Metazoa; phylum Chordata; class Mammalia; order Diprotodontia; family Phascolarctidae; genus Phascolarctos; species Phascolarctos cinereus. The sequence continues at coordinate 269,417,329 of NW_027555625.1, forward strand.
TTATGATGAAAAATGCTATCCACTTCCAGATAGATAACTTATGGACTCTGCAAATCGAAGCATATTTTTTCTCTTTATTTTTCTTGCTTCTCTCCCCCTCCCCCAACATGGCTAATGTGGAAATATGTTTTGTTTAATTTCACATGCATAATGAGTATATTTCTTGCTTTGCAGAGGGAGGAGGGAGGGAATGGTGGGAAGGAGAGAATTTGGAACTGAAAATAAAAATGTAAAACACTTTTGTTTTGTTTTTTAATAGAGATGATTGGTAATTTTGGAAAAAGTTTTGGTTGAATGAGGAGCCAGACTGTGGAGAGTTAGGAAGACAATAAGAGAGGAAGTAGATGCAGCTGTTGTGACTGGCCTTCTCAAAGTCATCAAAAATAGGAGAGATATAGGACAATAATTAGCAGGGAGAGATGGATCAAGGAGGGGCTTTTTTGTTTGTTTGTTTGTTTGTTTTTAGAGTGGGGAAAACATGGGTATGTTTGTAGGCGGTAGGAAGGCAGCCAATAGAGAGAGATTGAAGATAAGTGCGAGAATTGAGATGATAGAGGAGTAATCTGCTAGACCAAACAAGATGGAATGGGATCATTTATCCATGTAGAGAGGTTTGCCTTGGTAAAGAGAAGGGCTACCTCATCATGTGAAATAGGCATGAGGAATGAGATAGTGGCAGAAGGCATCTGGATGACGTGAGATAAGGAAGAGAGGAAAAGGAATTTTCAGCAAATAGCCTCAATTTTTCCTGTAAAACACAAGGCAAGGTTCTCAGCTGAGAGAGTAGGGGGATGAGGAACCATGGGAGATTTGGGGAGGGATGAAAAGGTTTGGAAGAGCCACTGTGGAAAGTGAGATAATGAATTAATTAGGGAGGTGTAAAAGGTTTGCCTAGCAGCAGTGAGGGCCCAGTTTAAGTTATGTAACATAAATATGTGGTGGGGCTCCAGTCAGGAAGGTGGGGTGATTTTCTTCACCTTTCTTCAGCAGCAAGTGTGTAAGAGCAAAGGCAGTGGATGAGGGGAGTTATCCAAGGCTGAGGCTTAGCAGGATATAATCTGAGATATGATAAGGGGAGAGAGACTCAAAAGAAGAAGACGATATAGAGTTGAACTGGTTCACTCTGGGTGTAGATGAGGAAAGGAAAGTGTGACTGACCTTCACAAATCACCTCTACTGATTTGATACCTGAACACAGCTAGAGAATGATGGACTGTGCTGGTCTAGGTTTTAGGTGGAATTGTTAATTGCCCTGGTATTGCTGTGTTTTAAAATAGATCTTTTAGTATGTATAATTAATTCTGCAGTGAAAATCACTTTGGGCAGCTTTTTAATTAGTGTCAGAGTGGGAGATTAGTGATAATTAAATTCGGGTTCATTATCCGAGGAAAGCTGACAGACAGATGAAGTTCTCTAATTTTCACAGGGGATAGGCAATGGGGCAGTAAGATTTTGGCCTTTAATAACCTACGGAGAACTTGATTCTGTGATCTAGGGCAGATAAAATACTGTTTGGGAGTAATTATTCATTCTTGAATTAGGAAATGATTGTTTTTGTGCAAAACGATTAGCGCTGATTAATTTATAGGCGGATCAGAGTGTAGGGTGAAGAGCTGAAATATTTAATTGTAATTTCAGTACGTGCTTTGAGGAAGAGACCTAGCAGTCGAGAAAGTAGTTTCTAATTAGTCTGGCATAGACAGGATGGCAGTTTGATTACTGTTGAATCATTTCAGAAGTGTCTGATTCTTCGTGACCCCATTTGGGGTTTTCTTGGCAAAGATACTGGAACGCTTTGCAATTTCCTTCTCCAGCTTAATTTACAAATGAGGAACCCAGGCAAACAGAATTAAGTGACTTGCCCAAGGTCACACAGCTAAGTAAATTTCTGAGGCAGGATTTGAACTCATGAGGATGAGTCTTCCTGATTGGAAGTTCTATCCACTGTGCTACCTAGCTGCCCCTATTAAGAGAGCCATACATCATCAATTCTAAAAATATTGACTTCCTAAACTTCAGTGGACCCTATTACCTGCAGGATCAAAAATAAGATTCTTTGTTTGGCTTTGAAAAATTTATTCTTTAATCTATGTGTTCAATGCCATCCCAATTAAATTACCAAAAAATTGTTTTACTGAGTTAGAAAAAATAATAACAATTCTTTTGGAAGACTAAAAGGTCAAGAATATCAAAGGAATTAATGAAAAAAAGAAAGGAAGAAGTTTTAGCAGTACCAGATCTTAAGCTATATTATAAGGCAGTAATTATCAAAACTATCTGGTACTGGCTAAGAAACAGAAAAGTAGATCAGTGGAACAGAGCAGACATACAATTTAGAGCAGCAAATGACTATGATTACCTTGTGTTTGACAAGTATAAAAACTTAAGTTTTTAGGATAAGAATTCATTATTTAGGGGCAGCAAAGTGGCACAATAGATAGAGCACCAGCTTTGGGATTGGGAGGACCTGAGTTCAAATACAACCCCTTGCTATGTAATCCTGTGCAACACTTAACCCCAATTGCCTCAAAAAAAAAAAAGAAGAATTCACTATTTGGGAAAAATTATTGGAAAAGCTGGAAAGCAGTTTGGCAGAAATGGGGCATAGAATAATATCATTTACAATTTACCAAGATAAGGTTAAAATAGATACATGATCTTCATATAAAGGGATATACTACAAGAAAATTTGAAGAACATGAAACATAATACTATCAGACTTATGGATAGGTAAACAATTTATGAATAGACAAGAGACAGAGAGCATTGGGAGGTGTAAAATGGATAATTTTGACTACATTGAATTTTAAAAGTTTTGTATAGATAAAACCAATGTAGCTAAGATTAGAGGGAAAGCAGAAAATTGGGAAAATTATAGACAGTTTCTCAGATAAAGGTCTCATATCTCAAATATATAAAGAACTTTGTCAAATCTGTAAGAATATGAGTCATTCCCCAATTGGTAAATGGTCAAAGCATATGAACAGGCAGTTTCCTAATGAATAAATCATATTTATAGACATATGAAAAATGTTCTACATCATTATTGATTAGAGAAATGCAAATTAAAACAACCTTGAGATATCCTTTTATACCTATCAGATTGGCTAAAACTGTAGAAGGGGAGAATGACAAATGTTAGAGGGGATGTGGAAAAATTGGGAGAGTAATTCACTGCTGGCAGAACTGTGAACTAATCCAACCATTTTGGAGAGCAATTTGGAATTATGCCCAAAGGGTTATAAAACTGCCTATACCCTTTGACCCAATAAAACCAGTATTAGGGTTGTTTCCCAAGATGATTAGAGAAAAAGGAAAAAAAACCTATATGTTCTAAAATATTTATAGCAGCTCTTTTTGTGGTGGATGCCTGTCAATTGGGGAATGGCTGAACAAGTTGTGGTATGTGATTGTGTTGGAATACTACTGTGCTACAAGAAATGATGAGCTCGATGATTTTAGAAAAATATGGAAAGACTTGCAGGAAAATAACGAAGAGCAAAACAAGTAGAACCAAGAGAAGATTGTATATGGTAGCAGCAATATTGTTGTAAGAACAACTTGGAGCAATCAAGTCATTTTGACTATTATAAATACCTGAATTAACTACAAAGGACCTATGAAGGAAGATGCTATCTGCATCCGAGAAAGAACTGATAAATAGAAGTATGTATAGTATGGTTTTGCATGTATATACACATTTATATCTAATGGTAGTGGTCAGGGGAAGGGGGAAAAAAGAAAGTTACATAACTTTATTATATATTTAAAAGGAAGAGCAAGTGGTATGTAAGAGTTGCCATTTTATGTGCAATTCTCTCTTTTTCTATTATACTATGTTATGGAAATGCTTATTATATTTCTTAAATCCAGAATAAAAATATACAGAGGGAACCCCAAAACTTACAGTTCACTCCTTACCATGTTTTAGGATACAGTAACACCTGTCTTCTTGCTGTTCCTTGAATACGAGCTACCAGCTCTATATGTTTTCATTGGCTGTCCCCTATGCCTGGAATGCTCTCCCTTTTTAGCTTCCTTCAAGACGCAGCTCAAACAGCTAGTGCCTGCCCTTTAAGATGAGTTCCAAACTTCCAGGGTTATAGACAACAGCTACTAGTATTTCAATTGGATTGTAGATGTGGATTACAAGACTCTCAAAAGAGGAGAAATTATTGCATCATGGTAGTACAAGGAGAACCTGGGAGTAGCAATTTCGAATAAGGAGTATTCCAAATCTGCAGTCTCCACCGTGAATGTGTTTGTTTTTTTGTTTTTTTTTTCAGTGAGTGTGTGTTTATGTGGGGCAGGGGGGTAGACGGGAGGGAATAAAAGTACAGCCAATACTGGAGAGGGAGGCCAGAAAGCTGTGTCATTAGGAGGGAGACAGGTCTTAATGAGAGCCAGAAGATGGAAAGAGTGGTAAAAGAAAAGATTTAAGTTTGTTCCCTATGGAGCAGGCATTCCAGAGAGTACAGTGCAAGTGGTGGGCAGCTTTTGGTTGGGATTTTGGTTGTATGCGTGTGTGTGGAAAATGGGAATGAAGGATCATCCTCTGAGGAATGGGAAAGGAGTACTAGATGATGACCTACTAGGATTCAGAATCACTGGGATGGGATGGGGGTGGGGTGAGTTGTTAATCACTAACTAAAAAGTTTGGATATTTTTATTGTGAATAGTGTTAACCAGATGGAACTGGCCTCTAACCTGTGGATGGTTGCAGCCAAACAGAGCAGGCTACAGACCGTAGAGTCAGGAATCAAACAGAAGTTTAATTTCAAAGTGAAGGAAAATGGCAAGTAAGGACCCCTGCCAGAGCCCCACTTCTAATGGGAAGAGGGGACCCGAAGCAGTGTGGGGAGACATCAGTACCTTATACCAATGGTGACGCAGTGAGCTGTAGCCCTGACAATGAGAGGTAACAGCAACAATGTGCCAAGTTTGATTCATAGCAGGGCTTCATGACCAGAACTTGTCTGAGCTCAGAGAACACCTAGTGCTGGTCAAAGCCATATGATAATTATGTGATTTTGCCAGAGGCTGAGATCATCCAGAGGGTGAGTGCAAAGGATTGTTGTTCTGTCAAGCTCAGGGCATAACTTGCTTGGTGGGCCTTAGCTTTGGAAAACAGGTTGTCTCCTAATAGTATTATGGCCTCAAGGTGGAGTCCTGTCAGAGCACAGGGCAATTCAAATGAGGGAATAAGAACTTGGAGCAGAAAGAAAAGTAATACTCTCCTTCTCCTAAGGCAGGACACCTACTTGGAAACGATGAAATGGCACTTTCTCCTTTCATCTCAGATATAGGAGATTGGTATGATACAGTGGCACTTCTCTTCCCACAGGAGGCTGGAGACTAGACAGGAGATGCTCAGGACGCAATGGTAAGATGTCCACCTCTCCACATTCCACTCTCACAGGAGGCTTGGGTCTAGGGGGGGATAGCAGTATGAGAAGGTAACATACCCTCCTCTTCTCTTTCTCCAGAGACTGGAAATCAGGCAGTAGACTCATGGAGCATGATGGTAAGGCACCCACCTGTGTTCTTTCCACTTCCACTGGAGGCTGGAGGTAGAGAAGTGATGGCCCCAAGATACAGAATGAGACATGATTTTAGACATGGCCAAAGCAGGAATTTATTTTGCTTGACTGCATGTTTTTTAAATTATTATTATTAATTTATTTTGAATTATCAATAATCACTTCCATAAGCTTTTGAGTTTTAAATTTTTCTCCTCCTCCCTCGCCACCTCTTTCCCCTAGACGGTGCACAATCTGATGTAGGCTATACATATATACTCCTACTAAATATATTTTCACATTGATGATGTTGTAAGTAAGAATTAGAATCAATAGGAGGAACCACCAGAAAGAGGAAACAAAACACAACAGAAGACAAAAAAAATAGCAAAGAGTATGCTTCCATCTGCATTCAAACTCCATAGTTCTTTCTTCTTTGTGGATAGCATCTTCCATCACGAGGCCTTTGGAGTTGCCTTAGATCCTTGTATTGCTGAGAAAGGTTAAGTTTATCAATATTACTCATTGTACAACGTGGCTGTTATGTCTACAACGTTCTCCTGGTTCTGCTCACTTCATTCAGCATCAGACTATACAGTTCTTTCCAGGTTTTTCTGAAGTCAGCCTATTCATCATTTCTTATAGCACAGTGGTATTCCATTATACCACAACTTGTTCAGCCATTCCCCAATTGATGGGCATCCTCTCAATTTCCAATTCTTTGCCACCATAAAAAGAGCTGCTATAAATATTTGTACATGTGGGTCCTTTTCCCATTTGTATGATCTCTCTTGAATATAGCCCTAGAAGTGCTATTGCTGGGTCAAAGGGTTTGCACATTTTTATAGCCCTTTGGGCATAGTTCCAAATTGCTCTCCAAAATGGTTGGATCGTTTCATGACTCCACTAACAATGCATGAATGTTCAATTTTCCCACATCTTCTCCAACATTTCTCATTTTCCTGTTTTGTCATGTTGGCCAATCTGTTAGGTGTGACGTGGTACCTCAGAGTTGTTTTGATTTGCATTTCTCTAATCAACAGCGATTTAGAGTATTTTTTCATATGACTATAGATGGCTTTAAGACTGAATATTTCTTACAAGGGTTGGTTTTGTTTTGTTTTATTTTTTCCAATTAAAAGTTGGAGGAGGAAAGCAAGAGGAAAAAGGGGTTAGGGATACAGTTTCCAAACAAACAAAAAAATGAGAACAGAAGGAATCAAGATAGGAGATGATCAAGATGATTTTGAAACTTTACTTATATATTTTAAAAGAAAAACTCTAATAGAAATTTGCATTTTTACATATACATTCCTTTCCAAATCTATAGCATATATGAAAACAATTATTTTATTTGATATATTAGGTTTGTAATTTTTAAAAAAGAAAAACTAAAGGTATAAACCAGTTTGAAAGTGGGGGAATGTAAGAATCCTGTTCCAAACTTACCCTCCCCAAAGGGAAAATTAGTTTTGGGGAAATCCTAAGCAGAAGGGAAATCTGCTGGACTTGTCCATAACTTCTGAAGAAAGTAGAAAAGGACAAAGAACACTTCTTGGGCAGGAAAAGGATGACACTAACCTATTCATCCAACTTTATATCCACAACAACATGAAAAGTAACCTAGCCAGCAAGGGTACCCAGATACTACTATAACTTGATTAAGCGTGTTACTAAGTGACAGAGCAGACTTCAGCTATTATAACTCTTAACGAAGAAAGTTATTTATCTTCCGAAGCAACATTCACTTGGATTCTTGGGGCTAAAACATAAGTTCCCACTCATTGGTTTTTGGCTCAATTAAAGATTCTTCACATTTTCTAAAGTTGTCTTTATTTTTAAAAACAAAATACAAGTTCTCTGGAGAGGAAGATGAAAATGTTTCAGACACCAACTAGAGTTCAAATTTCTTCTGAATAAAGAAGCCCAGCCTCATGGGGATCTCATGAAGGCAAAATATTCTGGTAGTCTTCAAGCGCTTAGTTCTCTAAGCAGTATTTTAATTTTTGCCTTTACCTCATTACAGGCACATAGGATAATTTATCGATAAACTCTAAAACTCAAAGCTTCCAAACTGAGATGAACGATTATTGGGCTTGGGCTGAGGTTTATAACCAATTCGGTCATTGATCATTTGTTCTCGGGTCTTGTGGTCACTGCTCAGGCCAATAGCTCCTTCCCCATCACTGGCTCCCACCACGTCCACCTCTTCCCTTTGTTTTTTACGGGTCTGAAAACAGAGAAAGTTTGGAAATAATGCACGAACATGTTAGTGTACTGTTCAGAATATTCATGATAAAGGGATGCTAAAACAATGACCATTGCAGCTGACAGTACCTGCAGTAAGATTCACATAGGAACAATATTAATTTCTTATTGTATTAACAAAAGCCTTAATTCTTTCAATGTTTGACACTGTCTTTAAAAAAAGTCTTTTAAAATGTCTTTAAACAAACGTTGCCACCCACTCACAAAATGACTACACTGAAGTCACAAACTCTGTGCTTCACTTACTCCCTTTTCAAAACAAGCAGACTAGTGAATGAGTATCTTTGATTATGCAAATTAATGAAACTGTGAATGATAATAGTTTCCTATAAGGTGGTGATGAAAAAATGCTACATCTAAAACTTTTCATTAGTTACTTAAATCACTATAGTAGTAATAGTAATTGCCAATGTTTACATAGTACTTTAAGGTTTGTAAAGCATTAATTCTTCTGTCCTCCATAGATCTGATAGGTAAACTATTCCTTGTTGTCCCAGTTTACTTATGGTATCAGCCTTTATATCTAAGTCATGAACGCATTTTGACTTTATTTTGGTATATGGTGTGAGATCTGGGTCTATGCCTAGTTTCTGCCATACTCTTTTCCAGTTTTCCCAGCAGTTTTTTTCAAAGAGTGGGTTCTTATCCCAGAAGCTGGGGTCTTTGGGTTTATCAAATAATAGATTACTATAGTCATTGACTATTTGTGTCTTGCATATTTAACCTATTCCACTGATCCACCTCCCTATTTCTTAGCCAGTACCAAGCAGTTTTGATGATTGCTGCTTTACAATACAATTTAAGATCTGGAATTGCTGGGTCACCTTCCACTGCATTTCATTAGTTCCTTTGATATTCTGGACCTTTTGTTTTTCCAAATGAATCTTGTTATTATTTTTCTAACTCTATAAAATAATTTCTTGGTAGTTTGATTGGTATGGCACTGAATAAATAAATTAGCTTAGGTAAGATTGTCATTTTTATTATATTAGCTTGGCCTACCCATGAGCAACTGATGTTTTTCCAATTATTTAGATCTGATTTTATTTGTGTGAAAAGTGTTTTGTAATTGTGTTCATAGAGTTCCTGGGTTTGTTTCGGGAGGTAGACTCCTAAATATTTTATAATGTCTACAGTAAGTTGAAATGGGATTTCTCTTTCTATCTCTTGCTGTTGGGCTTTGTTGGTAATATATAGAAATGCTGATGATTTATGTGGGTTTATTTTATAGCCTGCAACTTTGCTAAAGTTGTTTATTATTTCAAGTAGTTTTTTACTTGATTCTCTAGGATTCTCTAAGTATATCATCATGTCATCTGCAAAGAGTGATAGCTTTGTTTCTTCTTTGCCTATCCTAATGCCTTCAATTTCTTTTTCTTCTCTTATTGCTAAAGCTAAGGTTTCCAGTACAATATTGAATAACAGTGGTGATAATGGACATCCTTGTTTCACCCGGGATCTTATTGGAAATGCTACTAGCCTCTCCCCATTACATATAATGCTTGCTGAAGGTTTTAGATATATGCTATTTATTATTTTAAGGAAGACTCCATTTATACCTATGCTTTCTAGTGTTTTTAATAGAAATGGGTGTTGTATTTTATCAGCTTTTTCTGCATCTATTGAGATGATCATGTGGTTTCTGTTGGTTTTGTTGTTGATATGCTCAATTATGCTGATAGTTTTCCTAATACTGAACCAACCCTGCATTCCTGGTATAAATCCTACCTAGTCATAGCGTATTATTCTTGTGATAAGTTGCTGCAATCTATTTGCTAGTATTTTGTTTAAAAATTTTTGCATCTATATTCATTAGAGAAATTGGTCTATAATTTTCTTTCTCTATTTTGACTCTTCCTGGTTTAGGTATCATGAACAAACAGGAGATACAGAACATTATGAAAAGCAAAATGGATAATTTTGATTACATTAAATTGAAAAGTTTTTGCACAAAGCCAATGCAACTAAGATTAGAAGGAAGGTAGAAAATTGGGAAAGAATTTTTACAACCAGTCTCTCTGATAAAGGCCTCATTTCTAAAATATATAGAGAATTAAGACAAATTTATAAGAACACAAGCCATTCCCCAATTGATAAATGGTCAAAGGATATGGACAGTTCTCAGATGAAGAAATTAAAGCCATCTATAGTCATATGAACAAATGCTCTAAATCATTATTGATTACAGAAATGCAAATCAAAACAACTCTGAGGTACCACAGCACACCTATTAGATTGGCCAACATGACAAAACAGGAAAATGAGAAATGTTGGAGAAGATGTGGGAAAATTGGAACACTAATACATTGTTGGTGGAGTTGTGAAATGATCCAACCATTTTGGAGAACAATTTGGAACTATGCTCAAAGGGCTATAAAAATGTGCATACCCTTTGATCCAGCAATAGCACTTCTAGGGCTATATCCCAAAGAGATCAAACAAATGGGAAAAGGACCCACATGTACAAAAATATCCATAGCAGCTTTTTGTGGTGGCAAAGAATTGGATGAGAGGATGCCCATCAATTGGGGAATGGCTGAGCAAGTTGTGGTATATGAATGTAATGGAATACTATTGTGCTATAAGAAATGATGAACAGGCTGACTTCAGAAAAACCTGGAAAGACTTATATGGTCTGATGCTGAGTGAAGTGAGCAGAACCAAGAGAATGTTGCACAAAATAACAGCCACATTGTGCTATGACTAATATTGATAAACTTAACCCTTCTCAGCAATACAAGGATCTAAGATATCTCCAAAGGCCTTGTGATGGAAAATGCTGTCCACATCCAAAGAAAGAACCATGGCAATTGAATCGCTATCACTTATTTTTACCTTCTGTTGAGTTTTGTTTCCTCTTTCTGATGGTTCCTCCTGTTGGTTTTAATTTTTACTTACAACTTCACTAATGTGAAAATATGTTTAATGGGTATGTAAATGTAAAGCCTATATCAGATTGTATGCCATCTTGGGGAGGGTGGGGGGGAGGAAGGGGGAGAAAAATTCTCAACTCAAAAGCATATGGAAGTGATTGTTAATAAATCAAAATAAATTAATAAAATAAAAAAGGTTTGTAAAGCATTGAACAAATATGATTTCATTTTACCCTTACAACCCTGGGAGATAAGTGCAATTATTATCCCTATTTTACAGATGAGGAAACTGAGACAGACATAGACTAAATGACTGGTACAGGGTCACATAGCAAGTCTCTGAAATCATATTTGAACTTAGGTCTTCCTGATTCTAGATTTAGTCCTCTATCCACTTTGCTACCTATCTGCCTCTGTATTTCATTATTCTGCTATTGTTTTCTCTGATCATTTAAAAACAGTAAATCCGGGGCAGAGCCAAGATGGCAGAGTGAAAGCAGTGACTTGCTTGAGCTCTCCCCCAAACCCTTCAAATACCAGTAAAAAAAAATGGCTCTAAACAAACACTAAAGCAGCAGAACCCACAAAAAGACAGAGTGAAACAAATTTCCAGCCCAAGACAGCTTGGATGGTTGATCAGAAAGGTACATCGCACCAGGCTGTAAGAGGAGTGCAGTGTGGCGTGGGCACGCAGGCCACAGTGAACCTGGAGCAGGCCTCAGAGGACTGAATCACGGGCAGCTGTGGTGGCTTCCAGACTTCTCAACCCAGGAACACCAAAGACAACTTAGAAGGTCAGTGGGAAAAGTTTGTTTCTGCGGCGAGAGAGGAACACAGGGTCTCAGCGACAGTTCCAGGGGCAGTGGCTGCATCCTGAGCTTCTGGCCCATAGACTGAGGGGGAATCTGGTGGCTGATTAGAGGGAGACTGCAGGGATCTCTTTGCCAGTGCTGAGGCAAGAATCTCTTGCTGTGCCCGTGCTTAGATCTGGGTCACAGTTCTGGGTGGCGGTCCTGGGGCGAGGAGGAGTGTTGGCGTGGTAGAGCTTGTAGTGGCTGTGGACAGGAAACCTTCCTCACAGTTCTAAGACAGAAAAGACTGTGTGTGGTCACTCATAGACCAGGAAGGGAGTAAACACCTTGCCCCTTATCATGCCACCCTGGAAGAACTGAAAATTTACAGGTCCCTAGAAGTATCTCCGAAAACAGCTGTACAAACACCCGAAGCTTGGGACATTACATTCTCCACATTGTTAGCAGACTCTTACCTTAACAAAGAGTTTAAAACTCAAGTAACTGGCTGGGATCATGAGCAAACCTTGAAAAAAGAGTCAGACTATATTATCTTACTTTGGTGACAAAGAAAATCAAAACAAACAACCAGAAGAAGACAGCAAAGTCAAAGGTCCTACATCCAAAGCCTCCAAGAAAAATATGAATCAGTCCCAAGCCTTAGAAGAGCTCAAAAGGGATTTTGAGAAACAAGTAAGAGAAGTAGAAGAAAAACTGGGAAGAGAAATGAGAGTGATGCAAGAAAATCATGAAAAACAAGTCAACAGCTTGCTAAAGAAGACCCAAAAAAATACTGAAGAAACTAACACCTTAAAAAATAGCCTAACCCAAATGGCAAAAGAGGTCCAAAAAGCCAATGAGGAGAAGAATGTCCTAAAAAGAAAAATTGGCCAAATGGAAAAGGAAGTCCAAAAGATTACTGAAGAAAACACTTCCTTAAAAATTAGAATACAGCAATTGGAAGCTAGTGATTTAATGAGAAATCAAGACACTGTAAAACAAATCCAAAAGAATGAAAAATTAGAAGACAAGGTGAAATACCTCATTGGAAAAACAACTGACCTGGAAAATAGGTCCAGGAGAAAGAATTTAAAAATTATTGGACTATCTGAAAGCCATGATCAAAAAAAGAGCCTAGACATTATCTTTCAAGAAATTATCAAGGGTTTTTTCCAGCGGTGAAGATCTCCCCATGCCACCATGCCTCTTGCCAAAGACGTCCTGCACCCTCCTCCCAAGGAGGAGAAGCGGAAACACAAGAAGAAGCGCAAACACAAGAAGAAGCGCCTGGTGCAGAGTTGGAACTCGTATTTCATGGACGTAAAGTGCCCAGGGTGCTATAAAATCACCACTGTCTTCAGCCATGCACAAACAGTGTTTCTCTGTGTGGGATGCTCCACTGTGCTCTGTCAGCCTACTGGAGGAAAGGCAAAACTTACAGAAGGATGCTCCTTCAGAGGGAAGCAGTACTAATGACTGAATCAAGATGATTGAGAAACTGTGAAGAATAAAACAAATTTGATACAAAAAAAAAATTATCAAAGAAAACTGTCCTGATATTTTAGAACCAGAGGGCAAAATAGAAATTGAAAGAATCCACCAATCTCCTCCTGAAAGAGATCCCCCAAAGGAAAACTCCTAAGAATATTGTAGCCAAATTCCAGAGTTCCCAGGTCAAGGAGAAAATATTACAAGCAGCCAGAAAGAAACAATTCAAGTATTGTGGAAACACAATCAGGATAACACAAGATTTAGCAGCTTCTACATTAAAGGACTGCAGGGCATGGAATATAATATTCTGGAGGGCAAAGGAGATAGGATTACAACCAAGAATCACCTATCCAGCAAAACTGAGTATAATCCTTCAGGGGAAAAAAAATGGTCATTCAGTGAAATAGAGGACTTTCAAGCATTCTTGATTAAAAAACCAGAGTTGAATAGAAAATTTGACTGTCAAATACAAGACTGAAGTGGAACATGAAGAGGTAAACAGGAAAGAGAAATCATAAGAGACTTATTAAAATTGAACTGTTTACATTCCTGCATGGAAAGATGATATTTATAACTCATGAGACCTTTGTCAGTATCAGGGTAGTTGGAGGAAAAAAATTATATGTATGTATATATATATAGACAGATAGATAGATAGATCAGTAGATAGATAGAGGGCACAGGGTGAGTTGAAGATGAAGGGGTGATATCTGGAGAATAAAATTAAGGGATGAGAGAGGATTATACTAGGAGAAGGAGAAAGGGAAAGGTAGAATGGAGTAAATTATCTCACAAAAAACAGAAAAGTCTCTTGCAGTGGAGGGGAAATGGAGGAAGGTAAGAGGGAATGAGTGACTCGTATTCTCATAGGATTTGGCTTAAGGAAAGAATAACATACACACTCAATGGAGTATGGAAATCTGTATTACCCTACAGAAAAAGGGGGGGGGACAAGAGAGCAGGGAGATGATAGAGAGGAGGGCAGACTGGGAAAGGGGGTAATCAGAAGCAAATACTTCTGAGGACAGACAGGGTCAAAAGAGAGAATAGAATAAATGGGGGGGCAGGATGGGATTAAGGAAAATAGAGTTAGTATTTCACAACATGTCTACTATGGAAGTGTTTTGCATAACTGCACATGTTTAACCTATATTGAGTTGCTTGCCTTTTCAATGAGGGTGGGTGGGGAGGGAGGAAGGGAGGAAATTTGGAACCCAAAGTTTTAAAAACACATGTTAAAAATTGTTTTCACATACAACTGGGAAATAAGAAATACAGGCAATGAGGTACAGAAATCTATCCTGCCCCACAGGAAAATAGAAGGGGAAGGCGATAAGAGAAGGAGGGGGAGAGATAGAAGAGAGGGCAGACTAGGGCAAGGGATATTCAGAATGCATGCCATCTTTGGGTGGGGGGAGGGGCGAGATAGGGTGAAAATTTGGAACTCAAAATCTTGTGGGAGTAAATGTTGAAAGCTAAAAATGAATAAATTTAGAAGAAAAAAAATAAAAAAAATAGTAAATCCAAAATATTATATTTGACCAAATACTTTCTGTGAGATATAAGTTGAAAAAAAAAACCCCAACCCCCTCCTGGTTTACTATATGTCCAATTTATACCACCAATAAATAGCACAATTAAAATTTTGTCCAAGTAGGTTTTGGGGGCAGCTAGGCAGTGGACAGAGTACTGGGCCTAGAGTCAGAAAGACTCAACTTCATGAGTTCAAAGCCCCAGATACTTACTATCTATGTGACCCTAGGCAAGTCACTTAACCTCTTTGCCTCAGTTCCTCATCTGTAAATTGAGCTGGAGAAGGAAAAAGCAAATTACTTCAGTATATTTGCCAAGAAAATGCCAAATGAGGTCACTAAGTCAGACACGAAGAACAACAAAACATTTTTTACGGGGAGAAACCTGGGGAGAAAAAAACTAAAGGCAAGTTTTTGAAACCAATGAGTAATACAGACCAGAGACTGTCTTAATTGGTTTCTTGATATGTGATCTACAAATGTTAGAATGTAAATGTATTCTTTTACAGGAGAAACTTAGACTGTCACACACACACATACACAATTACTATGTGCACTGTTTCAAGTCATGAAAGAAAATGGATATTTTAAATTATTATAGTCTGCCTTTAAGTATGTAACCCAGAATATTGAAACATAACTAGCATTAGAAGTGTTGGGGCAGCTACGTGGCATAGTGGATAAAGCACTGGCCCTGGAGTCAAGAGGACCAGAGTTCAAATGTGGCCTCAGAAACATAACACTCACTTGCTGTGTGACTCTGGGCAAGTCATTTAACCCCAAATGACCCACCAAAAAAAAAAAAGAATTGCATTAAATGCCTTTCAGAAATTTTTAAAAAATATACTCAGTATTTTTTTTGTCTTTACATGAGAAGTTATAGTCTTCTCCTAATGCAATGATTTTCAGATTCAGCACAAGGGATTATTTTTTATTATTATTTTAAAAATGAACCAAGGTTGTACATCAGAGGACTTGAGAATATGGGAATCCTAAACCATAAGTCTATTTTTCTGTGTTGTGCCACTAGGAAAGACCTTTTAATAAAAAACAAATGTGAAAGCTGTATATATATATTAAAAAAAAGAACATTGCTAAATGAAATAGTTATTCACTGTTACCACATGAGTCTTTCTGGGCAGTGTTCCTCCAACACCACCACCCCTCTACATACCTCCTCAAACTGAACTTTTGCTGTACAAATACCTCATTTAGTGACTGAAGTCTGACTACAGAAACAACATCAGCCCTAGGGAACAGTCATCTGAAAAGCCTGGTACTGTGGGCCACTGCTGATGTATCCTAAATCTAGAAATGTGGAAGTGCCCCCAGTTTGACTTCAGTATCAAACCCTATGTTCTAAGCTAGCTGAATTTTCTTGTAATGTCTACCTGTCCTGCTGGCTGGGTCAACTCTTTGTGCTAACTCTATTAGTGGCATTAGTGACTCAACACTGGTTAGCTCATTTGGCAGAGTCAAAGTTCAATAAGCTGGCATTTTATAAGGCTCATTACAATCAAAGCTTCCAACCGCCCCTAAGGCTTATCCTCAAAAAGTAACTTGGAGGTTGACTGCAGATGGATAGGTGGGAGGGTTGGATTCAACCAGTGATTTCATTGGTATACGAAGCTCCCAATGAGGAAATCAACAGAGGGTAGGGAAGCCAGGGCTTCCAGGTCTGTTCAGGCACCAAACCAGCAGAAGCTCTGTTCTCCTTGCCTTAAATCCCTCATTCTCCTCTGGGTAAAGTGCCTTTGGACTCAGGATCACTGCAAGTCCAGAAGCTCTCCTCAAAGCTTCTGCCCAAATTCTGTGATCCACTCTTGGTTCTTCAATTTGACATTTGTGGCTCTCTTTGAACTCCCAAACTGTGGTCTCTGGTCCTCTGATGGCCCCCCACATAAGTTCCGTGGCATTCCTCTGAACCCATGGAGTCTGTAACCTTTCTTTATACCCAACACCACAGTCGGCAGCAGGCAGATCAGGATGCATGACCAATAAGGCTCATGTTGAAAGCCCTTAATGTAATTGAGGAGTCAAGGATGATGATGCACGAGAGGACCAGGTTACACTCCTTGTGAATTTTTTTAAAAGTTAAAAATTATGATGTTGAAAGCAAGCTAGTCTTTAGGAAGAAAAGAAAGCCAGTTTATAAAATATTTCAATAATAGATATAATTAATATAATTAAATACAATTTTAATAATAGATATAATTCAATTCAAACTTTTTTTGTTGCTCAGTCTTGTTGTTCAGTTTTGTTTTCGTTTTTCAGTTGTGTCCAACTCTTTGTGACCCCATTTGGGGTTTTCTTGGCAAAGACACTGGAGTAGTTTGCCATTTCCTTTTCTAGCTCATTTTACAGATGAGGAAACCGAGGCAAACAGGGTTAAGTGACTTGCCCAGGGTCATACAGTAAGTGTCTGAAGCTGCATTTGAACTCAGGTCTTCCTGACTCTAGGCCCTACACTCTATCTACTGTACCACCTAGCAGCCCATTAAACTTTTAAAATACATTATAAAAACCATTCATAGTCACTATTGCATATAAGATGAAGTAGTTACAGTTTCAGAACATGTGGTTTGGCCAGATTGTTACATAATATAAAAAGACTGAGTTTGATTACTGATTCAAATTTAAACATACATAGTTCCATATGAAAGTGTTTATTTTGATATGAAGTGACCTTCAAATCAAGGTTCTTCTAAGTAATGATGTAGACAGCTACACTAAAAACTCACTTCAGCACTCTTTTCCCAAGTGAAATAGTCTCATAGACAGAATACTTTAGACTAAGATAGCACATCCTAAAATACGAACACCCTAAAGTAGCAGATATGTACCCCCTCACCTCCAGATCCTTCCGGATACTCTCAAACTCCTCAATGTCATCTAGTTTCAACTCCAGGCGGGTGGGTTTTCGTCGGAGCATCCTGGTAACAGTTCAACACCTACAACCCCAATCCACTGAACTGTCAAAATTTAGGGAGAAGGAAGAGGCTCTTCAACAAACATACTCTAGCGGTGATTAATGTCTCTGCAAACAAATATATGAAAGCAAAACAGTGATACCATAAATGTACACACAACCTCCCAAGCCTTTAGGAAGCATTATATCATAGGTCTCAGTGACTCTGACTTGAAAGATCTCTCCCTCCATGAACAGCCATTCAAAAATAGCCACCTGGGAAACATATCGAAATCAAGTGATGCAAAGTCCACTTTAATCCAGTACTTCAGTCACGTTCAGAGAATTGTACGAGTTTAAATAGACAATTTAAAATAACTTTCCTTAATTCAAAATGAATCACCACTTACAGAACGGATATCAACAATCAGTTTTATTACCCTGTGTATGTGTTTTTATGGATTTGTGATCACTGGCAAAAGCATAGTTCAGATTTCACTTCAAAATGGATCACACAGGTTGTTGACTTCCTAATTCTAATGAAAACTCTCTTTGATTCATAACTATACAACGACTTGATGCAAATTGTATTTCAGGTAACAAAAACCAAAAAAAAAACAATTGTGAAGATTTGTACTAAAATATCTGTAGAGAATTACACTATCACAAATCAGTACTCCTTGGGCCTTATTCTTTTAGCTTCATGATCTAAATTTTAATATACTTTTGTTTTTCACATACACTGATTTTTTTATGTTGTCATTTCTGAACATCCTTCTCCCCTCCCATGTAACAGATTCCTATTAGCAATGTTAACCTCCCAAACGATCAGGATTAATTTAACCGCCTTTGGGGACATTATATAGCTCCTTCTCTTATGTAATAAAGAGCAGTCATTAGCCCAGTATGGACTTAAGTACCTCAATAAGCATGCATGGCAGCATATGATTTCCTACTGTGTTTTAGGATTTTGGGCATACGGACCACACTCTCCTTAACCACTTCAATCCTGGCATCAAAATTACTGGCAGAAGGATCTGAGAGATGATGGACAGAACACTAGGCTCACTGACTATAAACAGAGTAGTCTCAAACGGGGTAGGCAATTTTTGAGTGCTTCCTATTCCCCATAATCTATACCTATTTATTTTCTCTACCTCAACGTGGAGTGGGGGAAGGGGGAGGATGGGGAATGTAGGGGAAGGGGGGGATGCCACCCAGCCTCGAATCTGGGTCCACTCTCTGGCCCTTAGTTTCCCCATCTGTAAAATGATTCCTCCTCTAAGGTCAGTGGAATCAGATGGGGGAAGGGAGAGGGAGGTTGTGACTGAGGCTGGGGCCTGCGTTTCCATGGCAACGGAGAGGCAGGCCAGCCGACCCAAACAGCCGGAGCCCGAAGCCCGCCCGCCCGCCGCCTGCCCCTCCTTCCTCCCAGCTCACGTCCCCTCCTTCCCTTTCCGCCCGCCTCGCCCCAGGCATTAGGTCTTTGGAGTACCAACACTCACCTCCCCCCGGCGCGGCGAGGCGAGGCTCAGGTTGGTTCAGTCAGGTCCCGGGGTGACACCGACTTCTCAGATCCCTAACGCCGCCGACCCGCTCCACTCTGCCTTTCCCGCCACCTACCAACCTACAGTAGGATCGACCGCAAGGACTACACCTCCCGGCATGCCTCGCAACCCCTTCCTTATCCGTCGCTACCGACTACCTCTCCCAAAATGCTCCGCGCCTAATCCCCGGCCTGCTCCGCGCCTCCCCCGGGCTTCCGGACTCCATTTAGTTCCGATTATGCGCTATTTCCGGTACATTTCCAAGTTTCCGGTCTCCTGAGCGTGGAGTGAACGCTCCAGCGGCGGAGTCGGCGGCCGTGGTGGTCGGTGAGTGGGCGACCCGCCGAGACATGGTTTCTTCTCGAGCTTCGGCCACGGTGCGGTCCGCCTTGGTGTTTGGGGATCCTTGGGAGTTCTCTGCCCACATGTAGTGGAGCCGAAATTGGCTTGTGCCACTTCCACAGAACCCGCGCTCAGGGAGATGATGGGTGGGTTGGTGCAGAGGCAGGGGAATGGACTGGCTGGTTTCTTGAGCCTGGAGCCCTCCCGAGGGGCCTGGCCTCCCCACTCACCCGGGGAGAAACGGGGCCGCTTCTGGGGCTTGAATTCGGCAGGGAATCGGAGTTCTAAAAGAGCGTGGTAATAAAAAGTTGCCCTGGGCTGGGAGGTGGGAGATGTGGCTTCTCTTCCCAGCCCTGCACCGCCTTGGTTAAGCTGCCTGTTAATTCCTGGCCCGAGTTTCCTCCAGTAAAGAGAGTAAACTAGACTAGATGCTAACTTCTTTTCAGCTCTGACATTTGTGTTATGTCATTTGGATTTTAGTCCTAGCTTTGTCCAGATCCCGGACAGATCACTTAACTCCAGTTCATCATCTCTAAAAGGAAAGTTTCAAGAAGGCAGATGTTAGTTCAGGATTTGGAAAGAACTTCTTAACAAAGTTGTGGAAAAGACTTCGATGAGAGATGGTGAGTTCACCATCACTTTGAAGTGTCTGAGCAGAATTTGAATGATTGCTTGTCAGGATGTTAAAGAGGGGGTTTCCTGTGTCTGGAAGAGGAATGATCTAGACTCTTCAGCTCTAAGGTTGTATTAAAAAAAAAAGGTGATAATCCATGACCTTGTGCAGTCATTCGGTTTTTGGGAAGATAAAATGAGATTATGCATGTGTAAATGCATTAAAACCTACGAAGTTCTGTGTAGACTGAGGTAGTGTTCTTGAAAGGTGAAAAAACAGCCTCTGAGTTAGAATTTGGTTTAACCAGAGGTAAATTCTCTCAATGTTTCCCTTCGAATTCACTGCTTAAATTTATTTCAGTCTTTTATTATCTCAGTGAGTCTAAGGAGACATTGAATTGTTAACAAGCTTAATATGTTATTGATAACATAAATGAACACTCAGAACTCCAAGAGAGATTGCACGTGCCCCCAGAGGTCTTACAACTTAATAAACTAAGCAGTTTCAAAATATCCTATTGGTTGGGAAATCACTAAGAGGAAGATGGAGTTCATTAGTTTCATCCAACACATTTCTTGTCCTGAACATGCTCTTAGATGAGCATGCAATAAAACACAACTGTGACTTTATCTGAATGAGGAAAGAGAGCTCCAGCTGGTACCTTGCTTATTTCTATAGAGCAAAGAATAGGATTTGGTTCCAAAATTAACACTTCAGGCATCTCAGAAGGTTGCTCCAACTCTAGGTTAACAATGCTGTTTGATTTTATAGGCAACCAAAACCCCTAGTAGGACTCCTGAAGATACCGCCTCCCCTGTAGTGAAGAAACCTCATATCTATTATGGCAGTTTGGAAGAGAAGGAGAAGGAGCGTCTTGCAAGAGGGGAGTCAGGGATGCTGGGGAAAGAGGGAATTAAAGCTGGAATTGAGGCTGGAAATATTAACATAACTTCTGGTAAGACTAGTTTTGAACCAGTCTTTTGTTTTGCCTATTCTGCCTGGTCTTAAGGATTTTCTAGGCTTGGATATCTTCTCCCTTTACTTTGGGCCTTGAGAAAAATAAGTTTTGCATCATCAATTATAGTCTCTCCTTGAACTTATCTTTATGAAAGTGTGGTTTATAAACTGCTTCTCTAAGGCTAAGTTTAACGTTGCTTGCCTCGTACCCATATTTCTAGAGGTCATCTAATCCCATGGGATTAATATTCTAATTTGTATTACATCATTCTGTTATATGATTGTAAATTTTACTAGATTGTAAATTCCTTGAAGGTACTAAATCAGCTAGTATATATTAAGCACTTACAATGTACAAGACACTGCTGCATGCTAAACATGTAGGTGAAAAGAATGAAACATTCCCTATGCTCAGGGAGACATGTATATGCATGTTCATATATATACACATTAACATATATACATACATATCTCATAAATTTAAAGTGAAAAGTACAAATATGTAAATTTAAACAAATTTACTTAAGTGAATAGATACAAACATATACAAAGTAGTTAAATAAAAGTAAAATTGTTGAATAGAATGTCTTGTCTTTGTATTTACCATAGTGTCTAATGTAGTAGGCACTTAAAAGTAGAGTCATTCTTCTCATCTTGCATCTTCCCAGATGCCCTTTTCTCCCTCAGTTTTTTTTGTAGGACTATTCTTAAGGATTGTGAGTATTTTTAGTAGAGTATCACTCAGACTAAGTTCACAGAATCGTGCTCTGCTTCTTCAAAGAACAGGTTTAACGTGGTTCTGACATTGTTTTGGGCCAGCATGGTTATGTTTATTCCTTTTTTGTTTTTGCTTTTTTCTTCTCCAGTGTTTTTATTTTATCCTTTCTGTATACTGCATCTAAATAAGTGAGACACCACAACTTAGCCAAGACTCCTTAGTATTGGCTCTAGTTTTAGAAACAGTTTTTTACCTGATCCTGTCTGTGAATTTTTTTTTGCTTTTTTAAATCCAGGGTGTCCCAAAACTCTTAGTGTAATTTTAAGCTATTAAAAATTAAAACTTTTAAAATGCACCAAGAGTTTTGGGATAATCCTTTATTTTGTTTTTCAGTCATTTCTGTTGTGTCCGATTTTGTGTGACCCCATTTGGGATACTAGATTGCTTTGCCGTTTCCTTCCCCAACTCATTTTACATTGAAGGTAGCAGAGGCAAACAGTTAAATGACTTGCCTAGAGTTACACAACTAGGCAGCTAGGTGGCACAGTGGGTAGAGCACTGGCCCTGAAGTCAGGAGGACCGGAGTTCAAATCCGGCCTCAGACTAAACACTTGACACTTACTAGCTGTGTGACCCTGGGCAAGTCACTTAACCCCAATTGCCTAAAAAAAACAAAAACAAAGTACAGAGTTACACAACTAATGAGTGTCTTGAGGCTAGGTTTGAACTCAGTTCTTCCTGACTCTGGGCTCAAGTCTATTTGCTTAGCTACCTAGCTACCCCAACCTATATTTAGATCACTGTGGTTTATTATAATTGATTTCCTTTGTGATGTTGTATATTTCATTTTGTGTATTTAAAAACATTCTGATAAGGGGTCCATAGGTTTCCCCAGACTGCCAAAGAGGTTTCATAATATCCTGACCTGGCTTATTTAAATGAACCCAAGGAGATATTGAATTGATAGCAAGCTTAATTTGTTATTTATGATATAAATGAACACGCAGTCTGGAACCCTTAGAGAAATTGTACCTGTCAAAATCCCTGTAGAATTGTGAATTTCATTCTCATGGGAGTTTAGCAGTCATGTATTAGTGCCCCCATATCAACATTGCTTTGATGAATACAAGGATATGACTTGTGCTTCTCTCTCTCTCTTTTTTTCCAAACAAAATACCTAAATAATTAATTTGCTAGATGTATCAAAGATTCTGGGCTTCCGAAGTCTGTCCTCTCCAGGTTTCATCAAAGCCTTTGTATCTTACTCTTTTGTTTAGTTGGGATTGTGTCAAGTGGCATCAGATATTGGTAGTGCCGTTAGCCTCCTTTTAAAGCTGTCGAATTTTGAGTTAGGTATTGGGCATGAATAATTTTAAGTTACAATTTTTTTCCTTCCTCATATTTGGAGTATGAACTCTTGATCACTGTGCTCTGTTGCCTTTTCTGTGTATAGGGGAAGTCTTTGAAATTGAAGAACATATCAGTGAAAGGCAAGCCGAAGTGTTGGCTGAATTTGAGCGAAGGAAGCGAGCCCGGCAGATCAATGTTTCCACGGATGACTCAGAAGTCAAGGCTTGTCTTCGAGCCCTGGGTGAACCAATCACACTTTTTGGAGAGGGCCCTGCTGAAAGGAGAGAGAGGTGATCATTTCCAGATGACTGACTTCCCAAAATATTGAAACTTTTCTCCTTTTTATAATATATTCTAGTCACAAGATTTGGACTAGTCAGTGAAGCTAAGATCTTGATCATTGGTCTTAGGCATCTTATTTTTCTACATTTTACTTATTTGTTTTAACTAATAAGATAATTCTTAAGCCATTTTGGAGAAGACTTTTAAAAATGCTGAATTTTGTATTATAAGCAGTGAAAAGGCTACTGGAATAATATCAAATTATTTTAAATCAATGGTAGAATTTGGGATTGGTTAAATATTTGTGTTTAAGTCTTAAATTATCTGAAAAAAATAGAAATCTGATAAATTTCTTCCTCCTCAACTATTGAAACCATAATAAAGCCTTTTCATATATAACTTGAGAAGAAAATGGTACCTTTTACTATCTACATGTTACTGCTGCCTTAAGCAGAATAAATTAGTGATGCCATTGATGGCTAAAAGAGTGTGAAGAATCTGCCATATTGCTTATAGTGATGAACGGATCTAGGCAAATTGGCTGGCTTCAGAGAGGCCTCCGTCTCTTAAGGAGACATAAAGCTTGTGGATTCTGGGAAGGTTGCCACAGTAGAGTTCAGAGCCTGCAGAGGAGTGAGGGATTAGTGAGAAAAAGAATAGTGAAGTAGGAATAGACTGAGCACCTTTAATTAAAAAAAAAAAAAGAGAGATTCTTGGGTGGGGAGAGATTTTGCAATTTTGACTTAGATTTTAGTGGCTACTCTTTTCTTTTATGAGGGTCAGTGAGGTTTAGTGAGTAGAGGGCCAGCCTTGAAGTTAAGAAAACCTGGTTCATGCTTTGCTTATGTGACCATGAACAAGTTACTATATCTCTCAGTACCCCAGAAAACTTTCTAAGATTCAGTGTTATAGAAGAATTGCTGGATCAAATGAGGTAACAATTTTAAAGCACTTAGCACTGTGCCTGGCACATAGTAAGCCCATTTTGACTTGCTGAGACTAATCTGTATCAGTGAAAGGCTATTTTACAGTTGGAGTTCCCCAAATTGATAAAATCACAGTTCTGGACCCAAAAATAGGAATTTATTTTCTTTCATACAGTATTTTTTATTTATTTATATACAGCATTCTTTTATATACTATTTTTTAAAAAATCTCATTCCAACTAAGTTAAATCCTTACCTGTTTTTTACAGATTGAGAAATATCCTCTCTGTGGTTGGCACAGATGCCTTAAAAAAGACCAAAAAGGATGATGAAAAATCCAAAAAGTCCAAAGAAGAGGTAAGATGTACCTGCTACCTGTTACCCTGTAAGGCAGGAAAGGGATTTCTCTCTTCTTGTCTTTTTCAGGGTTTGTGCTATTAGGATTAGTCTGCCCACTCTAGGGAAAGCATGCTTTTGAATGTATTTTCAGTATGTCATTGAGAAAAACACATGGAGTATGTAGCCATTGCCAACCTTTTGACCTTGAGTGATGGTGAGATAGGACTGACACTTCTCTTTCTGTTCTTAACATATTCCTCAGTATCAACAAACCTGGTACCATGAAGGATCCAATAATCTAAAGACTGCTAGGCTGTGGATTGCTAATTATTCACTACCCAGGTAAGAAGAGGCCCTGGGATACAGGGGGAGACCTGTCTTTTATTGTTACCTCCCAAAGTGTAAGAATCAGCCTTAGAAGTAAATGTTCAGATGAAACTGCAGGGCAGAAACCAATCTTGCTTTATGTGTTGCCAATTACAGTGTCATTCTTACATGGGCATTTAAAGCCTTTTTATGACAGTAGTGATGATATGCTTGTGTTAAAGGGCAATGAAACGCTTGGAAGAAGCCCGTCTCCATAAAGAGATTCCAGAGACCTCTAGGACATCACAAAAGCAGGAATTGCATAAATCTCTCCGGGTAAGAGAGATTCTCCAAGCTATTGTCTTTTTTGCCAAGCTTTTGTTAGGAAGGAAAAGTAGGGGCAAGTAGTCCCCATGCACAGCTTGCTATTTCCTAAGGAAGGGCCTGAGCTTTCGGGGCCACATGCTGTGCTCTGCTTAGCAGAGAATTACTGTTGTTTGGCTCACCGATCACACCCCTCCCAGGCCTGTAGCTGTACTACCATGGGGATGCCCCCTGTCGTGTCAGTGCTTCCAGCCTTCCTAGTGTTGGCTGGGAGAACAGGCCTGTAGAAAGCAGCACGTTGAACCCTAAGAGGTGTCTCATCTCCTCAGCATGGGCTCGATATCAGTATGGATATCTGCTAGCCGGGATTATACAAAAAAAGGTGGGTTGAGGTCAGCAATTTAAATTGGGGTTTGATTAGTGATAGCCATTTATTTTCCTTTCAGTCTTTGAATAACTTCTGCAGCCAGATTGGAGATGATCGACCCATTTCCTATTGTCATTTCAGTCCCAATTCCAAACTACTGGCCACAGCGTGTTGGTAAGCTTAATTTTGTGGGGATGTTTTTATTTGGGATGGCGAGTTCCTTAAGGAGCAATATTAGTAATACTACTACAGGAGTGAGGAACCTGCAGCTTACCGGGCCACACGTGGCCTTCTAGGTCCTTGGGTGTTGCCTTTTGAGTCCAAATTTTACAGAACTTTTGTTAAGTTTATTAATCCTTTTATTAAGGGGATTTGTTCTATGAAGTTTGGATTCAGTCAGAGGGCTGAACCCAAGGGCCTAGAAGCCTTGAGGCCACAGGTGCCCCACCCCTGACTTAGATATACTCTTCTCACATTTACTTCCTTCTCTACTCTTGGTTACCCTCATGTTTTGATGCTGTGGACCCATACTGTATTGCAGATGTTGATTTCTCTTTAACTCTCATATTAGACACAATTGGCAGGGACAGGAGGGAGCACAGCTTGCTCTGTGCTCAGAGTGCCTGTACAGAGGCCCCAAGCACATGTGATCTAGGCTGTGAGGCTGTAAGGGTTTGTCTGGACTCACTCCTGCTTGCTCCTTTTCCTCCCTTTCACAAGAATGACCCTTTCTTTCAGCCCTACCGTGCACAGATTGGGGGTAGGGGTGAAGGGTGGTTAGGAAGAGACTGTCCTTTTCTAATGTTATTAAGATACCTTTTCCTTCCTAGAGCAGCCCTGGCTGAGATGCTTTCCTTTCTGTTTGATAGGAGCGGGCTGTGCAAACTCTGGTCTGTCCCTGATTGCAGCCTCCTACACACTTTAAGAGGTAGGTTGAAATTTCTTTTTTAGAACATATTCTCTTTCCAAGACCAAGTTTACCTTCCATGTGCATCAGTGAGACACTGCCTTGAGTATCTGCAGTTTTGTTCCACCTCCTTTATAGAACTTCTTTTTGCTGCTTTTGTGGCTCTGTATTTTTGATTAAAATGAATTCAAACAGATATTTACTAAGGACCTATTATGTGCAAGGCATTGTGCACCTGGGGATATAAAGACAAAAACAACTCCCCCCCCAATGGTCCATTCTTTCCAGATTACATTATATCAGGGGGTAGGATCTGTACACAGTTAAGTAAATACTGCTACCTCTAGGAGAGAAAAATCACCAACAATTGGGAGATCAGAAATAGCTTTTCCTAGGAGCCGATCCTTACAAGAACGTAGAGATTTAAGAGGCAAAGGTGAGGGAGTGGGTGCATTACAGGCAAAGGGACAGCCAAAGCAAAGGCACATAGGCAGAAGATAGACTGTCCAGTTTTAGGGGTGGAAGGTCAGTTTGTCTAGGAACACAGAATGGGAGGCAGGGAAAGAGGGGAGATAAGCCTGAAAAATGGAAAAATGGGCTGGAGAGCCGGGCTCTGAAGGGCTTTAAATACTCTGTGGAGAGCAGCTGGAGAGAAAAGTCACAGGTGACTTTGCAATGGAAATAGGTAGATGTAGAGGGGTAAGGGAAGGGAATGAGTTCTCTTTGGGACATGTTGAATTTGAGAAGCCTCTGGAAAATAAATGCAAGTAGATATTTCCAGCAGGCAGTTGCTAGAGTTGGAAAGAGATTGGGGCTTAAGATGTTAAACTAGTAGTTGTCTGCAAAGAGTTGGGAATTGAAACCATGGGAGTGGATGAGATCCCCAGTGGAGAATGGAGGGAGGGAAGAGGGCCCAGGACAGAGCCTTGAGTGGAGTAGGTGCACAGTAAATATTTTTTTAGTTTGATTTTTTCTGTGACTTCATAGAAGGAGGAGGTACTTTTTTACATGTCATTTTTTCTGTCTTGTTGGTCCTCCCATTTTCATCAAGTTTCTTGCAATCCGCTGTTGACAAACACTAAAGCTTTTATAGACTTTAATTATTTGTTAACTTATGTATTTGCTGTCAGATTTTCTACTTCTGTATGTATCTGCCTGTGTCATTATTATTGTGTGCTTTCAGACATTGTATGGAAACCCTCTCTGTTTAGTATGTATGTTTCAGTCACTGTGGCATTGGAGTACCTTAGAAAAAAAGATGCCAACTATAATTTTTATCTTTTAGGCCATAACACCAATGTAGGAGCAATTGTTTTTCACCCCAGATCCACTGTTTCCTTGGACAAGAAAGATGTCAACCTAGCCTCTTGTGCCGCTGATGGGTCTGTGAAACTGTGGAGTCTAGAGAGGTGAGGTTTATCTGTCATCATTCAAATCCCTCCCAGCTCTAAGTCCTGTGAAATAGGAAATAAATTTTGAGAGGGAACTCCCCACACAGAAAGGGATCAGCACATGCACCTATCCCCTACTTTTCCCACTTGGGACTTACTCTAGGATAGTGAGTGTTATAATCTCTGTCTAGTTCCTTCTCCATTCGCAGTGTGTCAGGCTACAGAGTAAATGTCTTAGTCTAACAGTAACAGCTCTCCATAAGTGCAGTGCGCTTTCTTGGTAGGTAGTGGGTTTCCTCTAATTAGAAGGCTTCGGGCAGATCCTTGATAACCACTTGTTGGGTGTGTTGTAGCCGGACTTCTTTACTGGTGTGGGTTTGACTAGACTGTCAGGCAGGGGCAGAGACAGAGCCTCTTACTCCACTTCCCCTGCCTTAGAGGAGGCAATCTCTTCAACGTTGGAGTGAATCCTGACCTGGCTGTGCTCTAAGCACCTCAAAGGGACCTCACCCCTTTTGTAATCAGCCTAGTCCGAGGACTTCACTGACTCATGGTAAAAGACTAGGGTGCTCTTCTTCCTTCCCCCCACTTCCCTCTATTCTCCACCTCATCTTTCCACCTCTTTCTTAGGGATATCTCTGCTCTTGTGAAACGTATGACAAATCTGGTGCCCTGCAGCTCCCTGGGGTAGCCTTCGTCCCTTTCTGGGTCCCCATCCCACTCCACACTACACTTCCATTGTGCCCTTTGGAAGGAACTCTTGTTCTCTTGTTCACTAACTGCCCTTCCTATTACATCTGACCCTTCCCCTCAGAAATTACTTTGTATATATTTTGCATTTATTTGTGTACATATTTTTCCCCAGTAGAATGTTAGCGTCTTGAGGGAGGGAACTGTTTGGTTTTGTCGTTGTACCTCTAGTGCCTGGTATGTTGCCTGGCATGTAGAAGTCACTTACTAAATTCTTATTGAATTGAATTCCATTTTGTTGCATAAGTACTTATGATTGATTGAAGTAGGTAGGAGCTTTCAGCAGAAGATGTGGTATTTCATCCCACAGTTATTCCAAGAAGAGACCTGTCACTAGGGTGTAAAAGGGAAATAGAGAATTTCTTTCTTTTGGCCCACTCTTTATCACCACTGAGCAGAGCATGCCCAGTTTTCTCACTGAGCTCTGAGCTGCAGGTTTGCCCCCAGGAGAATGCCTTTTCATAAAGAAAACACAACAGTCTGCTAAGCTTTTGTAGTTTTCTGAGGGAGCTCTAAACCATCCCCTAACCAGGGGCATCAGGTTAGCTGTCCAGTGTGGTCAGTGGGCCCACTAATGATTTCTTGGCAAGGCATTGGTTCTTAGTGACAGCCACAGAGGAGAAAAGAAAGGGCTTTTGTCAGACTGTATTGTCAAGGTGGCAGAGCCTCCTTGGAGCCAGCATCTTTGGTGAGAATGTACTTTCCAAGTATTGGTGCTAACAAAATGGCATTTT
This sequence comes from Phascolarctos cinereus, assembly GCF_003287225.1. Lineage (NCBI taxonomy): Eukaryota > Metazoa > Chordata > Mammalia > Diprotodontia > Phascolarctidae > Phascolarctos > Phascolarctos cinereus. The sequence continues at coordinate 269,446,564 of NW_027555625.1, forward strand.
TATTGTCTTTGTAACTAGTATACTGTTGCCCAAAACTGTGCTGGTGCTGGCTGGTAGACATCTGAATACAATTGCTTAGTTTCCTGCCTGCAGGAAACATGTGCAGGGCCACTTTTCATGAGTTTTTTTTTAAGAGTTAATTGGCATTTCCACTCTTTGCCAGGCTGAATCTTACCTGCTAGCCCAGGGAGCTTTAATTGGCTTTGGTAATGCTGCAGCAAATTTATTCCTCTGGAGGCTTGATTAATCTTATGCATACACATTGACAAAGTTTCCTTTTTTAATTGCTCTCGTTAGGGTCTGTGTTTATTCCCTTTCACTGTAGCTTCCCGTCTTCTTTCTGTCGTTGCCAGGTAGCTGGATTTAATAGCAACCAAATGATCCTAAACCAGTATGTGCTTTGGGGTTAATTGTTCTTTGTGGACTTGGAAAAGATTCCCATTCATAATTTGTTTTCAGTGAAATTTGGTTGAATCATAGATCTTCCCTTCACCTCCAACATATATGTTTTTCCCAGGGTCCCAGCACTGGTGATGACAGAGAAACCACCTGAGCTGAGGTATAGCCATTATTCAGAAGCTTAAGTGAAAAGAATTAATATCAGGCTGAAGTATCTTTGATTCTTTCCTAGTCACAGGGTAGCATAAGAACAGGGCATTGGGAACATCCTAGGAAATGTTGGTTTGTTTTTTTTTCCGTGACTAAAAACGTATGAGTTGATATACAGCTAAGTGTTAATAAACATTTATTAAGTGCCTACTGTGTGCTAAGCAGTGTACTTGGTGATGTCAATGTTGGACTGTAAATAAATTATAATTATAATAGTGATTATAATAATTACAATAATGATTATCTTCTCACATTTTTTGTCTCTGGGAAAGTTGTATCTAAAATGGTCATGTTCTGAATTTTAGGGCTAAATGTAATTCAGTAAACTTTATTTAAACATCTTCTATGAGCAAAATGCCAAGGATACAAAGACAAAACAATCACTGCCCTCAAATTCAGAACGTTCAGTTTGAAACTGCCAAATTTTACAGACCCCATAGAGACCTGTCTCCTTAAGGAGACATGTTTTTCCCGAGTGGGCTGTTGTAATGAGCTCTTCACTCAGATTTTCCTACCATGCCAGTTCCCTTTCCATCAGACAGTTAAGAAAATACATGCGTTCATCAGTGTTCTTGCTCACTGTCATATACTTTTGCCCCTTCGGGAAACACTCCGAGTCAGAAACAAGTAGTTTTGCAAAGGCATCCCTGAGCCTTTGTGGGTATCTTGAGTCATTGCTGCCATAAGAATGTTTAGTCTCAAGTCACTTGAATTTAGACACAAGCAGTCTGGTATAATGGAATGAATGAGCACTAGACTGAGAGTCAGGAGACAAATTCCACTCCCAATTCTATCAACTATGCAGTTTGTGATTTGGGTAAGTCAAGTCACTTCCCCTCTCTGGGCTTCAGTTTCATGTATAAAATGAAGGAAATGAACTAGATAATCCCTAAGTTCCCTCCTAGCCCTAACATTTAAAGATGCTCTGATTAGCCACCCAGTATTTATGTTTGTCTTGGGCAGAGTTCAACTTGGTCACTATGAGGACAGTGCTTCTGACATAGAATAGATACTCAATAAATGTTGAATGATTAACCATGTTGTTCCCCTCTGATTTGCTTGAATTCCTTTCAGTGATGAACCTGTGGCAGATATTGAAGGCCATTCGGTGCGTGTAGCAAGAGTGATGTGGCATCCCTCAGGACGTTTCCTGGGTACTACCTGGTAAGGCCTTTTGGTCTCATTCTCAGATAGACCTATGGCAGTTACCCATTTCATATACCTGTCTGTTCCATCAAACTTTAGAGAAGGGGTTCTTGACCTTTTTGGGGATCCATGGACCTCTTTGACAGTCAGGGGAAACCTGCGAACCCTCTCTCAAAATAATGTTTTAAAATGCATAAAATAAAATACATATGGTTACAAGGAAAGCCAATTATATTGAAATACAGTTGTCAAAATATTTTAAAACAAGTCTGCAGGCCTCAAGTTAAGAACCCCGGCTTTAGAAAAATCCTCTTCAACAGGATTTTCTTAGGCTGGGCTGGGACAAGGACAGATATGCAGAATAATTACAAGAGTCAAGAATCTAGTTATTTGTTTTTGATTTGCAAACTCTTGATAACTTTTCTTGAGAAATTTTAAGGTGAGAATTGACTGCTGATTTTTTTGAAGATCACCATATCTTGGTCTTTCTCGTCTGTCACTTTGTCTCTCCTTGTTCTCCTTGACCAGCATGTTGGGGACCCTGATCTTTAATAACCTTTTCAAGTTTTCCCAGTTAATTTCAGAAGCAGTGGTAGAATTATGACAGAGATAGTGGACAAACGGTTGGAGCTGTGGAAGGCAGATACTGTTTTGGGGTTGTTGAAGTCCTAACTGTTACTGATACAAAAAGTCTTCTTTATGTCTGTGCATTTACATGAACTATTTTAGAAGTACATCTTCAGCTCCAGTATTAACCTTTTCATAGGGCCTTCCCAAGTAGGTCCTTAATAAATACTAGGTCCTTTTCCCTTTAATTTTTAGCTATGACCGTTCATGGCGCCTGTGGGACTTAGAGGCCCAGGAGGAGATTCTACACCAGGAGGGCCACAGCATGGGAGTGTATGACATCGCCTTCCACCAGGATGGTTCTTTGGCGGGCACTGGGTAGGATTCTTAGGCCGTAAGCATGACCCTTCTAAGCTGCTGGTGGTAACTAAAGAGGCCATCTTCTATATTCCCTTGTTTCATGCAGAGCTAAATTTGAACTGTTCTAGGCAGATAGTTGTCTACCATTTTCTTAATTGTCCTCAGAGGAATCGACTCCATCAGTCCATTCCTTTTTTTTTTTAATTCAGTTTTATTTTGTTTTCAGTTCTAAGTTTTCTCCCTCCTACCCCACCCCTCCATCATTAGTCCATTTGCCTCCCATACCTAATGGTCAGGGACATCTTCCTACTTTTAATCCCTTTTGCTTTTGCCAACATTTAAGCCTGTTCTTATTTGGGCCTATTCTTAATGGGAAAAAAAATGACCAGCATCTTTCAATTTTTCCTTTTGTCGTTAGAACCTTAAGGCAGTCATAAGTTAATTTTGTTCTAGGAACTGACATAATTGAACTGTTCATTGTGAGCCTGTTTTTGTTACTAGGGGACTGGATGCCTTTGGTCGTGTATGGGACCTGCGCACAGGACGATGCATCATGTTCCTAGAGGGCCACCTGAAGGAGATTTATGGGATCAACTTCTCCCCTAATGGGTACACCAAGTTCACTGAGCTTTGAGGGTGAAATGGATTATTGTTCAAAATTCAAATGACCTGAAACAATGCAGTTTTGGGTTCCAACTTGGGTTCTCTCTTTCTATACCACAGTTACCACATTGCAACTGGCAGTGGTGACAACACATGCAAAGTGTGGGACCTCAGGCAGCGGCGTTGCGTCTACACCATCCCTGCCCACCAAAACTTGGTGACTGGAGTCAAGTTTGAGCGTAAGCCCGTCTGTTTGGATCCAGCTTTCCAAAAGGAAGCACAAAGACATTAACAGCTCTCTCTTAGCCTTTGGAAGTTGTTGTGCTGAGCAGGCTTCACTCAGCTTAGCCTAAAAGAGGATGAAATGTGCAGAGGAAACAAATCATAAGCTTCCCTCTCTCAATTTATGGCCCTTCCTTCCCTCAATTTAGGTAGAATTGTGGCAGAGAATGCTTTTGGTTCCTAGGTTGGAAAGAACTGGCCCTCATTTGAACTGCTTCCTCCTGTAGATCATTAAACATTTATCCTAGTTTTTCTTCTCTGAACGAAACAGCCTAACAACAAGGCTTTAGTTTGGTACTTTTAGCATGTTTTGCCCTTTAGTGTCTTAAGCAACAACTTTTCCTTTTCCTCTCTCTAGCTATCCATGGGAACTTTTTGCTCACTGGTGCCTATGACAACACAGCCAAGATCTGGACACACCCTGGTTGGTCCCCACTGAAGACTCTGGCCGGCCATGAGGGAAAAGTGATGGGCCTGGACATTTCCTCTGATGGTCAGCTCATAGCCACCTGTTCCTATGACAGGACCTTCAAACTTTGGATGGCTGAATAGACCAGGTCCATGGACACAAGTCTGTAACTCAGATGTCTGGTCCCAAGTACTCCCTTTCCTGCCAGTTTGGTCAGAAAAAGGGGATCAGTGCGGAGCGTAACAAGTTCAGCTTTACCACTCACTGTGTGTAGTAGGGGGGTAGGTTTGCCCCAAGGCAGCCAGTCCAAGTGATCCCGGGCTGTTCCACCCCAGTTTTCAGGGGCTCTGCAATGGACTGTGTCGGCATTACCATTTTTTTAACTTCTGCTGTATTGAATTCTTCCCTTACCGTCGTCATCTTCTGTTTGTGTGCCCTATCCCTTTCTCTACACCCCCTGGATTATGGTACCTTTCTTCCCTTAACAGAACTTCCATCATGGTCATGTGCTGTAATTGTGGCTGGACTTCAGCTTAGAAGCTGACAAGTGTAGACGTGTACCTGAGTGTGCACTGTTTCACACTTTCATAGTATCATCAGAGGATCTGGCCTTCCTCTGAGAGTTAAAGGATGAACCAGGAAAATACAGACAACTTGCCAGGGACTCAGAGGTCAAGGAAAGTCGTCCCTTTCCTGTTGAATCAACATGGAATGCTGAAGCAAATTACAACAGAAAATTTGCCTGGGAATTCTCTCTTCTATGCTTATTCCCATGTGGCTCCAGTGCTGGGCATTCTTTTTGTGTCTCTCCCCCCCTCCCCCCAGCAGGGGGTTCTGTCAGGAATGAAAGGTAATAAAAAGATAACCAATGAGGCTTCCGTATTTTGTGTGCTGTGCTTTGTGTTGGTCACCAAAAGGATCTGACTGTGTCTTGGACATAGTGCTCAGGAACACTCATGCAGAAAACTCTCACTTAACCTTTTCTTTATATCTCATTCCAAGTGCTGTTAGAAAGAGTCACTCCGTATAATCATACCCTCACCAGTGGCCTACTGAAAAGCTGTTCTTTTGATCTGATTGTAATAAACAACCCTGCCTGAGAGGTACTTTTTAAGATTTCTCCTGTTGCAAGTGAGGTGGAATGAAAGAAGCAGGTGTTGTGTTTCTAGTGCATTGTCAGTAGGGGGCCCTTCTCTTTTGGTCTTCTTGTCAAGGTCATTAACCTTCAATGCCTTTTTACTCTTTTGTGCCCCAGCCCAACCATCAACACAAGATTGCCTCATAACAACCAGGAATTTGGAGAGGAACAAGATTCTATCTGTAGAAGTATTAGAAGGATTGTACCTGATACTTCCGTTTCTGGGTTTGAAGCCCTTTTTTCTCCCCACTCATTTCAATCCAGAAAGAATCCGTTTCTTTGTGACCTGCAGACTGAGAATGTAATTTCAAAGTAATATGTTCATTTTAATCAAATTCTTGATCACTTTAGCACAGTACCTGGCACACAGCGAACACTTAAAAGACTTTGCCTATCGACCTCAAAACAATTTACCTGTTCCATGAAGTTCTGAAAAAGAGTGTTTTACTTTTCTGCTGCCAGGAGGCTCCTTAATGGACTCTCTGGCTTTGCCATTTTTGAATAAATTACATATGCCAACCCTCAGGCAGTTCAAATGAAAAATTTTGCTTTTTTGACCTTTCCTCTAGCAAGGCAACCTAGCTAATTCTACTGTATTCCATGGGAGACGAGGCTTTTTTGGAGAGACAAACAGCATTATAAGACACATGGTTGTTGGTATTTTGTACTGTAATAGAAAAGGCATAGGAGATTCCACCTAGGTGCTCTGCCACTAACTAGCTGAGCAAAGTAACTTTTTTGACCATGGTTGTCCCTTGGCCAAACAGTGATCAAAGAAGGCCTACCTGCCTACCTCACAGGGTCGTTGATCAGATGAGAGATAATAGGAAAATTAATGTCCTGGAGGATAGAGACCTAGATATCAAGAGATAAATTCAAGATTGTATTTCCTTCTTTTAAACAAATAAACCCATATTTTTCCACTGTTGTGATGGTGTTTTAGCCACCTCAAGGGTTTAGGTTCTCTTTTGACTGAAAAAGAGCTCCGGTTGGTGTAAGTAGCGAGAAGTTGTGATGCAGAGGAAAGATTTCCTTTTAGGGATCCTCTGGGGAGTACTTTGCCTGTCTCCAGGCCTCTTATTGCGTTAAACCATACCCCTGAGCTGCTGGAGCGTGGTGAGCTCACCACTGAGTGTACCGTGGCTACAGACTAAACGGGTAAAGATGTGTAAAGAAATGAAGCCAACTGGGAGCTTGCTGACTAGATTCTCTTCAGTGGCACAGGCTTGGAGTGACATAGGCTACCCTGACAAGATAAACAAGAAGTTGCCCAATTTCATGAAGGGAAAAAATTTTTTTTCTCCATTTAGCCAAGAGGAAGCCTGAAATTTGCCCTGAAAGCCCAGTGTGCCTGCTTTTCCTGTTGAGGTCACAGGTGTGAGCCAAGGCAATGTTGCAATGAAGAGAAAGATGGATTTAGAGTCAGAGCACCTGACTTTGAATCCTGACTCTGCTCAGAATACCTGTGTGACCTTAGGCTTTACCTCTAGAGCTTCCATTCAGTCCAGTTAAGCTCTTAAAGCCTAGGTCTGTTGCTTAAATAACCTAGAAATGTAGTGGTGGGCTATCAGTATACAGGAGGGGAGCAAGATTTTGGAATGTCAGGGCCAGGTCGTGAACTAAAGGCAAGAGGTATGAAGGCAGCTTTTCTATGGAGCACCAGGCTGAACAGAAAATACTATGAGAAAAGATCAAATGTCCTGATTGGTATATGGTTCTGTCCAGGTCAAACAGGCTTGGGCCCAGCATTCTCACCATCCTGGACAGTCCAAGTGGGAACAGGCAGCCAGTGAATTGGGACCTGGCTGCTAATGACAGCCTCAGATTCTTACAACTCCTGACATATTCTCATTGGTTCAGAATTGGAGTCCTGAAGTAGGAAAGCCAGAATTTAGGTTGCCCTTCTTCATGGGACCTCTATGACTATCTAGGAGTTTATCTGAAAACTACTTAGACCTTTAAGCTTTAGAGGATCGCCTAGCCACAGGATCCTGTTCCTTCTATACCTTTCATTTAAGTTCCCTGTCATCTTGATGAGAAGGAAAAGTTAAAAGACTTCTCCCACCAGCCCTGACCTTGACCTCTCATTTATAAAATGCTTTAAAATTTTGGACTCCTATTTGAGGTGTGTAAGGCACCTTATGCATCATACAACACATTAAATTTTGGTAGCAGATTTCTCTCCTATATTAAGCAACCGGGGAGATGGTTCCAAGTGATAAGTTAGTTCTGTTGCCTGGAAACCACTTGGATGGGAAAAGGGGGAAGGGGAAAAAGTGAGGAAGCAAGGTTTGCGCAGGGGAATGAATGAGAAGAGAAAGAGAATTAGATAAGTCCTTCCACATACATCCTCATCTCTCCACCTATTGGCTTTCCTGGCTTCCTTTAAGTTCCAGCTAAAGTCCCATCTGGTATAAGAAGCCTTTCCCAATCCCTCTGAATTCTGGTGCCTTCCCTCTGTTAATTATTTCCTGTTTATCTCATACAGAGCTTATTTGTATGTATTTGTTTGTTGTCTTCCCCATTACACTGTAAGCTCCTTGAGGGCAGGGACTGTCTTTTGCCTCTTTTTGTATCTCTAGCACTTAGCACAATGACTGGCACTTAGTAGGTGCTTAATAACTGTTTATTGACTGACTGGCATACACACAAATTTCTAGAGGTCTATCAGAGAGAAAACAACTTGGGACAACCAGGACTGAAGCTGGGAGGGCTCAGGGGAAAGGTGACCTACTTTGGGGTCTGAAGCCAAGGTGTAGAGCTTACAGGCTCCCAAATGTTTCCATCTGTTGTCACTAACCTGCTTCTCCATCACAGTCAGGGGGACCATTATTGATTTGCCTTCTGAGGTAGCTTTTGGAGGTATACCTTCCTCCCACCCCCCAGCAACAAAGAACTGGAATCCCATTTCAGCATCCTTGGGAAAATGGCACCTTGGTCCCTTCTTAGCCCCTTCAGGTCTCAGAAGTTCTCAGTAGTAAATAGACTACCAACTCCTGGATTGTGATAGGACCAAACGCTGCAGAAGAAGGGCATTAGTTCTGGGCTCAGCCGCTCCCCCATCCATCTGGAAAGTGGGAGAGGGGGTCTCTCCAGTAGCAGCCAGTTCAAGCCTGGCCCTCCCAGAACTCCCTGTATTGACTGGCTTGTGGTCCTTGCCCATGTCTTACCCTGCACCCCAGACGAACTGTTTAGTCCAGAAGATGGAGAAAATTAACAGTAAGGCAACACTGAGGATGACAGCCATCAGGTAGGTAAAGATGCGGAACTGAGGGTTCCGGAAGCACTCTCGCAGGGACAAGTGGCTGGGGACCGGCACAGGGGCGGGGGGCGCTGCCCCCTGCTGGGCTGTGCCTGCCTGGTTCTCCGGCTCAGTCCCCAGGTTGAGAGTGTAGACCCTGGGCTGGCGCAAGAAGTATCTGGTCTTGCGCTCATCCTTGAAGCAGAGATGCCGGCCCTCGAGGATGATGTGCTTGGGCTCCAGGCGGAGCAGCGTAAGGACAGCAGCGTCTGTGGGCAGGTCAGTCACTGGCCGGTCTGAAGCCAGGACTGTAGGCTGGCGGCAGAGGGGACACAGCAGTCGGTGCCGGGAGGAAGAGACCAAGCTCAGGTGGGCCAGGCATTCAATGCAGAAGGAGTGGCGGCAGTCTAAGACCTTGGGGGTCCGGAAGGTATTGTTGAATGAGTTCCAGCAGACCGGACATTCGGCCTCAGGCTCGTTTCCCAGTTTCTCGGCCATCGCTCAGACCTGGGCTGCTCCATCCAGGAGACCTAAGCCTGTACTTCTCCTGGAAGAACACCCACCACCCTCAGTCTTTCGGTCTCCCACGAAGACTTGGAGGTCGGGGAACACAACCCCCGGAAAGCAAAAGGTTCCCTCCCTTCCTCCCCAGGGGAGGGGCCTAGGAATGGAGAGGGTGTCACCAGACCTGCAAACCAGGCACCTGGATACTCTGCTTTAATGAGCTGTTTTGGACAAACAGCTTCAGCCCTCTGCACCCACATAGTGGCTTCAGCTGTCAAATGTCCAGGACAAAGACACAGGGGTACCCGCAGGGCCAGGAGTTCTGTGCTTACCCAGAGCTGCTCGCTAGAGTAAAGAGGCAGGGGCATGAGGCTTTCTGTTCATTCCCAGATCTCTCTTACTTTTGGGGACAAATGCCCATTACTTACCTCTACTGGGTCCAACTGGGGTAGGACAGACAGACTGCACAAGTGGAATGTATACCAGGCAGTGTTGGTACCAGGCAGTGAGGAAGACACCGGGAAGATGCTAGCAGAAAAGGCACAAATGGATGGTATCAGTATCTGGGAAAGTTCTTTCTTGGTTCTGGAAGCCTCAGTGAGAACAAAAAGGTTGCAGGGGGAACTCTCCAAGATCTCCTTGATCTCCCCAGGCAGCGCCTTCTAGAGCCTCAGAGCCCACCAGCTTCCTACCATTCAGCGTGTCTTGGCTCCTTCCTAGTCTTTCTCTCCTCCTCCTTTGTTCCCCACAAACCTCAATCCCTCTACACACACCGTCCTCCCTGCTACTCTCTGGGCCACCAGCCAGCCCTACATGAACCCACCTGAATGTACCGAGTCCAACCGGACTGTGGGGATTGCCCCGCGAAGACAGTGTTTTCCTTCTTGCGTTTCCCTGCTGGCCCCGGTTCCCAGCAAGCTTCCCCCGTTAGTCTTCAGGAGGTTGCTTTCTACCTGTAAAAGCTGCCGCTGGTTTCCATGGAAGCAGTTTACCCAGGTACCCAGCACTGGGAGCTCCTCACCCAGCAGCTGCCTGCCTTTTTATGGGAGTTGGGAGAAAGAGATCTCACCTGCCTAGAGGTAAGAGAGGGGAGGAGGCAGACGGAGGAACTCACCGGCCCCCCAGACAGCAGCAGCAGCCAAAGCTGGGGGTGGGGGGTGGGGTGGAAGGGGAGTTCATTGGGCCTCGCTGGTCCCCGTGATACTACAGAATCTGTCCCAACCTATTGAACAGTGAGGGACAGAGATAGGGACCGAGGTGGAGCAGGAAGATTGCTGGGGCCCCTTAAGGGGCAGAGGACAGTCCCAGAACCTAACCACAAGAGGACAGGCAAGGTAGCATTGATGTAGTGGAAGCACCCCCAGCTCTCTGGAGTCCCAAGACCTGGATTCAAATCCTGCCTCTGCCTAGCTCAGAGACCTGGACCAGTCTTAGCGTCAGCTGCAGAGTGGGTCCTACCTGTGGCTATCTACCTCAGAGAAGTCCTAAAAGCCTCAAGAAGGTGAACTTTTAGAGGTTTCAGGAGTTCGGACCTGTGATTTCATCCCTGTAGGGAGCTCCAGCCAGGAAAACTCTTTCTGCAACAGCAAGTCAGGAACTGTTCTGCAACTTACAATTTCAGCAGGTTACATGATGAGATAATTAATAATAATAATAGCTAATGTTTATATAGCACTTACTTTGTGCCAGGCACTGTGCTAAGCACTTTACAATTATTATCTCATTCGTTCCTCACAACAATCCTGGGAGATAGGTACTAATTTTTTTGGAGGAGGGCAATCTGGGTTAAGTGACTTGCCCAGGGTCACACAGCTAGTAAGTATCAAGTGTTTGGTCTGAGGCCAGATTTGAACTCAGGTCCTCCTGACTTTAGGGCCAGTGATCTAACCACTGTACCACCTAGCTGCCCCAGTAGGTACTATTATTATACCCATTTTACAGTTGAGGAAACTGAGGCAAATGGAGGCTAAATGACCTGCCCAGGGTTACAGAGCTAGTAAATGTGGGAGGCCAGATTTAAATTCAGGTCTTCTTGATTCCAGGCCTGGTGCTCTATCTACTGGACCATTTAGCTGCCTACTTTTATTGCATGTTTATTATGTTTTAAAAGAACAGGAAGCACTATAGAGGTTCCCAATTTCTTATATAATCTCCACTTTCTGTTTTACAATGAATATGGTCTTGTTCATTTTGTTTGTTAAGTTCAGATTTTTTTTTCTAAACCCAAAATTTATCATCTCAGAGAGTTACCTGGGGCAGAGAAATTAAGTAACGGGATCAATCACACAGTCTCTATCAGAGACAGGACCTGAATCCAGATTTTCTTGATTCCTAAGGAAAGCTCTCTATCCTTTATGTTTACTATTTAGACATTAATTGTTGCAAGCATTTTCAAGTTTTTTCAATAATAGACCACACAATTAGAAATCCATTTGTACACTATGAGTATTCTAAGAAAGGGGAAAAAAATAAGCTATGGGTTCAGACACTTCCAATAAGTCCTCCTCCGATGCTTCATAGTGGTCTGGAGGTGGCCCTGGATTCCAGCAGTTATGGAAGGGCCCAGGGAGGCCATGCTGGATTCCTGACTATTATAGAAGGTACTCCAATGGAGCACAAGCTCAGACAGGTCCTACTAAGCCAGGATGATTTATGGTATGGGGTCAGGTACAAAGGCATAGTCTGCTGCCCAAGCTCACTATGTTTAGAGAGGCTCATTGGCTTCTCCTGGGCTCCCTCCAGATGCTGCCTCCTCCTCCTCACTTGCTACATCACCACTCTGAGAAATTTTGGTCCTGGGCCCTCCTTCCCTCCCTGGCACCACTATTTGTAGGAAGGACCTCAGCCATATTTCACCCCACTCTCACCTGGATTCTCTCCAGACTCCTCCTTATTCACCTTCACATGTTCTATATTCAGCCAAACTGGTCTCTTTGTTTCTTGAGAACAATGTTCCATCTCCTGTCTGTTTTTTGCATGGGCTGTTCTACATGCCTCCAATGCCCATCCCTCCTCACCTATGCTTGTTAGGATCCCGAGCTTTCTTTAAAGCTTAAAAGGGTTAATTCCTATATGAGGCTTTTCCTGATTCTCCCAGCAATTAGTGACAACCCCCCCAAATTACCTCATTTACTTTCATAACCTACTCAGAGAGTAAGAGAGAGAAAGAGAGAGAAAGGGAGAGAGCGGAAGAAAGGGAAAGAAGAGAGAGGGGGAAGGGGGAGGAAGAGAGGAAGAGAAGAGAGAGGAGAAGAGAGCAAAGGAGGAAAAGAGAGAGAGAAGGAGGGAGAGAGAGAGGGAAGAAGGGAAAGAAGGAGGGGAAAGGCGGAAAGGGAGGGAGAGAAGAGAGAAAGGGAGAGGGGGGAAGAGAGAGAAGAGGAGAGAGCAAGAAAAAGGAAGGGGTGAAGATAACGTCCCTATCCATAGCTTACTACAATAGAGATTTTTAGAGAATTTCCTGTGGGTAAGATCTGGGACTCTCTCCTACCTTCTCTGATTTTTGTTTGCTCTCAGCTTGGGTAAATGGGTTTATTTGCTCTTTGCTATCTGTGTTCCAGTGCAGAACTGGCATTTGGTGGAAGGGAGCTGAGCCTTGGATACATAGCTTGAAGCTTTCCTTCCCTATTAAGGGATAGTGATCAGCAGCTCAGCTTTCCCATAGACTTGTTTAAAGTGACAGATACAGTCATTACCACCCTGAAGCTCCCCTGGCCCTGGTCAGCTGCCTTAGTGCCCTTTACCAGCCACCTCAGTCCTCTCTTTCTCTTCTTCTTCATGGGCTAATTTAGCCTCCATTTGATGGAGTGGATTCTCAGTAGACTTTTAGATGTTCATTTGGTTCTTGGCCTAGCCAACATAACTTCATGTTCTTTGGCCCTAGAGTCCTCAAAGCTGTTTTTTAAGGAAGCATTTAGTAATTGTGTGTCCACCAGAGTCTTCTCTTGTCCTCCCACAGAATCACAGAATTTCAGAACCAGCAGGGATCTCCAAGGTCATCTAAATCCAACCCATTGTATTGGAAGAATGAATGAAGAAACATTCACTGAGCACTTACTATGGCTCTAGCCCTGTGCTAGGTGCTAAAGATACCAAAAGAAACAATAGAGACAGTCTCTGTTCTTAAAGAGCCCAACTTTAAGCAAGGGAGACAGTGCATATAAAAGAGATCAGTTGCAGGTTGGATGGAAAGGCCCCTGAATCCTAAGAGTCTGATCTGATGGGAAGGCCGAAGGGTCCTTAGGGTGCTTCAGCAGGACAGATGATGGTGTCCAGCGATCTGGAGGTATAACAACAGGGCAGGTGGTAAAGACTGGAGGACTTTAGGATGCAGTGTCAGGGCAAATGACCTGTAAGTCAGCTGGTCATCCATCTCCCTGAAAGGCTAGTAACTGGTGACACCCTGATTACTGAAAGTGGTCTGAACAGTCATGTTGCTGTTCTCACTAACCACCCTGATGGGGTCTGGACATCTTAAGATGTTAGATGTCCTAAGAGTTGTTAGGAGAAGGACAAAGGAAGGGCAAGGGAAAAGGGTGTCCCCACTGGTAGTTGGGGAAGGCAAGGCAAGTTATTTGAAGAAGAGTCTGGGGATTTTAATGATCTGCAAAGATGGTGGGTGTGTGATGGTGGTGGCTGTAATTCCTTATCCTCATTGCACAAGAGGAAACAGCCCCAGAGGTTTAAACTGATATTTCTAAGGTCACAAAATAAATGAGAATCAGAGTCGAAACTAAAATTCAGATGAATTTGGTGACTTTTTCTATATACCAGGGCTGTTTGTTGATTCTGTATAAAGTGTGGGGATGTGTGATTTTTAGTTGTGAAGATAGGAGCAGGGGGTGTGGCTCTTGAAAACCAGTTGTTAAATTTTCAGCTTGAGCATTTATAGTTCTGAAATCAGCAAATGCTACAAAACTGGGGCTTGAGTGATTGTTTCGTGGGTTGTCTAGCCTTAAGAAAGTGATAGAAAAAAGTGTTCAACTTAAAAGCATCTTGGTTTAAAAGTCAGTTGTTAAGCATTTACCAGAGCAGCTTCAGATAGGTGTGGATATTAGTGATATCCACACAGAGAAGTTAAGTGACAGGATGAATCACACAGACAGTACCTGGGCCAGCTCCAGGAAAATCTGAAGTTTGTTTTAAGGACCCTCATCTCCTTTCAGTGATTCTTTCAATTCAGTGTCCTAAGGCAGCCAGCCTGGCAAAGAATTGGAAATTGAGAGGATGCCCATCAATTGGGGAATAGCTGAACAAGTTGTGGTATATGAATGTAATGGAATACTATTGTGCTATAAGAAATGATGAACAGGCTGACTTCAGAAAAACCTGGAAAGAATTGTATGGTCTGATGCTGAGTGAAGTGAGCAGAACCAAGAGAATGTTGTACAAAAATAACAGCCACATTGTGCTATGACTAATACTGATAAACTTAACCCTTTTCAGCAATACAAGGATCTAAGACATCTCCAAAGGCCTCGTGATGGAAAATGCTATCCACAAAGAAGAAAGAACTATGGAGTTTGAATGCAGATCAAAGCATACTATTTGCTATTTTTTTTTCTTCTGTTGAGTTTTGTTTCCTCTTTCTGGTGGTTCCTCCTATTGGTTCTAATTCTTACTTACAACATCACTAATGTGAAAATATATTAAGTAGGAGTGTATATGTATATCCTATATCAGATCGTGTGCCGTCTTGGGGAGGGTGGTGGGGAGGAAGGGGGAGAAAAATTTTAAACTCAAAAGCATATGGAAGTGATTATTGATAAATCAAAATTAATTAAAAAAACAAAACAAAACTAAGGCAGCCAGCCCTATTTCTGCTAAGAAAGCCTAAACTAATTTTTAGTGAAGAGGGACTAAATATCTTACTACTTGCGCTTTTCTGAAAGTACCAGAAGTGAATGGGCAGTGCTTAATTTGAAGGAATGATTTTTTTGATGGTAATATTTCACATATGTCTGGAGCAAATGAATACCTAGGTGGTCCAGTAGATACAGTGCTGGATTTTGAGGAAGATCAGAATTCAAATCCTGCTGCAAACACTTTTCAGGTGCGTGCCCCTGTGCAAATCACTTCACCTCAGTCTCAGTTTCCTCATTTGTAAAATAAGAATAATAATAATAGCAACTGCCCCACAGGGTTGTTGGGAGGATCAAATAAGATAATATATGTAAAATATCATATAAATGTGAGCTATTATTATTATTATTATATTATACCACAGACATGAGCTAACTATTTCACTTAGAGGTGAGGCCAGCCTGGGGGTGTAAATATGTGTGAACCTGCGTGTGGTGAGAGAAGGATAGGGATAGTGATAGGACAGAGATGGGGATGGGGATGAGAGATGATGGGGATGGGGATGAGGATAAGGGATGGCTATGGGGATGAGAGATGGAGATACAAATGAAGATGAGGATGAGGGATGGGGATGGGGATGATGTAGACATGTAGGTGGAAAGAGAGATTCATACTGAGAGGAAATGTAATAGAGTGGAATTCTAAATTTAGACTGAGGAGAAAGAACTCGACTCCCAGCTCTGAAACTTACTGATCGATTCTGGACAAGCCCCTTCAATTCTTTGAACCTCAGTGTTTATCTACAAAATAATACTTAGACTTCTCACCTCGCAGGGTTATGGTAGGAAAGGGCTTTGTCAACCTCAGATGCTATAGGAATGTGAATTATGATGACTGTAATGCCATTCTTTAGCCTTGTACAATGATCCCTGTGGGGGTGTATCTCTATGAGGCAGAAATGTGGAGGAGGAGGGTGTCTCGAAATGTATCACTGCAGTTGCTAATTGGGGAGAGGAAGAGAGGGCTGGCTCCTGTCCTTACAAACTCAGGAAGCTTAGTAACTAAGGCATTCTCCAAGCCGCCTGGCTAAGGCTATGAGGAAGTACAGGGTCCAACTGAAAGGTATTCTGAAAGGCCAACTGAAGGGTATTCTGCAAAGGGAAGTACATCAGAGGATTGTTCAGTCCCAGGCTGGGGGCTTCCGTGCCCACAATACTTTGGAGTTGGTGCTAGTGTGTCTGCTTTCAAGAATACTGCTGCTGCCCCATATCATACCATGAAAGAGATGTCTTCCCTCCAAGTCTGACTGAGCCCAGAGAGGTGCCTGAGACCCATCCCAGAGTGCCTTGTCTGCTACAGCACTTATGATGGTGCCTTCCAGGAGTCCCTGCTCCTCCCCTGCTCTCAGACCTTCTGCATGGAATGTCTGGCCTGGATGTGTCCTTTCAAGTCAGACAAGCTTTTCCTCTGTCTGTTTTGCAGGACTGCTGCCTTGATCCCCCCAAAGTGGGGGGGTCTTTGAAGCTCCCATAAAACATGGAGATCTTGGGCAAATTCCTTCCATGAATGCAAGCCTTGCCTGATATCTGACTGGAGGGAAATAAACTGTGTTCCATTCTCCCAGCCCCAGCCCCATGGCCATACCCAGGGCAGGGGGCTAAGCTAGCCCTAGAGACCCTGGTCACCCTGGAATTGCTGGCTCCTGGCTCTGTACAGCAGCAGCTGGTTCAGTCAGAAGAATCAGTGGCCATCCATCACATCCCAAGCCTCTCCTGCAGAGAGGTTTGCCAGGTCCTTTGGGTGTGGAGATTCTCTGTCTCCTTGGTCACTCTCTGGCCTTGCTTATCATCCTGTCCGTATACAAATGACTTCTAACCACAGGGTTGTCCTTCCCTTTCCTTCTTTCTGCCTTCTTCTGTCTCCTCCTTAGGTGTTCCCATAGGTACATAACTAGGTGTTGGCATTCAGACTTTGCTGTGGACCACTAATTGGACAGCTGCTTAGGGATGGACCTTGGCCTGACAGAGGCGGGCTTCGATGTGCAGGTGAGGGAGCATCCCTGTAGACCTTTCCTAAGGTCCTGGGTCCAGCTTTGGACTGCCTTTTGAGAGAAATCAAGACGAAGGAAAGCCATAGAGACAAAATGGAAATGATGATCCATGAAGTTAGTCCAACTAGAGAAGAGAAGTTGGCATCAGTTAACGTGAATTTTGATTCTGTCACTGACTCATTATGTGGCTTTGGGCAAGTTTCTTTTCTCTGGACTTTAGTTTTCCCACTGTAAGATGAAGGAATTAGACTAGACTTTGCTAAGGTCCCTTCCAGTCTTTGCATTGTAAGACATGAAAGGTACTGTGACAATTTTACTGCTTTTGGTATGGATACTAGTGATTAGATAGGGAGAGGAGGACAACTCATATCAATTAATTGTACTTTTTTCTCTGCACATGCAGCACTCAAAAGTTAATAAAACTACAAGTAGCCTTTTAAAATTGTATATACTCTGTAGATTGATTTGAACTGAAAGAGACAAAAGGGCATAAAGGAGTTATGAGAAAGTGAGGGATCTTCTGTTTCAGGGTTCAAAATATGTTGGCAAAGGCAACTAACATTGTACACATATACAAATTTATTTAAGACAAATTCACAAATATTTTCATCTTAACTAAATTTAGCATAGTTGGTATTGTTTCTTCAGAAACACACACAAGTACAACATAGGCTGGGTTTTCAATTTTATTCACTTATTTTAACTCAGTATTTAATACAAAAGACATACCACATGAAATAAGTGTTCAATCTCTAAAAAAATATGCTCAGGTTTCACGATACCAAACAAAAGTGCCATTGGTGCCTTGGATATAGTACATTTTCAATAAATATGTGTTGAGTGAATGGATTGATATCTTTCATTTGATACAATTCACCAATCAACTTGTGAAGACTTTTAAAAATTCACATTGAATTTGCCTATGTAAAGCAGTCAATACATTATTATTGCTGGTTACCAACCACAGTACAAATATAAAAAGTTATTTAATTTTAAAATCACATTTAAAACACAAATCAAGATAAGTTCTTTTCCCCAAGTCACTACCAAGGGATTCAACATTACCTCTGCATGGAGACCCAGAACATTTCTGTTCACTCACATTTCTAACAAAAACATTTAGTCACACTACCCTTAGGATACAGTGGGTCAGATTCTCCAAGTGCCAAAACCATTACCTGAGAACAAACCAACCCTCTTTGGGAGCTAGGGATTGTTTGTAACTGAAGCAGCAACTTAGAAAACTATTCTTGGTAGAAAAAAGTTTGTGCTGTTTTCAAGAGAGGGACCTTTGGGCACTTGGACAATCTGGCTCAGGGTAGTTAGAGCTGACTGAGAGGGATCTGTGTGTAGTAGGTGCTCAAAAAACATTCACTGAATTAGATGGAAATACACTGGTAAGCAACTTATATCAGTCTTTAGCACACAGCTTAGGCAAACACTGGAAATGGGATCCTAATCAGCCATTGGTAGTTTAACATTTTTTTCAAGTAAAACTTATATAAGTCAGAGGATTTGGAGACAAAAAAGACCTTAGAAACCAATTAGTCCCATCTCCTCATTTTACAGAAGAGAAAACTGCGGCCCAGAAAGGTGAACTGACTTGCCCAAGGTCACCTAGTGAGCAGAACTGAGCTCTGAATCCAAATCTTCTGATTCCAAATCCAGTGCTCTTTTTACTATGCCAATATTACTCCTCAGTTCTAGACCCTGCACAGACCAATGAAGTAAGAGCTGCTGCCACGGTTACTCTAGTTTCTCTAGAGAGAGAAATTGTTGGCCTGAAAAGGCAATTTTCTTGAGAGCTAAATCAGCAAGTTTTCTTCCTTTCAATTCTTTCAGGTCTATCATGGCTGGCCCTGACTTGCTTCAGTTTTCCTGACTGAGCCTGCTCCCCTCGTTCTCCCTACCTGATCTCGCTCCTACTTCTAGGAATGAGAGGATGTCAACTGCAAAATGGCGCCCTGACACACATCAGAGAGATTTCAGGTAGCCAGACATCTTGAATGCATAGGTTTGGGCTCAAATGAGGCAGAAGGTCAATCAGGCAAAATGTGTGACATCATTAGCATGCTCTCTCCCTCTTCTTATGTGCTAGATAGCCCCTTCTTGAGAACAGGGGTCATATTATTTTTTACCTCTCGTATCACCAGCACCTACTATAATAATACCTTGCACTGAGAAGGCATTTTATACACGTTTGCTAAAGCTAATGGGATTACTTAAATATGGAGCTCTGTAACATGAGAAAGACTCCAGATAGGGTTTAGAGGGAAATAACAAAATTAGAAAATAAGATTTATAAGGAAAGGCTAACGCAATCAGAATTATTTAACCTGGAAAAAAAGGAAGTTTTGTTGTTTTACAGAGGATAATTGTCTATTCCTCCATCTCCATTGTAGAGGAAACAATACAAGATGCTTAAACTGTACAAAGAGAATTCAGGTGGCTTATTAGGAATATTGAGAGATGCAATATGTGTGTGACAGAATGAAACAGAGAGAAAGAAAAAGAAAAGAGAAAGACACAGCAAGAGAGAGAGAGCAAAGAGTATGTAATATACTACTACAGAGGAGAATAAATTTGTCTGATGTGATTTAAATGTGGTCTTGCCTGAAGACTGGGAATTTATAGAGCAAGGAAGGCTGCTCTAAATGAGTGCATAAAAACCTTGACTGAAAATTGGGATTAAGGTTTACCTGTTAAGTAACCTTTGATTAAATTCAACATAACTAACTTGGGGCAAAGTATATTTAGAAAACTTGAGAGATGGATTCAAGTTTCAGAAAAAAACATACAAAGATGGCCAATGTAGGAATTTCCCCCCCTTGATTATGTATATGTTATAAACCTTTTGCTTTTCTTTTTTCAGTGGGGGAGGGGAGAAAAAGGAGGGTAGTAATAGGGTTGCCAAACAAAAAAGAAAAAAATAAAAGAGCTAATTGAAGCATTTTTTTAAAATGTACAGGAAAAAAAGGCAAGAAAAGGAAACCACAAAAAAGCTTTGAAAGTTACATTGGATACTTAAAAGAAAAGTAAGCAATATGTGTGAAATTTTTAGTTTCATGTATGACCCCCCTTTTTTCTGTTCTACTTTACACAAGGAAATGCTCATTTTACTTGATGTACATTAAGCTCAGAATTTTCAAAAAAAAAATTTAAAAAAAGAAAAAAAACCCAAAGCACATGATTCCTTTCTGCTCCTATCTCTGGTTCAATTTCCCTTGTTATACTTATTGACCTTTGCTGCCTAAACTTCTGCACCATTTGGTTTCTTTCTGTAACCTGGTAAGAATAAGGCAACCTGGGGGGCAGCTAGGTGGCGCAGTAGATAAAGCATCGGCCTTGAAGTCAGGAGTACCTGAGTTCAAATCTGACCTCAGGCCTCAGACACATGATACTTACTAACTGTGTGACCCTGAGCAAGCCTTTGCCTTGGCAAAACTTAAAAAAAAAATGAAAAAAAAAATAAGGCAACCTAATGCTAGAGCCTCAAATGGGAAAAGAGAGAGAAGGAGCTCTAGATGAAGATCCAGTAACCCCAGGATCCAAAGTCAACCTTGGCTGATGAAGGTTTTTATGGGAACTTCAGATACAAAACGGGCAGCCCTTCTCTGAAGCAGGCCCTGGAACAGAACCCTCTTTGCAGCAGGCTCAGTACAGGTTACATTTCCATTCTGCAAGTTTTGCTGCATGGGGTGAATCTAGGATTCATTGATATTCCCTGCTATTTTACTCCTTGAGCTGGGAATTCATTAAAGTATTCATACTTCTTACTGCTTCTCCTGTTCCCTATCATAGTTGCCATGGACCCAGGGGACACTGCAGGAATGGGGTCGGAGTCAAAGGAGAAGGGAAGGAACATGGACCCAAACAGTCAGGACTTATCTGCACTGAGCATACAGCACTGACTGAGACACTGAACAGAATCTGATGGGGCCTAGACACATTTTCACCCGGCGCCACCTTAGCTCCTGGGATGTTTATTTGTCCCTTCTGAATTCTGCCTACACCTTCCTTTGGCATGAGGCTGGCCTCCAAGTCAGGAAGACCTGCTTTCACGTTCCACCTCTGACCTATCCTGGGCAAGTCAGGGCCTCTAGGGCAGCTCTCTAAGACGGTAAGTTTTAGAGAAGCTGCTGACTGGCAGCAGCGGTGGGAGTCTCTCCACCTGGTCCCTCCCTATCCATCTCTCACCTATCACAAAGTGGGCATGTTTTGAGGAATAAACTGACTTTTGGATGGTGGGTCAAAGAGTTTTAAAATTAGAATCTGTTCAAATGAAGTTTGGCTTAAGAACTTCATAACTGATGTACATTTCTAAACTAAATGAAATAATCTTGTTTTTGAAACAATGGACTTGTTTCAACCTCTGTGCTAACACCTGTGTATCATTCCTAAATGTGTTCCTTATGCCCTCCTGAGCGCCATGGACACAGCCGAAGAGAAAAGCTTACGCTGAGAGAGGAGGTTCCGGGAATTTTTTTCACCTGAGCTCCCTTTACAGAGGAAGGCAGCGAGGCATCAGAACGTGGCCACTTCCTGCATCTGCAGCCCTTTGCTGTTATTGATCCTGAGTAAGTGAATTCCAGAGTTGAAACTCGCACAAAGTAGGGAGGAGGTGTCACAGATGGCCAAGGAAGCCAAAGGGCCAGATCCATCCAGAGGGAGGGTAAAAAGGCAGGCTGGAAAAAGGAACAGGCCATTAGTTTCTTCAGAAACATCAGCAAACAATGCAGGGATGGGCACCATTTCTTTTTTTTTTGGGGGGGGAGGTTAGGCAATGCGGTTAAGTGACTTGCCCAGAGTCACCCAGCTAGCAGGTGTTATGTGTCTGAGGCTGCATTTGAACTCGGGTCCTCCTGAATCCAGGGCCAGTGCTCTATCCACTGCGCCACCTAGCTGCCCCGGGCACCATTTCTACAATCAAAAGTCTAGCTGTGTGACCCTGAGCAAGTCACTTAACCCTGATTGCCTCACCAAAAAAAAGCAAAACAAAAGTCTTAGTCGTTCAGAGCGCTACAAGATGCCATTGTGTGTCAGAGCCGTTCTGAACCCTGGCCTTGAGACTACTCTCCACCCACCACGCCATGCTGCCTCTCATAAGGTACACAGGACATAACAACAGGAGGGTAATACAGTACACTACAATACAATACACTATAGCACAGTACAATGAGAATAGCTAACATTTATAGTACCTTAAGACTGGCAATACACTTTAAATATATTAATTCACCTAAACTTCACAACAATCCTACTAGGTAGGTACCATAAAGCATCATTTTACTCAATACACATTGTTTGTGGAGCATTTATTAAGTAGCTACTACCATTCAAAATTTTGATGGTTATTATTTACCAACCTCCAGGACACTCCTACCTGCTTTGGAGTTCAGGTCATGACTCATTCTTTCTCTGCTCTCCAACTCCTGCCTTCATCCTAGGGGGCTTCAAAATACATGTTGATACCTCCTCAACCACTGTAACTCCGTTTCTCAACCTGTTTCCCAAGATCTACTTCTCCACCCCACTTCATCCTCACGCAAGGATGGTCACACCCTTGATCCTGCCATCACTCCACAAATGTTCCACTTCCATGCTTACGAACTATGAAATTCTTTTATCAACTACAGTTATCCCTTCCACATCGCAACTTTCCCCTTTGTGATTCTGATATGTCTTGGGTCGGCATAAGAAATTAAATGGAAATTTTTGGGGGAATTTTGTGGAAGCTGCAGACAACACAAGAAGACCAGCAGATGACACAGAATAAGTTCAGAAACTTAGAAATGCATAAAATATATGTACAGTATTGTATAATATCAACATATTTTATCTTTTAATACCATAATAATTTAGACTTCTCTGTGACAAAAGGAGGGCCAAAAAATTTTATGCAGATTTTCCAGACCACAGGGGCACTGTGCCCCTAACCACTGTGATATGGAAGGGATAACTGTAATTTTCGTTTTTATGTAATCCTAC
This sequence comes from Phascolarctos cinereus, assembly GCF_003287225.1. Classification (NCBI taxonomy): domain Eukaryota; kingdom Metazoa; phylum Chordata; class Mammalia; order Diprotodontia; family Phascolarctidae; genus Phascolarctos; species Phascolarctos cinereus. The sequence continues at coordinate 269,469,260 of NW_027555625.1, forward strand.
CTTTCCCTCTGCCTTACGACCCCCTACCCTGCTCTTTGTCCTCTCTGTGACGTGCAATCTCTCTACCCCTCAATTTTCCCTCTAGCCATCATTCTTACACTAGCTACCCATTCTCTTCCCAGTCCCATTTTGACTCCTTGGTGAATCTAGTTCAATTCTAGACTATGCTCCTGTCCCTTGCTCTCTCATCCTATCGCCAATCATGCCTTGCCAAGCCCAGCCCTGGATTACTTCCACTACCTGCTGCCTTTGCTCTTGCTCTCATGCTGAATGAAGCTGGAGAAAATCACTACAAATTTATCATTTCAACCTTGCTCTCATTGCAGCAAGAAAATCCTGTTATGCCTCCCTAATCAAGCCACTTTCCTTGGCAGCTCTTCCAAACCTTTTCATCCCTCCTCAAACCTACCATGGCTTCCCCTACCCTCATCCTCTCAGCTGAGAACTTTGCATCATATTTCACTGAAAAAATTGGGGCCATTACCAGGAGCTCCCTCTTCTCCCCTGCTCATCTCATCATTCAGATACCTTCTGCCACCATCTCCTCTTTTATCCATCTCCCATCATAAGGCAGCCTTTCTCCTTGGCAAGGCTAACCCCTCTACATGTACAAGTGATCCCATTCCACCCTATCTTCTCGAGAAGATCATTGACTCTATCACTCCCACTCCCTCACTAATCCTCAATCTCTCCCTGTTGACTGACTGCTTAAATCTCTCCCTGTTGCCTACAAATACAGTCCATGTTTTCCTCATCTTTAAAAAAACTCTCATTTGAGAGGATTATACTCAGAGAAGAAGAAAGGAAGAGGTAGAATGGGGTAAATTATCTCACAAAAAAGAAACAGAAAAGAAAAGTATCTTGCAGTGGAGGGGAAACAGGGGAAGGTGAGAGAGAATGAGTGAATCTTAGTCTCATAGGATTTGGCTTCAGGAGGGAATAACATACACATTCAATTGGGTATGGAAATCTGTCTTACCCTACAGGAAAACAGGAGGAGAAGGGGACAAGAGAGCAAGGGGATGATAGAGAGGAGGGCAGATTGGGAAAGGGGGTAATCAGAAGTAAATACTTCTGAGGAGGGACAGGGTCAAAAGAAAGAATAGAATAAATGGGAGGGCAGGATAGGATTAAGGGAAATAGAGTTAGTTTTTCACAACATGTCTACTACGGATGTGTTTTGCATAACTGCACATGTATAACCTATATTGAGTTGCTTGCCTTTTCAATGAGGGTGGGTGGGGAGGGAGGAAGACAGAAAATTTGAAACCTAAAGTTTTAAAAACATGTGTTTAAAAAAAATGTTTTCACATGCTACTGGGAAATAAGAAATACAGGAAATGAGGTACAGAAGTCTGTCCTGCCCTACAGGAAAACAGAAGGGGAAGGGGATAAGAGAAGGGGGGAGAGATAGAAGAGAGGACAGACTAGGGGAAGGGATATTCAGAATGCATGCCATCTTGGGGTGGGGGGAGGGGGGAGATGGGGTGAAAATCTAGAACTCAAAAACTTGTGGGACTGAATGTTGAAAACTAAAAATAAGTAAATGTATATAAAAAAACCCCCCCAAAACCCCCTCTCATTGGATTTCTCCATCTCTGATAGCTGTCATCTTGTATCTCTTCTCTTTTTCATGGTTAAATTCCCTGACAAGGCCATCTACAATTGGTGCCTCCACTTCCTTTTCAACTCTTGGCACCTGACTTATGGCCTCATTACTTGACTGAGACTACTTTCACCAAAGTTATGAATGATCTCTTAAATGCTAAATCCAAAGGCCTTTTTCAGTCTTCATCCTTCCTGATCTCTCTGTCAAGTCCCCCTCTTCTCCTTGATACTCTTTTCTCTGGGCTTTCATGATACCACCTTTATCATTGTTCTTCTCCTACCTGTCCAACTGCTTCTTCACAATCTCCTTTGCTGGCTTATCTTCAGGACATGCTTTTTAAACCTTTTTTTTTTGGCGGGGCTAGGCAATGGGGTTAAGTGACTTGCCCAGGGTCACACAGCTAGTGAGTGTTATGTGTCTGAGGCTGGATTTGAACTCAGTCCTCCTGACTCCAGGGCCAGTACTCTATCCACTGCACCACCTAGCTGCCCCATGCTTTTTAAATCTTGGCCATTCCCAAGGGCTCTGTCCTGGGCCCTCCCCTCTTCTCCTGCTCTTATTTTACTTGGTAATCTCATCAGCTCCCATAGATTTAATTTTCATCTCTAGGCAGATGATTCTCAGATCTATTTGTTCAGCCTTAACCTATCTCTTTACCTCCAATCTTGCATGTTCAATTGCCTAGTGAACATCTGGAACTGGATGCTCCTTAGATATCTTACACTCAATATGTCCAAAAGTGAAATCATGATCTTTCCCCCAAAACCTTCTCTCCTAACTTCTCCAATATGGTAAAGAGCACCACCATCCTCCCAATCACTCAAGCTTGTGACCTTGGCATCACCCTCACCTCCACATTCTTTCATTTCTAGGACATGTCTATCTCTCCTCTAACCCAGCTGCAGGTTCTCATCACTTCAAACCTGGACCAGCAGTCTTCTGGTTGATCTCCCTGCCTCAAGACCATGCTCCACTTACAGGGCAGCAAGGTGGACACATAACACTCACTAGCTGTGTGAATCTGGGCAAGTCACTTAACTCCAACTGCTTAACCCCCCCCCAAAAAAAAAGACTATGCTCCACTCAGCTATCAAAGTGACCATCCTCAACTCTGCCTTCTGGCTTCTTTCAAGTCTTAGCTAAAATTTTTCAAGAAGGCTTTTTGGCTTCCTTAATGTCAGTGTCTTCTCTCTGAGATTACCTTCAATTTAACCTATATACATCTGGTTTGTACATAGTTGCTTGCTTGTGGTCTCCCCCAATTAGACTGTGAGCTCCTTGAAGACAGGAGCTGTTTTGTCTTTCTTCTTATCCCCAGCACTTAGCCCATTGCCTGGCGCCTTGTAAATGCTGATGGAGTTGGCCTGACTACTGCTAGATGCTGAGGAAAGAATGGAAAAACCAAACCAAACTTAAAAATGGTGCCTGTTCTTACGGGGGCTTACATTCTGCTCAGACATAGAACATATAGATGAGCAAATACAAACGAATTTGATAAGGGAAAGAGCCCTAACAATTGGAGGAATCAAGAAGGACTTCAGGGAGGGAACAGTCCTTGAGTCAAGCCTTGAAGGCAGCTAAGGAGTCTAAGAGGCAGAGGGGTGGAGAGAAGGCATTACAGGCACTGGGGGAAAACTATGCAGAGACGTATTACAAACCGAGAAGCTCAGAAAGAACTTGGGTTCTCACCCTGGCTCTAACAATGACTGTGATCTGGAATAAATAATTTTACATCATTGAGCCTCAATGTCCTCCTTTCACCTCTACGGTTCTTTCCAGCTCTAATAGTTTGTGATTTGGAATAAAAGAGGTTAAATCAAATACTAAATCCATATTTACTAAGGACATGTAGCATAAACTTCCAACTGTGAGGAAACTAAGAGGACTTTTAGTGACCTGTCTCTGAGAGTGTAGAGTGAATCCTGCTTTTCAGGGAGCCGAGGTCCTCAAATGTCTTCTTCTTGGACGCCTGTTCCAACTGGCTGAGAGATAGTCACTTAAAGTTCATTTAACGTAGTTTAGTGCATAAAGCCAAAAATTTTTACTAGTCTTCTCTATGGATTATTCAAACAGATAATCATTATGAAATGAACTCAAAATGGACAAATCTACCCTTACAATCACAGTTCACAGGTGCTAATGTTACCCTTACATAGCTTAAAAAACTAATGCATGAAGAGGAGCTTTTAAAATACTACATATAGGAGACTGCCCTTCAGTCTGTGACTGGATTATTGCTGTTCACAATGTTTCTGGCTGATGACAATGCTGCCTCATGCCCTTAAATCTTTGCTCCAGAAGAGTCAAGCTGATTCCCACTTCTGCAAAACAAGTATTCTGGATGATTTATCTATAAAAGTAGAATCTGAGGTTTTCTAGTTATTTAGATTTCTATCTAAGTAGAATCTACATAACTGTATGTACTTGGCATACAGGACAGAGTGTGATAACCCCTACTAATCTGGGTAGCTATGTTCCCTGAAATGTTTTTCTCTCTGGCTTCCTGATTCTCTTGTGCAATGAAGTATTAATAATTCTATTGGAATCTGAAAACCCAAGCTGTTGTTGTGAAAGGGAGGGCACGTTTGAGAGAACTTCTACAACTGGGGTTTACATTTTAATCCTGTAGAAAAACCCTCATATTTGCCAAGTCTGCATTAATCTTCCTAACTGTTATTTTGAGTATTACATTTTACATGGGAGTAGGGGATGTGCACAGATGTAAAAGCCATTTAAAATGTAAAGGCTATCTGGCTCAGTAGTGACCATACCACTATAATTGCTTCCACTAAGGGGTGGAGAGAGAGTGGTCCCAGGATCTTAGTGTGATCCCCTAACTACTTGGAAGTTAGGCAGGCACTAAGGCTACTACAAATATTAAACCGATTTAAAGAGAATTTTTAAAAGAAGCAATCATTACCATGATAGTGCTTTTGGAGAAACATATAGCAACTTCCTCACCTCCAGTATCTTGGTTCCAAATCTTCACCTTGCTGTCGTATGATGAGGTGGCAATTGCTGGTATCACAGATAACCCATTCGGCAGGAAGACACAGGATGTCACTGTCTGGAAATGTCCTTTGTACTCACATATTTTACCTCTAGTCTGTCTTAGGTCCCACAACTGTAACATAATGACACAAGGTGTAAAAAGGAACCACTGTACACATTTTCCTCTAGTTTCTTAACTGTTTTATTTCTCAGGACATCCACCCAGTCACACATTAATTATCCATTCCCTGAGTTATATTTATTGAGTACCTACCATGTGCAAGGCACTGACCATTCAGGAATATTGGTAGAAATAATCTGCATTCTGTAGGTTTAGCTGATGTGAGTACCTCAAACTCTTCTTATCAAAGGAGACTGTTGTTAAACAGATAGCCACAGCCTAGGGAGAGTCTGAAGTGGCCCTGCTGCCCACAGCAACCCTCCAGCGGCTGTGTACTGGGTTTCTTTGGGGTATTTTAAAGGACTTATGGGTAAGAGGTCCTTGCTATAAGTATATGAGTTGAAGGTACAGACATATTGGCTTTGTCTTCTAGTCACCATGCAGACGATGTACAGAAGTATAACATCCAGAATAAGGGGGGCAAGAGGCCCCATTGTCCTAAGTGTTAGATTGGTTGGTGCACATTCAGAGCAGTGAGACCAAGATGGTGAAAGGTTTAGCGACCATGTCCTCTGAGACCTAGTTGAGGGAACTAGGAATGTTTAGTGTGTAGAAAGGGCTTTAGCAGCCATGTTTTCAATATCTGAAGGGCTGTCATGTGGTAGGAGTTACCTTCTGTTTTTGATATAATCTCTTACCGTTGCTTCACAGCCTTCCCCTCCAAAGCCACTGCTACAAGAGACACAGTTATATCCATCTGGACTGACGTCACAGTAGGTCTGAATATGCTGCTTTACTGGAAATTTATGAGCCACTTGCAACCTGCGACTGTCCCAAATTCTGAAATGAATTGGGTTGGAAATGGTGGATTAAACATATACAATATACCTACTTTAGATAATCTGCTAATACAAAATATTTGGTTCTTTTCTGCCCAGGACCAAAACCATGGAATGTCCTGTGTTGTCTAGGAGACAATGCTCCCCAAAATGGGTCTGTCCACAAGGTTCCAGAGTTGGTGAAATGGCTCTAAGAAATGACATTAGTTGCTGATGTTTTGGAATATTCTATTCAAAGATTTAATTGACAAGATTTTAAATAAAGTGACTTGATTTTTTCCAGGTAATTTGGGGCTGGTGACCTGGTTCTAATCATACTGTGAGATCTGTTTTGAATGTGATAAGGAAATTGCTCTAAGAGAGATGGGCATTATTCTAGAAATCAGATACAGAAGATTTACAGATATTCTTCAACTTATGCATGAGGTCAATTCATGGGATTATTTTCATTACATTTTCTTACATGGTTTCTAGCACTTTCTATGTGGAGTCATAATCTAGAGTTCCTGCCATCACAAAATATAGCTCTTTCCCTTAATTCCATTAATTATAATTCTGCTTCTGCTCCACACTTAAAAAGCAATACCTTCCCTCCCCCCCTTCCCAGATCTATTTTAGTGTTGATAGTCTCCACACCAAAGGAAAAGGAGAAAGAATAAGCATTTATTTAGCACCTACTATGTTCCAGGCACTGTGCTAAGTGCCTTACAAATATTATCTCATTTGATCCTCACAACAACCTTGGGAAGTAGGTGCTATTATTATCTCCATTTTACAGTTCAGGAAACTGAGGCAGATGAAGGTTAAGTGACTTGTCTCAAATGTCTGAGGCCACATCTGAACTCAGGTCTTCCTGAGTCCAGGCCCAGCACTCTATCCAGTGCACCACCTAGCTGCCAAAGAAAAGAAGAGACTAGCAGCTAAAAAGAGGGCTTCAGTTAAGTGTACAATCACAGAGACACGTTAGGCAGCTAAGTGGAGAAATAAGGAAGAGGTCAGGCAAGAGCAGCTGGTGACTGCAGGTGGGGAGACCAACTTCAAACAAGCACCTCCAAAATGGGGACACGGAGGCAGCAGCAGATTTAGTTGGGACCGTAGGGGTCTCTTGTCGAGGGTTGTACATAGGACCAAATATGGTCCCTGCGACTTCCACATGGGGACTTCCCAGGGGGCAGAAGGAATGAAGCTAACAGTAAAGGACAAGAATCAAATCTAGGAAGCATGTACCCTACAAGGTGAGCTCTACAGATCCCTACTCCATCAGCAAGCCCACCTGATGCTTTTATCCTCAGAGGTCTGGAGCATAAGTGGTTCTCCAGGGATCCAGCACAGATGAGTGACCTAGAAGAATGAACTTTTTAACAACTTCAAAATAAATCCCACCAAACAAGGCACTCCCTAATATCTCCACAGTTTCCAGCAAATCACTGCTCCACAGAAAATATATCTGTACCTCTTCTCAAACATCTAAGAACTAGTGAATATGCTTTTAAGGGACTTTGTACAGTTTCATGCCTCCGTGTCTTATTTTTAAGGCACCATCAGCAATAAACAGTTATTAAGCATCTCCTATGTAATAACTTTGTTTCTCTCTGTTTCCCCCTTCCCTACAAAATTAATTTCAGAATTTGGGAAAGAGATTGAAAGCAACTCAAACATTTCAAGACACTATGTCAGGCATTAAAATACAATTTTCTGATTACTTTGTAAAAAGACAACCAACAATGTAGACATTTATATACTCTCTGCCATTTACAGGACTGTAACAATTTTCTACTATCTATCTGACAAGCCTCCTTCCCTTCCTTCAAATCCTTTCTTATCACATTTTTGGGAGCAACCAGAGGGTCATACAAGAAATGATTAGTGATCATAACATGATGACTCTTAACTTGTTAGCAAAAATCACCGTTTCTCTTCTGTCATTTCTTCTCTCTGCCCCCTCCCTGCCAGAAACAGGGGTATTTTACTCTTTTTTACTTGGTTTGTTTCTTATTTAAGCCCACTTAAAGACCTATGTTATCAGGGACTCTGCAAACAAATGGAATGCCTAAAGCTCATGCCCAGATGAGTGGAAGGAGGGAGGGTCTGAAAGGCCAAATGAGTAATCCATGGCCAAACCCACTGCATATCTGAGGACTCCATACAGTGGCACTGGGAAAAAGAGAATTCAGAATTCTAACCTTTCTCATTACTGATGTGGCCCCCTGCTGGTTCAGGCTTACGGCAGTTTTCAAAATTAACGCAGTTCTCCAAAGGAAAGAACAAAGGGCAAGTGGATTTTCTCTCATAACCTGGTAACTGTAATCAGAAAATGATGTGTCTATCCATTTAAATAAAGGCAGGAACTACTCCTTTGGGGATAGCCTTCTGTGTGCAATAGATTCACAAAGTCAGGAAGGATGAAATCTTTTAAAGCCAATGCATTACTGTATTAAATGAGAATGTACATAGAGTGTTTTGTAAACATTAAAATGCTACATAAATGTCAGCCATCATTACTATATAGCATCATGGAAACATAACTCTTAAAGCTGAAAGGTACCTTAAGAGATTCTTGTTTTCAATCCCTTCATTTGATAAATAAGGCCCAGAGAGATGAAGTTATTTGATTAATATCACACAGCTAGTTAGTAACAGAGCTGGGACTAGGCCCTGGAAGTCTACTGACTTCCCATCAGTATGTTCTTGCCCCTTCCACATACTGCCTACCACAGACAGAGATTTTTTTACCCGGTTCTTACCAGGTTTCTTGAAATGGTAGCTTTCTGAAGACATTCTCCAGTCTTTATATCCCACATACAGAGAGTATTGTCCCGAGAACCAGTACATATCTGTGAAGAATCTATAAATGATTTTAAGAAGAGAGTCCATGAGGTTATGATTTTAAATGGGACTTAGGAAAGCACACTCATAGGAAAAGCTTTGCAGGTGAGAAACAAGTTTGATGCAGGCTTCACCTGGACTCACAGCTAATCCAGTAACAACCATATCATGGCCCAAAAACTGTTGTATTGGTTGTAAATTTCCATTCAACTCCCACAGTATTGCTGTCTTGTCACGAGATGCACTGAATAATTGGTTTGTTCCAAAAACACAGGCTACCTGTTCAGAAAACAAGGCAAAAGATCCATAGTTTTATGTCCAGAATAGATTTAATTTCAAAAAGAGAGGAAAGATATATATACAATTCTCTTATTAAAAGTAGCACATTAAGAACTTTTCCTACAGACACAAAAAAAACTACCCAATATTCCTCATAGCATGGTGGTGATCCTTGGTTCTTGAAGGCCATGTGAGTGGAACTAGCTCTAGCAGGTTCTACAAAACTGGAAAGGCTTTTAGTGTAATTCCTAGTGACCAACTACTCATGCTGTCCAAGGACTACCCTAAATATGGAAAAACTCATTACAAAAAATCTGGTCACTAGGTGATAAATGCTTTGGCTATGGTAACCCCGGAAACAAAGAGAAATATAAAAAGACCCTCATTCCTCTACTGACCCCTTCTACCTCCACAGTGATGCTGGCAGAGTATGCTAAGGGCAGAGGGTACTAAGGATCATAGTTTCTAGATCATCTATAAACATTAATGTAACTGATAGCCCTCTTGGCTTACAACCAGTGAGTTGATAAGCTATTAGAGGAAATGATACTACAATACTTCGATGGATGTGTAGATCTCATACGTCCTCCTCCTTCCACTGATGGAGTTGGCAGCTCACCCACACTTTCTAAACGTATATAAGCCGTGTCTAGGTTCTCCCATATATACTCAAGTTTATCTGCTTAATCTGCTGGAGGTCTTCCTCTAGATTATGTGCTGAAGGATTGTAGCTGTAAATGGAGTTGATGTGGCACAAGGAATTGCTCTCTGGAACTATGAGACAAGCATTAGGATTTTTCCCTGATGTTGGATTCATAGTGGAAATAGAAAATGATAGATCTAAGACAGGAAATGAGGAAGTATGCACATAGCTCCATCTTAATATAGGATTTTTAACATTTAATGGGTTCTGACACAGCATTCAGGTTGGCCATCTGTCATTACCCACTCTTGTCACATCATTTAAGTAATAAACCAATAAACATTTACTAAGCACCTACTATATGCCAGGCACTGTGTGAAGCTCTGGAAATACAAAGACAAAAAAGGAAACAGTCTTTGCCTTTAGGAACCTTACATTCTATCAGAGGAAATGATATAGATGCATACAAGAAGACAAAAAGTATTTGTAAAGTAAATACAAAACAATTTTTTGGGGGAATCAGGAAAGGCTTTGTGAAAGAGGTGGCACTCGAGCTGAAGGAGATTAAGGTCTAAGAGGAAAAGATGAGGAGGAATCATGTTCCAGGAATGGGAGACAGCCTACCTAGCATCATGGAGATAGAATGTGCAGTGTCAGAAACAATAAGGAGGCAAATTTGGCTGAAACACAGAGGAAGGGGAAAGGAGTAAAGGAATAAGAACAAAACTGAGTTAAGGGAGAAAGGTCACTGTTTTTCTTCCTCTTGCTTAGTGGAATTGCTGCCCCTAATACAATATGGCTGGTAAAAAGTTGTCTTACATGTAAAGTAGGTAAAGATACCAGGAGAATGAGAAAAATCTTGGATTCTATCATTATCTTCCCAAAAATGATGAGAAAGACATCAGCAACTATTATTCCATTAAGCCCACTTTTCTCATGTTAAAAAAAAAATCTTGATACGGACAATCTATACATATATCCAGCATATTCTTCCTGGAAACAAAATGATATTGAAACAAGAAAGCTTTCACAGATAATCTTCAACCAGTAACACAACTAATTGAAAGGTACAGCAAATACCAAGATCCCACTGTGTTGATTATTGATTACCAAAAAGCATTCAACATGACATAACAAAACATAGCCTTAAAGATTTTCCTTTAACAAGGCATTTCCCCTGACATTAAAACCACACAAGATTTCTGATTGATGCAAACACAGAGATAACTTCGTCCAACAATCGTCTGATTATCAATATCAAGCAAAGCATAAAATAGGGACATACACGCTTCCCAAATGTGTTTCCCATAACCATCGAAGATATGATTATGTAAGGGCAAAATGTAAGAAGGATTCCCTACAGATGATGAAACCCTCCAAATGTGTCTATTGTCAGCTGAAATTGAGCTGACTTCATCAAATCCCAGAGTACCGCAGAGCTTACATTTAATGAGATTCATAATCATTCAAAAGAGATGGACCTAGTAATTCACACAAAACCCCCAAGTGTACAAAGACTGCATATTTCTTAGGTTATGGCTGAAGCTGGATGAGCAGTCCATTAAGTTAATTCATCAGTACATATATCTTTGATGGGCACTGCATTTGGATAATGAGCTAGACACAGAATTGAAGAGAGGAAGACAGAGGGCTGGACTGCATCTGGGAAACTGCAATGTTTTCAGTGATCTGAAGCTATTTCTTGCAACAAAAGCCAATCTTCTTGATGCCAGTATATTTATTCTGATGCTATATGGTTGTGAATAATTTAAAACCACAATTAACATGAAATTAAAACTGTAGGTGGAAAAAGGTTAATATGATTGTAGCATATTGCCAACTATGAATTATGCCCAAGAAGTGGCATGTAATATATTTATTAAGGAAATATCTTTTATTAGAAAAGAAGGTATGTTGGTCATGAATGAAAGATAACTGATGAACAACAGAGATGCTATAGCAATGTCTGTGAAATGTGTTTTTAAAAACAGTTCTAGAAGAAGGTCTTCAGCAATCTAGGTAGATCCTCTATGGCAGATTTATTGGGGCGTGGGGTGGGGAGAGATGAACAAGAATTGTACAACACACAGAAGTTAATATTTGTGCCAACAGAATAGCTACAATGAGGATCTCTCAAACTCTTGAGGATGTACAAACTGGGAACTTGTTAAAGATCACTAGGTGCCAGGGTCAGTTTCATTCCCCCTTTCCATACCATTGCTGGTGCTGCTCCCTATCTCTTCGCCTGAGACCCTACCTATCCATTAAGACCCATTTGAAATCCTCCCTCCTTTGTGAAACTCTTCCTGACCAACAAAGGCCCAGAGAGTTCTCCCCCTCTGACCACCTGAAGCACTGATTTTTTGCTCTATGCAGAAAAGTGCCTTTGGCACTTTATCATATAATGCCTTTAGATTCTGCTCTATTTTTTAAATTCATTAGTTTTATTTAGCTTTTCTTGTCTATAAATTCTGTCTCTCTAACTAGACAACAGTCTCTCTCCTTATCTTATGCTGCTCTCAACATTTCTGAGAACACATAACAAGTCCCTTGTACGTCACATGCATTCAATTTAAACTCTGCTGACCAGTTTGAGTCTGGCTGAATTTCCTGGGTACTTTGATTTGGGGAAGGGTTGGCTCTGTTCTCTCTCAACCATCACCTAAGCTACTGAGAGTACAAGCAAAAAGTCAGATGTTTTACACTTAAGCAAAAATAACGGGAAAAGTAGGATGTTCTTCTGTTCCTGGAGCAGGGACTCACAATATCAATACCTCTAGTATTTTTCTTTAGGATTAAATAGTCAATCAATTAATCAGGGGGAAGGGAGAAGGTAATAAGCATTTATTAAATGCCAACTATATGTCAGGCATTGTACTAAGTGCTTCATTATCCCATTTAATCCTCATAACAGCAGGGGGGGGTAAGGGGAGAGAGGGGGGTAGGTGCTAAAATTATCTCCATTATATAGTTGAGGAAACTGAAGCAGAAAGAGGTTAAGTGACTTGTCCAGGGTTATACAGCTAGTGTCTGAGCTTGGATTTGACCTCAGGTCTTCCTGACTCCAGGCTAGCATTCTACCTACCGTGCCACTTAGGTGTCAACAAATGCCAATAAGTGTTTATTAAGTGCCTGTGATATACCAGGGACTGTTCTAGGTAATGCAGATACAAAGATAAAAATTAAACAGTCTCTGTTCTCAAGGAGCTTATACCCTATGCGGGAAATAACATATATAGATAAGGATAGGGATATGGATTTAGACATAGATTTATATACGTATGTAAAGTACATATAAACTAAATAAAGTTAATTTAGATATAAGATTTATACACATACGTAAAGTATATATAAAATAAATAAATACAAGTTAATTTGGAGAGGGAGATACTAGCAGCTGGAGAAATCAAGAAACGTTTCTTCTAGAAGGTGGTGCTTCCGCTAAGTTTAGATGGAAGCTGGGTACTCTAAAAGGGGGAGGTAAAAAAGGCCTGTGTACTTGGCAGGCATGGGGAAGAGGAAGTGTAAGGGTATGGAGATAAGAGATGGAGGGTCATGGGACAGGAACAGTAAGATGGCATTTTGACTGGGCTGTGTATAGTAAGCGCTAGAAAGGCCGGTTGGAGCCAGGTTGTGAAGAGTTTTAAATGACAAACAGAAGAGTTTATGGTTAATTCTACAAGTAATATGGAACCACTAATTATGTAGTACTAACTACTCTTTTATTAGTTTGGGTTTTTTTTCCCCAGAGGTTGGACAAACTCCCTATACAATGACAATTCATCACCACTCACCTGGGCTGTTTTAATAGCTAACTGGTCTCTGCTTCTGGTCTCTCCTCTCTAATCCATTCTCCACACAGCTGCCAAATTGATATTCATAAAACATCTGACCACATATACCACTCTGCTATTTGAAAATCTTCATTTGGCTCCTTATTATTGCCTTTAGGATAAAATGCAAAAATCCTCAGGCTGGCATTTGAAGCCCTTTACAGGCTGGCTTCTGCCTATCTCTTCAGTCTGACTCACATCATTCCCCTTCACACACTCTCCACTCCTGCAATGGGCCTGCCAGCTGTTTGCTCTATGCAACATTTCATCTTCTGCCCCTCTGCCTTTGTGCCTCTGCCAGGGGTCCTCCATATGCCTGGAATGTACTTCCTTCCCCCTTCCCTCCCTCCCTCCTCATCTGGGCTTTCTTCCACATACAGCTCAGATCTAACTTCCTTTTCTGATCCCCCCAGTTGTTAGTATTCTCTCCATCCTAAAAATCACTTTCTGTTTCTTTCTATAAAGTTCACTTCTGTGGTTACCCCCATCCCCTGTAAACACTGCAAACAGAGATGGCTTTGGATTTGCCTCTGTATCTTCAGAGTCCAGGGCAGTACCTTGCACATAGCAGGTATTTTAAAATGACTGTTGAATTAAATTGAACACACCTTAGTGATTTCCCGTTCGTGTCCTTTGAACTGTTTCATTATATCTCCACATCTCCAATTGTAGGCCACAACCATCTGAGGAGAAAGTAGTTAGAACCATTTAACTTGACCACTACCTTTTGATTCAAATCAATACTCAAGTACTATACCTATCGTTCACAGGCCCCTGTCCTTACGCCACTTACTCTTAGTATTCTTCATCCTCATCCCTCCACACTGTGAATGGTTTCACCCTTTCCTTTGACACATCATATCACCCTGATTCCATTTAATTCACTTCATTGACTTCTCATCACTTTCTAGATGACCTCCTACTCATCTTTTCTCCTCTCCACACAAGCTAAGCTGAAATCTAAAGGGTCTAATAAAGTAAACTCAAAAGACAGTTTGCAGAAGTTAAGGGTTAATGCACTGGCCTTAAAAAAAAAAAGTTGCTCTTTCTGCGACAAGTGTGTGCAAGATGGCGCCGCCAAAAGATAAGAAGGCTAAGAGATCAACTTGGAAGTTTAACCTTGACCTTACTCATCCAGTTGAAGATGGAATCTTTGATTCTGGAAATCTTGAGCAATTCTTGAAGGAGAAAGTTAAAGTCAATGGAAAAACGGGGAATCTAGGGAATGTTGTTCATATTGAATGCTTCAAGAATAAGATCACTGCTGTGTCAGAGAAGCAGTTCTCTAAACGATACTTAAAATATCTTACCAAGAAATATCTTAAGAATAATCTTCACGATTGGCTTTGTGTGGTTGCATCTGACAAGGAGACTTACGAACTACGTTATTTCCAGATTAGTCAAGATGAGGAAGGTTCTGAATCTGAAGATTAAATGGGAACCTGAGCCCTTTCTTGGGGGCTTTGAATTTTAAAAGTGTTCAAAAGAATAAAACATTATGAATATACTTTAATTTATTGGCAAATAAAACTTACAACAATGTTAAGACCTTGTTGTGTTTCAAGGTCTTAAGATTAAGACAAAAAAAAAGTCACTGATATGTTTTGTTATGAATATATCCCATTCATTCCTGTTTGAAATTGAATCTCCTTAGCTTGGCCAACATGATAAAACAAGTAAATGAAAAATGTTAGAGAAGATGTGGGAAAATTGGAACACATTGTTGGTGCAGTTGTGAAATGATCCAACCATTCTGGAGAGCAATTTGGAACCCTGCCCAAAAAGCTATAAAAATGTGCATACCCTTTGACCCAGCAAATAACACTTCTAGGGTTGCATCCCAGAGAGATCATACAGATGGGAAAAGGACCCACATGTACAAAAATATTTACAGCAGCTCTTTTTGTGGTGGCAAAGAATTAGAAATTGAGAGGATGCCCATCAATTGGGGAATGGCTGAACAAGCTGTGATACATGAATGTAATGGAATACTATTGTGATATAAGAAATGATGAACAGGCAGACTTTAAAAAAACCTGGAAAGACTTGTGTGGTCTGATGCTGAATGAAGTGAGTAGAACCAGAACAACGCTGTACACGGCAATAGCCACGTTGTGCAATGACTAATATTGATAGACTTAGCCCTTCTCAGCAATGCAAGGATCTAAGACATCTCAAAAGGCCTTATGATGGAAAATGCTATCCACATCAAAAGAAAGAACTATGGAGTTTAAATGCAGATTGAAGCATACTATTTGCTGTTTTTTTCTTTCTGTCGTGTTTTGTTTCCTCTTTCTTGTGGTTCCTCCTACTGGTTCTAATTCTTACTTACAACATCACTAACGTGAAAATATATTTAATAGGAATATATATGTATAGCCTATATCAGATTGTGTGCCGTCTTGGGAGGGAGGGGGAGAAAAATTTAAAACTCAAAAGCTTATGGAAGTG
The DNA here is from genome assembly GCF_003287225.1 of Phascolarctos cinereus. NCBI lineage: Eukaryota > Metazoa > Chordata > Mammalia > Diprotodontia > Phascolarctidae > Phascolarctos > Phascolarctos cinereus. The sequence goes on from NW_027555625.1 coordinate 269,484,852, forward strand.
AATACTGATAAATCAAAATAAATTAATTAAAAAAAAAGAAATTGAATCTCCTTTGTAGCAAATGAAAAGTTAAGCAAAAACAACAATACAGTGACCACATCTACTGATGTACACAACATTCTGAACCCTGCAGTGCCTCAACTCTCTGCCATATAGAGAGGCAGTTCATTATTAGTTCTCCAAGACTGAGATTTGAGTATTATAATTACTAGAGTATGGCTTCTTTTAATTGTTCTTTTCATTAATGTTATTGCAGGGGACAGCTAGATGACACAGTGGATAGACTGCCCAGCCTGGAGTCAGGAAGACTCATTACCCTGATCTTAAACCTGACTTCAGGAACCTATTAGCTATGTGACCCTGGGCAAGTCATTTAACCCTGTCTGCCTCAGTTTCCTCATCTGTAAAATGAGCTGGAGAAGGAAATGGTCAACCACTTCAGTACCTTTGCCAAAAAAATCACATTTGCATACCATGATTTGTTCTTTGTTGTTCAGTCACTTCACACTCTTCTTGACTCCATTTGGGGTTTCTTGGCATAGGTATTAGAGTAGTTGGTCAATTCCTTCTCCAGATCATTTTACAGATGAGGAAACTGAGGCAGACAGGGTTAATGACTTGCCTAGGGTCACACAGCTAGTAAGTGCCTGAGGTCAGGTTTGAGATCAAGAAGATGAATCTTCGTGACTCTAGGTGCTCTATCCACTGCACCACCTAGCTGCCCATGAACACAGATGAAGAATTTGTTCAGCCATTCCCTAATTGATGGGCACCTCCTTTGTGTCTACTTCTTTGTTGACACAAAAAATGCTTCAATGCATATTTTGGTATATATTGTACCTTTCTATCTTTGTCCTTCTTAGGCCATATGCTGAGAAGGTCAAAAGGCATAAACAATTTAGTTACTTTTCTTGAAAAAGTCCAAATCGTTTTCCAGAACTTTTGGACTTTTAAGAAAAAATAATGGCAGCTAGGTGGCGTAGTGGATAGAGCAGTGGCCCTGGAGTCAGGGGGACCTGAGTTCAAATGTGACCTCAGACATACTTACTTGCTATGTGACTCCTGGGCAAGTCACTTAACCCCAACTGCCTCCAAACAATGAAAGAAAATATAAAAAACATAGGAAATAAAGCGATCACATGCAAAAATATGATGGGGAGGGGAGTGCTAGAATAAGGTGTGAACATGGCTCCTCAAACCTGAGAGAGAAAGCTACCAGCACAGAACAAGCTGAACAATCTCATTCAGCAAATCAATGGTTCCTAAATCTGTAACTGCAGACTGTAGATACTTCTAACTCCAAACTTTTAAATTCTAATTTTAAGATTATCAACTACATTTAATCAAATCTGTTCTCCCAGAGCCACTCTAATTATTCTGCTCACCCATGGAACAACTGGCACTGTCATCTTTACCTTATCTTTTCCTCCTGAAACACAAATGTCTGAATTCACAGCAGTAACTGAGTTGACAGCATCAGTGTGAGCTTGTTTGTACTCCTGGACCACTTTAGTAGATCCATTCTCCTCCACGTATCCTTCAGTTCTGGTAAAGAGGGCAGTTAAATCAAAGGGTGGAAGTTTCAGGAGGGTAGAGGAAGAAGCTACTGGGACTAGGGAAAGGAATGATCTGAAGTGAAATGGGTATGTTGGGCCAACATAAGCACAGAAAATGCTGGGGCAATCAGACACTAAAAGGCTTGCTAAGAACTGGGAGTTGTTATTTCTCTATAAATGCTCAGATAAACTGAATACAGACAAATAAACAGGTCTTGTTAGTGCTCAGGTAATTTTCCACAAAGATTTGCAGGCTTTCCCAACTTAGAAAGAGGCACTAGCAATGTCAAGACTTTTGGGACCTATCCAGCCCAACAGGAACACATCAATTTGTCCTTCAAGGGATGGTAATTCAGCCTCCCTGGCCACCCTCTCTAAGCTGTTTTGTTCAGTGGAAGGGTGAAGTGTTGGCTAGTGATATGGCTCTGGGCTGGAAAGCCTGGGGAGCCCTGGGTTACAGCAAGGTCACTGTACCTGTATCTGTAGGTGTTATGTTTGATTTTGCTCTGGAGCTTGCCCATGGTTCAAAGCACTCGGTCAACACCTTCGCCAATGCCACCTGCCCCTGCTGGCACATCTGAGCTGGCATTCCTGGGGATCTGCAAAAGTCATATATCACCTGGATGTTACAAGAACAACAATTTTACCAGCGACGAAGAAGCAAGGGCAGATGGTCAGAAGGCTTGCCACTAGGCATCTGGGTTAGTAATTAAGAGATGTGGTGCCTTTTGATTCTCTTTTCATACCAATGAATGAATGAATCAATGAACCAATAAATATTTAAGCACTTTCTATGTGCCAGGAACTATGGAGATAAAAGGATGAAGAATGAAACAATAAAATCAGTTCTGCTAAAATGACTGTTTTGAAAATGTAAATTTGTTCCAATGTGATTGATACATTAGGGAACATTTTGAACATCATGCTAATTTCAAGTCTGCTTCTGCCCAACTTCTTCCAGGGACTAAGAGTGAGAATGCAGAAAACTACATCATTTTGCAATAACTCACAAGCAGTAACCTTTCCAAAGTCAACTTCTAGAAGCAAACCTGAGATGTCTGTCAAGGTAACAGTGCCATATTTATTGTACTTCTGGCGCAGCAGGAGCTGTGGGCAGAGAAGGGCTGATCCATACCATTTTTAAACCCTTCTGATAAGACCTTAAGGCAGAAGCTCAGAGTTTCAGCCCTCCCAACTACTTCCTTGTGTGCTGCTGAAAAGGGGTGAGGGGGGTGAGAGGGAGGTCAAGCAGCAGTCCAAGGAAGTGTCCACTATCTGTGATAGTATTTGTGTATTTCTTAACCATTTGACATTAACAAAACTGGGCTACTGTTTTTAACTAGGTTCCTATCTTTTTTTTGTCCTAATGTGTCACCAAATTTTTCAGCATTTTGCCTCAAACCTATTTTTTTTTAGCAGATGGTTTCTTTACTATCCCAGAGGTGCACCACAAATCCTATTGGTTAATCTTTCAAATAAATTTCATTTGATTAATTTTCTGAGTTTCAGGCTGGCAAAGGGAGTTGGTGCCACTACATTGAATGACATCCAGGAATGATGTCCACAGATTTTTTCAAGAAGGAAGTCAAATTATTTCCTAAAAGTCAGATAGGGAAAAATTCCCCAAAAGGAACAGCAACTCTTTATTATGGGAGAGCCTCTGATAAAAGAATAACCCCTAAATGGAATGAAAGAACCATGACTTTAAATAATATAATTATGTATCAGAAACCTAGGCTATCTACCTTTATTTTTTTTTAAATTTTATTAATTTATTTTGATTTATCGACAATCACTTCCATATGCTTTTGAGTTGAAAATTTTTCTCCCCCTTCCTCCCCTCCCCCCTCCCCAAGACGGCACACAATTTCATATAGGCTTTACGTTTACATACCCATTAAAAATATTTTCACATTAGTGAAGTTGTAAGTAAAAATTAAAACCAATAGGAGGAACCACAAACCTATTTTTTTATTGAGAGATTTTGCATAAAGTGGTGCTTTTTTTGGTCCAATTATAGTGAAACTGTACCTGCTCTCAATGAGTTTACATTTGATTGGTGGAGACAATAAATACATATTATATACAGCCTAAGTATAAAGTGAATAAATACAAATATATACAAAGTAGTTAAATGCAAGGTAGTTTGTGAGGAAGGACAATAGCAGGAACAGGATAGGTTTCATGAAGAAGATAGTGTCTTAAAGGAAGGAAGGGTCTCTATGAGGAGGAGGTAAGAGGGGAGTGTGCCCCACGTGTGGAACAGCCAATGTAAAAGCACAGAGATGGGAGATAGGAGTGTCATATGAAAGAAACAGAGAGAAGGTGGGTTTGGCTGGAGAGCAGAGTTCAGGAGGTGGAGTAATGTCCAGGGAAGCTAGAAAAATAGCTTGGGGTCAGGATGCATAGAGGTTTAAAAACTAGAGAGTTTATATTTTATCCTAGAGATAATGAGAGTTTTACAGGATTGGCATGGTTACATCTGTACATAAGTTAAATTACTTTGGCAATTGTGCAGAATGGACTGGAGTAGTGAAAGTCTTAAGGCAAGAATGCCAAAATAGGAGGCTGCTGTAATAACCTATGGATTCAGGAGGGGGGCGGGTTGAAGGCCTGAACTAAGGTGGTAGCTACATGAATAGAAAGAAGGGATCAGTTATGAGATATGTTGTGAAGGCAGAAACAGCAAGATTTGGTGACTGATTGTATATATAGGTGGAAAAACCTGAACGATGGTGATGCCTTCAACAGAAACAGTGAAGTTTGGAGCAGGAAAGGTTTGGGGGAGATGATGATGAGCACAATTTTGGACACGCTGAGTTTGAGGTGTCTTCAGGACATTTGGTCTGAAATGCCTAATACATGACTGATGATGCAAGACTGAAGATAGGGGAAAAACTGGGAGCCATCTGCATAGCTGGTAGTTAAACTCGTGAAAATTGATGAGGTTACTAAGAGACAGAGCACAGAGAAGAGAGTGTGCGCCATAACCCTGGGGAACACTTCCAGATGAGGGTGTGTAATACGGATGATGAGCTGGCAAAGGAGACTGAGAAGGAACTGTCAGACAGGAGGTGGAGGATCATGGGGACCCAGAGAAGACAGAATATTCATGAGGAGAGAATCACCAAGAGTACTAAAAGCAGACGAAGGATGAGGACTGCAGATGAGACAACTAAGGGAACATTGATAACTTTGGAGACAGCAGCTCCAGTTTAAAGAAGTCAGGAGTCAGATTGCAAAGAGCTGTTAACAGCTCAGTGAGAGGAGAAGAAATGGAAACGGTTAGCATCGACTACTTTTTCAAGGTGTTTGGTTGAGAAACAGAGGATAAGAGCTTCAGTGTGATGGTAGGATTAGTGAAGGTTTTTTAAGGGTAGTAAAGGCTTAGGTAACATGTTTGAAGGCAGAAGAAATGAACCTGGAAGTGAGAAATGGCCGAAGATTTCAGAGAAAAGAAGGAGGAGATGATTGAGGATGTAATCTTCTACAGAAGGTGGGAGGGGAGGGGGATAAAAAACCAGACACCTGGACTCAGATTTCTATGAAGTTAGGAGAACTAAACAGAGATAGGGGAATCACTCCCCTCCTCCTCTCCAAAGGGGTTTGGTCTCTCCAGATAGATAAGAAGGAATTCATGGGAAGCAACAGCCCCAAGAAAAGAAACTCTGCCTTGTGAATATCTCTACTTATTTCCTCTAGGAAGAACTGTTTCTAGGGATACACCTCAATTGTGGCTAGAGAGTACTCTGCATATAGCAGATGCTGCTTAAATGTTTGCTGAAGTAGACAAGATGTCCGGACTCCTAATCTACCAAATTATTCCTTTTCCCAAGACTATGACAAATATTTAAAAAGTAAACAAAAATGGCATTTCCCCCCCCTATATTTGGTACTGTAATTGCACTGGTCTCATTCTGAAATAATTTGACTGGGTTCTTAATTCTTCAAGTGCCAACATTTTATTTGTAAAAAGCATCTTCGAGTTGGCCAGTGTGGGAATTTGTTTTCCTTGACTGTATAGTCATAATAAATTTTCTTTCTCTTTCTTTTGGGGGGGGTGGGGGGGGCAGGAGGAAGAAAATGCAGACCTGAAAATAAAATAAAATTTATTTTTTAAAAAAGCATTTGTAGGGCTTTACAATAAAAAGATAACTTTTAAAATTACCCCAAATCCTAACTAAATCTGTGTGGCAAATGGATATATCTGAAGATTTCCAAAGTTTGTTCTGGGAGAAGTGATTCAGATAGCCCCTTGCTAGTCACTGCAATTAGTAATAATATATTTAGTTATTCTTTCTCATTGGCCATATAATTCCATAGCAAAAAGTTTTATAAAATAACCTTTCTTTTCAAAAGAACTTTTCAAATTTTGAGATTAATTTCATTTTTTCCAATTGGAAAAATGTACAGTAGTGCAAACATTCTTAGGAACAAATGATATGCATAGAAACCTCAGAGGTAATTTAGTTCATCCTCCTCATAAATGTTTCAGGGTAATTTTAGATTCCACTAACATGTTGTTATTTCATCCATTCATTGGATAATCTGTTTCTTTGGAGTTTCTAGTTTTGTGATGACAATTTCACCTATTTTAAACTATATATTATACACACACACATAAATACACACACATAAAAGAATGACTCACTGAGTAATAGAATGTCAGAGCTGGAAAGGCCCTTATACACCATCTAATCTAACCTCCTCATTTTACATATGGGGAAACTGAGACCTAAAAAAGGGAAGTGATTTCCCAGCGTCACACAAAGAGCCAGTAAAAGGCATCATGAGGGCCCGTGGGGTGACTAATGGAGGGAAAAGGAAAGAGGGAGACAGGGAAGGAGAAGGGGTATCAGCCTTACTTCTAGAGGACCCCCCCCATCAGGGGCCAGGAAACCCAACAAAGGCGGGAGAGGGGAGAGAGGCAGAACGATGGAGGTCATTAGCTCATAAAGATTCAAGCTGGAAGCTGGGATTTAACGGTTATCTAATCTTTTAGGACTATAATCTGAGGCTGGAAGGGCTTTTGTGAGTCATGGGGTTCTATTCTCTCATTCACAGATGAAGAAGCTGAGGTTCAGGGAAGTTAACCTCAAGAGCACATAGATGGCCGAGGCTGGATTTGAACCCAAGTCCTCCAGTCCAGAGCCGTGGGCCTCGCCCCGGCACCATCCAGCGAGGGCCGCGAAGGGGGAACCTCGGTGGCCGCCCCTCCGCTGTGGGGCTACAGTCTGACCGGGGGGGGGGAAGTCTCGTGGGGGCCCTGTCCAGCCCCCGCCTCTGGTACGGGAATCGGTGTCCCAACGCTGCAGGCGTTCGGCTCTCCTCCCTAGCCCGCCCCCCTCCCACGTTCCCTACCACCTTCATCCCCACTCCGTACGCACTATCAGAGGCTGAGGCAGGGTTGGAGAGGAGGCCTGGGGTCTGCAACTTCCAGACTCCATGCGCACAGGAATCCGTTCTTCAGGCCGTCCCTTAGCAACGAGGCGCCCGTCGCTAGGGCGGCTGTGTGCCGGCGAAATGCGTCCGGGCGGCAGCGCGGGAGGGGCCGAAAAGGGTTCCGCCAACCTAGAGGCCCCGCCCCCGGCTGTGCCAAGCTCCTCCCAGGGCGGGACTGCCCCGCCTCCTCTTCCTCCCCGCGGGGGCCTCCCCCCTCCTCCGGAGCTCTCGGCTTCCCCACCGCCCTGTCCCTGAGATCTCGTACACTCCCAGACTGGGTCCTCAGGGGAGCCCACTGTGCATAAAGGACAGGTGACTTGCCCTGGCCTGCAAAGGTACCTGGCCGCTGCCTCTTCCATCTGCTACCAGACCGGGATTCGAATTCTTCTGGTGTCAGAGAGCTGTCTTGCCTTGGGCAAGTCAGCAAGGGGGTGGCTGGGGAGGGCATTGTGAGCCGGGCCTGGGGTCAGGAAGACCCGAGGTCAGATACATCCAAATACAGTCTCAGAAGCTTAACCAGTTTGTGACCCCTGGGCAAATCACTTAACCCTTTGTCTGCCTCAATTTCCTCATCTGTAAAATGGGTAAGATAGTACTAACACCTACCTCCCAGGGTTGTTGTCAGGTTCAAAAGAGAAAATATTTGTAAAGGGGGTAAATAATCATTATGTAAAAGTTAGTTATGATTAAGTCACTCAGTACTCCCTGGGCCTCAGTTTTCTTATCTGTACAATGAGTAAGTTGGACAAGATGGCCTCAGAGGTCTCTTCCAGACATATATGATCCCATGATTCTTTTTTTACTTAAAAAAAGTGTTCTTAATTTAACAAACACCAAATAAAGTGAGCATCTCCATCTATAAGTAGAACAAGAGAGGATTGTATATGAAAGTGTCAATATTGTTCAGAGCTTGCTTTTCAAGTATATAATAAAGTCCACGTGAAACTTGCAAAGCTGTTCTGCTGGTCTGTGATTCCTTTTGGTTTTCTGTTTTCTTCTCCCTAGGGAGCCCAAGTGGGGCTGAGAGGCTTGAAACTCCTGTTCTAGATTTCCTTTCCCTCCTACCTCCTGTCTTTCTTTGGGAGAAAAAAGAAAAAAAGAAAACTCTTGTAACAAATATACATAGCTAAGCAAAACAAATTCTGACATTGGCCATGTCCAAAAAAAATATGTCTCATTCTGCATCTTCAGTTAGTCAATTCATTAAATGTCTACTTACATGTCAGGCTCCGTGCTACTTACTAGGGATACAAAGAAAGGGAAAAGACAGTCCCTGCTGTCAAGGAGATCACAGTCTAATGGGTGAGACAAATGCAAACATCTATATACACACAAGATTTTGTGTATAGATATAGGTACACACACAATAAATTGGAAAGAACAAAGGCATTAGAATAAAGGGGAATGAGGAAAGGCTTCCTGTAGAAGGTGAAATTTTAAGTGGGTCTTGAAGGAAATCTTCAATCTATCACTCCTCTGTCAAGAAGGTGACAGAGGTCACCTGCATTAACCTCTGGTAATGACTTCAAGGTAGAGGACCTCAAGGTGGGTAGCATGTTTCATCACTAGCACTCTAGAATCATGATTAAGCCTATGATTCTTTTTTTAATAGTATTTTATTTTTTTCCAACTACATATAAAGGCAGTTTTTAACATTCCTTTTTTTAAATAAAATTTTGAGTTCCAAATTCTCTCCCTCTCTCTGTAAGACAGTAAGCAATTTGATATAGGTTATACATGTACAATCATATAAAACATTTCCGTATTAATCATATTGTGAAAGAAGAAACAGTTTGTAAAAAAAAAAAAGAAAATTACAATTTGCAGAAGGAAAAAAAATCATGAAAAAAGTGAAAATAGTATGCTTCCATCTGCATTCAGACTCCATAGTTCTTTCAGGAATGTGGATAGCATTTTCCATCATGTGTCTTTTGGAATTGTCTTTGCATACAATTTGTCATTGTATTGCTGAGAAGAGCCAAGTCTATCAAAGTTGATCATTGCACAATGTTGCTGTTATTGTGTATAGTGTTCTGGTTCTGCTTACTTCACTCAGCATCTGTTCATGTAAGTCTTTCCAGGTTTTTCTGAGAGCCACCTACTCATCATTTCTTATATTGCAATAGTATTCCTTTACATTCATATACCACAACTTGTTCAGCCATTCCCCAATTGATGGGCATCCATTCAGTTACCAATTCTTTGCCACTACCAAGAGAGCTGCTATAAATACATGTGGGTCCTTTTCCCTTTTTCATGCTCCCTTTGGGATACAGACCTAGTAGTGGTATTGCTGGGACAGAGGGTATGCAGTTTGATTGCCCTTTGGAACTTGTTCCGAATTTGAGCCTATGATTCTTGGGGGCAGGGACCTTTTGTCTCTGTATCCAGGAAGTCAATGAGGTGGAGGTGAGAAGAGAAGGATTCTAGGCAATGTATAATGACCAATGCAAAGGCACACACAGAGAAAGGTGATAGAGTGCCCTGTGTGGAGAAAAGGGAGAAGAGCTGTCTGTCTAGATAACAGTGTGCAAGGGAGTCAGGTCTGTTGAGATTGGAAAGCTAAGTTGGGGCCAGGTTGTGATGGTCTTTACAAGCGCAACAGACAAGTTTCTATTGCACCCTAGAGGCAATAGGGAGCCACTGGAGTTAATTAAGGGAATGACAGAAAGATGTGTGCTTAAGAAAAATGACTTTGGTAGCAGTATGTAGGATGCACTAGAGTGGGAAGAGACCTGAAGGCTGGTTTTCAAAGAAGCATAGGAATTAGAGACCAAACTGCCAACATTCGCTAGATTCTGGAGAAAACAAGGGAATTCCAGAAAAACATCAACTTCTGCTTCATTGACTACACTAAAGCCTTGAACTGTGTGGATCACAATAGAATATGGTAAGTCTTCAGGGAGATCAGAGTACCAGCTCATCTTCCTTGTCTCCTGAAGAATTTATATGCCGGCCAAGAAACGACAATTAAAACCAACCATGGAACGACTGATCAGTTTAAGATTGAGAACGGATCACGACAGGCTGTATATTGTCGCTTTATTTAACTTGTATGCAGAGTGCATCATGCGAAATGCCATGATGGATGAATCAAAAGCTGGAATTAAGATTGCTAGAAGAAATAGCAACAATCTCAAATATGCAGATGATACCACTCTGATGGCAGGAACTGAAAAGGAATTAAGAAGCATCTTGATGATGGTGGCTTGGAGAGTGTAAAAACTGGCTTGAATCTTAACGTTAAAAAAGAAAAAACAACTAAGATCTTAGCAGCTGGGGACTATACTAAGTGCTGGCAAAAGAAAGGCAAAAACAGTCTTTGCTCTCAAGGAACTCACATTCTAATGTAGGTATCTAAATAATTAGGTACCTACAAGACATACAGAGAGAGTGGATGGAAGGTGATCTCAGAAGGGAAAGCACTATTGGGGAGGAGATGGGAGAAGTAGTCACCAAAAAGGTGAGGTTTGAAATGAGTTTTCAAAGAAGTAGGGGCAGCTAGGTGGCACAGTGGGTGGAGCACCAAGCCCTGGAGTCCGGATGTCCTGAGTTCAAATCCAGCCTCAAATGCTTATTGGCTGTGTGACCCTGGGCAAGTCACTTAACCCTGATTGCCTCAAAAAATGAAATAAAAGAAGTCAGAGAAGCTCAGGGGTGGGGAAGAAGGAAGTCGAGCATTCCACCATTACAAAGTTGTGAAGATGGAAGATGAAGGGTCCTATTAGAACAACAAATTAGCCTGTGTAGCATACATGAAGCAGAGTATTGTGTAAAAAGGCTGCAAAGGTAGGTAGAGATAAAGTTATAAGAATCTTGAGAGGCCAGAGGGACTCATCTTCAAAAACTACATTGCTAATGAAAGAGAAATTCCCTCTTCTAGTCTCACAACAATCTAGTTGAAATCTCCCAAGGCTTAGTTTAAAAAAAAAATTCTTAGGGGCATAGCTAATTTATTTGTTCAGCTAACCCGAATTGTGTCCTTCTTTACTCAGAGAGGTGTTCATTATTTTTTAAATTTTTATTTATTTTTAAGTTTATTTATTATTAGTTTTCAACATTTACTTCCACAAGATTTTGAGTTCCAAATTTTCACCCTATCTTGCCCCTCCCCCCACCCCCAAGATGGCATGCATTCTGAATATCCCTTCCCCTAGTCTGCCCTCCCTTCTATTTCTCCCCCCCCTTCTCTTATCCCCTTCCCCCTCTAAGGATATTCATTCTTTATAAAGAGATCATAGGATGCTAGTTTTGTTAACACATTAAAACCTCATCATTTGTGATGACATTCTATGATGATATCAACTGAGCTGAGAGAAGGGGAGCAGTGGAGAAATCCTACCTCACCTAACTTACACTACCCGTCCACTACTCCTATGACTGTCCCTTCTTCCTCCCTTCTTTTTTTAATTTTTAAATTTTTTTCCTTCCTGCATTCTTAAAATCCTTTCTCAAAACCAGCGTCTTCCAATGGCCCCTTCACGGACCCTTTGAAGTCCCTGAAGAAAACAAGGGATGCATATAGAACCATAAATTTGGACTAGAAGTCAGAAGACTTGGCTTCTAGTCAGTCCTGCCTCACCCTAAGTAACCCCTCTAAATTCGATGTTGTTTCCTCATCTGTAAAATGAGAGAGGTTAAAAAAACGCCCAACCAATCTATGCTCTCTTCTAACTGGAGAAACTGGTACCATTCATTCATACATTCATGTAATCAATAGACATTTACTGAGTATCTATTATGTGCAAAGTGTGTGAAATACAAAGCTCTGCAGGAACCTACAATCAAGTAGGCTCAGATAAGACATGCCCAATGAAAGACATAAGGGGGACATGATTTTTTTTTCAAATATTTCTATCTGAATTGGTTTGCAAATTTCTTTGTACTCAGTATTTTAGGCTTTGCTTTACTTCTTTCACTCCTCAGGTGAAACTTTCCCCAGATCTTTCAATTGTACTTCTGTGACATGCTATCCTAGTTCCTGATCCAGTTTGTTAGTGTCTCTTAAGATGCAGTGGCCAGGGGTAGCCAGGTGGCACAGTGGATAGAACACTGGCCCTGAAGTCAGGAGGACCTGAGTTCAAATATAGCATCAGACCAAACACTTGACACTTACTAGCTGTGTGACTCTGGGCAAGTCACTTAACCCCCAATTGCCTAAAAAAAAAATTTTTTTAAAAAGGATGCAGTGGCCAGTTCTAAAGTATTGTTGGCTCTCCATTATGAGCTTTTCATGGAGCAGTGTGGCAATATACAATGAGTCACAATACTTTCATTACTAAGGTTATATACTGAGTATGATATTAAAAGGAAGAAGTTCATGTCTACATGAATTTTAGCAAGTACTTTTTTTTGGCAATAGCAAAAAGGAAAAAAAAGGAAGGAAGGAAGGAAGGAAGGAAGGAAGGAAGGAAGAAGAAGAAGGAAAGAAAGAAGGAAGGAAGGAAGGAAAGAAAAAGGAAGAAGAAAGAGAGAAAGAAAGAAGGAAAGAAAGAAAGAGAGAAAGAAGAAGGAAAGAAAGAAAGAAGGAAAGAAAGAAAGAGAAAAGAAAGAAGGAAAGAAAGAAAGAAAGAAAAGGAAGAAAAGAAAGAAAGAAAGAAAGAAAGAAAGAAAGAAAGAAAGGAAGGAAGGAAGGAAGGAAGGAAGGAAGAAAGGAAGAACTTAAGTGTCCAGGTGTCCAACAAGTTTTTGGTGTCTCATTTCATACCACTAAATAATATTTTCCAAAATATTTTTTGCTATCCTCCCTCATACCCACTATTGAATTGACCTTGTTAAATATAAAAATTGACTTAACTTGGAGATGAGAGTGAGAAGGTCAAGCATTCCACAACTACCGTACAAAGATGAAGAAATGGAGGATGGAGGGTCGCATTAGACAAACAGCAGGTCAGTCAGTGTAGTGAAACTTTTCCACTTAATTCTTTTCTCCCTGGGTTCTGGCTCAGTGTCCATTTCAAATTCTTCTTTCTGTTTAAATTTTTTTTTTAAAATGCTGATCCTCTTTTTTTCAGAGGTTCATATTTTCTGTCTCTGTCTGTATATGTCTATTCCTCTGAGATATCTCTGTCTCCCTAAATCAATCTGAGCCAGAAAAATGACTCATGCAGAGGAGTTCGTGTGGTATGTGCTCTAGAACTTTTTGGAGGAGCTAGGAAAGTGGGATCTCGATGTGATGGATTTCTTTGTTATTCTGCCACTCACATAGTCACCATCCTAATTCAGGCCCTTAATAACTCAGTTGTTGTCACTCCAATCCTATGTTCATATAGCTGACAAAGTGATTTTCCTAAAATGCAGGTCTAATCATGTTACATCCTTCCACAGGTGTGCTGCAGTCAGTCAAGCTGGCTCTCACTAGCTGATTGTTAAATTGTCAGTGCAGGCATTACACCTTGGGATCCCCAAACTATAAATCAGGGCTTGATTTATTGTTCCATTGGTTGCCCAGATTTAAGAAAATGTTTAGAATTCAGATTAAGCTTAAAAGTATACTGGGGAGTACTTTTTGGAGATCCAGTTGTTGAATATTTACTGGCACATCCTTGTCTCCTGCTTGATAAACTGTGGTGGTTTTCTCTTATGCCTAGAATCATACTGGCTATTAAAATTTCTTCATGGCTCCTTCTGCTTTTTCAGTCTTCTTACATACTGCTCTCCTCCAGCCATATTGACCAACTTGCTGTTCTGGACATACAAGATATGAGTGCAAATCAGGGTTCAGATACTTAATAGCTATGTGACCCTGGACAAGTCACTTAACCTCTGTCTGCCTCAGTTTTGTCATCTGTAAAGTAGGTATAATAATAGCACCTCTCTTCCTAGGGTTGTGAGATCAAATGATATAATATTTGTTGAGCTCTGAGCACAGTGCCTGGCACAAAAAAATAGGTCTCCACATAGTAGGGTCTTGATACATAATAGACTTTTTTTTTAAGGCAATTGGGGGTAAGTGACTTAACCAGGGTCACACAGCTAGTGTCAAGTGTCTGGTCTGAGGCAGAATTTGAACTCAGGTCCTTCTGACCCCAGGACCAATGCTCTATCCACTGTGCCACCTAGCTGCCCTTATGGTAGACATTTGATAAATGCTTTTCCCCTTCCCTTTCTCCCATCTTTGTTTCCTTATGTTGTCTATCTACCGTGTCTGGAATGAACCAGATGAGCAATGAATGGGTTGTGCAATCTGCACCCTTGGAGGGAAAAGGGTACTTATATCCATGAGAGATTATAGGTCCATTGAAGTATCAAAGAAGTTAATTGTTAAATTTATGACAATTAAAAGAAAATATAGTGCCCAGTAGTGAAAACATAACTCCAGATAAGTTCAGTGATCATCTCAGAGCACAGCAGGATTATCACCTCTCTCATTAGTGGGACATTTGTTGTTCAGTCATTTAGTTGTATTGGAATCTTTGTGATCTCGTACACCCATACTGTCCATGGGGTTTTCTTGGCAAGGATACTAGAGTGGCTTCCCATTTCCTTCTATGGGGACACTAAATTTTAATTAATGCAGCTTTTGGGATAGACCATACTGTGATGCTGTACAAATAATATATATTATAGTAAAAAACGATGATTACTTAAAAGAAAATAAATGTGACCAAGCAAACCCACAGTTTGGCAGTTGTCAGTGGTACAAGACAGTTAAAAAACCAGTCAGAAGGCTTCCAGCATCTACAGGAAATAGGTATTAGGGTCTAAGTGCTGCAGCAGAATGACAGGAAGGTTAGGCTAGCAGGCTGGCTGATCCTGGAGGGAGGGAGGGAGAAGGGGAGGAAAGGAGTAGGAAAAGGAGGAGAACAGAATGGACAGATACAGGAAGGCTGGGAGCTCACGATAAGAAAAGCTCCAAAAGAAATGCTTGCTGTTTAGAGCCCAGGGAATGGGGGTGACCAAATTCTGCTGCATTGCCATGGTTGCTCTGAAAAAACCAAACAACTAAAACGTGGTTCCAAGATAAGGAATTTATAGTGGATTTGAAAGGCAGTATTGTGTACTGGACTTGGAGTCAGTCAAGACATCTGAATCCTGATGGGCATCTCCCCTGTTCTCCCTGAGCCTTGTTTTCCTCATTTGTAAAAATGGAGGTGATAGTACTTGAAATACCCACCCCATTGGCTTATTAGTTTTGTTTGTTTGTTTATTTGTTTTTGGAGACAATTAGGATTAAGTGACTTGCCCAGGGTCCGGCAGCTAGTAAGCTTCTGAGATTGGATTTGAATTCAGGTCCTCCAGACTCCAGGGCTGTTGCTCTCTCCACTGTGCAATCTAGCTGCCCCTTTGATTTTATATTCTACTGTGTGACTTTGGGTAAGTCAATTCCCCCTCAATTTTTTTTTAGCTGTAAAATAATCTGAACTATCTACCTTACAGCTAGGATGTGCAATGGATAGATTGCTGGGCCTAGAATGAGGAAGACTCATCTTCTTGAGTTCAAATCTGCCTTCAGACACTCTTACTACCTGTGTAAGGAAGTCACTCAACTCTCTTTGCCTCAGTTCCTCATCTGCAAAATGAGCTGGAGAAGGAAGTGGCAAACCACTCCAGTATCTTTGCCAAGAAAATCCCAACGGGGGTCACAAAGAGTAGGGCATGACTGAACAACCACCTTACAAGGTTGTCATAAAGACAGTAGGTTGTAGGGAGCAGTTAGGTGGCTGCTAGGTGGCACAATGGATAGAGTACCAGCCCTGGAGTCAGGAGGACCTGAGTGCAAATCCGGCTTCAGACTAAACACTTGACCGTACTAGCTGTGTGACCCTGGGCAAGTCACTTAACCCCATTGCCTAGCAAAAAAGAAAAAAAGAGAGTAGGTTGTGAACCTTAAAGGGTTAGATGTAAAATACAATCAGGGAGTAGGATATGAAAGGGTAAATAGAAACTCTAATTGTGTAGTATATAAAAGAGGTTTCTATATTTTTAAAAAAGTTTATTAAGGAAGTTCAGGATCAATTTGATGAGTATCTTCTCATTCACCCGTTTAATCAACTTGATGAGATTAGAGGGAATGTGTCTTTGTCTAAATATAACTTTCATGAACCTAAAGTTTTAAAAACATATGTTTAAAAAAAGTTTTCACATGCTACTGGGAAATAAGAAATATAGGAAATGGGGTACAGAAGTCTATCCTGTCCTACAGGAAAATAGAAGGGGAAGGGGATAAGAGAAGGGAGGGGGAGAGATAGAAGAGAAGGCAGACCAGGGGAAGGGGTATTCAGAATGCATGCCATCTTGGGGTGGGGGGAGGGAGGAAATGGGGTGAAAATTTGGAATTCAAAAACTTGTGGGAGTGAATGTTGAGAACTCAAAATAAATAAATTATTATTAAAAAAATTAAAAAAAAAAACTTTCATGAAGGTAAATCTTATTCTGGGGACACAGAGAGCTCCTCTAATTGGTTGCCATGATTGGACTGACTCCAAGATAGCAAGTCAGGAATTCTCAAACTTTTTGGCCTCATGATCCCTTCACATTTTTAAAAAGTTGTTGAGGACCCCAAAAAGCTTTTGCTTATCTGGGTTATAACTTTATATTTATTGTATTACAAATTAAAACTGATAAAAATTGTACATACTTATTTA
This sequence comes from Phascolarctos cinereus, assembly GCF_003287225.1. Classification (NCBI taxonomy): domain Eukaryota; kingdom Metazoa; phylum Chordata; class Mammalia; order Diprotodontia; family Phascolarctidae; genus Phascolarctos; species Phascolarctos cinereus. The sequence continues at coordinate 269,501,437 of NW_027555625.1, forward strand.
TTAGTTCATTTAAAATATTTATTAATCCATTTAAAAACAATAGCAAATCCATTACATGTTGACATATTTTAATGAAATATATACATTTTCCAAAACAAGAAAAATTATTGAGAAGAGTGGTATTGTTTTACATATCTTTGCATATCTCTTTAATGTCTAGCTTAATAGAAGACAGCAGGATTGTCACATCTGCTACTGCATTCAATCTATTGAGATGTGTTGCTGTGTGGTTGAAATGTATGAAGAAAATCTGGCCTTACACAGATAGATACTTGGAAAAGGGAGAAGTATTTAAATAAGCAAATATTGTCTTATTATTATTAAGAAAATAGTTTTGACTTTGTGGACCCTCTGAAAGGTTGAGACTCTCACCGGTCCTTGGACCACACTTTGAGAACCCCTGTAAACTTCTGCTCCCCCTTCCCAGAGCCAATGGAGAAGGTCTTGTTGGAAGAACAATCCAACATTATGGCTACACAAGCTGGACACTGACCCAATTCTGTTCTAGTGCATGCTGGGGAATTTTCCTTTCCTATTGGCTTTGGTGGAACTCCTCTGTGGTCAGGACTTTCCCCAGCCATTCCAGCAATTCCTATCTGAGGTGGGAAGGGTGAGTTGTAGGGCTAAGTGATCCCCACCTACCCTGGCCCAGGGCCTTGTCTCAGGATCAGTCTCACCTTCAGAACTGGGAGGATAGAGTAATACCTCAGCTAGGCAAGGGCGGGAAGGGAGTGTGCTCTTTGGAGAAGAGGACCACCAACGTGACTCTTACCAATGGAAAATTCCAGCCAAGTTAGAAGGAAAAGGGAGAAGTAGAATGGCACCTTTCTCCATGATATTACTATGAGTTGCTCACCGAGTGCAGATGGCAAGTGAATAGAGTAATTTTTTAAATTTTTAAAAATTATTTTGATTTATCAACAATCACTTCCATAAGCTTTTGAGTTTTAAATTTTTCTCCCCTTCCCTCTCCACCTCTCTCCCCAAGATGGCAAGCAATCTGATGTAGGCTATACATATACATTCCTATTAAATATATTTTCACATTAGTGATGTTGTAAGAATTAGAACCAATAGGAGAAATCACCGGAAAGAGGAAACAAAACACAACAGAAGAAAAAAAAAAGTAAATAGTATACTTTGATCTGCATTCACACTCCATAGTTCTTTCTTTGGATGTGGATGGTATTTTCCATTATGAGGCCTTTGGTGATGTCTCAGATCCTTGCATTGCTGAGAAGAACTAAGTCTATCAATAGTAGTCATTGCACAGTGTTCTGCTTCTGCTCACTTCAGTCAGCATCAAACCATACAAGTCTTTCCAGGTTTATCTGAAGTCTGCCTGTTCATCATTTCTTATAGCACAATAGTATTCCATTACATTCACACATCACATTCACAATTGTGATTACTATCTGTCTTTCTCCCTATCCTTTCCCTCCCCTTTATGCTTTTCTTTTTCCTTTCTCCTTTTCCTGCCTCACTAGTGTTTTGCTTTTGACCACTGTCTCCCTCAGTCCTGCCTCCCTTCTATTAGCCCCCATCCCTTTCCTTCCCCTTCCTCTTACTACTTCTTCCCTCCCTTCTATCTCCCTTCCCTTTTCTTTCCCCTTTCCCCTCCTACTGCCCATAGGGCAAGTTAGATTTCTTTCTTTCTTTTTCTTTCTTTCTTTCTTTCTTTCTTTCTTTCTTTCTTTCTTTCTTTCTTTCTTTCTTTCTTTCTTTCTTTCTTTCTTTCTTCTTTCTTCTTTCTTCTTTCTTTTCTTTCTTTCTTCTTTCTTTCTTTCTTTCTTCTTTCTTTCTTTCTTTCTTTCTTTCTTTCTTTCTTTCTTTCTTTGCTTTTTGATGAGGCAATTGGGATTAAGTGACTTGTCCAGGATCACACAGCTAGCGTCAAGTGTCTGAGGCCAGATTTGAACTCAGGTCCTCCTGACTCCAAGGCCAGAGGTCTATCAAGGCTCACCACCTAGCTGCCCCTGCAAGTTAGAGTTCTATACCTGATTATGTTATTCCCTTCTTGAGCCAAATCTGATGGGAGTAAGGCTCAAACAATGCTCACCCCCCTCTCTTCTTTCCCTGTGCTATAACAGGTTTTTGTGTCTTTTCCTGTAATTTACCCTTGTCTGTCTCCTCTTTTACTTTTCTCTCAGTACATTTTCTTAGATCAGATTAATTCACTTACTTGGATCCATTTAACCCACTTGATTAGATTTTTTTCATCATTATATCAAAGTCAATTTATACCCACCCCCTTCATGTATACTCCTTTAACATGGTATAATAACAATACCGTTCTCAAGAGTTACAAGTGTCATCTTCCCAGTTTGCCTTTATTAATAACATGTTGTTTCTTTCTGTCCCATTTACCTTTTTATGTCTCTCTTGAGTCTTGTATTTGAAGATCAAATTTTCTGTTGAGCTCTGGTCTTTTTATCAGGAAGGTTTGGAAGTCTCCTATTAAGTTCAACATCCATCTCCACCCCTGAAAGATCATGCTCCTTTTCGATAGGTAGTTGATCCTTGGTTGTAATCCAAGCTCTTTTGCCTTACTAAATATCATATTCCATAGACAGTAATTTTTAAATAGTATCTTAATTTTCCATGGGGAGCCTAATGAATCTAATGGGCTATTCCCATGATGCATGTTTCTGTATTTGTTTTTGTTGTTCATTCTTCTTGACTCTTAGTGACTCCATTTCTTGGCAAAGATACTGAAGTGGTTTACCATTTTCTTCTCCAGCTCATTTTACAGATGAGGAGACTGATAAACAAGGTTAAGTGACTTGCCCACAGTCATACAGCTAGTAAGTGTCTGAGGTCAAATTTGAACTCAGGTCTTTCTGACTCCCATGTTCTATCTACTGCACCACTTAGCTGCTCTTCTGTATTTGTTTAGGGGCTCCATTTTCTATGGTAGGTGAAATAAAAGTAGTGCAATACCTAGTATCCATATGGTGCATTCAGTATCTTTTTGAAGAGTTGAGAACTCAATCACCCACATTTGGGGAAGCCTAGACAGGAACTTACACCTAAGCTCTATTTTTGAAGATTTTACAGGACTAACCCAGGGTAGGGGCAATGAGCCTAAGCAGAGACACTGACCCTTTGGAGTCAAACCCCGGGGGATCTAGCTGTCCCTATGAGTCCCGGGTTCTTGGGGAAAAAGGGTGTTGGAAGCTAGCCCCAGCAGGGCAATGGAAATAACACTAGACTGGGTGTCAGGAGATCTGGGTTCTAATTGTATTATAACCTTTCCCATTCTGGGCCTTGGTTTCCTCCTATGCAAAATCAGGAGATAGGACTAGATGATCTTTAAAGTCCTCATGAAATCGAATGCTCTTAAATTCTACAATTCTAGGGTAGAATCCCCGACTTGGAATGACAAATTGGCTTTCAGGGATCCGGAAGATCGCTTATTGGCAGTCCGCAGCAGTGAGGGGGCCCCCAGGGGTGGAGGGCTTGGTGTCACAACCAGCCAGGGGAAGGACCCAGGGTGGGGCTTTTCCCGAAGGTAGGTGGGTGGGCAGCCGGGGCGGGGCGGGGCCAGTCGGCCAAGCTCCTACTGCCGCTCGCTCGGCCCGAGTCCCGCAGCCGGGGGAGAATGGGGCGGTCCCGAGGCTGGGCCGTAGGACGGGGCGGGCCGTGGGCACGGGGCCCGGGCCCCGCCCTCCCTCCGCCCTCCCTCCGCCCTCGCCACCTGAGACAGGTGGAGTCGCCGGAGTGGCTGCCGGAGTCATGTCCCAGAAGAAGCCGGACCTGGAGCTCGAGCCCCCGGCGGAGTCGGCGCCGCGCTGCTCTGTGCACGCCCAGGAGCTGAAATGGTTCTGTAGCGCTGAGCGGCGGCTCGTGTGCGCCGGCTGCAAGGGATCGGGGGGCCCGTGCCGCGAGCACCACGTCCGGAGGGCCGAGGAGCGGGCGGAGGAGCTGCGGGTGAGCGCGTCGGGGAGCGATGGAAGCAGTGGGGCAGTGCGTGGGAGAACCCCCCGGGGCTGGGCGCTCCACAGTCCGGCCGGCCAGCCTGGCCACCCCGGAGACAGAGACCGGGGACTTGGTTTCTCCGGAATGTGTTGTGGGGCGCAGGGAGCCTCAGGAGCAGGTGGAGAAGGCTTGAGTAAGCATCGGGCAGGTGGACAGGCTGAGTGTGCAGTGTTGGCTTAGGAGGGCCGGGGCCGGTCCCCTCAGCTCCCGCTCCCCTCAGCGCCCAGCCTAGTGGGTGTCAGTCTCCTGAATTTTCCGCCCCCGGCTGGAGCCGGGGAAGGGACGACTGTGAGTGCTTGGGGCGGGGAGATGCTGGGGTTGGGCAGAGGTGTAACAGAAGGCCTGGGCGCGGGCAGAGGCTGGGAGTTGGGCAGCTAGCTGAGAGAGTCAGTAACTGGAGAGGGGGTAAGTAGGGACTGGGGGTGGATGGGGGCAGAGCTGTTGGGCCGCTAGCTTGGTTGGAGCTGCTGTTGGTCAGCCTGGGCTCAGGGAGGCAGCAGGGAAAGTTCTTCCAAATGATGCTAAAAAGGACCTGAGGCTGATGTACATGCCAACACCAAACAAGGCAAAAACTGTTCTTCACTTCCACGTAGAGATAGAATTATCCACTGTTGGAAAGGAATTTAGAAATCATCTGTCTTTATCGTTGTTCAGTTGTATCTGATTCTTCATGACCCCATTGAGGGTTTTCTTGGCAAAGATATTTGACTGGTTTGCAATTTCCTTCTCTAGCTCTTTTTACAGATGAGGAAACGGAGGCAAACAAGGTTAAGTGACTTGCCCAGGGTCACATAGCTAAGTGTCTGAGACGAGATTTGAATTCAGGAAGAAGAGTCTTCCTGACTCCAGGCCCTGGCACTGTATCCACTATGCCAGCTTCCTTTAAGTTCCAACTAAAATTCCACCTTCTACAGAGAAGCCTCCTCTAACCCCTCTTAATCCCAGTGCTTTCTCTCTTAATTTTGTCCTATTTTGCCTGTATGTAGCTTGCTTTGTATATATTCCTTTGCTTGTTGTCTTGCCTGTTAATTGTAAGCTTCCTGAGGGCAGGGATTGTCTTTTACCTCTTTTTGTATCCCTAGCACCTACCTAGGCACCGTGCTTAATGCATGTTTATTGAATTGAATCTAGAGAAGACCAGTCCTCTGATTTTGTACCTGAGGAAAAGGAGGTTCAGAGCTGAGGTGACTCGTCCAGTGTCACACATTGGCAGAGGTAGATTGAAACCTCAGGGTGGTATGATGCAAAGAGATTTCCTGTTGCCTTTGGAGGCTCCTTTATCCTTTTGTGGCTGCCCTGCCTGTTGGTTTTAACTAGATTTCACCTGGATAAACTCAGGTAGGGCAGAGTGTAATTGGTACTGGGCTCCTCCTACCCCTTTAGGGACAGCCACCAGCTTGGTTATAAGGTCAGTGAGAAGTTTGAAGGATCTGGAGGGAGATTATTTTTTTAATCCCTTCCTTTACATTAGCTTTATAGGACCACAACAGGTATCCTCTGGGTCCAGGTAAATCTCTCTGGCTGGTCCTCTCAGGCCTCTGAGTTGCTGGGGCATTAAGGAGGCCCCTTCAGACTGGGCCTGGAAAATAAACCCTGAAAAGGGTTTTTTTGTTCCCTTTTCCACCCACTAGATGACATAGAAACTCAAAGGGGGGCCCCAAAGTATGTAGATGGCATCAGAAATTAGCCTCTGGCACTCACCCCTTAACTCATTTGAAACTGTTTCCTAACCTCTGGGGATTTCCTTACAGTTTGTCTAAGTAAGTGTTTTTCTTCTATATCCCTAAGTCCAGCCCTAAGGCATAGGGGGCAGTTTCTGGAGGCCCAGGTTAAGTTCTTGCTCAAACAGCTGCTGGGCTAGTGATGGAGGATTGCATGGAATCTGGAAGGGGCTTCAGACCTTCCACCATGCTATTCAGCCTCTGCTGGGAAGACCTCCAAAGACAAGGAGTTCACTCGTTTGGAGGCAGCCCATTCCCTTTACAATCACACCAACACAGGGTTGTCCTGACGAAGATACTTCAGCCATCTTAAAGGGCTTATATTAGTGTGAGCTGTTAATTGTAATAATTGATAGGAAGTTTTTCCTTTTGCAGTTGTCTCCCTCTGAATTCCTCCCTAGCCCCATATTGATCCTCATTTTGCCCTCTGGGGCCAAGCAAAACAAACCTGTTTTCTCTTCTCCAGGATAAGTCCTTCAGAGATTGATTTAATCAGAGGTCAGGGTCCCTGAAGTCCCCTTACCCACTCCAAGGCACTTGTGTGTCAAGGACTCCTTTGGCAGTCTGATGAAGCCTATGGACCCCTCCTCAGAATAATATTTTTTAAATGCACAAAATAAAATACATATGATTACAAAGAAAATCAACATTTGGTGAAAATAAGGATGAATTTTTTTTCCCATCCAAGTTCATGGACTCTGGGGAGGGTCCATAGACCCCAGGTCAGGAACCCCTATTCTGGAGATAGAGGAAGCATACTTTCTATGTTGGTCCTTCAGAGTCACAATTTGTCACTGGGTTGATTAGAGTTCATAAGCCTTTCAGGGTTTTTTACATTGTTGTGGTCATTGGGTCATTGTATAATTTGTTTTTCTGGTCCTATTTTCTTTGCATCAGTTCATACAGGTTTTCCTGATTTTCTCTGAATTCTCTATATTCATTGGCACAATAATTTTCCATTACATTATTGAATTTCCTCCCCACCTTCAATTGGCAAATGCTTACCCACTTCACTTAATGGCAGTTAATTTAGTTCAAATGGACAAAATTTATCAATTATCTAAAACGTCACAAGATTCCCTATACTATTGAGTTTCAAAGACTGAGGGAGAATAAAAGCAAGTCCCCGACCTAGGAGTTTTTACAGTTTGCAGAGGAGGGGGAGAGGAGCTTTGGAGAAGACATATTTAGATAAGTGTGATACAACCCATAAAGTGATTAGTGTAAAAGGGAGGCTTAATCAAAATGGCCTCCCCTTTATATTGATCACTTTATAGGTTGTAAAGGGGAGGCCTAATCAAAATGGGTGTGGGCAGCTAAGTAGCACATTGGGTAGAGGAAACCAGGAAGAGTCATTTATGAGTTCACATCTGACTTTAGACACTTAGAAGCTGTGTGACCCTGGGCAAGTCACTTAACCCTGTTTGCCCCAGTTTCTCATGTGTAAAATGAGCTGGGGAAGGAAATGGCAAACCATCTTAATGGCTCCATCTTAATATAGGATTTTTAACATTTAATGGGTTCTGACACAGCATTCAGGTTGGCCATCTGTCATTACCCACTCTTGTCACATCATTTAAGTAATAAACCAATAAACATTTACTAAGCACCTACTATATGCCAGGCACTGTGTGAAGCTCTGGAAATACAAAGACAAAAAAGGAAACAGTCTTTGCCTTTAGGAACCTTACATTCTATCAGAGGAAATGATATAGATGCATACAAGAAGACAAAAAGTATTTGTAAAGTAAATACAAAACAATTTTTTGGGGGAATCAGGAAAGGCTTTGTGAAAGAGGTGGCACTCGAGCTGAAGGAGATTAAGGTCTAAGAGGAAAAGATGAGGAGGAATCATGTTCCAGGAATGGGAGACAGCCTACCTAGCATCATGGAGATAGAATGTGCAGTGTCAGAAACAATAAGGAGGCAAATTTGGCTGAAACACAGAGGAAGGGGAAAGGAGTAAAGGAATAAGAACAAAACTGAGTTAAGGGAGAAAGGTCACTGTTTTTCTTCCTCTTGCTTAGTGGAATTGCTGCCCCTAATACAATATGGCTGGTAAAAAGTTGTCTTACATGTAAAGTAGGTAAAGATACCAGGAGAATGAGAAAAATCTTGGATTCTATCATTATCTTCCCAAAAATGATGAGAAAGACATCAGCAACTATTATTCCATTAAGCCCACTTTTCTCATGTTAAAAAAAAAATCTTGATACGGACAATCTATACATATATCCAGCATATTCTTCCTGGAAACAAAATGATATTGAAACAAGAAAGCTTTCACAGATAATCTTCAACCAGTAACACAACTAATTGAAAGGTACAGCAAATACCAAGATCCCACTGTGTTGATTATTGATTACCAAAAAGCATTCAACATGACATAACAAAACATAGCCTTAAAGATTTTCCTTTAACAAGGCATTTCCCCTGACATTAAAACCACACAAGATTTCTGATTGATGCAAACACAGAGATAACTTCGTCCAACAATCGTCTGATTATCAATATCAAGCAAAGCATAAAATAGGGACATACACGCTTCCCAAATGTGTTTCCCATAACCATCGAAGATATGATTATGTAAGGGCAAAATGTAAGAAGGATTCCCTACAGATGATGAAACCCTCCAAATGTGTCTATTGTCAGCTGAAATTGAGCTGACTTCATCAAATCCCAGAGTACCGCAGAGCTTACATTTAATGAGATTCATAATCATTCAAAAGAGATGGACCTAGTAATTCACACAAAACCCCCAAGTGTACAAAGACTGCATATTTCTTAGGTTATGGCTGAAGCTGGATGAGCAGTCCATTAAGTTAATTCATCAGTACATATATCTTTGATGGGCACTGCATTTGGATAATGAGCTAGACACAGAATTGAAGAGAGGAAGACAGAGGGCTGGACTGCATCTGGGAAACTGCAATGTTTTCAGTGATCTGAAGCTATTTCTTGCAACAAAAGCCAATCTTCTTGATGCCAGTATATTTATTCTGATGCTATATGGTTGTGAATAATTTAAACCACAATTAACATGAAATTAAAACTGTAGGTGGAAAAAGGTTAATATGATTGTAGCATATTGCCAACTATGAATTATGCCCAAGAAGTGGCATGTAATATATTTATTAAGGAAATATCTTTTATTAGAAAAGAAGGTATGTTGGTCATGAATGAAAGATAACTGATGAACAACAGAGATGCTATAGCAATGTCTGTGAAATGTGTTTTTAAAAACAGTTCTAGAAGAAGGTCTTCAGCAATCTAGGTAGATCCTCTATGGCAGATTTATTGGGGCGTGGGGTGGGGAGAGATGAACAAGAATTGTACAACACACAGAAGTTAATATTTGTGCCAACAGAATAGCTACAATGAGGATCTCTCAAACTCTTGAGGATGTACAAACTGGGAACTTGTTAAAGATCACTAGGTGCCAGGGTCAGTTTCATTCCCCCTTTCCATACCATTGCTGGTGCTGCTCCCTATCTCTTCGCCTGAGACCCTACCTATCCATTAAGACCCATTTGAAATCCTCCCTCCTTTGTGAAACTCTTCCTGACCAACAAAGGCCCAGAGAGTTCTCCCCCTCTGACCACCTGAAGCACTGATTTTTTGCTCTATGCAGAAAAGTGCCTTTGGCACTTTATCATATAATGCCTTTAGATTCTGCTCTATTTTTTAAATTCATTAGTTTTATTTAGCTTTTCTTGTCTATAAATTCTGTCTCTCTAACTAGACAACAGTCTCTCTCCTTATCTTATGCTGCTCTCAACATTTCTGAGAACACATAACAAGTCCCTTGTACGTCACATGCATTCAATTTAAACTCTGCTGACCAGTTTGAGTCTGGCTGAATTTCCTGGGTACTTTGATTTGGGGAAGGGTTGGCTCTGTTCTCTCTCAACCATCACCTAAGCTACTGAGAGTACAAGCAAAAAGTCAGATGTTTTACACTTAAGCAAAAATAACGGGAAAAGTAGGATGTTCTTCTGTTCCTGGAGCAGGGACTCACAATATCAATACCTCTAGTATTTTTCTTTAGGATTAAATAGTCAATCAATTAATCAGGGGGAAGGGAGAAGGTAATAAGCATTTATTAAATGCCAACTATATGTCAGGCATTGTACTAAGTGCTTCATTATCCCATTTAATCCTCATAACAGCAGGGGGGGTAAGGGGAGAGAGGGGGGTAGGTGCTAAAATTATCTCCATTATATAGTTGAGGAAACTGAAGCAGAAAGAGGTTAAGTGACTTGTCCAGGGTTATACAGCTAGTGTCTGAGCTTGGATTTGACCTCAGGTCTTCCTGACTCCAGGCTAGCATTCTACCTACCGTGCCACTTAGGTGTCAACAAATGCCAATAAGTGTTTATTAAGTGCCTGTGATATACCAGGGACTGTTCTAGGTAATGCAGATACAAAGATAAAAATTAAACAGTCTCTGTTCTCAAGGAGCTTATACCCTATGCGGGAAATAACATATATAGATAAGGATAGGGATATGGATTTAGACATAGATTTATATACGTATGTAAAGTACATATAAACTAAATAAAGTTAATTTAGATATAAGATTTATACACATACGTAAAGTATATATAAAATAAATAAATACAAGTTAATTTGGAGAGGGAGATACTAGCAGCTGGAGAAATCAAGAAACGTTTCTTCTAGAAGGTGGTGCTTCCGCTAAGTTTAGATGGAAGCTGGGTACTCTAAAAGGGGGAGGTAAAAAAGGCCTGTGTACTTGGCAGGCATGGGGAAGAGGAAGTGTAAGGGTATGGAGATAAGAGATGGAGGGTCATGGGACAGGAACAGTAAGATGGCATTTTGACTGGGCTGTGTATAGTAAGCGCTAGAAAGGCCGGTTGGAGCCAGGTTGTGAAGAGTTTTAAATGACAAACAGAAGAGTTTATGGTTAATTCTACAAGTAATATGGAACCACTAATTATGTAGTACTAACTACTCTTTTATTAGTTTGGGTTTTTTTTCCCCAGAGGTTGGACAAACTCCCTATACAATGACAATTCATCACCACTCACCTGGGCTGTTTTAATAGCTAACTGGTCTCTGCTTCTGGTCTCTCCTCTCTAATCCATTCTCCACACAGCTGCCAAATTGATATTCATAAAACATCTGACCACATATACCACTCTGCTATTTGAAAATCTTCATTTGGCTCCTTATTATTGCCTTTAGGATAAAATGCAAAAATCCTCAGGCTGGCATTTGAAGCCCTTTACAGGCTGGCTTCTGCCTATCTCTTCAGTCTGACTCACATCATTCCCCTTCACACACTCTCCACTCCTGCAATGGGCCTGCCAGCTGTTTGCTCTATGCAACATTTCATCTTCTGCCCCTCTGCCTTTGTGCCTCTGCCAGGGGTCCTCCATATGCCTGGAATGTACTTCCTTCCCCCTTCCCTCCCTCCCTCCTCATCTGGGCTTTCTTCCACATACAGCTCAGATCTAACTTCCTTTTCTGATCCCCCCAGTTGTTAGTATTCTCTCCATCCTAAAAATCACTTTCTGTTTCTTTCTATAAAGTTCACTTCTGTGGTTACCCCCATCCCCTGTAAACACTGCAAACAGAGATGGCTTTGGATTTGCCTCTGTATCTTCAGAGTCCAGGGCAGTACCTTGCACATAGCAGGTATTTTAAAATGACTGTTGAATTAAATTGAACACACCTTAGTGATTTCCCGTTCGTGTCCTTTGAACTGTTTCATTATATCTCCACATCTCCAATTGTAGGCCACAACCATCTGAGGAGAAAGTAGTTAGAACCATTTAACTTGACCACTACCTTTTGATTCAAATCAATACTCAAGTACTATACCTATCGTTCACAGGCCCCTGTCCTTACGCCACTTACTCTTAGTATTCTTCATCCTCATCCCTCCACACTGTGAATGGTTTCACCCTTTCCTTTGACACATCATATCACCCTGATTCCATTTAATTCACTTCATTGACTTCTCATCACTTTCTAGATGACCTCCTACTCATCTTTTCTCCTCTCCACACAAGCTAAGCTGAAATCTAAAGGGTCTAATAAAGTAAACTCAAAAGACAGTTTGCAGAAGTTAAGGGTTAATGCACTGGCCTTAAAAAAAAAAAGTTGCTCTTTCTGCGACAAGTGTGTGCAAGATGGCGCCGCCAAAAGATAAGAAGGCTAAGAGATCAACTTGGAAGTTTAACCTTGACCTTACTCATCCAGTTGAAGATGGAATCTTTGATTCTGGAAATCTTGAGCAATTCTTGAAGGAGAAAGTTAAAGTCAATGGAAAAACGGGGAATCTAGGGAATGTTGTTCATATTGAATGCTTCAAGAATAAGATCACTGCTGTGTCAGAGAAGCAGTTCTCTAAACGATACTTAAAATATCTTACCAAGAAATATCTTAAGAATAATCTTCACGATTGGCTTTGTGTGGTTGCATCTGACAAGGAGACTTACGAACTACGTTATTTCCAGATTAGTCAAGATGAGGAAGGTTCTGAATCTGAAGATTAAATGGGAACCTGAGCCCTTTCTTGGGGGCTTTGAATTTTAAAAGTGTTCAAAAGAATAAAACATTATGAATATACTTTAATTTATTGGCAAATAAAACTTACAACAATGTTAAGACCTTGTTGTGTTTCAAGGTCTTAAGATTAAGACAAAAAAAAAGTCACTGATATGTTTTGTTATGAATATATCCCATTCATTCCTGTTTGAAATTGAATCTCCTTAGCTTGGCCAACATGATAAAACAAGTAAATGAAAAATGTTAGAGAAGATGTGGGAAAATTGGAACACATTGTTGGTGCAGTTGTGAAATGATCCAACCATTCTGGAGAGCAATTTGGAACCCTGCCCAAAAAGCTATAAAAATGTGCATACCCTTTGACCCAGCAAATAACACTTCTAGGGTTGCATCCCAGAGAGATCATACAGATGGGAAAAGGACCCACATGTACAAAAATATTTACAGCAGCTCTTTTTGTGGTGGCAAAGAATTAGAAATTGAGAGGATGCCCATCAATTGGGGAATGGCTGAACAAGCTGTGATACATGAATGTAATGGAATACTATTGTGATATAAGAAATGATGAACAGGCAGACTTTAAAAAAACCTGGAAAGACTTGTGTGGTCTGATGCTGAATGAAGTGAGTAGAACCAGAACAACGCTGTACACGGCAATAGCCACGTTGTGCAATGACTAATATTGATAGACTTAGCCCTTCTCAGCAATGCAAGGATCTAAGACATCTCAAAAGGCCTTATGATGGAAAATGCTATCCACATCAAAAGAAAGAACTATGGAGTTTAAATGCAGATTGAAGCATACTATTTGCTGTTTTTTTCTTTCTGTCGTGTTTTGTTTCCTCTTTCTTGTGGTTCCTCCTACTGGTTCTAATTCTTACTTACAACATCACTAACGTGAAAATATATTTAATAGGAATATATATGTATAGCCTATATCAGATTGTGTGCCGTCTTGGGGAGGGAGGGGGAGAAAAATTTAAAACTCAAAAGCTTATGGAAGTGAATACTGATAAATCAAAATAAATTAATTAAAAAAAAAGAAATTGAATCTCCTTTGTAGCAAATGAAAAGTTAAGCAAAAACAACAATACAGTGACCACATCTACTGATGTACACAACATTCTGAACCCTGCAGTGCCTCAACTCTCTGCCATATAGAGAGGCAGTTCATTATTAGTTCTCCAAGACTGAGATTTGAGTATTATAATTACTAGAGTATGGCTTCTTTTAATTGTTCTTTTCATTAATGTTATTGCAGGGGACAGCTAGATGACACAGTGGATAGACTGCCCAGCCTGGAGTCAGGAAGACTCATTACCCTGATCTTAAACCTGACTTCAGGAACCTATTAGCTATGTGACCCTGGGCAAGTCATTTAACCCTGTCTGCCTCAGTTTCCTCATCTGTAAAATGAGCTGGAGAAGGAAATGGTCAACCACTTCAGTACCTTTGCCAAAAAAATCACATTTGCATACCATGATTTGTTCTTTGTTGTTCAGTCACTTCACACTCTTCTTGACTCCATTTGGGGTTTCTTGGCATAGGTATTAGAGTAGTTGGTCAATTCCTTCTCCAGATCATTTTACAGATGAGGAAACTGAGGCAGACAGGGTTAATGACTTGCCTAGGGTCACACAGCTAGTAAGTGCCTGAGGTCAGGTTTGAGATCAAGAAGATGAATCTTCGTGACTCTAGGTGCTCTATCCACTGCACCACCTAGCTGCCCATGAACACAGATGAAGAATTTGTTCAGCCATTCCCTAATTGATGGGCACCTCCTTTGTGTCTACTTCTTTGTTGACACAAAAAATGCTTCAATGCATATTTTGGTATATATTGTACCTTTCTATCTTTGTCCTTCTTAGGCCATATGCTGAGAAGGTCAAAAGGCATAAACAATTTAGTTACTTTTCTTGAAAAAGTCCAAATCGTTTTCCAGAACTTTTGGACTTTTAAGAAAAAATAATGGCAGCTAGGTGGCGTAGTGGATAGAGCAGTGGCCCTGGAGTCAGGGGGACCTGAGTTCAAATGTGACCTCAGACATACTTACTTGCTATGTGACTCCTGGGCAAGTCACTTAACCCCAACTGCCTCCAAACAATGAAAGAAAATATAAAAAACATAGGAAATAAAGCGATCACATGCAAAAATATGATGGGGAGGGGAGTGCTAGAATAAGGTGTGAACATGGCTCCTCAAACCTGAGAGAGAAAGCTACCAGCACAGAACAAGCTGAACAATCTCATTCAGCAAATCAATGGTTCCTAAATCTGTAACTGCAGACTGTAGATACTTCTAACTCCAAACTTTTAAATTCTAATTTTAAGATTATCAACTACATTTAATCAAATCTGTTCTCCCAGAGCCACTCTAATTATTCTGCTCACCCATGGAACAACTGGCACTGTCATCTTTACCTTATCTTTTCCTCCTGAAACACAAATGTCTGAATTCACAGCAGTAACTGAGTTGACAGCATCAGTGTGAGCTTGTTTGTACTCCTGGACCACTTTAGTAGATCCATTCTCCTCCACGTATCCTTCAGTTCTGGTAAAGAGGGCAGTTAAATCAAAGGGTGGAAGTTTCAGGAGGGTAGAGGAAGAAGCTACTGGGACTAGGGAAAGGAATGATCTGAAGTGAAATGGGTATGTTGGGCCAACATAAGCACAGAAAATGCTGGGGCAATCAGACACTAAAAGGCTTGCTAAGAACTGGGAGTTGTTATTTCTCTATAAATGCTCAGATAAACTGAATACAGACAAATAAACAGGTCTTGTTAGTGCTCAGGTAATTTTCCACAAAGATTTGCAGGCTTTCCCAACTTAGAAAGAGGCACTAGCAATGTCAAGACTTTTGGGACCTATCCAGCCCAACAGGAACACATCAATTTGTCCTTCAAGGGATGGTAATTCAGCCTCCCTGGCCACCCTCTCTAAGCTGTTTTGTTCAGTGGAAGGGTGAAGTGTTGGCTAGTGATATGGCTCTGGGCTGGAAAGCCTGGGGAGCCCTGGGTTACAGCAAGGTCACTGTACCTGTATCTGTAGGTGTTATGTTTGATTTTGCTCTGGAGCTTGCCCATGGTTCAAAGCACTCGGTCAACACCTTCGCCAATGCCACCTGCCCCTGCTGGCACATCTGAGCTGGCATTCCTGGGGATCTGCAAAAGTCATATATCACCTGGATGTTACAAGAACAACAATTTTACCAGCGACGAAGAAGCAAGGGCAGATGGTCAGAAGGCTTGCCACTAGGCATCTGGGTTAGTAATTAAGAGATGTGGTGCCTTTTGATTCTCTTTTCATACCAATGAATGAATGAATCAATGAACCAATAAATATTTAAGCACTTTCTATGTGCCAGGAACTATGGAGATAAAAGGATGAAGAATGAAACAATAAAATCAGTTCTGCTAAAATGACTGTTTTGAAAATGTAAATTTGTTCCAATGTGATTGATACATTAGGGAACATTTTGAACATCATGCTAATTTCAAGTCTGCTTCTGCCCAACTTCTTCCAGGGACTAAGAGTGAGAATGCAGAAAACTACATCATTTTGCAATAACTCACAAGCAGTAACCTTTCCAAAGTCAACTTCTAGAAGCAAACCTGAGATGTCTGTCAAGGTAACAGTGCCATATTTATTGTACTTCTGGCGCAGCAGGAGCTGTGGGCAGAGAAGGGCTGATCCATACCATTTTTAAACCCTTCTGATAAGACCTTAAGGCAGAAGCTCAGAGTTTCAGCCCTCCCAACTACTTCCTTGTGTGCTGCTGAAAAGGGGTGAGGGGGGTGAGAGGGAGGTCAAGCAGCAGTCCAAGGAAGTGTCCACTATCTGTGATAGTATTTGTGTATTTCTTAACCATTTGACATTAACAAAACTGGGCTACTGTTTTTAACTAGGTTCCTATCTTTTTTTTGTCCTAATGTGTCACCAAATTTTTCAGCATTTTGCCTCAAACCTATTTTTTTTTAGCAGATGGTTTCTTTACTATCCCAGAGGTGCACCACAAATCCTATTGGTTAATCTTTCAAATAAATTTCATTTGATTAATTTTCTGAGTTTCAGGCTGGCAAAGGGAGTTGGTGCCACTACATTGAATGACATCCAGGAATGATGTCCACAGATTTTTTCAAGAAGGAAGTCAAATTATTTCCTAAAAGTCAGATAGGGAAAAATTCCCCAAAAGGAACAGCAACTCTTTATTATGGGAGAGCCTCTGATAAAAGAATAACCCCTAAATGGAATGAAAGAACCATGACTTTAAATAATATAATTATGTATCAGAAACCTAGGCTATCTACCTTTATTTTTTTTTAAATTTTATTAATTTATTTTGATTTATCGACAATCACTTCCATATGCTTTTGAGTTGAAAATTTTTCTCCCCCTTCCTCCCCTCCCCCCTCCCCAAGACGGCACACAATTTCATATAGGCTTTACGTTTACATACCCATTAAAAATATTTTCACATTAGTGAAGTTGTAAGTAAAAATTAAAACCAATAGGAGGAACCACAAACCTATTTTTTTATTGAGAGATTTTGCATAAAGTGGTGCTTTTTTTGGTCCAATTATAGTGAAACTGTACCTGCTCTCAATGAGTTTACATTTGATTGGTGGAGACAATAAATACATATTATATACAGCCTAAGTATAAAGTGAATAAATACAAATATATACAAAGTAGTTAAATGCAAGGTAGTTTGTGAGGAAGGACAATAGCAGGAACAGGATAGGTTTCATGAAGAAGATAGTGTCTTAAAGGAAGGAAGGGTCTCTATGAGGAGGAGGTAAGAGGGGAGTGTGCCCCACGTGTGGAACAGCCAATGTAAAAGCACAGAGATGGGAGATAGGAGTGTCATATGAAAGAAACAGAGAGAAGGTGGGTTTGGCTGGAGAGCAGAGTTCAGGAGGTGGAGTAATGTCCAGGGAAGCTAGAAAAATAGCTTGGGGTCAGGATGCATAGAGGTTTAAAAACTAGAGAGTTTATATTTTATCCTAGAGATAATGAGAGTTTTACAGGATTGGCATGGTTACATCTGTACATAAGTTAAATTACTTTGGCAATTGTGCAGAATGGACTGGAGTAGTGAAAGTCTTAAGGCAAGAATGCCAAAATAGGAGGCTGCTGTAATAACCTATGGATTCAGGAGGGGGGCGGGTTGAAGGCCTGAACTAAGGTGGTAGCTACATGAATAGAAAGAAGGGATCAGTTATGAGATATGTTGTGAAGGCAGAAACAGCAAGATTTGGTGACTGATTGTATATATAGGTGGAAAAACCTGAACGATGGTGATGCCTTCAACAGAAACAGTGAAGTTTGGAGCAGGAAAGGTTTGGGGGAGATGATGATGAGCACAATTTTGGACACGCTGAGTTTGAGGTGTCTTCAGGACATTTGGTCTGAAATGCCTAATACATGACTGATGATGCAAGACTGAAGATAGGGGAAAAACTGGGAGCCATCTGCATAGCTGGTAGTTAAACTCGTGAAAATTGATGAGGTTACTAAGAGACAGAGCACAGAGAAGAGAGTGTGCGCCATAACCCTGGGGAACACTTCCAGATGAGGGTGTGTAATACGGATGATGAGCTGGCAAAGGAGACTGAGAAGGAACTGTCAGACAGGAGGTGGAGGATCATGGGGACCCAGAGAAGACAGAATATTCATGAGGAGAGAATCACCAAGAGTACTAAAAGCAGACGAAGGATGAGGACTGCAGATGAGACAACTAAGGGAACATTGATAACTTTGGAGACAGCAGCTCCAGTTTAAAGAAGTCAGGAGTCAGATTGCAAAGAGCTGTTAACAGCTCAGTGAGAGGAGAAGAAATGGAAACGGTTAGCATCGACTACTTTTTCAAGGTGTTTGGTTGAGAAACAGAGGATAAGAGCTTCAGTGTGATGGTAGGATTAGTGAAGGTTTTTTAAGGGTAGTAAAGGCTTAGGTAACATGTTTGAAGGCAGAAGAAATGAACCTGGAAGTGAGAAATGGCCGAAGATTTCAGAGAAAAGAAGGAGGAGATGATTGAGGATGTAATCTTCTACAGAAGGTGGGAGGGGAGGGGGATAAAAAACCAGACACCTGGACTCAGATTTCTATGAAGTTAGGAGAACTAAACAGAGATAGGGGAATCACTCCCCTCCTCCTCTCCAAAGGGGTTTGGTCTCTCCAGATAGATAAGAAGGAATTCATGGGAAGCAACAGCCCCAAGAAAAGAAACTCTGCCTTGTGAATATCTCTACTTATTTCCTCTAGGAAGAACTGTTTCTAGGGATACACCTCAATTGTGGCTAGAGAGTACTCTGCATATAGCAGATGCTGCTTAAATGTTTGCTGAAGTAGACAAGATGTCCGGACTCCTAATCTACCAAATTATTCCTTTTCCCAAGACTATGACAAATATTTAAAAAGTAAACAAAAATGGCATTTCCCCCCCCTATATTTGGTACTGTAATTGCACTGGTCTCATTCTGAAATAATTTGACTGGGTTCTTAATTCTTCAAGTGCCAACATTTTATTTGTAAAAAGCATCTTCGAGTTGGCCAGTGTGGGAATTTGTTTTCCTTGACTGTATAGTCATAATAAATTTTCTTTCTCTTTCTTTTGGGGGGGGTGGGGGGGGCAGGAGGAAGAAAATGCAGACCTGAAAATAAAATAAAATTTATTTTTTAAAAAAGCATTTGTAGGGCTTTACAATAAAAAGATAACTTTTAAAATTACCCCAAATCCTAACTAAATCTGTGTGGCAAATGGATATATCTGAAGATTTCCAAAGTTTGTTCTGGGAGAAGTGATTCAGATAGCCCCTTGCTAGTCACTGCAATTAGTAATAATATATTTAGTTATTCTTTCTCATTGGCCATATAATTCCATAGCAAAAAGTTTTATAAAATAACCTTTCTTTTCAAAAGAACTTTTCAAATTTTGAGATTAATTTCATTTTTTCCAATTGGAAAAATGTACAGTAGTGCAAACATTCTTAGGAACAAATGATATGCATAGAAACCTCAGAGGTAATTTAGTTCATCCTCCTCATAAATGTTTCAGGGTAATTTTAGATTCCACTAACATGTTGTTATTTCATCCATTCATTGGATAATCTGTTTCTTTGGAGTTTCTAGTTTTGTGATGACAATTTCACCTATTTTAAACTATATATTATACACACACACATAAATACACACACATAAAAGAATGACTCACTGAGTAATAGAATGTCAGAGCTGGAAAGGCCCTTATACACCATCTAATCTAACCTCCTCATTTTACATATGGGGAAACTGAGACCTAAAAAAGGGAAGTGATTTCCCAGCGTCACACAAAGAGCCAGTAAAAGGCATCATGAGGGCCCGTGGGGTGACTAATGGAGGGAAAAGGAAAGAGGGAGACAGGGAAGGAGAAGGGGTATCAGCCTTACTTCTAGAGGACCCCCCCCATCAGGGGCCAGGAAACCCAACAAAGGCGGGAGAGGGGAGAGAGGCAGAACGATGGAGGTCATTAGCTCATAAAGATTCAAGCTGGAAGCTGGGATTTAACGGTTATCTAATCTTTTAGGACTATAATCTGAGGCTGGAAGGGCTTTTGTGAGTCATGGGGTTCTATTCTCTCATTCACAGATGAAGAAGCTGAGGTTCAGGGAAGTTAACCTCAAGAGCACATAGATGGCCGAGGCTGGATTTGAACCCAAGTCCTCCAGTCCAGAGCCGTGGGCCTCGCCCCGGCACCATCCAGCGAGGGCCGCGAAGGGGGAACCTCGGTGGCCGCCCCTCCGCTGTGGGGCTACAGTCTGACCGGGGGGGGGGGAAGTCTCGTGGGGGCCCTGTCCAGCCCCCGCCTCTGGTACGGGAATCGGTGTCCCAACGCTGCAGGCGTTCGGCTCTCCTCCCTAGCCCGCCCCCCTCCCACGTTCCCTACCACCTTCATCCCCACTCCGTACGCACTATCAGAGGCTGAGGCAGGGTTGGAGAGGAGGCCTGGGGTCTGCAACTTCCAGACTCCATGCGCACAGGAATCCGTTCTTCAGGCCGTCCCTTAGCAACGAGGCGCCCGTCGCTAGGGCGGCTGTGTGCCGGCGAAATGCGTCCGGGCGGCAGCGCGGGAGGGGCCGAAAAGGGTTCCGCCAACCTAGAGGCCCCGCCCCCGGCTGTGCCAAGCTCCTCCTCCCAGGGCGGGACTGCCCCGCCTCCTCTTCCTCCCCGCGGGGGCCTCCCCCCTCCTCCGGAGCTCTCGGCTTCCCCACCGCCCTGTCCCTGAGATCTCGTACACTCCCAGACTGGGTCCTCAGGGGAGCCCACTGTGCATAAAGGACAGGTGACTTGCCCTGGCCTGCAAAGGTACCTGGCCGCTGCCTCTTCCATCTGCTACCAGACCGGGATTCGAATTCTTCTGGTGTCAGAGAGCTGTCTTGCCTTGGGCAAGTCAGCAAGGGGGTGGCTGGGGAGGGCATTGTGAGCCGGGCCTGGGGTCAGGAAGACCCGAGGTCAGATACATCCAAATACAGTCTCAGAAGCTTAACCAGTTTGTGACCCCTGGGCAAATCACTTAACCCTTTGTCTGCCTCAATTTCCTCATCTGTAAAATGGGTAAGATAGTACTAACACCTACCTCCCAGGGTTGTTGTCAGGTTCAAAAGAGAAAATATTTGTAAAGGGGTTAAATCATTATGTAAAAGTTAGTTATGATTAAGTCACTCAGTACTCCCTGGGCCTCAGTTTTCTTATCTGTACAATGAGTAAGTTGGACAAGATGGCCTCAGAGGTCTCTTCCAGACATATATGATCCCATGATTCTTTTTTTACTTAAAAAAAGTGTTCTTAATTTAACAAACACCAAATAAAGTGAGCATCTCCATCTATAAGTAGAACAAGAGAGGATTGTATATGAAAGTGTCAATATTGTTCAGAGCTTGCTTTTCAAGTATATAATAAAGTCCACGTGAAACTTGCAAAGCTGTTCTGCTGGTCTGTGATTCCTTTTGGTTTTCTGTTTTCTTCTCCCTAGGGAGCCCAAGTGGGGCTGAGAGGCTTGAAACTCCTGTTCTAGATTTCCTTTCCCTCCTACCTCCTGTCTTTCTTTGGGAGAAAAAAGAAAAAAAGAAAACTCTTGTAACAAATATACATAGCTAAGCAAAACAAATTCTGACATTGGCCATGTCCAAAAAAAATATGTCTCATTCTGCATCTTCAGTTAGTCAATTCATTAAATGTCTACTTACATGTCAGGCTCCGTGCTACTTACTAGGGATACAAAGAAAGGGAAAAGACAGTCCCTGCTGTCAAGGAGATCACAGTCTAATGGGTGAGACAAATGCAAACATCTATATACACACAAGATTTTGTGTATAGATATAGGTACACACACAATAAATTGGAAAGAACAAAGGCATTAGAATAAAGGGGAATGAGGAAAGGCTTCCTGTAGAAGGTGAAATTTTAAGTGGGTCTTGAAGGAAATCTTCAATCTATCACTCCTCTGTCAAGAAGGTGACAGAGGTCACCTGCATTAACCTCTGGTAATGACTTCAAGGTAGAGGACCTCAAGGTGGGTAGCATGTTTCATCACTAGCACTCTAGAATCATGATTAAGCCTATGATTCTTTTTTTTAATAGTATTTTATTTTTTTCCAACTACATATAAAGGCAGTTTTTAACATTCCTTTTTTTAAATAAAATTTTGAGTTCCAAATTCTCTCCCTCTCTCTGTAAGACAGTAAGCAATTTGATATAGGTTATACATGTACAATCATATAAAACATTTCCGTATTAATCATATTGTGAAAGAAGAAACAGTTTGTAAAAAAAAAAAAGAAAATTACAATTTGCAGAAGGAAAAAAAATCATGAAAAAAGTGAAAATAGTATGCTTCCATCTGCATTCAGACTCCATAGTTCTTTCAGGAATGTGGATAGCATTTTCCATCATGTGTCTTTTGGAATTGTCTTTGCATACAATTTGTCATTGTATTGCTGAGAAGAGCCAAGTCTATCAAAGTTGATCATTGCACAATGTTGCTGTTATTGTGTATAGTGTTCTGGTTCTGCTTACTTCACTCAGCATCTGTTCATGTAAGTCTTTCCAGGTTTTTCTGAGAGCCACCTACTCATCATTTCTTATATTGCAATAGTATTCCTTTACATTCATATACCACAACTTGTTCAGCCATTCCCCAATTGATGGGCATCCATTCAGTTACCAATTCTTTGCCACTACCAAGAGAGCTGCTATAAATACATGTGGGTCCTTTTCCCTTTTTCATGCTCCCTTTGGGATACAGACCTAGTAGTGGTATTGCTGGGACAGAGGGTATGCAGTTTGATTGCCCTTTGGAACTTGTTCCGAATTTGAGCCTATGATTCTTGGGGGCAGGGACCTTTTGTCTCTGTATCCAGGAAGTCAATGAGGTGGAGGTGAGAAGAGAAGGATTCTAGGCAAATGTATAATGACCAATGCAAAGGCACACACAGAGAAAGGTGATAGAGTGCCCTGTGTGGAGAAAAGGGAGAAGAGCTGTCTGTCTAGATAACAGTGTGCAAGGGAGTCAGGTCTGTTGAGATTGGAAAGCTAAGTTGGGGCCAGGTTGTGATGGTCTTTACAAGCCAACAGACAAGTTTCTATTGCACCCTAGAGGCAATAGGGAGCCACTGGAGTTAATTAAGGGAATGACAGAAAGATGTGTGCTTAAGAAAAATGACTTTGGTAGCAGTATGTAGGATGCACTAGAGTGGGAAGAGACCTGAAGGCTGGTTTTCAAAGAAGCATAGGAATTAGAGACCAAACTGCCAACATTCGCTAGATTCTGGAGAAAACAAGGGAATTCCAGAAAAACATCAACTTCTGCTTCATTGACTACACTAAAGCCTTGAACTGTGTGGATCACAATAGAATATGGTAAGTCTTCAGGGAGATCAGAGTACCAGCTCATCTTCCTTGTCTCCTGAAGAATTTATATGCCGGCCAAGAAACGACAATTAAAACCAACCATGGAACGACTGATCAGTTTAAGATTGAGAACGGATCACGACAGGCTGTATATTGTCGCTTTATTTAACTTGTATGCAGAGTGCATCATGCGAAATGCCATGATGGATGAATCAAAAGCTGGAATTAAGATTGCTAGAAGAAATAGCAACAATCTCAAATATGCAGATGATACCACTCTGATGGCAGGAACTGAAAAGGAATTAAGAAGCATCTTGATGATGGTGGCTTGGAGAGTGTAAAAACTGGCTTGAATCTTAACGTTAAAAAAGAAAAAACAACTAAGATCTTAGCAGCTGGGGACTATACTAAGTGCTGGCAAAAGAAAGGCAAAAACAGTCTTTGCTCTCAAGGAACTCACATTCTAATGTAGGTATCTAAATAATTAGGTACCTACAAGACATACAGAGAGAGTGGATGGAAGGTGATCTCAGAAGGGAAAGCACTATTGGGGGAGGAGATGGGAGAAGTAGTCACCAAAAAGGTGAGGTTTGAAATGAGTTTTCAAAGAAGTAGGGGCAGCTAGGTGGCACAGTGGGTGGAGCACCAAGCCCTGGAGTCCGGATGTCCTGAGTTCAAATCCAGCCTCAAATGCTTATTGGCTGTGTGACCCTGGGCAAGTCACTTAACCCTGATTGCCTCAAAAAATGAAATAAAAGAAGTCAGAGAAGCTCAGGGGTGGGGAAGAAGGAAGTCGAGCATTCCACCATTACAAAGTTGTGAAGATGGAAGATGAAGGGTCCTATTAGAACAACAAATTAGCCTGTGTAGCATACATGAAGCAGAGTATTGTGTAAAAAGGCTGCAAAGGTAGGTAGAGATAAAGTTATAAGAATCTTGAGAGGCCAGAGGGACTCATCTTCAAAAACTACATTGCTAATGAAAGAGAAATTCCCTCTTCTAGTCTCACAACAATCTAGTTGAAATCTCCCAAGGCTTAGTTTAAAAAAAAAATTCTTAGGGGCATAGCTAATTTATTTGTTCAGCTAACCCGAATTGTGTCCTTCTTTACTCAGAGAGGTGTTCATTATTTTTTAAATTTTTATTTATTTTTAAGTTTATTTATTATTAGTTTTCAACATTTACTTCCACAAGATTTTGAGTTCCAAATTTTCACCCTATCTTGCCCCTCCCCCCACCCCCAAGATGGCATGCATTCTGAATATCCCTTCCCCTAGTCTGCCCTCCCTTCTATTTCTCCCCCCCCTTCTCTTATCCCCTTCCCCCTCTAAGGATATTCATTCTTTATAAAGAGATCATAGGATGCTAGTTTTGTTAACACATTAAAACCTCATCATTTGTGATGACATTCTATGATGATATCAACTGAGCTGAGAGAAGGGGAGCAGTGGAGAAATCCTACCTCACCTAACTTACACTACCCGTCCACTACTCCTATGACTGTCCCTTCTTCCTCCCTTCTTTTTTTAATTTTTAAATTTTTTTTCCTTCCTGCATTCTTAAAATCCTTTCTCAAAACCAGCGTCTTCCAATGGCCCCTTCACGGACCCTTTGAAGTCCCTGAAGAAAACAAGGGATGCATATAGAACCATAAATTTGGACTAGAAGTCAGAAGACTTGGCTTCTAGTCAGTCCTGCCTCACCCTAAGTAACCCCTCTAAATTCGATGTTGTTTCCTCATCTGTAAAATGAGAGAGGTTAAAAAAACGCCCAACCAATCTATGCTCTCTTCTAACTGGAGAAACTGGTACCATTCATTCATACATTCATGTAATCAATAGACATTTACTGAGTATCTATTATGTGCAAAGTGTGTGAAATACAAAGCTCTGCAGGAACCTACAATCAAGTAGGCTCAGATAAGACATGCCCAATGAAAGACATAAGGGGGACATGATTTTTTTTTCAAATATTTCTATCTGAATTGGTTTGCAAATTTCTTTGTACTCAGTATTTTAGGCTTTGCTTTACTTCTTTCACTCCTCAGGTGAAACTTTCCCCAGATCTTTCAATTGTACTTCTGTGACATGCTATCCTAGTTCCTGATCCAGTTTGTTAGTGTCTCTTAAGATGCAGTGGCCAGGGGTAGCCAGGTGGCACAGTGGATAGAACACTGGCCCTGAAGTCAGGAGGACCTGAGTTCAAATATAGCATCAGACCAAACACTTGACACTTACTAGCTGTGTGACTCTGGGCAAGTCACTTAACCCCCAATTGCCTAAAAAAAAAATTTTTTTAAAAAGGATGCAGTGGCCAGTTCTAAAGTATTGTTGGCTCTCCATTATGAGCTTTTCATGGAGCAGTGTGGCAATATACAATGAGTCACAATACTTTCATTACTAAGGTTATATACTGAGTATGATATTAAAAGGAAGAAGTTCATGTCTACATGAATTTTAGCAAGTACTTTTTTTTGGCAATAGCAAAAAGGAAAAAAGAAGGAAGGAAGGAAGGAAGGAAGGAAGGAAGGAAGGAAGGAAGAAGGAAAGAAAGAAAGAAAAGAAGGAAGGAAGGAAGAAAGAAAAAAGGAAGAAAGAAAGAGAGAAAGAAAGAAGGAAAGAAAGAAAGAGAGAAAGAAAGAAGGAAAGAAAGAAAGAAGGAAAGAAAGAAAGAGAGAAAGAAAGAAGGAAAGAAAGAAAGAAAGAAAAAGGAAGAAAGAAAGAAAGAAAGAAAGAAAGAAAGAAAGAAAGAAAGGAAGGAAGGAAGGAAGGAAGGAAGGAAGAAAGGAAGAACTTAAGTGTCCAGGTGTCCAACAAGTTTTTGGTGTCTCATTTCATACCACTAAATAATATTTTCCAAAATATTTTTTGCTATCCTCCCTCATACCCACTATTGAATTGACCTTGTTAAATATAAAAATTGACTTAACTTGGAGATGAGAGTGAGAAGGTCAAGCATTCCACAACTACCGTACAAAGATGAAGAAATGGAGGATGGAGGGTCGCATTAGACAAACAGCAGGTCAGTCAGTGTAGTGAAACTTTTCCACTTAATTCTTTTCTCCCTGGGTTCTGGCTCAGTGTCCATTTCAAATTCTTCTTTCTGTTTAAATTTTTTTTTTAAAATGCTGATCCTCTTTTTTTCAGAGGTTCATATTTTCTGTCTCTGTCTGTATATGTCTATTCCTCTGAGATATCTCTGTCTCCCTAAATCAATCTGAGCCAGAAAAATGACTCATGCAGAGGAGTTCGTGTGGTATGTGCTCTAGAACTTTTTGGAGGAGCTAGGAAAGTGGGATCTCGATGTGATGGATTTCTTTGTTATTCTGCCACTCACATAGTCACCATCCTAATTCAGGCCCTTAATAACTCAGTTGTTGTCACTCCAATCCTATGTTCATATAGCTGACAAAGTGATTTTCCTAAAATGCAGGTCTAATCATGTTACATCCTTCCACAGGTGTGCTGCAGTCAGTCAAGCTGGCTCTCACTAGCTGATTGTTAAATTGTCAGTGCAGGCATTACACCTTGGGATCCCCAAACTATAAATCAGGGCTTGATTTATTGTTCCATTGGTTGCCCAGATTTAAGAAAATGTTTAGAATTCAGATTAAGCTTAAAAGTATACTGGGGAGTACTTTTTGGAGATCCAGTTGTTGAATATTTACTGGCACATCCTTGTCTCCTGCTTGATAAACTGTGGTGGTTTTCTCTTATGCCTAGAATCATACTGGCTATTAAAATTTCTTCATGGCTCCTTCTGCTTTTTCAGTCTTCTTACATACTGCTCTCCTCCAGCCATATTGACCAACTTGCTGTTCTGGACATACAAGATATGAGTGCAAATCAGGGTTCAGATACTTAATAGCTATGTGACCCTGGACAAGTCACTTAACCTCTGTCTGCCTCAGTTTTGTCATCTGTAAAGTAGGTATAATAATAGCACCTCTCTTCCTAGGGTTGTGAGATCAAATGATATAATATTTGTTGAGCTCTGAGCACAGTGCCTGGCACAAAAAAATAGGTCTCCACATAGTAGGGTCTTGATACATAATAGACTTTTTTTTTAAGGCAATTGGGGGTAAGTGACTTAACCAGGGTCACACAGCTAGTGTCAAGTGTCTGGTCTGAGGCAGAATTTGAACTCAGGTCCTTCTGACCCCAGGACCAATGCTCTATCCACTGTGCCACCTAGCTGCCCTTATGGTAGACATTTGATAAATGCTTTTCCCCTTCCCTTTCTCCCATCTTTGTTTCCTTATGTTGTCTATCTACCGTGTCTGGAATGAACCAGATGAGCAATGAATGGGTTGTGCAATCTGCACCCTTGGAGGGAAAAGGGTACTTATATCCATGAGAGATTATAGGTCCATTGAAGTATCAAAGAAGTTAATTGTTAAATTTATGACAATTAAAAGAAAATATAGTGCCCAGTAGTGAAAACATAACTCCAGATAAGTTCAGTGATCATCTCAGAGCACAGCAGGATTATCACCTCTCTCATTAGTGGGACATTTGTTGTTCAGTCATTTAGTTGTATTGGAATCTTTGTGATCTCGTACACCCATACTGTCCATGGGGTTTTCTTGGCAAGGATACTAGAGTGGCTTCCCATTTCCTTCTATGGGGACACTAAATTTTAATTAATGCAGCTTTTGGGATAGACCATACTGTGATGCTGTACAAATAATATATATTATAGTAAAAAACGATGATTACTTAAAAGAAAATAAATGTGACCAAGCAAACCCACAGTTTGGCAGTTGTCAGTGGTACAAGACAGTTAAAAAACCAGTCAGAAGGCTTCCAGCATCTACAGGAAATAGGTATTAGGGTCTAAGTGCTGCAGCAGAATGACAGGAAGGTTAGGCTAGCAGGCTGGCTGATCCTGGAGGGAGGGAGGGAGAAGGGGAGGAAAGGAGTAGGAAAAGGAGGAGAACAGAATGGACAGATACAGGAAGGCTGGGAGCTCACGATAAGAAAAGCTCCAAAAGAAATGCTTGCTGTTTAGAGCCCAGGGAATGGGGGTGACCAAATTCTGCTGCATTGCCATGGTTGCTCTGAAAAAACCAAACAACTAAAACGTGGTTCCAAGATAAGGAATTTATAGTGGATTTGAAAGGCAGTATTGTGTACTGGACTTGGAGTCAGTCAAGACATCTGAATCCTGATGGGCATCTCCCCTGTTCTCCCTGAGCCTTGTTTTCCTCATTTGTAAAAATGGAGGTGATAGTACTTGAAATACCCACCCCATTGGCTTATTAGTTTTGTTTGTTTGTTTATTTGTTTTTGGAGACAATTAGGATTAAGTGACTTGCCCAGGGTCCGGCAGCTAGTAAGCTTCTGAGATTGGATTTGAATTCAGGTCCTCCAGACTCCAGGGCTGTTGCTCTCTCCACTGTGCAATCTAGCTGCCCCTTTGATTTTATATTCTACTGTGTGACTTTGGGTAAGTCAATTCCCCCTCAATTTTTTTTTAGCTGTAAAATAATCTGAACTATCTACCTTACAGCTAGGATGTGCAATGGATAGATTGCTGGGCCTAGAATGAGGAAGACTCATCTTCTTGAGTTCAAATCTGCCTTCAGACACTCTTACTACCTGTGTAAGGAAGTCACTCAACTCTCTTTGCCTCAGTTCCTCATCTGCAAAATGAGCTGGAGAAGGAAGTGGCAAACCACTCCAGTATCTTTGCCAAGAAAATCCCAACGGGGGTCACAAAGAGTAGGGCATGACTGAACAACCACCTTACAAGGTTGTCATAAAGACAGTAGGTTGTAGGGAGCAGTTAGGTGGCTGCTAGGTGGCACAATGGATAGAGTACCAGCCCTGGAGTCAGGAGGACCTGAGTGCAAATCCGGCTTCAGACTAAACACTTGACCGTACTAGCTGTGTGACCCTGGGCAAGTCACTTAACCCCATTGCCTAGCAAAAAAGAAAAAAAGAGAGTAGGTTGTGAACCTTAAAGGGTTAGATGTAAAATACAATCAGGGAGTAGGATATGAAAGGGTAAATAGAAACTCTAATTGTGTAGTATATAAAAGAGGTTTCTATATTTTTAAAAAAGTTTATTAAGGAAGTTCAGGATCAATTTGATGAGTATCTTCTCATTCACCCGTTTAATCAACTTGATGAGATTAGAGGGAATGTGTCTTTGTCTAAATATAACTTTCATGAACCTAAAGTTTTAAAAACATATGTTTAAAAAAAGTTTTCACATGCTACTGGGAAATAAGAAATATAGGAAATGGGGTACAGAAGTCTATCCTGTCCTACAGGAAAATAGAAGGGGAAGGGGATAAGAGAAGGGAGGGGGGAGAGATAGAAGAGAAGGCAGACCAGGGGAAGGGGTATTCAGAATGCATGCCATCTTGGGGTGGGGGGAGGGAGGAAATGGGGTGAAAATTTGGAATTCAAAAACTTGTGGGAGTGAATGTTGAGAACTCAAAATAAATAAATTATTATTAAAAAAATTAAAAAAAAAAACTTTCATGAAGGTAAATCTTATTCTGGGGACACAGAGAGCTCCTCTAATTGGTTGCCATGATTGGACTGACTCCAAGATAGCAAGTCAGGAATTCTCAAACTTTTTGGCCTCATGATCCCTTCACATTTTTAAAAAGTTGTTGAGGACCCCAAAAAGCTTTTGCTTATCTGGGTTATAACTTTATATTTATTGTATTACAAATTAAAACTGATAAAAATTGTACATACTTATTTATTAGTTCATTTAAAATATTTATTAATCCATTTAAAAACAATAGCAAATCCATTACATGTTGACATATTTTAATGAAATATATACATTTTCCAAAACAAGAAAAATTATTGAGAAGAGTGGTATTGTTTTACATATCTTTGCATATCTCTTTAATGTCTAGCTTAATAGAAGACAGCAGGATTGTCACATCTGCTACTGCATTCAATCTATTGAGATGTGTTGCTGTGTGGTTGAAATGTATGAAGAAAATCTGGCCTTACACAGATAGATACTTGGAAAAGGGAGAAGTATTTAAATAAGCAAATATTGTCTTATTATTATTAAGAAAATAGTTTTGACTTTGTGGACCCTCTGAAAGGTTGAGACTCTCACCGGTCCTTGGACCACACTTTGAGAACCCCTGTAAACTTCTGCTCCCCCTTCCCAGAGCCAATGGAGAAGGTCTTGTTGGAAGAACAATCCAACATTATGGCTACACAAGCTGGACACTGACCCAATTCTGTTCTAGTGCATGCTGGGGAATTTTCCTTTCCTATTGGCTTTGGTGGAACTCCTCTGTGGTCAGGACTTTCCCCAGCCATTCCAGCAATTCCTATCTGAGGTGGGAAGGGTGAGTTGTAGGGCTAAGTGATCCCCACCTACCCTGGCCCAGGGCCTTGTCTCAGGATCAGTCTCACCTTCAGAACTGGGAGGATAGAGTAATACCTCAGCTAGGCAAGGGCGGGAAGGGAGTGTGCTCTTTGGAGAAGAGGACCACCAACGTGACTCTTACCAATGGAAAATTCCAGCCAAGTTAGAAGGAAAAGGGAGAAGTAGAATGGCACCTTTCTCCATGATATTACTATGAGTTGCTCACCGAGTGCAGATGGCAAGTGAATAGAGTAATTTTTTAAATTTTTAAAAATTATTTTGATTTATCAACAATCACTTCCATAAGCTTTTGAGTTTTAAATTTTTCTCCCCTTCCCTCTCCACCTCTCTCCCCAAGATGGCAAGCAATCTGATGTAGGCTATACATATACATTCCTATTAAATATATTTTCACATTAGTGATGTTGTAAGAATTAGAACCAATAGGAGAAATCACCGGAAAGAGGAAACAAAACACAACAGAAGAAAAAAAAAAGTAAATAGTATACTTTGATCTGCATTCACACTCCATAGTTCTTTCTTTGGATGTGGATGGTATTTTCCATTATGAGGCCTTTGGTGATGTCTCAGATCCTTGCATTGCTGAGAAGAACTAAGTCTATCAATAGTAGTCATTGCACAGTGTTCTGCTTCTGCTCACTTCAGTCAGCATCAAACCATACAAGTCTTTCCAGGTTTATCTGAAGTCTGCCTGTTCATCATTTCTTATAGCACAATAGTATTCCATTACATTCACACATCACATTCACAATTGTGATTACTATCTGTCTTTCTCCCTATCCTTTCCCTCCCCTTTATGCTTTTCTTTTTCCTTTCTCCTTTTCCTGCCTCACTAGTGTTTTGCTTTTGACCACTGTCTCCCTCAGTCCTGCCTCCCTTCTATTAGCCCCCATCCCTTTCCTTCCCCTTCCTCTTACTACTTCTTCCCCTCCCTTCTATCTCCCTTCCCTTTTCTTTCCCCTTTCCCCCTCCTACTGCCCATAGGGCAAGTTAGATTTCTTTCTTTCTTTCTTTCTTTCTTTCTTTCTTTCTTTCTTTCTTTCTTTCTTTCTTTCTTTCTTTCTTTCTTTCTTTCTTTCTTTCTTTCTTTCTTTCTTTCTTTCTTTCTTTCTTTCTTTCTTTCTTTCTTTCTTTCTTTCTTTCTTTCTTTCTTTCTTTCTTTGCTTTTTGATGAGGCAATTGGGATTAAGTGACTTGTCCAGGATCACACAGCTAGCGTCAAGTGTCTGAGGCCAGATTTGAACTCAGGTCCTCCTGACTCCAAGGCCAGAGGTCTATCAAGGCTCACCACCTAGCTGCCCCTGCAAGTTAGAGTTCTATACCTGATTATGTTATTCCCTTCTTGAGCCAAATCTGATGGGAGTAAGGCTCAAACAATGCTCACCCCCCTCTCTTCTTTCCCTGTGCTATAACAGGTTTTTGTGTCTTTTCCTGTAATTTACCCTTGTCTGTCTCCTCTTTTACTTTTCTCTCAGTACATTTTCTTAGATCAGATTAATTCACTTACTTGGATCCATTTAACCCACTTGATTAGATTTTTTTCATCATTATATCAAAGTCAATTTATACCCACCCCCTTCATGTATACTCCTTTAACATGGTATAATAACAATACCGTTCTCAAGAGTTACAAGTGTCATCTTCCCAGTTTGCCTTTATTAATAACATGTTGTTTCTTTCTGTCCCATTTACCTTTTTATGTCTCTCTTGAGTCTTGTATTTGAAGATCAAATTTTCTGTTGAGCTCTGGTCTTTTTATCAGGAAGGTTTGGAAGTCTCCTATTAAGTTCAACATCCATCTCCACCCCTGAAAGATCATGCTCCTTTTCGATAGGTAGTTGATCCTTGGTTGTAATCCAAGCTCTTTTGCCTTACTAAATATCATATTCCATAGACAGTAATTTTTAAATAGTATCTTAATTTTCCATGGGGAGCCTAATGAATCTAATGGGCTATTCCCATGATGCATGTTTCTGTATTTGTTTTTGTTGTTCATTCTTCTTGACTCTTAGTGACTCCATTTCTTGGCAAAGATACTGAAGTGGTTTACCATTTTCTTCTCCAGCTCATTTTACAGATGAGGAGACTGATAAACAAGGTTAAGTGACTTGCCCACAGTCATACAGCTAGTAAGTGTCTGAGGTCAAATTTGAACTCAGGTCTTTCTGACTCCCATGTTCTATCTACTGCACCACACCACTTAGCTGCTCTTCTGTATTTGTTTAGGGGCTCCATTTTCTATGGTAGGTGAAATAAAAGTAGTGCAATACCTAGTATCCATATGGTGCATTCAGTATCTTTTTGAAGAGTTGAGAACTCAATCACCCACATTTGGGGAAGCCTAGACAGGAACTTACACCTAAGCTCTATTTTTGAAGATTTTACAGGACTAACCCAGGGTAGGGGCAATGAGCCTAAGCAGAGACACTGACCCTTTGGAGTCAAACCCCGGGGGATCTAGCTGTCCCTATGAGTCCCGGGTTCTTGGGGAAAAAGGGTGTTGGAAGCTAGCCCCAGCAGGGCAATGGAAATAACACTAGACTGGGTGTCAGGAGATCTGGGTTCTAATTGTATTATAACCTTTCCCATTCTGGGCCTTGGTTTCCTCCTATGCAAAATCAGGAGATAGGACTAGATGATCTTTAAAGTCCTCATGAAATCGAATGCTCTTAAATTCTACAATTCTAGGGTAGAATCCCCGACTTGGAATGACAAATTGGCTTTCAGGGATCCGGAAGATCGCTTATTGGCAGTCCGCAGCAGTGAGGGGGCCCCCAGGGGTGGAGGGCTTGGTGTCACAACCAGCCAGGGGAAGGACCCAGAGTGGGGCTTTTCCCGAAGGTAGGTGGGTGGGCAGCCGGGGCGGGGCGGGGCCAGTCGGCCAAGCTCCTACTGCCGCTCGCTCGGCCCGAGTCCCGCAGCCGGGGGAGAATGGGGCGGTCCCGAGGCTGGGCCGTAGGACGGGGCGGGCCGTGGGCACGGGGCCCGGGCCCCGCCCTCCCTCCGCCCTCCCTCCGCCCTCGCCACCTGAGACAGGTGGAGTCGCCGGAGTGGCTGCCGGAGTCATGTCCCAGAAGAAGCCGGACCTGGAGCTCGAGCCCCCGGCGGAGTCGGCGCCGCGCTGCTCTGTGCACGCCCAGGAGCTGAAATGGTTCTGTAGCGCTGAGCGGCGGCTCGTGTGCGCCGGCTGCAAGGGATCGGGGGGCCCGTGCCGCGAGCACCACGTCCGGAGGGCCGAGGAGCGGGCGGAGGAGCTGCGGGTGAGCGCGTCGGGGAGCGATGGAAGCAGTGGGGCAGTGCGTGGGAGAACCCCCGGGGCTGGGCGCTCCACAGTCCGGCCGGCCAGCCTGGCCACCCCGGAGACAGAGACCGGGGACTTGGTTTCTCCGGAATGTGTTGTGGGGCGCAGGGAGCCTCAGGAGCAGGTGGAGAAGGCTTGAGTAAGCATCGGGCAGGTGGACAGGCTGAGTGTGCAGTGTTGGCTTAGGAGGGCCGGGGCCGGTCCCCTCAGCTCCCGCTCCCCTCAGCGCCCAGCCTAGTGGGTGTCAGTCTCCTGAATTTTCCGCCCCGGCTGGAGCCGGGAAGGGACGACTGTGAGTGCTTGGGGCGGGGAGATGCTGGGGTTGGGCAGAGGTGTAACAGAAGGCCTGGGCGCGGGCAGAGGCTGGGAGTTGGGCAGCTAGCTGAGAGAGTCAGTAACTGGAGAGGGGGTAAGTAGGGACTGGGGGTGGATGGGGGCAGAGCTGTTGGGCCGCTAGCTTGGTTGGAGCTGCTGTTGGTCAGCCTGGGCTCAGGGAGGCAGCAGGGAAAGTTCTTCCAAATGATGCTAAAAAGGACCTGAGGCTGATGTACATGCCAACACCAAACAAGGCAAAAACTGTTCTTCACTTCCACGTAGAGATAGAATTATCCACTGTTGGAAAGGAATTTAGAAATCATCTGTCTTTATCGTTGTTCAGTTGTATCTGATTCTTCATGACCCCATTGAGGGTTTTCTTGGCAAAGATATTTGACTGGTTTGCAATTTCCTTCTCTAGCTCTTTTTACAGATGAGGAAACGGAGGCAAACAAGGTTAAGTGACTTGCCCAGGGTCACATAGCTAAGTGTCTGAGACGAGATTTGAATTCAGGAAGAAGAGTCTTCCTGACTCCAGGCCCTGGCACTGTATCCACTATGCCAAGCTTCCTTTAAGTTCCAACTAAAATTCCACCTTCTACAGAGAAGCCTCCTCTAACCCCTCTTAATCCCAGTGCTTTCTCTCTTAATTTTGTCCTATTTTGCCTGTATGTAGCTTGCTTTGTATATATTCCTTTGCTTGTTGTCTTGCCTGTTAATTGTAAGCTTCCTGAGGGCAGGGATTGTCTTTTACCTCTTTTTGTATCCCTAGCACCTACCTAGGCACCGTGCTTAATGCATGTTTATTGAATTGAATCTAGAGAAGACCAGTCCTCTGATTTTGTACCTGAGGAAAAGGAGGTTCAGAGCTGAGGTGACTCGTCCAGTGTCACACATTGGCAGAGGTAGATTGAAACCTCAGGGTGGTATGATGCAAAGAGATTTCCTGTTGCCTTTGGAGGCTCCTTTATCCTTTTGTGGCTGCCCTGCCTGTTGGTTTTAACTAGATTTCACCTGGATAAACTCAGGTAGGGCAGAGTGTAATTGGTACTGGGCTCCTCCTACCCCTTTAGGGACAGCCACCAGCTTGGTTATAAGGTCAGTGAGAAGTTTGAAGGATCTGGAGGGAGATTATTTTTTTAATCCCTTCCTTTACATTAGCTTTATAGGACCACAACAGGTATCCTCTGGGTCCAGGTAAATCTCTCTGGCTGGTCCTCTCAGGCCTCTGAGTTGCTGGGGCATTAAGGAGGCCCCTTCAGACTGGGCCTGGAAAATAAACCCTGAAAAGGGTTTTTTTGTTCCCTTTTCCACCCACTAGATGACATAGAAACTCAAAGGGGGCCCCAAAGTATGTAGATGGCATCAGAAATTAGCCTCTGGCACTCACCCCTTAACTCATTTGAAACTGTTTCCTAACCTCTGGGGATTTCCTTACAGTTTGTCTAAGTAAGTGTTTTCTTCTATATCCCTAAGTCCAGCCCTAAGGCATAGGGGGCAGTTTCTGGAGGCCCAGGTTAAGTTCCTGCTCAAACAGCTGCTGGGCTAGTGATGGAGGATTGCATGGAATCTGGAAGGGGCTTCAGACCTTCCACCATGCTATTCAGCCTCTGCTGGGAAGACCTCCAAAGACAAGGAGTTCACTCGTTTGGAGGCAGCCCATTCCCTTTACAATCACACCAACACAGGGTTGTCCTGACGAAGATACTTCAGCCATCTTAAAGGGCTTATATTAGTGTGAGCTGTTAATTGTAATAATTGATAGGAAGTTTTTCCTTTTGCAGTTGTCTCCCTCTGAATTCCTCCCTAGCCCCATATTGATCCTCATTTTGCCCTCTGGGGCCAAGCAAAACAAACCTGTTTTCTCTTCTCCAGGATAAGTCCTTCAGAGATTGATTTAATCAGAGGTCAGGGTCCCTGAAGTCCCCTTACCCACTCCAAGGCACTTGTGTGTCAAGGACTCCTTTGGCAGTCTGATGAAGCCTATGGACCCCTCCTCAGAATAATATTTTTTAAATGCACAAAATAAAATACATATGATTACAAAGAAAATCAACATTTGGTGAAAATAAGGATGAATTTTTTTTCCCATCCAAGTTCATGGACTCTGGGGGGTCCATAGACCCCAGGTCAGGAACCCCTATTCTGGAGATAGAGGAAGCATACTTTCTATGTTGGTCCTTCAGAGTCACAATTTGTCACTGGGTTGATTAGAGTTCATAAGCCTTTCAGGGTTTTTTACATTGTTGTGGTCATTGGGTCATTGTATAATTTGTTTTTCTGGTCCTATTTTCTTTGCATCAGTTCATACAGGTTTTCCTGATTTTCTCTGAATTCTCTATATTCATTGGCACAATAATTTTCCATTACATTATTGAATTTCCTCCCCACCTTCAATTGGCAAATGCTTACCCACTTCACTTAATGGCAGTTAATTTAGTTCAAATGGACAAAATTTATCAATTATCTAAAACGTCACAAGATTCCCTATACTATTGAGTTTCAAAGACTGAGGGAGAATAAAAGCAAGTCCCCGACCTAGGAGTTTTTACAGTTTGCAGAGGAGGGGGAGAGGAGCTTTGGAGAAGACATATTTAGATAAGTGTGATACAACCCATAAAGTGATTAGTGTAAAAGGGAGGCTTAATCAAAATGGCCTCCCCTTTATATTGATCACTTTATAGGTTGTAAAGGGGAGGCCTAATCAAAATGGGTGTGGGCAGCTAAGTAGCACATTGGGTAGAGGAAACCAGGAAGAGTCATTTATGAGTTCACATCTGACTTTAGACACTTAGAAGCTGTGTGACCCTGGGCAAGTCACTTAACCCTGTTTGCCCCAGTTTCTCATGTGTAAAATGAGCTGGGGAAGGAAATGGCAAACCACTCCAGTATCTTTGCCAAGAAAACCCCAAGATGCTGTCATGAAGAGTTGGACCCCACTGGAGCAACTCGGCCACAACAATCAAAATGGGAAAGGAGGGGAGAAAAATCTCTTTTAATGGAGAAGGTCTAGTGAAGTTTGATAGTGTCTCTGGAGGAGTTATAACTGAATTGGGCCTTGAAGGAAAAGTTTTCAATGAGTGGAGGTAAGGAGGGAGGGAATGTATTAATGAATATTGGTGGGACAAGGAATCTGGGAATAGTTAGTAGTCCAATTTGCATTGGCAACTAGCATTGTCCAGGGAAGGGACTAAGGAGTTGTGGTCATTGTCTAAGTATGGGCTAGATGGATGTATATATGTGTGTGTATATGTGTGTGTGTGTGTGTGTGTGTGTGTATATATATATATATATACATATATATGTGTGTGTGTGTGTGTGTGTGTATATATATATATATACACACACACATATATATATATACATATATATATACACACACATATATATATATGTATAGGCAGATAGAGCATTTATTTATTACATTCTGATAGAGGAATATTATATATAAAGGGAGGTGGGAAGGGGATAGAGAGGTAGGCCTTTGCAATGGGCCAGTGGGGAAGTGGTGTAGAGGCTGAGCCTTTGCCATATAAGGCAAAAGATGACTTGACCTAGAGGCCCCAAGAGCTGAGTCTGGGTTACCATAGGGAGGTGGTGGTGATGGCTTATAGCATAGGCAGCTGGGAAGTGGCTTGGAGGCCTACCAGATCCCCCCTCCCAAGATAAGGCAAAGTCTGATCTGTTGGAGGAACAGCTTCACTGACAGAAGGTCACCCAGCTTCAGCACAAAGGTTTCCAGTGGATGACAGGAATCTTTCTTCCTTCCTGCTCAATCTTTTTGGACAGATCTGTTGTTGAGCTAAAATCTGATTCCCTCTGCTTTTCCCCCTGGAGCCTCCAGAATTTAAGTCTAATCTCTTCTGCACGTGCTGCTGACTTCTTCGATGTATCTAGATAGTGTTCTTGACCATCTTACATCTCTTCCTTGTCTCTTGTCTTCATATCCTGCCTTGGGCAATTCGCCATCTCATATTGGTCTTCCTTTCTAAGGATGGGGAAGAGGATAAACTTTTATTTTGGGCCTGATGCCTATTGATATTATTAAGCACCTAATTGGTGTAAGTACCAAGAAACTGTAGACCTAAAATAAAAACCGCCCTAGCCTTAGGAAGCTTACTTTTATTGTAGTTGTTAGTGTTGGGGGGGGGGAGACGGGAACGAGGACAGGGGACAGATGACAACAAAAAGACATAAATGTATTTTAACATTTGGGAGTTGTTTGGTATTTTCAGTCATGACCTCATTTAGGGTTTTCTTGGTAAAGATACTGGAGTGGTTTGTCATTTTTTTCTCCTGTTCATTTTACAGATGAGGAAACTGAGGCCAACGGGGTTAAGTGACTCCACCAGGGTTACACAGATAGTAAGAGTCTGAGGTCAGATTTAAACTCAGATCTTTCTGATTCTAGGCCCTGTACGCTATGCACCACTCCACCTAACTGCTCTCAGCTGGGGGTGATGATCTGGGAAAGGCTTCTTCTAAGGGGTGTCACTCGAGCAGAGACGTGAAGGGTGCTTAGGGATCTCTAGAGGTAGAAACAAGAGGGGAGTGCCTTCCATACCAGGAGTTCGGAGCCCGTGCAAGGGTGCCTGGGAAGGAAGTGGAATGTCATATATGAGGAACAGTAAGGAAGCCGGTTTGAAAGGAAAGCAGTGTGTGAGGGGGAGGAGCGTGGAACTGGCCTGCGAAGAC
This sequence comes from Phascolarctos cinereus, assembly GCF_003287225.1. Lineage (NCBI taxonomy): Eukaryota > Metazoa > Chordata > Mammalia > Diprotodontia > Phascolarctidae > Phascolarctos > Phascolarctos cinereus. The sequence goes on from NW_027555625.1 coordinate 269,540,238, forward strand.
TGGTTGGAGCTGGATTGTGAAGGGCTTTGGAGCTCCTGTTTTTTTTCCATGACTAGATTGTAAGTTCCTGAAGGGCGAACAGTGTCTTTGACTTTGGGGCCCACCACAGCACTCAACATAGAAGGTGCTACGCACGGGTCTTGGCAAAACTGATTGGGAAGAGGCTGCAGTCCTTCAGCCTCTTCCATTCCTCCAGGGCTCAGTGCCTTGCTTCCTTCGTTGACTGGCATTTCAACAGAGGTCACTGCTCTGAACTAAAGGGCTAGATTTCATTTGGTGGATGTGCTGCAGGGAGAAAGGATTACAGAAAGGAAGGGAGGTGGGGAGAAGATGGGGCCCAGTCAAGGCTGTCTCCTAAGTAAGGGTTGAATAAACACAGGGGCTGTGGAAGTCTCTGCCCAGGCCCCAGCTGTTGCCTCTTTTTTCAGAACAAGATAGTGGATCAGTGCGAGAAGCTGCAGCTACAGAGTGCTGGCATCACCAAATACATGGCTGAAGTCTTGCCTCGGAAAAACCAGAATGCAGCGGTAACTTCCCTCTCGTTCCCTGACTCCCTTCCCAGGAGTAGACCCTGCGATCCCTGGGCCCAGATCCTGGCTTCTCTGGCCATGAGGAGCCAGAGCCCCTGGGCTTCTCTCTGCTGTCACCCTAATGTAGGTGCCTGGCTCCATTGCTACTGAGCAGATCTGGATGTCCTGGGAAGGACTACTTCCTTCCTGCCATCTCTGAGCCTTGGCTTTCTTTCTCATGTGTTAGAGGAGTCTAGCCTCTAGTTCCATACGGGGGTCAAGAGTCAGTGGCTGTAGAATACCCTGTTTTTCATTATCTTGATGATAGGGTTTCAGATATCAAAAGCATGAATAATTGGAAATCACAGATAATTCCCCCAGACTCATGCATTTTTCTAATGCCTCTTCCCCACAAACCCTTTTTTATGGCATGTGCCTCCCCAAATGACTTCCTCTTTTTTTTACCTTATTCATTGTGTCAAGGTTGCCATAGATTATACACTCTGAATTGCATCCCCAATAGTAAGAACAGTTTGTCAATGAGACAGCTACACTCTGTTCTCTTTCCCCTTCTAAGGGTATACTCTTGTAAGGCAACAGAGAGTAGAATCACTGGATGTTAGAATGGGAAGGAACCTTAGAACATAGAATGTTAGAACGTGGAGGGACTCTAGAAAAGCTGATGGCCAAACCCCTGCATTTATAGATGAGGAAACAGACTCAGAGAGGGCATGCGATTTGTCTGTGGTTACATTATGAGTTCAATAGATAGAACATTTATTAAATACTGGGGATACCTAAGACAGCCCTTCAGAAGCTGACATTCTGATGGAGGAAGACAGTGCATAAAGGGGAAGTGGAAGGGAGTGGGGAGGAAGGATGTCCAGGAGCAGGTGAGTTAGCAGCAGAAGTAGGGCCAGAATCCCGAGTTTCTTTGCACTATAGCAGACTGAGCTGACAGCCGGTCTTTCTGCCCTTGACTTACTGGGAATCCTTTGGGATATGAGAAAACTTTCCTTGACTTCTTTTCTGCCCCATCGTCTCCAGACCATGGCCAGTGGAGCCCGTGAGGTGGTGATCCAGCGGCTGAGTCTGGTTCGGAATGTGTGTGAGAGCGAGGAGCAGCGGCTGCTGGAGCGGGTGCACGCGGAGGAGGAGCGAGCCCACCAGAGCATTCTGACCCAGCGGTCTCACTGGACTGAGGCCTTACAGAAGCTTGGCACCATCCGCACCAACCTAGTGGGCATGCTCACTGATCTCGATGACCACAGCCTTATTGTAAGCTGGGCTGGGGGTGGGGTGGGGTGGGGGCACCGGTGAAGTGGCAGTGGGTTGTCATACAAGTTTACTTCAGTTTATTTAGTGGGGAAGGAGATGTTGTGATGGAAATTTTTGGGGAAATTGAAGTGTACTGTATTGTATAGTAGGGCCTTTTACAGATTGAATGTCATGGAGTGAATAGGGTCATAAATATATAATACCTAGTTTTCTCTCAATTATTGTGTTTGTTTTAGAATGAATGAAAAAGTATTTATTAAGTATGAAATGCCAAGTACTGTGCCACATACAAGAATGAGAATCAATAGATAAAGGCTCAGAAAAAAGCTAGAAAATTTTGGAGATGGCCTCAGACACTGGATACTAGCTGTGTGACCCTAGGCAAGTCACTTAACCCCAATTGCCTCACCAAAAAAAAAATTGGAGAGAGCTTTGTGTTTATTACTTTGTCTACTCAACAGCCCCTGATTTCTCCCCTCCCCCACCCTCACCTCTTTTTAAACCATTCAGAAAAGCATTTTTCCCCCCTAGTTTTATTTCTTTGACCAGGCTTTAGTTGGGACCACCGCAGGGGGCAACTGGCATTTTTTTTTTCTGGCAGTATGTGGATACATGCCTACCCTTTCCTTCTGAAGAAAGGAATATGGCTAAGAACTTTCAGCTTCACTTTTTTTCCTTCTGGAAGGTTCCAGTGGAAGGAGAGACAGGCAGGAAGAAAGAAAGGACCGAGCATAAGTAAAACTTATTTAGACATGAACCTTAGAGGGAAAACATAATAGGGGGATCTCCTGCCCTGAAGTATGGACTAAGGAAGGGGCAGCAGTGAAGGCATCTGACTTGTGCTGCTTCAAATCAGGATTTGAAAGTTTGGGAAATGTCTCCATTAATTAGTTGGTGCAATCATTCAGTAAACAAATGTGAATGAGAGTCTTCCAAGTTTATGGGATTTTTCTGGTGCTGTGGGGAATAGAAATCTGTTTATTCATTCAACAAACATTTTTTTTAAAGTATCTACTGAAGAAAAAGAGCCATGCTAGGTCCTGGAGGAGAAACAAAGTTAAAAACCATTTCCTGTCCTCTTGGAGCCTACCATTCATTAGAATGATAAGACACTAAGATGACTAAAACCCCAAATTATCTGATGAATGCCCAGGAGAGATGCAAAACAAAAAGTTTGAGTTTCGAGAGAGAATGCTATTGATCAAGGGAATTAGGGAAAGATTCTTGGAACAGTAATCAGCTGAGCTGGGCTTGAAAGGGTAGGAGACGTGCAAAATACAGTCTCTGGCCTGGAAGAGCTTAGTCAAGTTGGTGAGACTAGCTACAGGAAAAGATAATGAATAATATAGGGCAATACGTATTAAGTAGTGCAAGTGGGTACAGATAGTGAGTCTTGTAGGAGCTGAAAGAAGGATGAGATCACTGGGCTGGGGGAGGGGGAGGTGGTGGGAAGAAAATGCCTGGAACAAGTGGGACTTCAGGGGGATGGGTAGGAGTCAGTAAGTAGAGAGGAGTGGGAAGGGCATTTGGGGTGGGAGGTGGGGGAAGAGAGCTGCCCGAATAAAGGCCTGCAGGTAGTAAAGGGCAAAGCGTGTTTGGGGGATGGTGAGTTGACCAGTTTGTCTAGAGCAGAGGGGGTTTGCTCCTTTAGGGAAATAGAAAGAGGGAAGGCTGGAAAAGGATGTTGGAGCCAGATTATGAAGAATAAAATCTTATACTGTAGGTAACAGTAGGTCATTAGAGGTCCATTTGACCACTACATCCAGAAGCAGGGGTTAAAGGACTTTGCAGTCCTCCTCTGAAACCTGCTACTTTCTGGTGTCCTTGTCAAGGTTGCTTTTGAGGTCTGAGTTCCGTGACAATTGACAGGCAAATGATTTAGGCAAGGAGAAGGATCGCCAATTTCTTTCTTGCCCCAAACTGGGTTTAATGTATCTAGTTCATGACTAAATGCAGGCTTTTCAATGTCAAGAAAAATATCTAACTTGCTAAGTGCTTTTTCTCTTTACAGCAGTCAGAGCGGGAGATTTTTGAGAGGTGAGTCAATGATCTGTTTCCCAGAACCTGTGTAAACCTGGAGCCAGGCAGGTCAGTGTGGGTCAGTATGTATAGTAGGAAGAATGACCAGTACGAGATCCAGATTGTAGTCTTTGGCTTTGTAACTACTGTGTGTTATACTGGGTAAATCACTTATTTGGCAGCCTCAGGTTTCCCTTCTATAAAACGGGTAAATGAACCAAATGAACCCTAAGGTCCTTTCTAGTTCCTAATCCTATGAAACTGTGAGATAAATGTCAGACTAAATGATCCACTGTAGTCTCTAGTTCTCCAATGCTGTGAGATGGCTCCTTGAGGACACTGGTTTTAGGACAGCTGGGCTTAAATAAGTTTTATGTTGTTTTTACCTTAGAGTCATTCTCAGATAGGGAACCACCCCACCCACTAATCAAATTCACTACCAAATGAGCCCTCTCTGGTAACAAAGAAAGACCACATCCGATCATGTATACAATATTCTATAGTCCCCCCCCCCATCTCTCTGTTATAAGAACGGGAGGGGGGGAACTGCTCCCCAGTCTCTTCTCTGGGGCCAAAATTGTCCTTGGCTCTTTTTCCACACTCTCAGTTCAAGACTCCAGTTGTTGCTTGGGAGATACTTGCTTTTCAGCTTGAGGATTCTAGGCATAACTCGAGTAGAAGTTTATAGTATAGGATGATGATTCTGAGCTCCAGGGGCCCAGCCAAAGACGTGGGACTAAGTATCTATGTGTCCCTTATCCTTGGCATTCTCCTTGCCTTCCTGGGCTGTTTCACACATGGGTTGTTAGGACTGGGCTGAGAAACTCAGGTACTTTCCCCACAACGGCTGCCAGTTTGAATCTGGATACTTTCTTCTGATACCTCAATGTCGTCTATTGGGGGAAGGTGTGGAACAGTAGTAGCTTTCAGAAGTCTTCAAGTGACTTGTTGGAAACTTGCTTGTCAAACTGAGAAGTCTCATCTGCTGAGGGGAGGTGGGGGAGGACAAGTTGATGTCTCTCATTCCCTGACAGGTCTAGATTGTGACCCTGAAACAGTGACATGTCCAGCTATCTGAATTATTCCCACCCACCCGAGCTAAACATAGTAGCCCCCTGTTGTGTCTAGTACCCACCCTTTTCCTCTAGGACTGCATCAGACTGGAGTGAAAGCTTCTCTCCTGAAGGGTTGTGGGCTCTGAAAGGGACTTGAACCAAGGATCTATCCCTGCCCCCACCCTGAACTGGAGGGCCCTGCCCAGGATGGGCAGCTAATTGGAGATGCAGCACTGTTAGGAGGAGACAGTTCCTCTCTTGTCTTTCTTACAAAGAGGCTTTGTTGGCCAGAGACTCAGCAGAAAAGCTAGCTTTGCTCTTATCTAGGGCTCTTGTTGCTTTATTTCTCTTTGGTGTCTTCATTTTCCCATGTGTAATTGTCTTTTTGAAACCAATTTCTTCCAGGCTATTTGAGCTATCATCATTAAACCTTGAGGCCTCTTAAAAGCTAGGGTGACCCTAATTAATTCAACAGACTTTCACTAGGCACCAGCTATGTGCGAGACACTGTTCTAGTAGTGTTGGGGATAGAAAGATATGAAATCCCAGGAGTTTATAATTTAGAATACAAATTAGAATGGAAATGTAATGGAGGAATCCAAAGAAAGGCCTACAAGAAATTTGAGTTCATAGGCTTAAAAGCACCATTGAGTCCTTTCTCACTTCGTGCCGCTCCCACCCCTCAGATGAAAAAACTGAGGCTCAGAGAGGTTAAGTGGCTTGCCAAGGGTCTCTCAGCCGGTTAGTGTTGGAGGTGGGATTCAAACTCACTTCTTTCCAGATACCAAGTCCAGTGTTTTATCTGTTGCATCAAGTTACTTCTCTGAAAGATCACTTCTTCAGACAAGTGGTAAGCTCCTTACTTAGGTGCAGTGATCTATACCCTGGACTCATCTGGGATTGGTGAAGGGGGTTATAAAAATTGGGGAAGGAGGCTGTCAGGATTGGCTGTTCCTAGAGTTCCAGGATGGCAATATGGTGTGGGGCAAAGGACTATGAAATAATCCAAAGTCCACTTCAATGGGGAGTGCCCCTTGAACAAAAACTGTAAGGTCTGAGATCACTTCCATCCTTTGCTTCCAAGTTCTTTCCCCCCTTCCCCCTTATCTACACACATCTTCAAATCTCCTATTCACATAATTCATTAATTTTAGCTAGTCAAGAAAAGTGATCTGCATAAACTAACATGCACCAAGTTATAAAGATCTCATATCTAATCTCGTATTTCACATCTCTCCTTATTGGCCTTGTAACCATTAATGGTAGCAAGCCACATCTTTTAGGTAGCCCTAGCACCTGTGTGTACATATATATTGGTGGTGTGGGTTGCACGTCCTGAGCACCTTAGCCTGATGAAATCATAGGTTTGGAGCAGGCATTCTCAAAACCTATAAAGTTATATCAAGTAGGTGGATGTTGTGAGGTCTAAGGCTATATCACTGGGGTTCCCCTAATGATACTGGAACTGGGAAAGGAAGTTTCCTATTCCTTCCTTCCCTCCTTTGAACTTCTTGGGGATCTGGTAATGGTGATGGTGATCCCCTGAGGATCTCTACCATGGATGAGGATCCCTCTTTGCCTGGAAGGGCCTTGTAGTGCCTGCTTCCTTTTTCTTTTTCTTCCTTTTTCCTATGTTTCAGGCCCTTTGTCCTTTGTAGAACATTCTGGAATTTGCAGAGTGACCTTGTCTGTTTTCTTCCATTAGGACTGAGGAAGCTGAGGGAATCTTGGATCCCCAGGAATCTGAGAAGTTAAATTTTAATCAGAAATGTGTGCGGAGCCCATTACTGACCCAGCTTTGGGCATCAGCTGTTCTCTGCTGCCTCTCAGGTCAGGATTTTGCCAAAGTTAGAGGGCTCAGAACCATTAATAGAAATCAATGTGTTCTATGGTTACTATGTTAAGGAGGATTTTGTGGCTCACTTGCCAGAGGGCTTGGCTTTCCGGGTTTGTAAACCTACATGGCTGGGAGAGGTTGGATATATAAATGGGTCCTTCCCAAACAACTACATTCTTCCCCATCTTTTGTGTTTGGACCCTCCGATGATACTATTCCTGGTCTGGACATATTCGTCCCTCTGCTAACCCTTTGCTTCTGTAGGCCTTGGTCTTAAAAAGTGTCAATGCAAAAGACAGGATAAATTAATATACCTTAAGGAGTTATATGCTGACAGATTTAATATTTCTTCATGGAGTATCAGCATTTTGATAGAGGACTGTGCCTAAATCAGGTAGTCTAGTGAGAACCACCACAGACTGGGAATCATAAAACCTGGGCTCTAGTCTTGGCTCTCCTACTCCCTGACTCAGTGCTTTCAGTTGAGCAACATCACCTCTTAGGCCTTGGTTTCCCCATTTGTAAAATAGGGATTGATCAGTCAATAAACATTTATTAAGCCCCATACTTGGTTCTAGGCACTGTGCTAAGCACTGGGGGTGCAAAGTAAAAAACAAAACAGACTTGCCCTCAAAGAGCTTATATTCTGTCAGGGGAGATATACATCTAAGTAATTAAAATAATATATGTATAAGTAATAATAACAACTGTCCTGTCTACCTCACAGGGTTGTTGGGAGGATCAGATGAATTAAATATAGGGTATCTTTGTTACTATTATTGAGCTTCTGGAGGCTTAGATGGGAACTCTTGTTTGGGAGTTGGTTAGGATTAGGGAACTCAGAGAGCCTGGTAATTTTCCTTAAAAACTACATTTCCAACAGGTACTGAGGACATTCGTGTGGATGAAAGGACCATCAGTCCCTTTCTCCTGCTGTCAGAGGACAGGAGGACCCTCACTTTCAACCCCAAGAAGTCCAAGGCCTATGCAGATGGCCCAGAACGCTTTGACCATTGGCCCAATGCCCTGGCCTCAACCTCCTTCCAGAGTGGGCTTCATGCATGGATGGTGAATGTGGAGAACAGCTGTGCTTATAAGGTGGGAGTGTCCTCAAGCCAACTGCCTCGCAAGGGTTCTGGGAATGATACCCGCCTTGGCTACAATGCCTTCTCCTGGGTGTTCTCCCGCTACGACCAGGAATTTCGGTTCCTGCACTGTGGCCAGCACCAGCCTTTGGCCCTGTTGCGCTGTCCAGACCGCATTGGGGTGTTGTTGGACTTGGCAGCAGGTGAGCTGTTGTTCTATGAGCCCAGCTCAGGTGCCCTCTTGTGTTCCCACCACATCCAGTTTGAGGGCCCTATCTTCCCTGTCTTTGCTGTGGCTGACCAGAACATCTCCATTGTTCAGTGATGGGCTTCTCTCACGATGTTTAAAGGGTTCCCTCCCCCAACCCATCCTCAACATCATGGTGCCAGGTTTTCTACTGTGTATGCCCAGTAGCCATCACCCGAGGGCAAAGAGTGGTGGGAAGATGGAGCTGAGGTGGGTCCTACCTTTCAGGTACTTGGGTGTTGGTGAAGAGCCCACCCTCGCCCCAGTGTGCCACAGGTCTCTTTTCCCTAGCATCTATTTTTAAAGTACCTGATATGGGAGGACAAGGAAAGGTGATAAAGGGAAGTAGTGGAAAGAAAACTGGGCAAGCAGTCAAATGCCTGGGTTCTGGTCTCTGCTCTGCCACTGAGTCATTGTGAGGTGCTGAACAAGTTGTTTGATCTTTTTAGGCATCAGTCTCCTCATCTGTAGGGGTAGATGAGCCGAGGTGATTGTTAGCTCTCACATTGGCAATGGCAATTACTGTTTCTGGTTCCCTTGGCCGTGACGCTTGTGACTGCCAGGCCTGTGTTTATAACCCCTTTTCTTCTGTTCAGGGACTCACCAGGGTCCACTCTCTCACCTTCTGGATGCAGGGTACTCCTCAGACCCCTACATCATAGGCTCAGTTAGGTAGGCTCTCCTACCAGGTGCTAACTTTAGCTGGAGTTCTGGGCCAGTCCTGAGAGTTGCTGGTAGCTGCTGGCTTTTCCCTAACCTGGCCTGATTGATGTCTTCTACCTCCTCCTAACTCAGCGGTACCCATTCTCTAGGGCTAGGGGTTGGGCACATGAATAAGGAGCTTGAGAGGGGAAGGAGAGATGGCAGGGCAGGCTCCTGAGGAGGTGCCTGCCTGTGGGGAACATTTAAATTATTAAAAAGTTTTGGAAAAACAAAATCAAATTGCTGGTTTCTTCTGTCCCTGTCCTTTGCTGGTAACTGAAGACCCCCATGTCCTGACTGTAACCCTTTCCCTCTCTATCTCTGGGAGCTTGTTGAACAATTATTTGTGCTAGAAAACTCATGCTGTCTCCACCCACATTTACGTTGGAAAAGCTGGAAGCGGGCATGATGGAAAAAACACTGGGCCGAGGACCCAGGATGTCTGGGTTCTGGTTGTGCCTTTAATTAGACACATTGCCCTTGAGCATCTTTGTTGGACGCCTAGCCTCAGCTTCTTCATTCAGAAGTGAAGGGAGGAAGGGATGCTGAGGTCCTAGCTGGACCATTCTTTGGTTCCACCATGTTAACATTTGCAAAAACTCAACTACTTATAAATCTTCTAACCTTCATCAATATGACATTATATTTGGCAAAAGAATGTCTTTTTTTTTATGTTGTACAAAAAACTAATTTATCTTTGAGTCTGGGCAGCTAGATGGTGCAGAGGATAGAGCACTTAGCCTGGAGTCCGGAAGACCTGAGTTCAAATGTGACCTCAGACACTTACTAGCTGGGTGACTCTAGGCAAGTCACTTATCTCTGTTTTCCTCATCTGTAAAATGAGCTGGAGAAGAAAATGGCAAAGCACTTCAGTATCTCTGCCAAGAAAACTCCAAATGGGATCATGAAGACTCAGACATACCTGAAAATGATGGAACAACAAAAAATTTATCTTTGTAAATTGTTGCATTTAGTGTAGTGCGTTTAAAGTTTACAAAGCTTTCTACAGCCCTGTGAGCTAAGTAGTACAACTATTATTATTACCTCCTTTTTACAGATAAGGCTCATAGAGATGAAATGATTTGCCCAGTATACCATGGTTAGTGTCAGAGTTGGTATTTGGACTCATGTTTCCTGACTACCAAGTCCAGTGTTCTTTCCACTACAGCTCACTGCCATTCCACTCATCTGAAATGGATGTTAGGCTGTAGGTCACACTGAATGTTTGGCTTCCAAATACTGGGGAGCCTCTGGCAGAACTGAGTTGACAAGAGTCATGTCCTCAGCAGCAAAGAAGTCAAATCTCAGGAAGCCAGAACTATCTGAACAGACTATCCAGGAAGTTGACGTCAGGTGTGGTCAAGCCAGAATAACAGGCTGCCCTTCCCTCCCCGAGGTATCTGTTTCCCTTTACCCTCCTCCTGCTGCCCTCAACTGTAGGGTTCCTTCCCACCCCCAAACTCAAACCCCAGTGGCTCTTTTGTCTCTAAGATCAAGTCTAAACTCAGCCTGGCATTCACTGTCGCCTTCATCTGCCACACTCATTCCTACCTATCCTTTTGAGCCTTATTCTGTTCCTCTTCTTCACCCTACACACCCCTGGTGTCTGCTTAGCCAAATACCACACCTCCATGGGGCTTTCCCTGACCACTCCAGCCCACACAGAGGTTCCCTGTGGAGCTGCTATATACAGTGCTTCTAGGCTCTGGTCCTCATTTACTACTAATCCCAAAGTACTCTGTATTGTGGTCTAACTGTTGGCTGTCCAGGTTTTACCTTCCTAGCTGAAGGTAAGTTCCTAGAGTGAAGACTTATCCCACAGCACTTAGCCTTTGTGTAAGAGGTAAGGTATGAAACATGGCAGTGTAGGGTGAATGACCTTGGACTGGTAGTCAGAAAACCTAGGTTCAAATCCTGGCTTTCCTATCTAATACCTCTAGGGCCTTGGTAACCTGAATCTCAGCTTCCTTACCTGTAAGATGAGAGGTTGGATTAGAGGATCCCCAAATCCTCTCTGGGCCTTGTTTTCTCTCTACAATGGGGTTGGACAAGATCTTTAGAAGAAACTTTAGAAATTTGTTTTAATTATTTAAACTAAATTTAGAAATCTAATCCATAAATTTATTTTTAAAAATAAATATTTTGATGTAGTTTGTTTCCTTATAGATTTAAAAACATTCTGAAAAGGAGGCTATAGTTTTTTAACAGATTGCCAAAGGAGGACCAGGACCCAGGAAAGATTAAGAAATTCTGATGGAAGGAGCAGCTAGGGGGCACAGTGGATAGAGCACCAGCCCTGAAGTCAGGGAGACCTGAGTTCAAATCTGGCCTCAGACCAAACACTTGACACTAGCTGTGTGACCCTGAGCAAGTCACTTAACCCCAACTGCCTAAAAAAAAAAAAAGAAATTTTGATCGAATTCACTCCACACTTATCTATCAGGAGAGAACTGAAGCCCAGAAATGGTATTTTGCCCAAGGTCACACAGTGGCAGAGATGGGATTAGAACCCAGGTCCTCTTGCCTGCAAATCTAGTGTTCTTTCCACCAAACAATAACTGCTTTTGAAACCTTTTCCAGCTCTATAATAAGCAACAAGGAGTCACAATACTTAGCTATGGTATTTGACTTTATGGTAGCCACAGACACCTGCTATTGAGGCTGAAGGGAGAACAGCTCCCACTTTGCCCACGTGGGAAGAAGGAGCCAATGTTTTCAATAGTAGGATTTTGCTGGCTGGGACTTCCCTTGCCTTCTCCCACCTGGTAGGCTCAGCTTGCAGCCCTCACCTTCCCCACCAATCTTCAGTGCTTTGGGTCTGAGCCCTCCAGGAGGTTGAGGGCAGCCAGAAGGTGGGGGAGGGAAGGCAGGATGTGTTCCTTAGGGACAGTTCTTGGAAAGGGGTCCTGAGTCTTGGTACCCATCAGCAGGAAGCTGTGCATGCCCACGTCCCGGGGTGCCTGGTAATCATTCAGGTAATTGTCCCCAACATGGGCTGCCTGGGTGGGTGCTATATCAGCAAGCTGAAGGGCCTGTCGGAAGATTCGTGGATCAGGTTTGGCCCAGCCAGCTGCCTCAGATGTCAGTATGAAATCGAAGTGCTTCCGGAGACCACAGTGAGCCAGGATGTCTTCTAGCCTCCTGTCAAAGTTGGAAACAACACCTAGTCGCAGGCCCCGTTCACGGCACTGCTGCAGAGTGGATTCAGCCCCTTCCAGCATCTGCCAAGTTTTAGCACTGGAGAAGTCCTCATAGAGTTTGTTGGCAATGGGATCGAGGATATTGGAGTTCTGTACTCCTGCCAGGTGGAATGTTTGCAAGACAACATTTAGCCACCATTGTCTTGAGGTGAGGCCTTGGCTTAGTCCATAGTTGGGAAACTTCTGCTTCTGGGCCTTGTATGCTTGACGGAAGGCTGATTCAAGGGCTGCTGCCTCTACCTTTAGCCCATGGGCCTGAGCCTGGGCTGAGTATTCTTCCCCCACTGGAAGTCGGAGTCTAAGCAATGTATCCTTCACATCCCATGTCAGCAGCCGCAGCCTGGGGGCCATTGGCCTAAGAGATGGAAGCCTGGCAAGGAACAGAAAGTTAGATGTAGCCTAACTCTTATTCCTCAGACTCAAGACCCAGGGGACCAAGGTTAAATAGAATGATTCTTGAAGTTGCCCCAACCAATCCCTTTTCCCCTTTTCAGACCTACCAAACCAGGTTCTTGTAGGTGGGAGGCCCTCAGGATAAATTTCTTAATTCAAGTTCTTTTATTATTTGTCAGTTAATTGGGCTTAAAAAAAAACAATCTAAGAGCCAAGTATTTTAATAACTATCAGAAGGGTATTCGAATCAGGTATAGGATTAGCAACAGCCTAGACAAGCACTCATCACCCTTTGCCTGGGGAGCTGGGCCATCTCTTGGGCTAATAAAACTGCCAAGAAACTGTCCACTCCACTAGTTATGGTTAAACAGGGGGTGGTACTCATTACTATCTGGTCCAACCTCATAAATGGTTCTGCTGGCCTGGCCTTCTGCCTAGAGGTCTGATAAATAAACATACCCCAATTCTGCAGCTAGCTTTCACTAGTCCCCACAGATCTGCCCCCAGGAAGGGCAGAGTCCAGTGCCTTCCTTTATTTAGTTACTTGGGCCCCAGGTGTGGAATTTCCAAAGGACTAGGATAAAATCTCAAATCTGGAAGGGGCCTTAAAGATCATTTAGTATAATCAACTGTGTTTATAGATAAGAGAATTGGAGGTGTGAAAAAATTATTCTTAGTAATCGGTACCTTGGAGACTCAGAGCTTCCCCCCACCCAGCCCCTTGCAAAGTTCTTCAGAAGGACATTACTGATAATGACATTACATTGTGTTTTATCCTGGGCAAACTCCAACCCAAGCCGGAATTGATTTAATCTGCTCGTGCTTGGGTGGAGACAGATTCTTCTGCCCAGCTACTCTAGGCTTGGGAGTGGTCTGGTATGGCTGGCCCTCCCCCCCCAGGTGGTCTGATAAAATAGGTATTTCCTCTGTCAGCAGTGATATCAGCCCCTATTGAAAAGGGACAACCCAACGCCTAAACTGAGCCAGTTCAGGACCGTAACTCCCATGTAAGGCATGTCGTCAGCTTGTAAGAAATTAAAAAACGTGGATATAACCTACAAACTCTGTTTTGGGGTTGACAGAGGCAAGGCCGGGGAAGGTTCTTCTTTCAGATAACCCAATGAATAAGGGACAGGGGCCCGGCTAGAAGTCTGGGCTCCAGTGTTTTCCACTACATCAGCCTTGGGAGTTCGTCAAAGGCTGCCACAGGATGGAAGTCCTGCAGACCTGACCTCCCTCCCACCCCTCCTCTGATCTCAAAGCACTCCCCTCCAGAGGTCCGGGGTGGGGGTGGGAGGTGTGAATGCATACGGGCAATCGCCAGGGTGGCTGGGCCTGCAGGCTCCGCTCGGGCTCTGCTGCTGGGGTCGGAAGAAGGTCTTCCAGCTGTACTGGGCACCTGGGAGCCCAACGCGGGGGTAGGAGCGGGGGAGGGAGCAAGTGGGGTCATTAGGCACCTGGGTCCCGATGCCTTTTGCGGAGGCTTCAAAGACCTCCGCAGGGCAGGCAGCGCTAGGGAAAATTAAGAGTCACGATCTGGAGGACAATGGCGGCTCCGAGGATCGCGCGGTTCGCACTCGCATTGTCCCGGGGACGGCGCGGGAAGATCACGACCTTACCTAGAGCTCCGCTCGCCCAGCCTGATGCACAGCGGGGACTGGCAGCGCGCAGGCGCGACTCCCGGGAGGCGGGACGCTGCCTGGACTCCTAATCTCCGAGGGAGGGCGCGGAGCTTCGCTCACCCTCCCCTCCCCGCTTCTTCCTCCCGGAGCGCTCGCCAGCCTCGCAGAGCGGGGTGGCATTGGGGGGCGCTGGGAGCGCGCTGGGCTGCGGGTGTTCTTAGAATCCCAGACCATTAATAACGAGGGCTGAAGCTGCAGGATTCCTTAGAGGGCACTTAGTCCAGCACCCTCTGTTTACTGCTGGAGAAAGAGGCCTACGTAAAGAGCTGGCTTTGGAGCTCAGGGCTCGAGTCAATAATTCAGTTGAGCAACAGTAACAAATATTTGTTAAATATCTTCTGTGTGCCGGGCACTTCGCTAAGAGCTGGAAATACAAAAACAAAAGTAAAACAGCCCCTGCCCTCAAGGAACTTACATTCTAATGGAGGAGACCTTCTAATGGAGGAGACCGCATGTAGGCGTACATATAGATAGGCCTGTAAATATAACTATATGCATAGAATAAACCATGATGCACAACCCACAGCAAATTTATCATATAATTATACCCAATATGTCTATGTATTAGCGCCATATTAAATAACAGGCATAGCTAGATACCTGTTTTTATTTATATATCTCTACTAGGTAGATACAAGGTAGTTTTGGGAGGAGGGACCTCAAATGCTCACCTGAAGCCCTCACTTCTGGTTTTGTTTCCTCTAGTCTTGCCTCCAGTTGCAAACCCTGGAGCTTTGATGCAGTGCCTTCTGATCTGAGATCAGATTTGGGGTGCGATGTCTATGCTGCAAGGTTTGACCCCTCCTTTTATAACTTCAGCCTTGAGTCCATTGTAAGGTTAGTGTGTTGGCCTTTCTTCTGTGGCTTGTAATGAAAGGGTTAGAGTCAGGAGACTTGGACCTTGGGCATGCCACTTCATATTTCAGGACTTTAGTTCCCTTATCTATAAAACAAAAAGAATAGACTAGTCCAGGGGGGTGGGCAGCCTCTAGGTCCTCAAGTGGCCTCGAGGCCGCAGGTGCCCCACCCCTGGACTAAACCAAGATAGAAAGGCCCTTTCTAACTAACATTCTAGTCAATGATTTATTAAGTCTGTGAAGTTCTCAGAAACTGAGCTGTCCCTCCTCCCCCAGTCTTTTGGAAATTCCACAACTGGGCCAAAGGTAGCTAAGGAACTCTGGGCACTGGACTTTGCCCTGACTATTATAAACTGAAGAGATTCCAGTTGGCTACAATCTGCAGCAACACATTTTAATCGCTGAAAACTTAGTTGCATCCAACATACATGTGAGTATGGAAAACATTCAAACATTTTTAGTGATTTTTTGACCCATTCCATATGACATACTTTTTAAAAAGAATATAAAAGAGCACTTCAGTAGAAAAAATATATCAACCAAGTCTGACAACATACACAGTGTTCCACAACTCATAGTTCTTCGCCTCTCCTGTGCCAAGTTTGGTTATTATAATTACATGACTTTCAGTTTCATTTAAAAAAATATTACATTGTTATAGTTGTGTATGTTGTTTTCCTGGTTCTGCTTACTTCAGTCTGTCATTTCATATAAGTAATGCTCCTAAATTCTGCATATTACTTTCTCAGAGTGCATTAGTGTTTCATTACCTATATGTACTATAACTTGTTTAATCATTCCCCAACTGATGGGCATTTACTTTTCTAACAACCATAACTACTGCAGAGCCCTAGGGCCTGGGGTGCTATGGCTTCTCCCTTTCCACTAAGGGGCACTTCTGCTCTGGATTCATGCATGGGGTGACAAAATTTAAACTTCTGTCTATTAAACTGTTTTCTATTTAGATGGGCTACATTGCTTTTTTCTCACATTTTACCTCTTCACACTTCCAACCCAAAGAAAATTACTTAAAATTAGGATTGGCTCGTGTTTGAGGTTTCCTCAAAAGGTGGGAGTATAAAGCTATTTATTTCCTCCACACAAAAGAAATTGTAAACACAAATGACAATCACAAGCACACATGGATAGGGACTTAAAACTGGGTTCAGTAGCATATAACTACTGTTACATCCCCTAGAAGACTGAGACTAAAAGCTATCAATCAGGATATGATGCAATTTTCAGGACCACTGAAGTATTTTATATGCCACCTCAGCTCTTCACTGTCCAAACATTTCCATATAGATCCTCGACTTTGGCAAGCACAGTGTTGGTGGTCATTCTCTGTAATAAAGAAACCCTCTCCACTGCTAAAGGCAGCTCCCACCGAGGTCCCCCGGATCTCCAGACCTCTGGAACTCACACATTTGCTTCCAAGACTTGCATATTCATCTCTGGATGGGCTTTTGGTCACCTATACTAACTCAGAGAAGAAATAAAATAGAAGCAGAATCCAGGGCCCAAGACTCGGGCTCTGGCTCTTAAAAAAAAGGGGGGGGTATTCTATTTTTTCCAACCACCTTTCGGCAAAGCCATGTCTCATCTAACAGCAGAGCAGATGCAAAGTCTATCTTCCCTCCCGGTTTCTCCCCTTCAAATCAGACAGAGCAGTGAAGGGCATTAAGTAGCTAGTCTGCCTTTCTTCAGCCAATCAACTCTCAGCAAAGCAATACCTCTATTCCAATGATCACCCTTTCCAGAAAAATAGCTGCAAAGTCAAACTCTTTTTCACTTTAGTCAGCTTCTATGTTTTGTCTTCTATAAACATTTCCACTCCCATCTTCTGTGACTGACTTATGCTCAGATTCTTTTCCTGATTCTGTCTTCATTGGGTCACAATCTCCTCAGCTCCCAGTGCCTCAAATAAGGTTTCCTTAGGTAACGCATCTAACTTTTTTGTGGTAACTTGAGAATTCCACCTTTTTGTCAGGTATGGCTCCAACAATCCTTATAGAATCACTCCACAGTCCCCAAATAGTTGATTTATAATTTCTCAGTTGTAAACTTCCAGACTTTGAAGACAGTCATATCTGTAAATGGTTGGATGGATCACAGCACCTTGTCTTTTCCTCAGCCAACGAAGGCTCTGTCTTCATACAGGTCCTCTCAGCACCTCTATCTGAAGGGCAGTTTTCTTTCAGACCCTCAGAACTGTCTGTCTCTCTTCAACACTGTATGAGAGACTGTGTCCTCTCAATCTGATTTTATCAAAGTACCTTAAACAAATGTTCTTTTTTCTGAATCTTTTAGCAGCCAGAGCGTTTTCATGTGAAAGGGGTAGAACCTCACCTGTGTATTTTTATATCTGAGGTTATCTTTCCAAAGATATAAGAGGAATGACCGTTAGCCTTTTTTTAAATTGAAACAAGAGAATGTTGTATGTTTTGTTACCGTGTGACTCCTTAAGTCATGTTCAGCTATTTTTCAGTCTTGTCTGACTGTGATCCCATTTGGGTTTTTCTTGGCAAAGAAAGTGGTTTGCTATTTCCCTCTCCAGCTCATTTTTGCAGATAAGGAAACTGAGGCAAACAGGGTTAAGTGACTTGCCCAGGGTCACACAGTAAGTGACTGAGGTCAAATTTGAACTCAGGTCTTCCTCATTCCAGGTGCAGCACTGTATCCACTGGCCACCTAGCTGCCTCTTTACATTGCATTTGCACCAAATAAAAGAAGGCAAGGCAAGGAAAGGAACTGAGTGACAAGAGAGTTTTGTTTCTTCCTGCCTGTCTTACAGAGTGTATTTTAGCTCAAATAGAAGAATTTGTGACAAATTCAGTCTAAATCTGCCAAAACATCCCTCCTTCACACCTTTTACCATTGTGTGTTTAAAACTTCTCATCCCTTTTTATTTTTTCTACTCATTTTTCTCCTTGAACACTTCTTTTATTTTTTCCGGTCTTCATTCTACTTCTTCCTCTTCTTTCATTTACTAAAGTCTTACTGGGAAGCAAAAGACACTTAGGGCCAGAGGTGAATGGACCAAATCCAAGGAGGAGAGAGACTTTAGAAACTGCAGACATGGAGGGCAAGGTAGCTCCTCGCTATTTCTTTGTATTCTTAGAGACTTCAGAGGTTTTCTCCTTGAGTGAGATATGATTTCTCTTGGTTTGAGCTGAGATATCACCTCTCTCAGAAAAGAGCTCACTCATGCATATGTATTTTCATGAGCTTCATTGCTATGCCCTTAGACAACTTTGTGCATCTTACAGAAGTAAGAGAGATGAGTGGCACCAGGTTAGGGGAGGCACATTTCTCTTGGTTTCAGCAACAGGTGCCTCAGGAAAGCACTTTTCAAAGGTTCAGAACAGATTAGGAGAATTTAGAACCACAACTTCTTTTCCCCAAATCTTCCTCTTAGGAGCAAGGGATCATTGTGGGTTAAAATAGTCTCAAACACTTACTGCAATTCCTCAACTGTAAAATGAGCTGGAGAAGGAAATGGAAAACCGCTCCCAGTATCTTTGCTAAGAAAACCGCGAATGGGGTCACCAAGAGTCAGAAGAGTCACAGCTGAAATGACTAAACAACAGGCTGAGAGTTTGGGGGTTAGGGACGGAGAAAGAACCCTAGCAATTTGAGAGCAAAATGAGATGGTTGTTACGAGGAATGAAGATGCATTGACAAGATCAATGTAATTCCCTGAGGACAGGGATAATTTTTCATTTTTTTTTTCTCTGTATCACACTCAGTAAAGTCCCTTGCACAGAGCAGGCACTCCATAAGTATGTGTTAGGTGTTTCTATGAGAAACATGTTTTTCATTGGCCCCTAAAAATTACTCAAAAGCAGACGGCTTTAATAGGAACATTTGGTCATACATCACACCTGGGAAGCCCTGTAGTGCTCAATACAATCAGAATAATATTATCTGGAGAATCTCACCATTTGTAAGGAATCCCTATTATATTTGGACTTTCACAGGACAGCCTTAATAAGAGCAGGGAATACCTTTGCTGAGCATCCATCTCTTTGGTTTATGCCTCTCTTGATGTTGATAATAAGAGAATCATGGAGCACAGTTATCATTTTGGTCACTTCTATCAAAAATTCTTCAGTTCAATAGAACTCAGTTTAGTTCTACAAGCATTTTATCAAAAGATGCTAAGGACAGATATTTCTATTTATTTATTTATTTATTTATTCATTCATTCATTCATTCATTCATTCATTCATTCATTCATTTATTTATTTTCAGATATTTTTAAATGGCAAAAACTGGTTCAATCTAGAGGAGTTTGCTTCCTAGTGGAAGTGATATAACATTTATGTTTAAGAATAAACAAGGTAGGGACTGATAAGGGCAAAGGATAGAACATACAAGGTGTGCTAGGAATAGCTAGGGGAAAAGAACACAATCAGTTTTGGGGATGAGTCAGGGAAAGCTAAGTAGAGGAAGTGGCCATCTGAGCTCACCTTTGAAGGAACTGAACTGTCAAATGGGGACCGTAATAGCATCTACCTCCCAGGTTATGAGGACCAAATGAGGCAATATTTGTAAAGCACTTAGCACAATTCCTGAAATGTGGTTGGTGCTTAATAAATGCATATTCCAAGATATGCAGGAAATGGGGTATAGAAATCTATCCTGCCCTACAGGAAAATAGAAGGGGAAGGGGATAAGAGAAGGGAGGGGGTGAGATAGAAGGGAGGTCAGATTAGGGGAAGGGGTATACAGAATACATGCCATCTTGGGGTGGGGGGAGGGATAAGATGGGGAGAAAATTTGGAACTCAAAATCTTGTGGAATTGAATGTTGAAAACTAAAAATTAAAATATAAAAAATGCTTATTCCGTTTCCTCTTACCCCTTTCATAATTTGTTAGAGAAGTTTAACTGATTAAAAAAAAAGAGATGTCACAGTGAGTATGTCGAAGAGCCCACACACCACTTCAGTCAAGAAATGTGGTGTCCTTGCCAAGCAAAGAGCTATGGAAACCAAGGTAACATTGGTTTCAAGTACTTAGTCATCACAGAGAATGAAGATGGAAGGCCCTAAGCAGTATCGCTTCACAAAACAGTGAAAAATAGAGTAAAAAGTGTGAAGAAAGCTTGGGGAGAGATACAACCAAAGTTAGAGCATTTATAGATGAAATTAGAACAGCAAATGGAAGCAAAAAAAAAGCATCGATGTTAACATTGCTATAGATATCTACTCTTATGATTGATCACAACAGAAATACCACGTTTGGACTCAGCACCCAATGTGCTGTGTGAAGTGGAAGGGTCATTTAATAATAACTTGAAGGGGCAGCTAGGTGGCGCAGTGGATAGAGCACCAGCCCTGGAGTCAGGAGGACCTGAGTTTAAATCTGGGCTCAGACATATAATACTTACTAGCTGTGTGACCCTGGGCAAGTCACTTAATCCCATTTGAGCCTCATCCCAGTCAGTGGGACAGGTATTGTAGGTACTATCATCCCAATTTTACCTACGAAGAAACTGAAGATCAAGATATGTGATTTACTCAAGGTTAAACAGCTAGTGAGTACCAGAGGCAGCATCAGACCTTTGTCTACTTGACACCAAGTACAGTCCTCTAGCTACTAACTACACTACACTAGAGTGACTGTACCTTACCACACAGGGGTATAAGAAATCTCTGCTGGTGACACCATCTTATTTCATTTTATTTTTGCTTTTTGATGAGTTAATCGGGGTTAAGTGACTTCTCCAGGGTCACACAGATAGTAAGTGTCAAGTGTATGAGGCCGGATTTGAACTCAGGTCCTACTGAAGGTGAAGCCATTTTAAAGGCATGTAGGAATCTATTTTTAAGATATCTTAAAAGAGAAATTAATCTCCTGAATGGGAAAAAAGTCTTTTTAAAAAATTTTATTTTAT
This sequence comes from Phascolarctos cinereus, assembly GCF_003287225.1. Lineage (NCBI taxonomy): Eukaryota > Metazoa > Chordata > Mammalia > Diprotodontia > Phascolarctidae > Phascolarctos > Phascolarctos cinereus. The sequence continues at coordinate 269,561,002 of NW_027555625.1, forward strand.
TTTGAACTTAAAGCATTTCCATAACATGATAGAATAGAAAAAAAGGTGATTGTATATGAAATTGCATTCTATTATATACAACTTGCTATTCCCTTGAAATATATAATAAATGTATCCTGTAACTCTCTATTTCCCCTCCTTTTTTTCTTCCCCCTCACCCTGCTCTAGAGACGGCTACCATTAGGTACAAATATGTGTATATATATATATATATATATATATATATATATATATGTATATATACATATACACATATATACATACATATACACACATACTATATATACATATATATATACAGATACATACGCACACATATATACAACCATACTTTTATTTATCAGTTCTTTCTCTGGATAGAGTTAGCATCTTCCTTCATATATCCTTTGTAGTTAATTTCGGTATTTATAATAGCCAAAATGGCAAAATTGCTCTTAAAACAATATTGTTACTGTATACAATGTTCTCTTGGTTCTGCTCACTTTGTTCTTCATTATTTTGTGCCAGTCTATCCACGTTTTTTTCTAAGATCATAATTTCTTGGGCTCATAATTTCTTGTAATACACTGGTATTCCATCATAATCATGTATCACACACAACTTGTTTGGCCATTCCTGTTAACAAGAAAAGGGTGAGGGACATCAGCAACTACTGACCTATGCCTTCTTTCTCTTTAATAGATATTTTCATTTGAATGATCTAGATGTATATCAAGTGTTTCATTGATGAAAAGATGAGGATAGGAGGCGGCTTTTGCAGATTGCTTCCTACCGCAGACCATATCTTCAGAATTATAGAAATCAACGAATAGTGTATATTTCATTTACCACGTTGCTGCACTCCTGTACTCCATCATGCTGCAGGTAAGCTCTTCATCGGCAAGTCACATCAGCTCTGTGTAACTCACGCCTCAGCAGCGCCCTTTGTCACTGGGGCCCCTCCTCTCCTCTGACAGGAGGTTCTGGGAAGAGAGTTCTCTTCCTAGAAACTTCACTTAAGGAAGGGGCCCAGGTCTGCCATCTTTTCATTTCCTACCGTACTGCTCTCTGAGCTTTTCCACCATGCTCCCAGGTTAGGTACCTTCTTCCTCCAACCCTCTGCTTTTCTGCTTCTTTTCATATATTTTCTGCACATTGCATTGTTAGCTTCTTGAAGGCAGGGGCGGTCTTTTGCCTTTTTTTGTAACCCCAGCCCACGGGTGGGGAACCTTTGGCCTTGAGGCTGTGGTGGCACTCCAGGTCCTAAAATGGGGCCCTTTGACTGCATCTAAACTTCACAGAACAAATCCCTTTAATAAAAGGATTTGTTCTGTAAAACTTGGACTCAGTCAAAAGGCCACACCCAAGGACCTAGAGTGCCACTTGTGGCCTTGAGATCAAAGGTTCCCCACCTTTGCCCCAGCGCTTAGCACAGAGCCTGCCACGGAGCAGGTGCTTAATAAATGTTTATTGACTGATACTGAAAGGAAGTTGTTTTATATTAGTCATTTTTCTCTGGGAAATGGTCACAGAGTTAAAGTCTTTATCATTCCTCCCCCCTTTTTTTTCAGAATTAACATCCTGTTTAAATGGAGCTATGATAATTATTCTCAGTGCATTCTTCTAATATTTTCATCTTAATCTTTTTGTCTAATCTGGTGTTAATTTTGTACTCTAGTCAGTTGATGAGCTGATGGATAGTTCTTTCTGGAATGATTCTCACTTTGTTAACCAGTTAATTCCTTTCTATTGAAATGTAATAATTTCAATTGACAGGATTTTTGATCCTACTGACTTTTCAATAATTAATAAAAAAATCAATCCTATTGATTTTCCTGATGTTGTTTGGTATTTGCCACATCTGGTGCCTTCCAACTTTCTTCTTCTTTTTAAAAATTTTTTTCATGCTCCACTTCTTTTTATTTTTTTCTCAATTACATATAAACAAAAAAAAATTAACATTTTAAAAAAATTTTGAGTTTCAAGTTCTCTTCCTCCTGACTCCTTGAGAAGCTAAGCAATTTGGTATAGATTATACATATGCAGTCATATTAGCCATGTTGTGAAAGAAAACAGACTGAAAAAATTCAAAAATAATAATAAAATGAAAAAGCATGCTTTAGTCTGTATTCAGACCCAACTTCCTTCTTAAAGAAAGTATTCATGATACACAGGTTTGAAGCTTTGTCGCCATTGGCCTATTTCATACTAAATCCTGAACCTCCATATTCCTATGTATTTTTTATCATTCTCCCATGCTTCACTCTGAATTGAAATAATTGAATTTCTAAATATATGTTGACTTTATTTGGATGATCTTTGACTGGTATTAGAACTTTAAAGAAACACAGTATGTATAAGAAGCTGGATGACAGTATCCAAAAATTGTTGATGTAAACCATAGCTCAGTACTAAAGTTCTAGGCTTGTATGGATTTGGTTCCATCTTGGGGAATTTTCATTAATATCTCTTTAATTTAATTTTCTTGAAAATCTTCTACCCGGGTTTTTTCTGGGATTATCAGGGACTGGCTCATGTCTACATCTTTTTTTATAAAAGAGAGCCCTCTACTCCCAAGTAAGCACAAGCTTATTAAAAAAAATACAAGACAAACTTTATTTTAACCAGCAAAACACAAAGAATTTGAACTAGAACTATTGCTTTCTTTTCTTTCTAGTAGCTATCCACTTTTCCCAGGGACCCATGTACTGTTTTGGTCTAGGGGTGCTGGGAACCCTGAAATTCAAGGGCAAAAGGCAGGAAAGAATTCTACTCAAGCCTTCTTTCAGTCAGAGACAAGGTTTATTGCTTAGCCAATAAAAGTGGGTGGAACTTTTAAGAACCAGCCCTATTTGTGAAGCTGGTATTGACAAGGTGGGTGGACTCTTAAGAAATCTGAGCAATCTAATGGGGGCAAAATGGACAATGACATATTGTGGTCAAGGAGTGGGTCTAGATGGAATTAAGGAGCGGAAGTCTAGGGTGAGGGCCACAATGAAAGGGCACTTAAAAGGATTATTTGCCTGATGCCTAGTTCAGGGGCTGGTTTCCTGGAATTCATGGGAAAGTTCAAAGGGGGAAGAATCCAAATCCCATACCCACTCAGTACTACACACAGGACCATGTACTTGTAGTTGTTAGAAAGTGAAACAACCCTTTCTTCTGGTGAGCCCAACCTCTCCAGGGACATATACAGTCCACTGCCTTTATGGTACTATTCTAGGTAGAGCTCCCTGACCTGGAAAAATCACATGGAGTCAGCAGAAGGTCGGACTTCTGATCATCTTTGACACAGCCCCCAGTGACTGAGGAATCAATTAAGTGCCTCCGATTGTACAAATCCTTGAGCTAGGAGCCTGGGCTTATGTTTGGGGTGCCTACACATCCCCTTGTGGAGGCCCACTCAAAGGCTCCAGGACATAGGCTGAACTCCAATCATACTCCAGGAAGGCCCAAGTGTGGCTGATGAGATGAGGTATGACACTCCCTTATTACCCTCTTCATACAAAGGTTTGAAAACAAAGTAGATGTTGGTTAGGTAATGGCTAAACAAATTTTGAACAGTCTGTGTCATTTTTATTTTCTTATAGTTTAGTATATACAACAGACCAAAGAGAAAAATCTAATTTGAAGTGGATACAATCTAATTGTCAGATTGGACTTTGTTGTTCAGTCATTTTGTTGAGGTCTGTGGGTGGTAGGAACCCCGAAATTCAAGGGCAGAATTCGGGTCCTGCCTCGAATGAATTCAAGCCTTCTTTCATTTCCTTCTCCAGCTCATTTTACAGGTGAGTAAACTGAGGCAAACAGGGTTAAGTGTCTGAGACTGGATTTGAATTCAGGAAGATGAGTTTTCCTGGCTCCAGGCCCAGCACTATATACACTGTGCTACCTAACTGCTCCAAATTGGAACAGTTTATGGAATTTTACCCCTACATGAAAAAGGACAAATGTGAAGAATTCAGAGAGGCATGAGTAGCATGAAAAGGACAAGTCACATTGTGCTGTGGCTAGAGTGTTGGACTGGAAATCAAGAAATTGTAAGTTTGAATCCTGCTTCAGACTAGCTGTTTCACCCCATACAAGTTACTTAACTTCCTCATTCAGCCTTAATTTCCTTATCTGCAAAATAGAGAAAACAGCTGCACCTACCTCACAAGGTTTTTGTGAGGAACAAATAAGATGGTATGCCTTATATTGATATATAAATGCTAGCTTTTACCATTATAGTGGTCAAGCCTGCCCCAGAGAAGACATTGAAAATATCCCTCTCTTCTTCCTTTTTTTTGGCCAAGTGGGGCACTATTGGGGTGGAATATTCATGTATTATCAGGCAAAATTGCTGGGTAGGTTAGTTGGACTTTCATTGTTGTTTCTTTGTTATAAGGGATAGCCCTGAGATAAGGAGAGGTGGCATGTATTTGGATAGAGGTGATGTAAAAATTAAAGATACCAATAAAAAACTTTAAGAAGCCCCACCTTGTAAAATTTTTAAACAAAATTGTTAATAACTTGCCTATTAAATAATCAGATCTAGGCCAGAGTTTATTAACTTCCTCTAGGAAGTTATGAGGAAGCTGATAAATTTCTGCATGATTTACTTGTACCTGGAAAAGAGGAAATTATTTTTTTTCTCTGCAGGCCTGTAGCTCTGCTGTTTTTATACAACTAAAGGAAAAAAAAATTCTTATAATACTTTTGATCTTTGACAGAAAATAATGACCATTCATTTCATGCCTGTTAGGGAAAAGGTTGAAGCCTGGGAGGGGAAGGAAGGAATGCTGGAGTCTGGCCCCGCTCTCCCTGTTATCTTCCTTGGGAGGTGCCGAAGGAAACCTTTGACACCTTAGAATAGCACAGGCATAGATTGCTGAAGGGAGCTCTGGACAGATGGTAATGGAGAGACCTAAAAGATGGTGCCCCTTCTAGAGGAGAAGGGAAGGGGCCTTGGCGAGCACCTCTCTGCACTCTGAGCAAATAGGGACCGTGCCATGCTTCTTTGTCAAAACCTGAAGAAAATCTTCAATGTGAAAGGAAAGAAAGATAAACATGGGTCTTCAGAGTCTGTAGGAAATCCTGACCCTCAGATCACACAGCTAGAGCAGGAAGGGCCCCTCCCATGGGAGGATGATGTTCCTGGAGTCCATTCCAACCCGATCAGTTGATGGTAAATAATGTTGGGTGGAAAAGTCTGATTTCTTTATAAAAGAAGGCCTTGGGAAGAGTTCATTGCTCTGCCCTACAGCCCTCTAGTGAGGTGAGAGGCAAAACTGAATCAATCTCCAAGATGATGAGATTTCAGAGGATGAGTTTATTCTGGGGAGGAGGTGGGGCATGAAGTTCCTGGAGTGAAACTAAGCAGAATTGTTCAAGTGTTTTCAGTTGTGTTGGATGCTCTATGACCCCATTTGGGGTTTTCTTGGCAAAAACACTGGAATGATTTGCTATTTCCTTCTCGATCTCATTTTGCAGATGAGGAAATTGAGGCAAACAGGATCAAGTGACTTGCCCAGGGGCACAGCTAGTAAGTGTCTGAGCCAGATTTGAACTCAGCAAGAGGAGTCTTCCTGATCCCAGGGAGGGCACTCTGTCCACCATGCCACCTAACTGCCGTGGTAAATGACGTTAGCTGGAAAAGTCTGAGCCCACTTGCATTGATCATTAATTTACAAAACTATGAAGTGGGGGTAGGCCAACCTGGTTCTTTGGGTACTACCTGGGAAAAACCACAATGTCAGTGAGAAATAAGGCAAAAATCACATTTTAATTAAGCACAGAGGGTATGGGGGTAAAAGGCCCTTAAAGGCAGAGAAAAGTGGGGAGAAGTGAGGAGGGATACAGAGGTAGACTGTGACATGGGAACAGGAGATGGGGTGGTGAAGGCAGGCAGTGTGGGGGCCTGGATGGGGAGGGGAAGAGCCATGTGTACCTGGGGATTTGAGATGGGAGCCCTGGAGCATCAAGGACCCTTAGGGGATGGAGGAGTGCTTGGGGGTGGGGGAGGAGTTTGAGTCTCATTTTTATAGTTCTTTTGGGAAACAGACCAAGTCCTATCTATGCCATCTTGGGATTAGTTCATTAACATATCCAAATTATCTTAAAGTTTTTGGTAAAACTTCAAAGTTGTCATCTCAAAGTTATCAGCATCTTTGGAGTTGTCTGGAATTTGATTCATCATATGTTACCAGGATATGAATTTTAGTCAATATATAATATGATCTGTAAATTATGCTGCTTTGATCTTTAGGATAGTATGCATGTGACTCCCAGATTCCCCTTTGCATCTTATTTCCTGCTTGTTGCACCTTTATACTGGCTACTTACTATAGTGTGCTGACTAGAAGGGAAGGGAGGGCAGAGGTCAGGGCGCGCCCCCCCCCCCCCCCCCCCAAGATACATACTTCTATAAAGGGAGGCCTTGATTTGTACTTGCCCAAGGTGACAGTGTAATGAGCATCAGAGGCAGAGTTTGAACCCAGTTCCTCATACTCCAAAGCTAGTGCCCTTCCCACCGTACCAGAAGGTTGGAGAATAGGATGACATGCACAGGAAGAGGGAAAGAAGGACTCCTGAATACTTGGAACTAAAAAGAAGACTGGAGACTTTTCATGAAGAGGAGGGGCCGTGAGCTATAAAGAGGAAGCAGCTGCTTCTCCTCCAGGAAATGACAAAGCAGCTGCATCAATTTGGTCCCAAGAGAGATCATTCAGTGAGGTCAGAGGAAGAAAATAATTATAGAGGTGGGGGACTCTCTTCTAAGGGATACTGCTAAGGCAGCTATTTGTCAACATGAAAATACCAATGGGGAAGTCTGTTGTTTTCTCTAGGTCTGTATTCAAGCCATGACGAAGATTCTGAGACAGGTAACCACTACTTGCTGCTACTGTTTCTTTTTTTTTTTTCCAGATGCCAAATTCCCATAAAAGTATTTTTAAACATGCTACCAGCCTCACTTTCTTCAGTCTTAAATTTTCCCTGAAAAGTAAAAGTTTCCATACATTTTTACAAGTAGACCTATTCTACCAAGGTGCATTGAGCCAGGCACTCCTGGAATCTCTCCAGTTTGATGGTCACAAGGGCTGGCACCTGGGCCAAGGGTTCATGGTAGTCCTCAATGCATTGATGATCCTGCTGCATGAAGGCCAGGGTATCCTGACAGCATCTGGCACTGCACTGGAATGTGATGCCCCACATCCTGAGGATGTTCTGCTCCAGGCCCTTCACCGTGGTATCCACCACCTCCTGCACTTACTGCTGCTGAGATTGGCAGAAGGAACCTTGACCCTTTTTTAAAGATTATTGAGAACTCCTCTATTTTCTGATGAAGGCAGCATCTTCCTTTCAGTCATGAAGGCTCTTGACCTTAACTCTTCACTCTTGCCCTGCCTAGTCAGTTACCTGCCTAATCTTGGTGTTTCTACCTCAATGATACCTCATCTCTGTCTCTCTCTCCCTCCTCCCTTCCTTCCTTTTCTCCTTCTCTTTTTGCCTTTTCCTCTCCTCTTTGTTCAGTCCTTCAGTCGTGTCTGACTCTTCATTTCAGTTTTCTTGTCAAAGATACTGGAGTAGTTTGCCATTTCCTTCCCCAGTGAATTAAGGCAAACAGAGGTTAAATGACTTGCCCAGGGTCACAACAACTAGTAAGTGCCTGAGTCTGGATTTGAACTTGGGTCTTCCTGACTCCAGGGATGGTGCTCTATCCACCTTACTGCCTAGCTGTGTCTGTCCCCTTCTCTCTATCCATACAGCTATTGCCCTAGTTCACACCTTTATGTGCTCTCGGACTAATGTAATAGCCTCCTAACTGATCTCCTTTTATTAAGTCTCTTCTCTCTCCACGTAACTGCCAAGAGATTTTCCTAAAGTTCAGGGTCTGTTCACTTCCCTGCCTACTGAATGCAGCCCCGGTTTACCATATGGATGGTATTTCCAGAGAAACTCAGGACGAAGGAAGTAACTGTGGCAGCCAGGGATATATCAATAAACTCCACTGGCTTCCTATTACCACAAAGACCAAATATAAGCACCTCTTTTTTAGCTTTCAAAAACTCTTCACAAATTGGTGAAGTCTGAATTCAGGTCGAAGCATACTTTTTCCTTGCTTTATTTTTCTTGTTTTCCTTTTGTCTGTGTTTTCTTTCATACCACAACTTACATGGAAATGTTTTGCATGACTACACATGTAGAACCCATGTCAAATTGCTTGCCTTTTCAATGAGAGGGGAGGGGAAGGAAGGAGAGAATTTGGAACTCAAAATTTGAAAAAAAAAGAATGTTAAAATTATTTTTACTTATAATTGGGGAAAATAAAATATTAAACTAAAAAAATCAACAAAAAATAAAAACCATAGATGCCTAAACATCTTCATGGAAAAAGTGCTACATGGAGCAAAATAAAAACTACTTTTTTAGCTAAAAAACCAAAACCAAAACCCAACCCTTTACTAGCTGGCCCCAGTTTACCACTTTAACCTTATTAGTCCCTCCTTTTTAATTCTTTACTCCCTTTCCTGCATTCGGTGGTCCAGCCAAACTTCCGCGCACACCCCAGTCCATCTTCCTCTTGTGCCTTTGTCCTGGCTGTTTCCTAGGTCTGGAATGCACTCCCACTTCCTCTTTGCCTCTTAGAATCTCTTGTTTCCACATCTACGGAAGCGGCTCCTGATGTCCCCAGCTGCTAGTACCCTCCCCTCACAACATTTTCCTTGTGTTTATTTTGTACATCTTCATTAATGTGCATGTTATCTCACCCAATAGAATGTAAATTATTTCAGGATGGGGACTCTATTTCCACTTTTGTCGTTGTAGTCCCTAGCTTGGCTCAAGTGGTTGTGGTTTAGTTGATAAGTCCTGTCTGACTCTTCCTGGCTCCATTTGGGGTTTTCTTGGCAAAGATACTAGAGTGCTTTACCATTTCCTTCTCCAGCTCATTTTACAGGTGAGGAAACTGAGGCCAACAGGGTGAAGTGACTTGCCCAGGGTCACACAGTTAGTAAGTGTCTGAGGCCAGATTTGAACTTAGAAAGAGGAGTCTTCCTGATGCCCAGCACTTTATTTACTTTACCATCTAAGAGGTGCTTGCTTAATAGAAGATTGTTGATGGATTGATCATGAAGTATTAGGCAAGAAATTGAAGACTCTAGGACATAGGTAATGTTTTTTTCACTACTCCCCATGAAGGGCTGCAGAAGGAGAAAAGCAGATTTAGGAAGTAAATAGCTAGTTAAGAATTTGGTGCCTGAGAATTGGAGTTGGATTTCTGGACCATGGCTTAAAGCATAGGAATGACAGGTTCTTGACCATGGATAGAATATCAGTCAATAAACATTTATGAAGTACCTACTATGTGCCAGGTACTGTGCTAAGTATACCTGATAAGGGTGGGAAAGAACCTGTTTGTCTGGATTACTGCAAACAGAATCTGGTTTTTTTTTAAACTAAAAAGGAAGGAAGTGAGAGAAAACTGCCTATGTATAACCACTAATTTAGATGCCACATAGAGTGGCTACAATTTATAAAGAATGGTAGTTGAGACACCAAAAAGTTCACAGAGTAAAATTCCAAGAAATAAGCTAGTGGCAAAAACCCATGAGCTAAACCAGGGTCCTTAGTTTAACCTTCTAGGTCCTTGGGTTCGACCTTTTGATTGAGTTCAAGTTTTACAAAATCAATCCTTTTATTAAGGGGATTTGTTCTGTGAAGTTTGCATTCAGTCAAAGGGCTGTACTTGAGGACCTAGAGGACCGCATGTGACCCCCAGGACTCGGGTTCCCCACCCCTAGACTGGATGGTCAGCTGTAGAATGATGTAGTGGAAAGGCCAGTCCACTGGAAGTTGGTAGACCTGGTTCTCATCCTTGCTGTGTGACCTTTAGAAGTTGTTTTATCTCTTTGAGATTTCATTCCCTGTTTGGTAAAATGAGGGGGTCAGTTGGTCAATAAACATTTGTTTATTGCTACTTTGTGCCAGGCACTATGCTAAGTAATACAAATACAAGTTTGTTGTTGTTTCTCTTGATTGAGGTGAATTATCTGGCTTATAATGGGAGAGCTGCTTCATTCTGTACTGTCTGGTATACATTCTTCTGAGCACACTTTCTGTGATTTCTATTTTGTTCTTGAATTGGATAAATGGGTTTCTTTGACAATTCTCATGTGTGTTCATTGTGAAAATGGTATTTGGTGGAAAGAGAGTCCAGCCTTGGATATAAAGCTTGAGGAAAATTGAGGGAATTGAGGGGATTAGGACAGCAAGTTGTTAATTGTGGGAACTGAGTGAATCACACTGATTCCATTTTGTGACTCAATTCTAGAGCTAACTCAGTTTCATTTCTGTTCAATTATGGATCTATTCCAAATTCTATCTTGTCTGTTTATTCAGCTGTGGGAATTGGAAGAAAACCTTATTGCATTGTTTGAAGTTAGCCCTTCGTAGCTAGGAAACTAGACCACCTCTCCCTGCTGCTTAGAGACTCTTAACTAAGGACCAGAGAAACTCAAAGGGATTCGAAGACTGATGAAAGGAGTTTTCTCACAATTGTACATCTCAAACAATCCATATGTTATATCTAAAAACTGGTACCATACTGATCAGTCAGTGATCGTTTCCATGTTCCTTCAATTGTTTACAGACACTTTGGGGAGCAGGACACCTCCTTTTCTAAATTCAGGGAATTGTACCTATTCACTGTCCCTCTCCCAACTTGGAAAGTCTCTAATCTCTTCAAATTAGAAATCAGACTGCTGAATGTTGTGTTGTTTCCTTTTAATTAATTGGCCTTATTTGATTAAATTTTTTAATGTATAAAAGTCTCCCTGTATTTGGGGTCCAGGCCTAAGCTGAGGAGTCTGGTCTTGCTTTATTAAGCAACTGGCATGCATTGCTTAATAAACAGATCGATATGCTCAGAAGATCCAACCTTTGCTTTCCTCAGTCATTTCATCTTATATCCACCACAAGCTTGTGGTCCTGCTTCCTTCCTTAATGAAATACTGATGAGAAGATAGCTTGAACTTGAAAATCACTTCTGCTGGATGGGGGGTAGGGAACCTGGGGCTTCAAGGCCACATGTGGCCCTCTAGGTCCTTAAGTGCAGCCCTTTGACTGAATCCAAACTTCACAGAACAAATCTGCTTAATAAAAAGTTTTGTTCTGTAAAACTTGGACTCAGTCAAAAGGACCCAGAAGGCCACATGTGGCTTCATGGCTGCAGGTTCTCCACTCCTGCCCAAGACTAACAATAAGACTGACAGTATTTAAGGGAGCAGATAGATATAATTCCAGCCTGGTACCCCCTCTGTCTGAAGGGAACAGAAAGGCCTTCAGTCCCAACCTTCTGCTTCCTCTTCTGGCAGGAATTAAAGTCTCCCCTGGAGAAGGGGGGTGGCAGCGAAGAAGAGGCTAGAGATGTTTATTCTGTCTTTGTTTTTTTGTTTTAGGCAATTGGGGTTAAGTGACTTGCCCAGGGTCACACAGCTAGTAAGTGTCAAGTGTTTGATCTGAGGCCAGATTTGAACTCAGGTACTCCTGACTTCAGGGTCAGTGCTTTATCCACTGTACCACCTAGCTGCCTGCCTCTTTTCAAGGCATACAACAACACCCCCAGGCTGAAATTGGGGGGCAGCCCTTGCTACATTTATATGTTGTCTCTCCAATTAGATTGTAAACTCCTTGATGTCAGTGAATTGCTTTTGCTCCCACCCCCCCGCCTTTTGTGTATCTTTAGTGTCTAGTACAGTTCTGACACACAGTAAACACTTAATAAATGCTCGTTGATTGGTTCAGGTAGAACCAATTTGCCAACCGATTTGTATTCAGAGATTGTTAGGAAGCAGTCAGTTTTATGATGCATAAATATTTAAGCTGACTCAATTTTTCATCTGTTGGAACTATTTCTTTTTATGACCTTGGAGGGCAAATGAAGGAGATTCATAGAGAAAATCAGGTCACAGAGACAGGAACACTCCAGGTTGTGGTTTTCTCATGCATGTCTTTAAAGATGTAATGGCAACAGCAGTAATAACAACTAGCATTCCTATAGCACTTTGAGGTTTGCAAAGCACTTTATGTAAATTATTTCATTTGATACAACAATGCTGTGAAGTGGTGCTATTATCATCCCCATTTTACAAATGAGAAAACTAAGGCTGAGAGTTTAACTGACTTGCTCAAGGTCATATAGCTAGTAAGAGTCTCAAGAAGAATTTGGCCTCAGGTTTTCCTGATTCCTAGTCCAGAATACTTCCATGATGCCACCAAAGGACCTGGGCTTAAAGCTCATCTCTAGTTATATGAAAAAATGCTCTAAATCACTATTGATTAGAGAAATGCAAATCAAAACAACTCTGAGGTACCACATCACACCTGTCAGACTGGCCAAGATGACAAAACAAGAAAATGATAAATATTGGAGATGTGGGGAAATTGGAACACTAATGCATTGCTGGTGGAGTTGTGAAATGATCCAACCATTTTGGTTGGATTAGGAACTATGCCCAAGGGGCTATAAAAATGTGCTTACCCTTTGACCCAGCAATAGCACTTCTAGGGCTATATTCCAGAGAGATCATACAAATGGGAAAAAGAGCCACATATACAAAAATATTCATAGCAGCTCTTTTTGTGGTGGCAAAGAATTGGAAACTGAGAGGATGCCCATCAATTGGGGAATGGCTGAACAAATTGTGGTATTTGAATGTAATGGAATACTATTGTGCTATAAGAAATGATGAACAGACTGACTTCAGAAAAACCTGGAAAGAATTGTATGGTCTGATGCTGAGTGAAGCGAGCAGAACCAAGAGAACGTTGTACACAATAACAGCCACATTGTGAGATGACTAATATTGATAAACTTAACCCTTCTCAGCAATACAAGGATCTAAGACATCTCCAGAGGCCTCGTGATGGAAAATGCTATCCACATCAAAAGAAAGAACTATGGAGTTTGAAGGCAGATGCTCTTTGCTATTTTTTTTTCTTCTGTTGAGTTTTGTTTCCTCTTTCTGGTGGTTCCTCCTATTGGTTCTAATTCTTACTTACAACATCACTAATGTGAAAATATGTTTAATAGGAATGTATATGTATAGCCTATATCAGATTGTGCGCCATCTTGGGGAGAGTGGTGGGGAGGAGAGGGGAGAAGAATTTAAAACTCAAAAGCATATGAAAGTGATTGTTGATAAATTAAAATAAATTAATTTAAAAAAATAAAGCTCATCTCTGCTACTTACTACCCATGTGACCTTAGCCAAGAGCCTTGGCCTCTCTTGGAAATGAAGGAGTGAAAGGCAGCTAGGAGTGGAAAGAGTGTTGGATCTAGAATCAGCAAGACCTGAGTTCAAATCCAGCCTCAGACGGTTACTAGTTATGTGACCCTGGGCAAGTCACTTGACTTCTAACTGCCTCAGTGTCCTCAACTGTAAAATGGGGATGATAACAACAGCACCTTTCTCCCAAGGTTGTTGTGAAGATAAAATGAGTTAGTATTTGTAAAGTGCTTTGCAAAGTGCCTGGCACATAGTAGGTGCTTATTTGCTTCCTTCCTTCTTTCTTAATTTCCTCATCTTTAAAATGTGCAAGTTGAAGTTGGCTCAGTTAAACAATTCAACAAATATTTACAAGTATTTTATATTCACAGCACTTTACTAGGTATTGAGGATAAAACCCCCTATCTTCAAGGAATTTACATTCTACTCAGAAATATAATATGGATACAAGGTCAATCAATTAATACTAAATGCTTGCTATGTATAGACACTGTGCTAAGTGTCGGGGATACAAAAAGAGGCAAAACACAGTTCCTGCCCTTTAAGGCACTTGCAAGCTCAGAGGGAAAACAACAAGCAAACGAATATGTATAAACAAGCCATATACAGGATAAATAAGAAATAATTAACAGAGGGAAGGCTAGAATTGGGAATTAAGAGAAGTTGAGGAAGGCTTCCCATAGAAGGAAGGATTATAGTTGGGACTTAAAGGAAGCCATGGAGTCAGTAGTTGGAGAGGAAGAGGGAGAGTGTTCCAGTCATGGAGGATGGCCAGTCAGAGAGAATGCTTGGAGTGGAGAGTTGGAGTTTCTTGTTCATAGAACAGTCAAAAGGCCAGGGTCACTGAAGTAAAGTGTAAGGAGACTTAAGGGATAGTGGAGGCTAACCAGAGTGGCCGCTAGGTGGCGAAGGAGATAGAGCACTGGCCTGGGAACCAGGCAGACATAGTTCTACAGCTCAAATTTTGCCTCAGATTCACTCCCTCTCCCTAACCTATGCCCTCTTCCCCTTCACTGTAAAAGCTTTTTCTTGCCTCTTTTATATAAGATAATTTTCCCCATTCTACTTCTAGTACATTCCTCTCTTACCCTTAATTTTCTTTTACGTATCCCTTCATATTCAACTCACACCCATGTCCTCTGTCTGTATATACTCCTTCTAACTCTGCTAATAATGAGAAAGGTCTTATGAGTTACAAATATCTTTCCATGTAGGAATGTAAACAATTTAACCTTATTATGCCCCTTATTTTTTCCTTTTCCCGATTACCTTTTTATGCTTCTCCTCAGTCTTGTATTTGAAAGTAAAATTTTCTATTCAGCTCTGGTTGAGTGGGTCTTAAAAGCCCTCTAAAAGGCTCTAGAAGGCGAAACCAAAGTCTCTGCTCCTGTCTTTCATTTGAACACGTAATTGAGACTTTTTCTCCCCCTTTCTCCCCTGCCCTCTCTCTCTGTTTCTCTGTCTTTCTCTCTCTTCTCTCTCTCTCTCTCACACACGCACACTCACACTCACACACACAACAGACAGTGAGGATATGTACTTCCCTAGATGAACCTCAGACTGGATCTCAAGTCCCAGATGTCTCTGCCTTGTGTTTGTTTCCCTGAGCATGGCTCAATGAATAGCAGTCTTCAGAGATGGCTATTTCCAAACTTGGCAGCTATCTTGTTTTGTTTTGTTTTTTTTTCTTTTTAATTAATTAATTAATTAATTTTTAGTTTTCAACACTCACTTCCATAAGCTTTTGAGTCTGAAATTTTTCTACCCCTCCCTCCCTCCCTCCCTCCCCAAGATGGCTTGCAATCTGATATAGGTTCTACATACACATTCCTATTAAACATATTTTCACATTAGTCATGTTGTAAAGAAGTATTAGAACCAATGGGAGGAACCATGAGAAAGAAGAAACAAAACAAAACAGAAGAAAAAAAGAGCAAACAGTATGCTTTGATCTGCATTCAAATGCCATAGTTCTTTCTCTGGATGTGGATAGCATTTTCCATCATGAGTCTTTTGGAGACGTATTAGATCCTTGCATTGCTGAAAAGAGCTAAGTCTGTCAAAGTAAGTCATCCCACAACGTGGCTGTTACAGTGTACAGTGTTTTTCTGGTTTTGCTCACTTCACTAAGCATCAGTCCATATAAGTCTTTTCAGGTTTTTCTGAAGTCTGCCTGCTCATCATTTTTTATAGCACAATAGTATTCCATTACATTCATATGTCACAACTCAATTGATGGATATCCCCCTCAGTTTCCAATTCTTTGCCACCACAGAAAGAGCTGCTGTAAATATTTTTGTACATGTGGGTCCTTTTCCCTTTTTTATGAACTTTTTGGGATATAGCCCTAGAAGTGCTATTGCTGGGTCAAAGAGTATGCAACTTTTTATAACCTGTTGGGCATAGTTCCAAATTGCTCTCCAAAATGGTTGGATCAGTTCACAACTTCACCAACAATGCATTAGTGTTCCGATTTTCCCACATCTTCTCCAACATTTATCATTTTCCTGTTTTGTCATGTTGGCCAATCTGATAGATGTGATGTGGTACTTCAGAGTTGTTTGGATTTGCATTTCTCTGATCAACAGATTTAGAGCATTTTTTCATATGGCTATAGATAGCTTTAATTTCTTCATCAGAAAACTGCCTGTTCATATCCTTTGACCATTTATCAATTGGGGAATGACTTGTATTCTTATAAATTTGACTTAGTTCTCTATATATTTTAGAAATGAGACCCTTATCAGAGACACTGGCTGTAAATATTCTTTCCCAGTTTTCTGCTTCCCTCCTAATCTTGGGTGCATTGGCTTTGTTTGTCCAAAACCTTTTCAATTTAATGTAATCAAAATTATCCATTTTGCATTTCCTAATATTCTCTATCTTTTGTTTGATCATAAATTCTTCTGTTTTCCATAAATCTGACAGGTAAACTATTCCTTGCTCTCCCAGTTTACTTATAGTATCAACCTTTACATCTAAATGGTGTACCCATTTTAACTTTATTTTGGTATAGAGTGTAAGGTTTTGGTCTATGCCTAGTTTCTGCCATACTCTTTTCCAGTTTTCCCAGTAGTTTTTGTCAAATAGTGAATTCTTATCCCAGAAGCTGGGGTGTTTGGGTTTATTAAACAATAGATTACTATAGTCATAGACTACTGTGTCTTGTGTGCCTAACCCATTCCACTTATCCACCACTCTATTTCTTAGCCAGTACCAAGTAGTTTTGATGATTTCTGCTTTACGATATTTAGAAGGGATATACATAGACAGAGGAGATGGGTTTAAGTTGACTTTGATGTGATGATAAAAAACCTAATGAAGTGGTGAAAAGGAATTGTAATGGGAAAAGAGGAAAGGAGGAGGCAGAAAAGGGTAAGTTATATCACATGAAGAGGCACAAAGATATATTACAGTAGAGGGAAATAAAGGAAAAAGATGAGCATTGTTTGAACTTTACTCTCATCAGATTTGACTCAAGGAGGGAATAACACACTCAGTTAGCTATAGAAATCTAACTTGCCATGTAGGCAGTAGGAGGGGAAAGTGAAAAGAAAAGGGAAGAGGGGATAGAAGGGGGGGTGGACTGATGGAGGCAGTGGTCAAAAGCAAAACTCTAGTGAGGAGGGAAAGGGAGAAAAGGAGAAAGAAAAGCATAAATGGGGGAAGGGGGAATAGGATGGAGAGAAAAACACACATAGTAATCATAACTGTGAATGTGAATGGGATGAACTCTCCCATAAAATGGAAACAGATAGCAGAATGGATTAAAAACCATAATTTTACAATATGTTGTTTACAAGAAATACATTTGAAACAGAATGATACACACAGGGTAAAGGTAAAAGGCTAGAGTAGAATATATTATGCTTCAGCTAAAGTAAAAAAAAAAGCAGGAGTGGCAATCCTTATCTCAAACAAAGTAGAAACAAAAACAGATCCTATTAAAAGAGATAAGGAAAGAAACTACATCCTGCCAAAAGGCACCATAGACAATGAAGTAATATCTTTACTAAACATATATGCACCAAGTGGTATAGCATCCAAATTCTTAGAGGAGACATTCAGAGAGTTACAGGAAGAAATAGACAGCAAAACTATGCCAGTGGGGGACCTCAACCTCCCTTCTCTGAACTAGATAAATCTAACCACAAAATAAACAAGAAAGAAGTTAAGGGGGTGGATAGAATTTCAGAAAAGTTAGGTATGATAGACTTCTGGAGAAAATTGAATGGGGATAGAAAGGAAATGTACTTTTTTCTCAGTGGTACATGGCACCTACACAAAAATTGACCATGTACTCGGGCGTAAAAACCTCACAATCCAATGCAGAAAGGCAGAGATATTAAATGCATTCTTTTCAGATCATGATGCAATAAAAATTATATGTCATAAAGGGCCATGGAAAGATACACTAAAAATTATTTGGAAACTAAATAATCTAATCTTAAAGAATGAGTTGGCAGTTGTCTTGTGCCAGAATTTGAGGGGTCTAGTGTCCTTTAATCGGATGCTGGTTATCTAGTGGTAGGTGCTTCCTTCCACTACATCCTTCTCAGACAAGAAGATGACCATGCCTGAAATGTTCTCCCTTCTCAACTCTGACTGCTAACCTCCCTAGCTTCCTTTAAGTCTCAAGTAAAATCCCAGCTTTTATAGGAACCCTTTCCCAAACTTTCTTAATTCCCATGCCTTTCCTTTGTTAATTATTTCCTGTTTATCCTTTATATAGTTTGTTTGTACATTTCTTTTGCTTGCTGTCTTCCCCATTAGATTTTAAACTCCTTGAGGTCAGGGACTGTCTTTTTGCCTCTTTTTGTATCCCTAGCACTTAGCGTAGTGCCTGACACATAGTAGGTGCTTAATAATGTTTATCAATTGGTTGATGATCACCAATAGGAAGATGAGCCATGACTTCCTGGCTGGCCAGAAGCTACTGAGAGTACAGATCTGAGATGAATCTGTTCAGCAGTTCCATAAATCTCCCAGGAGTCTTTACTTCCTGCCCCATCCCCAGAGAGTATCCTAAGAGTGATGGATATTTCATGTTTTCAGTATGCTAATATCTGCTTATGAGCCTTCTCTGTTTTAAGCATTTATTTGGGTGAAGGAAATAAATAGCTGGCTTTTACCTTTATCTACTTTGTGCAATGTGTATCTTTCTAGAAGGACTATTTCCTTTAAGGCTTATTTCCTATTAATTCCTTTGGGAAGACCCTGGACATAACTTATACCTAATTCTTGGGAGATTTTCCCTAAGACTCTGGGGTAAGGGAATAATGAATAAGAGAGTTGGAGAAAAGTCTGATCCCTTCTGTTTTAGAAGTCAGACTTCCCTAGGACTGAATATGGGTCCCTATGAGCCCAGAGTCAGGGATTCTTGCCCAGGCCATGGATAACACTCATAGTTGTCATTTTTACTGTACAATAATATTATATTACATTCATATGCCATGAATTTTCCAGTAAGTTTCTATGCTGTGTCTCTCTTAATCAGCCCCAAGTATAAAGGAAAATTCTTGAAGTTGTCTAATCTCTCTCATTTGCTTATGTACATTGGAAAAATCCCCTAGTCTAAAGACAGGTGCTGACAATGATCCATAGCTATAGTGTATTTTGCTTCCATTGATGTGGGGGAATGGAGGGAAAGAATGTGCTAAAAAAAATGCTCCATTAACAAGGCAGACTTTTTTTGGAGGGAGAGGAGAATGGTGAAGATGGAGGCCAAATGTGGAATTTCCCTATGCAGTAGTAGTAGCAGCAGCCACTTTGCCCTCTATCACTTTGGAATGCCTTCATCACTGGAATGATGGTGGCTTCTTCAGCTTGTGAGTTAGGGGGGTGCCTATCCCAAGCATGTAAAGACTCACCCTGGCAGAATGGGAGGATGAGAACAATTTGTTTCAATAGCCATGAACGTGGCTGAAGCAGGTGCTGTAGATCACTTAGAGCTTGGTCAGGCATCGAAGATGTCAAGGTCATCCACTGCATCCTGGGACATCACCAGTCCTCTTGACTTTTGTGTTGTCACTGGGTTTCAAAGACTCTGGAAGAAAGAGTGAGATTGATACCCTTGTGCAACTCTGCCTCACTTAAATCCAATTCACTCATGGGTCAAGATTTCACTCTGTGATACCATTGGTCCTCTTTGAAAATGAAGGACAAACAAGTAGTAGTAGTAGTAGTAGTAGTAGTAGTAGCAGCAGCAGCAACAGCAGAAACTAGCATTTATAGCACTTTGAGGTTTGCAAAACATTTTACATCTGTTAACTCATTTGATCCTCACATGTAACTTTTAAAGCTTCCAACTATGTTAAGGGATGGGAAAGTGGGGAGGGGGAGGAAGTAGCTCTAGAAGGGGAGAGAGACACTTTCTGGAAGAGCCATTTAGACAGAATAACTGGGTCTGTATGGAAAGAATCACATTTCCGTTGCACCTCCTCTCCCGCCCCACAACTCCCCATCGCACCAACATCATTTTGATGTCATAAAAGTAAATGTCTTGGATGCTCTTGATATATCACAAAAACATGTGTGGAAAGTCTTTTGTGTTACTGCTAAAGTGGTGCAATTTTCTGTTTGTAGAAAAGTTGATGTCATTGGAGGAAATCTTTGTGTTGTACCCCTTAGGTTACTCCTAGAGGCATCTACAGGTAGTAACAGGAGAAGAGTTAAGGGCAGATTCTAATAGAACATGAGAACCAAAAGCAGAGAACTGACAGCTTGCCCAAAAGTAATTAGTTTTCCATATTTCTCCTATGATCCAAAGATGTTTTGTACCTTCTGTTAAAAATAGAATTGACAAACAATGACTTGAAATAGAATCTTGGAAATATTTTTTTCCTCTGCTCGGGGAGTAGGGGAGCTATCTTCTGTTTCCTCAGAGAATTTTTCCTGAGCCTAGAAAATACTATGAAATGATTAAAAAAGTTTAGTCAGCAATGGCAAACTGTAATAAGTTTTAAAATAAATAGGACAGGAATAATAGAAGTGGTAGTAGGTAAATGACAAAATGTAAGCTGAATCTGGGCACATTTATTCTAGTTCTCTACAGTATCTCTCTACCAATGGTAAATTCCATTGTATAGAATAGGAATTCCAACCTCACAGCCCAGCCCAGTCTTTGAAAATAGAGGGGAAAAAAAGAGCAGGTAATGAGGTGTTAATTTGTTTTTAAAATTAAGTTAAAATTTTTGCGGGGTTAATTTGTAACTCCTTTGTAAAGTGTATGAAGTTCTTTTTGATGGATTTAGGGAACAGCTAGCTAATGGCCTGCTGAGAATAGGCCATATCCTTGGTGGTTTAAAAAAAAAAAAGGACCAGAGGTATAGAGAGTCAAGGCTACTCCCTGAAGAATGCAGGAGGAGAAAGGGCTTCTCTCTCTCCTCTCCCCCGACCTCTGTTGGCCATAGCATTTTGCAGCAGATCTACTTACCCTAGTAGGAGACACTGCATGGGAGGTAGAGGAGGAGAGCAACAAAGACAGAGACACTCAGAGACACATAGAGAATGCATGAATGAATGAAAGAAAACAGCTCCAAGGAGTACAAGTCTGGGAGGCAGAGAAAAGAGCCTCAAAAGAAGAATTAACCTTGGCAGCTGGGAATTGAAATTCTGGAAGTAGTCTTTAGGGAACCCAGTTGAGCTCAACAGAGTCATTGAGCCCAGGGAGGAATAGAATGAGCTACCACGAGAAGAAAAAGAACACTGGGACCCTGCATTCATGGAGGAGTAAGATGCTTTGGCCACATGAGTTCCTTGTGTGTAAGTTTCACTAGCAATGTGTTCTTCTTACTCTGCTCTTCTGACTGATTTTGTGGGAAAGTTTATCCCAGATTTGTGAGGGGAATACTGTTTTTGAGCTAAGTGTATCTACTGGCTGACGATTTTTAAAAGGTAAGTATACCAGTGGGGGAGCATGAATTGTAGGTGTGGATCTGCAGACTACCTTGAAATCTGGGACTAGTTATCCCCTTGGGGACTCAGTCTGCAAAATGGTGCCAAGTAGAGACTAGAGGGGGTACTACATTAAGAATAGTTTCTTTCTTTTTTTCAATCCAATTTTTTTTTCAGTTCAAAATTCTCTTCCTCTCCTTCCCTCACCCACTGAGAAGGCAAGAAAAAAACCACACATTATAAATGTATATAGTCATGCAAGACAGATTCCTGCATAGCCTTGTCAAGAAACAAAGAAAGGAAGGAAGGAAGGAAGAGGGTAGTAGGAAAGAAAGGAAAGAAAAGAAAATATGCTTTGATCTGCCTTATGAGTCCATCAAACTTCTCTCTTTGGAGGTAGAGAGCATGTTTCATCATGAGTCCTCTGGACTTGTGATTGGCCATTGTGTTGATCAGTTACCAAGTCTTTCATAGTTGCTTATCTTTACAAAATTGTTATTATATAAATTATTATTTTGGTTCTGTTTACCTCACTTTGCATCAGTTCATGTAAGTCTTGCCAATATTTTCTAAGGATCTTGATTGAATTCATGCTTTAGAGCACTGGTTCCTCTAGAATCAGAAGACTGAGGTTCAAATATTGCCTCTGATGATTGCTATTTAAGAGTTCCCAAGTTCTGGAATTCAGAGATCAGAACTTCTAGAGAGAGAAGAGAATTTCCTTAATATCATTCACTTTTTTTTGTTGGCTTTTTGGTGAGGCAATTGGAGTTAAGTGACTTGCCCAGGGTCACACAGCTAGTAAATGTCAAGTATCTGAGGCCAAATTTGAACTCAGGTCCTTCTGACTGCAAGGCTAGAGCTTTATCCACTGTATTACCTAGCTGCCCCAATATCATTCACTCTTTTAAAAAAAATTTATTTATTTTTAGTTTTCAACATTCACTTCCTCAAGATTTTGAGTTCCAAATTTTCTCCCTATCTCATCCCTCCCCCCACCCCAAGATGGCATGCATTCTGTATACCTCTTCCTCTAATCTGCCCTCCCTTCTATCTCTCCCCACCTTCTCTTATCCCCTACCCCTTCTGTTTTCCTGTAGAGCAGGATATATATCAATGCTCCATTTCCTGTATTTCTTATTTTCCAGTTGCATGTGCAAACAATTTTTTTTAACATGTGTTTTTAAAACTTTGGGTTACAGATTTTCTCCCTTCCTCCCTCCCTACCCACCCTCATTGAAAAGGCAAGCAACTTGATACAGGTTATAGATGTGTAGTCATGCAAAACACTTCCATAGTGGTCATGTTGTGAAAAACTAAGTATATTTCCCTTCATCCTATCGCACCCCCCCATTTATTCTATTCTCTCTTTTGACCTTGTTCCTCCTCAGAAGTGTTTGCTTCTGATTATCCCCTCCCCCAATTTGCCCTCCCCTCTATCATCCCCCTGCTCTCTTGTCCCCTTCCCCCCCCTTATTTTCCTGTAGGGTAAGATAGATTTCCATACCCAATTGTGTATGTTATTTCCTCCTTAAGCCAAATCCTATGAAAATAAGATTCACTCATTTCCTCTCACTTTCCCCCATTTCCAATATCATTCACTCTTGAAGAAAGAAAATGCTCACTGACATGGCTCATGCAGCTGGAAAATTGGTAAAGGGAACCTATGAGTTGGAAGCAAAGGTTCTAGACCTTGCCACTCCTGGTATTACAGTTAGTGATTTGGATGGTACAGATCCAATGAAAAGAAATATTGCTTGTTTAGCAGCCCCCAAATATGATTGCCTTGCATAGGGGTTGGGATTGGGGTAGGGAATGCTTATAGCCCAATTAGTGATTTGTGGAGTTTTTTTTTTTGTATCTGTTTATGTTCTCCTTTGAGTCCTTTGCATCTTCTACATTTTCTGTGAGATGAAGTAAGAAGTCTGTCCCATGCCTGATTTATATTTAGTACCTTGAAGGTTTGTACAGGATCTGGGGGCTCCTTTTGCCAATATTTGGGGAAACCTACCCATATGCGTTTATGATGAGTTTTGTTTTTCTTGCCTTCTCGGTGAGTAGAGAAGAGGGAGAAAATTTGGAACTGATTTTTTTTTTTAAAGAAAGGAACTGTTCCTAGAGCAGCACCCACTTCAGGCAATCTCCCTTATTGGGCACAGATTTATAGGTTGGGTCCTTAGGGGGATAACTAGTCCCAGGTTTCAAGTATTCTGCAGATCTACATGCCTACATTTTCTTGGCATGAACTGCAAGCCAGGTCAAAGAACTAAAAGAGATCAAATAATCTTGGATGAGTCCCTGGGATCAGGGCGTGTTTTGGGGGGCCTTGGGTCAAAAGTTACATTTTTCCCCTAAAGCCTTATTTTTATAATAATAGCTGAAATGTACATAGTGTTTATGGTCTCTGCTGGGCAATTCACCTTGCTACCAGCTTCTGGACTTTATCTCTTCAGGGCCCTTTAACAGCCATTTCTGTGTCAGTCTGGTAACCAAAAAACTTTTCCCCTCATAACAGCAAGTTCTTAAAATCAGATTTATGGCTGGAAGGGACCTCAGGAGTCATCTAGTCTAACTTCTTCACCTCTTAATTTACAGATGAGGAAACTGAGGTTCAAAAAGGTTAAAGTGATCTATGGTCACCCATTTAGTACTTGAGTTGGGATTTGAATCTTGGACCTTTAATTCTAAATGCACTTTTTTTTCAATTCAATTTAATTTTATGATTTGAATTCTCTCTCTCCCACTCCAACCCCCCACTTCTCACTAAGAAAAACAAAACTCATTACAAACATGTATAGTCAAGTAAAACAAATTCCCATATTAGCCATGTCAAAAAAAAAAAGAAAAAGAAAAAGAAAAAAGTCTCACTGCACTGAGTCTGTCAGGAGTCAGGTAGTGTGCTAAATCATGAGTCCTTTGGAACTGTGGTTGGTTGCGTGTGTATGGTGATCTGAGTTTCTAAATTTTTTAGAGTTATTTGTATTTACAATATTACCGTTATTGTATAGATTGAAGAAATTGATTCTCCTGGTTCTGCTCATTTCACTTTGTATCAGTTCATAAAAGTCTTCTCAGGTTTCTCTGAAACCTTCATTATTTTTTAAAACTAATAATATCCATCATATTCATAGACCATAACTTGTTCAGCCATTCCCCAAATGAGTTTCCAATTCTTTGCCACTACCAAAAAAACTGCTATAAGTATTTTTGCACATTTGAGTAATTTTCCTATTTTTTTAAATCTGAGAATCTCTGGTGTATGGGTCCAGTAGTGGCTGGTTGGTTGGTTGTTGTCTTTTGTGCTTTAAGAAGACTAAAAATGACAACACTATGTCAGGGTCAAGGTACAGTGTGTTCAACAGTGGCCGATCAGGATATGAGCCTGGAAGGCTCTACAAGAGATAGGGTACAAATAATCCATATGAACATTTGGAATGGAAATGTCTCTAAATTTGCTCATCTCAAGTTTCTTTGAAAATTTCTGCTTTATTTATTTTCAAAGATTGGTTCTCCCTATCTTTCCCAGGCTAGAAGGCAATAGTTACTCATTGCCAGACCCCACTAGGGATCAGAATGGACTCTGGTTTGTTCTGATTCTGACCTGAACTGGTTTTCACCTCCTCAGGCAACATGGTGGCCCCTATTCTCCTCCCCATGTTGATGAGCAGAACACCAATTGACTTAACCCACTGCAGCTCAGAACACTGGAGTTCAAGAAATCCACTAGCCTCAGCCACTTTTGACAACCTCTCTCTTTCCCCCCTCCACTCCCAATTTCCTCTCCTCTCTTCCAGTATTACCTGCTTCCAAAGACTTTATAGAAAGAAGGAAACTTCAGCAGGAGAGCAATTTGTTACAGACCTTGTTTAAAGTCTTACTTTATTCCTGCTGTCATCAGCATCTCTCTTCCCATACCATGTGTATATGTATCTCTTGTATTTACTCATCTATGAGTCTGTTGAATCCCCCTTGTCCAGAAGTTCTTGACTTTTTTGTCTCATGGATACAAAATTACAAATTACAACCTATTTTTGTGTTCAAGGGATATGGAGGACCCCTTTTCAGAATGGTGTTTTCAAATGAATAAAAGAAAATAAACAGGATTACAAAGGAAATCAATATGTTAAATATGGTTATCAAAATATTTTTTACAAGTTCATGGTCTCAAGTTAAGAACCTCTGCCCCAGTAGAAATTATAATTCTTGAGGACAGGGGTTTCTTACTTTTATACCTCTATCCCCAGGGTGGCTTGAAGTGGATCTAGTGATGGTCTTGGAATCAGGAAGATGTGAATTAAAATCCAACCTGAGACACTTACCAGCTGTGTGATCTGGGACAAGTCACTTAAAATTTTAAAAAATTATTTTTTTTCCCATTCAGTTCTTTATTTACATTCTCCAGAAACATTTTTAGCATCCTAGGACAAATCACTTAAACTTTGCCAGTTTCCTCAACTGAAAAATGGGGATAATAACAGAAGCTATCTCAAAGGATTGTTGTAAGGATCAAATGAGATAATATTTGTAAAAAACTTTTAGCATAGTGCGTGGCACATAGAAGGTACTATATATATATATATATATATGTATATATATATATATATATATATATATATATGTGTGTGTGTGTGTGTGTGTGTGTGTGTGTGTATATGTGTATTTCCCCCCACTACCTTCCCCCAGAGCTTGACACAGGTACTTCATTGATTAATTGACTTAATGATTCTAATTCCTCATTCTCTTTAAAGTCAAATAATAAGAATACTATAATCATCACTGTTTCATTGCATGGCAAATATTGAAAATACCATCAAGGCCAAAAACTTAGAAACCAGACCAGCTGGTCAACATCCCAAGGCAAAAAGGAATACTGGTCATGGTGGCTTTCAGAGGGAGCAAAGGGCAGTGTGCTTCTTCAATGTAAACCCAAATTACTTGAAAATAGCCCAAGGAAGTACTTCTCATTTTTGAACTAAAATAATAATAATACAATAATAGCTCATGTTTATTTGGTGCTTTTAGGTTTATAAATTGCTTCATAAATATTATTTCACTTGATCCTCACAATAACCCTGAGAGGAAAGTGTTATTATTACTATCCCCATTTTACCAATGGGGAAAATGAGACAGAAAATGAGACAGAGAGTAATTCGCTCAGGGTCACACTGCTAGTATGTATCTGAGGCTGCATTTGAACACAGGGCTTCTGGAGGACTCCATCCATAGCACCACCTAATTGCCCGTGAAGTTTAGTTTATTGTTTTTGTAGTCACATAATCCATTTTCAGAATGGAATATAGAATTAAACACAGGGCAGTTTTAATTATTATAGTTATTATCTATAAGAAGTATATTTAATATAATATGTCATAACATGTAATTATTGTAACTATTACACCTAGTTCTGTGATTTCATCCATAATGGTATTACCTCCATTAGTTGGAATTGAGATCCATCCACCCATCCTTTCTCATCCTGTGTGATATGTGTTCCTGTTCTTTTTTTTTTTTTTGAGGCAATTGGAGTTAAGTGACTTGCCCAGTCTCACAGCTAGTGAGTGTTATGTGTCTGAGGTTGGATTTGAACCCAGATCCTCCTGACTCCAGGGCCAGTGCTCTATCCACTGTGCCACCTACCTGCCCCTGTGTTCCTGTTCTTCTGTATACCCTGCACAGAAGAGCTCTCCCACATGCTGAAGTCCTCTTTTTAGGTCGTTATACATTTTGTGAGTGCTGGCCCAGCTCTTGGGCCCAATGTCCGCCCTTCACTTTTGCTACATGACTGGCTCACTTCCATTTTAAATGAGTTTCTCTCTGCTATTGACAAACAAGACCTCTGTCAGGTGCTGCCTCTTCTGTGAAGCCTTGCCTGCCTGACCTCCCTAGTAAGAAGCACTCTCTTCCTTCTCAAATTTTCTTGTTTGATATTTATATTATTGTCATATCCCTCCAGTAGAGTGTGAGTTCCTTGGGCAGGGGATTAGGTGGTGGGGATATATTGTTTCATTTTTATATTAATATCCCCAGTGCCTTGAACAGTAGGTGCTTAATAAATGTTTGTTAAACTGAATTTCTTGGTTGCATTTCACTGATAGAAATATGGTGCAGCTTTCCTGGGCCCTTCATGTGTTGTGATTCGCCATGGCTCTTTGGATCACCCATGACTTGGTAGATACTGGTGAAATGGTGGTCCTGGAGTCAGAGAGACAATTCAAAGCCAGCCTTAGACACTTACCGGGAAAATCACTTAATCACTATGTGCCTCAGTTTCCTCAATGGTAAAATGGGGATAATAACAGCACTTACCTACAGGGATGTTGTGAGGATAAATAAGATAATATTAGTAAAGTGCTTGGCACACGGTAGGCACTTAATAAATAGTTGTTCTCTTCCCCTATCCCCTTCTAATATTCACACCCACCTTCTCCTGGTGATGTCCTAGAAGCCTTAAAATGTAAACAGGATAAGGTAGGGAAGGTCAATAGTTCTAAAATAAACTACTTATCTCTCCTCTTTTGATTCTGACTTGCTCCCAAGACCCTGGTCAAGGAGATACTCTTTATATTTGTGAGAGAATGCTCTTTTCCCCATAACGTTCCTAGACAAGATCATCAGACCAGGCTAAAGTATGTCAGATTCACTCCCATGGGACCCAGATATATGTTACTTAAAGGACCTCAAGGGATTATGTTTGCTCCTTTGGGCATGGGAGATAGGAGTAATCAACTCCCATTTTTTCAGGAGTTATTTACATACTAGTTTTGTAAGTTGGTATCAGTTTATACTTTGTTTAATTATGACCTTTTCTAGATTGGCATGGCTCACCCAGGTTGGCTTTGTGAAATACACGAGAAAGGAGTGTTCTTGGTTTGCTCTATTACCTCCCCATGCCCCATCCCCAGCAAGTAAGCTAGAAGGCTTCGTGGGTAGGGCCAAGGGCAAAAAGACCTGGAACCAGAGGAACAGAAATGGAGGGAGGTTGAGGGGCTGAGAAGGGGCTTTCCTCTGAGAGACGAGAGCACGATTCATCACTGAGTCAGGATGTGAGGAGTGCCTGACACTGGCTAAACAGGCCAGCTGTGAGTATTGCCAGGGAAGGTGTTGCTATGGGTAAGCTCTGGGTTTTTCCCTTCCAAATGTAATGTAGAAGAATTTCCTTCTCTCCATAGGAGAAGTGTGTCACCCTTCTTATTTCCTTACCCTTCCTATCCCAAGGATAGGGAAGAATCAGCTAACACAAGGGATGCCACAGAGAGCGAGAGCAGGTATCACTCAGCTGAATCCACCTCATCTCTGGCTAAATGCAAAGCTCTGTGATAATGTTACTGCCCTTTACAAAGCCATCTGAAAAAAAAATGCCTCTGACCTGTATGAATATGGAGTACTCAGGTGAACACCAAGGCTCTTGCCCTAGTGTTTATTCCTGGGACCTATTCCTTGTTGGACCTGGAAAGCTGAGACAATCTCAGATCTAATTAGGGATTGAGTTTAGAGGACTCTCAGATTCAGAACCTATAGATGTATATGAAGAGCAAAGCAAGCATGGTAGCTGGAAGGTTGGTAGCCTGCTAGACTTGAGTTCAAATCCTAACTCAATCTTACTTACCAGCTCTATGACCCTGCCAAATAGGTATAATAATAACTCCTACTTCACAGACTGGTAGCAAGGAGCAAATAAGATAACATATGGAAAGCATTTTGCAAATCTAAAAGTACTAGAGAAACGCTAGCCATTATTATGTGGTATCTATCTTGGTCTTTCTCTTGCCTGGACTGTTATGATAGGATCCTAATTAGTCTCCCTGCTTCCAACCTCTTCCCTCTTAAATCCACATACTCTGACCTAGTGGAGAAAAGCACTAACTCTGCATTGAGAGTACCCGGGTTTCTTTGGCAACTAACAACTACCCTGGGCCTCTGTAAAAAGAAGAGGCCTCCCAAGTCCCTTTCAGTTCTAGAGCTCTGATACTACCATCAAAGGAATCTTTCTATGGCATGTTTGACCTTGCTCAAAAAGTTCCGGGGACTCTGCTGATTCTGGTATAAGAAGTAGAGACTCCTCAGCTAAGCAGTTAGAGCATTTCACAATCTGGCTGCAATCTTTTTAAAGAGAGTAAGCATTCATACTATTAGAAGCAGCTATTACTCTTTTAAAGTATTATTTGTGATAATTCAGTCCTATTGTTTTACAAATTGTCCACATGCTCCTTTTCCCTCCTGCCTAATTTCCCTCTTCCCCCCATCCCCAGGCTCTCCCCTCTCCAGGTTTCTTCAGGGGTAGTGTGTATGATAAGCCTTAATAGAGGGTAAAAGAGGAGGGTAGTCAAGGGGCTGCGGCCTGGGGAGGAGGAAAGAACAATTCTTAATCATCCTTTAATCCCCTGTTCAGGATGTCACCCCAAACACCCAAACTTTCGGTGAACAGAACCAGATATTCCCCAGACGATGTAACCTACGTTGCTTGACAGTGAGTTAAAGTTGTGTGGTTTCCAACACATCCTTCTGCATCTTTCTATCGCAAAGGACATCCCCTCCTGAAGTGTAAATAGTAACTTCCTTTGGGAGAGGTGAGTCTTCAAATAAGAGGGGCTCCGGATTGGTGCTCTGCAGTCTGCGCAGGTACCAAAACAGGCAGGTTAGGTGGGAGAAGTGGGGAGGTGAAGCGCGAAGCGAGCAGTGGGGTGCAATTCTGGCTACGGCCACGAAGAAGCAGCACTGTTCGTTCAGGGACTGGAGCTGCTTGCCACCCCGGAGAGTGGCGGAGGGCGTTGTAAATTACGCGCTCGGTTGTGAGCTCCCTAGGGGCTGAGTGGGGCCTCTGTGCTTCCCCCCTCCCCCGCGCGCTCATCGCGTGCGGGCCTGCGACGGGAGAGCTCTCTCGGCCTGCGCTTGCGGCAGTCCTGGCTGTGGCCCCCAAGGCAGCAACGGGGGAGGGAGCTGGTGCATCCCATTTTCTTCCCAGAGGAGGCTCGGTACCTACTTTGCTTCCACTACCCTTTTCGCCGGTGCTACTGCACTATACATGGGAGAAAACTGGCCAGCGGGCAAGGGCTCCTGGCTGTTCCAGAGGATGGCAAGTATGGCTCAGAACTCTTAAGATTGGGAGCTGGAAGAGACCTCGGCTCACAGATAAGAAAACTGAAGCCCAGCGAAGCAACGTGATTTTCCCCAAGTCAAATAAATAGTGAACAACCGGGTTGGGATTTGAAGTCGCACCGACGACCTGAAGCGCAGATTTCCTGATGGACGGAACCTGGTTTTGCAAATAGCCTTGAATAAAGGGCTCAGAAGTCCTGAGGTATAATCTTGTCTCCGTTACTAACTGGTTGTGAGACCATGGACAACTCTCTCTTTGATCCTGCTGTACCTCTCTGTAAAATGGAAAGGCTGGCTGCTCTCCAAGGTCCCTCCCTGCTCCGACAGCCTGACGTGCTGAGAAAATAATTGCCAAGAACGACTTCCTCAGAAGCTTCAAGGACCGGTCTATTCTTGGCTTTTCTAAACATAATCCCCGCTGTCCCCCCAAACTTGTAAGATTAAAAAACTGCTCCGTCACAAGGGTATTAAGAGGAGGTAATGCGATCTCAAGAACTTGGAGAAGGCAACCCTGCAGAACAGGTTTTGTGTAAGAATGTCAGTTTCTCAGAAGTGGGTGTGGGAAGGATTGGGGGTTGGGGCCACAAATGTTTAGAAAAGATAAGCCAGAAGCGAACGAAAGATAAGCATTTGATAGAATGTCCGAGATTATCGGGTCCAGAGGGAGGCCCTGCAGAGTGGAAGGAGCCTAGATCTACAGCAGACGTTTGAGGCAACTGAATCAGGCCTCCCCATTTTACAGAGGAGGAAACTGAGGCCCATTGAGGGAGTGACTTGCCTCAGGTCATGCAGATATTAAGCAGAATAAACCTAGGCTTGCTGAGACTAGAGTTAGTATTTTTCCTAATGTGCCATAGCAGCTCCTAGACCTTATTCAAGGTCATCCAGCTATTACAACATCATAGATTCCACTTTATTTTCATTTTAACTTCCTTTCTAGTGAGAAAAAAACAAGAAACTATCCCTAATTGGATTTTCTTGTTCTTCTAAAGGCTGATAATGCAATCCTGATAAGCTCCTTATCTTAATTTTTCTTTTTCTGTTAATAATAATAGCCAGTGTTTGTATAATAGTGATTTAAGGTTTACAAAGCATTTACAAATATGATCTCATTTGATCCTTGCAACCAGCCTTGGAGTCAGGTACTATTATTATAGCCATTTTACAGATAAAGAAACTGAGACAGCTGGCAGTTAAGTGCTTTCTCCAGTTAGTGAGTGTCTGAGGCCAAATTTGAACTCAGAAAGATGAGTCTTTCTGACTTCAGGCCTGGTGCTTTATCTACTGCAACACCTAGCTGCCCCCAACAACTCTAGGGGGTAGGTGCTATTATTATCACTCCATTTTACATATGAGGAAACTGAGGCAAATAGGGGTTACATAGCAAAAAATTGCCTTAGGTTATATAGCAAATAAGTGTCAGATACCAGATTTGAACTCAGGTATTCCTGACTCCAGGCTGGGTGCTCTATCTACTGCACCACTTGAATTTTACCTACCATTCCTCGGTTTAAAACAACAACAACAACAACAAAACAAAACCCAAACCTATTGCCTTGAGAATTAAATATAAACTTAGACTGGCATTTTGGTCTCTTCTCATTCTAGTTCCCACTCATCTCTTTATACTTATTTTATACTGTTCCCCTTCATAAACTCTGTTTCAGTCAAACTAGACTATTAGCTGTTCCTTAAACTCAATATAGGGAAGCTAGGTAGCACAGTGGATAGAGGGCAGGCCCTGGAGTCAGGAAGACTCCTGTCCCCAAATTAAAATCTGGCTTCAGACACTTACTAGCTGTGTGACCCTGGGCAAATCACTTAGCCCTGTTTTCCTCAGTTTCCTCATCCGTAAAATGAGCTAGAGAAGGAAATGGCAAACCATTCCAGCATCTTTGCCAAGAAAACCCCCAAAGGGGTCATGAAGAGTTGGACATGACTGAAAAACAAAACGTCATCAAACTCAATACTCATATTCTATCTGTATGCATTATTTGCACAACCCAATTCTGATTCCTGCAGTTGCTATCATTCTCTCATCAGTTTTCTTTGCACTGTATTTAGTTTTACATATGTTATATTCCTTCTTTCCCCCTTCCTGAAGTTGCATAATGACTTACTTGAAGGCAGAGACTATTTAGTGCCTGATAGGGGCTTAAATGTTGAATGGAATTGTATTAAATTAGATGGGATCAAGGCTGTTTACTTGTCACAGGCCCCATCAGTTTGCCTCATCCTGACACAGAAAGTCAATTTGACTTTTTAAAAAGCAATAGAATAATAAATAAATTGACCTGAATAAAACAGACAATGATGTATAGTGGATGCCTTGGAGTGAGGAGAAAGGAAGGGGTGGAGACATGGGTTCAAATTCAGCTTCTGACACAGACTGGCTGTGTAACTCTGAGCAGGTCATTTAATTTCTCAATGTCTTAGAATCTCTCTGAGATTACAAATTGCACAACAGTTGCTGATTTGCATTAGTGATGGAAGTTTTCTCACAATTCCCTACACTGATGAAACCATAGATCCTGTAAAAAAGAAAGAAGGAAAGGAAGGAAGGAAGAAAGAAACCAGTGAAACAATTTAGAAGTCATCTAGTCCAACTCCTTAATTTTAGAAATGAAGAAACAGGTTCCAAGTGAGAACATGACTTGGCTCCAGGTCACAAAGGTAAGTAAGCGATAGAGCCCAGGGCAGTGACTGTCAAATAGGCCCATTCTTGCACAAAGATCTTAACTCAGACTAGAAGTAAATGGAATAAGTAAATAAGCCCACTTGGGCTTCTGGGCCTGGGCATTTTCTGCCCCAGTGTTCTCTGATTAGGGAAGTGATGAATTAAGTTCCTCTTTGTCTGTGTTTTTTTAACTAGGCAATGGGGTTAAGTGACTTGCCAGGGTCACACAGCTAGTAAGTGTTATGTGTCTGAGGTCACATTTGAACTCAGGTCCTCCTGAATCCAGGGCCAGTGCTCTATCCACTGCGCCACCTAGCTGCCCCTTTTTCTTTTTTGTTTGTTTTTTTTTTTGAATTAAGTTCCTCTGGAAAATGTCCAGCATGTTGTCATGTTGAACAGATGATTGGTTCCCTTCCTGCCCCTCCTTCCCCATGTAGTTTTCCTTAATTTCAGGACTTTTGCCCTGTTCTTGATTTATCCTGATTTTTTCAGGAAGTAGAAAAGAAAGCCCTTCTTTCCCACTTGTGATAAAAAGATCAACTTTTGTGATTTGATGGTATCAGAATTCAATCCAATCCACCAAGTAGTCATTTATCATCTACTGGAGAAGATCTGTGTTCAAGCTGTGTGATCTTGGGCAAGTTAGGAGGTACTTCTTGCAGCATCACTTAGCTCATTTGTATGTTACTGATGCCCAGACTGGGCCTCCTTTATCACTTCTAAATTATTTTATCTCAGAGCCCAGGGTGAAAATGATTAGAGAACACAGAGGGAAGGACTGACAGACCACTGGAGATTGTCATGTCCTTCCTCCCCAGGAGGGCATGCTGATAAATGCATGAAGCTAAACTGTAGGAGAAGGGGAATGAGATCTCATCTTCCTCCCTTTGACCTTGAGATAGACTTCCTATTGGCCATTCATTTCAGCAAATGCAGCAGAGACAGATGCTGCTAGATCTCTTGCCATTTTGCCCTTAAGATAGAGAATTTGGTAGAGGGTGAAGTTAAAGGTGGGGGGGACAGGGAGGAAGAAAGTTGTAGTGGCTATGAATGCTGCTCCTGGGACTCAAGCTGGGCGTGGTGGTGCGAGAGCTGAATTTGCGGTAGGAGCTAGAGCAGGGACCAGGGGGCCCATAGAGCCACCAGTTGGTAACCAGTGTGAAGGAGTGAATTTGTACTAGAGCGCTGAGACATGTAGTTTCCAAAAACCTCATCATAAGAGAAATCCGGGACATAGATCCACTTTCTGCAACTTTCCCCAACCCCTCACCCAGTTTCTCCCTTCCTTTTACTGTTCTAGTCTAGAATCTGGACCTGAGCCCTGGACACCAACACCAATCCCTTTGTCCCCTTTCCTTGAGCTGGGAAGAAAGGCTGGGATATAGTTGGACAGAATGCATATATAGCTCTGAAATTTTCTCCTTACATCTTTATGTCAAATAAACTACGTGGCTACAGAAAATTTATTACTTGTGTAATATAGGGCCAGTCAGGAAATTTACCAACCATGAGCTAGAGTTTTTAGAGCTATACAGATTTTTCCACTTCATAATCCTGAATGCTATTTTAGCCCCCAAGGCTAAAGTTCAGAAGCTTATCATTGAGGGTTTTTTTTTTTATCCTTGGCCACTTGTTTCAAGCCTTTTGGCATGGCAGAGTGAGTTTTTTTTTTTTTTTTGCTAGGCAATGGGGTTAAGTGACTTGCCACAGCTAGTGTGTCAAGTGTCTGAGGCTGGATTTGAACTCAGGTCTTCCTGACTCTTAGGCCAGTGCTCTATCCATTTTGCCCCCTCACTGTACCACCCCCCCTTTTTTTTTCAGAGTGAGTTCTTTACAGGGGAAATGGAGACTATCTCTGCTTATGTGTCAGAGAGACCTTGATGAGACCACTGGTCTGGTGGCTTGAGGAGAATGCCATCTGGTGGGAAAAATATATGTTATATTCTCTTACTGCTTAAATAATGGAAAGACACTATTCTTTTTCTGTGGGCTTACAGAAGGTGGTGCCCAACTTGATGTGGGCTGCTTATATTGCTGCAGTGTTCTAAGTGTACGATGAGCTACCCATCAAGTGTTTACACAGCCTATACTTGTGTCAGATGTAAAATGAATAACTGTCACTTACCTCCAGGGTTGTTGTGGGGATCAAATGACATAATTCCTGTAAAGTGCTTTGAGAACCTTCCATAAATAATTGTTCTTGTTCTTACTGTTGTGAAGTGCTAGGCCCTGGGCTAGGCATTGAGGGTACAAAGACAAAACCAAAAATGGCCCGTTGACCTTAAGAAGTGTAAATTCTAGTCATGTACAGGGTTCTAGTGATGTATAGGGTGCATATATATGTATATGTTAGTGTGTGTGTGTGTGTGTGTGTGTAATACAACGTGTAAATATAAAAGCATACGCAGAATATGATCAGTTGAGGAGGAAGTCAGTTCACTAACAGGGTTTACTTTTCATCACAGTTAATTTATTCTTTCACTTGATGACCTTGAAGAAGATTCAAAACTTCTAATTATAAGGTTAGTGATAGGTGGGTAGTGCCAAAATTCTTTTTTGGTTCCTGAGGGCAGAGGTTTTATTTGCATGGAATGTTTTTAATAGAACCTTAACTTGACTTGCTCCAGCTCCCCTCCTCCCTGGCCACCTAATGCACCTGCTGCCAGACTAGTCTTCCGGTCTACCTCTCTTTTGCTCAAAGGCTTCCAATGACTTTCCTCGTCCTATGTCACTTGGGACAAATTCTGCTGTCCTTTTCAAGACTTTCCATGATTTGGCCCCACCTTATTTCATAGTCTTCTGCTTTACCAACTTAGACCTCTGTCCCTTTTACCTAGAGGCTCTTCCCCTCGCTGAATCTTACGTATCCTCCAGGACTCACCTTAAATGTTAACTGACTCTATGAAGCCTTCCTTGACTATTCCAACTCCAGCTCTGGCTCTGGTCTCTCATGATTCTTAATGTGCTGCCCACAACTTAACACATTGTCTTCCCTCTTTAATGATTTGTGTGCATGTGTCCTTCACCCCAGCTAGACTGTAAGCTCCTTGACTGTTACACTTATGTGTCCTCACAACATGGAGCTGGCTACCAGATACTCAGTATTTCTTGGCTGATACCTGAAACACATACCTCTCCTTCTTCCCAGTTCCTGCAACCCTGAGATTTCCCGTTATTATTTTTTCATTTGCCTGGCCTCTTCTGTTAGACTTGAAGCCCCAGGAGGGCAAGGAGCATAGCTTGCTGCTGTTGCTGCTTTTTGTCCTTCATTCTCAAAGAGGACCATGAGATGCAAGTGAATTGGATTTAAGTGAGGGAGGGCTTTGCAAAGTCACTAGCCTCACTTTCTCCTCTGGAGCCATTTGGGTCCAGTGGCCAAATATGGATGAGGACGACTGGAGGTGGTCCAGGATGCAGTGGGGGACCTTGGCCTTTTCCAGCTAAGGTTTTTAACAGATCTCAGTTTGAGGCAGTGCCCATTCAGTGATTAAGGTTTAATAAAATGAGGCTAAGAATGGTCTTTTTTAAAAAAAAATAGATCTGGGAGGGGAAAACCCTCAGGGTTTCTGGCCAAACCAGAAACAGTTGTTATTTACACTCATTCTGAGTCAATCAAAGCCCCAACAGTGACCAATCAATTGGGGAACGGCTGAACAACTTATGGTATATGATTGTGATGGAACACTCTTGTGCTATAAGAAATTAGCAGGTTGGTTTTAGAAAAACCTGGGAAGACCTGTATGAATTGATGAAGAGTGTAGCAAACAGAATCAAATCTCTGTAAACAGTCACAGCAAAATTGTAATGATGATCAAACTGTGAATGACTTAGCTATTCTGATCAATACAATGATCCAAGACAATTTCAAAGGACTCATGATAGAAAAATGCTATCCACCTCCAGAGATGGAACTCTAAGTGCAAATTGAAGTATAATTTTTTCATTTAAAAAATATTCTGGTAATGTACAGCTGCAAGTCACAGAATAGGAGAATAAAAAAAAACAGCTGAGAATAAACAAAATGGAAATGGTGAGGGGTGGGCTGGAGCAGACAATATGCTACAAATGAGAAGCACAGGAAAAGCAAGGATGATACCAGAGAGCTGAATGACAGGAGCAAAAATATATACATTGGTCACACAGTAAGTGTGAGACAGCCTGTGCACTCCATTGGTATCCATGCAATGGTCAAATCCAAACCTGAAGGTAGGCCACTAACACATTGAAGGGGCTGATGGCCTGTGGTTGAGTCATAGGAGGACAAAGACAAGAGCAGCACAGGGTGGGCTGCTGTTTGTATTTTTGGAAGGAGTAGGAACACTGATGAAATCGCAACATTTTTCTCTAAAGCATGGTGAAAGTGGGAAGTTTTTGGTTCAGTGATTTGATCCTTTGGGCCAACTGGATAAACTCCAAGGAAGACTCTTGAGCAGGTCCTAATTCCTACACTTCATGGAGGAAGGCACAGGAAGATGGAATCTGACCTCCAACCTGCAGAGTGACAGGGATGTCTTGGGGAAGAGTTCATTGAGGTAAGGCAAACATGGGAAAGGTGGGAAAGGAAAGTGGATTTTCCCCCACCCTGCTTTCATCTCAGGTTCTTTACCCACTGCAATAACTATTCTAGAGAAAAAGGATAAATTCCTCCATGGTCAGAGAGATCTCAGTGTCACTTGGGCCTAAATTAATCCCTATTCCTCCCTCAAGTGGCCACAGAACAAAACATTTAGTCCTTGGCCACAGATGATGTTTGACCTCCCCCAATTCGACAAGGATTTATGAAGTTCCAACTGCGCGTCAGAAGTTGTGCTAGATGCTGACAATACAAGGACAAAAGCGAGAATGATCTACCCTCAGGGAGCTTCCATTCACGGTTACACCCTTGTATTTGGTCTTGGGCACCAAGGATCCAGGTGATGGTTTCTCCACTCAAGGAACCACCTGAAGAACAGAGCATGAATGGTTCTTTGCATCCAGATAAAAGGTCGTAGCAGTGAGTGGAAGCTCCTTGAGGAATTAAATGGGTTAAAGATACTTCACCCTGTAAATGAGGCAGTGTTGGCCAACGGAAAGAGTATGAATGGACTGGAAACCTTGAAGCCCAAGTTCCAGTCAGTCCTAGCTCTGTCATTAGGGAGCTGGGTATTTAGGTCACTCACTTAACCCCTTTGTGTCCTGGTCTGCAAAATAGGAATGAGGTAAAACACCATTGTAAAACCATTTACCAAAATGTGCTGGAAAATGCAAGATTTGGCAAAAGAAGTGAAGACCCATATCCAACCAGTGAGCAGGGGCAGGGTGGCGGGGAGGGAGCACCTTCTTGGGGTCTGTTCTAGTTCTTCCTTTCCCTGGGATGATACGGAGGTGTCAGGAAGACGTTGAGGTAGATTTAAGATCCTGAGAGTGAGTCAGACCCTGAGAGGCCTGAGGGTGGGGAGGTCTAGGGAGGGAATGCTAGAGAAATACTAGTGGTGTTAGTCAAAGCTCCCATGCCTCTCACCTCATGCCTGGATTACCTGCTGAGAGGTCTGCCTGCCTCAAGTCTCTCCCCACTCCAATCCATCCTGCACTCAGTCAGTAGTGATTTTCCAAAAGCACAGGTCTTATCATGTCATGCACCACTCCCTCTCCCCTCAGTAAACTCCAGTAGCTTCCTATCACCTCCAGGATCAAACACAAAATGCTCTTTGGCATTCAAAGCCTCCATAACCCAGCCCCCTTCTAGCTTTGCAGTGTTCTTATACCTCACTTCCCAACATGAAACTCTTGGATCCATCCAGTGACACTGGCCTCCTGGACATTCCATGAACAAGATACTCCGTCTGTCAGCTCTAGGCATTTTCTCTGGCTGTTCTCCATGCCTGGAACATTCTCCCTCTTCTGCTCTGACTGCTGATCTCCCTGGCTTCCTTTAACTAAACTAAAATTCCACTTTCCACAGGAAGCCGTCTCACATTTAATTACTTCCTACTTATATCATATATGCTTGCTTTGCATAGATTTGTTTGCACGTTGCCTCCCCCTTTAGAAGG
Source organism: Phascolarctos cinereus (assembly GCF_003287225.1). Lineage (NCBI taxonomy): Eukaryota > Metazoa > Chordata > Mammalia > Diprotodontia > Phascolarctidae > Phascolarctos > Phascolarctos cinereus. The sequence goes on from NW_027555625.1 coordinate 269,599,950, forward strand.
TAAGTTCCTCGAGAGCAGGGACTGTCTTGTTTCTTTTTGTATCCTCAGCACTTAGCACTGTGCCTGGCATGAAGTAAGCACTTCATATTTATTGATTGGGCTCTCTTCTGTCCAATAATGATGATGACAAGTTTACATTTACATGTCACTTTTTAAGATTTACAAAGCAGTTTTTCTATACATGATCTCATTACAGCCTCACAACAACCCTGCAGAGGTAGGATTCCCACAACCCTCCATTGTCAGACTTTCCCATAAACATTAGTGACACTTACAGAGTGCAAAGTTGGCAAAGCACTTTACAAACATTATCTCATGTAGCATCCTTGGCTTGTGAACCTTCCATGACTCCCCATTACTTAAAGAATAGTTGAAACTCCTCAGCCAAATACTGAAGGCTGTCTTTGATCTCATTCCATTGAATCCATCCACTCTTTTCTTTCCATTAATCCCCCCCCACCCCTTCTGAACTCACAGCTCCCTTTTTAGGCCTTGCTCCTTTCCTCCTTTATTCATACCAGTGATGGGTTGGAAGCTTTCCCTCTTTCTCCTCCTCTTGGTTCAGCTAAATCTTGCCTGTCCTTTAAAATTAGGCTAGATTCCTTGTCTTCTCTATGAAGCCTTCCCTAACCTCCCCAGGCTGAAGTAACCTCTGGATCCTCCAACACTTTGGAACTGTACCCCTCACTGGGCAGCCAGCCTACAATCCCTGATACTGCTGGTTATCTTTTTATGCTGATGTCCCACCTCCCTCAGTTTAAATATCCAGTCTGGGTAAAATACTTGGACAGAACATTATACTGCTATGGCCAAGGCTGTGGGTCAGAGCCTCCCATATGCTTTTCTCTCTCCCCACCACAGACCATGCTAGACTTCAGCCACTCGATTACTGGAATATGTAGGACAGTGAGCTGGGTTCTTAGTACAGTCCACTCCACTAAGAGGAAAAAAAAGTGACCCTAAAAGACAACAAACTCCAGGTGTCCTCTGATAAATGGGAGCAAGAACATCAAATTATATAAGGGAAATGACTTCATGAGATAATGTCTACGAACAGTTAGAGGAAAGAGCCTAAGGTTTGCACCCCAGCTCCAATGCTGACTGGCTCTGTGACTGGGAAAATTACTTCCCCTCAGCCTTAAGTTTCTTCCTCTAAAACAGGTGTAATACAGCATCTGCACTACCTGCTTCACAAGTTTGCTGTGAGGCAACTGCAGTAAGTACTGTGTAAACATAAAGAAAGGGGCTCCCATCTGTATGCAGGCCTATTCCTTCCCTCCCCCCAGATCTGCTGATCATGGGAGGCTTGATCCAGGGCAGAAAATGTAATCAAACTGAAACAAATTTGAGCTGAGAAACATATCATACTTGTCCTTGAACTGAATAAAGCTGGATTTTAAAAATATAACTTTATTTTATTTTAACATCCTGATGATCCCTGGGGTCTTTCAAAAATAGTTTTCAAAAAATCTATGATGCCGAGTCATTTGAACTGAATTTGTTTTTGTCTGTCAGCAAAAGCTCTTATCTGCCAGCTCGTGGACCACTGCACTTGGGGGCTGCAGAAGACCTCAGAAATCATCTAATCCCCTCATTTTACAGATGAGGAAACTGAGGCCCAAAGAGGCTAAGGGATTTACTCAGAGAGATGTTAAGCATCAGCAGAAGAATATGAACACAGGTCCCTGACTCCAGACTCGAGGATATCGAATCCAATTCCTTCATTTTACAGAAGAAACTCAGGCCCAGAGAGGAGAAAACTTTCACATTTTCACTCAGATAAGCAGCAGAGCTACAGACAGACAGATAAAAACAGGACGCTGGACTAATTTGACACACTAGGGTGGTATTTGATTTTCCCTCCTCAACTCACCAGGACCAACTCACTCTGGTGTCTAACATAATCCTGCTTCCTAGCATTTTATTTTTATAGGCAGGGGACAGTCACACCAATGACACCAGGCACAGAGAACAGCACTGGGCTGTAAGAGAATCACAGAATCGACCCTTCACATAAAGCAACAACAGTCCAAGACCTTCACTTTAGACTTAAGCTTCAGCCCTGGAGATAATAATGGTAATACCAATGATTCACATTTTCATAGCATTTAGAAAGTGCTTTTGTCACAAAGATCCTGGGAGGCAAGCAGTACAAGTATCACAGATGAGGGTCGTTGAACTCCAGGTCTAATACTCTTTCCACTACTGGGTATCAGCACTGTCACCTCACTCTCAGAGATTCTGCTATGCCAATGTCACTCTTCTAAGGCCCTGCTCCTTGTTTACTCATTGCTGGATGGTTTCTGTTGGCTTGAAATGATTCTAGTAGAAGGCAGGATCTCCCTGGTCTCAGTAGGTCAGGACACTTGAGGAGCTAAATAAAACCTGGAGGTTTTCTAAAAGAAAGTGTGACAGTAACACCCAGAGAAGAGGAGCTTCCAGGTGAGGGGTCTGCTCGACAGACCACAAAAAGCAGGAGGCTTGAAGAGCAGAGCTGCCTTGAGAAGGAGGGGGTAGTGGTGCTGAGGGCTTCAAGGCTCTGCGTGCTCACCAAGCCTTCCCATGGGCTGCCAGCGATGAAGGAAGGGAGGTCCAAGGGGCCCTGGGTGCGGGGGCAGGAAGAAGGGAGAAGGGACAATTTTGAAGCACCTTTTACTCTGGTTTTCACTTCTGTAAGGCCTCTGGCTTATCTTCTTTTTTTTGTTTTTCTTCATTTAAAAAACATTCTTAGTTCTTGTACTCTCTATCTGTCCATCATGGCTCCTTTAGCCATTGTAAGAGCTGAGGTGTGTAGTAGGTGATGATGATATCAGCACCTGTATTTAGAGGAAAAGAAAAGGGGGTGGCAGTACCATGGCTGGCATGGAGGTATCCCGCTGGCCTGTATGCTCTGCCCACCCTCAGGAGCAATGGGCACTGCCTGGGACCTTTCCGCAGTATTTGCAGCCACCAGAGAAGCATCATGTGTTTTAGAGGCTAAAGGGTCAACATGATGAAATGGGTGAAGGCACAGACTCACCTTGAGTCAGGAGACCTGGCTCAAACCCAGTGAATACTCATTGCCAGACTGACTGACTGACCCTCCCTCCAACACATCTAAGCTAGGCAAATCCTTGGTCTTGTAGAGACTCACTTTCCTCATTGTAAGGTGGGAATATTATTTGTCTTATTTACCATAAAAGGCTCTTGGGAGGAAATCATTCGGTGAACCTTAAAGTCTTAATTTTAAGTGACTATCATTATCCATATCCTCACTGTGGGCCTGCTTCCTCAACTGAAGCCAAAGCCTTCAGCCCACCAGAGTTTGCAGACAGAGTACTAATTCACTCTTTATTTCAGTGTCTCGGAAGCGGTGGAGGAGGGTCCTCCCCCAATCCCTGCCTTGCGTACCTGCTCTTCGGAAGGCTGTCATGGCCTCCATCACAGCGGTCTTGAGGTCAAAAGCCCCAGCTTTGGCCCCATGCCACAGCATGGCGAACTCCCCAGAAACGTGATACACAGCAAGGGGCAGGACAGTGTGCTGGAGAAGGGGATGAGCTAAGTTACAGGGAGTGGCTGATGGTGCCCTTAAGGAAGCATGCTCCCATCTCCCCCACACTGTGGCCCGCCCTGTTCTTGTCTGAGCAACCTGACTTTTTTATGTGTCAAACTTCAGGACTAATAAAAGACTGACTAGCTTTATTATGAGGTGGTGAGTTCCCTGTTACCAGAAGTAGCCAAGAAGAAGCTGAATGATCTTCTGTCAAAGATGATATAGGAGGGGATATTAGACTAAATGTGACCTTCCCACTCATTCTGTGATTCAAAAATTCTGCAGAATCCTCCCCTCTCTCACAGTTCTGCTTTTGATTTTGTCCTCCACTCACCTTGTTCTTCACTTCTCTTACAATGTCCAAGTATGGCAACCCTGGCTTGACCATCAGGATATCTGCTCCCTCCCGAACATCTCGATCCTAAGGCACATGGGATGGACAATGTGACCTCCAAAGCTCCTCCCCCAAACCACTTCCAAGGCAGACAGTAGGAAATCCTGTGGTTGGGGGAAGGAGGAAGGTGCAACAGGGTTCTTAGGGAAGGAGGGGAGGGTGATAAAGGAATGGTTGGGGTAGGGAGGGGTGGGGCTTGTCCCCATTTACACACCACAGCTCGAAGGGCCAGGCCCCGAGCCCCAGGAGGCAGTTGATAACAGCGTCGGTCACCGAAAGCAGGGCTAGAATGTGCTGCATCCCTGTGGAGTGGGAAAAAAGCCAGGTCATCAGGATGGGGCTAACTTGGCCTCTGGCTCCTGGGGTCTTACCACAGACTGGGAATACCAGGGTTGCCTGGTGCCAATTCCTCTCATTGCCTCCAATTTCCACTCACCGGAAAGGACCATAGAAACAAGAAGCAAACTTGGCACTATAGCTCATCACTGATACCTGTTGGGAGAAAGTCTGGACTGAGTATTCTGCCAAAAGAGCTCTAAATTTGGAGCCAGGAGCCCCAGGCTCTAATTACTGCCCTGGTGAGTTTGGATAAATCACCTACCCTTTTTGAGTCAGTTTCCTCATCTGTAAAATGTGGTAGGAGGACTTTATAGCTTTATGTCCTAATAAGCTGATAAGCCCATAGATTCTAGGCATAGACTGGGGAGGGGCTTGGCTTTCAGTCCCTGGCAGCCACCTCCCTCTTATTTGCCACCTCTTCCAGGGCACTACCTCAGCCCCCTGCCCCGTTACCTTGTTGCCAGCCCATGGGTAATCAATGCCTCTTTGATAGCAGCAATTCGCCCATCCATCATGTCTGATGGAGCCACCACCTGGCAGCCTAGAGGGGTTAGAAGATGGGAGGGGATTGAACTAGACATTTTCCAAGGTTTCCATCAGCTCTAATCATGTCTGATTCTGTAGACAAAGAGATTCTGTATTCTGTTTGTCTCCCAGAACTAACCAGGCCTTCAAATACCCAGAACATGTTTTCTCTTTCCCTTCCATCAAGGGCCATGTGATATTTGGTTACTTACCTGCCTTGGCATAGGCTAGAGCAATTTCTGCCAACCTTCTGCTGCTGTCCTCAGCCCGCAACGAGCCATCCTCCCTCAGGAGCCCTGTAGGACACCCAGCTGGGACTCAGGAAAGGTTCTGGGATCCCCCTCTGCCTCCCAACCCAGGAAAACTCCTGGATTCACCAGGACTTAGCCTTGATGGCAGAACAGGAGGAAAGAGATGGGACTGGTGGGGAGAGGAGTGCGTAGCAGAAGCAGAGTCTGGGGAGCTCAGGACTCACCACAGTGACCGTGTGAGGTGTAGGGACACAGGCATACATCACAGGCCACCAGTAGCCTGGGAAACACCTTGCGCAGCAGACGGATTGCTTGAATGGCTGGGGTGTCTTCTGTGTCAGCTCCTGAGCCCAACTCATCCTGGTTGAGTGAGGATGGCTTTATCACCGCTATCCATGCCTCTTCACCATGCAGGTCCTCAACTCTCACTCCTACCACACATTCTTCCCCTTGTCCTTCTCTTCCCCTGAGGGGTTAGCCTCTCCTTTCTTCACCCAGCCACACCTTGCTACCCATGTTCTTACCTTGGTGACTTTGCTGGGTACCCCAAAGATCAGGACACTTTGTAGGCCCTTGGCTACTAAGGGCTTAAGCATCTCTTCCAGTTTATTCACACCATACCTGGGGAAGGAGGAAGGGCAGCCTGAACTTTGGGAAGACAGTTTGCTCATCCTTCTTGGGACCTTATCTTAGGGTTTCAGATTGAGGCTGGAGAGCGAGAGAGGTTGGACCTATCTGTGTTATTCTCTTGTGAAGGGTATTGCATGCATAGGTGTTTAATAAAAGTCTGATCAAGGCAGGAGTGGAAGGTGCAGGATATGAGGATATTATAGGGCGAAGGGCTGTACATTACATTTCATACTTCCCAAAGTGGTTTTACATCTGTTATCTCACTGAGTCCTCACAAAAACTCCACGAAATGGGTAGGGCAGATTGAATTACTCTCATCTGGCAGTGAAGACCAGGGAGTTTAAAGTGACTTACCTCCGTGATCACACAGCTAGTTAGTAGGTGAGCCTAGATTAGAACCCAGATCTCCTAATTTCTAACCCAGAATTCTAGTCACTCTTCCCTTCTCCTAGAGATCTTCCAGGAGCATCTCTCTTACCTGGCAATGCCAGGAAGGCTGTCGATTGGTTGCACAGCATCAGGTATGTCCCTGGAGGAAGCAGAGGGGGTAAGGTATGGGAGGATGGGTAGGGGATGAGGGGAAAAGAGCTGAGTAGATATAAAAATGGAGAATGAAGTATCTTGACACAATCTTGTGATCTAGAAGATGATTCCCTGGGTAGACCCACCCATCAGGGCATAGGGGTGTATCCTGAACAGGAGACCAGTGACCTGTACTGGGGCTAGCAACAGCTCACATTTGCTTTCTGTTTTACTTGTATGTCTTACTGGTGTGAAAGGACTCTCCATAGCCTAATTATCTCTGGTTGAAATAACAAAACAGACTTTCTGAACCCCAGCATAATCGATGACCAGATGTTCATCCTACGGTGCTCACACCAGCACTCAAGTAGCCCACGAGGGTCAGCTTGAAGAACCACTTGGCCTCTTGCTCATTATCTCTTATTTGTAACAACAATCACAACAATAACAATAACACCCCACAATTAGATTTTATGACTTTGTGAAAGCTTTATGATTTTTCAAAGGACTTTGTTAACCATTGTATTTGCTAATTTGCTATTTGATTTGCTAATCATTGTATTTGTGAGCTGGGCAGGAGAAGGATTCACAAGCTCAAAGAGGAAGTTATTTGCTCAAGCTGGTAAAACAGGGAGGGTCAGGAGCAGGTAATTCCTAAAGAGGGCTTATAGTTTCCCCCGAGAGAGAGGAGGCAGGTAGATAAGCCTATTTCAGTAGCCAGATGCCCTTACTGGGTCAGTTGGTGCAAGCTGACCTCTGCAAGACCTTTCTTCCCACTACCAAACCCCACAAACAGACTGAAGTTGGCCATATTCCCAGGAACTTACGTGACAAAGATGGGGTAGATGAGATTGGAGGCATCAAAGGTACTGGCTGCTGTCTGCCAGTTTCTCAACAGGGGGTGGAAGTAGCCGCTGTGAAGCAAGGACTCTGGCTGCATGACTGGGGCTCCGCAGGAGTTCTTGAGACAAGAAAAGAAGTATTTACTGACCGCCTCATACCCAGCCCTGTGCTAGGGGCTCTTACAAGACAAAAGAAGGCTCACAGATAGTTCCTGCTCTCAAGGATCTTACAATTTTAAGAAGAAAAAAAGGACACAAATGTATATGCATATATATATGTATATATACACAGACACAGAGACAGACAAATACACAACGCAAAAAGGCAAGCAGGAGCAATACTGTAGAGGGCCTTGATGCCTAAGCTGGGAAGCTCAAACTTTGCATCCCACAGGTAACAGGGAAGCAAAGGAGTTATGTGATGATCAGAGCTGTGCCTTTGGAAGCTGAATCTGGCAGCAGGTACAGTATTGACTAGAAAAGGGAAGAAACTGGAAGCAGGGGCATGAATTAAGAGACCGATGTAACAATTTTGGGCTAGAGCAGTAGAGATAAGAGGTTCAGTTTTAAACACATCAATTTTGAGGTGATAAATAACAAGAATTCCAGCAGGCAGGCAGGCAGAGATGAGGGAGGTGATAGTGTAGGGGCAACTGAGTTTTCTAGGCTTTACCCCAGCTGGGTCTCCTACAATTCCAATGTGGCCAGTAGATTGGTATTGCTGCTGTTTAATCTACTACCGATGAACTCTGGGCACCTGGCAGTTTCTGGCTCCTTTCCCAGTCAACCTAGAAGGCTTATCTTAATTTTCAAGGCCCAGTCCTGTTTGGTGGTTGTGTTATCACTAGAAACACAACGCCTCAGGCTTTTGCCACACCCCAGGGTTAACACACTACCTCTCTTTCCCACCCCCAACACACACCATATCCTTTCCCCCTCAAATACTGCCACCTTACCCAGTACATACACTCAGCCCTCTATCTCTCTCCAAAATCCTATCTTAGGGCCACAGACACATTGGGATAGGCCACAACTGGGACAGAAGTGAGCTACAGGCTTACACATTGTGCTCGCCCAACTGCCCACATTCCACAGACCTCCGCAGGTTCCTTATCTGTAAAATGAAGAGGTTGGATTTCGAAGGTGTCTTGACCTCTGCCATCTTATATGATTTTTTACACTTCTGAGGGGCAAGGGAACCACAGTATGATAGAGGAAGCAGATAACTAACGTTGGTCCCAATTCTTTGGCTTCTGAATATCAGCTCTTGTGAGACAACTTTCTGCTGGGCATTTTATAGCAGTGTCAATCTATCTCGTTCCTCATCCTCAGTAGGTGCAGGTTAGCATGCAATAGGAAGATCTCTTAAGCAATCCCAAGAACAACCACTTCTTGGATACCATCATATCACTATATAGAGATAGGGCTAGTCTTGGACCAGTGAAATCCCAGATAATTTATTCACCTCATTTGAGTCAACAACTCCATCCTCTTCTACCACAACTTCACCCAAAATTGCTAATGTTTCACAAGGCCTGACTTCTCTGCACTGTCAGATGCTAGGCAGAGTAACAGATCTAGGAGGAGTTGTTTCAGATTTTGGGAGCTTTGGCAGAAAAGGGGTAAAAGGCTGGGCAAACCCTTCAAAAACAGGTATACTTGTCAAATACTATCCCATCTTGTAATTTCACCAGTGATTCAGTGAAGGAGTTTGAGATCACAGCTTGCCACCAGCAGCAACCAGATTCAGGGAACCAGACAAAAAGATCCAGGTACTATGGAGAAGTTATTATAGAATCCTAGAATATTAAAGCTAGAAGAGACCAACTCCATTTTTTCAGAGGAAATTGAGGCCCAGGGCAGTAAAATGACTTGCCCAAGGTCACACAATTAGTAGTGATGCCAGAACTAGAATCCAGGTCTCCCATTCCCTGTTCAAATGCCCCTTCTACTAGAACGCATGTAACATCAGGAAACTTGTACTTTTTTTTTTAAGGGTTGAGAGAAGAACCCTCTCTTGGTTGGCAATAAGAGGGCAACAAAGTCAGCAGATAGGAGGTTCAGCAGACACTACTACCAAGGGTGCTGGCTTATAAGAGGTATAAGGGAGGAGGGAGCAACTGTAAACACCATCACATTAGACTACTAAAGCCTAGAGGGACATTAAAGGAACAGACAATGGCAGAAGCAGAAAAAATTCCCTAAGCTTACAGTCTGGAAAATACAGTCTCCTTGCCAAGGAGTGGGGAGTGGGTACTGTCTGGACGGTGAAATCAAATTACTCAGTCAGAAAAGGGGCATTAAACTCTCACTACCCTAGACTGGCAGTTTGCCCTGGTAGCCTTGAAGACGTAGAGAACTTTTTGTATCTTGGTATTTGTATCTTGGTGCTGGGTCCTGGGACTTGGGAGAGAAAGTAAAAAGTCCTAGGGTCAGTTCTTGCAGGGCAAAGGCTCAGGCTGGTCGGTTAGTTTGGGACCGGCTTCCAAGGTATACTCAAGGGCAGGCCATGTGACCCCAGCCCTGGCTCTGGGCCCTGACTTTGCTTTCCATATCCGCAGGGGCAGCAGCACAGATGTACCATTACGGTAGCAGTCAAAGGAAAGGAACTCGGTCTGAACCAGAGACGTTTAAAAACCCTGGGACCTTGTAAAGCGGGCTCCCCAGCCCATGTCAGAGGGCTCATGCCTGGGTTAGCATGGACCCGGGAGGAACTTGCATCCAGGAGGCTGCGACTGGGGGAAGGATGGCTCTACTGGAATCGGTGGAGGAAGCCTGGGGCAGAAATAAGGCTCTAGGGAGCCAGGTTACCAGACTCTGCTACTCACTGACAGTGTGACCTTGGACAAGTCAATTTCCCTCTCTTACTCTATTTCTTCTGTAAAATCAGGCACGAGGGACCGCCTGCTGTCTTTCAGCTCTAACAACCTGCAATTTACGAACTCGGATGTCTCTTTCATGCCTCCCGCTCCCACCCCGCACCCTACGGAGGAGAGGCCGCGGCCGGGGGTCGTGAAGCTTGGGGCTGCGATGGTCAGTCTGGAGATGGGGGAGGCGACCCTCCAGCGAGGGCTGCCCAGTCTGGCCGGAGGGTGGGGGGCGGCTGGGCACGCTCCTCTGGGAGGCTCCCCGGCCCAGTCACTCGGTGCCAGCCCGTAACCCAGGTCCCTGCTTACCAGGAGCCGCCGCGGAGAGCCTGAGCGCGCTGCTGACCGGGAGCTCGCCGCCGCGGTTCTAAGTAAGCCCACGTGGGGGTGGGGCGGGCTCACCCGGAAGCAGCTTCTCCCGGCCAGGCCCCGCCCCCTCGGGGCCCGCTGCTGTCCCCTACTGGCTGGCTCCGCCCCGGGCCAGCCTCCCTCCACCCTCAGCGGGCAGGCGGGGCGTGGACTGAGCAGCCCCGTTACTTTGCTAATTGAGCACCCTATGAGAGTGCGGACACTGTCGTCGCGCGGGGGATACCCTACCCTACTGAGATCAAAGTCCAACGCGAAACCGCCTACCGGACAACCAATGAGTGGCTGGTGAGACGGGGAGGGTTGAGGCTTATGACTCCAGTAAGAGAGGACACAAGTCAAGCAGTTACTGAGCTTCCACGTGTGACAGCGCTGGCCAAAAGATGACGAAGACGTTCCTTGCCTGCTTACAATAGTGTTGTAGACAGGACGTAACACAAGTGTGTGAACTAGAAAACAAATGCAGGAAGTGTTCAGAGAAGAGCTAGAAACAAGTGGGATGGAGTCTTTGGGCCTGCCCTTACAAGGTAGAAGTTGTAAGGGCATTGGAAAACGACACACAAGTGTTTTAATGAGACCAGAGTGAACGGGGCAAATGCTGTATGTAGAATAGCAGAGGATATGGCTGGATACTAAAGTTGGGCCACATTTATGGAGGACTTTGAATACCTGAATGGAGTTGGACTTGCCATAACAAAGTCACATTGCAAATGGTTTTTGTACAGATTGGAAGACTAAAAGGAAAATTAGCTGAGAAGCAAGTGCAGTAATTCAGGTGTGACAGGACAAGAACTCCATCAAGAATCATAGAATCTTAGAAGTTAGCTAGTCCAACATCTCAGCAAATTGAGGAAACTTCTTATATCCAAGCTATCTGAAAAAACAAAAAGCTTCAAGTCACTAATAGAGAAATTAAAATTAAATCGAAGCAGTTCTTGGTTCCACCTCACAACTATCACATTGGCAAAGATGACAAATGTTGGAAGGGACTGTAGTAAAACAGCCATAATAATGCACTATTAATGAACTTATGAATTGGTACCTCCATTCTGGAAAGCAATTTGGAACTCTGCCCCAAAAGGCTCTGAACTGCACACTTACCTTCTGACTCAGCAATAATCTTTACTAAGCCTATCCCCAAAGAGATCAGAGGAAAAGGATTCATACATACAAAAATTGTTGGAGTAGTTCTTTTTGTAGTGGCAAAGAACTGGAAACCAAGGGGATGCCAATCAGTCAGGGAATGACTGAACAAATTATGGTATAGGAATTCAATAGTGCCATTAAGAAATGCTGAAGGGATGGGTTCAGAGAAATTTGGGGAGACTTGTATGAACTGATGTAAAGTGAACAAAACCAGGAGTACAATTTGTACAACAATTTTGAAAGACTTAAGAATTCTGATTAATTTGATGACCAACTATGAATCCAGAGGAGTGATGATGAACCTACCACCTGAAGTGATAGATTCAAGAAGCAGAATGAGGCACACAGGTTTTGGATGCAGACAATGTGGGAATTTGTTTTGCTCGACTACAACAACAACTAATAATAGTTAGCATTTATATACCACTTTACAAATATTACCTCATTTAATTCTCACACCAGTCATGGAAGGCAGGTATTAAGAATATATATTTTTTAACAAGGATTTTGTTTTTCTTTCAAACTGAGGAGTAGAGGAAGAAGAGAAAATACTTGTTAACTAAACAACAACAAAAAAACCAAACTCAAAAGCCAACTCCTTCTTCACAGTTTCGGGTGGTCATCCAGGCTCTTCTTGAATATTTTCAGGAAGCAGCAGCTCACTTTCCCACAAAGCAACCTCATCTTTTGGAGACCTCGCGTTGCTAGAAAGCGCTTCCTTCGTATGATGAACTGCCATTTGCTTTCCTATAACATCTATTTACAGGGTTCTACTTCTCCCCTCTGGAGCCTAATAAAAGGAACTTGTTCTCTTTTCCCTAACAGCCCTTCTGGTACTTTAAAGACCAGCAATCCTATCTTTCCCTCCCCTTTAGTCTTTTCATGGTTAGGCACAACACAATCCTTCCCCCCTCCAAGTTCTTTCAACATTTAACAAATATTCATTCATGACATGACCCAGCAGGCAAAGAATATACTTGTGAAAGAATTAACAGGGCTGAATGGGAAGGGAATTTTGAGGTAATAATTTCAAATAATTTTCAAGATTTGAAAATATTTAATCAACAAAAGCAGTATCATAAAGAACATAACTGCTGAGCTATTTCTGGTACTTGAGGAACACCTACTGGCCACCCAGGGTGCTGCAAAACTAATTTTCTTTTTTTGTCTTTTCATACTGTATTTAAATATACAATTTCCACAGCAAAGATGGCCTGGTGGTAGCCAACAGGATGGAACCATTCCCTAGCCACACACAGAATGGGCCGAAGGAACAAGTAAATTTTACTTTGCCCCCCCCATGCCCTCCCCCTCCCCTCAAATAAGGGGACCTTATGATATGTTGCTTGCAACACATCTCAACACAGGATAGTAAAGAATGTCTATTTTAGCAGTAACAAAGGCAGGTTGGACAGTTGCAGTCAGGATTCATAACTCCTTGAAGTCAACAAAATGTCCCTGATCTGTTCAATGGGGCTATTCTGTGGCATTTCTCATTAGAAATTTCTGGGTGGAGTCCAGGAAGGACTGAGGATCACCATGAAAGACAGTCTGCCAGCACCTGGAAAGAGCTGAGTATAGCTGCTCATGAAACTGGAAGCAGCAGCACCCAACAGAGTCTGCTTTGTGTCACCCACTACTCAAAAAGAGGGGAAGCAAACCTAGTGAATCTTTCACACTCATGGTCCAGGCAAAGTCCTTAAAGGACAGGCCTCCTCCACTGCATGGCTCCTGATGGGGTGCTGGGCTCCTCACCCAAGAGAAGCTCCTCTCATTGTAAGTAATAATCAATCACAGCAAAGGAAGCAGAAAAACCTCCACAATCGGCGGCCCCAGCCTTTAACCCAGCTCTAAAGCCAATGGCTCCTTCAGTGATGCAGCTGCTGAGGACGCTGTTCTTCCAGTCAGATTTTCCCTGACAGGATTCTACCAGACACTTGCTACAGGAAAATATGGCCCCCACAATGGCAAAATTTTTGAGATAGGACATTCCTCTCTCTATCCCATATCTTTAAGAACTTCTCTTGCAGTTGGTGTTTGATAGGGATACTTTGGGTCAAAGCCCACCATTTGTATCAATGCCAGCAGTGAACACTCCAAAAGCTCCTCCCGAGACACATTCCCTGACACAGGCCAGGGAGGCCTTGAAGGCACAGCTCTCCATGGCCTTCTCAATCATCTTCTGTTCCTCAATCTTGGCTGGGCTCCAGGAGCCACCTGTCCCCCACCAGGTGCTGCAGGTTCATCGGCCACCTCTGGCACCGAGGCTGGGAATCTGGCTTGATCCTGCCTCGGACTGGACTGCTCTGCCAGCAGGCCTGCAACACTCATTTTCCATAGTTCCCATATTATAAAATATGGAAGATTCAATAAAGAGGTCAGTTCTTTCCAAAAAGTCACCACAAACAGACGTGGAATAGCAAAAGGTAACAATTTAAACAACATTCTTTATTTATACAAACCACTATATTTCCCTCCTCCAAATGTAGAGAAATGAGATTCTTCCCTCATTTATCAACAAACTTGTCCCTATAATCCATTAATGATTAAATGGTAGCAGATTACTTTGTTCACCTGTCATACTCCATTTGGAGTGGGGTTACTATTAGTATTTTTTAGACCAAAAAAATTAAGACGGACTAGGGGGAGAAGTTGGCAAGAACCTTTACTCCCAATTCTCAAGGTAGCTCTCTTAATAAAGGGACTGAATGTGGTCACTGTGGGAGCCCCCTCTAGCTAAACACTACCTGGGAGTGAATGGAAGGGGAAACCTAACAAAAGATGAAGGCCCCCACCAAAACCACTTTAGAAAAGTGGTTTACTAGAATTATATTCCTAAGCATTATTATATTTCATTAACAGTTATTCTATCCAGCTGTCTTTAAAAGACAAGAATCAGAACTTTGGGATTGGAAGAAAACATTACATTTCTTAAATTAAGCTGGATTGCAGGTCACAAGTTAGCAAAGCAAAGAACAGTCTGGAGAGAGCGACTGTGTTGTACCTGGAGGAAATGAATTTCAGAGCTTGCCATTTGTTACATAAAAAAGCCAAGTGCTTACAAGGATGAAATACTTGTGAGGTTCACTACAAAATCAAAAGTAAAGGGACTACACATACAAGAAGGTCTGCTTTCAAAGTTTTGTTCAGGAGGCAGGGGAAGGGAAGAGAATTTTGAGGTGAAATGCCTGCTTTATATCAGACCCAACACTCCACCAATATAGTGAAGTACAAACTTCAAAACAAAGTGCTAAGTAGGGGGTGGCAAATAGGGACCAACTTCCAAACTCAGCAAGAGACTACAGGAAGGAAGACTCAAGAAGAGAAGCTAATCAGTTACAAACCAAAGGCAGAACCTTGCCAAAAGTTACTTTCAAAGTGATGAAAGTTGCGGTCTTTAACCCCAGACTTTTTGGACAGCCCCCCAAATCCAGAGTGGTTCCATTACTCTTTCAATGAGCTATATAGTCAATCTATCACAGGAGTTCAAACCTCTCCAATTTTCAGCTGCCTCTACAGCCCCTAAATAATAGATAGCATGAAATTTGGGTCATAAAACAGGAAGTGAAATATATGAATTTTCTACATTTTTCCTATAAAAATTTGATCAAATGGCAATTCATAACCTACCTTGTCAAAAGGTCACAATTTACGGATTATGTTAAATGAAATGAGAAAGACCTCATTCAGAAAAACTCTGGTTTGGGGATTATTCAGGAAGTATTCCCAGGTCCTCATATATCAGCATTCTTAGCAGTGGAGGAAAAGGCCACAGAATTCTCTGTCAAACAGTACAATGGAGGCAACAGTGTCGAACCCCAAGTTTCTTATCATCTGACTCATTCTTTCCATTGTCAGCCTCTCAATTGTCAACCTCTTCTTCTTCATTCTGCTCCTCCTCTTCCATTCTTTCATCATCTTCATCATTATCATCTTCCCTGATCTTGTCTTGCTCCTCAGAATCTGTTCTTTTGTCTTTGTCCTTCTTTTTTTGCTCTGAAGCTTCCTTCTTACCTTTCTGTTCACGCCTATATGCTAGAAATAGAAGGAAGCCATCATAAGGCAAGGCTAAATGAACAGAACCAAATTATCTTATTCTAACAGCTTATTCCATTTCAAAGTGGAGAGGCTACTCGATCCAAGACAGGTTCCAATGAAGATACATCCAATACTCAATACTATATTAAGTCCATGTGGTTAAATCACATGACCATCATTTTTACCAAGAAGTTTAACTTGGCCCAAATACAAGAGTTGTTACCATCTAGTGCTTCTTTCAAAGGTGAAATGAATCGCTGAAATTCCATCTCTTCCATTGCTGATAGCACATCACCAGCATTTAGGGTCTTCCGTTTTCCTTTCATTGCAAAGTTGTTTGCACTTAGAAAAAAAAAGGAGAAATGAATTATCTTGACCAATTCCTACCCCAAGACAATTAACAAGAATGTATAAGCAAATCTGATCACCTGACCAAACCCACTTCTAGGGAGAGTACCTGTAGCCTCAAACTTTATGTAACCTGTACTTACAAATCCCAATTACTCTAGTCTGGGAAAGAAAGTGTGAAAGATACCAGGTACAGCAATTTTAAGCCATGTGGAAGGAACTTGGCTACATCACAAATGTGCTTTTCATCTTTCCA
This sequence comes from Phascolarctos cinereus, assembly GCF_003287225.1. NCBI lineage: Eukaryota > Metazoa > Chordata > Mammalia > Diprotodontia > Phascolarctidae > Phascolarctos > Phascolarctos cinereus. The sequence goes on from NW_027555625.1 coordinate 269,616,006, forward strand.
ACTCCTTATTCTACAAATATAGAAATAGAAGCTGAAGCCTAAAGAGAAGCTGACCTTTGAGGTCAGACTAGTGGCTCTCCCCTAAGATCACTTCAGACAGTCCATGATGTCAACACTATTTTCATAACACGAACACATTTAAATTTCTAATACAGTCAACATTGATAGTAATACTTTGCTCCTACAGAGGACTAGGGGTGGTGAAGCTCACCTGAGGAGGCAGCATGGCATTGTGGAGGGAGTATCAGAGCTGGACCAAGAGTAAAGACAGCCAGCTGGGTTCAAGTCCTAATTCTGTTAATTGGTTGTGGGACCTTCAACAAGTCTTTTCATCACAGCCTCTGTGAGATCAACTTGAGAATGAGGAAGCTCTACTTGATTATCTCCAAACTCAAGTCAACCTACATTTCTTAAGACTGAGCTAAGTGCTTAAGAGAGAGTCTGTCACTGGACCTATTATGATTTCACTGGGATAGGGCACTCTCAGTTCAGGAAAACTTCCACTCCTTCTCTAAACTTGTTTTAGAGGTTAAGTGACTTGTCATGGGTCTCACTCCCAAGCTATGGGTCAGAATCTGGACCTGATCCCAAGTCTTCCTGGTTTCTGGCTCTCTCTCCATGTATAAGCCAAGCAGCTCTTGGGGATACAAAATCCAACAGAAAACCGTCCCTGCCCTCAAAGAGCTTACATTTCTGTGGTGGAAATACATGTACACAGATACATAAATACCAAAAAATAAACTGATAAGGGTTAACTAGAGTTAGGGCGGAGAAAGCTTCTTGGAGGAGGCGGCCAGAGGCTTGAGGAGAGCTGGGGACTTAGGTGAGCTACGTTCCGGGCACCAGGGCGGGGGCGCTGCGGGGAGCAGAGGCCCGACAGCCCCGGGTAAGGAAGGGCAAACAGTCCCGCCGGGCTCCGACCAGCGACCCGCCCGGGGCCCTCCTGGGGCCCGAGCCTCTCACCAGGACGTGGCGTACAGCACGAACACGCTGGCAGCCCGGGAGATGGCGCTTCGGGCCTCTTTGGAGATGTTGACGCCGTCGGGGAGCTACAAAGGGGAGACGGCACCGGGATTAGTGGGGTGAGCTCCAGCTCCGACCCCGGCCCCGGCCCCGGCCCCAGTCCGGCCCCCGGCCCCGGCCCGACTCCGCTCACCGCCTCCTTGATGATCCTGGTGATGACGGCGTTGGGAAGGTTCAGGTCCTCTGGCCTTTCCGCCATGGCCACCTCGGCCCTCGTCTCCCCCGGGGGAGCCCCAACGACTTCGCCGCCGGCCTCCGAGATAGGGCGGCAGTTGCTCCCGGGACCTACGCCGGTCGCGTTTCTCAACCAGGGCGCCGCTGCGGCGTCCGTACTTCCCGCCCCCGACCGCGTGTCCTGCCTGGGCTTCCGTTCGTACGCCCCAGCGCGTTCCACGCTCTTCGGGAGCGGCGCCGGCCTCGTGCACGCACGCCTTGCGACTTCCCCCGACGCGTCTTGGCCAATCCAAGGCCCGCTTGGCCCGGCCTGGAAACCTGAAAGCCCCGCCCTTCCCGTGGTCCCCCAGGGTGCAGCGCGCAGTTGCCTAGAGACTCCTTTACTCCTCTCACTGTTGCGCAGACGTAGTGGAAGCTGGGTTAACATATGTCTCAGTGGGGGTGGGGTGCAAGGTCCGCACTGAGGAAGCTCTGGGCACCTTAGTGCCCGGGCAGGGATCCCTCAGATCCACGCGTCCGCATCCCTCCTGGCGGGGTTCTCCGCGCCTCCCCGCCAACCTTTGCCCTTGGCGGTGCTCGCTGACCCTGGGGTGTTGCTTCATCCTGACTCCCAAGTTTGACTCCCGGTCTCTGCTTTCGTGACCTGCCCTGACCTCCCGCTCCGCGGTTCTGTTCCTCCCTATGCCCCCGCCTGACCCTTACTGCCCTCTGTCTCATTCCTCCCCAGCCCTGTCCCAACCCTCCTCTCCTGTGCCCGGTCCACGCCTCGTCCTCTAACGCGTGCCCCGAGCTCCCCCATGCACTCTTCTCTGCTTTCACCCCCACCTCTCCAGAGCACCCCATGTCCCGTACTTCTTCCTCTTACTCCACCCTGGTTTCTGTCTTGTGTTTCACTGTGACCTGTCCCATTTGCCTTTTTGGGACCATACCTGTGATTTCATTGGTGTAGGGAGTTCCTTCTCCCAGTGCGAAACTGCAATTTCCCAGCGATTTATAATCTTAGTTACCCAGAGTCCTGCAGCCGCTATATATTGGAGGCAGGGATTTGAATCCTGGTGCCGTTGACTCTTAGGCCTGCTTTCTATTTGCTCACTCCCCGTCATTGCTGCCCTCCTCTTTTTCTCTGAACTTCCCAAGGTTCCTGAATCCTTTTGTCTTTAAGCTTGTTTGACTCCCAAATTTTGCTCCTTTCTTATGAGAACCTTGGGACTAGGCTTCTGCTTCCTTTGGCTGTAGAAATTTTCCATCGGAGTAAATTTTGGATATTTTAAGTAATACACAATTATTAGTAGCACACACCATTATAGATAGATATTAACAAGTTTATGTTGTGAGGCAAAATGAAATGATATATGTGGAAGTATCTTGAAAAATAGAACATGCCATATAAATACAAGATAATGATATATTTTTACTCATTTTGTAGGATAATAAGATTTAGAATCAGAAGGGAATTTATGGATCCCCATTTGACCCCTTCATTTTACATATGAAGAAACTGAAGTGGAAAGAGGAGAAATTGCTTGTCCAAGGTCATAATTAATAAATGTAGACTCCTTCAAACCCAAGGCCTCTGACATATCCAATGTTCTTTTCACTCTACACCTTGTTTATCTGCCACTATATCAGTATTGTATTAGTTTGGTGGCTGTTTGCAGTAGGGAGCTGACACTTCTCTTTAGTTTGTTTTTTCTTTTTTTGTTTTTAGGCAGTGGGGTTAAGTGACTTGCCCAGGGTCACACAGCTAGTAAGTGTTATGTGTCTGAGGTCACATTTGAACTCAGGTCCTCCTGAATCCAGGGCCAGTGCTCTATCCACTGCCACCTAGCTGCCCCCTTCTCTTTAATTTCACTAAAGATTTCTAAACCCCTCCAATGCTTCTTTTTTTTGAGGTGACATAGGTATTCACAATCAAATTAAGTGTAGGCTACATGTTGCCATGCAGATATAATTATTGGCATTGTGTAATATTTCCTAGCTTATTTAATTCTTGTTTCCTTAGATGGCTAATGATCTTGAGATTGGTTTCTGTTGTAAATCTGTGATAAATATCAGATTGCCAGATGTCAGTGAATGGGATGAGACCACCTGTCCACACCTTGTTTGCCAGCATCCACAGTGTTGGGCAACAGTCCGAAGGCTTCAGAGGGGCCATCCTCGAATTCTTCAGCCAATTTCCAGAGCTCCCAAGAAAAGTGAAGGTGAATTGACAAGGCCTTTTCATATTTGTCCTAAGACCCATATACTTGGTATGTTTGGCCTCTTTCTGACCAGTTTTTATTCTGGTCTGCATTTCTAGATGGACTGCCAACTCTCAAGATAGTAGACTTATCTTTACCTGATTCTTCCATTTTGGCCAAGAGAATCACCGATTCGGTCCCATTCTTCAAGCATCCTACTTCTTTGATTGGAGACTCTAAATTTGAGTTGGATTTACAAAGCAGGTGAATTATCATGAAAATACCAGAAACCTTGTGCCTCAACAATCCCCGGTGGTTATTTTTTAGAGCCATGCCCCAGAATTTGGTATGCCACATTAAGAAAATAAACAATTGCCTTGTCACAGTGGGCCTGCCATGGGAAGAAAGAGTTATCTCCCACTAATGAAATGAAGTGGTGATTAGATATTGAGGCAAAGGAAAGAAATATTTCCCTTTTTAAAAAGAGTTCCAATAGAAATGCTAAATTGAAGTGTATCTGGACAATTGCTGCAAATAGATTAAGAATTTTCAGGATGTTAATTGCTTAGATTACTCTAATTGCTTCATACTTGAAACTGTATTGTAAGCTGTGGAAGACAGAGAGGTGGTTTTTGCTTTCTTGCATGTACTATAGTAACTGGCACATAGTTAACTAGGTACACAATAAATACTTGAAAGTGGATCTCCTTGGAGTCAAGGTATAGGTGTTGGGCCCTTTGATATACTTTATAGTGATTACTTTTTCCTGCTCAGTGGTGCCTGGTGGGCTCTATGAGATAGGGTAAAATTGAGGAAAGAATAAGATCATTTTCAGGTTCTCTAGACTTGAGCTTTGGAGAAAAGAATGGAACACTGCCTCTCCCTCTGTGTGAAGGTGGACATGTGGTTGGCATGCATTCACACTTTTCTCCTGGACTAAAGCTATAGTGTAGAGTTGACAGGAAACTGCTATATCAAGTCATTCCTGTCAGTTCAACTATATTATGTATGTTTTATCTGCCTCTTACTTTCCATTTCTGTAGCTGCTATATTAGTTCAGACCCACAGGGCACCAACTCATGCCAGAGTGTGGCAATAACCTTTTAACTGGTCTCTGCCTCTTTTTCTTTTCTTTTTGCTAGGCAGTGGGGTGAAGTGACTTGCCCAGCATCACACAGCTAGTAAGTGTCAAGTATCTGAAGCTGGATTTGAACTCAGGTCCTCCTGACTCCAGGGCCAGTGCTCTATCCACTATGCCACCTAGTTGCCCCCATTCTCTGCCTCTTTTTTTCAGTTCATCTTGTGTATCTAGCCCAGGTTGATTTTCTTTTTTTTATTATTTTTTATTATTTTCTTTTTTAACTATAAACTTATTTTCAGTTTTCAATATTTATTTCCACAAGATTTTGAGTTCCAAATTTTCACCCCATCTTGCCCCTCCCTCCACCCCAAAATGGCATGCATTCTGAATATCCCTTCCCCTAGTCTGCCCTCTCTTCTGTCTCTCCCCCTCTTTCTCTTATCCTCTTCCCCTTCTATTTTCCTGTAGGGCAGGATAGACTTCTGTACCCCATTTACTGTTTTTCTTATATCCCAGTTGCATGTGAAAATATTTTTTTAAAACATATGTTTTTAAAACTTTAGGTTTCAAATCTACCTTCCTCCCTCCCCACCCACCCTCATTGAAAAGGCAAGCAACTCAATATAGGTTATACATGTGCAGTTATGCAAAACACGTCCATAGTAGACATGTTGTGAAAAACTAACTCTCTTTCCCTTAATCCTATCCTGCCCTCCCATTTATTCTATTCTTTCTTTTGACCCTGTCTCTCCTCAGAAGTATTTGCTTCTGGTTACCCCCTTTCCCAATCTGCCCTCCTCTCTATCATCCCCCTGCTCTCTTGTCCTCCCCCCCATTTTTCTGTAGGGTAAGACAGATTTCCTTACCCAATTGAATGTGTATGTTATTCCCTCCTTAAGCCAAATCCTATGAGAATAAGATTCACTCATTCCCTCTCACCTTCCCCCATTTCCCCTCTACTGTAAGAGAATTTTCTGGTTTTTTTTTTGTGAGATAATTTACCCCATTCTGCCTCTCCCTTTCTTCTTCTCCCAGTATAATCCTCTCTCGTCCCTTAATTTTATTCTCCAGATATGACCCCTTAATCTTCACCGAACCCTGTGCCCTCTATCTCCCTATCTATCTGTCTATCTATCTGTCTGTCTACCTTTATGTACATATAATTTTTTTCTCCAACTACCCTAATACTGACAAAGGTCTCATGAGTTATAAATATCATATTTCCATGCAGGAATGTAAACAGTTCAACCTTAATAAGTCTCTTATGATTTCTCTTTCCTGTTTACTTCTTCATGTTCCACTTGAGTCTTGTATTTGAAAGTCAAATTTTCTATTCAGCTCTGGTCTTTTCATCAAGAATGCTTGAAAGTCCTCTATTTCACTGAATGACCATTTTTTCCCCTGAAGGATTATACTCAGTTTTGCTGGGTAGGTGATTCTTGGTTGTAATCCTATCTCCTTTGCCCTCTGGAATATTATATTCCATGCCCTGCAGTCCTTTAATGTAGAAGCTGCTAAATCTTGTGTTATCCTGATTGTGTTTCCACAGTACTTGAATTGTTTCTTTCTGGCAGCTTGTAATATTTTCTCCTTGACCTGGGAACTCTGGAATTTGGCTACAATATTCTTAGGAGTTTTCCTTTGGGGATCTCTTTCAGGAGGAGATCTGTGGATTCTTTCCATTTCTATTTTGCCCTCTGGTTCTACTATATCAGGGCAGTTTTCCTTGATAATTTCTTGAAAGATGATGTCTAGGCTCTTTTTTGATCATGGCTTTCAGATAGTCCAATAATTTTTAAATTCCTCTCCTGGATCTACTTTCCAGGTCAGTTGTTTTTCCAATGATATGTTTCACATTCTTTTCTATTTTTTCATTTTTTTGGATTTGTTTTACAGTGTCTTGATTTCTCATAAAGTCACTAGCCTCCAATTGCTCTATTCTAATTTTTAAGGAAGTATTTTCTTCAGTAATCTTTTGGACTTCCTTTTCCATTTGGCCAATTTTTCTCTTTAGGGCATTCTTCTCCTCATTGGCTTTTTGGACCTCTTTTGCAATTTGGGTTAGGCTATTTTTTAAGGTGTTACTTTCTTCAGTATTTTTTTGGGTCTCCTTTAGCAAGCTGTTGACTTGTTTTTCATGATTTTCTTGCATCACTCTCATTTCTCTTCCCAGTTTTTCCTCTACTTCTCTTACTTGCTTCTCAAAAATCCTTTTTGAGCTCTTCCAAGGCCTGGTACTGATTCATATTTTTCTTGGAGGCTTTGGATGTAGGAGCTCTGACTTTGCTGTCTTCTTCTGGTTGTATATTTTGATCTTCTTTGTCACCAAAGTAAGATAATGTAGTCTGACTCTTTTTGTGCTGCTTGCTCATAATCCCAGCCAATTACTTGATTTTTAAACTCTTTGTTAAGGTAAGAGTCTGCTTCCAATGTGGAGAATGTACTGTCCCAAGCTTTAGGGGGTTTATATAGCTGTTTTCAGAGATACTTGTAGGGACCCATAAATTTTCAGTTCTTGCAAGGTGGTATGATGAGGGGCGAGGTGTTTACTCCTTTTCTGGCCTGTGCTGTGGTCTATTAGTGACCACAAGCACTCCTTTCTGTCCTGGAACTGCGAGGAAAGTTTTCTGCCCACAGGCACTACAAGCTCCACCATGCCAGCGCCCCTCCTTACCCCAGGACCCCTGTCCAGAACTGTGACCCAGATCCAAGCACAGGCAAAGCAAGAGATTACTGCCTCAGCACCAGCAGAGAGATCCCTGCAATCCCCCTCTGATCAGCCACTCGATTCTCCCTCAGTCTGTGGGCCAGAAGCTTGGGAAGCAGCTGCCCACCCCAGGGTCGTGTTCTCGGGGAACTGGAGCTGAGACCCCACCTTCCTCTCTCAGCACCTCAGAAACAGACTTTTCCCACTGACCTTCTAAGTTGTCTTTGGTATTTGTGGATTGAGGAGTCTGGAAACAGCAACAGCTGCCCGAGATTCAGTCCTCTGAGGCCTGCTCCAGGTTTGCTGTGGCCTGCGCACCACGCCGCGCAGTGCTCTGCTACTAGCCCAGCAAGATGTACCTTTCTGACCAATCATCCAGGTTGTCTTGGGCTGGAAATTTGTTTCACTCTGTCTTCTTGTGGGTTCTGCTGCTTTAGACTGTTTAGAGACATTTTTATAAGTATTTGGAGGGGTTTGTGGGAGAGCTCAAGCAAGTTGCTGCTTTCACTCCATCTTGGCTCCGCCCCCCTGTTGATTTTCTTAAAACACTAATAAGCATGCCTTTCCTCCAACTCAAAAATTTTCACAGGCTTCTTATTGCTTACAGAATAAAGCCAAAACTTGGGTTTGTCATTCTAGGCTCTTCACTCCCTCTCCACTTTATCTCCCATTGTTTTCTTCCCTTACGCTTTAGCTAAACTAGTCTACTGATTGTTCTCTGATCACTCAATTCTGATTTTCACTTCAATGCCTTCAGTTGTATTGTTTATCCTACTTGGCATGTCCTTCTAGGCCTCTCAGCTTATTTATGGCCTATCCTTTTAACAGCTACAACTACAAATTACATTTACTTATTGCTTTAAGACTTACAAAACTCTTTCTTTATGTCAAACTTATTAGGGAGGTATTTTAAATATTCCCATTTTATATGTGAGGGAACCTGAGGCTGAGATCGGAGAATTGCTTTGCCCAGGTCACAAATCCAGTATGAGCTGTGACCTGAATCCAGGTCTCTTGAGTCCAGTCTGACACTCTCTCCACCTCATTGGATTGCTTTTCTAGGCCTAACTCAAGTTCTCCTGTCTCCAGGAAATCTAACTGGATTTTTTTCTTTTATGGTGGTCTTGCCGTTTTCTCAGAACTCCTGTAACAGCTAGGTGGCATGATGCATAGAGTGGGCCTGGAGTCAGGAAGATTTATCTTCTTGAGTTCAAATCTGGCTTCCGACACTCACTAGTTTGTATATCCCTGAGTAAGTCACTTAACCCTGTTTGCCTCATTTTCCTCATCTGTAACATGAGCCAGAGAAAGAAATGGCAAATCGCTCCAATATCTTTGCCAAGAAAACTCCAAATGGGGTCATGAAGAGTTGATTATGACTGGAATGGCTAAACAACAGCAGTATTCTTGGGTTGTATCTGTTGTTTCATGACCAAAGAAAGCCCTAACCCCTGAAGTATCTTTGCCAAGAAAACCCCAAATGGGTCATGAAATGATACATGATTGAAAATAACTGAACAACAACTCATATACCTAACACATTCTGCCTTTGATTTACCATGCACATTTCCTATCTTCCCAACTAGAATAAGTCTCTTGAGGACAGGGACTGTATCTTATACGTCCTGTGCCCTACACATAGTATGTGTTCCTCACTTGTCTGTTGATCATGATCCATTTCTTTGCCACTGGATTAGGAAGCAGAGAATAAAAAGGGAAACCATAAAACAGTGAAGTATTATGTAGAAGCATTACTGCTGTAAATATGAGGGAGGGTTCCTCCAAGATCTTCCCTTCATTAGCCTTTATTTTCCTCTTACTTTCTCTAATAACTTTTATGTTCTGTTTCAGTTTGGAAGGACCACATTTGTTAGGACTCAAATCTCTGAGAGGCTTCCACGGTCAGGGTGTTGCCCAGAAGTCTCGAAAACCTGTCAAAGTAAGTCACAAAGAAAAATAATCCACATATGTTATATATATGGTATGTCTTTCCAGCTGAGCTGCTTAGCACAGAATAAAATGTATTGCCTTTATTTAACACCCTATATTCTTGGGTGGGCGGTTAGATGGCACCATAGTGCGTAGAGTGCCAGGCCTGGAGTCAGTAATACTCATTTTCCTGAGTTCAAATTTGGATGGTTGATAGCTGCATAACCCTGGGCAAGTCACTTAACCCTGTTTGCCTCATTTTACTCATCTGTAACATGATCTGGAAAAAGAAATGGTAAATCGCTCCAATATCTTTACCAAGAAAACTCCAAATGGGGTCATGAAGCGTCGATTACAACTGAAACGACTGAACAGCAGCAATATTCTTGGGTAGTATCTGTTGTTTCATGACCAAAGAAAACCCTAACCCCTGAAGTATACAGAATCAGTTTGGGGAGCTCATTGATAAGAAGACACATATATATACACACACACAGACACACATGTACATATATATACATGTATACACATATATAGACACACACACACACCCAACATAGGGTCATATGGTGAAATAACTTAGGGTGTCAGGTCCTAGAAGTGGTGGACAGACTGCAAAGAGAACCTAGAAAGGAACACTGCATTTGCTTCGCTAATTATCTGCCCAGCTCCAGAGCTGTCTCAACCCCTGCTTCTGGGGATAACTCCTGGGGAGGATGGGTAATATAATTGGTGTTCATGGAAGGAAGTAGATGTCCACAGGAGCTGACTCAGGTGTGTAAGGATGTTGAACAAACTTGGTGTTAGACTCTGTAGGGGGAAAGTATCATTCACTTAATGGATCACTAGATTTAGATCTCAGTTTAAATCCTGGCTCCATCACTTAATTTGGTTGTTACCTGTATCAAGTTATGTAACCTCACTAAGTCTCAGCTTTTTAATCTATAAAAATGATAATAATACTTTGTCTACATCATAGGTTTGTTGTGAGTTTCTAAGCAGGGAAATATGTATGTATATATATGTGTGTGCATATATATATATAGTGTGAAGTTCTAATGAGTATATATTTATTCATTATATATGCATATATATATAGTGAGGTTCTAATGAGTATATATTTATTCTCTCTCTCTCTCTCTAAATATATGTTGCTCTGTAAACCATAAACCACTATATGAATGTCAGCTGTTATAATTGTTATTGTCAGTCTCCCTAACTGACTCCTATGCCACTTGGGTACTTATTTGGAATTGAGTACCTGGGCCTTATAAGCCCAGGGGGGCAAATTAGCAGTGTTCATATCTTTTCATTTTTTGTTATAGCTCCCAGTGCTGAATTTGAATGCAACACATCTTCCAAAATGTCCAGATGGTAGAAATTTGGTTATGGTATGGATCCCAAATGAACAAGTGAAACGCAAGAAACCTGACCAGAACTATAGGACAAAGTAAGCACTGCTCCTAGCCTTGGGAGTCCTTAGATCTTATGCCTGTATGAAACTCCTAGAGATTCTCTACCTCTAGGTTTCTCTCAAGTAAAGGTTTTGAACAGAAATTAGAATTGCCCTCTCCAACCTTTCCCTCCCTATTTGTCAGGAGTAATCAAAGCTCTGCTTCCTTTAGGCAGATCCTTTCTTAGACTTTTTACCTCAACCCTAAAACCCAATCGTATGTGCACAGAATAACTCCTGAATAGTACTTTTGTATGAAACAAAATATGCAAGAGTTCCACATAGCAGAGAGTAAAAGGGCTCATGGACCTCTGTAGCTGAATCAGGAAAATAATGACTCTTGTGTCTTTTGGGTCTTTCATGCTCTGATTGAGGTATGTTAAAGGTGCTAAACAGTGAAGAACTGACCTGACAGACCAGACCCTGTAACTTTGGTACATGCTTCTACTTAGCAGCTTCTGCGAAGGCCTTACCATTGAATTCAGCTCACTTGGATGGCTGGTGTGAGAGAGAGAAGTCACCACCATTCAACCAGTATTATGAATGAGGCCTCATCATTTTCTGACTAATCATTGTTTCTTGTATTTAAGGTATCTCGGAGTGGGTAGAGAAGTCCCTGGACAGCTTCTAATTCATAGGCCTCTTTATGCTTTAGTTTATTTAGACTGAGCCCGGATAAGAAATCATTTGTACCCTTGAAGATCAGCAAAATTATACCATGCCAGGAGTGGATCAGCAAGAGAGAATCTCAGAAGGTTGTAAATTCTTTGTTTAGTCTCACTGATCAAAGTGTTGATGCTTTTGTTCTATTAGTTTAGATTTTTTTTCCTACCAGTTCCTTTGAGCTCCCACTTAAGGAAAGCATCCAGTAGACGTCCTCCAGTTGGAGTTACCAAACTTCTCTCCATTCCAAAAATCTCTTCCCTTATCTACTTATGTTTATCCATCTGGGGAGAAAAGCCTTCTCTGTAGATCTTTCTAGAAGAGACACCCTTAATTGGTGCCAGGGGAGATGACATAGAGTTAGCTGGCTACCAGAGTGGTGTCAGGGACCTGTTGGAAGGAAAATGGAACAGGAACAATGTTGTAGAGGAAATGAGAAGTTGTGCAAAATAAAGCAGAAATTGTGCTTGGAAGGAAGGGACAAGTTAGGATTAATATCATAAAGCTAGTGTGTTGATTGGAAGAAGTATGAACCCAAGGTGGTGATAGGAAAATGAGGGAGTTGTTTTCACTATTTGTTTCTCTTCAAGAAAAAGAAATCAACAGAAATCCCTACTGGTGGGCAGCCCTGTTCTAGCCAGTTGATGCATCGATGGCTAAAGGTGCCCCCACCATCTCCAGACACCCCACCTTCATATCCGGAATCCTTGCCTTCCTGTACCTTCACATTCCCCAAGCGTTCAGTAATGAGGTAAGTGTCCCTTAGAGCATAGCGTGGTGTAATGATGAACTTGGAGTCAGAAAAACGTGGGTTTGAATCTTCCTTCTGACACTTATTAACTGTTTGACCTTAGGATCACAACCTCTCTCTGATGTTCAAGGTTTTTCCTCTGTAAAATGGGGATAATAATTGCACCTACCTCATAGGATTATTGGCAGAATTGAATGAGAGAACGTATGTAAAGCAGTTGTTGAGTTCTTCTCTTCTTCTTTCCCCTTCCCTCCCTCTCTTCCTTACCTTCCTCTTCCTCCCCCAATCCCTCTTCCTTTTTTCTCCCCATCCTCCTTCCTCTTCTCTGTGAAGACCAAAAGATGAACCTGCTTTTTTTTCTGAGTCAAGGAGGATAAGTACAGTGCATGTCTTCTCCTAATCTGTTTCTACTTTTGCCTTAGGTTGTCAACTGGGCACAGATGGGCAGTTGTATCTCTAGATGGTTTTGCAGACAGAGTGTTGGTTTGTGCAGACCCCTTTCATGGTCTAGATAGGGAAATTTCACTGACCCTTTAGCCATTTTAACCCCTTATTCATATTCTTTCAGAATAGAACTACTGTTTATTCTTTGTTTATCCTTCTTCCCCTCAGCTCTTTGTCTGATGAAGAGAAAACAATTTCAAAGATGGACCAACTGGACAGAATAAGTGAAGAGAACCTTTTTCATGAAGGGCATGGATTTATGTTGTCTAAGACAAAGATGATTCTGGCTGTGCACAGAATAAACCTTCAGGTAAGAGCAAGGATAGCCTGAGGGGAAGATGTTTTTCACTAAGCAGGCTCTAAGGATGAGAACTGTAGTCCATAGCACTGGCAACCTTGTTGTCAGACCTGGTCTTGGGAAGCACCTACTCAGAGGAGCGCTAGCAAAGTAGGAGGGCTGTGTGCTCTTTAAACAGGCTACAGGTATTTATTGATGACCTGCAGTGTTCAGAGTCCCTGTGAGATGTTTGTCCTTAAGAAGTTTACAGTCCAGTTTTGTAGACAAAACATGCACATAAAATGTCTTGGAAGTTTAGAAGTGTGCCTTGTGTATAGCATGAGAGCAGATAGCAGTTTTTCTTCTCGTTGTAGCACAGAAGATCTGTGATGTTGGAGCTGTCCTCGTTCTCTGACATTAGAATTTTAATGGAATTTTACTTTTTTTGCCTGTGGTTTTTCAAGTGTTCGTTGTTACACGGTTTCCTGCCTTTGTTAGAGCATTTAGCATTTACTACTACTAAAGATTTAGACTTTTTTGAGCTCAAAGAGATTTTATAGATTATGCATCACAAATTCTTCATTTATAGAGGAGGAAACTAAAGCCCCCAGAGAAGTTGTTTGGCTGCAGTCACATAGCTAGTTAGTGGCTTAGCTCAGGCTAGAACCCTAACTCCCAGCCCAGCTCTTTCTGTTATACCATGCTGACTGTAGCAAAGGGCATTTTACTCCTGAGATTGGAATGCTGCTTAAGTTCTGTTACTCATGGCAGTGAGTGGGACCTGGTCTGTCTGGAGTAGCCTAGTTACTAATAACAGGGAGTGTATCTTGAACACTTGTTTAGCCAGGGTCATGGAGAAAACCCAAGGGATGTGTTGGAGTTGGCCCTCACCTAAGCTGCTATAATTTAGGCTATGCATTTTCAGTCCAAGGCACCAATAATAACTAAGGACTTCTGTAAGGGGGAAGGAGGGATGACCTGTAAGGTCAGTGATATTTAAATATTTCCAGCTGATCTTGGATAAGAAAAGGGCACAACTAGCACTCTTTCCCCCCAAAAGTTTGACTTCTCCATGGTGGAATGATATAGAAGAAGAAGGAAAAGTGAATCGGCAAATTTAGTTAGGAGAGAGTCTTGAAAAAAGCAGCTAAAAAGGTTTTCTCCTTCACAGCAGGGACAGTGTCTTCTATTTCTCCTGTATACTTTCTGCCACTCTTCCATAATAACACCTACTAGTAGAGTGCACTGCATAATTCTTCTTCAAGGTCTCATCCTGGTGAAGAGGTGACTCTGGGTTCTGGAAGGCTGAGTCAGTGCCAGTCAAACTCTGATAGGCACTACCAGATGGGAAAGGTTTTGGGTTTGGGCTCTATGACAGGCTGGATGTCTTTTTTCTTTTTTTGAGAGGCAGTTGGGGTTAAGTGACTAGCCCAGGGTCACAGCTAGTGAGTTTCATGTGTCTCATATCAGATTTGAACTCAAGTCCTCCTGCTCCAGGGCCAGTACTCTATCTACTGCGCCACCTAGCTGCCTCTAGATGTCTTTTTTTCTGAAGACCAATCTAGTTGGTTCCTGTGAAGTTTGGAGAGGCGTATTCATCATCAGATTGGACATTGTCCTAAAACTTGTTTCCTAAGGCACAGCAGGATTAAATTCTGTGTTTGTACAGGGACAAAATTACAGATCTTTCAGGTATTGAAATGTGGACATAGTGAGGTATGGGTCCAATTTGAATGAGCAAAAGAGCTCATTAAAATTGGAGCTATTCTTATGTTTCTTCAGAGTCCAGTGTTGAGATATCCAGCAAATATAAGAGAATTACATTCCAGAGTGGCCAAAGCAACTCCTAAGCTGAAGAGAAAAGGTAGAGCTATACGGGCTGCCCTCACATGCAGGTCACTTTGGCCCCCCAGAGTCACTTCTCATACATTGTCCTGGTCTACCATCCTGTAGTGTGTGTGAAGGGTGGGGAGCTGGGGTAATAGACTTAGAGGGTAATAGTCTTGGATGAATAATCATGCAGAGCTTTGAATAGGACTCCCCCCTACCCTCTATTAGGCTGCCATCTTGATTATGTTCTGCACTGAGAGAATGGAGGCCCAGCTGCTAACAAGGAGCAAAATGGGAGCTTAGGGATGAAATGTAAGCTGACAAAAGAAGAGTAGTTTGGCTTTCTGCTTACTAGGTCTCAAGAAGCTTACAGAAAGCCAAGCTTTTCAAAGAGTAAGATCCAACAAACTTCAGAGATGGTGGGTGGCGGTGAAGGTGCCCTAGGGATGAAGATGGTTCCTAGGTGCCTCCACCAAGCTTCTGTATAATAGGGGAAAGTTTGGCCCTGTCCTTATTCCAGACTGCCAGAGTATCAAGTGAAGGTGGATATTCTTAAGTACCCAGGATATTTAATTATGGAATGGACACAAGATGGTGAGATGCTCCATGGCCTAAGTGTCTCCTGTTATCTTATCTTAGGGGCTGAGTTTATTTGAGAAGTCATCTTAGTATCCAAGAGTCTTTCAGGTTTCTTTTCTCTCTCATTTTCATATCACACACAGACACGCAATCACACACATGTGAGTTTTTGTGCTTATTGACCCATTAAATCATATGGATTTCAGGAGCTCAAAGAGAAATCAAAGAGCGGGAAGCTTTTGGAGTTAAATCAAGTTTCCATCAATAGCAACTTCCTGCATCAAAAAGACAGTAAGTGGCTGGTTGGGGTGAGACTGTGTAAATGGCAGAGGTTAGGGAAAGCTGAGCACAGGGGGACCAGGATGGAGCCTTCCTCTCTCGGGTGGAGCTTCCCTGGACCCTCTGCCTGGCCTTTCCTTTCCTGCCCTTCTGCTGCTTATGGGGATTTAGGAAAAGACAAAAAGCACCAGTGGAGGATTGATCTTTCTTTCAGGTGTAGTCTCAGCCAAAGAAGACCAGACACAACAGTGGGAGCATGAAGCTCAGGAAGTGGAAGCAGAGGAAACCTCTAAGTCTCCTTTGGCTGTCAATGGAAAGAAGTTGGAGGAGGAACTTCTAGAGCCCGTACAGATTCCTCAGGCTTCTGCTGAGCAACAGGAGGAGCCACCCACCCCACCATCTAGCCTAGAGTGAGAATAGGATATTGAAGATGTCGGTCACACTTGGTCAGCTCCGTCCAAGCCGGTAGCCAGTCCTCTCGGGATAAGATTGACTCCTCCACTTTCCTGTGGGGAAAGTAGTTAGTTTCTTCTTTCTCTAGAGCCCTTATGCAGGCCTGTATGTGACTACTTACCTTCTCTCCCTTCCACTCATTTCTGGTAGATGGCAGGGTGTTAAGAAAAGGGCAGGGATTGAGAATAGGTTCATATGAGCCCAGGAAAGTTGTATTGATGCAGTCTGGATTGTTGTTGTTGAGTGGTTCTGACTTAACGATGAAAAGAGTCATTTTGGGGTTAGAAGATTTGTGTGTCTGTTCTGGTGGCAGGGCGGTTCAGCGTGGGAGTGGGAGGCGAGCAGGGATGCAGGTGGAATGTTTCCTGTAGCAATACCATCTGGTGCCTTCTTTCCCTCTTTCACATAAACCCTTTGGAGTTCTGTTGTCCTTGTTGTTTTACAGGGGGGAGCACAGCACAGAGCAGGGATTTGCTTTGTGAGCTTGTGCACCGGGGTAACTTTCCCACTAACCCTCTGGACGCGCTCCTAGCGGGAGTGGGATCACTATCAAGTAGTGTGAAGGCCCCCTATTTCTTGACACTGGACTAAGCATGATTTAGCAGAAAGAGCATTGACCTAAAGTTTGGAAGCCTGGAGTTCAGATCCTGCTTTTGACACTAGCTTTGTGACTGTGGGCAAGTCATTTATTTAACATGTCTGAGCCTCAGTTTCCTATTCTATAGAATGGGGATAAGAACACAGGTAGTACCTACTTCACAGGATTGTTGTGAGGCTCAGATGAGATAGTGTATATAAAACACTCTGCAAGCTTCAAAAGGCAACTATTATTAAGAAAAATGCTATTAGTGATAATGATTGAAAGAACTCTAGTTTCGCGGGTGCTTGAACTTATATGAAAATTGTTGAGTTTCAAATCAAGTCTATATAGAATTTTAGATGTGGGGGAAATGTTAGAGACTTTACTATAACATTCAGGATGAATTTTGTTTCAAAGCTGGGGAGTGGAGAAGATGTGCTTCCCTGTATTCTTCTCCCAAAGCATGACGTCAGAGTTTGAATGATCATTTAGGTTCCCTGCTCCTTGGCCCCTTATCTTAGAGGTGATCTGTCAGTCCCAGAGAGGTTGGTGGCACAGCTAGGGACTCCGAGATCCTAGTGTCATAGATGTAGAGCTTCGAGACTCCGCTTTCTTGTTTTACAGATGAGGAGACTGAGCCTCAGAGAAGTGGCTTGTCTGGAGTCACACAGGTAGTAAGTGGCAGAGCCAGTAGTTGAACTCATGTCCTGCCCTCTAAATTTGGTGTTCTTTCTGCTGTACCACAGGGCCCAGGTCTACTTGCCCCTGTGCCGATGATATTTCTGCTGAATGATGTCCTTTCACAATTAGCCATGGCAAATATTTTCATCTCAGCTTGTCATCCCTCCAGCTGGAGTGCTCTTCTTATCCCATCTCTCCTTGTTAGTGGCCTTTCTGTGCCATTAATTGGTATATGTCCCAGTTGGAATGACAGTTCATCAGCCTAAAACAAACAGAAATAGGAAGGTACATCTATCTCTTCCCTTCTCTCTGCCTGCCCTTGTCACTACATTCCAAAGCCATACCAAAAGGATTTTTCATTATTTGTGCCACTTTTCAATGATATTAAAGAATCAACTACATTTAATTGAATATTTATGGATCAGGAAAGTGAAATTTTATGTGGGCAGTTTTCCTGATATACTCCCAAGGCTAACCTCTCTGATATTGGAGCTTAGGTGATTTAAGAGGAAATAGAGGAGAATAGAGGGAGAAGGAGGATTTACTGAAGGCCTCTGCATACCCCTCCCCCAACCTTCTGGGTGGGGAATATGGCCCCAGTGTTCTGAGAGGAGGGACAAGGTAACTGTCACCAACTGCCTTGTCCCCACCACAAAGAGTTAACCATCAAGACAAGTAGGCTGTCTTAGGACCAGGGAAATGAGGCCTTAAAGGCCAGGATTATAAGAAGTCTGTCAGATGCTCTCAGCTTTCTCTAAGTACTCAAGTAGCCAAGAAGCTTAGATGACTCAATATGGTTGGGAATTGTCCTAGTCACTATATATCTGAGCTCTGGTTCCCAATATGACTCTTGCGGTTCTAGGATATTTGCCACGAATGGATTACTTTGAACTCTAGTTTGCTGACCTTGTTTCCCAGTACGGATGGGCTGGCATCGAATTGGTCCTACATATAGATGAAGTGTGATTGGGGGTGTTGACATTCTTCACTTCGTCTTTAGTTTTGAGGTAGCATTAACATCTGAAGTGGGGTTTGATCAGTGGGGGTCCTGCGGGAAGGGCATCTGTACTAAATTTGTTTCTCTTGGGAGTTGCCTTTGTTCTTAGTGGAAAAAACTCTATTTAAGAAATCAGATGATTTGGTTAAATGATTCTGAAGTTGTTTCAACCAAGCTTGTGCTAAAACGATTTATGACTTTGTGATGGAACTAATTGGGGTATTTGAGGCTCTATGAAGTCAGAAAGAATCTGGGGAAGAATGTATGTGAAGTTTTCACTTTCAGGCACCAGACCTTGTTTAGTTCATTTTCAGGGGTTGGCCACACAGGTCCTAGAAAGCCTTAAGGAATCAACCCTTCAGTCTTGGTAAGGTAAGGGGAAAAGTTGTAAAGATTTTGTGCATGGTCCCAATGAACATGGTCCCACATTAGTAGCTTTTTTTTGTTTGTTTTGGGTGGGAGCCGGTAGACCAACAGATTGGTCAAGCTGATCAGTAACCACTAGGTGGTGATCCTGCACTACCGAAAGGAAGTTTCTCTTTCATAGAGGCCGCTTCAAGGGAAAGGTCTCTTTGAGGTCTCTAGTTACTTCTAGGACCTTAACTCTAGGATTAGAATCCTGTAACTAGAAGGAACTTCAGCTGTCATCTAATTATCTGTTCATTCATTTGTTCAACATGTTTATTCAATAAATATTTAATTCCTGCTCAGCTTTGTGGGGCATACAAAAATATAAACATTTTAGTCCCTGCCCTATAAGCTTATGCTGAAAGATGGACACAACTAGCTAAAATAATAAAAGGCTCTATATGGCAAATGTCACAGCCAAAGTGCTGTGGGAGTTAAGGTGTAGGTGAGATCGTTGGAGTGATAGGGAATACTTCATGGAAGAGGTGAGATTAAAGCTGGGTGGTTCAGATTATAATAAGTGGGATTGGGGGTGGAGAGGACATTCATTTGGAAGGAATAGCATGAGCATGGAGGCAGGAAAGTATAAGGTCTTTGAGGGCAGGGAATGTTTTATTTTTGTATCTCTAGAACCTATCTCTACAGTATCTTGCATGTAACTGATGCTTAATAAAGTTTTGTTGAATTGGCTTGAATCACAGAATGGTAAATGATTGCTTTGCTTAGAGTTCAGTGTTCTGATAGGGAATAATTCAGGAAAGGTAGATTGGGGCCATATTATTTGGGACCTTTAATTTCTGGCTACGAGTTTAGAATTTATTGGAAGACAATGGGGAACCACTACAAGTTTTCGAGTGGTGGTGGTGGTGGTAGTGGTGGTGGTGAAGGTGAAATAGTGGGAGTGATGTGGAAGCAATACTTGAGTATTTTAATTAAGTGGAGGTGTGAAGGATGGATTGGAGCAGAGTGAGATTTCACTTAGCCATCAGTAATATTTAGGAGGCATTTGAAAATCTAAGCGTGTGTTAGTAAGAACTTTTCATTAGGATGATAGTTGTGGAGCTAGGAGGGTAGGGACATCTATGAGACACATTTACAGGAGGATGAATCCAGACGACCTCTCATGATAAAAGAACAGGGCTAGAAAAAGTAAGTAGAATAAGGCAGAGATCACGGGCTTTGAGCTGGGCTTATGGAGGGAAATGATCAGAAATAACTCAGGAAGAGGAAACAGCTTTGAGGGGATAATTTCAATGTTGACATGTTGAGTTTGTGATGTTAGTGGCACACAATTGGGTAGAAAAGTCTAGCAAATAGCTGTAAATTTGAGACTGGAGCTCAGGAGTAAAGTCAGGTCTGGGAATATAGATTTGGGACTAAGATAAATAATCATTGGATGTGGTAATTAGGGGATCACTGGTAAAGGAAGAGATGAAAATCAGATTTCAAGGAGTGAAAAATAAGTGGTGAGAAAATGAGAGTGGGGAGGTGTAAGATGATCATTCTTCCAAATACAGCTGCACGAAAGCATTCAAGATCTCCAAAAGCATAGAATAAAATTTCCTGCATGAGCTAGAGTTAGTCTGGGACGCTGTGGTCTCTGCCCCATACCACCTGTTTTTTCCTAATACCATTTCTGCTGTTAAAGACTTGAAATGGCCACCATCTGCACAGGAAGCTACTTTAGAGTTGTGCTTGCCCTCTTACATGTATATTTAAGTTTGGTGTCTAACAAAATTGAGAGAAATACAGCTGAGCAGCCCAACCCCTCTAATTCAGTACTTTGAGTTTATAGCAAGCATTCCCATATTATTGTTTTTCGGTAAGTGGAATCCACATTCTCACAGCAAAGAGCAAATGCTAAATTGTTAATAGCTTCCCTAGAATTTAACTCTTGCAATTATCTCAAAACAAAATATTACAGTTTGTGCTAATAAGCACAGATCTGTAAGTGTTCTTTAGTCGCCTGCTTCTCATCCTGGATGTGATATTATTTAAGGTAGAAAAACTTTTCCATTGTCAAACTTAGGTGAGAGACCAGGTAAATAACATCCACACTTAACTCCCAGGAGAAAGGCTGCTTGGCCTCTTACGAGAGGAATACCCAGGTACTTCAATGGATCCCTGATTTTATTGGCTATTCCTTCCACCAGTGCAGATTGCATTCTATTCATGCCTTTTCATCTGGTGTCATTTTTGTTCATGCCTTTCCATAAATGTTCCATGGAGTAACACCAATCTGATGCTTTCCTCTAGGTCTTTTAGTATTTTGTGAATAGCAGTACAACAAGCAAGCTACCCATATATTATTCCTTATTCACATGACGCCTAATCCCTTTTCTATCTTCCATGTCCTTGATGTTATCTTTTATGCTACTCTACTTCTTATGTGCAAATAATAGTCTTACTTACATTATGTGTCTTTCCATGGCCCTTTAGGGCACATGCAATTTTGATTCCTCTGAGAGAGTGATATAGCATGATTTGCATCTATATCACATCAGGGGAAGGATATTGGTATTTGAAAGGTGGGCTTTTGCAGTAAAGAGCAGATTCAGATCATCGAAAGCACTTTGTAATTTCCCAAATGCAGTCTAGCCTTTTCCTCTTCTTCCTATTCAATTCTGGCCTGTTGTCCATTTGCAGTACCTGGACTAACTCACTGGGCTACCTATTTAATTGTTTGGCATAATCTGGGCAATACACATTCTTCATAGTTTTTCCTTTGTTAATTACTGGGCACATCTGTTTTGATGAGGTCATGCCATATAAGGCCTGATAAAGAAACTGGGAATAGCCTGAAGAAGAGAAGACTTGGGTGGGGGGGGGCACGTTAATTGTCTTTAGGCATTTGAAGTATGTGAAAAAGGAATTAGATTTATTCTGCGTATGCTAAAAGGAAGAACTTAGAATAATGGGTAGAAGTTACAGTGAGGAAGACTGAGGCTAATAGAACTATCCAATAGTATAATTGGCTGTCTCAGAAGATGAGTTCCCTTCCACAGAAATTCTTCAAGCAAAGGCTGGTTAATCATTTGTTGGGCATATTGTAGAGGAGATTCGTGTTCAGGTTTGGGTTGACCTAGATGGCTCTTCCAACTAGTCTTCTGTAATTTTCCCTGTGAATCTCGTCAAACTGATAATCCTCTCCATGCAATCAGATCAATGTCATCCATAAGCTGGAGCATCCAGAGCACCTTACCATTAGTGGGGAATCTCACTTCCAATTGGACTTTGAATAGGATGCAGTGACGTCCTCCATGATACTGGCAAATGCCTTTGGCAAACATGTCCTCTTTTTTTATACCTTGCTTGGTATGGGTACTCAGAGGATTGGTAGATTATCTTTATGGTTGTATCTATTAAGTCATTTTGTAGTATGGGAGAGTCTATTCATTGGAAACAAGCTTTTTAGGGCTTTTGTTTTTGTTCTGAGTCATGCCTTTTTGCAGCCAACAAACAGTACACAAAATGGGATCTCCTGTCCTCTTTGTATCTCATTTTATGATCGTGAAGATCATTTCTGCCTTCCCTTTCCCTGCACTGCTTACCTTTTCACCATGACCACTCTCATTGAGGATTTCAGAGAAATGAGAAAAGAAGGCATAGGAGCTAGTAGTTGATGTGTTCTTGATCACCTTTTTTATGGGGGGTGGAGGTGGGGGCATTATTACTAGCTTTTCCAAGTATTTTGGAATCTATAATGCTTTGAAAATTGATCCTCAAAAGCCCTTAAAATTGTATCACCTTCTAGAATGAAATTCTTTAATAGTTAATTGGCCAGGTTCATCTGTGCAGTCCAACTTTCTTATATAGTATATGTGTGTGTGTATATACACCTGTATATATACATATACCTGTATATATACATATATATACTTGTATATACATATACCTGTATATATACATATATGTATATATCTCCTTCCCACACAAAAACTCCACCATGATGTTTCTCTATAGTATGGAGTTGACTTAGGGTTCTCAAAATACATGCCAATATAGTACATACTTTGGCATGTTCTACCAGGCTGAGAAAGATTTAAAGTATGGTTCCAATAGTAGATTATAACTGGGCTGAGGATGAGACTAAGTGTGGCTAGGCTTATTGCCAAAAGGTTGGCTCCCAGGTGATAAAGTTTTTGGTCATTGTGACTCAGAAAAGACATAAAACATACGACAGAGCCATTAGAACAGCACCGTTCCCTTCTGCTTTGGTAGTGATGGTGGCAGAAGGACAGAAGCAGAAGAGAGAGCAGGGGGTTCAAAGTATCACAGTTTTTAGACCATCTACGAACTTATTTAGCCAATGGTACAATAAATATGAGATCTTTGTTCAGTAATCAGTAACTTCTGGTGGAACTGACATTTGGTATATAAATGACACCAGAAGATAGAAAGTGTAGGACAGCCCCACACAAAGTTTGCAGTGATATCAAACATTGCTGCAGTTCCCCAAAGTGTTCTAAAAATACACATTTTCTTTGCTGGCTCTTAATCATGGGGTTGTAGAATGTTAGAACTGGAAGGTGACCATTAAGAGAAACTGAGGCCCAGAGATAGGAAGTGACTTGCCCAAGGTCTCCTTTGGTAGAGATGGTTTGGTCTTTGATATTTCTGAGCAAAATCTCCAGTTTGAAAGCCTGTATTTCTACTTTATTTCCTTCCCAGACCCTGCATGCTGATTTAGGTCATCCTCTTGATGCTGTTTGGCATATTAGAGTTTCTCAGGCCCATGTGGCTGATCTTTGCAGCAAGGAATAAATGCTTCAGTGAAGAATTATTGACCTACTGACACCTATGTTCCATACACCATTAAGATGAAATGAAAATATCTTATTAAAAGGCAAGTCCTTCATTTAAGAGGTTGAGTAAAATATTACTTAAAAATAATTCCGGCTGGTTAAATTTAGGGTGCTGAAAAAGTCCAGTCCAAGGGCTTGTCCAAGTCCAATCCAAGTCTGTATGCCTTGGCTTTGGGCTCAGAGTATTTTTATGTGACAGTGAATTAAATTGATTTTTTATTCATGTTGACTTCTTCTCAGTATTTGATTCTGAGATAGGCCAATATTGATGGACTTAATCATATTGGTTTCCCATCCCAAATACTCTCTTTCTGCAGGATTATTGATATGAAAAGACCTAATATTGTTGACATTTTCAATGTGAAACACCAGATCTTCCATCTTCTTTTCAATATTTTTGTGTCTGTCTCTTCTTCTTTTTTTTTTTTCTAGGCAGTTGGGGCTAAGTGACTTGCCCAGGGTCACACAGCTAGTAAGTGTCAAGTGTTTGGTCTGAGGCTAGATTTGAACTCAGTTCCTCCTGACTTCAGGGCCAGTGCTCTATCTTGTCTGTTCTTTTCCATTCCCATCGCTTGCATCCTAATGAACATCCTTGCCAACTTATGCCTAGATTTTTCAATTGCCTTCTAATTGTTACCACCAGATACAGTCTTAAAGGAGATTCAGACAAATCTTTGCCAGCTTCTCAGGAGCAGGGCAGTACCTCCCTGCTTTCTTTTCCAGAGCTCCGGGTTAACTTGTATGGTCTGGATCTGCTTTCCTGGAGGAAGACAGGAGTGGACTGGAATATGGAAAGGGAGCTACTGTATTACTCTGCATCTCACAAGACTCAGTGAGAGGTACTGAAACAAGTGGGGGGTCATACTGCCTGGGCTACTGGGGGAAGTAGGAGATGAATGGGATGGATTAATCTTAACTTGGAGAAGAATGGGAAACAAAGACTTGATTGAGTAGAATGAGAAGTATCAGAAGAGGGCCTTTGTTTATAAGGTAGGGGGACCTGCTATAAAAGAACAAAATGAGTCAATAGCTGAAAATCATTCTGGCCTTGGAAGTATGAAATTGTCAGCTGGGATGCCAGGCAATTTGCTTGCTAAGCAGGGTTGAGCCCAGCACTACTGATGAGGAGGACCATAATGCTGTTTGGGGGTGGGGAGCCATGACAGGTAAGGTGGAGTGCTGGATGCCTGCCAAGAGTGGAGGTGTCATAGTGAGCAATAGGAGGTACAACCTTAGCCTCTCCTCCAGTGAAGCTTGGTCCAAGGCAGCACTATGAGCTGTATCAACTGTACAGATTTCTGGGATGGGGGAAAGGGATCACCTTGCAGAGGAGGAAAGGGCTCTGACTTTGGTACAAACTTGGGTGTGAGTTTTATGTCCTTTCCTGTGCAAGGGTATCTGATGACTGACCACCTTTGGCCTTTACTTTGGTGGGGGCAAAGGAACTAAAGAAATTCAGAGGTCCCCAAAGTATACCTGGATCCTTCTGTCAGTTGTTGTTATTCAGTCATTTTTCAGTTGTGCCTCTTTGTGACCTCATTTGGAGTTTTCTTTTCTTTCTTTCTTTTTTTTAAGGCAGTTGGGGTTAAGTGACTTGCCTAGGGTCTCACTAGCTGTGTCACATGTTTGGTCGGAGGCTGGATTTGAACTCAGGTCCTCCTGACTCCAGAGCCGGTACTCTACCCACTGCGCCACCTACCTGCCCCAATTTGGGATTTTCTTAGCAAAGATACTGGAATGGTTCGCCATTTCCTTCTCTAGCTCATTTCTGCAGATGAGGAAACTGAGGCAAACAGGGTTAAGTGACTTGTCCAGAGCTATACAGCTACTAAGTGTCTGAGGCCAGATTTAAATTCAGGAAGATGAGTCTTTCTGCCTCCAGGCCCCAGGCTCTCTATTCACTGTGCTGTCTGGCTGCCTTCAACTTTAATTGTTCAAGAAAATATGCTTGTTTTTCAGTTATTCAGTCGTGTCTAACTCTTCATGACCCCATATGGGGTTTACTTGGCAAAGATGTTGGAGTAGTTTGCTATTTCCTTCTCCAGTGGATGAAGGCAAACAGTGGTTAAATGACTTGCCCAGGGTCACATAGCTAGTAAATATCTGTGGCTGGATTTAACTCAGGTCTTCCTGACTCCAGGCCACGCACTCCACTGTATATCCGCTGCTCTACCTTTGCTACCCCATATTGTCAATGCCTCTGACATAAGGGTTACATGTGCTTTTGTCTAGCGTCTTTAATGATCATCCTGGGCTCTCTAAAGCCACTGTAGGAGGTAAGGTCTTTGAAAATTCTGTCCCTTCTCTGAGCTTAGTATTTAGTGTAAGATTTATTTTTCTGGGTCGCAGGTTTGCTAAGTTCTTCTATTTGAAGTGTTCAAAATACAAAATCCAATGGGAGCTACTTTTTTTTCCTCCAGATCCACAGTTATAGTACAAAAATATTCTTGAATGTTGACTTAAAGTTGGGGGTGGTAATAAGAGAAAATAATTTTGTAGTAATTTCCATATAGTTTAGATACATTCCTGTAAAGTGGTAATAGTTGAAGGAGCCCTAGACTAGAAATAATAGCTACAGACTAATAGATTAATAATTATATATGCATAAGTGCACTTATGTATATATGCATGCATATGTATTTATCATATGTGTGATGTGTATGATATATATTTATAACTACAGAATGATTCCTGCAGATGAGGAGTCAGGAATTTTGAGTTCTGATTCCTCTTCAGCTACTTACAGTATGGTGTGGCAATGTCTCCTGCCTCTCTCTGGTCTTCTGTTACCTCATTTTTGAAGTAGGGATACCATCTGGTACTGGGCCCCTAAATCAAGAGATTCAGAGATCAGAGATCTCAGAGATCCCTCCCAGGGTCCTTAATTGCTGCTTCTTTCCTCCTAGGGGAAGGCTGGCTAGGGATAGTGATTTCTGGGGTCAGTGATTGCTGGCCTTGGCTGGGTGCCTAGTTAGGAGCAGTGGGGTGGAAGCAGCAGACAGGCCGTTGGAGCACTTTTCTGGCTGCCCAAGCCCTGGAGCACTGGTAGCCAGATCTGCTTTCATGCAGCTTTGGGCTGTGCTTCTACTTCTCCTCTTCATTGCCCATTTTACCTCGGGAGAAAAGGGAGCTTATATCTTTCAGAGAAGGAGCTCTTGCTGTTGTTGTTCATTCATTTAGTTATATCCCACTCTTTGTGACCCCATTTGGGGTTTTCTTGGCAAAGATACAGGAGTGGTTTGCCATTTCCTTCTCCAGCTCATTTTACAGATGAGGAAGCTGAGGCAAACAGGGTGAAGTGACTTGCCCAGGGTTTAGTGAGTGTCTGACACTATATTTGAACTCAGGTATTCCTTACTCCAGGTCTGGCACTCTATCCACTGAGCCACCTAGCTGCAGGAATTTTTCCCACATACAAATCTCTCCAGGGCTGTGCAGGCTTCTTGCTGTCAGGTAAGCACAAACACCATTTGGTTTCTTTTAATTGAGTGGTGACAGGATGTTGGTTTGGAATCAAAATGACCTTTTGGGATCCCAAAGAATGATCTCTTGGTAGCTGCCTGGGGACAGGGTTGCCAAAGGCAATAGAATTGTGAGGTGAACAGTTGCTCTTCCCAGGGAAATAGCAAGATTTGTGTTTCTCTTGCACTAGGGATTAAAGACCAGCAAGATAAACAGTGTGATTTCCTTTGGGATTAGGGGAAAGAGCAAATAAACAGAGGTTGGTAGGTTTGAGGGAGTTGCTCTGTGTGTGTGTGTGTGTGTGTGTGTGTGTGTGTGTGTGTGTTGGGGTGGAGTAAATTTGGCTACTTTACAGAGGTGAAATGTACTTCCTTAGGTCCAGGCTATGGCTACTGTCTTCTTGCTTCTACCTAGAGGTACTAACAACAGAAACAAAAATCCAAAGACCCCCTGCTTTCCATTGCTCTCTCAGGGGAGCCAGAGCTTGCTGAACTGTGGCTTCCAATACGGCATTCTTAGGTCTCTGAACCGACCTTGGCCTTATAGTTTTGTCAGGAGAGAAGAGAGAAAGTCATTAGACAGACCTGCTCCCAACTTAGCCCGATGGGCAATTTACTCTTGTAGAATGCAGAGCAATTCTGGGAATCCCAGTGTGCTGACTCTTACTAGCACTGACCCTTGACAAAAGAAGCAAACTTGATTTTTGCCACCCCTCCTCCCTTCAGATTCCCCATGCCCTCATGAAGCTTGGGTCTCCCCAGTTGTTGGAGAAAAGCGGATGATATGGAGAAGGCTAAAAGCTCGTGATAATAGAGGAATTTCAGGCACTGTGGTGCCTGGGGGAGGGAAGCATATGTAGCCCCCTTAAATCATGTCATACGGTGCACGACTACTCTTTATTCGACCTGTTCTCCAGGTTGGGCAGTCTTTCTGGTTGCAGTGCCAACTTTGCTCCAGCCTCCAGTTTCTTCCTGGAGAGATGGCTCAGTTGGAACAAAGAGAGGAAGAGCAGCTATCTGAAAGTCACAGGGGACCTGAGAGAATGGAGAGACAGGGCCAGGTACTTACTCTTCTCCAGGAGGGAAGAGAGCCAGAGGGAAGCACCAAGAGGAGGATCAGCCGCTTGCAAGTTGAGGGTGCAGGTATGTTGACTGTCTTGCTGGGGATGCTAAATAAAAAGGGGTCCTTTTAAAACTAGCCTTGCCCGTGAGAAGGGTAGAACTTGCCCAGTCTCTACTCCATGAAGTTTGCTGTTGCTCTAGTTGAAGGCCTGTTGTTAGAAAGCATACCCAAGTATTTAACCTGAGGATAATTTGCATCTCATTATGCATGTTTTAGTGTATAAACTTAATTGTAACAGCCAAATAAATTATATTCCTTAGCCTCTGTTCTTTCTCTATTAATCTGCCTTATATCCATTCTAACTGTTGCTGCATCAGTGGGGTCCAGCCCAGCCTGGGAAAATGCTGCACTGATCTTTGCCCTGCTGTCCTCTTCTTCTAATGGTCCGTGGCCCTAGACTGGCTTCCTTTGATGGGGTGGGGTGAGATCTGGAGTATTCTGTTCAGGTGTGGGCAGCATGGTGCATGAATGAAAGAGCCCTTGCTGTGCTGTGCGCCCCGAGCCCCAGGGGTACACGAAGAAGTGAGACCACCTCCGGGTTTGGGAAGGACCGGGATAACCTGGAGACTGTACGGAGGAGGATAGTTAGGGTGGCGAAGGGCCTTGAAGCTGCATCATGGGAGAATTGGTTAGAAGAACTGAGAATCTTTAGCCTGGAGAAGGCTCGGGGATGCGACGGCTGTCTGTAAGTATTTCAAGGGCTGTCATGTAGAGGGGGGAGTCAGACTTGTGCTGTTGGACCTCAGAGGGAGAACTGGGAGCAGCGGGTAGAAGTGGTAAAGAGGCAGATTTAAGCTTGATGTTAGGAAAAACTCCTTGACAATGAGAGCTGGGCAAAAGGGGAATGTCCACAGTCACACTGAAAAAGAGTTCTTGAATCTTTTTTTTTTTGGGGGGGGCTGGGCAATGGGATTAAGTGACTTTCCCAGGGTCACACAGCTAAAAAGTGTTATGTGTCTGGGGCTGGATTTGAACTCAGGTCCTCCTGAATCCAGGGCCAGTGCTCTATCCACTGTACCACCTAGCTGACCTCGAGTTCAAATCCTACCTCAGGCACTTAGCATCAGTATGGCCCTGGGCAAGTCATTTAACCTTCATGTGGGTTAATTTCCTCATTTGTAAAGTAGAGATAATAATAGCATCTGCCTCACAGTATTATTGTGAGGAGAAAATGATTTAATTTATGTAAAGTGCTTTGCAAATCTTAAAGCACTACATACATACTACCTATTACTATTGTTATTAATTTTCATATAATTTAGGTAGTTTCCTACATATGGTGGTATGTAGTGTAGTGGCATGAGTACTGGACTAGAAGTAATAGCTATGGACTAATTATACACACACACAGTGGCTATAGAATAATTCTTATAGAAAAGGAAATAAGAATCTTGGGTTCTAATTTCTTATACTTACTAGCTGTGTGGCCATGGGAACATGACCTATACCTCTCTGATCTTATTACCTCTTTAAATGGAGGGTCTGGGATATTCAGAGAGGACTAGCACCTCTGGTGTGAGGGCTTATCGAGCCCTTTTCAGGGCTGCTCAACCACCTTTGGTAGCACAAAACTCTCACCTGTGGTTCCAAGAACCTGTAGCATGCACAGCAGCCACTCCCCAGTAAAATTGTCTTGGCAGATAAATGAAACCAGGCTGAGGGTAACTGATGGGCCTCAAACCCATGGGTGAATTAGGGGGGTGTCTACCCCAACCATATGAAGACTTCCCCTGCCAGAAGGGGCGGATGAGAACAGGTTGTTCCAAATGCCATGAAGGATGCTGAAGCAGGTACTGTGGAGCGCTTTGAAGCTTGGTCCTATTTGAAAATGGAGGACAAACAACAGCCTTTTTAAATGAGGATACTAACATCTGGTAGTAAGCAGCTAGATCAGCTGATTGCTTGATAACCCTTCCAGATTATGTGATACTTAATGCCAAAATTTAGTGAAATACCCTAATCTCTGCTTCTTTCCCCTTGTTAAGAAAGGCTCATGATCTGTGGCCTTTATTTTTTACAGTGCCATGTTGGGCTTATTTGGTTTTGAAAACTTGGTCTGTCTTAAGAGATGGTGGATCCCTCCTCCTTGGAGGGAGCTGGATAACTGCTAGTCAGGAATGTTCTAGTAGGGATACCATTCATGTGCGGGTTGGACTAGATGGTCCCTAAGAGCCCTTCCAACTCTTAAATTCTGTAATTGTAAGTCTCCACTTTCCTGCTGCTTGGGACTTTTTCTTCAGAGGAATTCTTCTGGGACCCATCTCAAAGGAGAGGCATTTGTCAGTTACATTTAGGGAACAGGATGCCTGGGATCCTCAGAGGGCAAGCCTTTGTTTTTTTTCAGCAATCTCTAATAACTTGAAGTTTGATGATCATTGCTTCTTGGAGTTATGGTAGCTCAAGTGTTTATTCACAAAGGGCATGTCCTTCTCATTTTAGTTTCTTCACTCCCAGTAATGGGGGAAAGAGGGTGTTTTCATTGCGCTCCACTCCTCTGCTTCAATTGTAAGTCTTTGTTGTTGTCACATGCTTAGGGTACCTGCTAAAGGGTGCTCTAGATATTAAAAACCCCTCTCATTTTCTAAAAGGAGCCGCTCTTTGTTATCATTTTGTAAGAATTTATCAGAGTGGGAATTGATGAGGTTCAGAGAGGGTCACTGTGCATTGTGAGAATTTTTTAAATCCAGACTTGATAACTATTTCCATAAACCTCACTTTTAGAGAAGTTCATTCTTTTCTTCCTTCATCTTTCCTTTTTAGTGTCAGGCCTAATTATATGTCTGAGCTTCAAAGAATATCATAACCATTAGCTAATTGCTCACCATCCAGCAGAGGTGTGGAGCTTCCACAATATGTGTTTTGCTTTAATACAGAGGAAGGAATGAACGTCTTGAAGAAGGAGGAAATCTTCCTAGCAATATCACTGTGGCCACTTCACTCTACTGACATTCCCAGTTCCCTGGACATAGGAAAGATTGACCTAGTTAATGAGCAGGGAAAGCCAGCTGTAGAGGGTTTCTGCAGTTTCAGCCCCTGGGTGCGGCCTTTTCACAGGTGCTGTGCTCTGAACAGGTGCCTTGAGGGGAGGGAGCAGCATATTTGTGCAGTTCAGAGGGGGCATGGCTCCTCCCCCTCCTCTTTGGGCTGGGTGGAAACTTGTTTTCTCAGTCAGGTAGAAATCATCACTATTCAAACAACGTCATGGCCAATCACATTTAGGGCCCCTTGTACCCCGTTCAAATGAATGGCGGTTACAGCTGCCCTGCCTTCCCCAGAAACACTGCTGTGTGTATGCCGGGGTTGGTGGTGGAGGGAGTGATTTAACGGCTGCTTAGGTTACTGGAGAGCAACACAGAGGACTCCAATTACAGACTCCTTAGGAGGAGGAAGGAACAACCATGGAGCCAGACAACATACATCGAGTCTCCCTCTGTAGTAGAGATGCCCACTGGGACTCATCTTTCTACCTCACAAGCTTTGGTGAGTGCTTTCCCGAGTCTGGGGTACCCACATTGGCTCTCAGAAGGGAGCAGTCAGGATCCTGAGTCCGAGTCCCATAGGCCTATACACTCATGAAAGTGAACCTTTTTCCATTTCTCATCCCCAAGCCTCCAGATAGGTGGCTTGCTCCGGATTTTATTAGCAGCACTCTCTAGTTCACTCCCTCTCAATTGCTCCTGAGCTTCTTCCCTTGGAAAGGGGCTCAGAATTGTACACACCCAGGCATTCTGAACTGTTGAAAATCAACTGCTAAGGCCCTTTCATTAGCACCAAATCTGGTTGGTTCCGCCTCACTTGGCTGGAATAATGCACAATGTTCAGTCTTTCAGAGTTCAGAATTGCTATACAGAATGTTCTTTATTAGCTGGCAGTTCATGGAAAGTTTACGGTTAAAAAAGATGAAAAAACACAGGGTTTCCTGACTCAATTGGGGGATTTCTTGCCATTCCCTAAATTAGAGGGAATAAATGGCTAGGGAGGCAGTCTGCTGACTCTGTCTTGGAAGCTATAGCTCACCGGTGGAGGAGGAGGTCTTTGTTTCTGTACAGCTGGTTTAGGGACCATCCCAGATGGGGGAAGGAGCGGGCTGAGGCCAGGGAAAAAAGTCTGTCTCTGAAGGTAGATTGAGATTGGTAGGGTACTGAGGTGCCTTTCCACCACTGTCCATAGGGCTTGGAGCTAAAACAAAAGCCCCAAAACAATTAGGGGCAACAGTCAGTTGAAAAAACTTCATGGAAGCTAGCAGTAGTGCTGAATTCCTTTAGAGGGCAACTGGACATTTGTGGGGAGGTTGTAGGGATAAGCTGTCCCTTTTCCATCTGTCCAGTGGTGACAGAGGAAAGAAACAACACAGATAGACATGTGCAGAGCTTCAGAGTTGGAAGGGACCTTGGGAGCCAGTACCAGAAAAGGAAACTCCTCTACCTCGTCCTCAACAAGCCTGGGGAGTGAGGGACTCCTTGCCTCCTGAGGCAGCCCATCCCATTTATAGATAGTTCTTATTGCTAATAAGTTTTTCCTTATGTTAAGCCTAAATTTCTCTCTGCAATTCAAATCATTACTCCCAGTTCTATTCTCAGTGACCAAGTAGAACAAATTTAATCCTCTTCAAATTCCTGAAGTCAGTTCACATGCTCCTCCTACATCTTCTCCAGGCTAAACTTGCTCTTTTTCTTCAATTAGATCTCATAGAGAACTTGAGGCCCTTCACAATTCCTCAACAGAGGGCTAAGCCCCTGGGACTGATCAATGGCTTGATTTTTTGGAGTTTTTAGTAGCCAGCGTTGTGAGGAGCATTCAACCCTATTAAGCAATCATAGATTCGGGAGGTGGAGGACATAGATGAGCGTGAGGGATTCTGAGTCCTCAGCATCTAACTCTAGCCCTGCTAGTCTCTGCGTAGAGCCAGTTTTGCTTCCTAGGGATGTAGTGGCCTTGTCAGAAGCACCAGAGTGAAGTATATTGATGGATGCTGAAAAGGGGGAGGTGCTTCCTCTTTGATATCTGAGTTTGAAATACCCTGAAAAGTGGCCTTGGGCATCATTTTCATGGAGGTACTTTTCACTATCAGTGGCTTGTCCTGAAGCAGAGGGTTTGGGACTAATAATACATTTGGAAGGTGGTTGAAAGGTACATGTGCTGATTTCTCCTTCTGGACCTAGAGAATTAGTGTGCTCTCAGATTGAACAGTTTCCCCAGTTTAGTGTAGGGCAGCAATTAGTTCTCAAAGTGTGGTCCCCTTTCAAGGGGTCTGAAAGGTCAAAATATTTGTGTAATAAGACTAAGATATTTTAATCTTTAACATGGTAAATATAAATAAAAGCTTTGTGGGGTCCTCAACTAGTTTTTAATAGTATAAAGGGATCTTGAGGCCAAAAAGTAGTTTGAGAACCACTGGTGTAGGGCATAAACTGATTGTTGGAGGTAGGCAAAGACTGCACATTGCCTGGCACATAGCAAATGCATAATATAATGACTGACTGAACATAGGATTGTACATTATTGAAATAGGCTTACCAGTGGGATTGACTTCATCTAGAAGCTTTAATTGTCCTAGTGGGATAGAGCAGAGCCTGAGGGTCATTTTCCATTTAGTCAGAAACCATACTACCTTTCGTAGTAACCCAGCTCTGAGGGTCTCTAAAAGGCACATATCCTGAGCAAATGTACATTGATGACCCTAGTGGGCAAAAGACCCTGAAAAACTCCTGCCCTTCCTGCCCTGTTTCAACCTGGATGGTTCTGGACTTCTTTGGCACAGCCATTGTGCCCTTCTTGATCTAACACACTATTAAGTATGTTTTTCTTTTAAATTGAATCTATGGGTTTATCTGTGTAGGACATTTTTAGATACTTTCTCTTGCCGGTGCAAATTGACACCTTCTTTGCCAGTTATATAGAAAGTTATCTGGGGGCACTGAGAAGCTCAGGGTCTCACAGTCAGTTTGTGTCAAAGGTAAAACTCGAGCTCAGGTCTTCCTCACTCTGTGGTTGGTTATCTATTAGTTATACCATACTGCCTCTCATCAAGTGCATATAAGCATTTGATAAGTTCTTTTTGATGATGAGATTTTTAGTAGGCCTAGATTAACCCTTTCACATTATAATGAATGGAGGGGCAGCTAGGTGGCACAGTGGATAGAGCACCAGCCCTGGAGTCAGGAGGACCTGAGTTCAAATCCGGCCTCAGACACTTCAGACACTTAACACTTACTAGCTGTGGGACCTTGGGCAAATCACTTAACCCCATTGCCTAGCCAAAAAAACCAAACCAAACCAAACACAATATAATGAATGGTAGACTTTGTTCCCCCCGAAATGTCAATTTTTATAGCAAAAATAAATAAGTAAATAGTAACAAAATAGTTAATTTCTTCATTGTATATTTATTGAAATGATTGTATTTGCCATGTGACATTGATTTTCTTTGAAAAATATATTTAATAGTGGAAAAATAATCATTTTCAAAGTGAGGTTCTTTCTAATGAATTGCATAATATCATCATTAAACATGTGACAGGTCAAAATCATTATAATATATAGGGTTTTAAAATATAAAATTACTATTGCCATAATTTGTAAAATGCTCCTAAACTGCCAATTTTGGAGCAAAAACTAGAGAACTCTGAGCTCCTCTGTTAGATTGTAAGCTCCTTGAGAGCAGAGAATTATAGTGTTATTATCATCCCTGTTGAAGCCTCCTGTTTATTCTGCTTTTATTAGAGAAGGGATTCAAATGTTGAATTCCTATCTCCCAAAATAAGTCTTTACACTTGTCAAATTTGGTAGCAGTTGTTGGGAAAACTGGAAGACAGTGTGGCAGAAACTGAGCATAGACCAGTATCTTATATCATTTACCAAGATAATGTTAAAATGGATATATGACCTAGATATATAGAGAGCTATTACAAGAAAATTAGAAAAACATGGAACATATTACCTATTAGACTTATGGTAGGTGAACAACTTATGAATAAACAAGAGATAGGAAAATTAGGTATAAAATGGATAATTTAGATTATATCAAATTAAGAGGATTTTGTACAAATAAAACAAACGTAGCCAACATCAGGAGAGCAGAAAATTGGGAAAAAAATTTTATGGGCAGTTTCTCAGATAAAAGTCTCATATCTCAACTATATAAAGAACTTTGTCAAATCTATGAGAATGAGTCATTCCCCAGTTGATAAGTGGTCAAGGCATATGAATAGGTAGTTTTCCAATGAAGAAATCAAAACAAAATATGATTGGAGAAATACAAATTAAAACAACTTTGAAATATTTTGTACCTACTAGATTGGCTAAAATGATTGAGGGGGATGGTGACAAGTGTTAGAGGGGATGTGTAAAAATTGAGACCCTAATTGTTAGTGGAATTGCAAACTGATCCAGCCATTTTGGAGAGTGGTCTGGAATTATGGCCAAAGAGTTGTTAAGCTGTCTATACCATTTGGCCCAGCAATACCACTACCAGGTGTGGAATGATTGGGTAGAGGGGCGATAGTAGCATCAGGTGCAATTGGGGAGGCATTGAATAAAATTAAAGGGGAAGCATAAGGAAAGAGAAGAGAAGAAAACTTAAAAAAAATGTACATGTTTCATCTGTTATGTAATAGTTAAAATCATCGTGATTACATTATTTTCCAAATAAACACACAAAATGCAAGTTATAACTGATCAGTGGTCAAGTCTGCTGACAAGTCTTAACAAGAAAGTGTTGGCAGGTAAGCATGTTGCATGTGGTTCAGAAGTCTAGCACATATTGGCAGGAATATGTGTGTGTAATGAATTTTTTTTTTTTGGCTAGGCAGTGGGGTTAAGTGAGTTGCCCAGGGTCACATAGCTAGTAAGTGTCAAGTGTCTGAGGCTGGATTTGAACTCAGGTCCTCCTGACTCCAGGGAGTCAGGTGCTGTACCACTTACTATCAGGGATGTACCACCTACTATCAGCCTTCAGTGACAACTAAAATCTTCAACAATAAAGGACTTTTTTTTTTTCCTAGACATGTAATAATATTCCTGGAAAGATGTTCTGTAGGTAAGACTGATCTGGAATTTGGAGTGTGTAACTTTGGACTAACTTAGCTGCATCAAGAGATTAATGATAGAACTTGTTCATCAAAGAACCCAGCAAGTCAGCAAGCCTTTTAGCTCCTAAGCAAAGATATATTGAACCTTTTAAAAGAAATGAAACAACTACATCCTTTTCATAGAAGGCAGCTTCAAAATGCTAGTTAAAAATTTCCACATTTATCTTCTGAAAACATGCCATAGCAATTAAATTGGATGTTATCAATTTTTGAAAAGCCAACGGGGTTCAAATTTTCCATTTCTTTCAGCAAGTTAAATTTTTTTTTTCAAAGAAAAAAAAAAGCTAGGGCAGCAGCTGTGTTTCCCATGGCCATGGATCTGTGATTATCTAGAGCCAGAGGTGTTAAACGTGTGGCCCATAGGTTACATTTGGCCCACAATACTCCAGAGTATGTCCTGAACCAGATTAAAATGCAGTTCCTATCTGGCTTTGGTGTGTTGATAGAGTAATAAAAAATATAAACATGTGTGGTTTTCTAAGTCAGTATCAGCCTACAGGGGTCCTTATGTATGGGTTTAGTGGCCCCTATTTCTGTTTCTCAGAAATAACTATTGTTAGGTGCTAATTATTAATCTGACTAAATGGTTTCTCTGACTTTGGACATTTAGATGTGTTCCAGCCAGGACTGGGTTTATATTGCTAATGTTTTGGGACAATTTCCTTATACTGGAGAAGGCTATGAGAGGTCTAAAGAGATCCAATTGATGACTTCTAAAAATACATTGCTTTTCATAAACACATGAAACATTTTTGGGGGAGAAGAGTTTTTCTCAGCAAGCTTATGAACTTTTCAGGAAGTTTCTGTGAGGGTATTTCATAGATGGATACTAGATATCTTGGATTACTCTTACCCTTATTTTTTGATTGTATCTATTTTTTTTTTCTGACAAAATCTATGCTCAGAACCTCTGGTAAGTTGTAATGTTTGGAGTTAAATGAATGATTTTAACAAAGTACCAGATCAACATGAAACCTTTTGGGTTGGGGAGCAGAGAGGAATACCATGGCAATATACTGGTCTTGTTGGGCGTTTAACATGGGACCTTCCTTGGGCAATTAGACATTTGCCTGGTGGCCTGCCTGTAACTATACCTTTTCATTAGGGACAATGTGAGGGAGAATGGACAAATTATGACCTGCCACCCTTGGAAATGCTGTCTGAGGCCCTGGCATGGTGGAGCTTTATCTCATTTGCTTTGGTGAGGGCATCCTGTGTGAGGCAATAAAAGTATCTAATTGAGGTATTCTTATGTTGCTGGGATGTTGCTCATTGTATGTCATTACTTGTCAGGCATCAGTAACTAAGTAAGTGGGCAGGGTAGGAAGCTAGTCAATGAGCGTGTTTTAAGTGTAGAACATAACATCATAGCTCTTCAATGCTGTAGCTACTACAATCAATGAGAATCAGCTTCTTTCTCTTTTCTTGCCCCCTGCCCTGTCATTTCCCACCAGTTAACCATAGGTCCACCCTTGGATGGTGAGGATGATGTTGAAGGGATAAAAGGCATAAGTGTCCCCCATTCTTGTAGCTCAGAATGTTAAGGATAGTAAGCATAATACCTTTACCATTTTGTGTTTTTGCTGTGTCCTTGTTCAGTAACTGAAGGGTCTTGGCTGTGGGAAGTAGTAATTGCCTATACCTTCAGATAATAACACCGTGGACTTTTGTGATAC
The DNA here is from genome assembly GCF_003287225.1 of Phascolarctos cinereus. Lineage (NCBI taxonomy): Eukaryota > Metazoa > Chordata > Mammalia > Diprotodontia > Phascolarctidae > Phascolarctos > Phascolarctos cinereus. Next base: position 269,653,650 of record NW_027555625.1, read on the forward strand.
CTTTCATCCAAATAGCTTAGAGTACCCTTTAGTATTATCTGATTAATCCCCTGGGGGTAAAGTAACCAGTATTATTATGTCTATTACATACCAATGGAAATTGAGGGCCAGAGAGGAGGAAGTGGTTGGACCAGTAAGTGGGTGAGTAGTGGAGTCCTTGGGACTGCTCCTTGACATTCATCCTAGGGCCAGTACTGAGACCAGAGATGCTTTGGATCATTCTGGCCCTGGATTGTCATGGGCAGGAGGGAAATTAGATTGATTTGAGAGCTGAATAGGTTTGTTATGTTCAGAATGTGCTAGGACTGTAGTTTGAAATCATAGATGCATCCATTTGTTCACTCAACATTTATCAGCCGTCGACCATAGGAATGTACTTTATTCTTCAAATGGGAGATGTATCTAACATGGAGGGGTCAAGAGGCCATCGGGGGCCTTGGCTTAGATTCCAAGGGGTTCCAGGCTCATTGAGTTTTATCAGTTGCAAAAAACCTTTGTTTTTGGCTGTGATTTTTGCACTCAAATCCTGCAGTAGAAGATGATACTGTCTTCATTGTATAGAAAATAGAGAATTTAGAATCTGAGCATTTTTCAGGGGGATATAGGAAGGACAGACTGGAACCTGACCCATGGAATCAAGGTGCAGAAAGGACTTGATTCCCATAGCTAGTTGATGCGCTGTTCTGCAACACTGTTTCCTTCTATTCTTCTCTCTCTGGTTGTGAGATCGAGGTTCTTCTTTGATTTTGCCTTATTATTGCTATCCCTTGGTGGAAGTCTTCAGCGGGAACTGCTTAGGAAGTCATATGTGGGTCTTGATTCCTTGGATGCATTATGCTTTGGAACTGTTTGATAAAAACAAATCACATCTATTACTAGCCATTTGATTTTTGGATTATACGTGGGATAAAATAGATTGCTTGTGTTTTCTCCTTAGGTCAGTTGAAACTGTCAATAGATAAACAAGACCGAGTTTTGCTTCTTCACAGTAAGTATGTTTTCACACATCTCATCCAGTAAGGGCTAGGCAAATCACTTCCATTGCTTGCAAACAATTACCCTTTTCTTTGCAGAGTGTTCTGTTGGTTTTTAACAAGTGTGGCTTTTACGTGAGACCTTTTGTAAGGCATTTTCTCTGCTTCTGTCTCGTATATGTATTCGGCTCCTATTCCAGGCCATTTTGCTCAGATAGGGCAGCTTTACACCCCGTAGGGCAGTGTTCTCTGCCTGCAATATTCTAGAATGCCTTAAAGCAAGCATACATTGGAAGGGCCTCTCCTAGCCCTCTTCTTCTTGCTCTTTATTTCTTGACTTTCTGCTTACGAGTGTTCTCAAGGACCAGGGGAAAGAGTTTTTTCAGTCACAGACCCCACTCTGACTGTGCAAACAATTTTTTAAAAAATTGACAGCATAAGTCCCTTTATTTGTATTGGAATTTTTTTCTTTGGCTCCACCTATGTTTCCACATGTGTTTCTGTCCTTCATGGTCATTCCTTCTCCTTTATGGTCATTCTCTCTCCTTTGTCTTGCTTTGTAGGGCCTTAGGCTAAGAATACAAGGCCCAGCCTGCAATAAACTCATGCAGAGTTTGCCTTCATCCTCCAGCTGAAACCCAATAGAGAGTGGAAATGAACAGCAAAATGGATTCTGGTTACTCGAGGCTTACTATTGGATTTCTTTTAGGCTTTTGCTACAAAAGCCAGGGCTTGGTTCCATGACTGCCTCTGTCTCTCCAGATACTCTTCTTCAGATTCATACGTGGTTACCTGACAGGGTTAGCCTTATCTGCTTGATCTAGTTTGTGCTTCTTCATTTCATCATGATTTGGCGTGGGTGGTGCCAGGGAAGGGGAAGGAGGGCTGTGACAGATTTGAGGAAAAGGATAATATCTCAAAGGAAAGGAGGGAATCTTGCAGATAAAGGGGCATAAGCATTTTCCATTATTAATCCTTTTATCAACTATGTACTTTTCTTTAGTCATAGAAGCCAGAGATCTCATGACCAAAGACTCTCGACCTTGTGATGCTTATGTGAAGGTATGTAATGGTGGGGGTAGGTGAGAAGGATGCCATCTAACATGACTCCCCTATTTCAGTGCTCTTAGGGCATTTAGAAATAGAATCTATTTCCGGGCTTTGGCTGTTAGGGTTTAGTCAGCACAAGTATTTATTTGAGTACCTACTGTATATCATACCCTGTGCTAGAATATCTCCATTTCCTTCATCTTGACTGGTTGCCATTCCATTATGTCAGCAGACATAGCTCACATGTACATAGTACTTTGTATAGTTAGAGAATGTTTTTACATCCATTATTTCATTTCATCAGTTCATAGCTTAGAGTTATAACCATCTCTCAGTAACACTAATGAATGATAGAACACGGATATTTAAAATTCACATAAAATTGGGGCAGCTAGGTGGCACAGTGGATAGAGCACCGGCCCTGAAGTCAGGAGGACCTGCATTCAAATCCGGCCTCAGACCAAACACTTGACATTTACTAGCTGTGTGACCCTGGGCAAGTCACTTAACCCCAATTGCCTAAAAAAAAAATTCACATAAAATCCAAGACTATTTTTTTTTAGTAGCAGCTTCAGTTATCTTTAACTAGAATCTTTAACTAGAATTATCAATTCAAACTGGCTAAAATTTAGGTAGTAGGAGAGAAGAGGAGAATTCTAAGGCCTGTTTAATCAGCCTTTAGATTAGTGGTCTCCAAACTGAGAATATGGCCTGACCCAAAGGAGTACATACTCCAGTTAGAGGGTGGAAAGATGGGTTACATTCCACTTTCCCTGTGACAGCCACCTGGGAAATTTGTCTCCAACACAAGCATACCTACAATTGCCCTCCAACAGTCCTTAAATCATCCCCCTCCCTTTGCTATTCGAGTTCCCATCCTCTTCCTTCTGAAGTGAAACTCAACTGTGAATACCTGGGCATTCACAGCAGCAGCTGTATAGATGCCATTGGGAAAGTTACCTTCTCCTGCAGGATACCTACCTCATGCTTGTGGCAGGTGCCCCTCCAGTGATGGCTCTATGATCCAGATTAGTGATTGGTGAGTAAGAGCGCCAGTTCTAATTTTTGTTTTTGAATGGGACAGTAAGTTGCCCAGAATGAGTAAGTGTGAGTAGATAGATTTCTTTACGTTATCTTTCCCTTCGAACCCATTACTTTCAAGGGCACCACCGTCCTTACGGTTTCAGGTTTACAATTTCAGTGTTATCTTTGACTCTTCACTCTTATTTCTCTCTTCACAATGTTTCTTGCATCTGTCCCCTCCTTTCTACTCACATAGCCACCACTTTAGTTCAGGCCTTTATCACCTTTTGCCTGAACTACTATGTTGTGCTCCATCTCTGGCACATAACTCCCTCTTAACTTTTGCCTCACAGAGTCCCTTTTCTTCCTTCAAGATGAAACTTATTTTGTATATGCTTAAATATGTCCTTGTTGTCTCCCTATTAGAAAAGCTCTTTGTGAGTAGGGATTCTTGCATGTATTGGATTTATATCCCTTGTGCCTGACAGAGGCACAACATAGTAGTTGAATAATAAATTGCTTGTCTCTGTCTCAACATTCTCTTCTTCAATCCCCTCTCTCAATTGATCAAATGATCAAGGATTTGTTTAGTACCTACTGTGTGCCAGGCACTGTTTTAGGTAGTGGGGGATACAATACAAAGAATTAATCCTATTCTGAGCAAACTTACGTTTGAATGAGGGTACATTTAATTTAAAATAAACGAAGTACCTTTTCTTGTACTTCATTAAATTAATATAACATTGTAGAACATTGATATAAAGTTAATAAATACAAATATATTCAAAATGGTTACATATAAGCTAGTTTGGGAGGGAGGAGGGCATTATCATTTGGCAGGTTCAAGAAAGGTTTCATGCAGAAGATGGTGCTTCAACTGTATCTTGAAGAAAGAAAGGGACTATTAGGCAGAGGTAATTAGAGAGTGCATTCCAGGCATGGGGTATGGCCAGTGCAGGGCATAGAGACAGAAGATGGAGTGTTATATGTGTGAGGAAAGAAGAGAAGGCTAGTTGAGCTGGATGGTAGAATGTGGAAGTGAAGTAATGTCTAGTGAATAGTGGAAATGGGTTTGGGGCCAGGTTGTGTAGGACTTTAAAAACTGAACAGAGATGTTTATAGTTTGTCTTAGTGGCAATAAGAAGTCACTGTGGTTGGTTGAGGAGGAAAGTCACCATCAGATCTGCACTTAAGGAAAATTACTTTGGCAGCAGTTTGTAGGATGGCCTAGAGTGGAGAGAGACTTGAGTCAGGGAGAACAAATAAAAGTCTCTTGCAACAATCTAGGTGAGAGATGATGAGGACCTCACCTAAGGTCCTAGTTGTGTGGGGTCTTATATGGGAGATGTTGTAAAGGTAGATATGGAAAGATTTCGCAACTACTTGGATGTGGAGATTGAGGGAGAGTAAAGAGTCCAGTATAAAGTCTGAGGAGTGGAAGGATGATGGTGCCTTTGACAGAAACAGGGAAATTTGGAAGAGGAGTGATTAGGAGGAAAGATAATGAATTTCACTTTAGACTTATTGAGTTTAAGCTGTTTCTAGGACATACAGTTTGGGATGTCCAATAGGCAACTGGTGATGTGGGACTGAAGTTCAGGGGGAAACACTCACGTTGGATAGATAGATCTTGGGCTCATCTGTAAGCAATGATAATTAAACTCATGGGAGTTGGAGTTAGCAAGAGAAAGGATATAGAGGACCTAGGACAGAATCTTAAGGAACAAACTAAAGGAGATGTGAGATGGATGGTGGGTCAGCAAAGGAGACTTTGCTCAGACAAACAGGAGGCAAACCAGAAGAGAGGAGTGTAACAAAAACCTAGAGGGGAGATATCCAAATGGGGGGGGTCAACAGTGGCAAATGCAGCTGATTAAGGATGAAGACTGAGAAAAAGGAGCACCAGGTGTGACAATTAAGAGATCATTAGTCACTTTGGAGAGAGCAGTTTCAGGTAAATGATGAGGTTGCAACCTGGACTACAAAGAATTAAGGAGTGAGAAGAGAGGAAATGAAGTTGGTGAGTACATACAACTCTTTCAAGGAATCTGGCTGAGAAAGGGAGGAGAAAATTTAAGGGGGTGTTAGATTCTAGTGAATTTTTTTTTTAAGAATTGGAAAATTGTGTGTTTAAAAGGAAGGAGCCAGTTAATAGAGAGAAGTTGAAGATTCAAGAAAAGGAAATGATTAAGTATGTAATCTTAGGGAGAAGATAGGATCAAATGTACATGGAGAAAGGTTGGTTTTGGCAAGAAGAAAGACCACTTCTTTGTCAGAGTGTAGAGCAAAGGAGGAGAGAGTGGGAGATAATGTCAAGGGGTTTTGATGAAAAGAGAGGAAGAGAATAGGAGCAGAGGCACTCATCAGATGGCCTCAATTATTTGAGGTGGATTGAAGGAGTATGTAATGAGACTCAAGGTGGTTGAAACATATTTGCATAAGTAGGAAAGCCCTGTATTAGGGAGTAGAGGCAGACAGTAAGCTGGGTGCTGGACTTCATGAGAAAGAACATAATTTTGATTGAGTGGGAAATTTTGATGGAGTGGACTTGAAAGGAGGAAGAGTGAAGGAGGTAAAGTGAGGGTCTGGAAGTGACAATGGGGAGGAAGAAATATTTTGATCTCTACTTATAAGACGAATGTGACAGTAGATGTGAGAAGGTACAGTCAGCTGGAGATGATAGCTAGGTAAGGATATTATGTCATCAGGAGGGACCCAGGTCTTGGTGAGGTCTAACACATGGAAAGAGTGTGATACAAAGAGGGCCAGGATAAAGAGGAGTTTGTTCTTTATGGAATAAGAATTCCAGAGGGTACAATGTAAAGGGTTGGTAAAGTTTGGATGGGACATGGGTGGGGAAGAATTGAGGGGAATGGGGATGAAATAACATGAGGAAGTGGCTGGGGACATTTTTCTCCTAAATGGCTCTTACAAGGATAGGGAAAGAAACAACAGAAGCCATAGGGGAAATAGTGGGCCATTGGGTAAGATAGCTCAGTCTCCAAGGGATGTTGGAGAAGGAGCTGGGTTGGGCATGGGTCTGATCCTTCACCTGGGTGGCTGGTAGAGGGGAGCAGAGAGCATTGAGGAGGAGGAGGGTAGGCAGTGGTTCCTGCTAGCTGATGAACTTAGGTGGGGTCTGCCAGATGCAGGTGCTTGCCTTTTCCAGGATGGCTAGTGGTAGGAAGTAAGAAGATCCCCTTTCCTCTTTTCCCATTGGAGACCTTGTCCATTACACGTGATGCAGAGGTGACTTTAGGTCTTGAAGCCTGTACCACAGGAGGACAAACCTTCTAGGTCCTGCCAGGGAATGTAAACTCTTACAGGTCCTACAAAGCTAGAAATGCTTTGAATCTGGGTCTAGCAATGATCTGTCAGCCTAACAAAGTTCAAAGTCTCATCACCAGGAAGTTGACTATCTGATGATGAATGTTTTGGTTATTGTAACTCATGAATTGTCTACTGAGGGATGGAGAGATTGTGATCTGGGTTGGTAAAATGAGTACCCATAATAGTAAAGATTAAAAAGAGTATTAAATTAGTTCATACCTGAGTCATGAGTCTGGACTCAGGAACAGAGTAGAGGTGTGGTCCTTGAACTAGGCATCAGACAGAATGGTGATAGATACTTCTGTGCTTTCTGACTGTTCACTGTCGCTCTGGACAGTTGTAAAAGTTCAGGGGTGAATTCCTTGTTGGAAGATCTGGAGAACAAATTAAGAACTTCATTTTTCCTGGTTTGGTTAAGAAGACTAAAAAGTAGAATTTGAACTAAGAGTCAAGGCCATCCTGACTCATCTCAGGCTTCTCTTTGACTTGAAACCTTTTGAGGAGCCATCTTGAGTTATGTATTCCTCTAATTGAGTGGTTATAAATAGTGAAAATAGATAATTGTATTTTTTTTTTAAAAAGTCAATTTTGCCTGAAGGCCTAACCAGGAGTCTAGAAGTCTTGTCCATTCTTTGGGAACAATTGTTTCTAGCATCGTCTGGGTCTGTCTTCTCTATAACATCCTAAGGCCCTGCACTGGCTTTTCTGAGAGCTACCTTTAACTTTAAGAAGTGATACCTTTATGTACCTTTTGATCAGTTTGATGGCGGGAGTCACTCTTGAAAGAGATAAGAGATACCACTGGGAAGGCTTTTAATATTTGGCTGCTGTTTGAATTTTTTGTTTTGCAACTTAGAGCTGGTGAGCAAAGCTGATTAATGATAATTGCAGTGGTTGGTAACAAGCTGCATCTGATTTGAGAGTGGGTACGATTAGCTAATACAAGTTTGTCTCCATTTCAAGGTGTCTGTGGTACCTGATAATGATCGAAAACGGAGACAGAAAACTCAGACCATCCCAGACTGTAAAAATCCAGCTTTCCATGAACATTTTTTCTTGTAAGTAAATCTATTGTAGTATAACTCAGTCCCATCCTGCCCTTCATTTCTTTGGTGGAAAAGCAAAATGGTAATTTAAGCAATCCAACTGAAAACATGCTTATTTCCAAAGGCCATCTATGTTTTTTCCATGCTTTTTTCCTTGTAGATCTGGCACAATACCTGATATATGGCAGTAGAATCAGTGTGCTAGATGTGATTTAGCTATTACTCATAATTGAAATGCCTTAGACTTAGGACTAGAACTGGAAGCTTAGCCACCTTTAGCCTCTGGAGAGAGTGAGTTTTAGGTGCAGAATGAGAGCTCTTCTAGGTCAAGTGGGATGATATAAAGGCCTCAGTATAAAATTTTGCTTGAAGGAACACTGGCCTAAGCATTGCTGAAGCAATTACTGAAGTTAACCATGAAGGAATCTTTCAAGCTAAGATATTCGTTGGTGGGCCTTTTGGCATATAAAAAGTATTTAGAATGAGATCTCTTTTCCCTCTGTTCTGATTTCTGGGCCCTTGTCGTTAGGTGAAAGAAGTCTTGGGTGCTCTGTTTTGTGATGGAACATCCTTCTCAGACAAACAGGAGAGTGTATATATACCTTTAGACTTGATTTCCCTTCCATGGGTCTCTGCATTTTTTCTCCCAAGTTAGGCTTGGTCACGGTGCTTTGGTAGCGTAGCCCATGTCGGTTTTATAACTCTTTGAGGTTTTTTAACCGTACGAGTTAATTTACCAGTACTTTATTCAGGTAGAACTTCTCCCCTTTCTGGGGGTCTATCCTTTGCTGAAATCTTTATCTCTGGGGTTTGAGTTTAACAAGCTAAGAGGAGTGGCCAGGGCTTCCTCTCTAAGCTTATATAGCACAGATAACTTGGGAAGAAAAGTTTTTTGTGTAGTGGCTGGTTTCCAAAGACAAAGGAGTTTTACCTAGAGCTCCTCAGCAGATGGTTGCAATTGGACAATGTGTATAAAGATGACTTAATGGTAATAATATTTATTTGATTCATCCTGGGGTCCTGTGTCAACTATGAAGGCTCTTGATGCCTTTGACTTACTTTACAGTCCCATCCAAGAGGCAGATGAGCAGAAGAGGCTTCTGGTTGCTGTGTGGAACAGAGAGAGAGACCATAGGTAAGAAGAGTTTCCTGGGTAGAAATGTGTTCCCCTACTGGGCCTTTGGGTAGAAATTAGGAGGGACATCTGCTGTTGCCCAAAATGCCATTCCTTTGGTGATTTCCAAACAGCAGAGGTCAGGGCTCCCCACCTACCCGCCTACCTTGTTCTTGGGTGCTGTCCTCTCTCACCTCAGTGACTGTAATGTTGATGCCTACAAGTCACTCATTCTAACCTAGTACTGGAGATGCAAAGAGGTTGAGGTCATAGGGTTCTGCCTTTAAAGAGCTTACAGTTTAGTTGGGGCAAGAGATTCCCTCCTCACCTTCATTTCCTCATATCCATCTTGCAAAATCCCTAGCTTCCTTTAAGGCTAAGCCACTTTCAACACCACCCCTTTCCCCGACCTCCCTGGCTGCTAGTGCATTTCAGGTCCAATTTACCGTGTATCTTTTTTGTATGTACCTATATGTACACATTATATTCCCTGCTAGGTGGTCAGCTCTTTTTGCTTGTGTTTTTGTATCCCTAGCACCTAACACGGAGGCTGGCACATAGAGAGTGGGATGGAATGGAAAAACATTTGTTAAATGCTGACTGCGTACCCAAGTACTGTGTTTAGTGTTGTAGATACAGATAGAAAACTGAGGCAGTTCTTGTTCTTACAGAGCTTAGATTCCGATTGGGCAAGACACTCTATAAAAGAGGGTTTGGTTTTGTGGCAGATGGAAAGATCAGGCACTGTTTAGGGGTTCTGGTGGGTAGAGTTGTAAGGCAGATGGAGAGGCCTAATGGACCTTGGCAGGTGCTTACTAAATGCTCATTGTTTGATATATTGATTGACACATAAAGCTAAGGGACAGTAATGGGGTGTATATGATAAACGTCAAAGTTGTATTTATTGCCTGCTGGAATTCAGGGGAGGGAAGGAACTTTGTGGGCTAGTGTTTTCAAGGAAGCCTTCCTAGAGAGGTGGGACTTGATTTGATTTGGGTTCTGAAGTAATGGGAAGGTTTGGAGAAATGGGAGGGAGAGCATTCTAGACAGGGAAAATGAGATGATAAATATATAAAGGCAAAAGCACACAGAAACATTAAATAGTGGAACAGTTTTAGGTAGAGTGGGAGGTTACCTTTCAGGGCTTCTTAAACTTTTTCCACTCTTGACCCACAGTTTAAAAAGTGCTAAATAAGGAGCTAGCTGTGAAAGGTAATCTGGAATGTTCTATGTAAAGATGTAGGCCATAGCAGCAACAGCAATATCCCAAGCACAGGGTTAACCTTATAGTGGTGGGGGCAGAGTAGCAGGGAGTGAGATGAGGCATACATTGGCAAGTTAAGAAGCTTCCATGGAAGCTGGCTACTGAGAAAAGAGGGTAGTTCTGTGAGGGAGAGAGTAAAATGAACGAAAAAAAAGAAAAGTCCACCAAATTGACAAAGAGGCAAAAAAGTATAGGAATTATTTCTTATCATTAGTATTGAAAATATGTCAGTAAGAGGCTCCTTCCATCTTTTTGAACTCACTGACACTTGACTCCCCATCCAGATGGCATAACATCCCTGTCCACCCATTTCAGCACTGGTTGCCCCTTCATTACCATGCCACTTCCCTACCCTCCCCCCTCCTTGATGTTTGTAGTGTGGGGAGTAGAAATACTTCTTGTTTCCCACTGTCACTTTCAAGCTCTACCACTATTGCCATCACTCAGTAACCTCTACTCCTTTGAGATTCACTAAATCCGTATCTACCATCCAAGCAAAATTCTGACTTCAGGAAACTGACCTTCCTTCCTCAGTGAGTACAGTGTCTGCCTCAGTCTTTCTCTATTCTCTAACTCCTGCCCTCATACTACAGGAATTTCACCATACTCCCTCAAATACCCTAACTTCCCGGTTCCTCAATTTACTTATTTCCCATAAGCTACTCTACCCTATCTCAGCTGCCCTTGATCTTGCCATTAACCACAACTGTTCTCTTTGAATCAAATTCCTTTATCTCATCATCATCTTTTATCATTTTCTCTTTCCCTCTGCCTTACAATTTATAACCGTGTTCTTGCTTCTCACTGTGACCTCTAGTCCCTCCAGTTATTTCTCAAGCCATCTTTCGTCTTTTGGTTACACTCTTTTCCCTTCCCCATCTTGATCCCTTGTCGAACCACTTCAACTCTACATTAATTTCTTCTATCAGGTTCTGTGCCTTCTATCAGGTTCCACTCATGCCATGCCAAATCCCATCGTGGTTTGCATGTTGTCTCCTCTATTAGAATGCTAGCAGAGACTGCTTTTGCTTTTCTTCATATCCCTAGCACTTAGCAGGGTGCCTGGCACATAATAAGTGCTTAACAAATGAGTGTTGACTGTTGTAACTGTTCTTGTACTCTCCTCTATTGATCAGTTGGCACTCCAGGACACCAAAACCTTGCAGGACTCCTGGAATGTCTGGACCTTTCAGAGCTCACAATGTCATCACAAGTCCAAGACATATCCACCATGGGATACTCATTTGCTTAAGATCAGGGAAGAACAAATGAAAAAGAAGCAGAGGTTACCATGTGCTCATGGCCACATGGAAGCTAAGTGGGAGACAGGGCAGCCACCTTCTCCCTAACCTGCCTCTTAGGACTAGCTTGAAATAGTCCACATGTTTCGCAGTGGGGCAAAAAAAGGAAAAGAGAGTTGGATATCTTAGTAATTCCCTTTTGTGTATTCCTTGATTTATCAATTCTTCAGGCTGAGGAGCCATTTAAGGGACTTTTCATCATCAAACAGTACAAGCCAGAAGTAGGTTTCCCCCCTTCCGCCTTCTCCCCACCAGCTTCCACATGGTGGACTGGAACAAGACAAGGAATATCTGTACGTGCTTCAAGGAATAGCTGCTATAGGCCAGTTTGCCCATGTTGCAGACACTTACTCTCACTTAGAGGCAGCTAGCGGCATAGTGGATAGAACACTTGGCCTGGAGTTAGGAAGACCTGAGTTGATATCTGAACTCCAGCACTTGACTAGCTGTGTGACCATGGACAAGTCACATCACTTCTGTCTGTCTCAGTTTTCCCAACTGTCAGCTGGAGATACTAGTAACACCTACCTCCCAGGGTTATAGTGAAAACAAAATGAGAGGGTGTTTATAAAGCACTTAGCGCAGTATCTGGCACATAGTAGGCACTTAATAAATTCTTCCTTCTCTTACTATATCCTTCCTTCTTCGAACCAAATAACTAGTAGGCAAGAGTGTAATATGAATGTAGATTTATCTCATTTACTATCAGATGAAAATATGTAGGCTTAGAGCCAGGGAATCACCCTGGATTAGATTTTTTTTTTGTATCCTAGGTTAACAAATTGGAATGCTTTTAAAAGTAGCATCTTCTTCAACATTTTGCCTCAAAATAGAAAATCTGTATGTCATCATAGTGGTATAAAATGGTGCCCTGGTGTTAACTTTCTTCTGTAGGCTGCTTGTTCAGTATATGCTTAACATTTTATTAGAGAGAGCATTTGTTCAGAGCAAGTTGGATGCAGAGATGTGTATTGAGTAGAGGAGCATTTAAGCTATAAAATTATTTTACTGTACTGGTTGCTCTATGATGAAAACACTTGGAGGTGCAGTTACTCACCTCTCTGTTTTACAACTAGAATTTCAGGACAGTAGAATAAATTAAGCAAAGTACAGTTTAAGAATGAGTGAGTAATGTTAATTCAAACTATTGGCAAAGAAAGGCATAGTAATGTTGGAGCGAATGAGTCAGCATCAAGTTGAAGCAATACAACAATGTACTGGGGGATGTTTCTTACATTCTTGCCTATTTTGGGAAAGTATGATTCCCTATTCAAAAAATCCATAATAGGCAGTCCAAATGAAAAAGCATACAAAGGAAGAGACACATATATTACTTTCTCAAATGGCTTTGAATTGTATTATCGACAGCCTTGCTAAAAAGCCATCAAGAGTTGTTGTTAATAAAGAGCACATCATCAGTGTTCGTTGGCATGACTGAAGGTATTGAACACAACCTTGGTGAATAATACTGAAGCATGTTACTGATCTGTCTAAGAGAAAAAGCCTTTATAGCTACATAATACATGAAAGGAAAATACTGTGAAAAATGCTACCCAGATTGATGCGTGTGTTCTTAAATCAAAGAGCATTTTTCTTAAGTATGGTCATCAGTCAATTTGAAAAGAAAATTTAATGAATTTACATCATGATTTTAAAAGAATACAGCTTTTTGGTCATTTTTGATAGCCTCTTGCAGCAGCCATGCTGTTTTTTCTAATTGTGCCTTGTATAGACTTACCTCTTTTTTGTCTGTACACTCTTGGGGTTCTAGAGTCTCCCTAAAAGTTTTTTCCCAGAAGCCACCCTGTCTGTAGTCTCCACTTCTCTGTTTATCTGAATTTTGCCTGTCCTCCAGGGTCTGGCCCAAACCCACCCTCCACCTTGAGCCCTCTCTTACTTTCTAGTGCTGCAGTGATCTTTCCTCAGATTGCTTTAGCTAATATGGTCTGTTCTGCTTTTTGGTACTTAATCAGGTACTTGCCTTGTAAGATTTGAAACCACAGACTTGGAGCAGGAGGTGAACATAGAATATTAGAAAATAGATTGTTACAACTGGAAGGAACCTTGGAGATCATGTAGTTTAACCTCCCTTATTTTATAAATGAGAAGACTTGTGACAGAGCTTAATTACAGGCAGAACTGAGGCTAGAACTTCTGTATCTTCTTTTCCAGTTTTGTCCTCTTTTTACCATGCCATATGACTTCTGTGGTATCATCTTGAACCACTTGAAAAATTATTGTATTGTTACTTTTCAAGTGTTTCTCCTATTTCACTGACACTTGTAATGAACTTGAAGAATTATATCTTTTATTTGTTGTGCACAGTAGAAACACAGTTTGTGAATTAAGTATAAACCAGGGATGGGGAACCTGTGACCTCAAGGCCACATGTGGCCCTCTAGGTCCTCAAGTGCAGCCCTTTGACTGAATCTAAACTTCACAGAACAAATCCCCCACCCCTGGTATAAACTTTTGAGTAGTATGTTTGGCATTATTTATCGACCTATAAACTGAGCTATACTCAGATTACCTATAAAAGAATTTTTAATAGCTTTAAGTGCAATAAGTAAGAAGTAGTCAGTTATAGAACACTTAAGAGATTTCTCCTTATGAGTGTTAATTGTGACAATTTACTGTACCTGAATGAATGTGAAATCACTGGCGCCTGAGTAGGAAGCAAAGCTGTGGGGAAGTTATTAACAATTTAGTACTTTTAGTTCATTTGGGAATGTGAATTCAATTTACCAAAGAATATTACAGAAGCCATATTCTTTAGGTCAAGGGAATGTGATTGTAGAAATATAGAAGTGTAAAATTTATAATCCCATAGCATATATTTAGTATACCAAGATTCAAACAGTACAGTGGAATACTTTGTGAATCCAAATATCAGATAGATTTCTTTTGGATGGGTTGCCATTTGGTGTTAAACAGGTATATAAGACCTTCACAGAGGCTGTATGGTTTTCTGGAGTAACATCTTAGGTCAGCCTTACAGATGTTATGATGGCCACTTTAACTTCTACAATGGCAAAAACTCTGTAGCATCCAGGGCAGCTTTCACATCAGGCCCCACAAAAGCTACCCCAGGTTCAACACACTCTGTGTCAGCTTTCATTTAAAACCATTGCTCATGAGCACCTACCAGTATGTTTGCTTTTACTAGTAAGCCAGAGGACACAATTAGTTGAAAGCAAAGGCATTTAATGAAATTTTGTAATAAGAAAAGGACCACCCTAACATTTTCTTCCATAAATCTAGACATGGTCTCTTACACGCCATCAGTGGGAAGAGAGTGGACATGCTTAGGGAACATATATGGCGAGGTGTGGCTAGGGAACACTTGTAGAGAAGTATACACACAAGAAACATTTATTCATTCATGAATAAAGAAATGTTTATTAAGCACTTACTGTGTGTCAGCACTGTGTTAATGCTGGAGATGCAAATAGAAGCAAGCATTTGGCATCAAGGAGCTCATTTTCTAATTGGGGAGGAAGACACATGAAGGAGAGCTAGGGTTACTTAGGGGGTTGTGCAGGTAGAGGAGGGGCAGCATGGTTTGAAATGGCCAGGAACTGGTGTGGTGGTTTGGTCTGAGGCAAGATAAAGTGAAAGCTCTCCTCTAAGAACCCAGGAGCCTTGAGCAAAGTCTGCATTCTGATGGGAGGAGGTAGAAGGCCAGAACACAGGCGGGCATGGCTTAGAAATGGCCAAACGGGTAATGCCTATCTCTGAGAGCATAAGCCAGATGCTAGTGGAGGGTTGCTGATGTCATCCAGTAGTGCTGTTGGACTGCTTCTGCTGGGCCTGTTCCTTGCTGGTGTTGTATGCTGTGGAGTCTCCACCAAATGGAACTTTGCTGGTTTTATAATCTCTGCCAAGAAATGGCTTAGTTGGACATATAGTTGTGTAGCCTCTCTTTGCTTTCAGGTTCTGACTTCAGCTGGGGTCTTTGTCTGAGCTGTTACCTCTTCTTCATTAGAGGATGAGTGGGCTACTTTCTCTTTTTCAGCTTAGAGCCTAGAAGCTTAGCTGTTAGCTTTTTTTTTTTTTTGGTGCCTCCTCCACCCTCCTGCGGCATGCTTTCCTGCTTGGCATGCAAATAGATTTGTACTAGAACAAAAACTAAGCCAATGAAGAGAGTTCATTGTCCTCCGAGCAAGTGGCCAATCGCTTTTCTGACTTTAAGCCTTCTAGGCTTTGAACCTCTGGTCTATCTATACCTCTCTGTATAGCCTCTCTGTCTATCTATGCCTCAAGAATGGTATGTATTTTTGGCTATAGATTCCGGAAATTGGACATTTAATATTTTAGGAATTCAGAATATTTGCAAATGTGAATAGATTATTGGTATGGTCATGTATTTGGGGAATTGAGCAATGAAGCAGGGACAGTAGGTGAAACTGAGGGTAAGGAACATTTATTAGGAGAACAGGAGAAAGTGGAAAAACATAATCAAGGTGTGGAGGATAAAGGGAGTAGGAAGGGTGTGTGTGTGTGTGTGTGTGTGTGTGTGTGTGTGTGTGTGTTTAAGAGCAATGACCTTAAAAGTAATTGTCCTTTGTGGTAGAGTTGTTATTGGCTCTTCTGGTGTATTGGTACACATGCAAAAAGAGCATAGCTATTGCTCTTTAACCAAAAAAAAGAACCTTAAATTAAAAAAAAATTTTTCCGCTCTGAATTCTCTCTCTCCTTCTACTCCTCCCCCACCTATTAAGAAGGCAAGAAATATAAACCCAGTTGACATAATCAGATTGAAATAGATCCTATTTACAGTTAATTGATTTTTGTCTTGTAACTGCCCAAGTCATGTTTCTTTGTCTCTGAACTTAGTTCAGAAATTCAGCTGTCCCGTAATGAGTCAAATTTAGAAATCCAGTTCTCTTTTAAATCACTGTTCTATTCTTGTGTGAAGGAAATTTGTTACCCTTGAAAGAGTCAAGTAGACACTAGGGAGTCTTGTCTAGAATCTTTACACCACCAAGCTATCCTTCAAGGATGTCTGGTTTGTTATCCAAAGCAGTCTGGTCCACTATCTCTAACTTTGCAGGTGGACTTAAACGATGAACATTTATTAGTCACAGGAGAGGAGAGGGTTGTTATTAGCCTGTTATTCCTAATTTCCAGCCTATCGTGTTGTCCCCACCCCATGATGCTGTCTACTCTGTAAACAATAGCATTTTTTCCCCATTTCCCCAACTCTGTTCTTTGTTCTCTTGTGCTTCCCAAAACTAAATGAAGGTTAGTAAGCTCTCGTCATTGAAAGAGGCCACTGACCCAGTTTACTGGTTCTGCTAGCCTAACTGATAAATTGATTATGCTTAGACCACTGTCTCTCAGTTTACCTTAATTTTCCCACATTGCACCACTGTACATATGAAGTCGTGCAAAACATTTTTACATGAGCCATGTTTTGAAGAACCCAAGAAAAATAAAGTGAAAAAAGTATGTTTCAGTCTTCACTCAGAGTTCATCAGTTCTCTCTCTGGAGGTGGATAGAATTTTTACATTGTGTATCCTTTGTTGTTGTTTGTCAGTGACATCAGTAAGACTTGCAAATGAATTGGATTTAAATGAGGGAGGGCTGTATAAAGTCACCAGCCTCATCCTCTTCTCCAGATTATCGTATTCATCAGAATAAACAAGTATTTCACAGTTTATTATTAAAATGCTACTGTTACTGTGTATAATAGTCTCTTGGTTCTTCTGACTCCTTTTGTGTCAGTTCATATAAATCTTCCCAGGTTTTTCTGAAACCACTTCCCTCCTAATTTCTCATAGCACAGTAGTATTACATCACCATCATATACTACAACTTGTTCAGCCATTTCCAAATTGATAGGCATCCCCTCAATTTCTAGTTCTTTGCTACATCAAAAAGTTGCTATAAATCTTTTTGTACATATGGGTCCTTTTCTTTTTCTTTGATCTCTTTGAGATATAGACTTGGTAGTGATATTGTAAAAGTGAGAGTATGCAGTTTTATAGACTTTTGGGCAAGTTTCAAATTATTCTCCAGAATAGTTGGACTAATTCACAGATAGTTAGTGTTCTTGACACTTTACCTCTTGGTTGGTATCAAGAAACTGCCTGAATGCACCTGCTTCTCACCTCTGAAGAGGGAAGGGAGCCTTTGCCAGTGCAAATTAGCATTTTGCTCTGGATTGCTAGATTGAGAGCTACCATACCTGAAAGAAAGTCCTAAATGCATGGTAGATAGGAGGATCTTTAATAAATTTTGAATACTTCTTATTCAGGATGAGTCAGATGTTCCCTGCTAGTTCTTAAATTTTATATTGCCCATCTTGACACT
Source organism: Phascolarctos cinereus (assembly GCF_003287225.1). Lineage (NCBI taxonomy): Eukaryota > Metazoa > Chordata > Mammalia > Diprotodontia > Phascolarctidae > Phascolarctos > Phascolarctos cinereus. The sequence goes on from NW_027555625.1 coordinate 269,671,068, forward strand.
GCAGCACCAGTGTTATTCACCAAATGATGATGATGATAACTAGCATTCATATCATGCTACCATGCGCCAGGCACTGTGTTAAGTGCTTTACAAATATCTCATTTGAGTCTTAATAATAATCCTGAGAGGTGCTATTATTATCCCCATTTTACAGTTGAGGAAATGAAGGCAAATGGGTTAAGTGACTTACCTGAGGTCACACGGCTTTTAAGTGTCTGAGGCTGAATTTGAATTTGGTCTTCCTGGTGCTAGTAGGCCTGGCACTCTATCTACTGCTCTAACTGTCTATGCAGTTGATTCCACAGGCTGTATTTTTCTTTGTTGACCTTTATATTTCCATGATTGATTTATATCTTGGTAATCCAAAAGTGTTTCTATGATGCTTGTCACTGTTGAGAACTTGCATGTTGAGCCTGTGGCTGATCACTTTTCTCCATGTTCTGTCATTACTACTGACACAGGTGTTGACATCCTTCATGTTGATCTACTTGGAAGATACTGATTGACAGTAGAACTGTACAGGGTTTCTTTTGTTACTCTCATTGCTCTAGTTACAAGCGCAAAGAGTGCAGTGCTCTGACATAGAAGAGCTGTAAGACCTCCAGCAAGCCATTTCAGTTTTTATGCCTTAGTCACTTCATCTATAAAACAGGAGGAGCAGTACCCACCTTGTCTACTGTACAGGAAAGCTGTAAGGGTGAAATGAGGATGTGGATGGGAAAAGATCTTGAATGTTAAAAGCTGTAACAGTGCACAGTGATCTCATCATATCTTCATTTCCACTATGGGGCTCTGTAACTGAAGAGAGGGCCTAAGGGAGTATGGGGAAGATAATGGAGGAGTTGGAAAATGGCCAGTTCAGACATTTTTGGTTATGGGACCAATAATTCCATTTTCTTCCTACTAACTGCAGTTCCAGTGTTCATATCTTACTGGTTATAGATTATCTCTGGGATAATTGGCCAGATATCCCCCCTGAATAAGTAGAGCTTCATAACAAGCAATTTCAGTCCATCCTGGATTTTCTTTGTTATGTGGATTTGACTCCAAATCTATCTCCTACTTACTTAAAGTCTCTCAAAAGGCTAGTGAGTCCATTTTTTTTTTCTTTTTAGCCAGGGTACTGAGCTTTTGGAAAGGTTTTAATATCAAGTTCCATTATTCCTCCAGACAGAGTCAACTTATCGGCTGCATGAGCTTTGGGGTGAAGTCTCTGCTGGACCCTGACAAGGTAGGTCCCTAGGAGAGGCCTGGTGACATCATTACCTTGAGGGTGATGCAGGCCTGGGCAACTTTCTCTGGAAACTTTGCAGGGGGGAGGCAACTAAGTTCCTACCTGTCCAACAAAGAGACACAGTGGACAGAGTATTAAACTTGGAGTCAGAAGATCCGAATTCAAATGATACCCTAAATACTTACTAGCTTTGTGACCCTGGGCAAGTTATTTAGTCCTTCTCAATCTTGGTTCTTCATCTATAAACTGGGGTAATAGTAACACTTCCCTTACAGGGCTGTTGTGAGAATCAAATGAGATGACATAGGTAAAGCACTTTACAAACATTGAAGCACTATATATAAATATTATTATTATTTGCAGTGGAGTCAGTGGAATGAAGATATATCCGTTGCCAAGTCTGATTGAGCTAGAGCCAACCCCTTCTCCTTATCTAAATCCACTGGCCCAGAACTCTTCCAAAAGGAGCAGAATTTGGGAAAGAGATATTGTGTAAAAAGGAGAACTTTGGTGCATAGAAAGAACTAGGATATAAAATTACTGTCTTTCCTTGTGCTGGTTGATATGAGGTGGGTCGTGCAGATATTATTGCTCCTATTTTGCAGATGAAGAAATCAAGGCTTAATTGACTTTCCTAAGGTCATATTCCAGGTATTATTCACATTTATCCTGACTCTAGGTCCAGGATTAGAGTAAGCTCCTGTCCTTGGCTACCGTTTGCTTCTTTAGGATTTCTTGTAAGGTGGACTGACTAGAACAAGATTCAGCAAATTTTGATCTGTGAGTGAACAGACCAGTGTACTAGGGGACCTCTTCAAGATCTAAGGCAGGGGGAAAGGATAGGGAAAAGTAATAACAAAAATAACTCACATTTCTATATAGTTTGTTTTTTGGTGAGGCAATTGGGGTTAAGTGACTTGCTTAGAGTCACACAGCTAGTGAGTGTTATGTATCTGAGGGTGGATTTGAATTCAGGCCCTCTTGACTTCAGGGCCAACGCTTTATCCACTGAGCCACCTAGCTGCCCCTAGTTTTTGAGATTTATAAAGGAATATACCTGTTATCTCATTTGATCCTCACAGTAATTCTATTCCTATTTTATAGATGTAGGAAACTGAGGCTTGTCCAAAGGCACCACAGCTAGCAGGTTCCGGAGCTGGGATTAGAACCCAGACCCCTGGCTACCAGTTCAGCACTCTATATATACACTGCCTTAAGCCTTCTCTGTTCTGGAACCACCCTATTTGAATGCTATATGGCTGCTATCTGCCTATGGCTAAGTGGTGATGTGGCTTTCAGATTGTTTTTGTGAGGGTAAGAAGACACACTTTCCCTTGTGGCAGTTGCTAAATTCTCTTACTTGTTCTTGAAATGCTATCTAAATGTGGGTTGTTGTTATTATTTGATTTCCATTGCTGAGCCCCAGATCCCATGCTGCCTTCTGCTTTTCTCAACTTTCCACCTCTCATCTGCCTTAGTTAGGGGAGGCCTCACAGAAAAGGTGAAGTCTGAACTAGACTTTGAAACACGAGCAATACTTCACCAGGTGGAGATAAGAGTAGAGAAATAGGAAAGCATGGAATGTCTTTAAAGAAGGGCAAGTAGGCCCCTTTAAAGGGCTGGAGATAGGATGTGTGAAGGGGTAGCGGGATTTAAGGCTGACCAGGTACACATGGGCTAGACTGACCTTGAGGAAGCCCTTAAGTGCCAGTCTGTTGACCTTGTCCCATAGGCAATGGGAAGCCACCAGAGGCTTTTAAAGTAAAGGAATAATGTGATCTGTGTCGTGAGTCATTAATGTGGCAGTGTGTACACCACGGTTTAGGAGGGACCAGATTTCATGAGCTTTGTTATCCTGAACTGGAAGTGAAACTTAAAAGTCAACTCAACCAAAATTTATTAAACACTTACTGTGTGTATGATACCGTGCTCGGCACTGGGCATAGACAAAAGTGAAACCATTTCTGCCTTCAAGGAGCTTACATTCTACTTATCTGTAGTGTTGGAGAAGCAGAGGTGAGACTTTTTTTAAACTGGGTTCAAAATGTCTGAAGAACTCCAGAGAATGTGGAGGGGGCTGCTTCTTGTGCAGCTTATTTGGCTTCTCACTTCTCAGTGGAACCTGGGAGGGCAGGAGGACAACTTCTAGTTGTTCCAGAGGGATGTTGCTGCTCTTGAAACTGGGGATGTTTTCTTTATTTGAGGAGCCTCGTATCCATTTCTTCTCTTTCAGCCTCAGTAGCAGTAGCAGCAGCACCAGCAACCTCCTCAGTGCTTTCTCTGTGAGAGAACTGTCCAAACAGCCCAAGTCTCTCAGTGTCTTAACGGTGCATAGTACATCTTAGATACTCAGTAATGGTGGCCAGATCTGATAATGGCGTCTTTGCCATGCTGCTCCTTCCAAGTGATTTTGTTTCCTAACTCCAAACATGACCCCACTTCCTTACTGTTATTAATGCTTTTCCTGCCATAGGAGATCAGTGGCTGGTATTTTCTTCTGGGACGGGACCTGGGCCGCACAAAGCATCTTAAGGTGGCCACTCGGCGGTTGAAGCAGAGCAGAGGTATGTTTTCCACAGTTTTAGTCCCTAGTCTGGATCTTGACACAAAGTTATAAAGGAGTTTTATTTGGAGACCACTCTAATGACATTTCCTCCAGTACCTCTCCTGCCCCCACCTCCTTCCAGACATCTAGACAGTTCTGTCCCTGTGTTTGTATTAGACACTGTTAACCCTATATTTTGATTAAAGTGAATAGTATCTAGGGTCAGCCTCTCTCTTGACTGATGTGGTATTATTCCCGTGACAGGCAGATGGGCAGCTTTCCTAGGCAGTGAGGCTGTGAGGCCTTTAATTCTCTTGATTGAGTTTCCTTTTGGAGAGGAGGATGTTATTGGTTATGTGCTTTATAAGCTTAGGGGCAGGAGTGCACCATGCAGCCACACTAAGAAAATAATTCCCTAGGGAGCTTTTCTTGCAGTCCATCCCTTTGAGCAGACTGCTTAAATGATCTAGGGCTAGACAGTAACTTGAAACTAGTTGCATGTCCCTGTTGATGACTTGCTTCTCTTGGTTGCCTTTTAGATCTATTACTGAGAAAGCCTGAGCTAGCACTGAAACATGTGGACACAGAAAACATGCAGTTATTCAAGGTGGGTGAGTGGGAGACTTGTGTACCAACTGATAATGAGAAAAGCTGTCAGCCATCAGAACCCTTCTCAGGGCTTCATTATCTGTAGCTTGCTGGACAACCATTAATCCAAAAGTCAACTAGGAAATCTGTAATTCGCATAATTTTGGCTCTTTGTTACTAAAGTACCATGTCTAGTACTTGAAACGGAGCTCTATGGAGCTCAGTAAAGTAGGTGTTTTAGATACCTGGTGGGTTCCAGCCATCTAAGGATTAGGAGTCAATATGTGGAATCAAGTGAGACTTTGCTCAGAAACCTTTTTCTAGATTTGGGACCAGGGGTAACATTTGGGGCCTAGATAGATTCACTTCCCAGGAGGAGCGGAAACTCCAAATAGTCCTGTCCTGAGACAGCATGATATACTTAAAAGAACACTAGACTTCATTTTAGAGGATTGTTTATGGAGTTTCAAGCAACTCTCCGCGATCTCTGTCTGTGTTCCATTGACTAAATCATAGATTCTTAAAGTATTAATTAAAAGTACTTTTGGGGCCCAAGGACTTTTTTGAGAACCTTTGTCTACTGCCCAACCCCTAAGCCTTTCAACCTTACTATTGCTCTCACTAGAATCCCTAAGTTGCCAGCCACATCCTCTCTTCCCCTTGCCCAAGTTGCCTCTAACTTATCTATCCCTGCCAAGTCTGTGACGCCAGCTGCCACTTGAAGCTTGCTGGTGAGAGAGAATGCTGGAGACATGGAAGATTTCTAGTGCAAAGGGACGGATTTGTAACCGAGGATTCTGCCTCTGTGTTCTCTGCCTCTGAGCTAACTCTGTACCGGGTGCTTCCCCAAGTTGCTTTTTGGGGGAATGATCCATGCATTGGTGGAAATAGTCAAGTTCCACTCTGGAAATTCTCAAAGTTCTTAATGCAATGAATGCTATGTATCAAAAACATGGCTTGTGGTAATGCAAGAAAGACATTGATCACACATCTTGGAGAGGTAACTTGGTTTTATTACAGCCCTGGATTTAATAGGGATAGGGGTAAAGTCTTAGGGGCAGCGAGGTGGCACAGGGGATAGAGCACTGGGCTTCGAGTCTGGAAGACTCATCTTCCTAAGTTCAAATCTAGCCTCAGGTACTTACTAGCTGTGTGACCCTGGGCAAGGCTCTTAACCCCAATTGCCTAAAAAATTAAAAAAAAAGAAAGAAAGGCATAAATAACTTTGAGAAGTAAGGAGGTGATAGTCCTGCTGAATCTGTGGTAGTTAGACTGCATTTGAAATGTTCATGTTCAGTCCTCGGCATCATATCTGAGGAAGGACGTTGAAGAGCTGGAAGGAGAGCTTCCAGAGTTGTCAGGTGGAAGCAGTAAGCATTTATTAAGCTCCTACTATTGTCACATGTGGCACTAAGCGCTGGGAATCCAGATGAAAGCCAAAAGACAATTCTTCCCCTCAAGGAGTTTACATTCTAATGGAGGAACACAACATATATAGAGAAGCTGAAAAAGGGAGTTGGGAGTGTCAGCGGGTGATGAGCCCTGGCAGGACAGAAAGCAGCTGTGGAGGCAGCTCAAACTCTCTCTTGCTAGCTGTGTCTTATTTTAGGGGAAGGCAAATAGAACAGTGAAGGACCTTTGAGTACCTGCTGTCTGAATTATCCCACAAGCATTTATTAAGTATTTCTGTGGGTCAGAAATTGGGGTTACAAAGTCAAAAATGAAGAGTTTCTGCTTTTGAGGAAAGCAGCAGGAAGAATAACAGTAAAGACAAATAAGATACGAAGTAAATAGGTGGCAGCAGCGAGGTGGTGCAGTGGAGAGAGCACTGGCCCTGGAGTCAGGAGGATCTGAGTTCAAATCTGGCCTCAGACACTTGACACTTAACTGGCTGTGTGACCTTGGGCAAGTCACTTAATCCCATAGCCTAGCCAACAACAACAAAAAAGATATGAAGTAAATATAAGGTAATTTCAGGTGAGAGACCCTTGACCCTAGAAAAGGGATAGTGGATCAGAAAAGGCACTCCTTAAGAAGTGGCCAATTAGGAGGCTCTTGCATAGTCCAGGCTAGAGGGAAGGAGGGTCTGAATTAGGGTAATAGCTGAGTGAATAAACAGAAGGAGACAGAGCTGAGAAATGGTGTGGAAGGGAGAATCAGCAAGACTTGGCAACTGATTAGATATGATAGACAAAGGAGAACGAAGAGTTGAAGCTAACTCTTAGTTTGGGAGTGCTGAAATCCAGTTCACATGTAAGTTAAGACATCGCCCCATGATGTCACCAGTCCCCTTTGAAAACAAAGTACAACAGTAACAGAAATACGGAAGTTAACCCCAGTTAGCTGAAGATTGGCTGAGGGAACTGGGAATGTTTAGCCTGGAGGCTGGACATGGTAGCCATCATCAAACACTTGAAAGGCTTTGTTGGAGAAGAGAGATTAGTCTTGTTCTCGATTAGCCCGGAGCATAAAATTAGGACTAATGGGTAGAAATTTCAGAGGCATATCAGTTAGAATTATCCAAAAAAACAAAACAAGTTGCCACAGACATAGTGGGTTCTACCTGTCTTGGAGGCCTTTGGGCGAAGGTTGGATGAACACTGTGCTCGTGCGTGTGTGTGTGCGTGCGCGCGTGCGCAGCTGGTATGTGGGTGTGTTGTAGGAGGGATTTGTTTTTTATAGGCATAGATCTGACTAAGTGGCTTCTTGTAAGTGTGTGATTTGGTGATTCTGAAAGTTAGAGAAGCTGATTTTGAATCCCGGCTCTGCTATTCACTGATCATCTGTGGGCCTCGATTTCCTCCTTTGTAATGTGGGAGGTTTGGACTGGATGATTTCTCAGTGCCCTTCCAGCTCCAAAGGCCATGAAGCTGTGATTTCATTCTTCCACAGGACAACATGATTGGTGGTGACTCAGCAAGTAGCAGCTTCCTGAGTTTAAGTTGCTTATTATTTCTTGCCTTGACTGTAAGCCCTTCCCTATGAGCTAAGTGCTTTTCTCCCGTTTTTCAGCCTTTCTTCCTCCCAGTCAGTGCCTTAGTTCAACACTAAGGGAATGGGGAAAGACACAGCCCTAGCTTGTGAGGGAGGACCTTGTCTTGCTGATCTATGTGACCCTGGGAACCTTCCCTTCCCCCCCCATGGGCTCCCCCCCCCCCCCCCCCCCCCCCCCCGCACACTCTGCTTCATACAGTGGCTGAATGTAACCCATCATTCCACTGGTCAGTTTGGTGTAATATCTTAGGATGTTGGCAGCTGCTGATTTTTTGCTCCTAGCTCTGAGACTGGATAGTTAGGTGTATAGAAGCCCACCTAGGGGACATGGGGATTTGGGGAGAATTTCAGAAATTCTGTCTTTTTCTTGAATGGTATGTTATTAGAAGCATAGTAGCTAGTAGGTCATTAGTGAGGCTTTGCTTGTGCTCAGCACTGTGCTTGACATTACTAGAAGCACAAAGGAAGTATAGGCCTACCAGGAACTTTTATAGTCTAGTCAGGAAATTAAGCCAAAAGTAATTGTGGGAATAAGAGCACATATAGGGTGTCCCAAAAGTCTTGGTGGAGTTATAAGCTCTTAAAGTTTAAAAGTACACTGAGACTTTTGGGATAGCCTGTATAATAAAGTAGTAAGTATATAATAAAAATGAGTGCATTTGGAGTCATAAAAGGGAAAGCAACACCTTTCACTTCAGATATAAATATTTCCTCTCTACTGAATAATGAGACAAGCCTCTCACCCACTGCCCGTTTGGATGAATAGGGTGAGCTAGCACATGTGCTGCTCCTCTTTGGTCCTGTTACCAGAGTGAATGGACTGGTGTGGAAAGCATGAGAGCCACAACTTACACTCGTCAATATTAGAGTAAGGAGAGAGATTTTAAAGATGATCCGGTTTAATCGTTCATCCTGTGTATGCCATCCTGGTGTACTCATTTTAGAGATGAGGCTGCTGAGGCCAGAGAAATTAAATGACTTGGACAAGGTCATACAACTTTTTCTCTTATTGTAAAGATTTCTATTCTGTAGTGTTGGCATTGGCATTACAAACCATGGGTTCTTGATATCTCTTCTTTAGCTCACAGAGACCTTAGGCCTCTTCAGCCAAGTTCTAAAGGCTGACTGGTTGGATAGAAGTAGAGACATCAGGCCCTGAACTTGACATCGTATGAGCCCTTCCGTGGTATATGCAGGGTCAGGCTTTGTGTTGCCCCAGGGCAGATCTGCCTGGCCACAATCCAGTGCCCCAGCTGGATGTGACCCACATCGGGCTGGCAGCCATATCTTTTGAGTCTGTTCTCAGGCTAAAGGAGATGCCCCACAGGGTAGTTGCAATGCAAAAATTTAGCCTGGGCGCCAGTCCTGAAAACTGTATTTCCTCCCTGCAAAGAATTCTGAATGAATAGGGATACTGATTTGTAACTTTGGAGAGCTGTTTAAGTAGAATAAGGAGCTGTCTGTTCTATAGCTATGTAAGGCTAAGGAAAGGGTTGGCTCTTCTGATTTGAATATCTCTTCTATTAAGAGGTGCTGCTGTCTGCCCTCAGGTGGGAGCAGCCTGGAATTTGGAGTTGTGTCCTCTGACATAGGTCACCTCTCCTTGATTTGAATGATCAATGTAGATAGGGAACAGCCACACAACACTGGGCCCCAGTAGGAAGTCAGACTCAACGAGGCTGGTGATTTATCAGCATTCAATTCCGTTTGGCTGCTTTCCTTTGGCTACAATTTTACTCATTTATTTGAAACTGTAGGATTTTGCTGGACAAACAAACCCAAGGTCTATTCTCCCCTCCCTTCCTTTCGCACAGTCAAAACTGGCTCTGAAAGCTCCCAGGGTAGCCAGTTTGGGCTTGTGTGGAGTGTTACCCAGAGAGCAGCATGAAAGCAGGAGCGACTCTTTATACTCCTTCTAACGGGACATCTGCAAGGGCCCTCTTTCCCTGGACACTCGGGCAGAAATTTGGGCATAAGAGAGAAAGGAGTTATTGGGATCTTATTTGTGCTAAAGCTTCCAATATTGACTAACTATGGCCAGCTGGAATTCCAGCACATAGAAGGAGTTATCCTTCAAGCTAGCCTCCACAGTTCTGCCTTTTCTACCCTGCATGCAGAAGAGGGAGGCTTCAGTTTTTTTTAGCGAAGCGTGAAGTTAAATTTGGTCTTCTGAGAGGGGAAGGCTTTGGGGATGGTGTAGGTGACTTAAGGAGGCAAGAAAAGCTTTGAAACACAATTTAGGGAATGAGATAGGGAGTCATTTATGGAAGAAGTAAAGTATTTGGTGTGTAGCTTTAGGGCTTAGTTGAAATTGCACAACATAAATTTATAGTGGTCCCAGCCAACACATTTTGGATTGGGAGCTAAAAGATCTGACTTTTACTTCTGTCTTGGGTTGAGCACAGCTAGTTAGTGACAAAGCCAGCAAAAGTGACAAAGTTGATGACTTCTTGTAGTGGGATCTTTAGGTAGATTATAATACTGGCCCATGTCCCCAGGTTTTAATGGAAATGGAATTGGCTCTGTGCCTTTTCTCAATTTCCTTTCATTTTGGTTCCTCTGGGACTATATCTGGGTGGGAGACACCAAGTCTATTTGCAGTTTGGAGATGCTTGTGTTTCAGAAGTGGGAGGATCCACTCGGATGGCCATTCCTCCCTCGTCTGCCTGAGCGGCAATCAGGGGCACAGGCTTAGGTTACTACTGCTACCATTGTCTCTCTGGCTTCCAGTGATGGCATTGACCTGTATCTCCCAGAGAGACATGATGGTGTGGGGTGGAAAGAATTCTGGCCTGAAAGTCAGAGGATTTATACTCTGACCTTGGCTTTGCCACTAACTGGCTGTGCGACTTCCCTTCTTTACGCCCTCCCTTTCTATTTCTGTAAAAAGAGAGGGTTGCCCTTATCTGAAATGGTATTTTCAGCTATGATGCTGTGATTAGGATGGTCCAATTCAGCAAACATTTATTAATTGCCTATTATTTGAAAGGATATTTAAAGCCCTATCCAGCTTTAAATGCTGACTTTATGATTCAGGTACTCATGGTAGCAGGACTTCAGAGGCTAAGCCATACTTTTCTATTGCTCTGCCCATAAATGCCTCTCCTGCATCCTGTGAGTAGCATGGCTAACAGTCCAATAGGGTGAAGTAGCTTTCTCCTTGGCTTTGAGTCTTTAGTGCTGCTGCCTTTGTGATGACAATCCCAGACTCCAGCTCAGGTATATTTCTTTAGGCTAATGGGATGAGGACTAGGAGAGCTAAGGTGCTCAGGGAACTTTGGGAAAGATGATCAGGGCCAATGCCAAGCAGCAAAACTTACTCGTGTTAGAAACAGCTTATCAAGTCTTTAGTAGCTCAGATGTCCTTTGTTTAGATGGACTGGGCCCTAAAACCTTTTCTCCAATTTTGATGGAGGGATTGTACAGAAAAATTTTTCCTTTCTCCATCCTAACCTAACACAAGGATGAACATGACTAGAGGTTGTCTTTGAAAATTTGTGTGCATTATACAGAAATAGATCTGGTTTCTTCCTGGCTTGATAAAGACTTGGGGCTTTAGTGGCAAGCCCACCAGTCTCATTTGTCTTGCCTTTATTTTGGTCCATTAGAATTGTCCCTAGGAAAACTGTGTTGATGGTATGACTGCCTAGGGTTGGTGGTCTCTGAACAGCTTTGGGACTTGGAAACTGGAGCTCTGTCAGGCCTAGGAAAAAGAGACTCCAAAAGCTAGTGTTAAGTCATCATATCATAATGACTAGAATGAATTCCTACTTATGTAGTACCTTACAAAGTGTTATACTTACAACAGCCCTGCAAAAGAAGTAGTATAAAGATCACAGACATTTTTGGAAGTTCAGAGTCTGGTTGCACAGATGAAGAAGCTAATGCTTAGAGAAGGGAATTTGTTTGCCTAAAGTCACACACCTATTATGGTAGAGCCTAACTCCCCTTACTCCAAGCCCAGGGTTCTTTCTACTACATTGGGTATGCCTTCCTGATAAGCTTCCCAATCCCTTTCCTTACCCATCCCTCAAATTTGCATGTTGCCCTTTGGTGACTATTGTCTTTATTCCTATTCTAAGCTGCCCTGAATGTTCATTTTGAGCAAATTTCACACCAATAGAAACGTTGGGGTTAGGAAGGCACATATTATTATTTGTTTTGGATCCGGGGGGGGGGTAGCCCCTTTGCACATTTGTATTTTGTGCTTAACACAAACAGGATGGGATGTCATGATACAAACAACTGTAGGTCCTTCTTGGATTCCCCCAAACCAACTCTTCCTCCTTATCCCAGACTGGGCTGCCTCTGTACTAAATTGAAGGGAGGGGGAGTAGTTGCAATAGAGGAGAACTGTGTTTTCTGCCTGGGCTTCCCATCTAGGCAGTGTTTGTGAGAACACTGCAATAACAAAGTGCTCCATGCTCAAGAATGCAGCCAGAACAAAAGCAGCATCAATAGCGCAGGGGCTAGGGAATACTAAATAGTTGACAGGAATTTTCATATAAAAACTCTCTCTTCCTTGTCGTTCAGAGGTTTCAGGAAGCTCTCTGGCTTATCGTAAAGAGGCATACAGCTCAGACAGGGGCTGGGGAGGTGAAAGGTGATTTCCTGCCATTCTTCTGTGGAGCTGGGTTCCCATGGGCGGTCATGCCAGTTTCACTGTGGCTCAGTCCAAGCTGTCGTGCTCCAGGGTGACGAGGACTCCTACTGCTTTGGGGAATTGAGTTTTCATGGGGCAACAGCTGAGTTGGGACCTGTAGCTATGAATCGCTTCAATGGGCTCTGCAAAGTGTGCTCGGAGAGGCGTTATCGACAGGTGGGTGGAAACCCAGTTTCTGGAAATGTAAGAGTGTGGGGGTGGGGTGGGGGTGGTGGTTTGTTTGGAACTCAGTCTTACTGTGTTACCCCTTCACTCATTCTGCGTCCTGACTTCATCTTCTACACCTGCTTGGCAAATTTCTCTTTGACCTCAGCTCAGGGCAGTAGAGGAAGAAGGGGGAACTTGGGGCATAGGTTGGGGATCCTCCTAGGAAGCCAAGGGATTCAAAGGATCTCACTTCTTCTGTTCTCCTCTCCCTACTGTTAAGGTAACCTGTCTTATCTTGAAAATCCACATCTGATTCTAACAGTTGAGTAGGTTTTCCTTTTTAAAAACCACAATTTTATTCTCCTTTTTTTCCTGATCCTTTAAAGTTATTTTAAAATAATTTTTCATGAAGAGCAACTCCAGGTCTGAGAGTGACACAGGGCAGTATAGTGGAAAGAAAACTGAGCTTGGAGTGAGGACTGACCTGGTCTCAAATCCTGCCTCTGGCATTCCTAACTTGGTGACCCTGGACTTAACCACTGTAAGCCTCAGTTTCCTCATCTGCCAAGAGGCAGGAGATACTAATAATAGCTGTAGTTCTTACCTCACTGGGTTGTTGTGAGACTTTGTGGAAATAATGCTTTGCAAACTTTAAAGGCCTATGTAAATGACAGCTTTTATTATTAAGAAGAAAGGAGGAAGTTTAGGATAATAGGCTTTAGAATTAGAAGGGATTTTACTTCTGCCTTTGTCCGTTTTCCTCATTTTGCATATGGGGAAAGCTGAGGCCTAGAGAAATAAGGCAACTTAACCCTTGCCCAAGGTAGTAAGAAGGAGAGGCATCCTTTTCCCTCCTCCAACAGAATTGTTTTGGGATGGACCAAGATACTACAAGATTGTTGATGGACCTTGGAGCTTTTCTGACTGAGAGACAGCTCTTTAAATTCCAGGGTTAGAAGGCAGATATGACCTAGATAGACTCCTGAAATTAAGGGGATAGGTATTTGGATCTGGGCCGGGGGAAAGGAAGAGAAACAGAATGAAGTTTTTGTTTGTTTGTTTGTTCTTTTTTGGTAAAAAGAAGGCAGTGACAATATGAAAGCAAGGAGTATCTCTCTGAACCTAGGTAAAGCAACTTCTCCCTGAGGCAGCCTTGATTTGCTCCTCATGTTCTTTGACTCCTCTGTGACTTCTTTGGCAGGGGGCTAAACTGGTGACAGCACTTCCAGTTGTTGTGTATGGGCTCTGGGCTGGAGGGTGTCCATGGCCTTTAATGTAGCTTGTGCTTTTAGCATCTGAGCAGAAATTTAAAGCATAGTGCTCCCACCTCTTCTGCATCACCTCTTTGACCAATAGTTTTTGGCTTTTTGCTCTGTTTCCCACTCTCATTCACCCCCTTCTTCTGGCCCCTATCTTGGAGCTGTGTGAGTCAGCTGTTTGGACAATCAACACGGCTAGAAGTGTCTGTACTGTTGGGTGGCTATAGGGTATAGTGGGCACAATATTAGATCAGGAATTGATTTATTGTTTGGGGATTGGGGGCAGGAGTGAATCACAGAGATAGGGTGGGATGCTGGAACCAGGAAAACTTGGGCACACTTGAAGCTGGGAATGGGTATACCTGGTGAGTGCTCCAAAGCTGAGATCAGACATTGGCCTGGGAAGCCAAAGCAAGGAAACTAAATGGTAACAAACAAAACAAAATAGGAAACAGTAGAAATGAGGCATCATTGAGATCTTGAACTCAGTCATGAAGATGTTCACGTTTTCTGCTGGGGGTAGAAGTTTTGCCCAAGCCATGCTGTCCTGTAGGCAGTTCTATCATGACTCTTCCTGTGGTCTTGGGCCAGGCCATTTACCTTTTTGGGCCTTAGTTTTGGATTCTATGATCTTAAATATTCTTTCCATCTCTGGATCTAGAGTCTGTTGGTGGGAGTAGCTAAATCCCATTAGGGAGATGGTAAGTACATTAAGATGGTTGGAATGTGGTGTGAGAGATAAGGTCTCTTATCTCTCTGTATCTCACTTTGCCCATCTGCAAAATATGAATGAATAATAGATATAAATGTGCTTAGAAACCAAACTACTATATGAGTATTAATATAAATATATCATTATTTTTTACTTGGGAATTTTTAATGATCAGTATTCCCTAGACACTGAAAATAATTCTTTTGGATTTTAACATTTTCAGGATACAGCAAGAGAAACATAATAAGACCTAATGCCTTCTGCTTGTACCTTTATAGCTTAATGTATGGTAGAATAGAGTACTACTGTTATTAGACTCTGCTGCTGGTGTGCAGATCCTAGTGAAAACCAATTGACTCCTGCCTTTTTTTTTCTTCCACTCCCCTCATCCCTATCAATATCAGGATGTGTTTGTCCTCTGGTGCAGTGCATAGCTTCCGGAATCTACTGGGGCTAGCCTTTGGAGCTTGGACATGGGCAATGTCTGGTGTGTGTATGTGTGTGTGTGTTCTTTGCTGAAGTTTGTTTTTCTTTTTCTTTCCTTTTTTTTTTCTTCCTGCCTTGGCTTTGTATTTTCCCAGAATTCTTATGGGACTATGGTTCCCCATCGTACCACCCCTCCCTTCTTGTCTGTCAGATTTCCTGTTTTATAAACTTGCTTTGAATTGAGTTCCAGGGATGGTAGGAAACAGAACCTCCTGAGCTGCTGCAGCAGGGCCAATCAGTGAACTTCCCCACAGGTCTTGGGAACTCAGGGCAGCTAGTTTCTTTGAGATGTCCTGATCTAGTCTGGCCCTTGCAGTAGTCTCTGTGCAAATGCAAAACTTTCACCCAGGGTAAAGATCAACATTTTCTTTGTGTGACTCTGCCTCACATTTAAGGCCCTCCACAATTTGGCCCCTAGCCAACTTCACCTCTAACATACACCTTATGCTTCAGGCAGGCCAGTTTTCTCAACTTGCCTAGAATGCTCTAACCAGTTCTTCTGTGTCTGTCTGGAACCAACCCATTTTACTTCTCTACTTTTCTTTGTTTTTTACTTCTCTGCTTCTTTATGGAGCCTTCCCTAACCTCCAGTCTGTGCTGATTTTTCCTTTCGTTTAATTTCAATAGGTTGTGTTGGTATTGCTCACTTGGCATTTAATGCTATACATTAATTCTATAATTGCTATTTAACCATTTGTGTGTGACATCAAGTAAACATTTATTAAATGACTGCTAGGTGCCAGGCACTGTGCTAAGTGCTTCGGTTACTAGTATGAAAAAGAAAAACAGACCCTGCTCTAGAGGAGCTTGCAGTCTATTGGGGGAGACCACATGTAAAAGGAAGCTGAAAGGAGACGGCACTTGGCTCAGCACCCTGAGAAGAATAGAAAATGACTGGCTGTGGCCAGGGCCACCCTCTGTTCATGGGGCTCTTCCCTCCAACAAGGAGCAGAGGGCACTGACGAGACGTGGGTGCTGAGGCTGGGAAGTTCCTGATGATTGATGAGATTGTGGAGGGCTGTAGGGAGAAATGTAGTACAACTGGGTGGTAAATGAAAGAAGTTAGTGTGTGTATGTGTGCCCCTGTGTGTGTGTGTGTGTGTGTATTTTGTTTCCACAGCTAGGTTTTAAGCTTTCTGAGACCAAGAACTGTATCTACTTCTTTTATATCTCCTAGCATAGGGGCAGGCACATAAAGGGGTGTTCAATAAAGATTTTTTGTATTGGCTCCCTTTGTGTATTGACACATGCTTTCTTGTTGGTGAGGGCTTCTTGTAAGGGATGCCATTTAAGTCTTTGTTAGCGTTTTGAGCCCCAGTCCATGCCTGGGGTTTCTGGGTGGGGAGGCAGAGTTAAGGAGGTTAGCTCCTTCACTCTGTCAAAGAACCTGGGTTATGGAAAGAGGATGGGAGGGGCAGGATATGTTACAGGTAGGGAGGGATAGTTGGTCTACTAGCTTTGTCCTGCCAACCAAATTGTGGTTCTCTTGACCCGTAAACCATGTTCAGAAGTGTTAGCCAAGTGCTACAATTCATCAGCCTGGAGAATTTACTAATTGCTTTGTACAACTTGTAGGAATACTGGGAGATCACATAGGCTGAGAGCTGGTTGGCAAATTGAGTTCTCCCTGACATTGTACAACTTTGTCTGGCATTCAAGACCCTTTCTCTGTAAAGCTGGGGCTGCTCTTTAGCTTGTCTAGGGGTTGTAAGCTCCTTGATCCCCTTTCCCCAGGGAATGAAATTAAGGGAGCCTTCTGTTAAGGCTTCTGGCAATAACTGGCTGTGGGCATATGTTGTAGATCACCATCCCAAGGGGAAGGGACGGCTTTGGTTTCACCATCTGCTGTGACTCTCCAGTTCGAGTTCAAGCAGTAGATTCTGGTAAGTAAATGATTGATTCTGATGCAGCTTTTTGGTTCTAAGTTTTCAGGTCCAAGCTTTCTCTTCCACAGATTTGTTGCCTTGTGTAGATTGCAGATAGGGACTTGAATAGTGAAACAAAAACTAAAACATTGTACTGATTTTTAAAACCCTGAACCAAACATTAACTAAAAAAAGAACTGCACACAAAGCTGAAAACTTTTTTCTTAGAAAAAAATCAGTAACCAATTTGAACTAAAACTCAACATATTTAGTTTATAAAAAATATTCTCAGGGGCAGCTAGGTGGTGCAATAGATAGAGCTCCGGCCTTGGAGTCAGGACCTGAGTTCAAATCAAATCTGGCCTCAGACACATGACACTTACTAACTGTGTGACCCTGGGCAAGTCACTTGATTCTGATTGCCTCACCAAAAAGCAAAACAAACAAACAAATAAATAAATAAACATTCTCAGAATTTAACATCATCAAAATTCAATTTGTTTACAACCTCTAATGAACACAGAGATGAATGGATGAATTAGAGGATGTTAGAGCTTGAAGGTACTTCAGTGACCATCTAGCTTAGCATCTTCATTTTATAACAGAGGAAAACAAGGCCCAGAGAGGTTAAATAACTTGCCTGGGATTCCACAGCAAGTTGTTGGTAAAGCCAGACCTGTCCTCTTTCCCCGTATAATTGTTGCATTTTCTCTGAGGAAATAGATGGGGAAAGCAGGCAATAAAGTAGAGATGTCAAGGCATCTGTGAGAAGGAGTGAGGGAGAAGTAGAGGTCGCAGGGAAATGAGGGTGCCTCGAGAGGCAGGAATGGTTGGGGAGTGAGGGAGTCCAAGTTAGTGTTGAGTGACATTGGCGGTAGACACTTGTCTTTACCTGACAGTCCCAGAGAAGGGAGAGGGGAAACTTGGGTCATAACACTGAGTTCGGGTGAGGTGATAAGATAGCTCAGGGGATCTAGAGCTGGAAGGAATCATAGAGGGCATCTAGACCATTCCTCATTTTACATGCAAGAAATGAAAGAGTGCTTAAGTGACTTGCCGCAGGCCATCCATGTATTTGGCCCTGTGCCTGACCAGAGTGATGTGGGGCTTATGATGGTTTCCTTGAGGTAACCGAGTGGTGGTGGTCTCTCCTGCAGGCGGCCCCGCAGAGCGGGCAGGGCTGCAGCAGCTAGACACGGTGCTACAGTTGAACGAGCAGCCTGTGGAGCACTGGAAATGTGTGGAGCTGGCACATGAGATCAGGTGACTGGGGGGCAAGGGGACAGGGCCCCCCCAGGTTCACAGAACCTCTCCTTTGCTGAACCCTTTACGCTCTCTGAAGTTGCCATATCTTCCCAACCCCACTACCTTCCACTGTGCCCCCAAATGCTTCTGCACCTCCATTTGGGTTATCAGCAAACCTCTCCAAAGCTAATTGGTGTCTTCTCTCTCTCCCTTGTCTCCTTAACACTCTTTTAGGAACTGCCCTGGTGAGATCATCTTGCTGGTGTGGCGCATTATCCCTCAGATCAAACCTGGGCCCGATGGTGGTGTCCTACGCAGGGCCTCCTGCAAGTCAGCCCATGACCTCCAGTCCCCCCCAAATAAACGGGAGAAGAACAGCATCCTGGGTACCAGGCCTGAGCAGCGCCGCAGCTGTCACCTGGTGTGTGACAGCTCTGATGGGCTACTTGTGGGTGGCTGGGAGCGCTACAGTGAAATGGGGAAACGGACCCAGCACACTTTGCCCCCGTTGTCCCGGGCTTCAGCTCCCACTGACCCCAACTACATCATCTTGGCTCCTTTGAACCCCGGGAGCCAGGTGAGAATTTGTACTCTGCTTCTGTGATTATGAGGGCGGGAAGAAGTGTCTGAAGACGTGTGTCTTTTACCTGATGGGGATGTTATGTCCCAGAGAACAGCTCAGCTGTGGAGTTTGTGCAAGGTTATGGGGTAGATCTAGAGCTGGAAGGGGCCCCAGAGGGCATCTAGACTAATTCTTCATCTTACATGCAGGAAATTGAGGCTCAGGATGTGTAAGTGACTTGCTGCAGACCACATAGGTACCTAGAGGCAGGATTTGAACCCTGGCCCTCTGTTCTGGAGTCAGTGTTCTCTCCCTATTCCATGGTTATGTAATGAGATCTACCTGGGATCCCAACTCATGATTATTTGACCTATCTCACTTCTCTTCCCTTGACCGAGTCATTTGGTATTTTAGTGGGGTGTCTTTTTTTCTTTGAAGCTTTTACCCTAGGCTACGGAATCTCCTCTCAAGACCCTTGCCACTTTTCTCTTCATTCCTTAATTTATTCCACAGACATTTATTAAGTGCCTATTGTGTGCAGATAGTTGTGTTAAGTTCTAGCTTAGAAAAGACTTGGGTTCCTATTCTTGTGAAATTTAGAATTTAATAGATACATAGATAATTATAATACATATTACATGATAAGTGAGTTAGACAAATACAATGCAAAGTGCTATGTAGGGTCTATGGAGGAAGGTCTTTACTGACTGAAGGCATCCAAGGAGGTCCACCTAGATGCGATAGCATCTGGTTTGTGCTTAAAAGGATGGGTAGGAATTCAATAGGTGAGGAGGGGGGAAAGTGTGAACCAAGGCATGGAAGCTGGAGGGCCGGGAGAATGTTAAAGGGCAGTAGTGTCTGGCTCTAACTGATAGTACTTGGAAGGGAATCATATGAGAGAATGCTGGAAAGGCAGCAAGGTGGGTGACAAATGGTGTAGGGTCTTCGATGTCTGGCTAAAGAGTTTGAATTTTACTCAGCTAACAATAGTCCCTGAAGCCTTGTTTCTTTTTTAAAGCCCCAAAGTGCCATGATCCTATGCATAAGAAAGATTTCCTGGCAGTGATATGAAGAACAGAAGGGAGTAGTCAGGGTTGGGGTGGGTGGAAAGAAAACTGGGAGTTCAGAACACCTGTGGGGGCAGCCAGGTGGTGCAGTAGATAGAACACCGGCCCTGAAGTCAGGAAGACCCGAATTCAAATCTGGCCTCAGACCAAACACTTGACACTTACTAGCTGTGTGACCCTGGGCAAGTCACTTCACCTCAATTGCCTGGAAAAAAAAAAGGGAACACCTGTGAAAAGTGATTGCAGTAGGCCAGAGAAAGTGATGTTGAAGGCTGGGGGAAGAGAGGAGAGAAGGGATGGAGAAGATGTTGGAGTGAAGTAGACCCAAGAGGGACTTGCTTCAGTAGTTAAGCTAATGGTTCTGTGCTTTGTTTTGCTTTCCCCCCATAGCTTCTGAGGCCCTTGTATCAAGAGGACAGCATCCCAGAGGGTAAGTGTTGTCTGCCAATTTCTACCACCATAAAGGTTCTGGGGTTAGTCACTTCCCCTCTATGATTCTTAGGTTCCAGTTCATTATGGTGTGGAGAGCAAAATCATCTGGGACCTTCCCTTCTCTTACACCAACCTCTAATGGACCAACCATGGGTGAATGAAGGTAACAAAAGCATTGTCCAGGCAGTTACTAAATTTCTGTTGTTTCTTTGTAAATTCTCCCCGTCATATCGAAACAGACATCTCCACACATACACATGGTTTTTTTCTCCTCAAACAGAGGAGGCTTCCACCTCAACCCTTTCTTGGAGCAGCAGTTAAGATGACAGCAAGGGTGAGCCTCTCAAGAGGTTGCATCTTCAAGGTTTGAAATATTGCAGATTGAAGGCATTTGCTCTCCTTCATATCAGATCGCTCTTTTACTACCTTTGGGTGCTGTTGTGCTCTACAGTGTCAAACACTTTGCATCTCTGCTCTGTGTAGTGAGTGGAGAACCAGGACTATGCTGGAGTGATTGAAGTCTTGGATTTAGTGCTGGTTTGTTGAAGCAGCTGCTTCCGGGAAGCCGGGAGTCACTCCCAGTTAGTGTCTTCAAGTTCGGTCTCTGGAACTGTTGATTTCTCAAGTGCCATTTGCCTGGCCATTGTTGAGTGTGCAGGTCCCTCTGAGAAGTGTTGGAGTCTTTCTGTTTCCATGTGAACAAGCACAGGGCAAGAACAGAGAGTGTCAGGCTGATCCCAGGACTAGAGGCTGCTTCAGGGAACTGGTCAAATTAATGGCTTCAGTTGGAGCTGGGTGAACTCCCATGACTCTGCAGGTCATGACATGGCAAGGTACTGTGGTGTGGATAGAGCACCAGAGGAGGAGGGAGACACCTGGGTTTAGCTCTGACTCTGTTGCTAAGAAGCAATATGGCCTTCTAGAAGCTGCTATAATATCTCTGGGCTTCCATTTCCCTGTTGCAGAGGTTGGGCTAGGTGATCGCTAAAGGTCCCTTCCAGCTCTGACTTTATGAGGTTCTTTGATGAAAACAGTGCGCACAGCTTGACCTCAGATTTCCCCATAACTGCCTAGATTCTGCAACCCCTGATGAGGTTTGCTTTTGGTTAGGGAATGTCAAGGGGCCTTGATGGATACTTGGCTCTTTTTCCTGCTTACTCAGCAGACTTCATTCCCAACTCAAGAAAATATGGGTCCTTTCCATACTGGTGAAGAGGAGTCTGGTTCTTCTCAAGGTTATTCTAATCTCCTGAAACTGGGAGGAAGTAAGAGAGCAGATCGTTGAGCCCTCTCTCAGACTCTTCTTTGTGCTTAATATAGCAAGAATATGAGCAGAGTGTGTGTGTGTGTGTGTGTGTGTGTGTGTGTATGCATGCTGCTGACAGGAACTTGACAGAGAAGGTGAACCATGTGGTCCCTTATCCAGGTCTCCAGTGGGTTAGGTATTACAGTAACTATCAAGCCCCTTCTGGCCAACTTCAGGAAGTCAGGAAGCAGAGCAGAAATCTATCTGCTTCTTTGCTAGTTACTCTTTCTGACTTCTAGTCTTGCATTCTCTCTATTACACCGTGCTGCCTCTTACCTCAAGTTCGAAGTCCTGTTGTGATATGTCGTGCTGGGAAATCACATCATCTCTGCAAAGAGATTGTTTGACAAGCACTTTTAAGAGAGTAATTATCTTTCGCTTTTCCTGGGTGTTTGGCTACTAGCTGAGGATCTTTTAAAATTGTGCTGTCTGTTCCCCACCATAGAAATAGAACTAGGGCCTCCTGGCATCATGTTACTTACTGAGCTGGAGCCAAAGGGACAAATTTGGACTTGTTTTCTGTGTTCTGAAAACAATTGCTTTTTCCAGGAAGTCTAGGATATCAGTTCTTATATGGTGGAGAATTTGGCTAAGCTCAGGTCCAGGGATTCCAGCAGGGGTCATTGACTTATAGCCTCTTGTGTCTTTGGGAGAGAAAGTTGGCCTTTCCTTATATTGCTTTGGGAAGGGAGTCCTTAGATACAGTAGAAAGTACCTGGAATTTGGAGATAATCCCTACAAAATGAGCAGAGTGCCTAACTTCTTGGTTTGAAATGTTGAAGGCTTCTCAGAATGACCTTTGTCCTTCTTCAGAGCTGCCTTTGTCTTGTCTGTCACTGTTACTTGTCTTTTTCTCTCCCATGTATAAAATGAGGACAGTACTTCTTTCTAGATAACAGTTGGAAAATCTTTTCCAACTTATGGATGAAAGGTGTTAGGTCAATACAGAGTTGATCTCTAGTCTGCTATCAGCTGGTATTGTTCTATTCTTTTTCTTCTCCTGTCACCATCTGTTGAAAGACCCAATCAGTGAGGGCAGGAACCAGCTTCTGAACTCAAACCCCATAGGAGACCAAATGGGAAGAGTCCAGTTTGATTTGGTTCAGTTCAGAAAGCAAAAACTACCTTGGCTCACAGGGCATGAAAATTGGTAATAGTAGCCATTGTCTGCCCTTGGGCCACTTCCTTCTAAGATGGTGCCACTGTGCGCCTGAATCTAAGAGAAGTGAATTTTTGCTGGGTGTAGGAGGAGTAAAATATATATTTTGAAATGAAGAGATTAAAAAGTTTTGAGTAGCAAATTCAGTTCATCAGAAATTCAAATACCTAATATGTACAAAGCCCATGCTAGGCCCTGGGATGAAGCAGTCTCTTCCTTCAAGGAGCTTACATTCTACCAGAAAGGGAAAAGGATCTTGGTTGGGAGTTGAACAAAGCAAGAGAAGAGTTGTCTTCTCCCATCAGCAAAATAAGTTCTTTGTGCTGTGGTAGTGACTAATGCGATGCTTGTCTTGTGGCTTGTTGATGTGAGATAGAGGTGGGGCAGTTGCTGAAGAGCTCCAGAGTAAGATCCCCATTGCTCAGAGACATTTTCCCACCAACCTTTCCTAGCCACATAAATCTCTTTAGGAGACTGCCAACATCCAGCTCACCATGATTTGATTCCCTCCTGAAGATAAGGTACCTAATTAACTGCAAAATAATAAATATGATTCAAGTATTGGGGAGGAAGCTATCTATATGTTGAATTGCAATTGAGATGAGGACTCCTGGGTTCTAGTTCTGGTTTGGCTATTAGCTGACAACTTGGTGGCCACAGCTAGGTTACTTCCTTTCCCTGGCTTGCCTGGAAAATGAAACACAATCCTTGCCTTGGGAATAATGCTAAGTATCATAGAAGAATGGAAATAATTTATTGATATTGTTGCTAGTGGCTGAAGCAAAAGCCCCTGGATCTTAACTCTTATTGCTAGGAGCAGACTGTGATTGTTTGATAGTTCATTCACATTCACTCTGAAACTGGGGGTTGGAGTGGGACAGGAATCCCAAATCTTCTGGCCAGGTCAGCCCATGGTTAGATGAGAAGTATAGTGGACAGTCCAGGGCACTGGACTAGGAAATCCCAAATCCACCACTAAGTTGTGTATGATGTTGGACAAGTTGATTTATATCCTTTGGCCACAGTTTCTTCTGAAAAGTGAGAGAAGCTGGACTAGATAATCTTTAAGATCCTTTTTAGCTTTTGTCAGCGTCTAATATGTTGGAAAGGTTTTAGGTACAGAATGAATCTGAGTATTTGAGGACTAATTTGGCTTTGTGCACAGAGGCTTGTCACTAGAAGGCTGATCACAAAGTGATGACTTCTTTGGACCTGGCAGTACATGAAACAAAATAAGAAATGAACCTCAGTCATGTGTGGCTTCCTTGTGCTCCTGTGGGAAAGGGGTGGAATGGTGGAAAAGAAAGCAGAGAGTACTGAGAATCACATAGTTTTTAGACTGCTTGTAAATGTCTTAACAGGAGGTACCTTAAATGTGATATTTTTGTTTAGTGACATCTGTTGCAGAGGGTGAAGGCAAAGAGAAATCTATGAAGAACTTGATAAGATCACTTAACAGCTTGGTAAATCAAGCCAATATATACGTTGATACTCAGAGACCTTAATATGAAGGTGGGCACAGGGAGAGAATGGTGAAAGGTATGTTGGAAAACATAGTAGAGGTTTGGAAAAAAAAATAAGAGGCCAAAGGATTGTAGAAATACTTAGAGGCTTCATAACTTTGTCTAATTAATTCTTTCTTTTAGAAGAGACTTGGAAGGTGCTGGACCTTAATGAACCCAAAGCAGTATGGCAAAAGTGAAACTGATTCCATCTTAACAGATAGAAAATGATGAGTTACTGATAAGCAAGCCGTATAAAAAATAAGTCTTCTGTATTCAATCATATCATCAACTAATTAGAGTAAAGGGCAAAATCAGCATCAAACTTTACAAACTTATTTGTAAAACACTATAGAAGTAGATGGTAGAAGATTATAAGCATTATCTTCTTATGAACAGCAAAAAGCAGTGGAAACAAAAACAGATTCATAGAAAAGTTGGCTTGAAATCCAACTGAGCCACATCATTGGAAGAGCATTCGTAGATGAAATTGGCAGGAGAATAATAAATGGAACAAAGTTGTCAGTGTTTCTAAAACAATCTGTTTTCTCAGCAGTTACAGTAGAGCTATCAGAACACCTTAGTTCTTAATGTAGCTTACAAGAAAGTAGAAAGTAGGGGGCAGCTGGATGTTGCAGTGGATAGAGCACCAGCCCTGGAGTCAGGAGGACCTGAGTTCAAATGTGACCTCAGACTCATAATACTTCCTATCCATGTGACTCTGGGCAAGTCACTTAACCCCAATGGCCTCACTTAAAAAAAAAAAGTAGATGAAGTAGATGAAGTTGGGAAGAGCAGTGAGTGAGAAGTGGGACCAGCCTAAGTACACACTAAAGAAATCTGGGCCAGAGGTGCTACAGTTTTTTTTTTAATGAATTTTTTTTTTTTTAGTTTTCAACATTCACTTCCATAAGATTTTGAGTTTTAAATTTTTTTCCCCTTCCTCCTTTTCCGCCTCCCCAAGATGATGTTCGATCTGATATAGGCTCTACATATATATTCATATTAAACTTATTTTCACAGTCATATTGTAAAGAAGAATTAGAACCAATGGGAGGAACCAAAGAAGAAACAAAACAAAACAATAAAAAAAAAAAAGAGAGAGCAAATAGTATGCTTCCATCTGTATTCAGACTCCAAAGTTCTTTCTCTGGATGTGGATAGCATTTTCCATTTTGGAGTTGTCTTAGATACTTGCATTGCTGAGAAGAGCTAAATCTATCAAAATCATCACAGATTGTGGCTGTTACTGTATATGATGTTCTCCTGGTTCTGCTCATTGGTGATATCGTTTTGAAAGCATCGAGGGATCATTTTACAAGATGTCTTGGGAGAGGGGAAGATACCAAAGGAATGGAAAAAAAAAATCTGACATAATTGCCAACCCATATGCCTGCTTATATTATTTTTATGAGAATGACTTGACAAAAATAGGAGAAGACAGGCTTTTGCAATCAATTCACAACAGCTGATCACATTTCTATACTTGCAATTGGTTGAAAGGTTCAGAGAATACAAGACCCTGTTCTATTTATTGCTTATTGCCTGCCAAAAGAGATTTGAATTAGTAGAGCAAAATGGAATTTTAAAGCCTGCATTGCAACAAAGAGTCTGTCACGCACATGTTAGGACCATTAATGAGATTCCTTGATAAATACAACCATTCTATTCAGCAACCTTTTGAGTGTTGTCAGGTGAGGCATGTATCAGGGAAATGTGTGCTCAGCACTCTTGTGGAGGATGTCCTGTGAAAGATCCAAATGAAAGAGGAATTCCCTTCCAGATAGCATCTTCCAGATACTAATGTTTATGGATGATATTGTTCTGATTGCATCAAGTCCCAGAACATTTCAGGGTCCCCCCCACAATGAGATCTATTATTGCTAAGAGGTGATTGGCTTATCATTCTGTATAGGAAAAACTAAATGGACGAAAATTGTCTATTGTTTACATTATGAAGAATAGTTGGACAGTTGCTCCATTGAGTTGGTACTCCAGCACAGATATCTGGGAGAGGCACTGCAGATGAGTAATGAGTTGAGTCCAAAATTGAACAGGAGAAGATTGAGGAGGATTTCACTTTGGAAACTTCACATGTGAATCTTGGAGTAGCATAGTCCCTTAGGCGAGTCTTTTCTCTTCTCTGGTCCTTAGTTTTCTTGTCCATAAAACAAGAGGGCTGTGTCCCTTCTCCTTCTAAATCTATGTTTAAATGATCTGAAGAATCAAAGTTACTAGTGACCCAAAAGGACATGGAGTGATGCAGGGTAGTCACAAACTGGCTATAGCATGTATCCAGTGATGATGCAAGTACAAGTAGTGGCGTAAAGGCTATTGGGGAAATGTTTGACTGGAAAAAGAGAATGAGAGTGAGCAGAAACAGGAGAACGTTGTACATAGTAACAGCCACGTTATGCAAAGACTAATGTTGATAGACTTAACCCTTCTCAGCAATGCAAGGATCTAAGACATCTCCAAAGGCCTCGTGATGGTAAATGCTATCCACATCCAAACAAAGAACTATGGAGTTTGAATGCAGATCGAAGCAGACTATTGGCTAGTTTTTTTTCTTCTGTTAAGTTTTGTTTCCTCTTTCTGGTGGTTCCTCCTATTGGTTCTAATTCTTCCTTACAACATCACTAATGCGAAAATATGTTTAATAGGAATGTGTATGTATAGCTATTATGTGCTGTCTTAGAGAGAGGGAAGAGGGAGGGGGAGAAAAATTTTGAAACTTAAAAGCTTATGGAAGTGGCTATTGATAAATCAAAATAAATTAATAAAAAAAGAAAAAAAGAGAATGGGGCATGACATGTCCGACCTGAGAGTTTCCCCTGAAACCCAGAAAATTCAGAAAGGTCTAGAAGAAGGTTTCCAGCATCTTGAGTAATCCTTTATGAAGAATCTGTGGGAGAACATGGACAATAATCACAGAGGATGAGAGCACAGGGATCTTCCCTGACTGCGTCTCCACAGCAATGTGGTCACAGATTTCCTGAAGTTTGCAAGTTTGCTGAATCTGTAGTCAGAAGACTCGGGAGTGAATCCTAGTTGTGCTTACCGTCTGCCTGATCCAGGGGCAGTCATATAATCTCTCTGGGCCTATGTCTTCTTATCTAAGATGAGGTTGTTGGGCCATGTGATTTCTGGGGCCCCTTTCAACTCGAAATCTATGATTAGTTCCTTTAAGGGGACCTTTGTAGCCAAGGAACCAGTCCCTTCCCTGTCTATATACCTGTTATTTATATGAGCATCTTCAGGGCATTTGACAGATTTGATCTTGCTAATAATACAGAACCCTGAGGAGGGACAGTTTTGCCCTTGATTCATTTTATAGATTGTGGAAAGCTGAGGCACAGAATTTGAAAGTGGGCCTAAGTACTCCACTGTGAGGCTTGAACTGATAAATAGGCTCCTGAAAGCTAGATCCTCAATCTTCCAACTGGGTCATACCACATTCTTATGAATGTTAATTTAGGATACAGTATTGAGAGAGTCTTTGGGATGAACAGAGTCCCAAATTGTTCCATGGCACATGGACAGCATGCTGTTTGGCCATATTTCCTGGGCAGGGGAGGGAGAAGGGCAGCAGCATGCCCTCAGCATTGTCTGCTGACCTGAAAATGCCAGGTTTTAGGCTACCAACAATTGATTTAAGTATTGCTGCCAGGGTCAGACTCAGAAGCAGCAGGAGAGAAGTGTAATTACCGTGCATGGCCAGTGGAGCAGGTGGCGGGAAAGAAAGCCTTTTTGTAATCTGGGCTTTAAGGGAAGAGGAAGAGATTTCTAGAGTGAAAAGAGAACAAGCAGGAGCTGAATGAGCTAAGCTGTAAAGGCCGGATAGCTGTAGTTGAAAGTGACACACACAGACACAGACAAAATCAAACTTCAAACCCACAGTTTTAGAGCTTTGTATGCATGTGGCTCTTGGTTTAGGTGTATGCCAAGACTTAAAAATGGTGCTGTTTTGCGGGATAAATGGATGCCATCCTCCTTCCTCCTCTCCACAACTTGGACTCTTTATTCACTGGGTGACCTTTATGAAATTATTGAGCCTGTTTGGACTTAAGGTACTTCATCTGTAAAATGAGAATGAGAAAAGTTATCCTTCCTGAAGATGGGGGATTGGCTTACATGATTTCTCAAGGCTTTTTCCAGCCAGGAGGTAGCAGAGAAAAGGAATGTTTTTCCTTGGAATCAGGGAATTGAAGGCACTGACCCAAACTCTTTTTATTCATTCAACTATTAGCCAATCAGCACTTATTAAGCACCTACTACTATGTGCCAGGAACTGGGATAGCTGCTAGGAATACAAAGACAAAAATGAAAGAGGCTCTAATCTTAAGAAGATCCCATTATATAGAGAAAGACAGCACATACATAGTCAATTAAAAATGTATACAAAGTCATTTTGGGGAGGGGGTAGGACACTAGCAACTAAGAAGAACAAGATAGACTTCCTGATCTGAGCTTTGGAGGAAGTAAGGGATTCTTTGAGATGGTAGTAAGGAGGAGGGAGTGCGTACCAGACATGGGGGAACATCTTTCATGAAGGCACAGGGATGGGAGATATTGTTGTGTATGGGGAATGGAAAACAGGTCTGTTGGACCAGCTCTTAGAGTATGTGTAGTAAACCTGAAATGGCAGGCTGGAGTATGATTTAAAGGATTTTAGTAGCCAAAAGAAGGTGTTTCCATTTTGTCCTAGCAGCAAGAGAGAGCTACTGGAGCTACGTGATCAGACTTGTACACACCTTAGTAGCTGCATGAGAAGGGTGGATTAGAGAGGGGAGAGGAGAGGGAGAGAGACCAATTAGGAGGCTATTACAGTAGAACCAAGTGAGGAATGGTGAGGGCTGGAACCTAGGGCAGTGGTCGCAAAAATGGAGAGGAAGGCACGGATTTGAGATATGCCGTGGTGGAAGAATTGGCAAAATGACCGCTGATTGAAAATGAGGGATTAAGGTAATAATAATGATGAATTGGCATTTATATGGCACTTCAACGTTTGCAAAGTAGTTTACAAATATCTCATTTTATCCTCACAACAATGCTGTAAGGTAGGTGCTAGTACTATCCTCATTTTACAGATAAGGAAACTGAGGCAAGCAGAGGTTTAGTGATGTGCCCAGGGTCACAGCTAGTAAATATCTTAGGCCAAATTTGGACAAAGTCTTCCTGACTGACTCAATCCACAGTCCTACTTAGCTGCCTGTAGAGTTGACCATGACTCTGAAGTTGGGAACCTAGGTAGCTGGGAAATTTGTGGTAACTTCAACAGAAATAGGAAGTTGGGAAGATGATTTTGGGGAAAAACTAATGAATTAAATTTTGGAAATTATAAGTTTCAAATGCCTCTGGGACATTCAGTTGTAGACTGGTGTGTGTGTGTGTGTGTGTGTATAGAGAGGTGATAGTTGGACCAACAAAGGAAGTTGACAAGATAAGAGTACGCACAGGGAGGAGGGGGCACTAGGGTCAAATACAGCAGAGAAGTCCGTTTTGAGATCATTGATAGCTTTGGGAGTGCTGATAAGTAGAGTTGCCCTTTTGTCTTTCCAGCAAATGCACCATGGGTCTCTTTGTGGATCGTAATCAGTGGTTTTGGATTCTCTAGACTATATTCTCCCGGTTTAGAACAGACTCTTTCTTGTAGGATCTGGCTCTATGAGGAGATAATGCAGGTACAGTGTAATTTCAGAGATGCCCAGGGATTGACTGCCTCCAAATACTTTTCCTTTATCCCTTTCTGATCATGTAGTCAATGTAAGGAGCAGGAGAATGGGAATCTGAAGACTTAGGTTCTAGTCCTGCTTCTCCCACTGTCTGTTTGTGACTGGCCAAGTCGTTTCTTTCTAGGCTTCATTTCCTCCTCTTCAAAATGAAGAAATTGGGGGCAGCTCGGTGGCGCAGTGGATAGAGTACCAGCCCTGGAGTCAGGAGGACCTGAGTTCAAATCCGGCCTCAGACCAAACACTTGACATTTACTAGCTGTGTGACCCTGGGCAAGTCACTTAACCCCAATTGCCTAACAAAACAAAAAACAAAAAAACAAAAACAAAAAAAAACAACCCCCCCCCAAATACAAAATGAAATCATACTAGAGGATCTCAATGGTCCTTTCAAGTACAATGTTAGGATCTATGATTCTAGCTAAGTGAGTCCTAAATAGGTAAAAATACATCGGCATGGGGGCATTTCAGTTGGGGGTAGAGGGGAATGATGGTCAGAGATGCTGAGTTGCCAGTACTCTCTCTGGAGGGCTGCATTCTCTGGAGGGTAGCACTCTAGGGAAGGGCAAGACCAGGGGAATGGTGTATCCAAGAGCAGGCTTTGCTGGGGGAGAAGGGCAGAGAAGAGAGACTCCTAATAGACAAGTGCCCTTCACTCTTTCCTCTCCTCAATAACATTTTCTTTGTTGTTCTCATAGCTCCTTGTTGAAGATATGCAGGATGTGTTTTTTAAAATTGACTTTTATTAATGATTTCAATATTGTGCCTAGCCACACCTATCATAATTACTGGTCAGTTTTGGAGGGAAGCCAACTGTGTTTCTTAGCCAAACAATTTCCCCACCTCTGTGAGATGCGGCAGGATGGGTAAAGTAAGCAAACACAAAATCTTGTGTTTTGTAGTTAGGTTTCTCCCTCCAGGGTGTCGGGTGACAGTTTTGGTAGAGAACCACATTGTGATGCCTTAATGTCTCTGTTTCTTAGACGATAAACAAGCAGTGTGGGATATCTGGCCCTGCTTAGGGTTCAGGGGAAGAGAGAAGCAGCAACACGAGGCCAGGCTCCTAGCCTCAGAGGCCCACTGTGTGGTTTCAGTTCACATTGTTGAATGACTTACTAGCAGCAGCTAAAAGGCCTGTGGAAACCTTTTTGCGACACTTTGCCTTATATATGTGACCTGACTTTCTACTGAGTTGCATTGCTGTCTGTTATAGACCAATACTTGTCACTTTGCCGCAGTGATCTACCTGGTTAGTAGTCTCCACTGATATCTGAGCAGATGAAGGCAATAATACATAGTCAGGATTTCACCCCATGAGAATTCACTTCAGATATGGTGTCCAGGAACAAATTGGGTCTAAAAGTGGGGATCACCTGTATGTCTAAACAAAACTCAAAAATCACAGGACAGCCTATGGAATGAGAGAACATTCCTATCTCATAGTCACAAATAGTCAGTGAGATCTAGCATTTATTAAGCACTTACTATGTGCAAAGCCCTCTGGTAAGTGCTCAGGGTACAAATAGAAAAGTAAGACAGTCCCTGCTCTCAAGGAATTCACATTCTAATGGAGGAGACAACATATTGCAATGTTTCATCTGTAAGTTGGCAAGAAAGAAAGTCAGCAGGGTCCTTAGGGTGTGGCAGCAAAGCAGACAGCAGTGTCTCTTGTTTAATGTCATTATTTAATGTCACTTTTCCTAGAACTTTTGGGTTCAGCATCTGTCTCCATCAAGGTCTGAGGGAAGATGGTAGTCAAGTTGTTGGTGGTGGTTTGACTTGCCTGGCACATGCTGTCTCCTGTCTTTCCCTTAGGCTGCCTTGCTGCTCCATCTAGGTTGGCTTACCCTTCCCTGTGTGTTGGTTGGCAGTTGGTGGGATGGCTGACTCTTTCTTTGCTTCCATGGATGATGGCCATGAGGGCTGGGTCAGAAGCAGGAATGGTGGTCAGAGGTGGGAGGTACTGCCATTCCCAATGTTTCTGTGTCCATCTTCCTGTTGTTGGCAGTTGGTCAGCAATTGTTGCTGGTGGTGATGAAGAAGATGGGCCCCCTCTCCACAGTGATTTCTCTCCTTAATTATGGCTGTGGGCTATGAGCTAGGAGCAGGTCTAGTGTTTTGGGGAATGCTGCTATTCTCAAGACACTTGAGTTCAGGACCTTGGGCTATCCCCATTAGGCTCTGAAGGGAGATGGTGGTCAAGGTGGTGGTTGATGGTGATTTGACTTTTCTGGCATATGCTGCCTCCTATCTTTCCCTCAGGGTGCTCTGTTTCTTCAGTTAGGCTGTCTTACCTGCTTGGTGTGTAGCAGTTGGTGGAGGGATTGGCCTCTTCTTCACAAGAGTTGCTTCCACAGAAGATGACTATGAGGGCTTCTATGCTTGTACGCCTGTTAGTGGCGGTTGGTGAGCAGTTTGTACAACTACAGACTTGAGGTTTCTTCCTAAGAAATTCCTGGCCTGTTTTTTCTGGCTTATATTGCTTTTTTCTTACTTGATGGTGTGGGAAGTTACTCTTAGGATTATGGAATTTCTAAATCTTGAAAGGACCTCAGAGGTCATGTAGTTAAGTCTCTCATTTTATAGGTGAAGAAGTTGAGGCCCAGAGAGGTGAAATTACTGGGTCAAAGTCATTTAGACAGTAAGAGGCAGAGGCAGGTTTCAAACCCACTTTGTATTCAGATTCGAAATTCAGTTCTTTTGGCAGAACTGGAACAAGCAGTAACTACGACTTCATTCTGAACAGTAATTCAAGTG
Source organism: Phascolarctos cinereus (assembly GCF_003287225.1). Lineage (NCBI taxonomy): Eukaryota > Metazoa > Chordata > Mammalia > Diprotodontia > Phascolarctidae > Phascolarctos > Phascolarctos cinereus. The sequence goes on from NW_027555625.1 coordinate 269,703,323, forward strand.
AATTCTACTGTACTACTGGAAAGTTATTTTAGTCTGTTTTTTAATATTTAGGTCTCTCTGTGACTCTTTTTTAGAGAGAATGCCATTGAAAAATGATAGTTATGAGGAAGAGAACACAGAGTTTTAAATTGAAAGGAATCTGACACTAAATAGTATGACCCATATCTGAACAAAAATCCCATTCATCATGTCCTCAAGTCATCATTTAGCTTTTGCTTAAATATCTGTAGTGAAGAGACTTCTGCAGTACCCGAGACAGCCCATTCCGTGTTTAGATGGCCCTAATGGTTAGGAAGTTTTTCCTTACATCAAATCTAATTTTGCTTCTTTGTAACTTCCACTCTCTGATCCTAATTCTGTTCTCTGGCAGCCAAGCAGAATGAGCCTAATCTCTCTTCTATCATGTCCCTCCCACCTCCTACCCCCAAGACATTAAAAAATAGATCAATAATCCAGTCCAATTACACAGACATTTATTAAACACCTACTAGGGGTCAAGAATACAAAGACAAATAGTTTCAGCTGTTAAGGAGTTTATACTGAGACATGGAATAGGTGGGTGCAATACAGCATGTCCCCAGATACGTAAGTACAAAGTAATTTGAGGAGGAAGAGAATATTAAAAACTGAGGGGTTAAGAAAAGTCTTTGCATAGGAGGTAGCACTGGAGCTGAACCTCAAGGGAAGCTAAGGATTCCAAGAGGTGGATGTAAGAAGGGAGGGCATTCTGGGCGTGGGGAACTGTCTGTGCAAAACCCTGGTGGTGGGAGATGGCACTGTCTTCCACCAGTTCTCCTATGAGTTCCAAATTCTCGCCCTTCTTCCCTCCCCCCATTGAGAAGATAAGCAGTTCGATATAGGTTATACATGTGTAATCATGCAAAACATTTCCATATTAGTCATGTTGTGAAAGAAGACACAGACACAAAGGAAAAAAAATACAAAAAACATAAAAAAAACCCCACAGAAAGTAAAAAATAGTATGCTTTGATCTGCATTCAGACTCCATCAATTCTTTCTCTGGAGGTGGATAGCATTTTTCATCATGAGTCCTTTGAAATTGTCTTGGATCATTGTATTGCCAAGAATAACTAAGGCATTCACAGTTGATCATCATACAATATTTCTCCTGTTTCTGTTCAATTCACTTTGCATCAGTTCATGTAAGTTTCTCCAGGTGTTTCTGAAACCAGCCTGCTCATCATTTCTTATAGCACAGTAATATTCCATTACAATCATATACCACAAGTTCTCACAAGTCTATCTTTTTAACATACAAAGCTAATTCACTCCCCTTACTTGTATCTATCCTTTTCCTTTTGAATAAGACATACCACCTTTCCAGAGTCATATTGCTATCATGGTTCTCGTGGTACCAGGTCTTACCAAGACCTGTGGAGTTAAATTTGCCTTGTGTTATGACCTCTAGTTTGCTTTGTTAGTTATCCACACTTTTCGAATTTGTGTATAGAATTTTAGGTTTCAGGTCGTTCTCATTCCTTCCCTCTTTGTTCCTACAGATACAGGGAACACTAGCAAAGGGAAATCCCACACGGGCCTGGGGAAGAAATCCAGACTGATGAAGACAGTGCAGACTGTGAAAGGCTATGGTAACTACCAGAACTGTACCATCATGAAGGCCCACAGCCCACACTCAAGCTATGGCACCTATGTGACACTGGCTCCCAAAGTCTTGGTGTTTCCCATTTTTGTGCAGGTGAGATGGTGGCTCTGAGTGGAATGGTGTGGTCATCCTGGGAGCTTGGTTTGGATTGTCCCTGAGAATTCCATTTTGAAAAGGATGAAATCATGGCTTAAGGCTGTAACAACTAGTGAGTGAGGATTCAGCACTGGACTGAGTGCTTCCATCCAAATATGTGAAATGTAATTTCAGATTTCAAGTAACTTACGGGAATTAAACGAGGTTTTCTTTATTGAAGTACTCATTATTGGGTGTGGGGACAGTCAGGCAAGAGCTATCAGGCAGGGAAAGTAGGACCTTGAATGGCTAAGGGGAGACTAAGGGAGGGTACTCCCTACTTTTGTCTGTCTGTTTCTGTCTCTTTTTTTTAAGGCTAGATATCCCTATCTCAACTACTTTGGAAATGCAGTTGCTACTGATGTGCTGAACCCTACCGCTGATCAGCATGGGGGCTTTATCCTTCTTAATTTCTGACCTGGGCCAGTTCATTACTCCCTAGGCAGCCTGGTGGCCCCTGCGCCTGAGAGTTCATCATCTTGGTGCCAGACTTATGCAGACACCTGATCAGCTCAGCCCACTATAGCTTAGGACTTTTGATCTCAAGCCATTCACCAGGCTCAGCCTTAGCAGGGATTGCAGGTGTGCACCACTGTGCCTGTCCCCTACTCCTCTCCTCTGGGGATTTTTATTTTTGTCCAGCAATTGTATTTTAAAGGTAAAGGGGCAAGCAGAGTATGATTTTATGCTTGTTTGGGAGCCAGTTCTTTGATATGTTTCTCATTGTAAATGTAAAAATCTCTCATTCCTCTGGCTTCCGTGCTGAACACAAGTAGTTTGCCTTTTAGAAATTCCTGATTAGGAGCCTTGACATCTTCATAATGTGATTGTTGCTCTGCTCTTCTCATCTGATCTGAATGCCCTGGCTTCCCCACATGTATTATTGTAAATTTGTCTTACTTGGGGTTTAGCCATTTTCCTTAGACTTTCTTAGGTTGTTGTCGAATTTCCCCCTTACCTCTGACTGAGGTGAGGTTGCTCCAGGCCCATTGGTTATCTATTTTGGAGCCAGTACCATCCAACATGCCTTACAAAACAACATGTTTTGCTGGCATATAGTTTATATCTGTCCATTGAACTTTGTCAGCCTCGAATATACATCTTTATATATATATATATATATATATATCTGAATGATCTTATTTTTTCATTTCTACGTGTCTGTCTTAGCATTAACTGTTTAGAGTGGAAGGTATAAATGTGGCTTTCTTTAAGAATATCACCCAGTGCTAAGCACCTGTCAATAAATCTCAATAAATATTGGTATGTGAGTATAAGTACACATTGTCCCTGTCTTATACAGCTCCATTTGGGCTGGATGAAAAGAGAACTTCAGAGGAGATATGGTGGAAGAAACTGGTAGGGGTTGCTTAGTGCTGGGATGCATTGGCCTAGAATACTATGGGAACTCCTGTGAGAATCAATCAGTTTGATCAAGAAAGTTTAGTGAAGGCAATAAAGGGCTTGTTGGAAGGCTTTGAACATGTCTTGGATCAAAGCCAGTAGCTAGTTGAGTATGAATCTGTTGGTTTGTGATCAGGGGATGTGAGGATAAAAGAACACAATAGGGATTACATACTGCCAGTCAGCCAGTGGAAGGAGCTAATCTGATTCCCAGAAAGATTCTCATTCTGACTCTCACTGTATGGGGTGAAAAGGTGTAGGAATGTATGTGGCATTAGGCCATTGATGGTGAGGGCAAAGAAGCAAGCAGGGTATGGGGGTGGGCCCAGAAAAGGGCTGAACTGTGTGGTTTTGCTTCCTGCCGAGAAAAAGCAGCCTCATCACCGTTGGCTCTTGGCTGTCTGTTAGGTTGAAGCAGTGTTATCTGCAGCAGCTTCACACAAGGACAGTGGCTGTTTTTTTCCCTCTTTTTTGAGGCTGTGGGACTGTGTAAGTGTTGAGCGCAAGAGGGTGGTTTCTCTCCTCTTCCGTTCTAGCCAACCAGTCAGCAACCTGTCCTCCACTGAGAGAGTTGTGTTCCCAGCTGGTTCAGCTAGCTCATATCTTCTCTAGGCTCCAGGGGGGCCAGCTCTGATCCTGGGCTTCTCTTCTCTCCCTCACCCCCGTCAGGATTCTTCATCCTAACCTGTGAGTTCAAGCTGTGCTTTGTTTTCAGCCCCTAGATCTCTGTAACACAGCTCGGACTCTGTTGCTGGCTGAAGAACTTATGCTTTATGAAGGGAGAAACAAAACCTCCAAGGTAAGATACTTCAGTGGGTTCTTAATTCCTCTTGTAAATTATCCAGGCACCTGACTCTTCCCCTCATTGCTAGACTTGGAGCTATTTTGTTGCTCTTTTATACCTTCAGAGACAGAGAAAAGAGGACAAACTAAGACCAACTCTGTTGAGAGGTTCAGGAGGAGGGAGAAATTGAAGTGATTGATTGATTGGGAGATTTTAGTTATCTAGGTACCTCCTGCCACATTAGCACAACTCTAAAATCTATTCTATACTTCTAGGCTCTGACTTCTGTTGGCCTCCGGTTCTGCCAAGTTAAGATTTATGACACTCTGTCTTGTGACTGTGTCCATCTCATCCTTTGTAGCTGAGCAGTTATTTCCATTTATTCTACACAATTTTCAGAATTGCTTCCATCTTCCATCTACCACAATTAGTGATACCTCTCTAAAAGGGAAATCCCTAGAATGCTGTTGGGCAAATGCCCCAGTGAGTTTCATCCTCAGTCCCATTTTCCGGGGCCCCAGCTTGTTCCACTTCAATCTCAACTGTCTGGCTTGATCTTGGCTACTAGAACAGAGCCTTTCTGGGAGCTGTAGATTTTGTGTCTACTTCACAGCGAACCTGGGAATCATCTGCCTTGGAGCCACTGTGGACTCACTACATGCTGGACTAACTGGATTTTCACCCCTGGAATTAGAGATGAAATTTAACCATACTTTCTTTTGTGGAGAGAACCTATTGTTCTGTATATTTCCTTTGGTGCCATTCAGGTAGAAATGGATTAAGAAAAACAAAACAAAGCAAAACCCAACAATCAGTCCATTCATCCAAATGAATTCAGTTCAAACTAGCCACTTTGGGAGGATAAACAAACATTTATCTCAATGATGAATTTCATCAAAACGTTTTGGACACTTTTCTTTAGAATGGCCTTTATGGTCTGTACAACACTGTTGTGAATACCTTTCATGAAAGAAAACCTCTGACTGTGGACTTGATTTTTGGAAATGACCATGAGCCAAGGCATTTAGTCTCTAGGCTTCAGTTTTCTCATTTTTAAAATGATGAAACTGGGCACTGGACTAGATAATCTCTAAGATACTCACCACCTCTAATATTCTGTGGTTTTATTATTCATTTGGACCTGGCTTTAGTGAATAGGATCAGATTGAGTTGTAGTATCTTAGTTTTTAAAAAACAGTATTTTTTTTTTCAATTACATGTAGAGACAATTTTCAGCATTCGTTTTTTTATAAGATTTTGAATTCCAAATTTTTCTCCCTCCCTCCTCTTCCCGCTCCCTAAGATGGCAAATGATCTGTATTATCTTAGTTTTTACAGTGAGCTGTGACAGGCTTATGATGTCCAAAGCAGGAGCACAGAAACATTTGGAAAAAGTGGCAGCATCTTTGTAATAAGCTCCTGTCTTCTCTCCAAGCCCCAAAGTGGCTATTTTGAAGGACAGCATTCATTTGAATGTGTAAGTTGTGTAGAATCAGTGGATAAAGAGCTGGCCTTGAAGTTAGGAAGATCTGAGTTCAAGTCCCACCCCTCACACATAACTAGCTGTCTGTGTGACCCCGAGCAACTCACTTAACTTCTCAGTGCTCTAGGCCAGTGGTGTCAAACTCCAATAGAAACCAGGGCTGCCAAGCCCCGCATGGAGAATCCCAGCTTGCTTATTTTATTAAGTGTCTCCCAATTACATTTTAGTCTGGTCTGGGGAGCGCTTGTGTCGGACGCCTCTGCTCTAGGCACCCAAGGCCGTGTTACAGAGAAGGTGCTGACTTGCATTGAAAAGGTAGTTCCTTAGGCCAATAAAATCATTGGCCTAATCAGTCATTTAGTTTGTCAGCTAGCATTTATTAAATTCTTAACACATACCAGGCATTGTCCTGGTACAAAGGGAAGCAGAAAGTCTGCTCTGGAGGAGCTTATGTTCTCTTGGGGCAGACAGCACATAAAACACTAGGTACCTATCAGATGTATGTCGAGTGGATGGACGGCGGCCTTAGAGGAGAAGGCACTAGTAGCTTGGGAGAGCAGGAAGGGCCTCTTGCAGAAGGCCAGGGGAACTGAGAGGCTGAGGTGGGGAAGGAGAGCTTTCTGGTCCTGGAGGACAGCCTGTGCAGAGGCACAGAGACGGGCAGATGAGATGGCTCGTCCTGTGGGAAGAGGGAAGTGGAGCCAAAGAAGATGGAGGAGTTAGGAAGTGTGTTAAATGCTAAACAGGAGAATTTATCTTTGCTCCTGGAAGTGACAGGGAGCTACTGGAGCTCACCAAGGAGGGAGGCGACGTGGTCATCTGGAAGGTTACCTGGGCAGCTGAGTGAGGATGGCCTGGAGAGGGGAGAGACTAGAGACAGGCAGACCCACCAGCAGGCTGTTTGCAGTAGTCCAGGCTTGAGGTGATGAGGACCTGCACCAGAGTGATGAGAGTGTCAGAAGAGAAAAGGGTATTTATATAAAAAGATGTTCTGTAAGTAGAAACAACAAGATTTGGCAATGAATTGACTATGAGGGGGTGAGAGTCAAGGATGACATTAAAGTTATGAGCCTGGGGGACTAGAAGGATGGTGGTGCCCTTGACAGGCATGGGTCCCCATCCTTGTCCCTCTCTCTCTTGAATCAGAGCTTTTTATTGTTGGAAGATATGTCAGAAATCAAGTCTAGCCTTCTCATTTTTTTTGGTGTCTTTTTTTTTATTAATTTATTTTGAATTGTCAACAATCACTTCCATAAGCTTTTGAGTTTAAAATTTTTCTCCCCCTGCCTCCCCAAGACAGCACTCAATCTGATATAGGCTCTACATATACATTCCTATTAAACATATTTTCACATTAGTGATGTTATAAGTAAGAATTAGAACTAATAGGAGGAACCACCAGAAAGAGGAAACAAAACACAATAGAAGAAAATAATAGCAAATAGTATGCTTTGATCTGCATTCAAGCTCCATAGTTCTTTCTTTGGATGTGGATGTGGATAGCATTTTCCATCATAAGACTTTTGGAGATGTCTTAGATCCTTGTATTGCGGAGAAGAGCTAAGTCTATCAATATTAGTCATTGCACAGTGTGGCTGTTACTGTGTACAACATTCTCCTGGTTCTGCTCACTTCACTCAGCATCAGTTCATACAAGTGTTTCCAGGTTTTTCTGAAATCTGCCTGTTCATCATTTCTTATAGCACAATAGTATTCCATTACATTCGTATACCACAACTTGTGTAGCCATTCCCGAATTGATGGTCATCCTCTCAATCTCCAATTCTTTGCCGCCAACAAAAAGAGCTGCTATAAATATTTTTGTACACATGTGGGTCCTTTTCCCATTTGTATGATCTTTTTGGGGTATAGCTCTAGAAGTGCTATTGCTGGGTCAAAGGGTACGCACATTTTTATAGCCCTTTGGGCATAGTTCCAAATTGCTCTCCAAAATGGTTGGATCATTTCACAACTCCACCAATAATGCGTTAATGTCCCAATTTTCCCACATCTTCTCCAACATTTATCATTTTCCTGTTTTGTCATGTTGGCCAATCTGTTAGGTGTGATGTGGTACCTCAGAGTTTGTTTTGATTTGCATTTCTCTAATCAGTAGTGATTTAGAGCAATTTTTCATATGACTAAAGATTAGCCTTCTCATTTTACAGATGTAGAAATTGAGCCCCAGAGAAGGGAAATGAATTATCCATGGTTATACAGTGAACTAATGTTAGAGATGAGAACCTAGGTCTTCTGGTTCTCATGTCAATAGTTTTCTGACTACACTACCAATCTCATTACTTTATGGTAGTTCCTTTGGTAAGGACTCCCATCAACTTGATGCACTCTCAGACTGTGGATGTACCCAGAACTTCTCTCTGCGTTGGGGAAATTCTTTTTATAGTTGTTATTTAAAAAGAAAACACAGCATAATTAATCATCAGAGTTGTTGAATTAGTAAGTCCCCCATAAAGCTTAAATAAAATGTAAAGGAAAAATGTATACATTTAAAATTAGGGAATAGGAAATACATGTGCTTATTACTTGGAGAGGTTGCAAAAGCCCAAAATAAAAACAGCTTTGGGAAGACTTAAGATAAATTTCTTGATGATAGATTTGGAGCAGGATGTCGAGGAGAAAGTTGGGATGTTCTGGGTGTATCCTTAGGCTTTGAGAGGATTTTCTATACAAAATTGTAGTTGTTTAGGTCAACAGATGTTTTCTTGATGTAAGGGTGGTGAGGGAAAAGCAGATATTCTAGCTCATTGTGATCCTTGGAAAAGGCAGCCATGTTAAGACTTATTTAAACGTTGAGACCTTGCAGTGTTGTGTTCCTTATTCTTCCTTAGAGGTGGGTACTGGGGTTTGTTTTGTCCCTTCCTGAATCTTTTCTCAGAGGCCTTTTGGTGGGGTTCCAACTAAGACCAGCCGGATGAAAGTGAGATTAAGGGCCTGTCTGGACTCCACTTCTACCGTTTCACCCTCTGTCACCATCTCCAGACTTTTGCCAGCTCTGTCCTTTTCCCTGACCTGACCTTTGGGGAAATTCTTTATTCAGTCCTTAATCACTTCCTGTCTAGACTGCACTGTGATTCCTGTTTTAACAGTTTTCTTAAAACTATGCTTTTCCAGTTTTGAGATTCTGGAGAGTTAATAAACTAACTTTGAGCTCTTTTTATCTCCCTGATGTCTTTCCCCCATTTGTTGTCCACTTCTACACCTCTGTGACTTTTTTGGCTTGCAGACATTGTTTTAATCCTGTCCACCACCCTGTGCTGCCTGTTGGTGACTTGGGTTGAGAGAAGGGGAAAGGAAAATCTGAGGCAATTTTTTTTTATGTAGGATTTTCTTTTTCTTTTTCTTTTTTTTTTAAGCTACTCTAGCCTCTAAAGTAATTTTCCCTTATCTCTATCCCAGTTCTCATCCTAAATCGTTTTTTGTATTCATGTGGGTTGTCTTGTCTTTTCATACTCTTCTTTCACTAATGGTGTTCTTGTCCTTTCTTCACTTCCTCTGACCCCATCTTGCCACCTTCTTAGCCTTTACAAGTTCCTCAGAAGGCTATAATTATGTGACACTTTTGCTGCCAGGTCATACATAGGTAGAGTGGTATAGGTGTAAACTCATTAGACTAGGAAACCTGAATCCTAGCTCTGTCATTCAGTAGTAAAGAGAGCTATAGATCAGAAGGTTTTAACCTCAGGTCCAAGGTCCAGAGCACTTGTGAATAGGTTAATAGTGGGTCTGTGAACTTAAATGGGGAAAAAAATGACATTTTAATTTTCACTAGCCTCTACCTGAAACTTAGCATTTCCTCCAATTATGAATGTAGGCAATGAGCATTATTCTGAGAAGGGCCCATAGGCATCATTAATCTGCCTAAGGGGACCATGACTCAAAAAAGATTAAGAACTAAATATTAGAGAACTAAGATGTTAGAGAAAATGATCAGGACAAACAGAAGGGCCCTCATACCACAGAACAGCCAAGAGTCAAATGTCCTGTGGTCTAGATCTAGATCTACTATTGACTCTCTGTGTGACCCTGGGCAGCCACTTACCCTCCTCAAGCTCAGTTTCCCCATCTTTAAATTAGGGATGATAACGTCGACCTCAGGGTAATTGCAGAAGATCCACTATTATACTATAAATGATAAAACATAAAACATTATATACATGTTCAAGGTATTAATACCACTAGCTCATGTGTATTAATTAATATAGTATAATGAATTAACAAGTGATAACAATGAAAGTAAGTTCTACAATTTTTAAGACTCCCACTCAAAAAGGTCCATTGCTAGAGGGGAAGAAAGGGTGTCAGCAAAAATGTATCCACACGGTGACATGTAATGGTTTCATTTGAGGATCTTAGATTAGTTACATTTTGTTGCTTTTGAGATTTGCTGCCATGAGATTTCCAAAGAAAAGGTTATGTGCAGTCTAATCCTGAGTGTGGCAGGTTAGAGTGACTTTCAGAATGCAGAAATATGGAAATTAACCATTTCAAGAATGATTAATAAGAACCACCAGATAAACACATTGCCGAGTCAGTTTAATTGTGATATGAGAGTGCTGATTTTTGAAGTGAACAATACAAAAAGAGACTATGTAAGTAACTTGCATGCTTTTGTCAGATAGTAAATAATTGAAATGGCAACCAGAGATCGGGTGGAGTGGGAAGAAACACTGCACCAGTTCTGGGTTCTAGTCTCAGGAGTTCTACTTCTGTGGCGTCCCTGCTGTGCGACCTCCCTGAGCTTCAGTTTCATTGTCTGTAAAAAATAGGGCTAATACCATCTCTTCTGCCTTCCTCTCATAGGGTTATGAGAAAATCAAATGAGATGATGTACATGAAAGTGTGTTGTAGATTGAAAAGTGCTACACCATATAATAGATGAAAATCATTGCCCTTCTAGAAGTGTTCTTAAATGAATGCTAATTAAAGTTGTCACTGAGAGACTTTCTGGCTTACCTCTAGATGCATAGGTCAAAATAAAAGATAATAGGAAGGATCCTCTAGCTCAGGGGCCCTTTTGATACTTTGTAACTGAGCTGGAGGAGTTTGATGTTAACCACCTTGATCATGGCAATGAGCATTGTTATCAGAGCAGAAGAAAGGGTCTGGTAAGCACTGTCTGGCATCAGGGGAAGTTTCCGTGTTTCATGCTTTAAGGAATTAGAGGAACCAGATACCTGTAATTTGCCCCTGGTTTTATAATTAGTGGGCCAGGGATTGAGAGGGAGACAGTGAACTCCTAACACTAATTATTGTTAGCCTTGGCCATATCAGTGGCTTGTAACTGCTTTAGGCAACAATGCTGAAGATGTTGTACCAGGCTTACTTGTTCAGTCATTTGGAACAAGTCTGGTAAGTCAGATTATAACTTCATTCATTCATTCATTCAGCAAGTTAACAGTTCATTCAGCCCACGTTAAGCATTTACTATGTTCAGAGTACTGATGAGATGCTGAGAGTGTACAAAGTTTAGATAAGACTCAGTCCCTGTCCTTATGACTGATAGGCCTTCTGAGATTTTGCTTATTGGCTATACTATTCACTGTTCTGTGGTGAAAAAGCTGGTTGTATTTTATCCTGTGTGGTTCTTTCCCTGCCCAGGTGACATTGTTTGTGTACTCTGACCTGTTGCTCTTCACCAAGGAGGATGAGCCAGGACGATGTGATGTCCTGAGGAACCCACTCTACCTCCAGAGTGTAAAACTGCAGGAAGGTAAGTGTTGGAGAAGCTCTTCTCTGCTGAGTTGGACCTATGAATACAAAGCTTAGTTTGGGTCACTTAGGTCTGTCTTCCTAGTGTGCACTGGTAACTCTCAATGGTGCAGTTTACAATTCTCAAACTGGACAGCTCAACATTTCATTTTGTTCTAGGCAAACTTCCTTGCATACCTACCCATCTACCAAAGTGGTTGAGTGATTTCTAATGACAGAGGTGTGGATATAGGAGTGAAGAGGAGAGGAAAAAGAAGCTGTGGCTTGTTCTCTCATAGGTGTCTCCCAAGATCCATAGGAGAAAGAAGGGAGGGAAAAGGGGGAGGAAGAGGAGGAGCAGACAGATGGGGAGGGAGAAAAAGAGAGAGATGAAGATGGGGAGGATGTGGGGGTGTGAAATGGGTTTCAAGTCCAAACTTTCCATCATATCCCCCTATACTCCAGGAACTTGGATCCAGCTGGGAATATCTGTTCTGAGTTTAGTTTGGCGCCTGAGGTCTCTGCTGTAAAAGAGGCTTGATTTCCTCTTTCAGATTATTAAAAAAAAAAACAACACCCAAAAACAACAAACTTGTTTGAGTAAGAGTGGCAAGAGATGGGAGGAAAATATTACGAAGTTAAAAAATTGTGTTTTGATGGCTGTTGCTACAGAAAAACTTCCTGGCTATTTGTTAGCCCATCCTGCGTAGTTAGTTCATTGGTTGTTTTTGTTCCTTAGACATAGTCAATGTGTGAAACTCTACTCTTGCTTCTTTGGAGGAAAGTAATCTTTCTTCCTGCCTGGACTTTCTTCTGCCAACTGGCCCAGGCATCTAGGCAGCATCTATCACTGCTTTTGTAGTTTCCTGAAGGATATAATATAATTCTCTGTTAGTCTCTGAGATTTAACTGAGGGTAAAGTTGCATTGTATTTGGAATAGACACTTCCTTCTTTCTTGGCCACAATTCCTATCACTTCACTCAATCCCACAAATTCTAAATAACCAAAGATAGGTATCGTATTGCCAGAGAACTTTAGCTTTGTTAATTTCTAGGACATAGGTTCACCTTGGCATGCAGCTTAGGAAGAACAGACACTTTTTCCTTAATATATTTGAATACTTTGTAAAGTACCATGACACCATGGAGATGTTCAGTAAATATTTGTTCACTAATTGTAAGAACCTTTCATAGAGTCTTCTCAATTATTTAGAAACTAATTATCTAAGGCAAGGGTTTTTTAAACCTGTAGTCCATGGGCCCCTAAAAGGTATGTGAATTGATTTCAAGGGGTCATTGAAATCTTTAGTGAACTAAACCTTTAACTGAAATTTACCATTTGCTTCAATTGTGAATGAAGACAACAACTCACAGTAGTAGTATTCGGCTTCATCAGACTGCCAAAGTGTGGGGGGGTCTATAACACAAAAAGGGTTAGTAACTCTATCTAAGAAGTGTGGGGGAATCATTTGGAGTAATGATTCTCCCTTGCTGGAAGACGGGTCATTGAAGTGAAGTGAAGTCCAAGCTAGTTAATTGCAGGCTTGTACACATACTGCCCATGGGCCACTTGGGGCCTGCCAAAGGATTTTGGGCAAAAAATGTGGGGTTGCCACTGCACACTCTGTCCTGTTTGTCGTGTGACCCATGGCAACCAACCATTATCAGTTTGTCCATAGTCTAACCTATTTGCTGCCTGAAGAAATTTACAAGTTATGCAGGTCTGTTAATTGGAAGGGTAGTGCAATGTAATAGAGGCTAGAAGTGGAAGTCAAAAGACCTCTATTCTCACCTTAACTCTGCCATCACTTAAACCTCTCTGGGCCTCAGTTTCTTCATTTATAAGATGAAGAAGCTAGACTAAGTTTGATCCTGTGATCCTCTCCTGTTCTAACATTCATAGATAATTGAGTCTCTTCTCTTGGCAAAGTTTTTTATGCAGTTTCTGTATCTTTCCCCTTCCCCATCCCATTCTCTTCTTGGGGAAATCAATTTCTTTTCTGGTCTCTACATTAAGAAGAAGGAAACTGTGACACAAATAGTTTCCTAAGTTACGATAGGACTAGAAATGAGTCTTTGGCTTCCCATTTAGGATCATTATTTAATTTAGACACAGTATAATTGTTTTTTTAAATTGTTTTTATTTTTTGTTACATTTTGAGTTCTTAGTTGTCTCCCTCCAACCCCACATTAGAGAAAACCAATGTTTGATATAGATATATATATATATGTGAAGCCATATAATATGTACTTCCATATATCAGTTCTTCCTTTGGAGGTGGATAACATTTTCCTTCATAAGCCCTTCATAGTTGATTTGAATAATCATGTCATTCTCAAAGTATGATAAAAAGTGATGGTACTCGAAACAGCTTAGTCATTCACAGTTACTCTTTGAACAATATTACTGTAACTGTATGCAGCATTCTCTTGGTTCTGCTCATTTCACTCTGCATTATTTCATGCAAGTCTTTCTATATTTTTCTAAAACCAACCTGCTTGTCATTTCTTACAGTGCAGTAGTATTCCATCACAATTGTATACTAGCACTTATTCGGCCATTCCCCAATTGATGATCCCTTCAATTCCAGTTCTTTGCTACCACAAAGAGAGCTGCTATAAATATTTTAAAACATGTAGGTTCTTTTCCATTTTCCCTCATCACCTTGGGGAACAGACCTAAGAGTTATATTTCTGGGTCAAAGTTTATACAGTTTTATAACTCTGGGCATAATTCCAAATTGCTCTCCAAAGTAGTTGGATCAGTTCACAATTCCACCAATGGTGTATTAGTATTACAATTTTTCTATATCCCCTCCAGCATCTGTCATTTTAGACAGTCTTATAGGTGTAAGATGGTACCTCAGAGTTGTTTTAATTTTTTTAATTTGCATTAATTTGCATTAATCAATAATGATTTTGAACATTTAAAAACTACAACTATATATAGCTTTGATTTCTTCTTCCAAAAGCTGCTTGTTTATATCCTTCGACTATTTATCAGTTGGGGAATGACTCATATTCTTATAAATTTGACAAAGTTCTCTGTGTATTTGAAATACGAGACCTTTATCTGAGAAACTGACTATAAGTTGCCCCCCTCCCAATTTTCTGCTTTCCTTCTAATCTTGGCTACATTGGTTTTATTTGTATAAAATCTTATTAATTTAATGTAATCAAAATTATTCATTTTTACATCCTTCAATGCTCTTTATCTTCTGTTTATTCATAAATTTTCCTCTTTTCCAGAAGTTTGATAGGTCATAGATTCTGTGCTCTTCTCATTTACTTAAGATATCTCGCTTTATGTGTAGCTCATGTGTCCATTTTGACCTTATCTTGGTAAATAGTATAAGATATTGGTCTATACTTAATTTCTGCCGGACTGCTTTCCAGTTTTCCCAGCATTTTTTTTTTACCAAATAGTGAGTTCTTATCCCCCAAACTTAGATCTTTGCATTTACCAAACATGAGGTTACTACAATCATTTACTATTATATATTGTAAACCATTCTGTTTCTTAGCCAGTAACAGATAGTTTTGATAATTAACTGCCTTATAAATATAGTTTAAGACCTCCTTCCTTTACATTTTTTTCATCAATTCCTTTAATATTAATAAATTCCTTTTACTCTTCCAATTGAATTTTGTTATTTTTTTTCTAGCTCAATAAAATTATTTTTTGGTACTTTTATTGGGGATGGCAATGAATAAGTAGATTAGTTTAAGTAGAATTGTTATTTTTATTATATTTTCTTGTCTTATCCATGAGCAATTAATATTTATCCAATTATTTGAATCTAGCCTTACTATTTTAGTATTTAGTACTAATTTAGTATTTTATAATTATGTTCAAATAGTTCCTGGGTTTGTCTTGGCAGATATACACCCAGGTATTTTATATTGTCTATGATTATTTTTAAATGAAATATCTCTTACTATTTCTTCTGGCAGGGCTTTGTTTGTGATACAGAGAAATGCTGATGATTTATGTGGGTTTAATTTATATCCTGCTACTTTGCTCAAATTAATTGTTTCAGCTAATTTTTTAGTTGAATCTCTAAGTATTTTCCAAGTATACCATCATATTGCCTGCAAAAAGAGATGATTTTATTACCTTATTGCTTATTCTGATTCCTTCAATTTCTTTTTTCTTCTCTTAATGCTATTGCTAGCATTTCTGGTACAATACTGATTAATATTGGTGATAATGGGCATCCTTGTTTCACTCCTGATCTTATTGGGAAGGCTTCTAACTTTATCCGTTATAGATGTTGGCTGATGGTTTTAGATAGATGCTTCTTATTATTTTAAGGAAAAATCCACTTGTACCTATGTTTTCAAGTGTTTTTAGTAGGAATGAGTGTTGTATTTTGTCAAAAGCCTTTTCTGCATCTATTGATATAATCACATGGTTTTTGTTGATTTTGTTAATAATATAATAAATTATGTGAATAGTTTTCCTTATGTTGAACCAGCTCTGCATTCCTGGTCTAAATCCCCCTTGGTCACAATGTATAATCTTTGTGATATATTGATGTAGACTCCTTGCTAGTATTTTATTTAGGATTTTTGCCATCAATATACATTAGTAAAATTGGTCTGTAGTTTTCTTTCTCTGTTTTTTTGCTTTTCCTGGTTTAGGTGTCAGCATCATATTTGTTTCATTAAAGGAGTGTGGTAGAATTCCTTCTTTGCTTATTATTCCAGATGACTTATTTAATAATGGAATGAGTTGATCTTTAAATCTGTGGTAGAATTCACTTGTAAATCCATCTGATCCTGATGTTTTTTTCTTACTGTCACAGTCTAAGGGTGCTGGGAACCCTGAAATTCAAGGGCAAAAGACACAGGTCCTGCCTCGAATGAATTCAATGCCTTCTTTCAGTCAGAGACAAGGTTTTTTTTTTTTTTTGGCTAGGCAGTGGGGTTAAGTGACTTGCCCAGGGTCACACAGCTAGTACGTGTTATGTCTGAGGCTGGATTTGAACTCAGGTCGTCCTGAATCCAGGGCCGGTGCCCTATCCACTGCGCCATCTAGCTGTGCCGACAAGGTTTTTTAAAACACTAATTGAGGTGGACAAGATTTTAAGAAACTGAGCGTTTGTGACGCTTGTATTGACAACAGGGCCAGACTCTTAAGGAATCTGAACAATTTAATGGAGAGCAAGATGTACCTTATATACAGAAAGACTGTGAGAAGATCTGGATGTGATCAAGGAGTGACCAATAGCTTGGGTGACTCGGAGGTAACAGAGAAGGACTTGGAAGGGCTGGGTGCCCCAGGCGAACACCAGGTATCGGGGCCATGTGGAAGAGATCTAGATGGAATTAAGGGTAGGAAGTAGCCAGGGGTGATCCAGAGGTAACAGACAATGAAGGGCTGGGGTAGGTTAGAGGTAACAGAGAATTGGAGATTGGAGCAGGGTCAAAGCCACAATGCAAGGACATTTGAAAGGATTACTAATTGGGAAGAGCCAGGGTGCCAGGGACCTGGGCCACGTGGGATAGTCCAGGGCCTTTTAGGGGTCTATCTTTAGTGCCTCATCATTAGGGATCTCGCTTCTGGCCTATTCAATTTCTTTTTCTAAAATAGGTTTATTTAGATATTTGTTTTCCTCTTCTGTTAATCTGGGCAGTTTATATTTTTGTAAGTATTCTTCCATTTCACTTAAAATGTTAAATTTATTGTCATATAATTGGGAAAAATAGCTCTAATAATTGCTTTAATTTCATCTTTGTTAGTAGTGTATCCACCCTTTTTGTTTTTGATATAATAATTGTTTATTAAGTAGACATTGAATTGGAATTGCAATATAGGGCAATCATCAGTTGTCTTAGTAGTTTGTAGTTAGTCGTTGATCCTTGCTGCAGAGTAAGATTTGGATATCATAAGACAGAATAGCAACCTGTTGTTGATCTGCCATGGACATCCCAGAGCTGATGAGGAACTGGGTTAACCACTGTAAAGATGCAGAGAACTTTCCAATCTCAGACCTTTTAACCCCTTCTTTTGGAGTCAGAGTAGTCCTAAGTGGAGAAGAGAAGAAAGGAATTGGAGTTTCTATTACTAAGGCTTTTGTACTGGTAACTGAATTGGTGAGGCATTTTGGGCATACTGTAGTTGAGGGAGCAAGAAATAACCACTGTGGGAGCTTGTGAGTAGAAGTATGATAATTGTTAATCTCAGGAAACTGAGTCATACAACTGGGATTCTCCACTTCTAGATTCCAAGAATGTACCATAATGGGATAGGTTTTGTTTGTAGGTTACAGAGCAGAACCTATTTGACAATCTTTATCTCTCAGCCCTAATGCCCTCCTTTTAGCCTGATAGCATCTAGGAATGGAATTATTTAGAAATTGGTAAGACCCACCACTAGGACAGTGGTGGAAGTTGTAGATGGGAGTTACAGCTTGATTCATCTCTATGACCAATTTGTCTTAAAAATGGACTTTTTTTTACCCTGAGTGGGCCAGAGGTAGCTGTTTAAGGTTCTTTTTAGTCATTAGGGCTAAAATTGGGTTCCGGCTACATATGGAGGTGGGAGGTTATAAATACATTATCAATGGAATATTTGGTAATTATGTAAGACCATAAGTGTTTGGGGAGAAGGGTGGTGAGAGGGAAGAGGGTTTCACACATTTCATGATGGAAGAAACACTTTCTGAGGGAGGAGAGGTTCCATTTCCTTCAATATATTCTAAACAAATTCAAGTGACCTTTGCATATGAAACTTCTTTCTTTGGTTAGAGACCACTTCCTTTTCCTATAGATGGGGGTAGGCAGAGGTAGGGTTTGGGGGGCTGCTCACCTCAGAGACCAGTTTGTTAATCTGTAGTGTGGGGCTAGAGGAAGTAACTGCTGTGGCCAGCAGAGTATTTTAGAGCATGAAGTAAGTGTGAGTGTGTGTGTGTGTGTGTGTGTGTGTGTGTGTGTGTGTGTGTATGTGTGTATGTATGTGTGCATGCACTTGCAAGCACATTAGATTTGATTTTAACATGGTTTTGTGTGGACAAAGAGCCTTGCCCCACTTTAGTTATTTCATTTAGCAAACACTAGAAAAGTGCCTCTTAGAGGGGATAGGGAGCAGTTGAAAACTGAGGAAATGACTTGATAATACTAAACATTTAGGCAGCACTTTATATTTATATTTCTCATATTGCTGTTCAGCCATTGGTCAGTATCATTACCTCTCTCCTCCTCTACATCTCCTGAGACTAGTGCAGTAAATCCAGAGGCACTAGGAGATTCACTCGCCCCATCCCCTGAAAATCCAGTAGGAGAATCAGGAATCAGGCCCTTGAGTTCAACTATCCTCCTTCTTCTTGCTCCATTCTGCCATTTTACACTTGCAGACACTTTTTAGGAGATAGATTTCCCAACTCAGAGCCACTGGGGTGTTGGCAGGCGAAACATCAATTGGCAGATTCGTCCCTGGATTTGGTAATTGCTCAAAACTAGACTTTTTCCTTCATCTCTTTTTTCAGTTCAGTTCATTTTAAAAAAATATTTTATTTTGCACTTAATAAACACCAAATAAAATGGGCATTTGCATATATGTGGTAGAATAGAAAGAAGAGGATTGTACTTGAAATTGCAGATATTTATTTCACACCCCTTGTTTTTCTTTATGCTTTCTGGCCTTCTTTCCATTCTTTGCATTTTTTTTTAAAGATGCCTCAAAGACCCTCTTTTCTTATTTTTGCTACTCTGTCCCCATTCCCTTTTAACTTCCCTGGCCCCTCTTCTCCCTTAAAAAAGAAAAAGAAAGCCCTTGTAACAAATATGCATTGTCAAACAAAACATTCCCACTTTGGCTATGTCTTACTTGGCATCTTGAGTCTATCAAGTTAGTTAGCAAACTCGGTCATCTGTCCTTGGGAATTGTGGTTGATCATTGCATTGATCTTCCAGAGTTGCTTTTCTTTCAAATGTTGTTACTATATAAATTGTTCTCCTGATTCTTCACTTTGCCTTAGTTCATTTTAAATTCAGTTCAACAAATATTCATTAAGCCTCTATTATGTGCCGGGCACCAAGTTCAGAGCTCAGGATACAAACATAAGAGGAAATGTTCTTGCCCTCCTAGTCATTTCCCAATATATTTCCCTCCATAGAATCCTCTTTTGTAACAAAGAAAAACAGTTAAGCAAAACAACTGCTATGGGTAGCAAATACAACATGTAGTTCCTGAGCCTCTTTCCCAAGACCGGGAAAGTGTGTTCCAGTCGCTGTTCTTTGGGTTTCAGGACTGGTCTTTGCAACAAATCTGAGTTTGACTGTCTTGTATCATTTAGATTTCATTGTGTACATTCTACTGGTTCTATTTATTTTGCTCTTCATCACTTCATACATACATGTTTTTCTGTTTCTTTTGATATTCTCACGTTCGTGATTTCTTCCTGTGCAATAGGATTCTACTACATTTGTATGCCACAATTTGTTCAGCCGTTCCCCAGTCAGTGGGCACCACAGTGCTGCTCCTATCTTAGTTTATATGGGGGCTTTTCTTTCTTTTACCTCCTTGGAGTGTTAGCCCAGTAGTGGGATTACAAGGTCGAATTGTTCATCTCTTTTAAAAACACTTCTCCAAAGCTCCATTCTATACAGTGAAGATGATAAATGAGTAACCACACCCAGTCTCCTTGCTGGTAAGATGGAGCTGTTCTTTCTTCTGGAAGGGAGGGGTGAGAAGGAAAGGAAATCCAGTGACTGAATGTTTTAGTGGAGATATTTGTCTAATTGTTTTTCTCTTACGTACACTTAGCCCTGCTGGCTATCTGGAGGCTTTTGCTCTTTCTAATCAACTACTTTAAGGGGGAATCTGGAAGAGTTAAAAGCACCTGGGGCACGGTTGACCTTTCAACCATTTATTACTTTAGTCTTCAGAGTTGGACAGTAGCATTAGTCCAACCTGTCTATCTCACTTGGCAAGCACTTTCTCCTGGACTTCGGAGTGACTGAGCAGTACTGTAATGGGAACAGGCAGAGGACTGGCTCTAACAATTGAGACATCTCCGGTTCTCAGAGAGCCATTGTGACGTTTCCTGTCTCTGCAGTGCTCTACACCAGTTGCTGCGGCAAATCTGTCTTACAATGCACTGTGTTCCTGTCTCTAAGGCCTGACTGAGCTGATCCATGTTTCCCTGCCCCCACTTTTTCTGTTCCCCCTCCCCCAGTGCTTCTTCCTTGAATGGGGCCTCTATTCTCTTAGGAGAGGGCTGGGAAATTTCCAGCTGTTTATTTGGGGCTCCACCCATCCCAGGGGGGAGTGTGTGAGTTTGAGGGGGGGAAGGGGCTCAAGCCTGGGTACTTGGCTCAAGTTCCAACCTGTGGGAATCTCTGAGGTAGTACCTATCATTTACCCATCTCTCTCTCTCTACTTCCAAGGTCAGGACTTCCAGAGGATAGATGAGGACCACCTCCTTGGGTTGCATCCTGGGTTGAGGGTTGCAGACAGCAAGTTATCCTTCTCAATATGCTTTTTAAAATCTTTTTATCCAACTGTTGTATAATGCTTATATGCAACTCACATTTAGATAGCACCTTTAAGATTTAAAAAATAATGTTTCCCTTACAACTGTTTGCAAGTATTATTGTCTTTGTTTTACAGAAGAAGAAAATAAAGTCCTGAGAGGTTGTGATTTGCATATGGTCATATAGTTAGTAAGTGTCTGAGGTGGTGTTTGAACACAGATCTCTTGACTAAAAGCTAGTGCTCTTTCCGTTATACCATACTTCCTCTCCCTGTGTTAGCTTCTAGTGATAAAAGGAAAGACAAGACATAGTCCTGCCTTCATGCTGACTTCAGTCTGGTTGTATCCAGTTGTAGGCATAAGGCAAACGCATGTTAAAATAGCTGTAATATAGGGAAGTTTATGTGTCAGATAAAAGGGTCTAGATAGTAAGTGCCGTGGTATTTTACAAGAGAGATCATGTGGTGGGCAAGGTGATTAGGGAAGGCTTCACAGAGGAAGTGAGATTTGAGTTGGGCCTTGAGGGGTGATTAGATTTTGATAGATGGAGAAGAGACAGCATGCAAAGAAAAGGTGGAAGGCAGGAAGACAGAAAGACTCTTCCAGGGATAGAGAGGAGAGTAGTCTGTATGGAATTAGAGTTCCTGTAAGGAAGTAGTAGGAGAGGAAAGGCAGATTGGGACCAGATTATAAAGGGCCTTGAATGCCAGGGTAGGGAATTTGCATCCAATATATTCTGTGCTCAGTAGGGACTTATTAAAGGTCTTTGAACCAGAAAGCTAATTCACTAATTTACAGTTGGATATACCTCTACAGATTGTGACTAATGTTCTGCATAAGACGCATTCACCTCAGTGGGTCAGCACATTCAGGAAACCTGAATGACAGTTCAAAAAGTTGTTTAGTGAAAACTGAATCAGAATGAAAGGAATTGGATGTTCTCAAATGGTATTTTAATGCTGCTCTGATAATTTATGTACCTCCATTCTCTAGAGTTATTTTTGTCAAAAGAAGAGGTCTCTTTTTTTGAGTCCGGAACACCCTGTCTCCCTTGGCCAGGCCTGCTGCCACCTTGATGTATTTTGATGTGCCAGCTCTCCTTTTCTTGGATTCCATTTTAACTCTGTACTCCTAATGGCTAGTCTCAAGTGTGGTAGGTGTGTTCCTGTGGCCTCCAAAGACTCCCTTTGTGATCTTCAGTTTATCTTGCCTCCCATTTAATTTTTAAGTCAGACACTTACACTGGGATATCTTAGCCATCCTCTGCTCTCTACCGTTGTCTGCTTTGTTTTGTTTTTTCCTTTCCTACCTGTCATATCTTTGTCTTCCCTTTGGTCTCTTCTTTGGCCTAATTATGTCATTTTAGCTTTTGTAGACATATGTTATACATGTTGTTGTCTAGGGTTGTGGTTGGTCATTTGGCGCATATAGTACTGTTCCTCTAGAGAGCTGGGTAGCTGGAAGTTGTGTACCCCATAGGCAAATAGGGAACACTCTGCCTGTTGTAGGCTTTAGGAAGTTCTTGCCTTTAGGAAAAATAGTGGCATCCTTGGGTGGCATCTAATGTTAGTGTTTTTCTCTTTTTTTCCTTGAAGGTTTGTCAGAAGACTTGAAATTCTGTGTGCTCTATTTGGCAGAGGTGAGTACTTTGTATTTGGGGTCATCCTCTTGAGCAGCAGGGCACAGCGGTGGTGCCTTTTGCTCTTCAGTGAGGGGTGGGAGGGGTGGGCCGAGCCTTTGGCTTACAGGGCCTGTAGTCCAGGCCCTTCCCATTTGTGAGGCAGTATGGTTCAGTGGAAAGGCGGCTGAATGTGGAATCAAGAGATAATGAGTTTGAATCCTGGCTGTGACCCTAGCTTTGTAGCAGTTACAGACAAGTCTCTTCCCTTCTTGGAGCCTTCATTTTTTCACTTGCAAAGTTGGGATAATAATGCTTGCACTAACTCACAGGGCTGGGTGAAGAGCACTTTGGAAACCTAAAAAGAGCTGTAGAAATGTGAAATGTGGGCTTACCTATGCTGTTTAATCTCTGTGGGCCTTGGTTTTTTTATTTTTTAAGAGAGGCATAATAATTATCTTTGTCTCCCTAACAGAAGTGATAAGAGGATTAAAATGATAATAGATGTGAAATTGTTTCAAAAATGTAATGCTGTTCAAATATAAGGTCATCACAGTGCCAAGTACATAGTAGGTACTTAATAAATACTTGGGACTTGATTTATTTTGTTCCCAATTTTCAGTGAATTGGATAGCTCTGGCTTCTGTCAAGCATGTGTGACTGAGCAAATAGCTTCTCTTCTCTTGCCTTCAGTTTCTGCTTCTGTAAAAGAAAGGGGCTTCAACCAGATGGTCTCCAAGGTCCCTTTAATGATGATGATGATGATGATGATTATACGTAATACCTTGTGGTTTACAAAACATTTCACATATATTATTTCATTTGATTCTGACAACCCTATCAGGTAGGTGCTGTTATTATCCTTCTCTTACAGATAAGGAAACTGAGGCTGAGAGAGGTTAAATGACTTGTCAAGGGTCACACAGCTAGTATTTGAGGCAGGATTTTAACTCGGGTCTTCCTGATTCCCAGTCCAGTGGCACTCTCTGTACTATACTTCTTAGTTCTAACTGCACCTTGAGCTTTAACATCTGTGTTTCTAAGAAGAAATGGTCCCAAATTAAAGGAGGAGAGATTTGAGTTATATATAAGGAAGAACTTGTTTAGTGGGTAGGTAATAGCATTAGAACAGAACAATGAGCGAGGCTATGGAATCTCTTTCCTGGGAGAGCTTCAAGATAGCCATTCTTCTAGGTGGTGCAGTGAATAGAGCTCTGGCCTTGGGAGTCAGGAGGACCTGAGTTCAAATCTTGCCTCAGACACTTAACACTTACTAGCTGTGTGACTCTGGGCAAGTCACTTAACCCTAATCACCTCACCAAAAAGCAAAAAAAAAAAAAAGATGATGGCCGTTCTTCCTGGGTGGTTTAGAGAATCACTTTCTTTGAAGTCAGTAGATTTGACTAGATGACTTCTCAAGGTTCCTTCCAGCTCTATGATTCTGTGATTCTAATTCCCCTGGGTGGCATCTGCACAGAGACCCTGAATTTCTTTAATGGTCAGCAAAATTCCATTTTGCTGGGCTCAATTTGTTTTTCACAAAGAAAAACGCTTTTCCTTGGGTCATTGATCTCTAGGGGCCTGTAGCCTGCCACTCTGCTAATGATTGATGAGTACATATTGATTTTGGGCCTTTCCCTTCACTGATGTACAGAGATCATCTCTGCTAATCTGATGCAGAGGCATTTAGGGATAGAAATTTTGTAGTGACCAAAGAATAATCTCTTTTTCTCTTAATGGAATAGTAATTATAATGAAGGGGAAGGATAGAATGATGAGGAGAGGAGGGAAAAGGAAAGGAGAGAAAGAAGAGGAGAGAGGTTAGAGTAGGGGAGGGAGAGAGGGAAGGGAGAGAGAGAGAGAGAGACTGAATATTTTCTTTTATATGAGTGGCTCAGGATTTTCCAGGAAGAGTTTCTATAAATGAATTATATTGAGAGTCCAGAAACCCATAGTTTAGCCTATATAGTAGTTTCAAATGGCCAGACATATTATCAGAATGGCTATCAAGGAGTTTCCTTTCTTTTCTCTACGCTCTGGCAGAAAATAGGTTGCCAATACCTTCCCCTCTAAGGTTACCTTGTATCTACTTTGTATGTATTTTCTGTGTGCGTATACATTATATACAATATATTATAAAATATTATATATAATATGCTAGTTATACTGTATGTTATTAATATGCTATTCCATATATTACTAACACAATTGATATTGTTAATTATATTAATACATATTATGTACACATTTTCTTCCCTGTTAGAATGTAAGGTTCTTGAGGATAGAAATTTTTTGGAATCCCTGTCACTTAGCATAGTGCCTGGCACATAGTAGGCACTTAATAAATGCTTATTTATTTATTATATGTAGGAAAAACTAGAGATTTTATCTGTCAAACAGATAAAATTATATGTTTTTCATTATCTGGAATAAAATATTAGATGTTGGTGTGAGGCAAAGCTGCAGTTGTTACCTAATCAAGAAATTGTGTGTTGAAGTCTCTTGAATATGCCTTTGGTACCTGTGTCTTGACCTTTTGGGGAAGTATTGTTTAGCCATCATAGGCCCAGGAGATAGGTAAAATTCTATGCCCCGCGTTAGCATGCCATAATACATAAACATTCATTGAAGTTGGCCAGGGAAGCTGTGTTTGAATTTTGGGTTCCAACTCGTGGTAAGGTTAGTGCTTTCTTTTAATTTACCACCACCTGGTGACCTGCAGAGTCATGGCAGCAAGATAGTAAAAAGCAAAAAAAAAAAAGCAACAACCCACCTCCCCCCAAAACAAACAAAAACAAAAAAACAGAACCTGGCAGTGCTTCAGACTGCAGGAAGGTTGAAAGAGGATTTTGGTCTCTGACAAGACCAGCCTGATGGGACAGTGTACTATGATCAGCATTGTTGTTCTGGTTTAAAACATACGAGGGCATTGTCTCATTTGCATAGTATTAAAAATGGGTCACTCTTAAGCAATTATGGAAAGAACCCATGAGGTTTAGGATCTGTTAGAAAGACTGTTGAAAAGCAAGGGCTAGGAAACAATATTTCTGCTTTCTTTTATTAAAATTCTGTGTTCAGTTCTGGTTACCACAAAAACATTCAGAAAATAAACAAAGTCCAGAGAAAGAAGAAAACTAAAAAAGATCAGGACAATGAAAGGCAGCCTTTCTATGAGGAGAGATTGGGGAAACAGAGAGGGGTCTTCCTTGTCTGAGAGGAAAGCTAAGGGGTCACTTGATGAGTGGATTGTAGTAGATGTGTGGTTTCAGTGAGGGGAGGAGGGATGGTATAGGGGGAAAAAGAAGCACATTGAACATTGGAGTCAGAAGACCTGAGCTGGGCTCTGCCCACTTAATATTGGGGTGACCTTGGTGTTACTTCCCCTCTGTGGGCCTCAGTTTCTTCACTGGTAAAATGAGAGCATTAGACTGGATGCCCTCTGAGGTCCCTTCAGTCTGAACTTGTTTGATTGTGTAGAATACTAAAGAGCTATTCTCTATGTTCTCAGTCTCAGTGTTTTTTTTTCCCCATGGAAGAGAGAACAAGAGAGAATTAGCCGAAATTAAAGGGCAGCTAGGTGGTGCAATGGATAGAGCACTGGGCCTGAAGTCAGGAAGTCTCATCTTTACAAATTCAAATCTGGCCTCAGACACCTACTGGCTGTGTGACCCTGGGCAGGTCACTTAACCCTGTTTGCCTCAGTTTCCTCACCTGTAAAATGACCTGGAGAAGGAAATGACAAGCCACTCCCCGAAAGCAGTTACAAAGAGTCTGAAATGACTGTACAACAACAACTATGATATAACTCCTTAAGAGACTGTCTTTGTGGCAGTTAGGTGGCCCAGTGGATATGGCTTGGAGTCAAGAAAACCTGAGTTCAAATCCAGCTTTAGTCACTTACTAGGTGTGTGACCCTGGGCTAGTCACTTATTTGATAAACCATGCTTTCTTTTTGAAAAAAGATATTTATTTCATTAAATATTTCCCAATTGCTTAATTTTTAAAAAAATATTCTTCTTCCTTTTTTTTTTTTTTTGGCAAGGCAATTGACGTTAATTCACTTGTCCAGGGTCATACAACTAATAAGTGTCAAGTGTCTAAATCCAGATTTGAACTTAGGGCCAGTGCTCTATTCACTGTGCCACCTAACTGCCTCTAACATTCATTTTTAAAAATTTTGATTTCCAGTTGTCTCCTTCCCTCTTGTCCCTCCTCCCTGCCCTTTGAGAATGGAAGTGATATTATATCACTTATGCATGTGAAGTCATGTAAAACATATTTCCATATTAGACATGCTGCAAAAGAAAACTTATGAAAAAAAAGAAAAGGAAAGAAAGTGAAAAAAGTATATTTCAATCCATGCTGCAAAAGAAAACTTATGAAAAAAAGAAAAGGAAAGAAAGTGAAAAAAGTATATTTCAATCTGTACTCAGAGTTCATCAGTTCTCTCTCTGGAGGTGGATAACATTTTTTAAATTATCTTGGATCATTGTCTTGGTCAGGGTAGCTAAGTCTTTCACAGTTGATCATCATTACAATAATACTGTTACTGTGTATAATGTTCTCCTGGTTCTGCTCACTTCACTTTGCATCAGTTTACATAAGACTTCTAGGCTTTCCTAAAACCATCCTGCTAAAGTTGTTAGTTGTTTCAACTAGATTTTTAATCAATTCTTTAGGGTTCTCTAAGTATACTATCATATATACATCATAGTCTTATTGCTATAGCAAGCATTTCTAATATAATATTAAATAATAGCAGTGATAATGGACTTCCTTGCTTTACCTCTGATCTTATTGGGAAGGCTTCTAGGAAAACATGTTTTTCAAAGAAGTGCAAATAGTCCAAGTATAGAGCACCTGGCAAAAATACTTGTGACTGACCATTTTATCTGATGGTAAATGGCTAATGTCCCCTTAGCACCATCTGCATCCTCCTCTTCAGTATTTGCTAATCACAACTTGATTGTTTCTTTACCCATACTGGCAACCAAAGCTGTAGCCGCCATCAGAGTTCCAAACAATAGAAGCTGGAGAGACGGCATCGGGCCCAGCAAAATGTTTTCTTTCTTATCAGAGTGTTCCTCTTTTGCCAAGGAGATGACTTGGGAAAGTTTTGCATTCACCAGAGTATCATGATGTTGACTTTGGATAAGGTTACAGTTTATCTGGATTGTGAACAGGTTTTTCTTTAAATTTATTACCAGCTTATTTGTTAGTGATGATTACTTTGAAGAGAAGGGACTCTTTCTCCCACCTCAGCCCTGAGGAGGCACAGCTCTTTAGATGTATTCATCTTATTTCTCTGTAGACTCTCAGATGCTAGCAGAGTGTGTGTGTGTGTGTGTGTGTGTGTGTGTGTGAGAGAGAGAGAGAGAGAGAGAGAGAGAGAGAGAGAGAGAGAGAGAGAGAGAGAGAGCGAGAGCGAGCTAATGATATCTGTCTTTTTCCCATTTGATTCTCAGATACTGCATTGAGAACAACTGTTTGCAGAATTATGATGCCATATTCAATTATTGTAAAATTAAAGAATGAATTCACATTTTTTTACAAACTACTTAGCATGAATTTACTTTTACCTATTTACAAGACTTAAATTAGTATTTCAGTTAAAAAAAGAACCAATTTTACTTGTGTGGAATAAAGCCAAGAAAAAGGAATGAAATATGAAGTTAGAGACCTAGGTTAAATTTCGGTTATGGGCTTCGGTAGGCAGGTATGATAATTATTATGGAAGAATTCTTTTTCTTTTTAAAAATGTCTTCTTTTTCACAGCATATAAATTTTTTAAGCATTAGTAGGACAAATTGATCAACATAAAATATTGCAAAGAACCATTTCTTCTTGTATCTTGTACCAGGGTATTGGTCACTGCTTGAACTTGTGTCAAATGATATGTACAAAAATATCTTTTCTCTAGGTATCATGTCTTTTTTCTTTGTAACCTGTCAAAGAAGTCTCTGAGATTCATTTATATCCTGAGCAACTTTATATA
This sequence comes from Phascolarctos cinereus, assembly GCF_003287225.1. NCBI lineage: Eukaryota > Metazoa > Chordata > Mammalia > Diprotodontia > Phascolarctidae > Phascolarctos > Phascolarctos cinereus. The sequence goes on from NW_027555625.1 coordinate 269,731,554, forward strand.
TCCATCAACTGTCACCTTTTCTAATTGTTTTGACCTTGGCATTGGTAATCTGTGTCATTTAGCCTCGTATTCTAGAGTTAAAAGCACATTTTTTTTTCAGTAGACCCATGGAACACTTAATTTGACCATTTCTTCTTTCAAACTCTTTACATGTTCAAAAAATTCTACTAGTCCTTTCCTACACAAAGAAGTGAGAAGTAATTTTTGTTGGTATAGAGGTGTGTTTTTTTTTTAATGTGTTTTTGTTCAACAAACTGACAAGAAATTAAGGAGCATTTCTTAAGTTCCCCCTCTATGTCAGGCCCTTGGTTAGACATGGGAGATACAAAGGCAAAAGTACAACAGTCTCAGTCCTCAAAGAATTTCTATTGAATAGGGAGATGATATTACCCATAAAAATACAGACCATATACATATAGAATAGCCCTGGTTAAGGGGGAAGGCACTAATATTGAGGAGGCCTGGAAAGGCTGTGTGTAATAGATGGCACTTGAGTAGGTTTTTGAAGGAAGCCTGGGATTCCAAGAGGAAGAAATGGGGAGGGAGTTCCTATCAGGCATGGGAGATGGTAAGTGCAGTTATAGAGATAAGGGATAAGGAGTGAGAGAAACAGGAAGGTCAACTTGGCTTCACCAGAGAGTACAGGAAGTGATTGTAAATAGCTTTAAATGTCAGAAAGAGGACCTCTTTGATGCTGGAGGTAATAAGGAACTATTGAAGTTTATTAAATTGGAAAGACGGAGGATATGAAATAGAATTGTACTTGAGGAAAATCTCTTTGGCAGCTCTGTGGAGAATGGATGGGAATAAGGAGAGATTGGAAGCAGGAATACTAAATAGAGAGGCCATTGCAATAGTCCAGGTGAGAGATGCTGAGGGCCTAAATCAGAGTGATTGCTATGTGAACAGAAAGAAGGGGGATGGATGTCAGTGTAACACTTCCTTTGGGACTAATTCTCTAATACTCACTCTCATTGGTGAGCCAGATCCTCAGGCTGACTATATTTCCTTTTGGGTTCTAGGGATAACCAACCCTAATTATCTAGGGTTTCTAGTATTGCTGCTCACAGGCCTCCACTTGTGTGCTTCTTTATTGATTATCAGCTAGTAGCTTCAGTTAGCTTTAAGAAAGGATATTTGCTGAGAGGATAGAGGAAGACTAATAATTACAAAACACCCCCTTTCAAATGAGGGGCTTACTTTCCTTCTGTACACACAAGAAGACCCTGGAAGAGTGACTTAATCTTAGCGTACAGTGGTAGTGATGCATATGTGTAGAGACACCTGTCGTCAAAGGTTAAACTTGAACTCCTGGTTGCCAGAGGTCCTTTTCTTTCTTTATGTAGTCTTCATGAAGTTGTCCATAGGGATTGCTCTCTGCCAGCTTTCAAGGATTTGTACCTTGGAAAGGTATAACTATATCAAGGTTGCTGCTTGGTCACCTCCCAACTTCTATGGTTATTACTACTAGCTCTGATAGATTCTGTTACATACTCTGGTTGCCAGTGGTACCTCTGAAAGGACCTAAGGATCTCCCAAACTAACATGGTCACCCAGGGGGTGGGAGATGAGAGTAGGGGGAGAAACTCTTTCTTTCTCTCAAGCAATTCTGTCTCAGGGGCTTGACAATGGTGGCTGCTCCATCAAGAAACACTGGTGTGACTCTTAACCGGTTTACTATTTTATACATAGGTTGAGAGATGTATTTGGTTCCTCCAGCCACTCACAAGGTATATTTGGTTTGGTGTAATTTATTTTCACCCAATAATCAAGGAACTCTCTTCCCTTCAAATTAATCAAGTAATTGTTCACATCTGATTTATGCTTTTGATTGATTAGTTCAATCATTAGGCTTGGTCTCTGTGATTATATTAACTTTGGTGGAAGTCCCCAATCTGACACAGAAATGTTGTGGAGGTTAGAAATGGCAGATTTGGAAACTGATTAGATATGTGAGATAAGGGGAAATGAAGAGTCAAAGATGACACCAAGGTTGCAAGACCAGGTGACTGAAAGGATACTGGTGGTACCCTCAATGGAAATAGGGAAGTTCAGAAGAGGAGTTGATTTTGGAAGAAAAGGACCAAGTGTATTATTTAACTTTTCTCCTCTGATGGTATGATTTCAAGCCTATTTTTAAGGATCTTGGTAAATTATATTTGATTATAATGATACATCAGAAGAAATTAGTTCTTGAGAGTAGATTTAAACTCATATTCCCCCCTGCCAGGTTTTGCAACCAAATATCACTTGTTCCATTTTTTCTGGGGTGGAGGTCTCCCTGTGGGCGGAGATGTGGGGGGTTTGGAGACTATTCAGACTTTTATAACTTCCCTTTTCTAACCAACGAGTGAGCCAGTTATGACTGGCAGTGCTTGAAGGACCCATGTATTGGGATGGACGCTTAAGGTTTCATTAAAACTCAAAATGCAGCTGCTGCTCCTGAGCCAGAGAAAATTCAAGAGTTTTCTCTTGTTTCTGAAGGGAAGTGGACCATGTTTCTTTCTTTCTTTCTTTCTTTCTTTCTTTCTTTCTTTCTTTCTTTCTTTCTTTCTTTCTTTCTTTCTTTCTTTCGTGAGGCAATTGGGGTTAAGTGACTTGCCCAGAGTCACACAGCTAGTAAGTGTTATGTGTCTGAGACTGGATTTGAACTCAGGTCCTCTTGACTCCCGGGGCCGGTGCTCTATCCACTGTGCCACCTAGCTGCCCTGATCATGTTTTTTCTAAATTGCCAGATTCAAAGGGAGAAAGGTCAATCCTTTGCAAATGTTCTTAGGAATACAGGGGAGCCCCTTTACAAAGCTGGTGTCAGTGACAGGATTAAGGTTGTAGGCTAACTGTGCATTTATGCGTTTATGATTTGGTCAGTATTATTTATCAAAACCAATGTAACAGTGAACTGTATTGTATTGGAATTTTTTTGAATTAGAGACATCACTTAATTCAATTAGTGCTCTAGGTTTGACATTCCCAGAAGAAATAGCATTTTCTGTGGTGAACCTGGAAGGTGGGGTCATTAAAAGGTCAGGAGCCCACATTAACATAATACTGAGTTATTAGTAGTTCAATTTCCTAGAATTAATAGTTTACAAGTATTTGAAGATCCATTTTGCTTAAGGATAAGAGAATGGATAAAACTCTTGAGGGTTTTGCATTAAGTTTTGAGGAAAGATTCATCATTCTTATTGTGAGAGACCAGGCAGTTTATCTAGTAGCATCCCTGAAAAAGGAACTGCCAAGTACTTGTTGCTAGAGGGCAGTTGTGCATGAAACTATCAGCGGCCCACCAGGTGACTGCGCTTGCTCTTAAGCCTATTGGATCCCAATTGATTTTTCTTTTAAATGATTTGAGCTCCTGCTACCTTTAGGGTCTACTCTGTAAGGAACATCAGTACTGCCCAGTAAATGATGCTGCTCCCTCTGCTTCAGAAACCTTAATGGATTTTGAAGAGTTGCATGAAATCCTGGCAGGTAAATTTCTCCCAAGAGAGAAATGGGGGAGGTCAGGTGTTAGGTCACATCCATTCAACAGAGGATACCACAGAAGGCAGGAAGGATCTGTCCTTTTCGCTAGTTCCCAGTCTCCTTCACTGGGATCTACGCTGTAGATTTCAAAAGCTTTCCTCCCAATGAGTTGCCATCAAAATGATCCCCTTTCCTAGCAGGGGAGGATATCACAATTGACATTAGAGCTTAACTGATACCAGCATTTTGCTAGTCTTTTACACTGGGGGAAGTATAAGAAACTAAAGATATACACAGTTCCCTAAATCTGGATAAAGAGATTTTCTTCTCTCTTTCTTTTGTTCTTTGAAAAAAATTATTATTGCTTAGAATATGACTGAATGTTTTTTGATGTGAAGTGAATGGTACATTTGGAAAGACTAACACTGGGTGTTATCATCTTCTAATGTGTTGGATTACTCAGGGTGTTGATGTTGACTATTGAACCACCTTAGATTTCTCTCTCTCTCTTTTTTCAAAAAGAATCTGTTGTTTATTGTGGGCCCAAAATGGCAGGACTGGAGAAGACATTAAGATGTCATCTAGACTTTTCCTGCTGCTTCCACTCAAGTGTAGTTTTAGCCTAACTTTTTGAATAGCCATCTGATTTCATGGTACAGGTAGAAAAAATGCTTGAGGACATGGGATCAGATCCTGACTCTGCTACTTACTGTGTGGCCTTGGGTAAGTCTCTTAACTACTCTGGGCCTAAGTTTCCTCATCTATAAAGTGAAGAGATTGGACTAGATGACATCTTACATCCCTTTCAGCTCTGAATCTTTGCTTATGAAATCATAGCCCTGTAATGTTAATGACTTAATTCAGGCTTTGTGGGGAAGGACACTTGTGATCTATGACAGTGTCTGTGATTCTGATATTGGCTCTTCCAAAGACTTTAAACATGTTTTTTTTTTTTTTATCAAATATCACATGAATATACTCAGGAGTAGTAGGGCTCACCCAGCCCTCACATCTGGATTTAATCTTACGTCCAAAGTCCCTATCAGTCATTACCAAATACTGAGTAGCTGCTCTGTGCTTAGCATTGTGCTGTGGGGCATACAAAGAAGTATACAACTTGTGAAAAGTATAATAAAAATATAGATATTAATTAGCAATTTGCCAGCAACATGTAGGAGGTACAAGATGAACCATAACTTTACTTGAAGAGTGCCTTTACAGTTTACAAAATACTTTCATGTAGGTCTCATTTATTCTTTACAACAACCTGTGAGTTAGATTATATTATCTGTGTTAAGGGTGAGGAAATGAATACTCCAGTAGGTTCAGTGATTTTCCTAAGGTCACACAGATAGTTGGGCAAGCTGAGATAGAATCCTTGCTTTCTGGCTTCTGATCTTGAACTTTCCACTGTAGCAGGCTTCCAGCGAGCTACATAGACAATAAATGCCCTTAGAGTTCAGAACCAAGAAAGGTCACTGTTGAGCTGGGGTGGGGCTAGCCTTTCATGACACTGGTACGAAACACCCAAGCACTTTCCTTCTTCAGATTTTGCTCCAGCAGCCTTCTCCATTGTGCTGCCTGTCACATGGTATGACCTCACTGACATTTGCTCTCTACCTCATTACACTGCTTTACTCTCTGGGGAACTGAAAAGCCCTCATTGCCCCCTTCTCCCCTCCCCCAGCCCAGCCTTTCCTAGGGTGCTTGCCAGCTGGCCTCTGAATCAGTGAGCTTCCCAACTCCTCTTCCCAGATTAATGTGCATTTGTGGCTTTTAACAGACACTTGCTGCTCTCTCTCAGAGATGGGTGCAGGGTCTAGGATACTTAGAACTAAACAGCAACGGGACATTGGTGATGATTTTCTTTCTGTTTTCCTTGACGTCAGAAGGCGGAGTGCTTATTAACTTTGGAAGCATACTCACAAGAGCAGAAGAAGAGGGTGTGTTGGTGCCTGTCTGAGAACATTGCCAAGCAGCAGCAGCCAGCAGCCGCGCCACCAGAGAACAAGGTAAGGATGCCTGACTGCACTTTTCCGGAGCTGTCTCGCCTTTCACAGGGCAGTGCTAGGGTCTTGGTCACAGACTGATAAGTACTTGATCTGACTGTGAAGTCCTTTGAACCCAGGGCATTGAATTTGTGGGAGAACTGATCAGAATCTTTGGGATTTATTTACATCTGCCAGACCAGTCTCTGGCATAGATGTTTTCATTGTTTTTTCCCCTAAGTGTTTATTAGACAGCTGAAGGGGATTAACTATGCTCACACAAGAAGTTTGAACCCACTACTCCCTAGTGGGCCCAAAGTGGTAGGGGCAGTGTAGAAACAGTAGAACAGTTCTCTGTTCATCTCTTATAGATTATCTGGGGAAGAGTTTAAACTGGGCTGATTCCCTTCCTTCCCACTCCTCCACCTCTCCCCCCCAAAAAAAGCATATGTCTTCTCTCTGCCATCAGGTATTGCATGCTCATTCATCCAACAGATATTTATGAGGATCCTTAGAGAGACATATTTTAATGTGATTTGGAGAATTAATCTGTGGCAAAATAAATCACATGATGTAGGTCAAAGATAAGCAAGGAAAAAAATGTAAGGATTAATGGTTGTTTTGGATCGTCCTGGTTCACTTGATGATATGGATAATTACGGTTGCATAGTAGACCAGATTTTTTTCAGGACATTTGACTTGGAAAGGACAGGATGCTGGGCCAGGGCCTGAATACTATAGGAGATATTAATCTTGAAATATAGCCTCTAGCAAGTCTGTCCATGGTGTAATGAGTCTCTATCTCCTTTGGAGCAGCATCCCTTCCTCCTAAGAGGAGCATAGCACTCCTCTTCTCTATCTGATAGTATTTTACAGTGCTACCTTTTCAGTAAGACCTGTATCTTAACACGGTTTGAAGCCTTAAAAGGATGAAGTTTTAATGTAGGGATTTTATGCACCAGCTAGTGGGTGGTGGATGTTTTTTGTTTTTAACAGGAGTGTTCTGTGACAAGTTAGGAAACCAGAGCCCTTAAGTTCTAATACAGTTTGTGCCTCAGATTTTTCTGCCAGTCCTGGCTTTTATGTCTATATCTGCAAAAAGAAAAAAATGACCATAGGAGGACACTTTTCTTTTGCTTTTTTGGTGAGGCGGTCGGGGTTAAGTGACTTGCCCAGGGTCACACAGCTAGTAAGTGTCATGTGTCTGAGACTGGATTTGAACTCACATCTTCCTGACTCCAAGGCCAAAGCTCTAAACACTGCCACCTAGCTGTCCCAGAGGATACTTTTTTAGGCTGGGGAAAAGTATCATCTTAACTGACATACCTCAAAGACTAGGGAGTGCTTTCCCCCTTCTCCTAAATCAGCCTTTTCTTATCTCTTTCAAAATATGGCAACTAATTTTTAACTTGTCTTGTGCTGTTCAGAAAGTGGCATTCCACTTAAGCTAGGATGGCAAATGGACAGCAGAATTCAATTGTGTGAAGCAAGAGACAAGATGGGTAAATCACCCAAGAGTTCCACTGCCTCCCTTTTTCCATCCCCTTATCAATCCTTATTGCCCCAGTCCTAACAGGTTGTCCTTCTGGCCCCATTCTAAGCTGTTAGAGGCATGTGACAACAGAACTGTGGTAAGCAAATGGGGGTATGATAATGAAGACATGGCTGCCTGGCAGGAGGCCTTGCCTAGAGGTGACTAGGGTTAGAGCTAGCAGGTGGTAGAAAGAACTATTCTTCAACTTCCTTGAGAGTTTCTTTTATGGAATATAAAATCATAAAATCTCAACATTGGAAGGAACCTAAAGGCCAGCTGGCTAGGTAAGGAGTTAGGAGATTTATATTCTCATCTCAGTTGTGCCACTATGACCTTAGGTAAGTCACTTTGCTTCTGTGGTCTTAGTTTCTTCATAGATAACATGAGGGAGTTGAATTAGACAATTTCTAAGGCCAGTTTGGTTGAATTGTGGAGTACAGGAAAAGGAACATATGTAAAGGCAGCTAGGTGGTGCAGTGGATAGAGTGCTAGGTCTGGAATCAGGAAGAACTCAGTTCAAATCCAACCTCAAACACTTACTAGCTGTGTGACTCTGGGCAGGTCACTTAAACCAGTTTATCTCAGTTTCTTCATCTGTAAAATGAGCTGGAAGAGGAAATGGCAAACCACTTCAGTGTTTTTGCCAAGAAAACCCCAAATGGGGTCATGAAGAGTCAGACATGACTGAAACAACTGAACAGCAACATATGTAATGAAGTTGGAAAGATAGGTTGGGGCCAGGTCGTAAAGAACTTCAGTTGCCAAATAGAGGAAGTTATATTTTATCCTGAAGGCCATAGATAGCCACTGGAGTTATTGAGTAGAGGGGTGACATGTTGGATCTTAAGGAAAATCTCTTTGGCAGCAATGTGGAAGATGTTTGAATAGAGGAGAAATGAGACAGGGAAACCAATTATGAAGCCATTGCAATGATTCAGGAGAGAGACGATGAAGGCCTGAGTTAAGGTGGTGGCTCTCTGAGCAAAGAGAAAAGGGTGTTGGGGGTTGTTAGGTGGTGCAGTGGATAGAGCACTGGCCCTGGAGTCAGGAGGACCTGAGTTAAAATCTGGCCTCAGACAACGTAACACTCACTAGCTGTGTAACTCTGCCTCACCAAATAAATAAATAAATATATATATTTGATCGATGTTACATATAATTTGAGTGATGTTATTATATATGTGTATGTATCTGTATATCTATATATCTATATCTATATCTATATATAGAGAAAGGGCTGTATGTGAGAAATATTATGGAAGTAGGAATGGCAAGATTTAGCAACTGATTGGATATTTGGTGTAAGGGAGGAGTAAGGATAATGTTGAGATTGTGAATGTGGGAGCCTGGAAGAATGGTGGTGCTTTAAATAGAAACTGGAAATTTGATAGAGGAGTGGGGTTGAGGGGGTGGATAATAAGTTCTATTTTGGAACTATTGAGTTTGAGATGGCTCTAATTTGAAATGTCTAAAGGACAGTTAATGAAGTGAAATTGGAGCTCAGGCAATAGAGAAGGGACTGGATGCATAGATCTTTGAAGCATCTGCACAAAGATGAGTTTTGAACTCAAACTAGCTTTTGAGCTGGGTGGTGCAGGGATAGAGTGCTGGGCCTGCAGTCAGGAAGACTCATCTTCTTGAGTTCAAATCTGGCCTCAGACACTTATTAGCTGTGTGACCCCAAACGAGTCACCTAACCCTGTTTGCTTCAGTTTCCTCATTTGTAAAATGCGATGGAGAAGGCCTAAACCAGGAAAACCCGAAATGGGCTCATGAAGAGTTATATGTGGCTGAAATGATCCAACAACAACAACAAACCTTTGCAAGCTGATGAAGTCAACAAGAAAGTGTAGAGAGAGGAGGGTCCTGGAGAGAGCCTTGGGGAACGTCTGACACAGATGATGATCCAGCAGAGGAGATGGAGGAGAAACAGGAAAAAGTAGTGTCCCAAAACACTCAGAGAAGAGAGAATATCCAGAATGGTGACAGCAGTGTCAGGTGTTGCAGAGAGGTCAGTAAGGATGAGAGGGGTGGGAAGAGACCATCAGATTTGGCAATAAAAAGATTCATGGTAACTTTAAGGGGAGCACTTTCAGGTGAGCGATTAGGTCAGAAGCCAGATTGTAAAGGGTTGATGAAGGGAAATGGAAATAGTGAGTGAAGACAGCTTTATCTAAGAGTTTAATTGAGAAAGGGAGGAATGGTATGGATTTTTGAGAGCTTGAAGGGATGATAGATTTAATGCAAGTTCTTTTTGTATGGGGGTCATTTGGGCATGTTTGAAGACAGGAGGAAGTGAACTAGTAGATAGGGAGTTTGAAAATTGGAGGTGGGAGGTGATTGAATTTGCATTCTGGTGGAGGAGACAGGAGGGAGAGGATCAAGAGCCCTTGTAGAGGGGTTGACCTTATGGAGAAGGAGGAGGAGGAGGAGGAGGATTGCTTCATTGTTAGAGACTGGAGGAAAGAACAAGTGATAATGTCAAGGGGATTGGGGATGAAGAAAAAGAGAGAAGAGGAAACTTCTAGCCAATGGTCTCAATTTTCTTAGTAAAATTAAGAGTCAGGGTCCTCAGCTGATAGGGTGACAGGCTTGGGGAAAGAAGGGAGGATTTATAACCCTTGTTATATTATATGTTTATAATAGCTTGTAGGGAGTAGGATAAGGAATCAGGGAGGAATACAAAGATACCATGCTGCATGTAGTGAGGGCTCAGTTGAGGTTTGATAACATTACTTTGTAGTATATCCAGTCAGTTGAGATTCAGCTCTGCTCAAGAAAACATAAGGAAGAGCAGAGGAGTTGGATAGTAGGGGTAATCTAGGATTGGGGTTTGGCAAGGAATGAATGGTAGACAGGACAAGAGGGGGAAAGAATTTGAGAGCAGAGGATTGGTTAATTGTAGTGTAGTGTTATCTAGGGAAGCCAGATAGAAGCAAGTAGATGGAAGGAGTGAAAGGATGCAGTCTAGAATGGGTGTATTCATTATGAAATGGGAATTCCAAAGGACACTGTGGAAGGAGTGGGCAGAGTTGGAAAAGGACAAGGAAGGGTAAGGATTGAAGAAAATGGGGTTGAGATTAGAGGATGGAGGTTGGGGGTTGTTTGCTCCTAGGTTGCTGGTAATTAACATAGGGATAGGAAGATTAACAGATGGTGGGAATTTGCTAGTTATCAAGGTAGCAGTGGATGGCAGATAAATTAGGAGTTCTGCCTTAAGGTCTTGGTGGTTCCTTCTCCCCTCCATTTCCCATCTTCCTTTTTTCTCTATTTGTGGCTGAACTTCAATATTTGAAACTGACCAAGATGACAGAGTAGAAGGAAGCAGTAGAGCTCAGCTCTATCTCACCACTAAACAACTTGATTACCAAGCAACTCATTCCTGCTTTAGACAAGTGGTAAATGTGGTCCCTAATACCCTAAGGAGCAAATGTGAAAGGCTTCATGTGAGGAGAAGAGAAAGGCCTCCTGATCAGTATCCCAAAGGGAAAAAAATGAAAGTGAAAGACTTCAGTTAAGGTAAAAACAAACAAACAAACAAAAATCCCCAAACCTCTTACCATACTAAGACAAAAAGCTCCCTCAGTTTGAGAGAGGAAAAACCCCTCTGTGCCACATGCTTTTAGAGAGGGGAAAAAAGGTGGGGGTCGGGGAGGGAGGTCCTTAGTGTGTCGTGGAGGAAAAGGACCTTAATATGTACCAAGGTAAATAAAAATAAAAAGTCCCTACTCCTTCTCCTTTCCTCTCATGGAAAAGGCCTCAACTAGGTTATTCCGCCAGAGGAGGGCAACCTTGGATTTAACTGAGGATTAAAGAAAAGGCCTCTCCTTCCTCTCTCTCTCCTCATCTAAAGGGCGTCAGCTAAGGCTGATCACAGCAGAGGAGAACTTTGTTATCCTTGTAAAGGAAAAGACATGGGTTGAAATCCTACCCTGAAGAAAGGGAGAGTCTGGCCTAAAGAAAGACCCCTGGGCAAAGGAAAGATCCTCAGCTTGATTTGATCCCCACAAAGGGAGACCTAGAACTAAATTCCTGAGGCCTCAGCACCAAAAATGAGCAAAGAAAAAAATAAGAAAGGACTTTTATGATGCCAGAGACAAACCTGGAAGAGAATAATTCCAAAACACCTATAATTAAAACCTCAAAGGAAAAGGAAAAAAAAGCTTGTCTGTAAGAAAAATTGGAATTTTTAAAAGAAATGATTCAAGAGTTTAAAAAAATATATTGTAAAAGAAATGAGGTATGGAGGAGTGACTTAGAAAAAGGATCAACAGCTTAATAGAAGAGATACAAAACTTTATTCTGGTAACAAACTCCCTAAAAATAAGAATGGACCAAATAGAAATAAATGATTCCAGGAGACAAGAATTCTTAAAACAGAATCAAAAGAATGAGAAAATAGAGGAAAATGTAAGATATTTCATATAAAATACAATTGACCTGGAAAACAAATCAAGAAGAAATTACTTAAGAATCATAGGACTACTATGACTAAAAAACCCTCCATGGATATCATATTTCAAGAAATGATTAAAGAAAATTGACAGGCATTTTAGAATAATATGTGAAAATAGAAAGAAACCACTAATTATCTCCTAAAAGAAACACCAAAATGAAAACTCCCAGGAATTTTATTGCCCAAATCCAGAGCTTCCAAACAAAAGAAAAAAATACTGTAAGCAGCCAGAAAAAAAGAATTCAAATATTAAAGAACCACAGTCAAGATCACACAAGATTTTGTAGCTATCCCTGTAAAGAAGCAGAGAACATGGAGTGAGAGTGCCTTTCCAAAAGGCAAAAAGACAGAAGTCTACAACCAAAAATAATTTACCCAATGAAGTAGTCCTACAAGGAAAAAATAGTGAAACAGCGGACTTTCAAATATTCCTGATGAAAAAATGATGAAAAGGAACACATTGAAGTATAAATACAAGAGTTAAGAGAAAAATAAAAATAAAATAACACAAGTGAACAATCAGAAAGGACTTTATAAGAATGAACTGTTAATGTTCTAATTTAGGGGGGATTTTAAATGGGTTCTTTTGGAATCCTAATGTCACAAGAGATCATAGAGGTGGCCAATTGAATCAGAAGACCTATAAATATTTTTATTCTGTTCTGAAGATGCTGTAAGAAAAAAAATGAAATGAGGGGAGAAGGATACAGTGAAAAAATGAGAAAAAAGATGGAGTAACTTATTAACACATAATATATAGTGAATTGCACAAATAGAACTATATATGAACATGGAAGGAATTGGGGGAACAGGCATCACTTGAACTTTAATATAAACAGGTCAAAAGAGGGCAGAACACTCACAAAGTTTACTTTAGAAAAATGTTCGTTCAGCAGAGCTACAGGGATGCAGATGGGAACAAAAAGATAAAAGAAGAGTAGAAAAGGGAAGAAAGATTCAGGGAGAGATAAGTCAAAAGAATAACAGATGACATGATTAAAATGAATTGATTTCAATGCTTAACATACATATTCCAAGTAGCATAGCTTCTAAATACTGAAAGAAAAATTAAACTAATTATAAGGAGAAACAGTAGAATTATATTGGGAACCTAAACATATCCCTATTAGCCCTAGAAAAATCTAACCAAAAGTAAATAAGAATTTAAAGGCTTAAATAAGATTTTAGAAAAAATGTGTAGACCTCAGGAAAAGAGTATAACGTACATATTCTTAGCTATGTGTGGCACCTTTTCAAAAATTGGCATGTTAGGACATAAAAACCTTACAAATGAAGAAAAGTAGAAATGTTATACACATCCTTTACTGACCACAGTGCAATAAAAACTATATTAAATAAAGGGCCACTGAAGAAGCAATTAAAATCAATGAGAGAGTAAATAACTTACTATTAAAGAATGAGTGAGTTAAAGAACTAATCATAGGAACAATTTCATTAAAAATAATGAAGTCTATGAGACAACATACAGAAACTTTGGTGATGAAAAAGAAAAATTTATCATACCTTGCTTATATTAAGAATATAATGTAATATAGTAATAGCTGACATATAACATAATACTATATTTATATAATAATATTAAATATTATATTAAGAGAAAGAACAGGTCAATGAATTGGGAATATAACTAAAAATGTTAGAAAATTAATAAATGTAAAAACCTCAAAATAGAAATACTGAAAATCAAAGAAGAGATTAACAAAAAAAAATTCATAGATTAAAACTAGGACTTTAAAAAAGCAATAAAATTGATAAATTAGCTAATTTAATTAAAAAGAAGAAAACCAAATTACCAGTATCAAAAATGAAAAAGGAGAATTCACAATAAATGAAGAAAAATAAAAGGTATTAGAAACTATTTTGCCCAAATATATGCTAATAAAGCCAATAATTTAATGAAATAATAAAATTTTTCCAAAATATAAAATGCACAAATTAACAGTACACAAAATAGAAAATTGAACCCAGTTTTAGAGGAAGAAAATGAACAAGTCATAAATGAACTTCCAAAAAAAAAGAACTCTGAGACTAGATGAATTCACAAGTGAATTATATCAAACATTCAAGGAACAATTTCAACATTACACACACTGTTTGCAGAAAAAGAGATAATGTCAAATTCCTTTATGACACAGATGCAATCTTGATACATAAAACAGGGACAGACAAAACTGAAAAAAACTACCAATTTCCCTAATGAACATTTATATAAAAATTTAAAATAAAATGTTAGTAAAGAGGCTAACAAAATATCACAAAACTTATACACCATAACCAGGAATACAGAGATGGTTTAATATTAGGAAAACTATAAATTTAGCTATGTTAGTGATAAAAATAAATAAAAGTCATATGATTATATCAATAGATAAAGAAATAGTTTTTAATAAAATTTAGCTTCAATGTTTTCTAGTTAATCCTGCTAGACTGCAGAATAGGCAGAGGCTTTTCAGTTTTTAATATATACTTCAATTCCAGATTTTGACTGGTGTGTTTTGGGCCACTAAACGAAGCTGAATGAAGTTTCTGAATGCATTTAGGTCTGAGAAAGCCCCCTGGGTGTGTTAACCTGGCCACTTGTATTTTGCTGACTTTACTAAGCCCTCAGTTGTGCCTTTCTTATTCAACTTGATACTGTTTTCCGTTCCTTTGCTAAATACCAAGCCTGCTGGACCAAATAACAAATGTGATTGGGAACGACCTCATAGCCATTTCCACTAATTTGAAAATGTTCCCCAGATTCGCTCAGCAAAAAGGAAAGAGTTTGAGGAGTAGAGAAATATAGGCCAGGATGGGAGACGAAGACCTTGCTACTTTACTACAAAAAAGTGGCCTCCCTAATTTACTCCTGCTTAGGAAAACTGATTTTGAATACTTTTTAAAGTTAAATATGTACCAATCTAAAACATTTCAACCAAGGGTGGGTAGGTGGGGAGGGGGAGATGTCACAGAATCATAATCAAAGGGAGGCAGGAAAGTTCATGGAAAGAGCAGTGTAGTCAGTGTCATGAGATCTGGGTTCTGGTCACAACTTTCCATATTGTAAACATCTGTAAAAAGAAGAGATTGAATTAGATGGTCTCAGGGGGCTCTTCTAGATATCTAAGATTCCAGCAATGACTCTAAAATTAGGCTAACAGGGTCTCCATAAATGTTTAGAGTCAACTGCCTTCAGAGTTTTTTTTTGTTTTTGTTTTTTTTTTGGCGATAGGGGTTAAGTGACTTGCCCAGGGTCACACAGCTAGTAAATGTCAAGTGCTTGGCCTGAGGTTGGATTTGAACTCAGGTTCTCCTGACTTCAGGGTCCTCACTGTATCCACTCCACCACCTAGCTGACCCTACTGCCTCAGAGTTTTAACAAATGGTAATAAAATACATTGCCCTTAGAAATGCTTAAAAATAATTGATTTGATGATATGGCCAAGCATATCGTCTAGGGAGGCTGCAAGAGAGGAAGGCCAGAGGAGGGCTCTGCCCTGTGCTCGTTTCCTGTTGGCTATAAGGCATCCTTCTTTCGATAGGCTTTTGTGCTGCTGTGATACGGGGGCCCTAGTTATGGCAACAGAGGTTTTTGGTTGTGGTGGAGAGAGTGTTGGCAGGACTAGGTAGCTCTGGGACTCTTCTCTCAGGAGGCTTTTAATTTCTTTTCTCCTGTTCCTACTTAGCACTTTGTTAAGAAGTTGTTGTGTCTGCTTAATAGTTTGGGGTAAATTTTATTTTTTCTTTGTTGTTTTTTTTCTTCTGTTCCTTAACCCCTTCTCTTATACCTTTCTCTTTATGCCTCTGTATTCTTACCCTTTTACCTTTTTATAAGGAAATTACTTTTCTTTCTCTTCCTAGTATAACTTTTATAAAACTCCCATATGTTCATGGTACTTTGGTGTATATTCCCTAGAACAGAAATGTGAAACACGAACCTTATCACACTCCTGAATGTGGCGTGAATCACACTAAAGTGTAGTTCTTTTTGGAGTTTATGAAAAATGAAATATATAAACATGTATGGTTTTCCGAGTCAATATGTGACCTGTGAGGTTCCTTTTGTCCTTATGTTGCTTATGATTTAGTGGCCCCTGTTTCTATTTGAGTTTGATATCACTGCTCTGGAGTACCTTGCACAAAAAATTTCCTGCCCTTCATCAGTTTAAGATCCAAGGTTACGTGAACATAGAAAAAAAATTGTTGTTTTGAATGGTCACCAGGTGTTTATTGTGTTACTCTGCATGCTATATAAGGTACTATATATTGTGGGAATTGCAAAAGAAATATAACTTGGATTCTGCATTTAAGAACTTTACAGTCTAGGGAGGTGACATGTTACATGCAAAGATAACTAATGAGATAAAGCTGTATATAATAAGCATCAAATAGATTGGGAAGGTTATTGAATGCTTTAAAAGCTAGAAAGGGGAAAAAAAATCAGAGATGGCCTTAGAGAGGAAGTAGAATATGAGCTGAACTGGAAGGATAGGCCAGGATTTAGACAGGCAGAAAGAAGGGGAAGAGGCCATTCTAGAAGGGGAGAATGGCCTGGATAACAGGAGGCAATGACTAGGCAAAATCCAATTTAGCTGAAATAGAAAATGTGTACATAGAAGTACTAGGAAATAGATATTGCTGGAAAGGTGGGTCATGACCAGATTATTGAGCCTGGAATGACAGGCAAAAGAGTTTGGGCTTGCTCTTAGAGGCAGCAGGGAGTCTTTGAGAATTTTTGAGCATTTGAGAGTGGTGTTATAGGAAGATAAGTTTGGGGGATGACTTTTGTGGTGAAGGCTGAACCATACAGAGCAGGAATAAAAGGACAGCTCCATGTTTTTCCTGTTGCACTGCATCACTGTCCTGGAGCTTCCAAAAGTGGGGACACTGAGGCTACATGATATCAAAACAGGACACTGAGCTACATAGAATACTAGGACTTGATATAGTCTGACCATGAGGCAGTTATTATCTTGACATTCCACTGTGACAGCTAGGGAAGGCAAAATTGAGAATGTTAACTAATATGTAGCTACCCAGCTGCTTCTGCTTGCTATCTAGTAGTGTGACTTGTTATAAATATATAGATAATAGAATTCAGCAACAAAGGCAAATTCAGATGGGTTGAAGTGAACTCACTGAAATAGACAGAAAGCTAATTCCAGTTCTATCTGGTTCCACAGAAACTCCACCCTCACAGCTCTTTCCAGCAGGAGGCAGCGCCAGCCAACTCAACCTGTGAAACTCAGCATAGAAGCTTTACATCATCAGGACAAACTCTCATTGGATGATCAAACCCAAGGGCAGGACTCTGCTTCTAACAACTTGACCTTTTCTTGGGTGTCCTCCACTTGAGTATCCTCCATTTCACAGTAACTTCACCTCAATGTGGAGGACTAAGATGGTGGCCTCGATGGCATGCAGGGCTGTCCCAAGAGAGGGCCTCCAAGGGAGCATGCGGATTGGTACCTGATTGTCCACAACAGAGGAGACTTAGAGGAAACTCCACGGAGTTCTTCCTGATGAGGAAGAAATGAATAAAATCTCATCTGTCCTTCCTCATTCCCTGTAATACCTCTTTCTCCCTTGGAAGGGCAGAAAAATGGCTAGAGGGGCGTTATAATCCAGAGTAGAGTTAGCTTCTAGGAAGCCTTCCATTTTCAGAAGGCCTGGACTTAGGTTTATGGAAAAAATGATGTAACCATTGAAGATTGTAGGCTCAGGAATGAGGGAGCTAGGTTTCTGGATGGGAAGAGATTAAGAGATATCTCTCCCAGTTCCCATCAGTACAATCAGCAGATGGGCCAAGAGGATTTTTGGATTTTTCCTTGAACCTTCCATGCTTTGCCAAAGAATATGGTCAGTGCCGTGGGAGGTAGGAAATATACTGAGTTATGTCATTCAAGCACATTTAGGTTCTCTGAACTGAGTCAACAGGTTTAATCTGTTCATATCCAAGAGAGTGTGACATATCCTCAGGCCTTAGCAGGAAGTTATTTTTTTTTCTTGCTGCCTTAAAAGTGTTTTTTGAAGCAATAAACTCAAGTTATCCCATTGTGCTTAAAGTGAATTTCAGAGAGAAAAACAAATGGCAGCATTTGTAGAGTAGTTGAGGTCAGGAGATACATTTGGGGAACTCTTTGTTTGCTTCCTGTTGGATTAAGAGGTGGGCTCATCTTTAGCACTGCACAGATTGTAGATGCCCTGCTATAGACCTTAGTTTTTAACATTTGAGTTTAAAGGATGACTTACCATATAGGTGTATTTTAAGAAGAGTATTCTTCCAAAATGACCCCTGCCACCTCGCCTGCTGCTGTCATTTATCTTATTCAAAATGATGATGAAAGCTGGGGGAGCTGTTTATTGTTTGTATCTCATCAGAATTATCTCGCCAGATCTCAGAGGGAAGCCAGAGAGAAAATCTCAGGGACTCAAGCACACAAACCATCTGACTAGGGTCATAAAGCCTTAAATTTCAGAGCAAATAAAGTGATTTGCCTGCATGTCGTTTTGTTATCCCATTACATTATCCCTGGCCCACTCTGTATGATGCAGCACAACACTGGAACTGTGTTGTCTGTTCTTTCGTGGGATTCTACTTAGCTTATTGCGTGATGTATTTTTAAACTCTGGCCTGCTTTGTTCATATGAATTTGTGTAACGGGTGTATCAGTTGGAACCCCAGTCACAGTGGAGAAAAGATTGAGCCCCTGGGAAAGAGCAAAGTGAATTGTACTAAGGATCTTGCTCTGTCCTTACCTGGGGGGCTAGGGCCAGAGGCAAGGTGGATCAATGGTCTCAGGGAAGAGATTGAGGCCAGCTCAGCCAGTGACCAGCCATTCAGGGTCAATGCTGAGCTGCCCCAGGTGAATGACAGGTTGAACAGCTGGAACCTCTAAAGATGTATTGTCAGGATCTGCACAGACAGTAAGATGCCCTTTGATTTCATTTGATTCTGCTCAGAAATGACATTAAAGGGAGTGAGAGAGTGAGACTGAGGAGAATTACATTTCCGGGAAAGCAGCGAGCAGGCTGCCTCACTGTGACTCCTCCTCGATTCTCAGTGGAGGCGTCCTGGGAATTCTTCATAAGCATCGAGCATAGGGCTTAGTCAGTGAGAGAAATAAGGGAAAATATTCCAGGACTCCTAGATTTGGTGTTCTCCTTCCTGGCCAGTTAGATCAGAGCATCATAGATTAAGAGTGGGAAGGCATCTTGGAGGCCAGTGCAATTCTAGTGTGACTCCCTCATTTTTCAGATGAGGCGCATGGAGCCCAGTGAGTCTAAGTGACTGCCCAAAAGTCAAATGGGGAAGAAGTAGCAGAGGTGAGATTTGAACTTGAGTCTTCTCCAAATCCATTGGTTATTCCACTGTCCCATGCTGGGTGACCAGAGGGAACATGAGAGGCTTCCTGTTAAAGCAGATGTTTAGTTGTTAAGTCCAAACATCCATTTCTATCAGAGCCTCAATTTACTTGCTGTTGACTATGGTGAGCTACTGGGACCATCACTGTTCCCTCTCAAAAATCAGTGAACCAGTTAATCTTGCTTCATTTGCTGTGGAGGAGGAAGTATGACTTGGTATCCTTTGCTGTTCATCATTTCAGTCTATCACAAGTGTCCATACATGATATGTAATCTATTGAAGTGGATTGCATTTACAATTCATAATCATAACAAAGAGTCAGCCCTCTCTCTTCTCCATTAATCACTTTAAAGGCTCCATAGTGGCTTCTTTACTAGTTGGCCAATTGTCTTAGTTTGGTGTCTTAAATCCCAGTAGTTAAGATGAAGAGAATGTAACCGTTTGTTGTTGAGGAGGTTATTTGTGCTATTTGAATACAAAGTGATTATTTTAGGCCCTGGTACTCTGATAAGCACTTTATCTTTACAAGGTTTTCATGTATGACCAGATCCCAGGCCTTTCATGATGTTACTTCTTCTGTAGATAGTACTGACTGGGTTATTTGTTGTTCTGTGTTTGCTCTGATCTGAGTATGGGGAGAACATTTAACTTGTGTTTTATGATGTCATTTATTTGTTTGTGTCTTTGTGGGTGTTTTTTTAAAAAGAAAGTCCTGCCATCAGAGTTCCTATGGCACATATGCAGAGAGGCGGTAGCGCTAGAGGGATGGCCTGGCCCTTGGAGTGAAGACCACCTGGGTTCCAGTCCTGCCTCTGACACATGCTGGCTTTGGAATCTTGGGAAAGTCTTTACCTTCTCAGTGCCTCAGACAGCTCCCTAAGGCTGTGAGTTTCAGAGTGGGTGCTGATCTGCATTAGCAGAGGGACTCTGCTCACCTGGAAACCCCTACACCAATGAAATCACAAGCCTGGACCTTTAAAAAAAAAAGACTCTGCAGCAGAAACGGAGGATGTCATTTGTGGTAAATAAATCAGGACTTTTTATTCTGAAAGGACAATCGCAAAGAACAGATTGATTAATTAATCAACAAATATTTTATGAGCCCATGAAGGGAATGGAGGGGAAACTTCTTCAAGACTCGCCAGATGCTGGGACGTAAGAAGGGAAAAACCTCCCTTGAACCTTGAAATAAATGAAGTTAGGAAAAATAAAAGAAAGAGTAATCTAGAAGTCCTAATTCCAAGAAGTAATACAAGTTCAAAATAAAAATAACTTTTGGAAAAGTTGAGAGAAATTTGTGGATGACAGCGCCATAGTGGGATCTTCAAGAACACTAGAATGTTTGCGGTTACTGTTACAGAAGACAAGCATGCCCTTCTCTCTATGTCTCTATAGGAAAGAGGCCCTGGACTAGATGGGCAGGATTCTGATATTCTGATATTGGTTAGAAGTAGAAAAAAATCGGTTCTTACCTTTATGTGTATATGGCACTTAGCAGAAATCTTATTAAGAGGCCTTTTAAGTAGAGCCTCATTCTACTTAAGGTCCTCTGCTCTGCCTGTTCTTTGTGCTTAGATTTCTCGTCAGGCATGGTTAAGGCTAGAATTCTCAGAAGTATTGCTAAATGACCAAGCAAATGTCAATTTAATCAAACTGAATTTCAGATTTCCATCTAAGGAAGCAGAAATGTTTTCCTAAAAAGCATAGGGTTGCAGACAGAAAGTAAGGAGCTAGAAGTATCTAAAGGTCTTTTGTTCTGCCAAACTTAGCTCCCTTCTGGACTGCTCCAGCTTCACTCCTTTCCCATCTCCGTGCATAAAGAAGAAGAATGAATTTGTGGAATTTGGGGTCAATTACAGATTAGTTTGGTAGAGATTGTTGATCCTGCCCTCAATTGCAGATATCTTGCTGCTTTCTTTGCAGTTCTAGAAAGAGAAACCTCTTCTTTTCCCCAGCCCTGTCCTTAGTTCCTCTCCCATCACTTTTCCATGTTCAATGGAAGTTCTAGCTCCTAAAACATTCCTGTAGATCTAGAACTCCTAAATTGGTGGAGTCTAGGGCAGGAGTCTTCAGATGGCTCATCTCAAAACACACTTGGATACTGTGAGGCAGTAGCCACAGCCTTTCCATCCTCCTAATCCCCTACAGGCATTTCTGATGTTGGGGTTGGGGTACAGCCAAAAGCCGTCCCTGTAGTCCTTCCCTATGATTATGGGGGAATTCCTCATTTCCTTATAGATTTCTGTAAGCATTTCCTTGCTATTCCCTACTTACCTAATGACACTGAGACTTTGGGAAAATAAAAGTTAGCTCCTTTCCATAAAAATTTAGAGACCCTTCTTCTAGGATAGAATTTGGTCCAGTTTCTTCATCAAGATCATCAGTAACAAATATTTGAGGATTTCTCCTCATAGTTATATATGTGTTATAAAGAATCTTAGAGGATAGACTAGACTCAAGCTCTCTGACAGCATTCTTAAAAAAACTCAACAAATAACATCTCAGTGTTGACATGGGTATAGGAAGATTTGTCAGGGGGCAGGGACTAAACCACACAAATAATTCTGTAGCCTCAGTGTGTATCCATAACCTGTTTGTGTACATTAATACTCACAAAACAGGTTGCCCTGATCAGCAATATGCAATTGACATTATTAATACAATATTACTAAATGCCACTATATAATCACTAAACACAGCTGTAACATTATTTGAAATTATCACCACTTTAAAGTATTGTTCCTATGGAACTACTTGTAATATTATTTCATTTAACATGATATTTTTTCCGAAGTAAGGTTGTTTTATTTTGTGGTACTCAGGGAATAGCTGAATAAAGTTCTCTTTATTATTATTCTAAACTGAATAACCATCAACAAAAACAAACATTCAAATAAAATTGAACCCTGGATTGTAAACTTTTGAATTCATGCACATTTCATATGTATAAAAGATAACTTTACACACTGCCTGCCCCTAATGACAATCAGCCTTTGGACAATAGTTGAGTGGTCCTGAACTGTTGAGATCACTAAATAGTCAACTCAGAGCTTTCAATCCTAGGGCTCTTTCCTCCCATTTTCTTTCTTCCTTTTCAAGACACTACATGCATGCTATTCTTCCCTCCTCTCCCAATCCTTTTCTTCTTTCACTAATCACAGCTCAATAATTCTTATGTTAATTTCTCTCTCATACATACATATACATTATGTTTGTATTTCTTCTCCCTCACCCCCATCTCTTCTACCTCTTCTTGAAGGAAAATCTTTCGTGAACAGTCTTTCTCCTCCTTTGTTCCATTTGTGATCCTTCTTCCTCCAGACCACCCTAATTCTTTTTTTTTTGGCTAGGCAGTGGGGTTAAGTGACTTGCTCAGGGTCACACAGCTAGTAAGTATCAAGTGTCTGAGGCCGGATTTGAACTCGGGTCCTCCTGACCTCAGGGCTGGTGCTCTATCCACTGCGCCACCTAGCTGCCCCCCCACCCCAATTCTGACTGATATGAATGAATGGTGTTAGATGCTTATGGTAAGGAAAAGCAAAGTCATTCGTTTTGTGGGTAAAAGTAGATGTTCAGTTAATTCAGCAAACATTAGGTATGTACTAGAGGTGTTCAGTGTTAGGGATGCAAAGATGAAATATTATATATAGACCTTGTCCTTGAGCAGCGTCCAGTTTAGTAGAGAAGATGTGGATGCAACTACGGTAAAGGCAGAATATATTAAGTGTGTTTTAGAAAATTATGTTGTCCACAAACAAGTAAAAGAAGGAAATTTGAGGAGGGAAGAGAATATGAACAATCACTAGATTGGATCAGGGACACTTCAAGGAAGAGGTGGCACCTGAATGGATTCTCAAAGGAAAATAGGGATTCTGAAAGATAGAGCTAAGAAAGAAGTACTTTGAAGACATGGGGTGTGGCCTATGGGAAGTTTGGCTGGAATGAAAGGAAATGATATGAAATAAAGGTGGAAAGGTAGTCTGGAGTTAGATTGGGGGTGGGCTGGCTTATATGATATAGGAGGATCTGTTGTGTCCCAGAAGCAATAGAGACACTGAAGGTTTGGGAGCATAGAGGAATAACATAGCCAGACTGGTGCCTGAGGAAGATTGCTTTGGCAACCATGAGAAGGCTGGATTGGAGAAAGGAGAGACTAGAAACAAGAAGACCAATTAGGAGACTCTTCTAGTATTTTAATGAGAGGGGTGGGAGGTCTGAAGTACAGTGGTGGTCTTGTGAATGGAGAGTAACAGTATGAATCTGAGAGATGTGGAGAGAGTTGATTAGTTTTGGCAAACCAACTGTATCTGCAATTAAGCTGAGGGAATAGTTAAAGATGATACTCCAAGGTTATGAAACCTGGGTGATTGTAAGGATACCAGTACCTTTAACAAAAACAAGAAAGCTTGGAGGAGTAGCAGATTTAGATAAGATAATTGTTTCTGTTACAGATATCATGATTGTGGGATAGTGACAAAGCATCTAGGTGGCCATTGCAAGTTGGTGATAATCTCTCTTCAAGAGAGAGATTAGAACTGGAGTTAAGATTTGGGAGATGGTAATTAAACTCCATAGAAGCTTGATGTGATTATCAAAGGAGAGAATATGTAGACCAAAGAGCTCAGGACACATCCTTGGGGGATACCCATACTTTTGGAAATGGCAGCAAAAGTCTAAAAAGGAATAGTTAAAACAGGTAGTAGGTATGCCAGGAGAAAGCACTGTCTAGGAGATCAATAATATCCAAAAAGTGAAGAGAAGTCAAGAAGGATAAAGACTAGGAAAAGGCCATGAGAGACCTCTGATAACCTTGGAAAGAATAGTTTCAATTAAGTGATGATGTTGGGACCCAGAATTGCCAGGGGTTAAGAAGTGGATGGTGAAGAAGTATAAACAGATATCAGATGGAAGGATGAGAGAGACATGGGCATGTTTTTAGGTAGTAAGGAAGAAGCCGGTAGTTAAGGAGAGATTAAAAATGAGAGAGAATTTGAATGATCCATGGGTCCAGCTTCTTGAGGAGATGGGAGTGGGGTGAGGGGAATCTGCTCAAAGATGCAGATAGATATATTGGACTTGACAAGGAGAAAGGTCATATCTTCTTCAAAGACTGGAGCAAAGAAAGACAGATAGGTGAAGATATAGAAGGGATTTGAATTGTGGGGTAGTGGGGATATAAGAGAGCTTGATTTTCTGTGGGAAAGCATGTTCCAAATTTCAAATAACTAACATAAACTTTTGAAATATAATTCATTTCTAGGTTAGGGACTGACTTGTATACATAGATGGATAATGTGTGTGTGAGTGTGTGTATTTAGGGCAAGTGACTACACAAGGCAAGTGAGTACTATGTCATAGTAATTGAAATTAAAGGAGTTGGGAGGCCAGAGTGTTTGAGTGAACATTTTTATCTATGTAGAAGTCCTGTAGGTTCAGAACAGGGATTAGGATAGAGAAGAAATAATAAATTCCTTGAGAAAGAATGGCCTGTAAAATTCTTGGTCAGGGGAGACTTCACAGAGGAGGTCAGATTTAGAGATTATGTAGTGCACACAGGAAAAACTAAATGGATGAAGAATATTTATTGTTTAGACTATTATATGCAGTTAGATGAACAACTTATAGAACTTGTCTGTAAGGATATATCCCTTAGATGGTCGTTGTAAAGGGACAATGAGTTAGACCTAAAATTAGGTAAGAGAAGAAGAATCAGCTGGATTTCCTATTAAAAATTGCAGAGCTCCTTTAATAACTTCTTCCTGAAAGGAAAGTCCATCTTTTTAATACCAATGTTTGATCATTGTTGGAAAGAGAAAGTATAGGGAGAGAAGAAGATACAGGATGACCTTAGAAGAACACCCAGGGTTAGGGAGTGGGACATAGATGATGATCCAGGAAGGGGTACTGATGTGGCATGGCTGGACAGGTAGGCTATCATAAGAGAGCAGTACCACAAAAAAACTGGAGAAGAGCAAGTATCTAGAAGAAGGTGGTCAACAGTGTCAGATCCTACAGAGAGGATGAAGCAAAGAGGATGATGTCTGAGAAAAAAAGCCAGTGGATTTAACAAGATTTAACAACTTTGGAGAGCAGTTTCAGTTGAGTGACGAAGTCAGAAGCCAGATTGCAAAGGGCTGAGAAGTGAATGAGAGGAAAAAGAAGTGGTGGCAATGACTGTACATAGTTTTTCTAGGAATTTGGCTGTGAAAAGAAGTAGAGATATATAATGTTAGCTTGAGGGGATGGTAATATCAGGTGAAGGGGTTTTAAGGATAGAGGAAAGCTGGAAATATTTATAGGCAGAAGGAAGGAGCAAGTAGATAGGGAGAGATTGAAGATAAGAGGGAGAGGATAGGGTTGGTCATAGGGACAATCCACTGGAGAAGTTGAGAGAGAAAGAGATCAAAGATGCAAGTAGAGGGATTGGTCTTGGCAATGAGAAGGGCTTGCCTTTTCATCAGAGACTAGAATAAAAGTGGAGAGAATAGTGATGAGGAGCTTATGGTGAATGGCCTCTTGTTTTTTCAGTTAAGTCAGAGATAAAATCCTCTTCTAAAAGGGTGGGGGAAGATATTGATATGGAAGAATGGAGGAAAGAAGAGAATGTTTGGAACAGCTGCTGTGGAAAATATAATAGAGAATTAGGGAGGAGTAAAATAATTGCCCAGTTGAGAGAGCATAAACTTATAGGAGACCCAGTCAGCCCAATGGCATGACTTCTTTCAGTTCCATTCAGTGACATATGAGTAGACGTGGAGAAGAAAGTTGGAGGAAATGATCTAGGGATGAGGTTTGGTGAAGTATGAGTGAGGATAGGACAAAAGGGTGAGGGATATGAAAGAAGAGGGATAGCATGAAGTTGAACTGGTTAATTAACTATGGGGTGACAATTGTGAAGGGAGGAAAGTAAAGCCAGAATAGACAGAATGCTGGGCTTGGGAGAGTACGGAGGAGTAGAGAGATTAGAGGTCATGGTGAGGACAAATAGGTTTTGGGGGAGTAAAACATGGAGAGATGGAATGATGGAAGGTTATGGTAGGAAGAATTTCAAAATTCTTGATCATGGTGAGACACTTATAGGTGATGGTGAGATCAATATTGTGACTATCCTATATATGACTGAGATGGAGTGAAAGAATATGTCATAGTAATTAAAATTAAAGGAGTTGGGAGGCCAGAGTGTTTGAGTGAACATTTTTGTCTATGTAGAAGTCCTGTAGGTTCAGAGCAGGGATTAGGATAGAGGGGAAATAATAAATTTCTTGAGAAAGAATGGCCAGTGACTTAGAGGGCCATTAGATAACTGCCATCAGGATCTGGATAGGGTGATGTCTCTAAATAGGATGAACCTCAAAGGAGAAGAGGTTGTTGACTAGTGGTGGCAGAGGGAGAATGTGGAAGTGGCATGAGGGGCATCTCCAGCAATCCTGCAGGAGTGGGAAGGGGTATGAGAAAAGGTGCTTCTATTACCAGAAAGGATAGAGGGATGCAGTATCTTTGGGGAACACCAGGTCCCTGTGACTGCCAGAAGATGGTAGGAGCACAAGAGGAAGAGGTTTAAGATGGAGGGAAGTTTGTTAACGATAGAACGTTTTTGGGGGCACAATGAAAGAGGAAAGCAAAACTGGATTAGGATTTGGGAGGGGTAGGGCTGAGATGAATGGGAAGTGGTAATGGCAGAGGGGGTGGTTTTTATCATTGCACAGTGCTTTGCATGTAGTAAGTGCTTAATAAATGCCGCTTTCTTTCATTCATTCCCCAATACCTTTTGGGGAGGTGGTGGGGAGATGGGGGAGTGTAATGTATATTTATGGAATTTTAGAACTGGAAGGAACCTTAGAGAATGTTTGGTCTAATGCCATGATTTTACAGTTGCTGAAGACCTGGGGCAGGGAATGACTTACTTGACAAGTTCACACAACTGGGCATACAGCAGAGCTGCAGCTATATAATTCAGGTTTTTTGATTCTTGTACCATTCCCAGTATGCTTTCTGCTATACCTCATTGCCTCTCTGTGCCTGATAATTTTTGAAAACTTTGCCAGGGAGGGTGGAAGGGACAAATGACATCAGATATGTTTTTTACTTTCCCGTCTCAGCAGTCCAGTATGTTGTCCTTGGGAAATTTAAGTTACCACTTCAGGCTGTAATGGAAATAGCAAGAAATCAGCTAACGAATTTGGAAGAATTGGCCTAGCTGACTGACTTGCCTATAAATTCCTGGCTGCTTTTGCTGGAGCAGAATGAATGGGGCCCTGATGAATCACCTGGACCTTGAAAAACATGGGACTAGGGAAGAAGCACCCTGTGAAGTCTGCCCTAAAAATAGCTTTCAAGCATACAACAGTTCTAAGGAGGAGTTGGGTCCCTGCCTGGGAGGAGCAGTGGCTTCTCAACACCTTCCTGTAACTTTTGCTTAGGTCATGGTTAGAGTACCCATAAGCTTGGCTGGAGAATCACTTTAGCTGAACTGTAACCTATCCCTCTGTACCCCAACACTGTCCAGAAAGGGCCTGGCAGGATGAAGGGAAGAATTAGTCTTTTTTTTTTTTTTGAACATAGGTCTATTTTTTTTCCCTGTTGTTTCATTATGGTGAGTGCAGGCTCCTCTGTGGGTCCCTTATTGACCCTGGGCAAAAACAGAGCCTGGGAATTCCAGGGGGCCGGATGGGAAGACACTTCCTTTGAGTCGCCTTTCAGACTCCTAGTCCTCTGGCTAGTGTCCTTTTGGCCTTGACTTCTGCTCGATTCCTCCTTCCCGCTCTGCCCACTTCCTTTTGGAAACATTACACCTTCCTAGATGAGCCTTGGTTCATCTCTCTAGGCTTTAGGGTCAGGAGAGGGGGGAAGGAGATTAGTGTTTGATGGGACTAATGTCTGATGAGAACTCGGGGAGAAATCTGGTGGCCTTTCTTAGGCTTAAGAACTTCCTTTCCAACTCTTTGTCGCATGTTGGCCTTTAGTGGGAAAAAGGTCATCTGGGGAAGGGGAATGAAAAAACCTTTCTCTATTTCCTTCTGCTGCTTAAATAGGGAAAATGGCATTATATAACAAAATTGAGATGAAGTTAGGGTTTGGAAAAGAGGTCAGACCTTGAAATTTGTGCTTGGATCAACACTGGTATCTCTTTGGCATATTCTAGTCGCACCTGTGGGAGGCTTTCTCTTCTAGGTCCCACAATAGGAAATCTCAGGTTTGGATTAACTGAAGAATGTCAGTTTTTTGTGGTTCATAGAGAGAGACCTCTGGCATCTAATAGCTTCCCTCTTCCATCCCTACTTCCTTCTATAGCTGGACCCATATAGTCCTTGCTGTTGAACTTAATTCCCACGGAAAGATAGGAATTCTAATGTCGTATCAGGCAACTGTAAGCTGTAAAATCCTAAATGTTCAAACCATGAGCAAATCTGAACTGTTTTAATAAGGTGCCTAAGAATTTTTCAGGTGTTTAATACTAGGGTCAGTCTTTGCAGAAGTAAGAATGATTTGATTTGCTGAGCGCCTCAAGACTTTGATGCAAATCAGCCCTTTGGGAGCTGGAGTAAGCTTGGGACACATCCATCCATATCAGAACAATATGATAAGTTAATAATGAGCAGCTGAGGTTTTCTCACCCACAAGCAGAATGTAGGCTCCTTCAGGACAATAATGGTACTTTTCTTCTTTGAATCTCCCATGGCCTACTATAGTGCTTCATAGGGCATCATAGACTGTTAGAGCTGGAAGGAACTTTAGTGATCTAGTCAAATTCTCTTATTTCACAGGAAACTGAGCCTAGAGAGACTTGGATTTACCTGAACTCATATTATAAATAGGCATTCCATGAGTAATTGTTGATTGATTGAGAGCTATATAGGAAAACAAAACCATTGGTAGCAGCTTGGAGGCACATTTCCCGTTAATTTAGTATGGTACAGGTTGGGACAGATAGGAGCCCTGGGACAGAATTAAAGGAAAACTCAAGCTGATTATCTGGCACATTTTCCTGGTGGTGATGAAGACAATTGGATTATGAAATGGGCTCCCCAGGGACCAGGGTGGAAATCTCATTAATTAGGAATTGAACACTAGCCCAGACTCTGCTGCAGAAGGTATTCTGTTGAAGCTGTGGAATTCTCTTCCCCAGAGCTGCATCAGGGTCAGCTTTCCTAAGGACCTGCTCTTATTGACTTAAAGTAGACTATTGGGTTTCATAGCCATGAAGAGCTTTCACCTTCTTCATTCTTATCCTCACACATTTGGGTATATGAGGGCAGTTTTTATTCTGCTAGGTTGACATTCTTCCCTTTTATCCTTTTGCCCCAGTGGAGCACGCTCCACTTATTTATTAAGATAAGCTAAATCAAAGGAAACTTCCTTGATGGCATTTGGAGGAAAATTATAGTTGCATAGTGGAGGCAAGATGGTGGAGTAGCAGGAAGGACAGCTGAACTCTTTCCACAATACAGCTCCTTCACAAAGATCTAGAAAACATGCCATCTCAAGTCCTGATAGAGAAATTGAAATAAAAAAGAATCATGATTCATATTTCTAACCTAGGTCAGCATAAGGAGCCAGAGTGTTCTATGGACACTGAGGAGGGGATCTGTCTAGAAGTGTCCTGTACTTCAGTGTTTACATATTCACATTCTATCCCATGGGAACTAAAAGAGGACCAAGGCTGTGCACCAGGCCAAAAAGAGGTTATAGACCTATTTGGTGAGGGGAAGAGAGGGGACCCTGACCTTGTGCGGGATGTGGGAACAGGTCCCAGCTGGTAATTTTGTTATTTACTACCCCAGTCTGGGTTACAGATTCAGGGTGGACTGAGACCACCTGTGCCCAGTAGATGGTTTTCCAGGGTGAGGTGTAGTGACTATTTTTTTTACTGCACTGCCGGTTATATGCTGAGCAAGAAGCAAGTTCAAAAACAAATAGAAGTGGTATAGCTATGACCCCAAGAATGGAGCAGGGTCTCTGTTCCAGCTTCTAGCCCAGCCTGAAGCATGTAGTAGAATAATTGAGCAGGAATTCCAGACCAAAAAGGAGCTTAAGGAGCTATTACTGTGAACCAGAAGAGCTTTGTAGCTGCTTTCTACACAGGGACTAAGCTAGCAGAAGTCTACTGGAACTTCCAACCAGGAGCAAGCCAACAAGAGTGTTGTGCAGGCCCAGGTCAGGAATTTGTAGAGCTCAGGTCAGGAGGGCAGCAATTGGATTTTGCTCTGATCATACCACTTTGGGAGCACTGAAAGCCTGAGCTGTCCCTGAGATCTTGGAGTAACACAACACTCAGTACTCTCAGAAAGCAGTAGAAGAACCCAAGATGACAAAAGCTCAACTTAGACATTCTTCTCAGAAGTATCTAGAGCCTGAATCTAACAAAAAGTCTGAAGCCAGAAGTAGGCTGGAAGAATGAATAAGCAAAACTACAATTCCTCCATAAATAGCTATTATAGTGAAAGGGAAACTTAAGACACAAACTTAGAAGAAGAGAATAACTTCAAAGAAAAGCTTCAAAGAAAAACAAAGCTTGGACACAAATCCAACCAGAATTCCTGGAAAAAATAAAGCAAGAATTTTGAAAAAGAGTTTAAAAAAATTTAAAATTATTTTAAAAACCAACTGAAAGCACTAGAGAAAAAAGTGGGAAAAGAAATGAGAGCTATGGAAGAATAATTTGGAAAGGAAATTAACAGCCTGGAATAAGAGGTAACAAGAGGCCTTACCTAGGGGGGAAAAACTCCCTGAAAATTAGAATTGACCAAACAGAAGCTAATGACTCCATTAGGCAAAAAATAAAGAAAACTGCCCATATCTCTTACAACCAGAGGGCAGAATAGAAATATAAAGGATCCATTAGTCACTCCAGAAAGAAACTCCAAAATGAAAACTTCCAGGAATATTATAGCCAAAATCTAGACCTCCCAGAAGAAAAATAACTGCAAGCAGCCAGAAAGAAAGCATTCAGATACTGAGGAGCTAGCCACAGTCAAATTTAAAAGCCACTCCACTATAGAGGAGCAGAGAGCTAATACAGTATTCCAGAAGGCAAAGAATATATAGGCTTACAGCCAAGAAAACTTTATCCAGAAAAACTAAATATAAATACTATGGGGAGGGGATGGGAGAGAGAGGAAGAGAGGGAATGATCTTTAATGAAACAATGTACTTCTGAGAATTCCTAATGAAAAGACCACAGCTGAGTAGAAACTTTGAAATATAAATGCAGAATTCAAGAGAGATATAAAAAGGAAAACATGAATGGGCAAATTATAAAGGACTAAATAAGCAGAAACTGTTTACATTCTAACATGAGAAGATGATACTTGTATCCCCTCAGAATATCATCAGGTATCAGAAAGAGAATCAAATTAGACCCAGGGCTTGAGAGTGGTTCTGTTATGTTTTGATGGTCTTAAAAGAAGAATTGAAAGGAAGGGGAAGAGGGGGAGGGGAGAGCAAAGATAGGGGAAATTATTTCATTTGATTTGGTTGCTCAAGTAGAAGGCTGTACAAACAAGGAGGAAGGGGTAGAAGGAATGGGCAACACTTGAACCTCACTTTCATATGAATTGATCAAAGAGGGGAAGAATATACACAGAGTTGTGTACAAAAATGCATTTCAACAGAGAAACAAGAAGGAAAGAGAAATAGGGAGAAGTGGGAAGAAAAAGTAGGGTAGATTAAAAGAGGGATTTATCTAAGCAAAACAAACTCTAAGGAGGTTGAATTTCAAAGAAGGATTTGGATAATGGAAGGATAAGTACTAGTTATTGGGCTCTGGATGAGGGAAAGAGAAGAGGAGCAGGATCACAGAAGCAGATTACACTAAACCTAGAGCACTTGTGCTGAGTTTACCCCTCTTTCACCACCCTTTTATTCTTTGTAAAGAGGCGGGGAAAAAAAGAGAAGGAGAAGTGTAAAAGAATATGGTAGAGGGGAACACAAAATTAATAATCATAACCATGAATGTGAATGGTCTGAACTCACCTGTAAAATGGAAGAGGATAGCAGAATTGATTAGAAAGCATAATCCAACAATATATTGTTTACAAAAAAAACTTGAAATAGCAGGATGTCCACACAGTTAAAATTACTGGTATCAAAAATTAAGGTAAATTCACAACCAATAAAGGAGAAATTAAAGAAATTATTAGTAACTATTTTTCCTAATTATACACCACTCTAAATGAAATAGATATTTATAAAAATATAAAATATTAATAGAACATGAAATAGAGAACTTAACCCAATCTCAGAAAAATAAATTGAACAAGCCATAAAATAACTGCCAAAGGAAAAAAAAATCCCAAGATCAAATGGATTTACAAGTAAAATTTATGAAACATTTAAAGAACAGTTCTAATATTACATAAACTGAAAAAAAATGGAAAATAAGATATCCTAAGGAATTTCTCCTATGATTACAAATGTAGTTTTGATGCCAAAACCAAGGATAGTCAAAAGTAAGAGAAAAAATTATGGACCAAATATCCCTAATGAATATTGATACAAAAATTTTGATCAAAAGATTAGTAAAGAGACTTCAGTAACATATAAGCAGGATGGATTTATACCAGGATGCAGAATTGGTTCAATATTAGGAAAACTATAAGTATAATTGGCCATAGTAAGAACAACAAAAATCATCTGCCAATATTCAGAAAGGCTTTTGCTGATATACAACACCCATTCCTATTAAAAACACTAGAAAGCATAGGAATAAATAAATATTTCCTGAATGCAAAAAGTGGTATCTTCCTAAAACCAAGAACCAATTCTTATCTGTAATGGGAATAAATTAGAGTGCTTTCCATAAAGATTAATGATAAAGCAAGGGTGTCCATTGTCAGATATGATGCTAGTAATGCCAGCTATAGCAATAAGATGAGGGAATAAGCATAGGAAAGAGGAAACAATTATTACTTTTTGCAGATGATAGGATAGTTTACCCAGAGAACTGTAGGGAGTCAATTAAAAACTAATTGAAACAACACCTTCAGCAGAGTTACAGGATATAAAATAAATTTACACAAATCATCAGCATTGTATGTGACAAAAAAATTCCATCAGGGATAGAGAAATCCCGTTTTTAAAAACTATAGAAAATATAAAATAGTTGGGAGTCAACTGCAAAGTCATACACATAGAAACTACAGAAAACAATTACAGAATACTCTGTGCACAAATAAAGATCTGTATCACTGGAGAAATATTATCTGTTCATAGGCAGGCATAGCCAATGTAATAAAAATGACAATACTACTGCCTAAATCAACTTACTTATTCAAAACCATACCTGTCAAACTACCAAAAGATCACTTTATAGAGCTATAAAAACCCCAACCAAACAAAATTCATCTGGAGGAATGAAAGGTCAAGAATCTCAAGGGAATTAATGAAAAAAGTGGAAAGGAAAAGGGATTAGCAATACCAGATCTTAAATTATACTAGAAGATAGAAATTATCAAAAAATATGTATACTAGTTAAGAAATAGAGAAGTTAATCAGTGGAACAGGTTAGGTACACAATATACAGAAGCAAATGAGCACAGTAGCTTACTGTTAGATAAACCCAAAGATATTAGCTACTAAGGTAAGAGCTCACTATTCAACAAAAACTGAAAGTAGTCAGAAAAACCAGTGTCTCACACTCTGTGCTAAGATAAGCTAATGAGTACATGACTGACATAAAGGTTGACGTCATAAACAAATCAGAGCAAGGGAGAAATTACCTGTCAGGTCAATGGATAGGGGAAGAGTTCATAATCAAACACAAGATTAGGAAGGTCGCAGTAAGTCAAATGAACAATTTTTTTTTTTTTAGGCAATTGGGGTTAAGTGACTTGCCCAGGGTCACACAGCTAGTAAGTGTCAAGTGTTTGGTCTGAGGCCGGATTTGAACTCAGGTACTCCTGACTTCAGGGCTGGTGTTCTATCCACTGCGCCACCTAGCTGCCTTGAACAATTTTGATAATATAAAATTTAAATGTTTTTGCACAAGCAAAACTAATGCAGCTGAAATAAGAGAAGCAACTACATGAGAAAAGATCTTTGGAGCAAGTTTCTCTGATTAAGGTCTCATTTCACAGATATATAGGGAACTGATTCATATTTGTAGAAATAAGAGCCATTTACTAATTGATAAATAGCCAAAGGATATGAACAGGTAGTTTTCAGAGGAAAAAAAAAGCTATCAGTAACCATATTTTAAAAATGCTTGAAATTACTAATAATTATGTAAACACAAATTAAAATAACTCTGAGGTGCTTCCTCATATCCCCCCCCACTGGCAAAGTTGATCAAAAAAAAGAAAATGACAAATACTGGAGGGGCTGGGGGAAAACAGGTACATTGTTTCATGTTGGTAGAGTGTCAACTGGTCTAGCTATTCTGGAGAGCAATTTGGAGTTATGCTCAAAAAACTATTAAGCTGTGTATGCCCTTTGACCTAGTGATGCCACTACTAGGTTTGTACCCCCAAAGAGATCAGAGAAAGAGGAAAAGGACCCATATGTACAAAAATATTTATGACAACTCTGTGGTAGCAAAGAATTGGAAACTAAGTCAGTATCTGTCAATTGGGAGATGGCTAAGCAAGTTATGGTATAGAAATGTGATGGAATACTGTTGTGCTATTGGAACTAATGAAGGTGGGGATCAGTTTCAGAGAAATTTGGGAAGACTTATATGAACTGATGCAGAGTGAGAATAATTTATACAATGGCAACAATATCGTAAAGACAATCACCTTTGGAAGTCTTGGGAACTCTGATCAACACAATGACCAACCACAATTCCAGAAGACTCAATGGATACCAATCTCCTGATAGAGAGATGTTGAACTTAGTTCATATTGAGAAATATTGTTTTGGACATGGCCAATGCAGGATTTTTTTTTTTTGCTTGACGATACATGTTTGTAATGGGGGAACTTTGTTTTTCTTGCTTCCTTAATGGGCTATGGGAAGAGGAGACAAGGCAAATATTTGTTTGGAAAAAAAATAAAATTTAATTAATTAAAAAAAAAGAAAGTTGTAATAGCATTCTATCTAACCAAGGTACATACTTGATTTCTGAAGAGTCTAAGTAAGCACAAAGATTTATTTAGGCTGGCAGGCATTAGACATTGCTACAATCCCACCTCAGAATTCTTTCCAGAGAACTAGGGGAAAATTTGGCCAAGAGCTATAAGTTTTCTAAGCATCTTCAGTCCAGCAGAATTATAGTCAGCAGTTTGGTGGTTGCCTCTGTACTGAAGCTGTACATTGAGTCCTTGGTCTTTCTGACATTGACATCCTAGGTTTGTTCCAAGGAGCTTTTTGGCTCCTAAGCCTGGGATGGGAAGGCCATATCCTTCCCCATCCCTGATACATTTGTTTTTTCCTTTCCCTTAGCCAGATAGTGGGTTACTGGCTCTTTAGTGGAGACCAGGCACTTAATGCCCCATCCACCATCCCTGACTCATTCTTTGGCAGCAACACCAGCTTCAGTATAAACAGACATGGACTGAACTTTTGGTGGGTGTGATGGGGGGGGTAGTTTGAAATAAGTAGATGTGATTCCTGTCCTTGAGAAGCTTACAGGAAGATGGGCTGTGCAAATGGACCCTGCAATAGTTCCATTTGGGGCTGGCTTTCTTACTTACCAGAAGACTGGTCACCCTATCCTACAATCAATAAGGAGTTTTTGAGTGACTGTGTGTCTAGTACTAACTCTTGTAGTTACAATCATTCTGATAGGTGATGTTGGAAAGAATATCTTTGTCTATGGAAATGGTCCCATTTATAATTATTTGGAGTTGTATCTCTAGTAATGGGGATGGATTTTATACCAGTCATCAAATATTTATTGAATACTTGTGATGGTAATTGGCACTGGACCATGCACATTGTAACCTATCCCCCTTTTTGCCTGTTATCCTTTATGTGACCATTAGCGTAGCTGTGCAAGACCACCACTAGGGGTTGGGGTGCAACTGAAGCCATAGAAGAGTCCTGTGGTGTGTAGGAAGTGAAATTGTCTGGTTCTGATTCTGAGCTAAACCACATTAGGCTAAGCAGGTGACTGCAGTGCACTCCTTGGATCTAAAGTGGGGAAGTGTTGGTCATGCAGTAGCCAAGCCTTGGCTTTAGTTTCTGAGGAACCCACACCCAGAGCTTCTGAATTGGGATTTGTCATGAGCTCTTACCAGTAATCTGAGTTGTCAGAATTATTATACTCATTTGGAATCATGACAATAATATTTATTCAGTTATTTTCTCCAGTGACCCTGAAATCTCTCTGCAAATGCTTTCTAAGCTGGGCTGGGGCCCAGAAAATGAAGCAGATTGTGACTTCTGCCTGTTTTACATTACCTTTGTTTATGTCCAGTTTGAAGTGACGTAGAACACATGTTCTGAGGTAATGGGGGCATATATGATAGAGATTCATACAATCACAGAATCTCAGAGTTAGGAGGGACCTCAGAGGCTATTTGGTCCTGAATACAAATCCTCTGTAATAGCATGCATGCCACATAGTTATCAAGCCTTTGCTTGAAGACCTCTAGGGAAAAGGACCCATTGACTTCTCAGCAGCCCATTTTGTGGAACTGTTAAGAAATTTTTCTCATCAAATATCTCTCCTTCTCTTCATCTCTCTCCCTCCTTCCTCCCTCTTCCTTCTCTTGCTCTCTCCTATCTCTCCTTCCTTTTCTTTTCTCTTTCCCTTCCCTTTCTCAGTCCCTTTCCCCATCTGTCCCTCTGTCTTTTTTCTTCTCTCCTTTTCCTTTCCCCTTCCCTCCTTCCACTGCTCCCCCCCCCCCACCAAACCAGTGCTCATAGTTCTGTCTCCAGGACAAAGTGATATAAAACAGCTATTCTGGCTATACCTTAAATCACCAAGATGGTTCTATTTTATCTTTATATTCTTTGAGGTATAGGCCTAGTAGTGCTATAGATGAATCAAAGGGTATGTTCAGTTTGGTAACTTTCTGGGCATAGTTCCAAATTGCTTTTCAGAAAGCCTGGACCAGAAATTGATTCGTAGTTCCACCCACAGTGCTCTAGTTTAGCTATTTTCCTGCAGCTCCTCCAACATTTGTCACTTTATTCATTACCTTTGCCATCTGATAGGCATGAGGTAGAACCTCACAACTGCCTTCATTTGCATTTCTCTAATTATTAGTGAATTAGAACATATTTGCATGATTGTTAATAGTTTAGATTCCTTTCTTTGAAAACTTCCTGTTCATATCCTTCAACCATATATCCATCTATTGGGGAGAGGCTTTTTGGTTCCTTATGTTTCTTGGAAATGAAGCCTTTATCAGAGAACTTCTTGCAAAGATTTCCCCCCAGTTATGTTTCCCTTCTGATTTTTATTACATTAGATTTGTTTGTGCAAAATGTTTAAAACTTTATATAATTAAAATTGTTGGCTTTATCTTGTATGAT
The DNA here is from genome assembly GCF_003287225.1 of Phascolarctos cinereus. Lineage (NCBI taxonomy): Eukaryota > Metazoa > Chordata > Mammalia > Diprotodontia > Phascolarctidae > Phascolarctos > Phascolarctos cinereus. Next base: position 269,768,783 of record NW_027555625.1, read on the forward strand.
CCTCTCTATCCATAGATCTGAATGGTAACTTCTTCCTTACTCTTCTAATTTGTTTATTTATTTATTTTTTTGGAGAGGCAGTTGGGATTAAGTGACTTGCCCAGGGTCAAACAGTTAGTAAGTGTCTAAGGCTGTATTTGAATTCAGGTTCTCCTGACTCCAGGGCCAATGCTTATGTATATATATTTTTTATGATGTGACCTTTTATGTCCAGATCATGAATACATTTGGAGCTTATCTTGGTTTATCGTGCTGAGTAAATTTAATTTCTATTTGATTACTGCCCAGTTTTCTAGCAGTTTTTGTAAAATATAGTGAGATCTTCTAAATAACTGAAGTCTTTAGGTTTATCAAACACTATGCTATGGTGTTTGTGCCAATACATTTCTACCAGGGCACTCTCTGGACCTACTTGCCTGCCCTTTATTTGCTCCGCCTCCTAGGGCTGCCCAGAATCCATCTGGGTTGATTGACTGCTCATGCTGTTTGAATGGGTCAGGATTTCCCAACTCTATTCCTTCCAGGGAAATGGAGGACCACTAGGATTTGTTACCTACCCTGATATCGAATCTTAAGGTTCTGTGGGCCTTATCATCTGTCCCGCTTCTATGCCTTCCAGCCTCCAGGACACTGTCATCTGACCTACTGATGCAACCTGGGTCTTGCTATCCTACCTGCAGCTGAACCTTCGACTATATGGTCTTTCTCCTTAGAGTATGGGTCCCTTGAGAACTAGGGCTGTTTTGCTTTTTCTGTTTACATCCCTAGCACCTAGCTCTGTGTGTAACACATAGTAAGCACTTAATAGATGCTTTTTCATTCATTCATTCTGTTTGACAGCTGAAAAAAATACAAAAGCAAGTGCTTACTAAATATTTCTTGACCTACTAATTGTACCTATATCCAGGACCTGGGGCTGTGAAATAGAAGAAAAGGATTGGGGCACTAGAACTGTAGTGACCAAAAATCTCCTTGTTCTGGGATCATTCACTACTATTGACTTATCACCACTTGTGGCAAATGGCCTCCAAATCCCAAGTACAGAAATATCCAGTTCCTCTTTGTGCCTCTAGGAGAATACTTCCCACCCACTGATTTATAGGAATGTGGGGTGTTCTGGGGAAATTCCAGCCTCCAATGTTAAAATAGAATGCCTAGGAGGGAGGCAAAATTGGAATTCCCCTGAACCAAATTCCTTCCTTCCTATGCCTCACTCTGTGAAATAAGATCCCAGCTTTCATATCAAGTTTTTCATAATCTTGTCTTTCTTCCCTCAATTATTCCCTCTTTGTATTTCTGTATATTTTACAGTGTTGAGCACTTAGCTGTAGGTGCTCCACAAATCAATCAGTCAACATTTATTAAGTGCCTACTATGTGCCAGGTACTGTGCTAAGTACTTGGGATACAAAAAGAGGCAAAAGACAGTTCTTGCCCTCAAAGAATTTACAAGAGACAGCATGTAGACAAGTATACATACTACAAGCTATATACAGCATAAATAAGAAATAGTGAGCAGAAAGAAAGCTTCCTGCGCAATGTTAGATTTTAGTTGGGATTTAAAGGAAGCCAGGGAAATCAGTAGTCAGATCAGAGGAAGGAGAGCATTCCAGGCATGGGAGACAGCCAAAGAAAATGCCCAGAGCCAAGAGATGGAGTGTCTTGTTCATGGAACAACCAGGAGGCCAGTATGTGTTGGGGAATAAGGTGTGAAAAGACTGGAAAGATAGGAGGGGACTAGTTTATGAAGGGCTTTGAATGCCAAACAGAGCATTTTGTATTTGCTTCTGGAGGCAATAGGAAGCCACTGGAGTTTATTAAATGCAGGGTATGTGTGTATATATGTGTGTGTGCATGTGCGTGTGTGTTTATGTGACTTGTGTTTATGATTGGACCTGTGTTTAAGAAAATCACTTTAGTGGCTGAATGGAGTGTAGATTGGAGTGGGGAGAGACTTGAGGCAGGCAGACCCACCAACAGGCTAGTTCAACAGTCCGGGTGTAAGGTGATGAGGGGTGGCAGTGCATTTGAGAGATGTTGCAGAGGTGAAACAATACATTTGTTGAGTGATATAATGAGTTAATTTTAGGTAATGAAGCACAACCTTACATGAAGGTGCGGAACTGATTGGACCAGAGGACCTCCTTGCAGTTAAGATTCAGTGGCAGGACACAATATCCCTACACAGAACTTGATCAGACCCAAGAATCCCACTAGTGGTAAAGAAGCACAAAGGGGTGGAGACAGGACCGGGCCCAGAGCCTATGGTTGATGGTTAGACAGACGTGGGAGTTTCAAAGGCTATTGCAGAATCAGCAGGCTCCACTAGGGGTCAATCCTGTTCCCTTCTATACTTGTTGATGTGGAGCAGAGCCATCAAGGTGGTGTGGGCAGTGTACTGGGGAGGCTACAGTGGAAAGAAGGTTGGATTTGAAGCTTTCTGGGCTTCAGTTTCTTAGGGCTGTAAAATGAAGGTGTTAGTTTGAATGATCTCTGAGGTCCCTTTACACTCTTCATCTATAATCCTATGATTTCCCCATTTCCACTACAGGTCTGAGTTGCCCTAAGGGACTTGATACTAATGAATTAAGAGGTAGAGGGATAGAAAGTATGTAAGGATGCTATGGATCTTACCAGGACAGGGCCTGCTTTAACAGTAACACCATGTAAGAAGATCCAAAGACGTGCCTGGTTAATGTTATCTATTAAGTAAGGAGAAATTGGTGCATGGAAGAGGCTAGAATGGCATTTGGCAGATGCCACTTAGTTTTTTAAGGAGGCTTTGGGAAAGACTACACTTTGTAACACAACCAAGACTGAACAGAGATGGGGAGAAAGAGAACATTGCCTGCTCATTTTCTGATTGATTGTCATCTGGAGCCATGAGGATCATTGGAGTTGGCTGGTTTCTGGCACAGACTTAACTCACTTAATTCACTGTTATTGAATAAAGACTGTAGAATATTGCTTTAGTGCAGGCACTGGGCTTAAGGAACAGCCTCTTCTACCAGTGAGTGGTCCAGCAGGAGCCAGCAGATATGCTGCTTCATCTTCCTCCCATCTCCATCAACCAGATCCCTTCAGAGGACCTTTTCCCCACTACCCACGTGAGCAACTTTAGTTTGTTGTAGTGTGGTGGAAAGAGCTCTGGCTCTGGCTGTAGAGGACCTGAATTCAAATCCTGCCTCTGACCTTTACTACATGTGTCACCTTGGGCAAGTTGCTTTACTTCCCTTTTCTTCGGCTTTCTGGTTTATAAAATGCAGTTATTGGATTAGATGACCTCTGAAATCCCATTCAAGCTCTAGAACTAGGATCCTAATGACCTTGGGCCTTGCAATTTTATCAGAGATGCTGTTGAACTAATATCAGAAACACTTATTATGTCGTAACTGCGTCAATACCACCAGTCCGTGTTTCAATAAGGAAATCTCACATGTTGGAGGTTTGGCAGTAGTGGAATAGGGTCAGGGGCCAGCAGTCACTGGCTAACCAAGCTCAGGGAACGTACCAGAACAGAGGCCTAAACATCTTCACGTCTGAGCGTTTCCTTTCATTTTCTTAAACATCAAGAAAAAGGCCACTGAGACCTCCTCCCAGAGGTCTCACTCACTCTGCTTCCCAGGCCAAGGGCAGAGACCTTGCTGCCTGAGTAGCACAGGTCCCTTCCCCCGAGTGCTGAGAGAGAGACCCAAGCAAATCAGGAAGAGCTGACAACTCTGGTCCCATTCATCCTGGGCAGGGCACCATAGCAGGCTGCCTTCAAGCATGGGGTCCATGCTAGGCCAATGCTAATTCACTTCTGGGCTTTGCAAATAATTTCTTTGTCTCTGCCTTCGAATGACAAGATAAGGGATCAGTTCGAATTTGTGAGTACCTAATGTTTTTGAGGAAGCCTCCTGGATAGTCCTGGCAAAGGTCAGTGTTTAGCTAAGTCTTTTTCTGTGTGACACTAACACTTCGTCTACCACTAGCCTTATTTCCCCAGTGTAGCTCTAAGTGAAGAGATGACTGTAGATCCCAAGGTAAATGCTTCTTTTTGTTTTCGTTACAGGCCACACTCAGCCAGATTCAGATCCTATGCATGCTTTGTATGCCCAGAGCCTTAGGTGTTTACTGGAGGTTTGCTAAGTGAAATCATGTCCACGATGTAGCAGATGAGACCCAAGATGGTATAGTCATTGTGCCCAACCCAGGGTCTTAGGAAGATACCACTTTGAGTTATTGTGTCTCCCCTTCTCTCCTTTTCTCATACCATAGGATCCATTTGCACATATTTTCCTTTAGCATAGCAGTCCTAAACTGCTGGACTATGTTGCTTTGAAGATGTTGAAAGGGCTATTCTGTCACACCCTAGAGGTGGCTGCATTCTTAATCTGCAATGAGTTCAGCATGTCCTGCCAATAAGATTGCTTAGGGGTAGATGGCAGGGTGGGGGTCCGAGTTGTTGATAAGGAGGCAGAGTGGATTGGATCTTCCTCTGGAAGGGTACAGTGGCTTTACTCAGCACTTCCTTGTTCATCTTGCCGCAGACCAGCAGAGCTCTTCTAGGATGCACTGAAATGTCAGTGCCTTAGTAGTTCTGGTCGGGAAGAGTTAATTGTGTTCCAGGTCCCAGAACACAATAGTGTTGAGTGTGAGAGATGGATGCATGCCTCTCTATGGAGCAGTGTGTCCTGAGCTGCCTGACAGCCAGGTCAGTAGGGACTCCTAAGCCAGCCCTTAGAGAGGAATTGGCCAGGCTCTGTCATGGGGTCTGAAGTTGTGAAAACAGAAGCTGAAGCTGAACCTGTGTTTGTGAGGTGGGTAATTTGGGGAATTCAGTCCCTCCCAGGTATGGGAGGGAAAAGTGTGATTCCCCAGTCATCCCCTGTGTCTCTTGGAACTAGATCAGGCAGAAATAATGCACAGCCTTGGTGAGCTTGGAGGTACAATAGCAAGGGAGAGAGAAGCCTCAGATTGAGGACTGACTTACCAGAGACATCAGACACTCATTTTTCCAGACAACAGTGGTTTAACAAGTAGCAGAGTTTTCTGTTTGTGGGAGCAACTAAGTCTCTCTTACCTCTCACCTTCTGTTGCCCAAGGGCAGGAGGGGGTACACGTTTGGGGAGGAAAAGAGAAGAGGCAGCGGGAAGGTGATTCAAGGATTCATAGACATGGATGAGTGTAGCAGAAAGCTGGTCTTTTGGCTTTCCTTCTACCAGCAGGTAATGGTCCCCCTGGGGAAGTTGGGCACTGCCATAAATAGCCCAGCTGACACAAAAGGCACTCTGTCTGGGGGAGAGTCTTTCACATGTCTGAGGCAGCCACTTGACGCGGACCACTAAGAAGTGCCGCAGCCCTCTTGGAAGCTGTTTGCTCGCTGGAGGATCCTGGTGCAGGCTTGATCCGGGTGCCCATGCCTTTAGTTCCTGGGGACCCTGCGGCTGGAGGAGTGTTGCAGCTGGGGGTGGGCTGATTTAGCTCATTGTACTTGGAACTCAGCTCGTTCCCATCAGAGAGTGCTGGGTAGGTGCCTTGGGAGAGCTACTCTCCATTCTATTTCAAGTGCTTTTTCTTTTTGAAAATCTCCTCTAAGGCAGCCATTGATGCAGATGTTGCAACCAGAGAGAATGGTGTGTACTGCTCTGAGATAGCTGGGTGTGGTGTGGGGTGTGGGGTGGGGGGCAGCAGGCGCTGTGGAGAAAGAGACTGGGTGTGAGAGAGGGAGGGAGAAGGGGGGAGAGGGAGAGAAAGAGAGGAGGAGGAGGGAGAGAAGGGAGAGAGAAAAGATGAAATTGAATTCTGGAGAAGGAGAGGAAGAAGAGGGGAAAGGGAGGAGAAAAGCTCTGGAGAACGTGGATTCTGTTGCAATCCCCGCTGCTTTCCAAGCCCTGCCTCTGACTTATTGTCAGGCATGTCATTTTTATTTGCGGAGGAAAGGGATTGGAATGTGTAGAAAATCTGTCCTGTGACTTGGGACTTGGTGGCTGTAGGAAGCAACCTAGCAAGAGGGATTATTTGGTTGAAAGCAAGCAGCTTTGAATGAAAAGTTGGGATCCAGCTGGCAGTAAATAAGAGGATTTGTGGGTTTCATCAGTGAGGATGACGGGTGCCGGTTTCAAACTGTTACAACTCTTTGTTTTGAGGGCATAAAGACTTCTGAGATTAGGCAGTTTTGAGTGTGTGAATGTGAATATAGGTGATGATTTGACTGAACTCTGGGCTTTCCTTCTGTTGAAATGTCTGAGCTACTTGTAAAGTGTTAAGGTTGAGGGCAGCTTGTTCTGCACTCTATACTCAGGGCCACTTATGAAATGTGCCAGATCCTCCCCAAACCCACTTCCAAGACAGCCCCTCCTCTGCTTCATCTCTTTGAGACTGGCTTTTAGAAGGGCCACTCCAGGCTGGGCTCTGCAAGGGGTGGGGCTGTCTCACCTAAGTTAGCCAGACTCATCAGGGACCGTGGAAGGAAGGAAGAGGCTGAAGAGCAAATCTCACCAGGCTGTTGCAAGAGCCAGCAGTGGCTTCAAGCTGACGGGGATGACTTTAGTTTCTCCACACTGTGTGACTATTCTTGACAAGGAAAAAGAAAATGATTGTGGTCAAGCCCCAGCTACTCAAGTGTCTGAAAAGTCAGTCAGAAGCATTTGCCTCCCTGGACCTGGTGCTAGTTAATTTTCCAGTCAATCTAATAGTTCACATTTGACTTGAGGTGTGGTAGGGGTTAGAGCAGCTCTCTTTCTTTCTCTCCTGCACGTCAAACCCCTTGCCAAGTTACAGCAAAGACAGTCACTCATAAGTGGGGCAGTCTTGAGACGTGGCCAGCCAGTTCTCTGGCTGTCTGGGGGGGGGCCCTGCTGACATTTGATGGATCTTCTCTTAGTAGGAGGCAGTTGTTGGCTTTAGACTAGTAAGGAGAGCCTGTTCCTGCAGGAAACTGAGAGATTTCAGCACATATGTATCTATAAGATCCCACCCAGAGCAGGCTTTCTATCATAACTACTTACAGAAGGAGGGGAGGTGTTTTTAGGTAGGATGGGGAGCTCGGAGCTGAGAAATTCTGGTTCTTTATGCTGGGGGAGGGAGACACAAGGACTTCTCTGATGGTCACTAACTGTGTTGCTCCTAGTGAGAATAAATATGTTAGTCTTGTGTCTGTGAGGAGATTTTTATGCATTCAAGTGAGGCACCCGAAAACGTGTTAGTGTATGTCTATATTTGTTGGTTTCTTGGAGCCCAGCTGAAGTAGTGAGGGAAGCAAATTGAATGTTCTTTGTTAGTAGCTCATAATGCTATCCAAGTCAGATGGCCTGGACACTGATTGTTGGTCCTGCACATGTTTCCTGGGCCCCAGGGTTGTGGCTCTGCTCCCAGCCCTCAGTGCGCACAGGTCAGACTGCCAATGCCTTCCGCTCTCAGAGTCTCTTCTGAACAACCCTTTTCTGCACTCAGTTGTTTACGTGTTGTGTCCCCCTTTAGAATCTAAGCTTTTTGAGGGCAGGGCTTTGTTTTGGTTTTGCCCTTCTCTGTATCCCTAGTACTTGATGGGGTGCCTGGCACGTAGTAAGCAATTAATAAATGCTTGTTGACTGACTGTAGCCCTAGCCTCTGTCTTAGCTCCCAAAGCAGGGGGTGTTCAACTCAGCTAATGGGTGTTGATATTCAGTGAAAGCATCTCTTCTGCTTAGTGTTTTGTGAGGAGAGCAACTGAGTGGCATTTGTCAGTTAAAAGTTTCGGCTAGGAACGTGAGGTGGAAAGGCAGGAGAACAGAAGGAAATTGGCTTCCTGGAGTGCCAAGTTGCAGATACTCTTCAGCTATACCTCCCAGTAGCTGAGAATTTTATATCTCTTGCTTCTTTTATAAGAAAACATCAGTTACAATACTACTTGAACTAGACTATCACAGCTGCAAGGGACTTTGGGGATTATTCATCTCCTTTTTACTGATAAGGAAACTGAATCCTAGAAAGAAGCCCTGGCTTCAAATTAAAATTGTGCCAATCCTTCCCCCCCACCTCAGTTCTATAAGGTTTACAAAGTTGATAATCTGTGCAAATATTTAATGGCAACTGATGTCTGGAGAGATGGAGTGGCTTGCCCAGTGGTAAACGGGACCTCATGTACATTAGAGCTGACATTTAAATATAGTTTGTCTGACTACAAACTTGACACTTTCCTTTATATAATGTTCTATTCCATTAATTCACCAAAGATTTTGGGACCTCCACAATATTCGTTGTGTCCATGCAATTCTCTCTGCTCTCATGGCCACCATAGTTCAAGCCCTCAACACTTCTCACTTGGACCATCGAAATAACTTCCTATTTGGTTTCCTTGCCTCGTGTCTCTTCCTTCTCCAGCCCATCCTCCATACAGCTGCTAAAGTGATATTCTGAAAGCACAAATCTGACTGCATCACTCCTCTGCTCAGTAAATTCCAGTGGCTTCTTGTGGCCTCTAGAATCAGATATAAATTCTTCCATCATTTAAAACCATGTCTAATCTGTCTCTCTCTGACCTTACCATTCCAGGATTATTATGTATCACTCCCCTTCCTGTCCTAATTTGCTGTTCTCTAGTGCATGATTCTATCTCCTTTCTCTTTGCCTTTGTACCCCATGTCTAGCATGCAGCTCCCTCACCTCAGCCTGTTAGAATCCCTAGTTTCCTCCAAAACTCAGCTCAAGCGTGTCCTCCGTATCAGTGATGAGGGTAAGTTTTGAGGAAGTGCTTGGTAGTTTTCTGGAAAGGTGGCCATTGGCCTCTGGAGCAGAGTGGTGGGGTATGGTAGAAAAAATCCTAGGCTAGGGGTCTGGACACTTGGGTCTCAGCTATGAAACTAATCAATCAATCAATAAGCATTTATTAAGTGCTTGCTTTGTGTCAGGAATGGTATGAGGTGTGTAATAACTGGAGATGGAACAGTGGATTGAGGAACAAGAAGAAGGCTGGTTTGGCTGGACTGTGAAGAGCAGAAAGGGGAATAATGTATAATAATTCTAGGGAGTGACATGGTCAGATTGTGCTTTAGGGATATTACTTTAGTAGCTGTTTGGAGGATGGCTCTGAAGAGGACGAGACATGAGGCAAGGAAACCAAATAGGAAGTTATTGCAATGGTCCAGGTGAGAGGTGTTGAATGCTTGAACTAGGAAGGTGGCCATGTGAACAGAGAAATGAGGATGAGTGTGAGAGGTATAGAGGGAGAATCATCAAGACTTGGCAACTGATTAGATATGGGGGATGGAGGAAGGTGAGAAGTCAAAGTTGTAAAACCTGAGTGATAGGGGGAAGGGAATAAGCATTTATATAGCACCTACTATGTGCCAGGAACCGTACTAAACACTTTTTTAAAACAAATATGATGTCATTTGATTCTCACAGCAACTTTGTGAAGTAGGTGCCGTTATTATCCTCATTTTATAGTTGAAGAGATTGAAGCAAAAACAGAGGTTAAGTGATTTGTCCAGAGTCATACAGCTAGTAAGTGTCTAAGACTAGATTTGAACTCAGGTCTTCCTGACTTCAGGTCCAGCACTCTATCAACCACAGAAATAGGGATGTTAGGAAGAAGAGTTAAGAGTTAGTTTTATGAGTTCTATCTTGGGCATGTTGAGTTTGAGATGTCTATGGGATTTTTGAAAATTTCTAATGTGTAGTCGGTGATGTGGGACTGGAGCTCAGGAGAGAGGCTAAAGCTGGTTCTACAGATCTACAAATCTGGGAGTCATCTGTATAGAGATGGTATTTGGATCCACGGGAGCTAATAAGACTACCAAGTAAGAGAGTTTAGAGAGAGAAGAGGGTTCGAGACAAAGCCTCAACATTCATCCACACTTGGAGATGGTGATCCACCGAAAGAGACTGAGGAGTGGTTAGACAGGGAGGAGAAGAACGAGAAGAGCAAACCATATCACAAAAACTGAGAGGAAAAAGAGTTTCCAGGAAGAAGTGATCAACACCATCAGTGTCTGCAAAGAAGTGAAGAAGGATGAGGGCTGAGAGGAGGCCACTGGATTTTGCAGCTAAAAGATTATGAGCAAATTAGGAAAGAACATGTTCATTTGGGCAAAGAAGTTGGAAGCACTACTGCAAGGGAAAGGAAAGGAAATGGAGGCAATCAGAAGAGACAGTCTTTTCTAGGAATTGAGTGTGAAAAGTGGGAGGGATATAAGACAGTAGCTTGAGGAAGACAGCTACCATAGAAGAGGGTAAAGTGAGGGTTTTAAAAAATTAGCTATGTGACTTGACACTAGTTACTTTACCTCCCTTGGCCTCAGTTTTCTGAGATCCCTTCTGGCTATAACATTCCATGTTCTCAAATTCTTTTCAGCTTGAATAGTCTATGAGTGTCAGGGTATACTACAAATTGTCTTCTGTTCCTTTCACCCTAGTGATGTGGGTGGAGAATGTGGTACCCACTGCAGATAAAAGGCTTATCTGTACATATCCAGAAACAGGCCCCTATTCCTTTCTTAGCTCTTTGGAGGCTGACAAATAGTTCTCATTGGAAATCCTTCTCCAGCTCTTGTGAGAAAGCCCTAGCGGCTGGAGGTTTGTTGTTGTTGTGAAGCCATGCTGTTTCCAAGATGTCATCACTCCAGAGAAAGCTATTATTCCTCCCAGGAATAAACAAGCTTGTTTACAGCTTAGTCCCACTAAGTAGGGAGAGGCTGGCGCCTCTCTCTGGGGTTGGGTCTGGGTGAGCTAGAGCTGCTTGCCTTGTTCCTCAGACCCAGCTTCTCCAAAGAGAAGAGTTCTGCTTTGCCAGCAGGGTGCAGCTGCAGTAGGCCTAGACATAGGACCCTCTCCTTTCAGGGAGTGGAAAAAGACTTGAGCCATGTGTTCAGGGTCTTTGGGGACATAAGAGCTCCCTGACAGAGGTCATAGGAGCTTACTGTAACAGCAGAGGGTCCTGGACCATTTGGAGCGTATGGATGGAAGAGGAGTACAATTTATCTTGTCCAGATGCAGTTCAGATCCTTCCCATGGCGTTCTTCCCTTCTCCCTGAGATTGACCTTGCACATTGCCTGGCACACAGCTTTAGAGTTTGTCCTTTTCTGACATCTAATTTGAATACAGGTTGTATTCCAAAAGTTCATTTGTAAGTGACCTATTTCGATTTCAGAGCACATTTTCCTTTAGAAACAATGGTACCTGGTGGTTAGGTTTCTGAGCCAGACCACAAAAAACACATAGGATCACAAAGGAAACCAAAGGTTAGTGAAAATAAAGATGTAATTTTATCCCCCATCCGAGTTCATGGACCCCTTGGACCTCAGGTTAAGATTCCCAAACTTATGCAAGAGTGGTTTGGGTGTTAGGAGCCCTTCATAAATCAAATCTTAAACCCAGGACTGCCTGCTCAACACAGCCTTTATTCTCAGGACCACAACTAATCAACAGTAGGCCAACTGACACAATGGAGGGAGGGCTGACTTCAGAGCCAGGAAGATCTGGGTTCAAGTTCTGCCTCGGACACACTCTGGCTGTGGGACTCTGGGCAAGTCACCTAACCTCTCAGTGCCCTGGGCTGCTCTCTAGCCCTCTTAGTCGTAGCTGAGTTGTTGATCTGTTTTAGCAGAGTGAGGTAACCACATCAGGAGTTCACTGTAACAATGAAATTATCCTCCATTACTCTAGAGTTATTTCTTTGCATGAGTCTAAGAAGAGTCTCAGCAGAGACTGCATTAGACTGAGAAGCAAAAGTCCAGAATTCTAGTTCAGGTTCTTTTACTTAGTAGCTTTTTGACTTTGAGTGAATCATTTCCCGCTCTGGGCCTCAATTTCTCAATCTGTAAAATGAAGGAGTTGAACCAGATCTCTGAGGTCCCTACCTCTTCCAACATTTTGTGCCGTGATATTCTTTGTTCTGTGGGTCCTTCCATGATTGTGATGGGAGAAGCAGGGATGGTGGAAGGGTGCTGAAAAGCAGCTTTTAACTTTGCCTACTCCACTCTTGCTTTGTGCTGGCTTTGGGTTGGGTGGTACTGCCATGGCCAGGGGAGCGAAAGTCTAAAGCAGAATCCGGGGAAACTATGAGTAGCTGATGGGGTTTCTGAGCAGTCAGCTGCCCCAGGCTGGGACTGTAGGGCAGGGTTACTTCAGGAGCCTCCGCTCCCCTATCTCTAGATGAAGGAAGCAGAGATGCTTACGCAATTGGGGGGAAGAGACGTCTGAAGAGCTTGTCATGAAAGCTGCCTTTGAATCCTTCCTCAGCACCTCGTGACTCTCTTGCACCCTTGTCATGCTGTGCTGTGAATTACAGTGACCTGTCTCTTATTTCTTCTACTTGGCTTCTTGAAGGTGGTGACTGGCCCTGTTTTATTTTTTCATTTCCCACAGCACCTGGGATCACAAGATCACAGATTTGCAGCTAGAAGGGAGCTAACATGTCGTTAAGTTCATCCCCCTTATTTTATAGATGAGGAGACCGAGGCACAAAGAGATGAAGTGACTTGGCTAAGGTCATGCTGATATGATAGTAAGTGGCAGGGTCTGAACAAAACCAGCCTGCTTTCCACTGCGCCCCACTGCCTTGCCATGGCCCAGACGTTACCCTAGCCTGGGAGCTTCTTTGGCTCCTGCTGTACAAGGCTTAAGCACATTCTCTCAATAGGCCTCCTTCCTGACCCTCCTTCACATGCCTGGCTCTGTGGAATGAGGGATGGAAGTTACCGTATTATGGGGCCCTCGGCAGCTACTTCCATTCCCATTGATGATCCCTGGTGATGTTGGTATTTGACCACCTGGAGGGGGAGGAGTTTCAGCTTTTGCCCCGAAGGTGTGTAAGTTCACTTGCTTCTGCTTTCCTGAGTCCACAGGGCCATTACTAGTATTTCTGCTTCCTGTTCCCCAGGGGTGCAGTGAAGCTTCCTGCTTCATGACTGTGGTTACCAATAATGCTCTGATCCTTGGAGGGCACTAGGGTGGGACTGACAGTCTGTCAAGAGGCCATGAGTCAGGTACAAGTTCACAAGATCAGCCCCTTGGGAATCTTGCTGAAGTGGGGGCTTCAAAGGCTAGCCTTCTGTGGAAGCTCCCTAGTAAGTAATGTTCCCCCTCTTCTGGTTTCAGCCCATGAGTTTCCTAAAAGAAGGGAAGAAAGGCAGAAGTAGATTTCACTTGTTTTTCCTTCGCAGAAAGTCTTCTCCCTTTGAAGTTAACCTATTTGAATGTACTACATTCTCCTGGCAGAGCTTTGTGCAAGTCCCTTCTCCATTCCCCAATGCCTCAGTTTCTCCATTATGATAGCCCTGGTTTGAGCTCCTTAAATACTCCAGATAAGCAGAAGATAGTGGTGTTTTTCTTCAAATATATAGAAGATTTGACCTTTGGATTGTCATCTCTGCTTTCTGCTGAGTCCTTCTTTGTTAGGGTTTTGCTTATAGGAGGGATGTGAGTAAGAGAAAGTAAGTGAAGGAGAGGGTTGCCACCTCATCTTGGACAGTGACAGTAATATTCGCATTGCTCCTGAGACTTTTCTAACTTGCTCTCTTTTGTTCTGATGTTGAATGAATGGCCTCCTTCCTAAATGGCCTGGGTCCTGATGATGGACCTCAGAACTTTAAGTGTAGACTGGATCAAAGAGAGCTCTTGACCCAGACCCTGCCCTGCTACTTGGAAGGAATCTGAGAGGGGAACAAAGTTTACCTTTGCCAATGGGCCAGTAAGAGCAAGGGTTCTGGGCATTTGGCACGGGGAAATTCTCCTAAGTTTAAGAGAGCTGCAGTTTTGTAATGCCTTTGTCATTCTGTATTGGGGAATGCCAAGTAGGCGTACTGAAAAGGAGCAACAAGGAATTAGGTAGGATCAAAAGAAATGGGTTTTGGGGCAGCTAGGTGGCACAGTGAATAGAGCACCAGCCTTGGAGTCAGGGGGACCTGAGTTCAAATGTGACCTCAGACACTTGACACTTACTAGCTGTGTGAGCCTGAGCAAGTCACTTAATCCTGATTGCCTTACCAAAAAGTGAAAAAAAAAAAAAAGAATTTTTTTTTTCAATGCAGTGGACTGGGAATCAGGATTCTAGTCCTGGTGTGGCCAATAGCGCTCTCTGTGACTTTGGGTTAAGTCAGTTAACTTCTGTGAGCCCTAGCTTTCTCATCTCTAATGCAGGAATAATAATAAGCTACCTACTTAATGGGAGGAAAGCACTTTGTAGGCCTTTGAATGTTTTACGAAGGTGAACTGTTACTACTTTTATTCTGAGAATAAGCCAAGTTGTTCCTCTCTGGCCAGATTCTTCTGGAAAGTTGGTCATGACCTATAGCAGGAATGTCATGGCTTCCCTTGAGGGTATTACTGGAACCTGGCATAGGGCAAGCGAATGCGGGGTGGGTAACGCCCACCTCTAGGATCCTTAGACTGAGAGGGTTAATCTGCCGCATAGGTCAGTGTCACATCAAGTTAGAGATCAGGGCTTGAGTCAGATAGTGGCTAGGAGGTGTGGGAGGCAAACTTGAGCTTAGGAACCTGAAGCCAGTCATCTGGAAGGACCAGGGAATCTGTAGTGCCAAGAAGTGATGAACAAGCCCAGTATAATGGTAACAGAGGATTCACCAACCTCAGGAGGAACAGATAAGTTCAGAGGTTTGGGTAGGTAAGGGATCCAAAAATCCAGGTAGACAGGTAGGGTGGGTAAAGGGCCCTACTGCTTCCATGTAACCCTAATACCGGGTAAAAAAAGCTTCACCTTGGCCGCTCCTTATGTACTTCCTGCCAGGGCAAGAAATAGTTTATGGGTTGATGGCGAGGCCCCACAGATTAGTGTATATGGAAAATGGCTGTCTCTGGTTTGATGAACTTTGCTGAATTACGAGCAATCTATGGAACAGGAGCCGCATTGGTTATACTCAGACGCTCATCTCAGGCTCAGATGCCTGAGGTGACCCTGATGAGGGGACCACCATCCCAGGGATGACCTTGGTCCAGGCCTGATCAAATTCAGGACCTGAAGAACCAGGATGTCTGGCCTAATGTTCTCTCCACAACATCCCACTCCCCTTGGTTTGGTCGGTTGATTCCATCCAGGGGTGTGCTAATAAGTGGTTAACAACAGGCTTTCTGAAACAGTGCCAACTTTTAAAGTTTCATCTGTACTATCACATTTTCTCCATCACTTTATTTAGTCTAGACAATTGGCAAAACGATACATCAAACCCTGATTTGTGGCATGGTGTAAATGCTCACAGTGAAAATTTCACTATTGGCTCTCCCTGGCTGGTGGGAGCTGGTTCTAGCACACTCCTGCTTCCATCCCTCCTCTGGGGATTTTCTCTATACAAAATCTTCCCCCTCTCTGAGGAACTAGAATGTAGTGGGGATCTTTCTCGTAAATGGGAGATAATACTGAGGATTTTTCTGTGAAGAATCTTACCAACCCATGGGAGACAGCATTTGTGTTTTAATACCATCTACTTCCTGGAGGCAGGTATGAGCTAGATTGGACCTGGAGAGCGTGTGAATGGAAAAGGGGATGTTTGCCTGTTTCTTCCTAAGCAGACTGGCGTCCTTGGGCACGTTTGAGTTGGTCACTGTTACTGCACCACATCGGAGCCTTTATTCAAATTTGAGGCCATGGGAACTTTTTGTTTTATGACACAAGGGTAGGCAAACATCTGGCACGTGATTGGAGGCACCAGGGCCTCTTTCTGAAAGGGCAGGGTTAAACAGACCAGAAACCACATTGTCTGTCTGTGAAAAACTGTGAAGACGACTTTCACAAAACATGGTGCTGCTGAAATCCTGTCGGCAAACTCAGAATGTATGAGCTAAGATCTGAGGCCGTACTGTGGATTTTGTCCAGCCCCCTTTTTTAGAAAAGGGAGGTGACATCATTCATGCGGGGTCACTGAACAGAGGGATGAAAAAGTGGACTTGATTCTACTCTTTCTGTGCTGTCAAAATGAATTTTTCAACCTCACAATTAGCTTTCCTGTATGGGTTGTTGCTCTTAGGTTTTTTGTTCATCACAGCGAATATAGGTTAAGAGCTTTTGGTCCAAACCTGCTGGAAGGATTGCCTTTCCAAATCCTCAAATATTCATTCACCTGTTCAGTATTTACTGATCATCTACTACTAATGTTCCTAGACTTGTGTTAGATGTTGTGTGGGATAGAAAAGCAGATCTTTCTTTTGCCCTCAAGGAGTGTGTAGTCTAGAAATGACCTTACCAGGTTCTCTAAGAACCCATCCTTTTATGGGTTTCCTTTGTCTCTGAAGGAGCTAGTGATTCTGCCTAGTCTCAGCTTTTAGGCCAAGAAGCTATCCTTGTGCTATCGTTTCCCCTTCCCCCATACCTGTCCAACTCTCAGCCCATTCCCATGTATGCCAGTGCCTTAACCATCCCTTAAAAAACCCAGGTCCTGCTACTCCTCTTGTAGTCTGGGCAAGTCAGAAGGTAAATGGTAGTTTCTGAGAAGCTTTGGGCTTCCTATCCACTACCCCCTCTATAGCAGGCCTAAAACCCTGCTTTGAATTTGGTAGGGGAGTTAATGAAATACTATACTGAGTCTCCTTTTGGTTCATTTCCTGCTCCTCTGTTATCTGATATGGGCACTAGGCAAAATTAAATAAAGCTACAGCTAAGCCAAATTAAAAGATGGAGTAGATCTAGAAATCCTGCTGGAAGGAGAGAAAAGTTAGGCCTCTGAGAATACTAGGCTTGGAAAGCACATGAAGGCACAACCAGTTTCTTCAAATACCGATGTGGTCAGTTTCCTTGTTAAGTCCTAAGACTCTCTCTGTTCAGGGACCAGTAGAGGAATGGTATGTACAACTGAGCTGAGGCCTGGGGAGGGGGTACCTCCAGCCCAGCCTCCTCCCAGGCAGGAGCAGTTGGGCTCTCCAGAGGCTTCTGAGGGGTGGATTATCTTTAAGGAATTTAGGGGTCCCAGGACTTTCTCCAAGGGCAAGTGGGGGGTTATTTGTGCTCCTTTTGAAGGTGGTTGGAGCATATACAAATGTTGTCTTAGCCTGTTCTCCTTCCTCTAGGATTTCTCAGAGGTCCACCAAGTATAAGAAGGCAGTCTGGTGCAGTAGAAAGAGTGCTAGGTTGGGAATCTAGAGAGGTGGGCTCATAGTATCTTTGTACAAGAAGGTCTGGCACTAAATGGCCTCCAGGGTCCCCTCTCAGCCAGCATTGGCTTGGAGTCAGCAGCTGCCAGCTTCGGGAGCAGTCAGAGAAGGAAAGCTCTGTCAGCTCATACTGCCCCTTCCTGGACCCTTGGGAAAGATCAGGGATTTCCAGTGTTGGGCCAAGTTGTGAGGTGCCTCCCCACCCACCCCAGCAGCATGAAACTTCCAGGCAAAACCCCCAGTGTTCCTATAGCTGAAAGGGCAGGCCAGCAATGGGAGCAGGAGGAAGCTAGTGACCGTGTGGTAGAGGGGAGGGAGCCTTAGACTAAAAGGGTCACTGTAAGCCAGTCATTTTCTCTCTCCCTGGGCCTCAGCTTCCCTCTCTTAAAAAAAAACAACACAAAACGAGGTGCTTGAACTTAGGTGACTTTTAATGCCTCTTCTTGCTTTAACATCCTATGATTCTTAAATAGGCCCTTTGGCTAGGAAATCTCTCATAGAAATCTCCTGTGGTGAAACCAAGAAGAACCTGCCCCCTTGATGGGAGGCCAAGGTGATTAGGAGGCACTTCCCCTTTTGAGCATTGTTTGTTTTTGCTCTAATCTGCCAGTGGGAATGGTCTGAGCTGCCTGACTTGCATTTCTGGTTTTGGGTTTGTCACTGTGTTCTCCAGCCCCCCAACCCACCAGGGCGTTGGCAAAGGAGTCACCAGCTGGGCAGGCCAGGGCCACTCCTACCCCTCCTCCTGAACCCTACCCCAGGCCACCACAGGAAAGGGGAAATTCAGAGCTAGTCACTTCCCTGGAGAGACAGACCTGGGGGTGCTCTGCCTCGGTGGTGGCACTGGCTATGGATGAGAATCAACTGGCTGTTTACTATCTCTTTTTCTGCTGAGCACAAGGAAGCAGGTAGAGAATTGTCTGAGAGAGTGGGGATTCTGTTGTGCTGATGAACCCCTTTGGTGGGTGGGATGGCAAGCCAGGATTTGAAACCTGAGAGTGATGAGGTTGCTTCTCAGGGAGCAGCAGCCTCTCAGTCACATGTAAGGGAGAAGAGGACCGCCTCAGCTCTGAGGCTCAGAGTTGTGAGGCTTCTCAAAGCTCTCTCCTCTTCCAGTTTAGAGAACTTGTGGATTGCCAAGAGTTGTCATTCTCGGTCCCAGGCAGGGACATCTGATATAAGAGCAAGGGGGTCACATCCTCCAGATGACAGAGTTAGAGTAGGGGGAGGGGGAGGTGTACTCTCTCACTGGCAGGGTTTTCCTGAAGCCGGTTTGAATTTTTCTTGCTGGTCAGTGTTTTGGTCGTTGTTCCTTCAGATGGGATTTAGAACTTCCCCAACTTACAGCCTGGTCCTAGCTCCAAGCAAGGATTGAGCAGGAATGGCATAATTTTATAGTATCTTCTAGCACTGGTCTAGATATGACTAGAGGACCCTAGCTGAGAAGCCCTGTCTCTCCCCATACCTTGGGGCCAGGCAAAAAGACCTCAGGGTTTAGGGAAGTAGAATTGGTCTCCCTAGTTTGTTGCCCCTGGGACCTGGTGCATAAAAGGCAAACATAAAATTAACATACTGGGCCCTCTTTGCTCTCCTAGAGGTCTGGTATAGTAATGTCCCCCAAAATGTTAGTGCTGGTCAAATATCCCCTTTACGTTTCACTTTCTTGTTCTTTCTTTCCTATCTCTCACACAATGGCACTGCCCCTGTCCTCTGCCAGGCTCAGTCAGAACCTGCCATCTGTGATGGGTAGATGAGTTGTGGTATTCTTTGAGCACCAAACCTTTGGTTGGTCCAGTCCTAGGAAGGCAGTTACTGAATCTTACTACATACAGCAGGAAGGATCTTCAGAGCCTCCTGGCGAAGGCGGGCCCCTAGTCTCTGCATGCCTGGCCTTGGCTTCTTGTTTTGACCTCTGGCTTTTTGGCCCCTGGCTTGCCTTTGGGGTCTCTGGCTATTTGGGGCCCCCTCAACGGTGGGGAATCAATCTTCAGGTAATAGGGTGTCATTTGGGATGTGGGCGGATTGGACGGACCAGGGGAAGAATTTTTCATTTGGACTCCTAGAGGACTTGAGTTCAAATCCCAGCCTTGCTACTTAATACTTTTATAACTGCAGGCAAATCACTTCATCCTTCTGGGTCTTGTTTCCTTATCTGTAAAGGGAAGATCTGGATAATCTCTTTCAATTAAAAATCCTATGGTCCTATGGCCATCACCTCTAAGTCTATGAGGTAAGACCTCTGGGACTTTTGCACAATCTGATGTTCTTTGGCCTCATCTTGTTTCTTGTTGTCTCTCTCTCTCCCTACCTTTTTTCCTCCCCCAGATGCTTGAGACAGACGTGGATGAAAGAAGAGAGATGCCTTCTGAGGAGGAGGTACCCCCTTCTAATGAGGTGGGGGTTAGGGGGGCATCCGAGGAACCAGGCCCTCCTGAGAGCAACCGTTCCCAAAAGGAGGCAGTTGTAGGGGAGGCCTCAAGCCTGGAAGTGCCCCTGCCTGCCGAGTGGGTGGCCAATGGGGCAACTGAGGAACCTGGGCCTCCTGCTGGTGACTGTCCTCAAGGGGAAGAGCCCGCAGAGGAGGCTGCAGGCTCTAGGGCCCCTCCCTTAACTGACAAGCAGCTCTTTGTGATCCCCGAGGTCCGCCTGGACTGCACCTTCAGCCAGAGCTTAGGGGCAGAAGGGATAGAGCAGGATGGTGTCCTGCTGGATGAAGAGGCAGAAGAAGAGGAGGAAGAAGTCGAGGGTGAGGAGGGGTATGAGGATGAGGATGACGAAAGTGATGACAACTACCTAGACCGGAACGAGGCAAAGCGGTGCAGCATGATCGAGACATCGGGCACCGAAGGGGCCTTCATGCTGACGGTGCAGAGCTCCCTGCGGCGCCGCACCCACAGCGAGGGCAGCCTCCTGCAAGAGCCCAAGAGCCACTGCTTCACCTCGGACACCACCCTCAACTGCTCCGACGGGGAGGCCAAGAAGAGCGGCTGGGCCCTGGCCTCCCCGAGCACGATGAAGAAGGAGCTGACCCGCAATGGGGGCTCCATGCACCACCTCTCCCTCTTCTTTACAGGACATAGAAAGGTAGGGGAGAACAATGCCGGGGGGGGGAGGTGGTTGGGAACACATCCGGGACCCTGGGCAAAGGCCCTGCTGAACATGGGATGGTGATGGATTTTACCAGTATAATACCCAACTGAGGATCAGAGATCAGAACTTTAGATCTGGAAGGGATTTTGTCCTAATCCAGTCTCCTCATCTTCTAGAGGAAGAGACTGAGGCAAAGAGAGCTTACATGACATGCCTAAATTCATGCAAGTAATAAATTGTAGAGGCAAGATTGTTGGTGTTTTTGAATTCTAACTCTCTGTGACCCCATTTGGGGTTTTCTTGGCAAAGATACTGGAGTGGTTTGCCATTTCCTTCTCCAGCTCACTTTACAGATGAGGAACTGAGGCAAACGGGGTTAAGTGACATGCCCAGGGTCACACAGCTAGTAAGTATCTGAGGCCAGATTTGAACTCAGTTCCTCCTCACTCCAGGGCCAGGGAGAAACAGGATTAGAAAGCTTGTCTAGGAACAAAGACCTGCTGAGAATAACCCATCCCAAGGGGAGCCACCTGTAGGGGAGGCTACAAACCTGGAAGTGCCCCCACCTGCTGAGGGGGTGGCTAGTGGAGCACCTGAAGATCCTGGGCCTCCTGCCAGTAACTGTCCTTAAGAGGAAGTGCCCACAGAGGAGGCTGCGGCCTCTAGGGCCCCGACCTTAACCAACAAGCAGCTCGTTGTGATCCCCGAGGTCTGCCTGGACCGCACCTTCAGCCAGAGCTTAGGGGCAGAAGGGATAGAGCAGGATGGTATCCTGGATGAAGAGGCTGAAGAAGAGGTTCTGTACTAGAAACCAGGAGAGGCGGGCCTTATAAAAAAGTATAAAATAATAGTCCTTGCTTTCATGCATGGAGGTTATGACTTAGTTAAGGAAGCAAGGCACTCTCATACAAAATTAAATAATAAGCAATACAACAATATAAGAGATGTAAGAGGGCGTCAGATGCTAAATCCCAAATTTATGGCACAGAACATGGTAGGCATTCAGAGGGTGATGGCCCTTGAACCTCTGTGACCTGGAAAGGGCTGAGAAGGTTTCTTGAGGGAGGTAAAGCTGAACAGGGCCTTGAAGGATGGGTAGGATTTGGCTCTGTTGAGGCAGGGGAGAGAGAAAGAATGGGAAGAAAGGAAGAGAGGCAGGAATCTACAAGAGGAATAACCTGTTTTGAAGACAGTGAGTAGAATTTGGCTGAGGCTAGAGAGGTAGGGTGGGAGTTGATTATCGGGCTGAGGAGATTGGACTTGGGACTGAAGAGGGTAGAAAAGAAGGCCCATTTTCCTTTTCTGGTCATTCTTTTCTCAAGGAATATTTTCTTTAGGAGAATTTGAGGCTTAGGGTCTGTGGAGATGGGTCAGACTTCAGGGAGTGCAGAAACTCCATCCTCTGCATCCTGAACTTCAGGCCTTACAGAGATGTTTGTTTATTTACTTATTTTTAAAATTAAATCTATATTTTATTTATGCTCTTTTTCTATGTGGCTGTCACTTCCCAATGATACTCCGTTGCCTCTTTTTAAAAACAAAGATGGGCAGCTAAGCAAAACAGTAATTCTTTGGCTCTGAAACATTTACTAATACATCTTTCTAGACTTGCCTGGGAGCAGAGAGGTCACCCTTCTCTGATGAGTAAGACAATTGATGCCCAGAGAGGGGAGGCACTTACTTTGAGTCACACAGGGACTGGACAGTGACTAGCAGAGCACCTTTCACATACCAGGCATTTAATACATGCTTGTTGAATTGAATAGGGTTGGGGTTAGAACCTAGGCTTGAGGAGGGGCCCATGCTTAAATTAATCCTTAAAGCGTGTGGGCCCAAGGATATGTTGGATCTTGAGTGAAATGTTGGCATCAGAACGTTGAAAGCTCATTAACCACAGCAGTGAGGAGAGGAACAGCTCCAGTGGGCTGGGATCAGAGGGCAGAGATTTAGAGCTGGCTTACCCCTGCCCTCTAGTGGAGAGAAGCCCCAACCGCAAGTCCTGAGCGGGGAGTGAGTCATTTCCTTCTGTGTCCAGAGATAGTGGTTTTCAGGACCATAGTGTTTTCTAGCTTTTGCACCTGACTTAAGGTGAGCCTCACTCAGAGGCTGTTTGCTAGTCTAAAGTGGCAAACAGGTCTGCCCTCTTTCAGAGTGGTGTTGTTGTTCAGTTGTTTTCAGTTGTTTCTGACCCCATTTGGTGTTTTCTTGGCAAAGATACTAGAGTGGTTTGCCATTTCCTTCTCCAGCTCATTTTACAGATGAAGAAACTGAGGCAAACAGGGTGAAGTGAAGTAACTTGCCCAGGGTCACACAGCTAGTAAGTCGTATCAGACTGTATTTGAACTCAGGAAGATGAGTCTTCCTGGCACTCTATCCACTGTACCACCTAGCTGTCCTTCAAAGTACTGTTTGAAAATTTTTTCTTTCTCCTTCTTTTTTCTGTCATCTCCCCTCCAAAAAAGGAACCCTACTTCCTCAGTTTACATGACTTTAGCCAAGAAGAAAGCAACCCAGTGATCTTAGAACCATAGAATGTTGAAGCTGGAAGGGGCCTTAGCAGTCATCCAGTTCAATTTCCTTCATGTTGCAGAGGAAGAAACTGTGGCCCAAGAGCAGAGCAGGGTGTGATGTGTTCAAGGAGATGAACCCAAAGCAAGGCAGTGAGAGAGCCAGCCCTGAAACCCAGGCCTCCCGAGTCCCAGCTCTGCCCTTCTTCACCTCCAAATACCCTCAGAACTTAGCTCTTGGAAAATTCCTCATCAGTACTCACCTTTCAAAGAATCTCTTTTCCACAGATTTTCCTTCATCAGGAGATCCTCCCTTGAGTAGAAGGGAGAATCTGGATTATTATTATTATCAACAACAATAGTAACTTACTCATAATGACTTACTATCAGTGAGCCAACAAGCACTTGCTATATGCTTCCCCTGATCAGGTGCTGAATGCTGGGCAGAGAAAGAAAAGCAAAAGTACTGTCTCTACCATCTTGGAGCTCACATTCTAGTAGGGGGAAAATATGGAAATAACTATGTGCATGCGAGATCTGTAGAGAGGAAATGGAAGGTAGTCTTCAAAGGGAAGAGAGAGCAGGAAGAGGCAGGGAGAACACCTAGGGAGGCTTTCTGCAGAAGGTAGGATTCGAGCCGGGTCTTGAAGAAGGCCAGAGAAACTACTGCTAACACTTACATAACACTTTAAGGTAGGCCAAGCACTTCATATATTGTTTCTCATTTGATCCTCATGACAACTCTTTGAGTTAGGTGCTATTATTATCCCCATTTTGTAGATGAAGAAACAGAGGCAGAAAGACATTAAAATGACTTGCTTAGAGTCAGACAGCTAGAAAGTGTCTAAAGCAGTGTTTGAACTTAGGTCTTTCCAACCCCAAGTCCGGAGCTCTACCCAGTACATCAATCTGTCTCTAAGAATGAACCTTATCGGCATCCACTCCTGGGACGGCGATGCTTTGTATACCTTTTAATTTGATTTTCACAATGATACTATGAAGTAGATAGTACAAGGTTTACCAATGAGGAAACTGAGGCTAAATGCTTCGCCCAGAATCTAGTGGTCTTTCCATCCAGGTCCTGGGACTCCTTTCCCCTGCACCATGCTCCCCCTGCCACCCCCTTCTAGGCTGCTTATTTTCTTTCCTTGCTTTTAGCTGCCTTGTGTCTTAGAGATCAGTGCAGTAGCTCTTGTCCTTCCCAAGTGAAACCAATGAATCTTCAAGTGTTTTGTTTTGTTTTTTTGAATGGCAGTTTGACTAAGCCAATCCTGCTTAATCAGATCCTGCAATACCCTAGCTCTAAGAGAAGTCCATTGCCAAGCCTGAAAGGTTCTCAGTCCTTTATAAATGAGAATAATAGGAATCATTAAATTGTGCTGTGTCCAGCTGACTCTAAGGTTGAAAAGTCATTCCGCTTCTGACTAATGGTTTTCTGGGCCAGCCTTAGGCCCAGGTGGATTCTGTACCTATTCCTAGCTTATCCTGCTTACCTTTCTCTGGCTCTCCTAGTCTTAGATTTTTGCTCTCAGTAAGACTGAAGCCTTGACCAGGCTTCACTCCATGTGTTCAAGGATGGTGGTACAGCAGGGAAAAGAGAGGCAGGGTGGGCTGTATTGTTGCTCACTACCAAAACCTTTTCATGAAGGTGACAGGGCATTTGGAGAAAAACCTCAATTGGTCTGGGAATCCAGTTTATTTTAATTTGATGTTGAATTGAGAATCAAGACTGCTGGGTTAAATCCTTAGGCAAAGGCTTTCCATTCATAGTCCCTTGGTTTACCTATGTGTAAATAGAGTAACAGGTGTTTTGTTTTTATTTCCTTATCCTCCCTCTTCCCTTTACCTCTGCCCCCCCCCCCAATTCCTGGGCCTGTCATGATTCCACTTTGTGAATGGAAAGGTCATTTGCCTGTGAGTCAGGAGCTCTGGGGTTTATATCCAAACTACCACTAACTTCAGTAAATTTGTTAACCATACCTATAAGATATTCAGGATACTGTACTGAGCATTGAAACTTGTTATACAGCCTTGGACAGTGACCTTCTGCTACCAGGGCTTCTGCGTCCTCTTGTATAAAATGAGTGAGTTGGAATAATCTTGAAGAGCTTTTCTACTTGGGACATTCTGTGACATGCGTTTGAGCCCTGGCCTTGTCCCTGAGGGCCAGCCTCTGGGAGGGTCTGCTTGGGGAGGTTGGGTCTGACAGATCCCAGCAGACACCAGAATCAAGACAAGCCCTACCCAACAATGGAAGGAAGTTTCTTCCCATGTTTGAACTGCTTTGATTTCCCCAACTCCTAAGGAGGGAGGGGGGAGTGGGAGGGGCTCAAGAGTACCATTGTACTGGGCTGATAAACTGCGGAAGCTTAAGGTTAGAATGGAAGGAAGCCCAGCGCCAGGCTGAGGGGCCAGAGGTGCTCGTTCCCACGGGCGGGGGGGTACCCAGTGGAGAGACTGGCATAGGAAGGTGGGGGCCAAGTTGTGCCAAAAGGAGGCCATGACCACAAATGGAGTACCTGCATGTAGTTACTTCCCTCAAAATGTAAAAAAGAAAAAAGAATAGAAAAATACTACAACCCACACATTTGTGACATGTGTGTCAGCTAGATTCTGTGATAAAATACCAGCCCACCTGATTGGCATATGAACCCATCCCAGGGGCACAGAACATTGACTGCTCCAGCGAATCAATCCATCAACAAGTTTTCATTAAGTATGTACTCTGTGCCCAGTGCTGTGGGAAATACAAGAAAACACAATTCCTGCCTTAGAAAAGCTTACTGTCTAGTTGGAGAGAGAAGACTAATTGTTTTTACAACTGGAGAGCAGTCCTGGATGGAATCTGATCAAATGCTAAACTGTGTGGTACAGATGTAAGCACTGGAAGAGATCACAGAAGGGAGAGACTCTGTAGTAGGCTGGGAAGGATCTAGAGAGGGCCCTGGCCTGGGCAAGGCCCAAAAGGTTGGGCAGGGTTTGTTTAGGTAGAACGGGAGAGTGGAGGAGGGGCAGAAAAGACTCACGAAGGAAAATGCTGTCCGCATCCAAAAAAAAGGACTATGGCGTCTGACTGCAGATCGAAGCACATTATTCACTCTCTCTCTCTTTTTTGTTTCTTCTTCCTCCCTCATTGGGTCAAATTCTTTACGACATGACTGATGTGAAAAATAGATTTAATGTGAATGTATATGTTGAGGCTGTATCAATTTACATGCTACCTTGGGGTGGGGGGAGGGGAGAGATAGGGAGAAAATTTGGAACCCAAAATCTTATGGAAGTGAATGTTGAAAATGAAAAACAAACAAACAAATAAATATTTTTTTAAGAAAGGAGGGGCAGAAGCCACAAGCACAAGTGGGAAGGTGGGTATAGATACGGCTCATGCCAGGAACGTTAAGGGAGTAGCCTGGCTGGAAGGAGAGATGTGCTGTAGTGGGGGGAGAAACCAAACTTGGAGTGAGAGGCCTGGTTCTGCTCCTTAATACCTGTGTGACATGAGCAAATCAGTCACCCTCTCTGAATCTTACTTTCTCATCTGGAAAACAAGGGGGTTGGACCAGATAAACTCCTGTTGTATCTTGCAACTTTAAATCAATGATCCTGTGACTCTATAAACTTCATAAAGAGGAGAAGAAGATTCTGCTTGGTAGGTAGGGTGGGGGTGACCACTGTGAATGTAATGCCAAAGGAAATAGCGAAGCACCGTTGTAGAGTAGCTAGGCAGGACCCCTGGTTCTAGCCCCTACTTCTGTCATTAACATACACATTGTGTGACCTTGGTTGCTAAGGTCAGAGTTTAGCAGTGACAAAAAGGGAGGGGATTTAGACTCATTCTTCCAGGTCAGCCCTTGCTTTACAATCTTGGCCCAAGCAAGGCTGTGCCTCCTTTGACCTGACAAGTCAGGAGCCAGAGGCCTCTTCCTCAGCCAGAGGTACTGTTTGGGCTGGGGATAGCAATCTGTCTGCTGAAGGTTGTCTCCCCCGGCAAAAAAAAAAAAAAGAAAAATTTCTCTGTTTCCTAATCTGGTCGTAGTCCCCAAAGCATCACTTCATTGCTAGAGACCTATATACAGACACCTTCCTCATGGGCTTAGAACCGGGGAGGGAGATCCAGGTGGGTAGTAATACCTCAGAATGAAGCTTTCCCTGGCCTAACTATAGCCTTCTTAATGTAAACAAAACATCTTCATCTTTCCCCAGCTGAGCGGGGCTGAGGCAAGCTGTGATGATGGTGCTGAGGCATCTCAGAAGAGGAGCAAAAAACTGTAAGTCAAAAAGGACATTGGCTTCTGTCATGGCCGCTTTCTCCGGAGCACATCTTCTGACTCTGCCGGCTTCATTGAGCTTGCTGTGGCTTGCTTGACTCTCCCATTTCCTTTCAGATTCCTTCCACTCCTGCTTGAGGGTTGCTCTCCGTTTCACTGAATTCCTTCTCCAGACTCTTTCCTCTCAGCCTGCCATAGCTATGTCTGCCCCTGAGGTTGAGATAGAAAGTGCTGGATGCTCTGTTCCTATCAGCCCGGGAGATTTATGTGTTGTCACCTGACATTTGGATCAACCAGAGGCATTTCTGCCCTAGGGGGAAGACAAAGTGGATTTTTATATCTCTAGGAGAAGCCTTAGAGGATCCTCCAACCTCATGTCATGCTTGATACTCAACCCATACCCCTCCAAGGTCACCCTTTTAATCAGTGACCAGCTTTGCAAGGAGACTACCTTGGGCAAATCACTTTCCCTTTTTATATCTCAGTTTTCTGATCCACTTATAGAAGTGCTTAGACTCATGGCATAGTGGAAAGAGTAGTGGACTGGGAGTCAGGAGGCCTGGGTTCCAGTTCAAGCTTTTTACTACTAAATTAACACGAGACTTTGTCTCAGTCACTTCTCCTTTCTAGGCCTCAGTTTCCCCACCTGCAAAATGAGGAGTTTGGACTATATTGCTGAGGTTATTTCTAGCTCTAAAATCATCTGATTTCATTTCAACAGACAGTTCTTAAATGCCTGCAATGTATGAGGCTCTGAGGATACAAAGACAGATATAATGCAGACTCTGATGTCAAGGGGCTTACAGTCTCATGGAGAGGGAGAAGAGGACAAGTATATATTGCCTTGATCCAAGAGAGAGTGAAAAATTTGGGGTGGGAGAGATCACTTTCACTAAGGAGTATCAGTGAAGGCTTCAAGGAGAAGATGGTATGTGATTTGGCCCAGAAGGAAGGCTTTCAGCATGTGGAGATGGGGTGTCCATTCTAGGATGTTGTGAACAAAAGGTATAGAGATGGATGAGTAGAGAATAAGAATGGCAGGTGGAGAGTAGTATAGTTGGCAAGAAAATAGGATACGTGAAAGGGAGTAGTATGAGATTAGAACTGGGAAAATGTCTTGGAACTAAATTGTTGAGGGCCTTGAATGCCAAGGATGGGAATTGATCATTTATTTGGTGGTCACTTGAGGAGTGGCATGATTGTGGCATTGCCTAAGGAATGTTGCTAGACTGGAGGCAGGAAAATGGGAGAGGAGGCTATTAGAATGGACTTAAAGTAGTTTTAGGGAGAGCTGAGAGAAGGGGCCAAATAGTAAAGAGATCGTGAAGACAGAAATGACAAAAAATTGGCAACTGATCAAATGTGTGGGGTGAGAGAGTGGGAAGAGGACTCTGAGGGTATGAGCCTAGAAGATCGGGAGGTGCCATTAACAGAAACAGAAACAGAAACAAACTGAAGAAGAACAGGGGGAAGGGATGAGGGAAAGCTGGTGAGCACAGCATTAGACAGTTTGAGTTTATTGTGTAGGTGAAACCTCCAGTGAAGATATTCGGCAGACAAACACAGAGCTGGAGCCCTGGGGAGGGGTGGAGGTGGAGAGAGCTCTCTGGGAGTTATCTATAGAGGACTGGGGGGGATCTAGAGATGGAAGGGGCCGTTGAAACCATCTAGTTCAACCCTCTCATTTTATAGATGAAGAAATCAAGGCCCCAAGAACTAAAGTGACTAGTGTATGGTAATTAATAGCCAAACTAAGAATTTAAACCAATGCCCTCTGACTTCAAACCAATGTGTGCTCTTCCCACGACACCAAGCCAAGAACTTATATTCCTTCCCCTTTCCACCAGCCCTTGCTGCTTCTGTAGCCACCCTCTGAAATTCTCATCTGTCTTTGGTAATAGAACCAACTGTTTTTAGTGTCTCTTGTAAGCTGATTCACAGCCAGTATCCAGTTTGTAACGTGCCATTTTAGAGTCAGCAGGGTCAGAAGTTTGTCTTTTTGCTGATATAGAGAAGGAAGAAGGCTTGGTTAGGAACCTTACATATACTGGTGCAGACATGCAGCTGAAAAAATGAGAGCTCATCCATTTGGCTTTGTGGTAGGTGTTAGGACTCTGGCCCATTTCCTAGAAGTAGAGGTAACAGTGGCTGCTGTCAAGGTTCCATTCTAGTCTATCACTGTTTGTTCAAACTTCTCAGGCAAGCATTGGTAATTTATAGGTTGTGGCTATAGAGAGATCTGATACAGTGAGTAACTGTTTTTTTTGTTTTTTGTTTTTGCTGTTAAAGTCTATAGGATGAAGGAATTCTAAATCATCTTAGAATAGCTGTTAATCAAGAAGCAGTTCTTAAGCACCTACTTTGTGCCAGGTACTGTGCTAGGATTACAAAGAAGAGTAAAAGACAGACCTTGATCTCAAGGAGAGACAGCATGCAAACATCTATGTACAAAGATATATGTATTTGTATACATGTATATACATATACACATATCTATCCATATCTATCTATCTGTCTATCTATCTATCTATCTATCTATCTATCTATCTATCTATCTATGATGAATTAAAAATAATCAACAGAGAAGAAGGCATTAGCATTAAGAGGGATTGGCAAAGGCATTTTGCAGCAGGTGGGATTTTGGCTAGAACTTGAAGGAAGCCAGGGAAGTTAGGAAGTGGGGATTAGAAGATGGGCAATGAAAATGCAGAGTCCAGAGATGAATTGTCTTGTTCAAAGAAGAAAGAGGCTGGTGTCACTGGAGAGAGAGAGAGAGAGAGAGAGAGAGAGAGAGAGAGAGAGAGAGAGAGAGAGAGATGTGTGTGTGTGTGTGTGTGTGTGTGTGTGTGTGTGTGTGGTAAGAAGATGGAAAGGTAGGAAGGGGCCAGGTTTTGATGGGTTTTGAATGCCAAATAGAGAATGTTTTTATTTGGTCCTGGAGGTGATAGGGAAACACTGGAGTTTATTGAATGTTGGGGGTAGAGGTGTGTGTTGGAAGATCATTGGAGAATGGACCAGAATGCAGACGGACTTGAGGCAGGCAGACCCACAAGCAGGCTTTTACAATAGTCTTAGTGTAAGGTGATGAGGGCCTGCACCAGGATGGTGATAATATCAGAGGAGAGAAGAAGGTGTATGCAAGAGACATTGTGAAGATAAAGTCAACGGGTCTTGGCAACAGTTGGGTTATGGAGGGGTAAGAGAACATTTACATAACAGACTATGTTCCAGGTTGTGTGCTAAGCACTCTACAATTAATATTTCATTTTATCCTCACAACCACCCTGGGAGGTAGGTGCTATTATTATCCCCATTTTACAGATAAGGGGACTGAGGCAGAGGTTAAATGACTTTCTCTGGATCACAAAGCTGGTAAGTGTCAGAGGCCATATTTGAACTCAGGTCTTCCTAACTCCAGGCCTGGTGTGCTGTCTACTGTACCATCACGCTTCCCCAGTAATAGGGAAGTTCAGAAGAAGGGATATTTTTGGGGAAGAGAGAATGAATCACATTTTGGACATGTTGAGTTTAACATGGCACATCCAGTTCAAGATGTTCAGTAGGGCATCAGAGACGTTAAGGCTAGATAAGTAGATTTGGGAATCATCATTAGCAGAGATAATACGTTGAATCCGTGGGAGCTGATAAGATCAACCAAATGTAAGAGTATGGAGGGATAGGAGAAATCCCAGCTGTCAGTCTACTGGTATAAGACATTTTCTGGAGGCCTGAGAATTGCTCCTCTTGCCCTTTTTGCCTTTTTGTCTTTTCCTCTTCAACTTGTGTACGCTAGGACTCCTGTTGCTGGCCTTTCATTTCCATTTGATTCCTTCTTCCTAGCATGATTTCATA
The DNA here is from genome assembly GCF_003287225.1 of Phascolarctos cinereus. Classification (NCBI taxonomy): domain Eukaryota; kingdom Metazoa; phylum Chordata; class Mammalia; order Diprotodontia; family Phascolarctidae; genus Phascolarctos; species Phascolarctos cinereus. The sequence continues at coordinate 269,799,564 of NW_027555625.1, forward strand.
ATTCCCCTTGCTAAACTCCCTCTCATCATTCAGACACTTCTTGAAATTGCATCTGTTCCGAAAAGCTTTTCCCACTTAACTTTGAGAGTAGCAGTAATTCCCATGACATACAACTCCCGTGGGTCTTGTCTTCCTTCATCATGGTATTAGATTTAATCCTTTGCTTATTACATAGTGGAAATACTTATACCTTTAAAAATATCTTTATGTTATACGGTTTAGAGAGTAAATTCCTGGGGCTATTGCTCCTTAATTTGCTGTGCGCTGACGTGTACAGAGACAACTTTGAAAATGACAGTGACTCAGAGCCTCTGTTTCTGTATCTGTGGAATGAAGGGGATTAGACTAGTCACTAGATGATCTCCACGGTCCTCCCATTTCCAAAAGTTTGAAAGAACCAAACAAAGATTTATCTTTTGCAAATTTGGTATTCCATACTGTTTCACCTGGAGATTCTTTTTTAAAAAAAGTCTTTCCCCCCAATTACATGTAAAAACAACTTTTATCATTTTTAAAAAATTTTTTAAAAAAGTTTTGAGTTCCAAATTCTATCCCTCCCTCCTTTCTGTCCCCCCCTTCCTGAGATGGCAAGCAGTCTGATATAGATAATACATATGCAATCAAGTAAAACATTTCCATATTAGTCATTTTGTGCAAGAAGACATGAAAAAGAAAGGAAATAGAGAGAGACAGAAAAACAGTATGCTGCAGTCTGTGTTCAGACTATATCAACTCTTTCTCTGGAGGTGGACACCATCACACATAAACAAATACATAGGAGAATACAAATAATAGGCATAAAATATATAAATCTATTTATCTAATTATTGGTTCAGAGGACCATCTGATCTTAGAAAAAGGGGAAAAAAAAGATGTCAAATATGACTTGACATTTTCAGGCTGCAGATCAGAGACTTGCCCAGTAGACTGATTCAGAACCACCAGTTCCCTGGCTGTGACGGACAAGGCATGTAATTCTGCTGGTGATGGAGTCTCAGGAGTCACACTTGAATGGTTGTTTTGAGAGGAGCACCTCATAGTTATCACAGACGAGAGTCTTTAGGACAAAGGTAACGGGGCCTGTCTCCTGTACATAGAGAGCAGTCTCTTATTTGGCCCATTCAGAAACTTCAGGCATGTGTAGTCATATCCAATAACTGTTCCAGGGACCTCTCTTGTGCTCTCCAATCGACTCATCGATCAACAATCCTCACTCTACTGGCCTTATTCCTCTTTTAGACACCTTGGTCAGGTTTCCTGATTTTGCAGCCCCTGTTTTCACCCCACTACTAGGTTTCAAATGATTGGCTAGAAAAGTGCTGATTGAAGGCACGAAAGTGGATGGGATCACAAAGGGTCAGAGTGTACAGAGAGAAGAGGGTGGATGATGGAAGTTTAGGGATAGAACATACACATCAGAAAGGTGGAAGGGGTATGAGGAGCCAACAAAAGAGATAAAGAAGTACTCAAAGAATAAGAGGTGAATCATAAAGAATCAATGTCATGGAAGCCAAGGGGAAGAGACAGGGTGGTTCACAGTGTCCTGTATCACAGAGAGGTCAAGGACAGAAAGGAGGCCATTTCATTTGATGATAAGGTAAAGTGTGACCTTAGAAAGGGGAGGGGTGTTTAAGTAGAGCTAAGAGGATGGAAGCCATTTTGCCAAAGGTTTGAGAAGTGAATGGATGCCAAGGAAGGTCAGTCTTTTTGTCTACCCCAGCTCTGTCTGTCTTAGTTTCCTCAACTATAAAATGGGGATAATAATAACACCTACCTCTCAGGTTTATTGTGAGGACAATGAGATAATAATTATAAATCACTTAGAGCAGTGCCTGACACATAGTAAGTTAAGCTTCATAAATGCTTGTTTCTTTCTTTCCTTCCAAAACTTATTCTTTGCCCTTCACAATGACCTCTAATACTTCCATCCCTCTGTTCTAGTCCTCACTTTCTTCTCTTCATGGTTTTGAGTTTAGCATAGTAGATAGAGACCTGGCCTTAGAATCAGAAAAAACTGGGTTTAAGTCCTGCCTAGGACGTGCATTGGTTATGTGACTCTGGGAAAGTCATTAAGCTTGCCCAGTTGCTCTTTAAGATTATAAGTTGTAGGGCAGGTGCCAACCTTCATGGATAGAGAGAGTTTCTTTATTGGGAAGTTCACTATATGAAATCAGAGGTCCAGTCCATAACTCTGTTTCCATCCCCATCCTTATCCCTAACCCCATCCTCATCCTCAGTCCTGTTGCTAACCCTATGCCTAGCTACATCTCCATCACTATCTCTATACCTAACCCTGTTCCTGTCTCTCTGTCCCTAACCCTATCCCCATCCTTATCTCCATCCCCATCTCTAAACCTGTCCCTAACCTTATCCCCACCCCCTTATTCCTGTCCTCTCTTAGTCCACTACTTAGCCAGGTCACTTATACACTTTGCTCCACCATTGCCTTTTTGTTTTTGTCATCGCTCGAGCCATTTTAGACCCTAGCCCCAGCCCTTCCTCCACTTTCTCTGAGCCTACTCAAGTACTGCTGAATGCCACCAAAGAAGTCACATAACTGTCCTCAGTTGGATCCACTACAAATTTATGTAATCTAAACTCAATTGTGTTCTAAATGCTGCACAGTAATCTTTTTTCCATCCCTGAGTTTTCTTTCCTGAAAAAAGTTTCAATGATGCCCTTTTTTTTTTACATGTCAATCACTTTTCAGTGACCTCCGTTACCACATGCACATGCCATAGAACCCTTCCTTGGTGTAAACCATATTGGTCAAGCAAAACAAATTGACAGGGGCTATGTCTGAAAATGTATGCCCCATTCTGTAACTATTGTTCATCACCAAGAGGTGACTGGCACATTCAGTACCTGATGGCTACCACGCTCCCTAAAGTGGCTATTTCAGATCCCTTCTTTCCTTGAGTTCCAGCACCTTTCCCCCTCTCTCCTCAATAGATGACCTCACTTCCTATTTTACCAAGAAAAGTGGTCCTGAGCTCTCCTTTCTCTCTACTCCTTCCTCCCTTCTACCATCTCTCCTCTTTTGTTCCAGTCTCTGAGGAAGAAGTGGCTCTTCTCCTTGCCAAGTCCATCCATCCTACTTGTGTCCTCAATCTACTCTCTTCCCATTTCCTCTGGAAGCCTCTCCTTTGATCATTCACTCCCTCCCCCCCCATCTTCAAACTGTTCCTAACTGCAGTTCTATCCCTATTGCTTGCAAATATTCCCAGGTCTCTGCCAGCCTTAAATGTCTTCGTTGGACACTGCTACCCCTCCAGCTCTCTACCTATATCTCTCTTCCTTTTCATAGCCAAACCTTTAGAAAAGAGTTATGTATACTCATGGCTTCTGCTTCTTCATGTCCCACTCATTCCTAAATCCTTTGGATTTGGCTTCTGATCTCACCACTCTATTAAAAGTGCTTTCTACATCCTGTCCCCTGGCTCTTATGACAGGGCCGTCCTACCTGACTGACTGCTTCTTACAGGATGATAGATCAGGAGCCAGAATGGATCTTAGAGGCCATCTAGTCCAGAACCCCTATTTTGGACATAAGAAACAGACTTAGAGGGGGTAAGGGACTGGCCCAGGGACATACATAATAATAATTATAGCTAGCATTTATGGAGCACTTTAAGGTTTTGCACAGTGCTTTATCCTTACTATAACCCTGGGAGGTAGGTGCTAGTATATCCAGTTTACAAATGAGGAAACAGACAAACAGAGGTTAAGTGATTTGTCCAGGGTCGTACAACTAGTGAAGTGAGAAGCATTGTTTGAACTCAAGTCCTTGGGACTCCCAAGTCCTTATTTTTCCCCACTGTAACAAGTTGTGGTTTCACTTTCCTTTTTTGAATCAGGTCACTCTCCTCCCTGCTCTAAGTATGGGTGTTGCCTAAACCTCTGGCCTTTGCCTTCTTATCTTTTCTTTCTCCTCCAGTTTCCCTGTTGGTGAGATCATCTACTCCCAGCATCTCTATGCAGAAGATGCTCACATCTCTCTTTCTGGCTCTAGTGTGTTTTCTTAGGAGGCAGCATGATGCATGCAGTACATAGTATGTTAGACTGAGAGTCAGGAAGACTTGGGTTTGAATCTTGCCTCTGATTTGCACTATCTGTGAGACCCTAGGCCACTTGACCTTTCTTAACCTCAGCTTTCTCATCTATAAAATGGGGATAATAAGGCCTGTAATATTTACCTCACTGGGTTATTGTAAAGCTCAAATGAGATCATACATGTAAAGCACACTGTAAATTTTAAAGCACCGTATATCAGTTATTGTTATTATTCACTCTGTTCCTACATCACAGCTTTCTGCTGCTCACCTTCACCTGGATATTCCTATCAGCTCTCAAATTTAATATGTCCACTATTTTCTCCTTTAAATCTATCCTTCCTCCAGGATTTCCTCATTTCTGTTGAGGAAGGGCACCACCATCTTCCTATAGTCAATCAATCAGTAAACATTTATTAGGTACCTAGTATGTGCCAGGCACTGTGCTAAGTGCTGGGGATACAAAAAGAGGCAAAATATGTCCCCGAGGAACTTACAATCTAATAAAGAAGACAACATGGAAACAAATATGTACAAGCAAACTATATACCAGATAAATAGGAAATGAACAGAGAGAAGGATTGGAATTAAGAGGGGCTGGGGAGGGCTTCCTGTAGAAGGTGGGATTTTAGATGGGACTTAAAGGAAGCCAGGAGGTCAGTCATCAGAGTGGAGGAAAAATGTTCCCGGCATGGGGGATGCCCAGTGCCCAAGAAAATGCCCAGAGCCAAGAGATAGAGTGTCTTTTTCATGGAACAGCCTGGAAGCCAGGGTCACTGGATCAAAGAATATGTGACAGGGAATTAAGTCATCCAAGTTTGCAACTTTAAAGTCATCCTTGACTCTTCTCTCTCCCGTACCCTTTCATGTCTGATCAGCTTCCATGTCTTAAAGATTCTACCTTCATAACATCTTTCTTATCTATCCCCTTCTCTTCATTCACCTGGCCATTATCCCGGTTCAGTCCCATACCATCTCTTGTGTGGACTACTGTGGTAACCTCTTCATTAGTCGCTCCCCTCTCTAGTTCATTCTCCACACTGCTGACAAAATGATTTTCTTTAGGCATAGGTCTATCATTTCCCTGCTCAAAAAGCTTTAGTAGATCCCCATTCCTTTCAAAACAAAATACTGACTCCTTAGTTTAGTACGTAAAGCCATCTGCATTCTAGCTTGAGCCTTCTCTTCCAAATTTATTTTATCTTAGTCTCTATCCCAGCCCAACTACAGCCATGTCTGGGCTCCGTGCTTCCCACAGGCTGTCCCTCCATACCTGGAATACACTCCCTTGTCACTTCTGCCTCTTACAGTTCTCAGCTTTATGACTCCCCCCTCCACAGAGGTGTTGGATTCTACAGCAGATGTGTACAGTGGACATACAAGCATGCATGTCCACACATGGCCAATGTATTGATTTGCTTTCCTCAGGCATACAGGTATTTGCTACAAGACAGGATTATGCTGTTGGAGGGGGGAAAGGGAAGGAAGGGATGGTGGAAAGTTAAAATGACATAAATAAAAGAGAATCAATAAAATGTCTTTAAAAATCCTAAATTTCAAGGATTGGCGTTAATGACGTTGCCTATGGAAAACCTTTCCTGATCTCCCTCGTTGTTTGTAGTTCTGTCCTCTTCATTATTTTTTAAGGACTTATCTCTGTAAATGTTGTTTCCTCCAGTAGAATGAAAGTTTTGGGGAGGGCAGAGCCCCTCTGTTTGTTTGTTTTTTTTGTCTCCCTATCTCCATGTTTTGCCTAGTACCATGCTCACTGTAAGTACTTGCTAAAGGTTTGTTCAATGGAGTTGGAGGCAGTGGTATAAAGGTTTAGGAGAAAAAAGAAGAGGGAGAGAGCTACAGGGCTTGGCAGGTGAAGGGATGGTGCCTGGGACCAGAAGTGACCTGGGTAGTTTGGTGGGCTGTGGACAATGGCCCAGTAGAGAGAGAAATGGAAGATTCATGGAAGAGAAGGGATGATTGACAGAACTAGGTGACTTAGAAGACAAGTGGAAAGATTAAGACAAAGGATCTTTCCTTCAGGTGAGAAAAGGTAGTAGAAAGAGAAAGGATGGGTAGAAATATGGAGAGGAGAGAAGTTTTTTTTTTGCCAGATAACCTTTGTTTCTAAAGTGAGGTGTCTCTACTGATTCTCTTAGGGTTTTTTGGGCAAAGGGGCCCTTCTGGTGTTCTTTAAGTCCCCTGTGCTTAGCCCCTATGTAATGCTGGCCCAATTCCTAGCCAGCAAACAGGAACAAGGCCACTCCTAGCTCCATAGTGACAATCAGTAGTCCTTGAAATATAGCATGAGCACTCCTGGTTTAGGATTAGCCCAGAGCAGCAGCAGTGCAACAGAGTGGGCTGACCTTTGCATTGGAGGTCTTTAGAAACTTAGGTTCAAATTCTGGCTTGGCTACTTCATCACCAGTGAGCACTGATTAAGTGCTGTGTGTCAGGCACTGTGCTAAGGGCTCAGGATAGAAAGAAAGCAAAAAAGACTGTCCCTGCCCTCAAGGACCTCATGTTCCAGTGAGGCATGCAGCCACCTATGTATGTACAGCTACGTGCATATTTTAAATGTGATAGATACTGTAATTCAATATAATATGATATAAATCTCAAAGAGAAAACACTACAAGGGAAAGGCTTCTTACAAAATCTGGGATTTGATCTGAATCTTGATGGAAACCAGGGAAGCCAGGGAGTCAGAGGGAGAGCAGGAGTATGTTGATATTTAACAACTGGCTGTCTGAAAAGCATGGCACACTTTTAAGGTTAATCTGCATTATTGGCATTTTCTCCATTGTTTTCTTAAGCCAATAAGCCAATAAAATAATATATCAAACCCAAATTTGCATTATTTGCCAATTTCCAAGGCATAAGTACTCACACTGAAAATTTAACAATTGGCTCCCTGGAGCTGTTCTGGCTGGTTCCAACAACCCTCTGGTAGAGCATCTGGCGCAGCCAGTGAAAAAGTGTGGAGGAAAGAGATGGACTGTCCCGTTTGAGGAGCAAGAAAACTAGTGTTGCTGGATTCGTTGTATGTGGAGGGGGCAAAAGTGAAAGAAGACTGGGAAGGCAGGCAGGACTTTAAAAGCTGAACGAGAGAGTTTGTATTTGATCCTGGAGGTATCAGGGAGCCACTGAAGTCTGTTGGGTGTGTGGTGGGGGCAGAAGGCTGGTGATATGGCAAGGATTGAACTTTAGGAGGGTCCCTTTGGAAGCTGGGTAGAGGATAGACTTGTGGCAGGGAGATCCGTAAGAGGCCATTGAAGTAGTCCAGGTGTGAGGCAGTGAGGGCCTGCATCTGGGTGCCAGCTGTGTGAATAGGGAGGGGAGCATATGCAGGCAAGAGATGTCTGAAGGTGGCAGTCACAAGGCTTGGTGACAGATTGGATATGTGGGATTAGGACAAGTGATGAGTCGAAGATGTCATTGGGGTTGTTAGCTGGGGCAGCTATCAAGATGATGGTGACTTCGATGTCATAGGGAAGTTCAGAAGAGGGGAGAGTTTGGGGGGAAGGTGATGAGTTTTGTTTTGGACATGTTGAGTTTGAGATGTCTACAAGACATTCAATTCGATATGTCCAATAGGCAGTTGTCTATATGAGAGTGAATTTAGGGGAGAGGTTAGGGCTGGATAAATACATCTGAAAATGATCTGCATAGAGTGATAATCGAAACTCTGTGAGCTGATGAGATCACCAAGTGAGACAGTATATAGAGAGAAGAGGGTCAAAAATGGAGCCATGGGGTCCCTGGTTATTAGTGGGCATGACTTGGATGAAAATCCAGCAGAGACTAAAAAGGAGCACTCAGACAGATAGGAGGAGAACCAGGAGAAAGTAGGGTCATGAAATCCTAGAGAGGAGAGAGTATCTGGGAGAAAAGGGAGATTGTTAGCATCAGAAGCTGAAGAGAGGTCAAGAAGGCTAAGGACTGAGATATGTCCTTTAGATTTGACAATTAAGACATGATTGGTAACTTTGGAGGGGGCAGGTTCGGTGGAATGATGAGGTAGGAAGCCAGAGTTTAGAGGAGAGGAAGAGGCCCTGATCGTAGACAATTTTCTTATTACTTATATGGCCTTAGGCAAATCACTTAACATCTCTAGTCCTCAGTTTTGTTACGTGGAAAAAGATGATTCCTATAGTCTCACCCAGCTCTGAATCCTATGATGGGAAGCAGTGGGGAATCATAGACTGGGAGTCGAGATGTGTTTGAAGTCTGGCTATACATACACTTTGTATGAAATTGGCCAGGTCCCTTAGCCTTTGTATGGCTCAGTTTCCTCATCTGTAAAATGAGGGGATTGGAAGAGATTACCTCTAAGCCCTTTCGCATTCTAGATCTATGACCCCATGATATTAGAGCTTTGTACAAACAAGCAATTAATTCAAAAATCAGTTATAATATCCTAAATATTGCCAGCAGGTGGAGCTGTTAGACCAAAGGCCCATCTTGGTTATCATTTCAAGTACCTTCCCTTCCTTCTCCCCCTTTCCAATTCTGTTCCCCCTCTCCCCCAGTATTGGGTTTTTAATGTAGCTGTTAATTAATGGGACCATTGCAGTCATAATATTTGCAAAAAAAAACATGCGGAAAGTTCCTAGTACTAAGAATACCTTTATCAGATTCTTTCCTCCCTGCTCCCCTAACATACTCTTTGAGATTAGATTATAGAAAAACCAGGGTAAAGTCAAGGGTGCTGGATGACCCTGGAGTTTGTGTGTGGGAGAAGTATAACCCCTCTGTCTTAATGTCCTTGCGCTGCTGGCGGTTAGCAAGAGACCTTCCCCGGCCTCGCCTTGGGGAGCGTTGGGACTAAGCGCCCTCCCATTGGCTGACTGCAGGGGCTTGGTTGCCGGCAGCCTTCTTGGGCTATTTATTGTGCTTGGAGCCCAGTGCCTCCAGCACAGCGCCTGGCCCACTGCTTTCTACTGACCGCTTTCTCCCCAATGTACCACACTATGGTTGACTTTTCTGAAAAGTATCTGGAAAGGTAGGACCTCAATTTGTGATTTTATAGCTGTGAACTAAGCCATATGTATGAGGGGTAGGGGCAAGAAAGGAAGAAATGGGATTTGGAGTGATTTTCCTAAAGGGCGCCCTACACCCTTTCTGTGTCTTTTCCCTCTTAACCTAAGGTTATATGTAACCTGGAGGCCGTTATTGGAACCTTGATTTGGGCAATACACTATTTTTCTGAACTTGTTGCTACAAGATGCCCCTGTTCTCCAGCCGCTTCCTGTTCTATCCAGGCTCTTTTCCCTTTCTCCCCTGTTTGCTACAAAGATTGGGGAAGCTCTCCCACTATGGACCGCCTGGAACAATTTGGATTTTCCAAAAGGGAAAAACAGCATACAACCCAAACCCACATAATTTTTAACTATTTACAAACTGGGGCAGTGTTGTAGATTTCCTGCCCCACCCCCTTTTCTTTGAAAAAAACAACTGCAAAATACCTCCCTTTGTTTTTTGCAGAGATGAGGGACTGTAGTATAGAACATTACATGTATTGATATAATGTCAGTCTTGGCTTAGTTGCTGGTTAGTTTTGCTAAACAGCTTTTTTTCATTTTTCATGATTTGTTATACAAGGCATCATACTCTGGGGAAGGATATATTTGGAAATGAAGATTTTATATATATATATATGTACGTATATATATGTATATATACATGTAAATTTTAAAATTAAACTAGAAAATAAAAGAAAAATAAACAACTGTATGTCTAATGTCCCAGGGGGAATCTTGACATTCCTTAAAGACGTGCATTTGGCCAGACATAGGCTTGGAAAGAAGGCAGCTGGGTAGTCATGGTTGACTACAGAGGCACTCAGCATATGAATAGGCTTGATCACACTCTGGGGTTACAGTATTCCCCACATTCAGCATGCTCTTGTGATTATAGACTCAGCTGTGGAGCTGCAGAAAAATACTGAGCCCTTTTAAACTCCAAAAGAAGTTGACGTATGAGGGGGAAGGTAGGGGTTACTGTGGGAGCAGTCCAATGGGGAATATACATTGAGTGCTTGTGGGTCAGGGAGTTTATCCTTAATGTCATATTTACATTAGGGAATAACTGCTCCACTTGTCTGGCCTAATACCTGACCTGGGAATTCAAAGCCCTTCACCCCATTAATCCTTTCCCCTTAGAGGTAGAGAGTACCCAGAGAGAGCTCTGAAAGTAGAGGCCCAAGAAGAGAAAGCAATTTTACTGGGCAGTTTAATGGAAGACTTGGAAATAGACACCTTGGGAGACTCCTACAATCTCACTGCCCTTGGTCTAGACCTCCCCACAGGGGTCCTAATACTTTCACTTACTAAGATAGCAGGAGAAACCTGGGGAAGGGAAAAAAAGGCTCTTGTCAACTGAAAGCAGTGGGCCAGAGGGGGGAGTCTTGTTCCCTATTAGAGGCAGGGTTGGAGAGGGTATAAAACATGGTGTCCCTGGGCAACTGCCTTCCTATTGACTTCCATTTGTGACCTTAGGCACAACAGGCTTAACCCCTTTGGTTTTCAGTTACCTCATCTGTAAAATGAATGGATTATAGTAGATGGTCTCTTAAGGTCTCTTCTCAAATCTTATAAGCTCGGTCCTTCGCCTTGCCCCACTCTCAGCATCCATGGGACCTCCTATGGTTGTTGGCCACATTCCCACTTTGGAAGCAAAAAGGAGATTCAGCTCTGCTCTGATTGGGGAGCTAGGGGTGGGGGGAGGGAATAGGAAAAGGAATGTCACCTGTCACATACCAGAGAAGAAACAGTGTGCTGTGAAGGAAGGGACAGTGGGCTGGGCTGAGAGTGGAGAGATGCTAATCCGCGCTTCAATGGTGGCATCTCTAGGCAGCTGGCACGCTTCTTGTCCTAGGAGGAGGTCAGCAGGGTATTCAGACTTCTATCTGTAAGCACTTGGTGACAGGCCCAGAATAATATAGTCACCTCTTAATTAACCAGGGGCCAGTGAATTATTGCAAGCCTGTGCCTTCTCTTTTTCTTTGCTCCAGGAGGAGCATAAGTCTAGGACAGTAGTCCTGAGGAGGTGGAGGGAAGTAATAGATGTGCTTCAGGGTAGGGGGAAAACTCATTTAGTGATTTTTTTTTTTGTACTTCAATTTTTTTGAATTAAACATTTATTTCTCACTCTGCACTACTTTCCCTCTCCTCCAGGAAAAAAGACAAACAAAAGTAAAACCCTCATAACAAATATGAATATCACCACCCTTCTACCTTCTACCTGAGGCTGATCAGAGGATAGGAGAAGAGCAGCAGTCCTTATTTATCCATTTAATTACTGCTTACATTTTAGGTGAAGGATGAGGAAGAGATTTGTTCACAACTAACAAGAGTTTTGGGAATTGTCTGTTGTGTGTGTGTGTGTGTGTGTGTGTGTGTGTGTGTGTAATCTTCAAGTCCCATTGATAAGATGTGGTGGGAAAAACAGTAGTAGTAGGAAGAGTTGTATGATTTTAAGGATATCAGTTTCCCCATTCTCAGGGCCTATGTCTTCCTGTCTGAAAAATGTGAGGGTTGGGTTAGGTGACTTCACTGTAACACTGTAGTATTTTATCCTTGTGAACATTAAGCCCATGATTGAGGACCTAGGGTTAAAGGAGCAAACTGGTCAGTCGTGGGCTTCTAGACTCTTCAGACCTGAATTCTGTCCTCGGGATGAAATTGCCCCCACCTCCCCACCTTCCTGGCCCCTCCTCCCCTGGGAGCCAAGTGCTTGAAGAGATGCTCTCTCTTCTTCCTAAGCCACTGGCCCACTCCCTATGCTAATGATTGTTTTCTGCATGTTGATTAGAGCTTTTCCACCCTATGTTATTTCACTGGGTTGGCAACTGCTTGGGCTGTGCTCCAAGTGCCAAGCCCTTTAGAAAGCCTGCTTCTGGGAGCCAAGACAGCTGGAGGGAGCCTCCGGCAGTGCCCAAAGTCCAGTCTTCTGCTCCAAGCCAGCAAGGCTTGGTTGCCTTGTTTGTTAATTTTGCACCTCTGTGCATGGGCATAGCTGGATCCTGGGATTCTTCCAGTGCTGCTGATTGAAACCAGAGCCCAGAGGGACCAGAGTTGTCAGACAGATGCCTATCTCCAGCACCCATCTCTTGGCACTGCCCAAGTTTGGCCAATCCCCTAATCCCAAGTGCCAAGACTTGGGGAGGGAGTAAGGGTTGGGGTAAATAACAGGAATGAGTATGGGCTATTTCACCCCTTCCCTGCCGGATAGTTTTACACTGTTCCCCTCCCCCCTGCCCCGAAGGGTACCCCATCTTGAAATCTGCCATCCTTTTTCCCAATGACAATCTGGGGGGAAAGTGCTAAAAATGAGTCTGTTCTAAAAATAACCATTACTGCCATCCTGGTAGGACGTGTTGATGCCCATCCCTGGTATTTGCTGACTTATTTTCTTTCTCCCTTCCCTTGCTGTCATGGCAACTGCTGAGGCCTGGTCACAAATAGCTCAGAGCAGCTTCCTGCCTCAGCCTCATGGAAGGGTTGGCGTGTGGGGGCCGGGCCTCAGTGGGAGCCGGCCAGCCTAGTCAAAGACACATGCTTCTTTCACTAGCTGTTAGGCTTGGCTTGTATTTTTTCTGTTCATTTGCTTTCCCGGCCCCTCCTACTTCCTGACTCCTCCTGTCTGAATACCAGCTTCAGCCTCTGCTCAGAGCCCAGACGTTGAATTCCCCATGCTCTGAGTGGACACTGGCCCCGGCTGGTTCCTGCCTGCTTGCCTGGGCTGAGTTTTCCGTGGAGGGCAGTCCTTTGCCTGTCCAGGCCTGGGGGCAAGGGTTGTGGAAGGATCCTTGGGTGGGTGGTTTGCATCCAGATTGGGCCAACTTGATTCCAGGGCCATGCCCTTTTTCCGAGACTTGTCTAAGCCAGGACCTCTGGAGTTCCACTCAGAGATGCTCCTGAGCATGTACCGAACACGGAATGGGAACCTGCAACGTAGACACACGATGAAAGAGTACGTGCGACCGAACCCACCTGTCGGGCACCAAGAAATTTTTGGACAACAGGCCCTAGCTAGCCCTCACTCCTGCTTGCTTTGTCTTCTTTCTTGAGCCTAAAGATTTCTCTCTCTTTTCTCTCTCAGGGCCAAAGATATGAAGAACAGATTGGGGATTTTCCGGAGAAGAAATGACTCTCCTGGGGGCAATGTGGCTGGCAAGGCGGACAAAGGGATGAAATCCCTGAAGTGAGTTCTTTTGTGGACCCGGAGTAGATCCTCTTCTGCTTCCACCCCTATGTTTCCTGCCTCAGGACCCTTACCATTAAACTAGACCTGGGCTCCTTTTGGAAGATCCTTGCTCCCCTGGCGGGGATTCAGAAGCAGTGGGAATGAAGACCAGAGAAAGGAGCTTCTGCCAGCTGTGGCCAGCTTTCCCCCCCAAGAGTTCAGGGATCTGGGATCTATTATTTTCCTTTAGTCTCCTCATCCTATAGTGTTGGGGGGGGGCGGGTACAACAGAAGACTTTGTTGGTTAACTTTGATCATCTACTGAAAAGGCCCAGATCTGAGAGCCAGCCCTAGAGCAAAAGAGCACAGCTCCCATCACTCTTGTGTTCCTGGATGGGCGCAGCTGCTGCTGCTTATTAGCAAATTAGGCAGCTGTAGCACTGCCTTGGCTCAGCCTGAATTCACATCATCTCTCCCCTGTTTGTTGGCAGACCCACCTCTGAGGAGGCACTCAAGTGGGGAGAATCTCTGGAGAAACTGCTGTTGCACAAATGTGAGTGTGTGTATTGTCAGGTCCTCTCCCCCCCTCCCCTACCCCTCTCCTGTCTCCTTTCCTGTCTTCAGCTCGGGGGCTTGTGTACCATAAGAGAAGGATTCTGTTTTCTGGCTTGTTCTCCTGTCAGGGTAGAAGCTAGATATGCCATGAGAATGTGTGGAAAGTTTACCCCATAACCCCTAGTGACTATCTATCACTTATCCTCATTCTTCAAAGCGTCCTAAGTCCTTCCTCAGGCACCAGAAGGAAGCAGCAGAAACATCCAACACGGAATGTCCGTGATGAATGTCAAACGGCCTCCCGGGGAATCACTGTTTCAAAAGTGTAATGTGGAGGCCTCTGATGGGACTGGGACTCGCTTGTTCCTCTGAAGTCTTGACTGAGAGAGAGACTGGGGGGCCAAAGAGAAGGGGCGGGAGTGGGGGCGGGGGAAGGAATCTTTTTAGCTGTACCTTTGTACCCACATCAGCCAGGCATTAAGCCAGGCTGGGTTCCTCCCACAACTAGCAAGAGACAGATAAGAGATAGGGCAGCTTTGAGGACAGGCACTGTTTTTGTCTTTATATGCCCAAAATTTGGAGCAGTGCCTTGTATAGTAGTAGACTTAGTAGATTTCATAAATGTTTCTTGGATTGAATTGAGTCTGTCTTATAGTTCATTGTCAAAGAACTAGAAAGGACCCTTGAAAGGTTGTCTCATCCAACTCTTTCATGTAATGCATGTAAAACTGAGGTTCAGGATCGCAAATCAACTTGCCCATTGTCATACAATGAATTGGTAGCAGAGATAGGACTAAATTAACACAGGTGTCTTAACTCCCAGCCCTGTGAGCTCTCTAATACACCAAACTATTCCTTGGTTTTCTGGGCTAGGCTCAGTGGGGAGTCCTAGGATATGTCTGGGATATGTTCTGTCCTCCTCTTCCTGGGACCTGTAATGGGGCTGGGAGGGATCTCATCTGGTGCTAGGTTGTCCCTTCCCAATGTAACCTGGGCTCTTTGTCTTCTGACAGATGGACTAGCAGTATTTCGTGCCTTCCTACGAACAGAGTTCAGTGAAGAGAACCTGGAATTTTGGCTGGCATGTGAGGACTTCAAGAAAGTCAAGTCTCAATCCAAGATGGCATCCAAGGCAAAGAAGATTTTTGCAGAATATATTGCCATCCAGGCGTGTAAAGAGGTAACCCCTTTGTGTGTGGCTGTGTATCCCCTAGCTGATATCTTTAACTGGTTATATGAAAACAGCTATGGAGGGGCAGCTAGGTGGCGCAGTGGATAGAGCACCGGCCCTGAAGTCAGGAGGACCTGAGTTCAAATCCGGCATCAGACCAAACACTTGACACTTACTAGCTGTGTGACCCTGGGCAAGTCACTTAACCCTAATTGCCTGAAAACGAAAACAGCTGTGGGCAAAACAATGTCCCAGGGGAAGGTAGTTCCATCAGAGCAATTTTAGGAATGGAAACTTGATCAGTCCATTTTATGGTAGGAGCTCATGACATTAAGGCAGGATTGGGACACTGAGCTGGCTTTATTCTGGGAGAATGTCAGCGCCTTGAAAGCAGGGACTGTTTTGTTTCTGTCTTTGTGTCCCCAGCACTCAGCACAGTGTCTGGCACATTGGAGGTGCTTAATCAATGCTTATTGGTTGATTGGTTGACTCTTCCATGTGTGCCCTTCCTGAGGGCGTGATCCCCGAAGGCCTCAGGTCGTGTTGCTCTTCATCGTGAGTTGTTAGTTCCTTCTCAAAGATGCCCCCCCCCCACTGGTTAAGGGGGAAGGGAGGCAGGTGTCTTCCTTGCCTTGCTGTAGTTGGGAGACCAGACGGAAAGTTAGGCTTTTGTTCCCAGTGACATGAAGCTGGGGACATCCTTGGGGACTGGCACTGAAGGACTTGCAGGGGATGAAACCACCTAGGGGGTTCTGATTGGATCAGTGCACCAAGCTGGAGAGAGCAGCTGGAGAGATAGGGGCTTGGAGATGAGGGATTGTACCGGTACAGACTTAGCTTTGGAAATGCTGACTGGTGCTGGCCTCCTGGGCACATCCCGAGCGCTGCCTTTCAGGTCACGGCCTTGATCTTGTACCCGCTTCTCCCCCCAGGTGAACCTGGACTCCTACACGAGGGAACACACCAAGGACAACCTGCAGAATGTCACCAGGGGCTGCTTTGACCTGGCCCAGAAGCGCATCTATGGGCTTATGGAGAAGGACTCCTATCCTCGTTTCCTCCGCTCAGAGCTCTACTTAGACCTCATTAACCAGAAGAAGCTGAGCCCTCCATTGTAGGGTGCTCCCATCCCTTCCCCCGGGCAGCCCAGGGGACATGAATGTTTACATGAAGCCAGCCCGGCAGGTGGCCTGCCCTCTCCCTCCCCACCCTCCTGAGGATGGCTGAGAGAATGGACCACTCTGTCGCCTGTGACTCCTCGAAGCCATATCTCTGTTGGACTGGCCCATGGACATATGAGAAGCCGGAGGCCTGGACTACAAGAGTCCCTGGGCACTCGAGAAGCCAGTGGGCTGGTGCCATGCGTGTCGGCACCCTGCCCCCACCCCCAGTGCTGCTTTCTGGTACGACGATGCCTGCCCCAGGATCGGGCCTATGGGCATGGCACATAGGCAGGGCTTTGGTACAGGCTGACAGGTTCTTGTCCAGGCAGCAAGGAGCCAGGGGCAGGTGTGAAGCTGGGGGGACAGGGGACCAACCAGTACAGGAAACTTTACCTCTAACTTATGAGCTCCACCAAGTGTCCTCCAGCACGGGCCTGCCCCCCCTTCTGGGTCACTTCACAGTGATCAGGGCCCTGAAAGAACTGGGTAGCAGAAGGCGGGGGTGAGGAAGGTATTCCCTGGGCCAGGAGGCAGGTGCTCAGGTGACTTATCCTGTAGGTTTTGGCCTCCAGGTGCCATCCCTTGGGACCCTGGTGCTCAGCACCCTGACATCCCCACCCTGGACCCTGGCCTCAGGATTTTATTTATTTCAACACTGTAGCCGAATGCTTGATGCATTGTTCTGTAATAGGAAATCCTTGCCTCTTTATTTTCTTAATTTACAAGTGCAATATTTTAAATATGTTTTCGTGGGAAGCTACAAAGCAGAATGACCGTTCTATTTTAAGAAGGTGTACACACTTTTATAAGTTGGGGCGGGAGGGAGGGTTGTTTTTTTGCCCAAGGGACCCTGGCAGCAGGCAGTTGGGGTCCCTGGATGTATATATTATTTGTTGAAAATCTCAAGTTCAATAATATGAACAAAGTGCCGTGCAAGCCTGACCCTCAGCAGAGGGACAGTATCTCTGACGGGGCCCACCTGGCTCTGGACAGCACATTTGGTCCCTGAGAGCCGTTGCTGTGGCTCCCAAACCATCCACACAGCCAGGTGATGGAATGAATAAAAGGCCCATTTGACTTCTGTTACTGGTTGCTGTCTTTTTTATCTAGCTGCTGTAGGCCCTCTTGTCACCTACAGTATTAACCCTTTAATCCTGCTGAGAATCTTATTAGACATTCAGGACTGGAAGAAGGCAGAGCCCTTCATAGAGCACCATCTAGTCCAGCTGCCCTATGAGGAAACTGAGGCCCAGAGGGGGGTAAGAGAGGGAGTGACTTGCATGAGGTCATACAGCTAGTGAGTAATGGAACTAGAACACAGGTCTGGGCATGGTGGGAGAGTCAAAAGAACGCTGGAGCCAGAAGCTGGTTCTGCAGGCAAGCCACTGACTACAGTCCTAGGTATGTCATCATAGAATGAGGGGCTTGGCCCTTGCCACTCTGTATCTGGTCCTATGAGATGTGGCCTCTAAAGGCCTTCCGGGTCTCCTGGTTCAGTGTGGGATAGGACAGAGCTCCCCAGGACTCTGGTCCTTCCTTAGATCGTCTTTAGGATGTAGCCTCCTCCTAGGCCCTGTGCATGGGACCGACCAGCATAAGAACCTACCTTCAGCTCTCCTCTTAGCAGCTGGCTCCTTACCTCCATGGAGATAGCAGTCTGCAAGGAGTTAACCTGTGTAGTACTGAATCTAAATGCAGCCAGAGCAAGAGACGGTGGGTTAGAGTCATCTATTAAGGCTTCCTGTGAGAGGTGGGACTTAGGCTCTTAACGGGCCTCCCTGAGGTCCTGAAGACTTTGCAGAAAGGCTCTCCTCATCCTTGTGACCCAGCTGCCTTGTGACCTCTCAGCATATGGAGTTAGCCTCTCTCCCTCCTCGGTGGGTGCCCTGGGCCTGTTATTTGGGCTAGAAGCACCAAAACTTACTCTGTGGGTTAGATTCTTTGCCTGACTTTGCTATTCCCTTGCAGTGAGACCCTTAGGTTCTTTCTCCCTTTCCTTCCCCTCTTTTTCCCCCGTACCTATCAGTCTCTCCTCTTCCCCCTCCTGACCTCTTCCTCAAGTGTCCTCTCTTCCAGGAAGCTTTTCTAGGTTTTGGCACCAACTATGTCTGAGATTGGGGTCCTGGGGAGAGACAACTTACAGGGTCAGCCAGCAGATACTAAGGGCTCAGAAACCTGTTTTATGCCCCATTGCTAGGTGGCCAGAGACCACACTTGTTTTCCTCAATCCCTCTGACTTCCTATAAGGGACTAGAGAACTTTTCTTTAGCCTGTGCCTGACCCCAGTTCCCAGATTGGGATTTATGGGTAGCCTGCCTGCCAGGAAGCCACTAGTGGCAGAACCATTGTTGTTTCACTGCCAGAGCCCCTTCCTAGCTCCGGTCCCCAGGGCTTGGCTCTCTGAGAATCCAATCAATTCAATAAGCACTTATTAAATCACCTACTATGTGCAGGCACCAGGGTATGCAAAGACAATCAAAAATAACCCCTGCCTCCAAGGAGCTTATATTGTACTGGTGATATCCCCACCATCTAGCACAGTGCCTCGTACATAATAGAGACTTAATAAATGATCGCTGAATTAAAGTGTTGAAGATGTAAGCAGAGGAGGTGAATATGTGGTCAGGTCCCTCACACTCCCTACTTCCTGGGCCTGAATCCCTGTCAGCAGTGGGATGGGTACAGTAGAACATGGAACCATGTATGGTCTTCGTGCTAGAGCAACATCCCAGCTGCTGATGATTGAGGGAAAGCAGTTCCCAATTGAGATATGATGTGCCTTGGCCTCTACATGGAACCAACAGGTAAGGATTTCTTGATCCAATTCTAAGCGTCTTCACCAGACAATTTCCACCTGGAAGATCTGGGAAGGGAGCACAGGCAGAACAAGACAAAGAGACAGACATCCTGTCCCTGTCCTGAGGAGCCCTCACCTTGGGTTAGAGATGGTAGGTAGCTCCAGAACCATAGAACTTCTTGAAAAAGGTGGATAGATGATTCTCCTGATGTTGGTCTCCATTGAACTTTGGATTCTGGACTTAAAGGTCACCCAGTGCCAGCTCTTCCTTTTTTACAAAGCAGAAGCTGAGGCCTCAGAGGTCTGAGGTTACCCAGTCAGTGACAGAGCTGGGAACGGAAGCCCGGCCTCCTGACTCTCCAGCTGCTGGTAATTCCCCACTGCATCCTCATGACACTTGCCCTAGATGATCGATTTATACCGGAGAGGTCACGAACAAAGCATTATCAAATATTATCCCTGGCTCTCCACACTCAGCATCTAAAAGAAACCAGAGTGGGATTAATGGGACTGGGGCAGCTGGCTTCAATGAAATTGAATTCTGACTGCTTTGGCTTTCTATTCTCTTTGGGGTTTGTTTCCATGGGAACCTAAAGGTCAACCATGGATGGTCAAGGTGGGGGTTGGGAATAGGCAGGGGGAAGCCACCTCTGAGTGAATTTATGGAAGGCAGATACTGTGTTCTCTGACTCCAATAGAGGGGGGAACAGGTCTCATTAACTTGTTTAATGTCATACATCCCCAGGGAATTGGTAGGGGAAAGAAAGCTAAGACACCAGCCCCCAGGCTCTCCTTTAGACTATGGCAGATTTAGAGACGCAACTTGTAAATTTCAGAAACCTGTGTGGCCCAGTAGAAAGACCACTGGATTGGGAGTTGGGTGGCATTGGTTCTGGTCCTTGCTAGCTATGAGACACAGCCTCACCTGGTCTCAGTTTCCTTGTCTGTAAACTGGGAGTAATTGCTGCCTGACCAGGTGTTGTTAGATAACAATAGAAACAATGAGGTGAAAGAACTTTGTTATTATGTAGGGCTATGCAGATATCAGGAATTATTGTGGTGATGCATAAGCCTGGGAATCGAGGGGCACCTTTTTGTCCGTAATCTGCAGGCCTTCTAAAGAAGGTGAACGTTTTAACTATCAATGAAAGAAAAGACAGACGTTTAGGGTTTGGGATGTCAATTGGCTTCTGTTTTGTGGGGCTAACTCTGTCTTTTCGAGGAAATCGATTGGGTAATTCAGGCTGCTCTCAAGGTCTCATCTGCTGCTTCTCGAAATAGCTGCATGGGCCCATTGACAACCTCCTAGTTATTTACGAGGTCACTGTTCTCCTCCTGGCAAAGTCCATCCATCCCTCGCAGGCCTCCTGCTCTCCACCAGCCTAGCTGGTGAAATCTAACTGAGATCACCGGAGGGGAGCAGTTGTGCCAGGCACAATGGAAGGGATGCCTGCATTGGGTGGGGTCATGGGGTTGGACCATCAGAAGACAGATTCTGCAGTCCCTCAGATATCTCGTTCTGAGATTCTTTGGTTCTATGTTCTGAGGTGGCTCTTATTCTTGACATTCTATGCTGTGTTTTCACCTGTGGTCTGTGTTCCCTCCAACTGTGAAATGGTATCACAGAACCTGAGTTCTTATGATTCTTTGGGGTGGGTGAGGAAATTCCAGGTGTGGCCCAGGTGGGCACTGGCCTGGCTTTGGGCATTGTTCTCCCAGGGTTCTAGCCTCCGGCTTCATGCCATTCTCCAGCTGTATGTGTCAGTGAAAGTATCAGGTCTGTCATTCCTAACTCTTCACTCCCCACCCACGTCTGGCTTAGCTCCGACTCCTCACAGACAGTTCTTTCCTCCCAGAATTCCCACTTTGAGGTAGGGTCCTCACCCTGCTCAGCCATTTGGCTTGGTTCCTTCAGAATCGAGCACCATGAGGGCCTTTAGAACCCACCCAGGTGGGTTATTTCCCTACCCCTGCCAAGAGCCTGCCTGGTTTTCATTTTTGCTTCAGGGACACTGATATCAGATTGCTTGGTACACTCGACCGATGCTCCTCGTTCTCACTCTGGTTCATCCTTCGTGCCTCTCCATCCCTCCACCCCAACCTCCCTCCATCTCTCCCATTCCCTTCATCAGCTCATACCAAAGGGTCAGCTCCTGCTTTCTGTCTGTTATGCCTTAGGCCCCATCTGGCCTCTTGGACAATTCGGGGTGAGGAGGGGAATGAGGTTAAAAATAGTTCCCGAAGAGAAGCATATGGTATACTTGTCTTGTCTTCCTCTTCCCTCCCCCTTTTACCCCCACCCTCAGACTGGCTCTTTTTAATAAGGATTGTTCAGTTTTTCTTGGCAAATGCTAAATGGTGGGGAGGTAACTGATTTGGAGTTTGGATTTTTGTTTGTTTTTTTGAAATAGCTACCACTGCAGAGATAGTGAGACGACAGAGCGCTAGCCTCCAGGCAGGAGACAGAGGTTCTAATACCAGCTCTGCCACTGTGCCACTGTAATGTTGGATAACATTAAGCCCCCTCTGGGCCTTAACTGTAAGATGAAGGAAATGGATTCTGAGGTCCCTTCTGGCTGGAATATCCTTGAGAGCTTACTGGTGTCAAATCAATACAGACTTGTAGTGGGATGTGGCTGTCAAAAAAGCTAATTCAATTTCAGGCTGCACTAATAGAAGTCCAGCAGCTGTTGCAAGGGAGGTGATGGTCCCATTGTCCTTGGCCTGGTAAAGTCATATTCTTTTTTGGGTGCTGCATTTCAGGAAGAACATTGACAAGGTAGAGCATATCCAAGGGAGATCCACCAGGATGTAGAGGGGTCTTAAAACCATGCCATGCCAGGGTTAGACACTGAAGGAACTGGGGTTGTTTAGGCGAGAAGTCTTAATTAACAGAGACAGGGAGAGTTGTTGTGTTCAGATGTATGAAAGGTGGTCTTGCTTTCAGTAGAACAAGGACCACAGGGGCCAATGGGTGGAATTTATGGGGTGTGGGGACAGGAAGGAAGAAGGGATTAGAGGGTGGAGATTTTAGTTCCTAACCTTTAAAAAGGAGCAAACACTGTCCTAACTCTTAAAATTTTCCCCCAGATGAAACTTGCTTTTTGGAGGAATAGTGCATTCCCTGTCATTGCATGTGGAGGTTAGATGACCACTTGTCAGGGAGGGTGTAGACAGGATTCATGCTTTGGGTAGAGGTTGCATGAGATCATATCTGACATTGCCCCTCCTCCCCCAACTCTATAATTCTCTGATTCCATCAATTTAGTGCTGTTCCAGGTTATTTTTAGCCACTGGGGGCCTCTGGCTTAGGCTCTAGGCTACTTAAAGAAAATAAGGAAAGTCTGAGAAATGGAAAAAAAAATGATTCTTTCTGAATAGCATTTTTCATCCAAAAACCCTGTCTGTAGTAGATCTGCACTGCTATATTGGAAGATAGGTGCCATGCTACCACCACTGGACCTCTAGCTGCAACTGGGGGAAGGGAGAGGATGGACCTCCACAGGTCCCAGCTTTGGGTTTCAAGAATGGTCTACAAAAAGACTTGGTTAAAATGAAACTAGGTTTCCCGAAAGGGGGCCTGCAATAATGTCTTGGTACCTTAGAATCCTAGAACTGGCAGAGTTACACAACCTTGGATGTCGGTTTCCCCTAAGAGTAAGTTGGGAGAGTGATTTAAATGAAAAGGATCATAGAATTTAGAATTGGAAGACATCTTGGTCAATAAGCATTTATTAAGTACCTACTATGTACCAGACGCTGTCTCATTATCTCTAGTCCAATCTCCTTAATTTATAGATAATGAAACAATCTTAGGCCTTAGTCTAAGATTGAGATGTAATTTTTTTGGACATAGCCAATGAGAGAATTATTTTTTTTTTTGCTTGACTATACATGTTTGTAACAGGGGTTTTGTTTTTATTGTTTTCTTAATGGGTGGGGAGCAGGAAGATTGTAGAGAAGGAGGATCTTCATTAGACAAAAATAATACATTTTTAAAAAGGTCTGGAGAGAGAAAGTGAGTTGGCCCAGGTCACATAGGCAGGAGATATTAAACGCCGGAGCCAAAGGTCTTGCTCCCAGCTGGGAGCCAGCCCGGGGGCTGGGGCCGGGGGACTCAACAGCCCGGTGGAATGCCTCTGCCAAAAGAAAGTCAGGGACAGCACTTTCTGCTCTGGGCTGAAGTTGGCTTCTGACCTCCAGGGGGACAGATAAGGGAGCAAGAACCCAACGATTGCCGCCGGCTGGGGTTATTTTTAACTGGGGGAGAACCGGGTTCCCAGTGCTCCAGGCTTCTGGGCAGAATGTGTCTCACTGAAAGCGGAAGGGAGAACAATGATCCCACAGAGTATTCTGGGGGACTGAGGTCCCAGAGATGGACGGTTCAAAGAAAGGGCCAATTCTCTGCAGATTAGATGCTGGTGTTCCTGCGGGGGCAAGCGGGAGGAAAAGATGAGTGAGTTTCCAGCTGACTTGCAGGAAGGTTTCTGTTCCGCACCCTTTGTCCCTGGATTTCCTGCAACTGTGGGAACCTTGAGGAGCCAGGTGCTGCTCTGGCTGGTGGGCAACTGAGTCAGGAATGAGGAGCATTGGTGGATGAGTGGTAAGGTAGGGCTGATGACCACAAATGGTCCTGAACTCAAACTCGACATGGGTTCTCCAGATTTCAGTGTTACTATCTAAAAGCTAAGGGCCAGCAGCCATGCGGCTTCCTAGTCTCGAGGCCCTAACCTGCTCTCTAGTTGGTCCTTGCATGCCAAAGTTCTTTCACTGGCTGGATCCCCCCCCCCTCCAACCACCATCTAATGATACTGTCCCACCTGGTCTGAAAATTCCTTCACCCATAGCTACACTCCTACTACCCAGCCCTATCCCTCACAGTACAGTGGAAAGAAAACTGGTCTGGGAGTTGAGAGATGTGGGTTTTAAATCCTAATTCAACTGTTAACCTGATGTATTACCTTGGACATGTCACCCATCTTCTGTTGTGGGGGGAGCTACTGATAAAAAAAATTGCAAGTTGGATTAGATAGGTCCCTGAGACTCTTTCATTTCTGACATGAGAGGATTGGCTTTTGAGGTCCCTTCTTGTGCTAGAGTTAACATGCAAGAACATAAGGTCATCC
Source organism: Phascolarctos cinereus (assembly GCF_003287225.1). Taxonomy (NCBI): domain Eukaryota; kingdom Metazoa; phylum Chordata; class Mammalia; order Diprotodontia; family Phascolarctidae; genus Phascolarctos; species Phascolarctos cinereus. The sequence goes on from NW_027555625.1 coordinate 269,823,611, forward strand.
TGTCATGTCACCAGCACTCAGACAAGCACTGCTGCCTTGAGTCCTGCCTAGACAAACAGGCAGCAGAACAGCCCCAAGAGAGGGAACCTCGGCAGTTAGTCAAAAAGGCTAAAGTTCGTGTCACCAGTCACTGGAGTGAGGCCAGGGAGCGGGTTCTGTCGTGGCCCAGGCCTGCTGCTACCTTCTCCACCGCTCTCCCTCCCCAGCCCCATTCTGGGGCAGGGCCTCTGACTGCTTTCTAGAAACTGGCTTTGGGTTCCCTTTCCTTTGGGGTTGCTTGGGGGAAAGGGAGACTTCCTCATTTAAACTGAAGTTGCTGCTATGGCTGAGTGGGGCCTTGATGATTCCCAACAAGAACAGCATGCCTTCCCTGGGGTCCAATCTTCTGAAACTTCCCCTGAGGAACTAGACCTTAGGGGCAGAGCTCACCTGCACAATTTTCCCATTCTCTGGTCCCTGTTTAGGCTCCTCTGTGATAAACCAGCTAAGGAAGGAAGAAGGACTGAGGGAAATGGATCAGAGAGAGAGGAAGGGATTTTGAATTCTAGCCACAGAGCCCAGAGGTACCCTTCCCACCCCTAAAACAGCCCAAGTAGCAAATGAATGGCAAGGCTGGGAAATAGTGTCAGGTCTTCTGCCAGCTACTCTAGCTTTCTTACTACTGTGGCCTGTTGCCTCCCTTCAGTGCTCTACAAGGCTTGGTTTTATCTTTCCAAATGCATTGTTAGTTCATTAAGGGAAGGGCTCATCCCTTGTTGGGGCACCCAGCAGGTAAAATCAGTTGGCATTTGTATAATATCGAAGGCTTGCAAAGTTCTTTGGATACATTACTATCTCATTTGTTCCTTGCAACAACCTTGGGTGTTAGGCAATATTATTCACGTTTTACCAAAATCCAAAAAACTTAAGTAACTTGCCCATGGGCTTGCCAATATTGAAAGGCAAACTCAAGTCTTCCCCACTCCATATCCAAAACTCTGTCCACTCTATCCCATGTGACTTCTCTACTCAAACGCTTGTCATCTGGTAGATGAGTTAAAAAAAGGCGTAAGTTACCAACACTAACATGATACCATCATGAGAGTGCTGGATGAGGAGTCAAGAGGCTTGGGTTCTAATCCCAGCTCTGTCCTCACTCACGATTTGACTGTGGACAAATCTCACCCCTCTGAGGAAAATGAGGAATTGGATGACATGGTCCCCTAAGGTCCTTTCCAGCCTTAACCTTCTATATTCTAAGGTCTCTTCCAACTCTAACATTTTATGAATCTATATTTCTAAGATCTCCACTGATTTTTCATTGTTCTTTCCATTTCCTAATTGTTTTAGTAGCAGAGATAATCACCTTGAGGTCAGAATCATGTGGCCAATGCTTTCACAGGTTTCATGTGTGGCTGTCCTTGCTGCTGTTTACATGATTTCAAAAACTTCCACCAAAATGTCATTTTGCCAAGAAATGCTCCTTTTGGGGCATCTACCCCAAAGAGAAAGTGGATGGAAAATTGGCGAGAAACTTCATCTTGGATCATTGCTGTTGGGACAGGGAGAAAAAAAAAAAGATACCGTCAAGGCCTTCTGCACATTCCAGCCTCAGAGTGGGTACTGGGTAAAATTATTTCCAGCGAAGTCCATTAAGCAAACTGTTGGCCTTTGGAACCAGAGTCCCCTGACCATGCCAACTCAATAGAAAACAGTCTCCTGTTTACTTGTGGGGATCACGTGGGTGCAGTGTCAGCCAACTCACTGGATGACCTTGGGTAAGTCACTCCCTTCTCTAAGTCTCAATTTCTTCATCTGTAAAATGAAGGGGTAGACCAGATCATGGGATTTAGTGATCTAGTCCAATCCCCTCATTTTACAGATGAAGAAACTGAGGCTTAGAAGAGTTTAAGTCATTGGTCTCAGTTACACAAGTAGTAAGTTATGAAATCCAGATTTCAAGCCAGGCTCTCTGATTCCAAATCTAATGCTCTTTCCAATCAAACAAGTATTTATTAAGTAGCTACTATATGCAAGGCACTGGAGATACAGACCCAATGAATAAAACAATCTCTAATCACAAATAGCTTACCTTCTTAAGGGGGAGATGGACAAGAACATTTATAAATAAAAGGACGATTAATGCCAAGTGGGTAAGGACAGGAAGGGCACTAGCCATGGAGAGGATCAGGAAAGGCTTCTCTGATTCAAGGTTATGTCTAAGGTCCTGCCTAGCATTCTATGACTGTCCATCCCTTGTCATCCTGGGGCCATGGTATAGATCATGGTGGAGGTGAGCCATTCCCCATTCCCCTGGTTTGATTTCCCCCAACTTTATGTACCTGTAACAACTCTGTGACTCCTCCTGCCTTCTGTAACTTCCCTTTCCCACCATCAATGAATGGTCTGTAGACAAACACTTTAGGGAGATGTTTGAGGAACCCTGCATGGAATATTTGATTCTGTGATCTAGCACAGCTCCGGGCTTGTTTGACTAGCCTGACATATAGCCCAGATACCAGGATGAAGAGCTAGTTTCTGGTTCCTCCCTTCCTTACTGTGTATCTTTAGAGAAAGCATTTGCTCTTTCTGGGCACCCCAGGCCTATTTATAACATAGCACTTAGTATTTCCCTAAGTGTCTCTGACAGAGATTCCCCAGAGGATTCCCTTGTATTGTTTTTAAATTATTATTCCTTGTTCTCCAAGCTCTGGGAGGGCTGGGCTCCAGGAGAAGTTTCTATGTGTACTGTCCACTCAGCTGTCCTTCCCCCCGGAATGCCTGCTTCTTGGAGGCAGAGGGATGCAGTGGATGGAAGCCTGGATCTGGATTCTGAGCAAACCAGGTTCATTTCCCTGCTTTGCTACCTCTCTCTGTGACCATAGGCAGATTACTTTGGTGGGGCCTCAGTTTCCTCATCTGTAAAATGAGGGGGTCATATTTTGTGGGCCTGGACACTATTGAAGCTGTGGCAGCTTGAATTAACCCCCAGTACTGGAACACCCCTGGAATCACTTAGCTCTTGTGAGAGAAGAGCTATGAAAGGTGGAGAGGGGGCAACTGTTTGACTGCACCTCACCCCCAGGGGGATTGATGGGGACTTAGCTGTGGGCTCTGTGGGCAGGGAGTATAAAGACAGGTCTAGGATTCTGGTGGGGTGCTCACAAGCTCCAGGAAACTTCCTCGAATTTTGGATTTTTCCCCAGCTTTAAGAGGTTGTATTGCTTACTGATGATTTTTTTTTCAATTCCTAATATACCTCCCCAAACCCAACCCTCTCTTGTAACAAATAAAAGGCTAAATACATCCCAGTTGACAAAGGGACCACATCTAAAAGCGTATGTACTCTTACACCCCTACAGTCCCCCACCTCTTTCCTGAGAGGAGGGAAGTATATTTCATATTGGTTCTCCAGGGCCAGGATTAGTTTTTATTTGGCATTCAGCTGTCTCTTGGTGTTTCTTTAAGTGACATTATTGTAATCATTGTGTATACTGTTCTCTAGGTTCTGCTTTTTTCACTGTATGTATCTCTTTAACCAATCAACAAGGATTAATTAAGGGGCCTGCTATGTGCCAGGCACCATCTATACAGTTGTTTTCACTGTCTTGTGGATTGCTTTGACATGGGGGTTGCTTAATATGTTTTTATTAAAGAAATTGCATATCTTTACCCCCAGGCTCTGAGTCACCATTATTATGGAGTCCCAACTGGGACATCTGACCAGATGGTCTCTGAGGCCCCTTTTGGCTCTAAATCTGTGAACTTGACATTCTTCCATGAAACACAGGACTTTGCAATTCCTTGTTTTTCATGTGTTCCAGTTCCTTGCTGGAATGAGGGCTGTGATTCCCCCTGAACTGAGGGTGAGGCAAGGCTCAGCGACTGCCAGATATGCCCAGTGCCCTTAGAAGACGCAATGTCAACAACTTGGGCCAGGACACAGAAACCCTTGTGTTACCAGAGATAACAAGAAATGGACGAAGCAAATATTCCTGTTTGTTTCCAGCTTGGGGAAGGTGGCTCCCCAGGGCTTAGAAAAGCTTCAAAAACAATTTGCTTTACTGTAGCCTCCAACACTCTATGTTGGTGACCCAGGGAAAATCATTCTACTTCTCAGGACTTCATTTTCCTCATCTGTAAAATGGGAGGGGGGGAATCCACAGACCACCTCACAGAGTTGTTGTGAGAAGTGCTTTATAAACCGTAAAGCATTGTAGAAATAGGAGTTATTATAATATTACCATTTCTCTTTCTATTCCCTGGCCCCCAATTTAAAATGAAGGAAATAAAAGATATTGAGGGGTTGGGGCAGCTACGTGGAATAGAAAGGACCATGGGAAATTTCCTAGGCTTCTTGGTTAAAACAGAAGGAAAAGGGGACTCATTGGTATCCTAATAGCCCTTGAGGGCTGGGAGTGAGATTAGAGTTTGGGGTATATAATCTGCCTTTGGCCAGGCCCACAATGGGCAGAAAAACTTGGAAATCTGGGGAGATTGCCTATCCAACAGGTCAGCTCCCTCCTCCATTATTGTGGTCCCAGTTTCTTGTCCCTAGAAAGTAATTTTGGTCCTGGCTCTGCTCCTAATTCACTGTGTGATCTTGTGTTAGTCACTTATCTCTCTGGGCCTCAGTTTCCTCATCTGCAAAATGATGATGATAATCCAGGGAGATCAGCCTGTCTGCCTCATAGGAGTATTTCAAGTTCTCCTCTCCCTCTGCAACCCACCCAACATAATAAATGGTAAAAGTAAATAAATAAAAAAAGTAAATAGTAAATTGCTCTGTGAGCATAAGCACTATTGGGCCTCAGTTTTCCCATCTGTAAAATGAGGGAGATAGATAGACTCCATGACTTCTGAGGTCCCTTCCGTCAGCTCTAGGACTTTGATTCTATGATTCTGGGGGGGAGGAGGGGCAGTAGTCTAAGAAGCACCTGGCTCAGCTGGGGCTTGCATGGGAGGCCCCTTGCAGGCACCAGAAGCCCTGGCTTGGGGACTGCCAGGGAGCTGAGGCCAGGGGAGGCCAGAGCTGGTGGGTTGTCTTGGGGAAGGGGCATGAGATTAGTGTGCAGGGGCGAGTGGGTTCCTGACAAGTGCCCGCCTGTGGCTGCCTCCTGGCACCGGGACAGTGAATGATTGGCTGGGGGAGCGGCCTCATAGGGAGAACCTTCCTCATTGGCCTCTAGGACTCCGATTGTGCCAAATCTCCCTGCCAAGCCGCAAGCCAGCGCTGCCCAGGCTGAATCATGGTTTCCTGCTTTCTATTTTCAGGCTCAGCTTTTCCTTTCCCCTCTCTCCTGGACAGAAATATAAATCGCTTCTCTCTCTTTTCTGGAAGGAAAACTTTTTTCTCCTGCTTGCCTCAGCAGAGAATCTTCCTCAAGCTTTGACTCAGAAGGATCTTCGTCGACTCCCTCAAATCTGCCCCCTTCCCTCTCTCCCACTGTGTAGCCCTGGGCCCAGAGAATTTAGTGTTGGGGCCCTCCCTCCCTGCGCCAGGAGGAGCGGGCAGGGAAAGCCTCTATCAGGTTAATAGGGCAGCTTAGCACCCTGCCACCGCACCAGGGAAACTGAATGCTGCCTCTCTCTGCCCCTTGCCCATGAGTTAAACAATACCCATTCTAAACACCTATTAAATGCCAGGTATAGTTAAGGAGACAAGGTTCAAGTTCAGTCTCTGATTAATACTGCTGTGTGACCCTGGGCAAGTTGTTTAACCTTCTAATTCTCTTTAAGTTCAGTCACGTCCGACTCTTCATAATCCCATTTTTGGGGGGTTTTCTTGGCAAAGATACATTTCCTTCTCCAGACCATTTTACAGATGAAGAAACCAAGGCAAGCAAGATTAAGTGACTTGTCCAGGGTCACACAGCTATAAAAGTCTGAGACTAGATTTGAACTCAGGTCCTCCTGATTCCAAGCCTAGTATTCTATCCACTGCACCGCTTGGCTGCCCACCTAATGCTCTAAGATTTCAAACTGTAAAGCCTCTGACTGCACTGGTAAAGGGATTTATTCCCTTTTCCCTATATGGGCTGTTCCAAAAGTCTTAGTGAAATTTTATACTTCATTAGCCTATAGCTTGAAGCTTTAATACCTAATAATTTAATAATATTGCTCTAAGACTTTGAGACACCCTACAGTCCTCCATAAATCCAATCCCTAACCGCATATGCCAGGCACCATGCTGGGGCTAGGAATACAAAATCAAGACAATTCCTGCTCTCAAGAAGGGACAGGGCAGTACAACCCGTTCTTGGGTAAATCTAAGATACATATATATATATATATATATTGCAATAAAAAGTGCTTTGGAAGATGGTGAGTTGGGGGAATCAGGAAAGGCACCTCGAAGAAAGGGAAACACTAAACTTCAGTAATACTAGCTTGCAGAATGCAAAGACAACCTCTGAGCAGCCCAAAGGAAGCATCACAGCACTTAGGAATTAAAGTTTCCTGTCTGGGCTTCCCTTTCCTCCTCTGTAAAATGGGATGAATACTCCCTATCCTATCTACCCTAGAGGGCTTTTGTAAAGATCAAGGGAGATTGTTTCATTTATTCTTTCAACAAACATCTATCAGACTTCTAGTTAAGTGTTTCTCTTTTGGCCAGCGATCCTGAGGGTCTTCCCCTCCCAGTCTGATTTTTTTTTAAAGGGGCCATCCCTTGACTCACTTCTTATAGAGGCCTATTCACCAAATGGGCATTGCCTCACTCAAAGTCAGAACCTGAAAAGACCTCAGCTTAAAAGGGCCAGGGTCTTCCATTGCATCCTGAGCCATCTGCAGTCATCCTGATGAATATCTGGCCATGGGACCCAGATGGCTCTGGAGGAAAAAGTGAGGCTGGTGATTTTGCACAGTCCTGCCTCACTCAAATCAAAGTCAGTTCAAGTCATGTCATCATCTCCCAGATGTCATGGTCCTCTTTGAGAACAAAGAACAAACCACATCAGACTTCTACTTGTATTGGGCACTGAAAAGAAATGCAAGTGGATAGAGCACTGGCCCTGGAGTCAGGAGGACCTGAGTTCAAATCTGGCCTCAGACACTTACTAGCTGTGTGACCCTGGGGAAGTCATTTAACCTTGTTTGCCTAAAAAAGAAAGAAAGAAAGAAAGAAAGAAAGAAAGAAAGAAAGGAAATTCATAGTTGGCTAAGACATGGCTTCTGTCCTGTGGAGCTCCCAGACTACTGAACTAATTCTTGATTTAGGACTGACAGGCACTTCAGAGGCCATCTCGTTCATCTCTACCATTTTACATCTAAAGAAACTAAGGCCCAGGGAGATCACGTGACTTACTCAAAGTTGTGCTTTGGTATTTTTACAGGTATAATTACTGGATATAAAAGTGTTTTGAAAACTGTGAATTTTTTTATGAGCAATAAAAGACTCATTTGAAATGGGGGACTATTTTGAAAGCAACTAAGATGAAATTTAATCTCTGAACAGAAGGCTTGCTGTGTAAATGCATAGCGCCAGTAAGATCTGGGAGAAGAAGAGGTTGAAAACCAGCTACTTCACTTAAATCCTCTCAGCTTTAGAGCCCCAAAGGACCTTAATCACCGTCCAGTCCATCTTGCTAGGTGCCCATTCTCTCCTGCCTCAAACTTCCCTAGAGAACTTTGTGGGAGCCCTATTACATCCTTTGTCCCTATTACATTCTTCCTTGTGGTTTTTATTTTTGTTTCCTTCCCTCCTCCTCACTCGATGGAGGCTCATTCAGGACTCTCCTCACTGTTGTATTCCTAGCACCCGGAACAATGCTTTGCAAATATTGGGAGACTCATACAAATCGGTTGGATCAAAGTGATTTGTTTACTGGCATGTGGTCAGTGAGTCAGAGGGTCAGAATTTGAATCCATGTCCTTTGATTCCAAGATTTGTTCCTTTCTACTTACTCCAAGCCTGTTGGGGGCCATCTCCAGTTGTTCTGATCTACATCTGGCCACTGGACCCACATGGCTCCAGAGGAGAAAGTGAGGCTGGTGACTTTGCATAGCCCTCCCTCTCTTAAGTTCGATTCACTTGCAAGTCATGGCATCACCTTCCTGATGTCATAATCCTCTTTGAGAATGAAGGACAAACAACAACTCCAAACTTGTTATTTTACATTTGGAGAAACTGAGGCCCCAAGAAGAAAGGGAACCTGGCCAAGGTCCACACAGCCAGGTACTAGGACTAGAATCTGGGACAAGAATGCCAGTGTCCTGGTTCCCAGGTGACAGTTCTGTACTGCTCTATTCAGTAAAGCAGATCCCTGGACCCCTGCTGCCACTAGAGCCATAAAGTTTGTTAGCCCAGTTAGAAGTTATCCTTATATGTTCAAGAGAGAGAAGCTCCTCAGATTTTGCTCAAACCTCTGCCAGTAGTAATTGGTGGTCCCAAAGTGTCATGAGTGCAAGGATACGTGAACAAAAGACGGCTAGTAGGTACCCACGGAAGATGCATCCTGATGACCTGTGGTCCTTAGACTGGGTTGATGTGTTTAATCTACTTAAAGGAATGAACATCTTGAGCACTCTAGGGGCAACTTTTTATATCAAGACAAGTGGGCTTGTGTTGAGCTTTAAGATAAAAATGGAGCAGGGTAGATACATTAGCCCTCTCTAAAGCCCGCAGGAGAGATAAAAGCTCTACTTGTCTAACCCTTGACCCCAGGAACGGATACCACTGTGGAGATCAATAGATTCTATTCCTGTAACACTAAGGTTTACAAAGTACTTTCCTCAAAAAAAAATACTGGGAGTTTGGAAGTATAATTATTTTTATCTCCATTTTATAGATTAAAAAACTGAGGCTTAGAGAGGCTGAGTTGCCCAGGGTCATTTAGTTTATAAAGTAACCTATGTACTTTTTGTCGTGTTGTCCTTAGTTCATGGCAAAGGCATGACCTGAATCCAGGTTTTCTGACCTGGGTCATCTACATCATGGCCACCTCTTGGTTGGTTCCTGGTATAATAGATGAGCACTTCCCTCCCCCCTGCCATTAAAGGACCCACTCATCTCAGGATGCCTCATGGACCTCGTCATGATCTGTTTTGTTCTTTCTTTCTGTCCCTTTCTCCTGCTTTCTCTCTACTTTCTCTCTCCATGCTCACTCTCTGCTTTTTGTCTTTTTCTCTCTTCCTTTCCTCTCTACCTCCTTCCCTTTTCTCTTTCCCTCTCTCCTTTTTTTCTCTCTCACTCTCTTCTTTCCCTTTCTCCCTTTCTCTCTCTTTCTCTCTCTCTCCTCTCCCTCTCTCCTTTTCTCTCTCTTACTCTTTCTCTCTCCCTCCTTCCCCTTCTTCTCTCCCTCTCTCTGTTTCTCTTTCTTTCCCTACTTCTATTTCTCCTTTTATTCTTCCTGTGCTGCCTCCCTCCCCCTCTGAACATGGCTGGAGTCCAACTTCCCCCCTTCCCTCCCCTGCTTCCCTGTCTGTCTCTCTCTCTCTCTCTCTCTCTCTCTCTCTCTCTCTCTCTCTCTCTCTCTCTCTCCCTCTCTTTCTTTTTCTCCTCCCCCCTTCCCCTATCTCTCTCTCTCTCTGTGGCTAGAGTCATTTCCCCCTCTCCTCTTGGGGTTTGCTCCACAACACCAGGCATGCATTTTTACAGACTGATGTCATCTTTCAGATAATGGTTTTTCCATCCCTCCTAAAAGAGCTCAGGCTCAGTGACTCCTCTGTAGCAGAGTCTAAGGAATGAACCTCCGGGCTTCTCCCAACAACAGAAACTCCCCCTGCTTAGTGAACTCTGCTTACTGTGAGCCTGGGATCACCATCCCAATCCACTTTGCTCATTTATTCTTTCATTCAACAAGCATTTCATAGGATCAGCGGAGCTGGAAAGGACCTGGGTTCAAATCTTAGCTCTGCCGCCTAATAATACCAGTGTGACAGTGAGGAAGACACTGAACTTCCCCTGGGCCTCAGTTTCTTCATCTGTAAAATGAGGGAAGTTGAACTAACCAGACTCTCATCTCTCTTCTAGTTCTATATCTATGATTCTAAACCAGCTCTCTTATTTTTCGGATTAGTAAACTGAAGCCAGAGACAATAAATGGTTTATTGAAGGTCAGACAAGGACTAATTAAGAAACTGTACTGGGGATTTAAACTCAGGGACTCTTTCCCCACATTTCCCCACCACACCAGGCTGTATAGAACACACCAGGGGGCATAGGAGAGGGTAAGAGGTAGTCTGGGTGCTCCAGGAATTCTCAGCCTCATAAAGAAGGTCAGACATGGACACACATGACCACAACACACCAGTCATATAGTGTATGTGAAGTGAGGGAGAAAAATGTTAGGCAGTGACATGGAGGTTGGAAAGCATAAACTCTCTTCAGGGAATAGTGAATAGGCCTGTTTCATTGTGAAAGGCACTGGACTCAGGGAAGTGGGTTGACGCTTCGGCATAACCCAGTCAACAGCAGAGCAAGGGGTCCAGTCAGAAGTCTTGCCAACTATGGCTGCATTGAGAGGCAGGGGTAAAATGGGAAACTAGACCTGGGGAAGGGTGTGATGCAGAAGGGTCCTTCTGACCCAGCTAAGAAACATTCCTTGAGCTGCTCCAATTTTCTTAGAACAAAACCACATTTATTTTCTGAGGGAAAAACATACACACATACACACAAATTCCCACATTTGTAATACATTCCCAGAGCCATCTAGAAAAAAAGACTGGGCTTGGAGAGCTTGGCTTTCAGTACGTCCAGGGCTCTAACCCAGGGAGCTTGGCTTGCTGCTGGAGGAGGCCAAACCCTGGCACTTGGAACGTTGGAGATGGCCTTTTCCTATTGCCCAGCCATGGGGCCTGACATCTTAGGAAAGCAGGAGGCTGGTAGCAATTTCCTAGGCCAAAGCTCCATCCCTGCACACTCCTCTTACCTGGGGAGGCCTGGGATGGGGAGGTGAGCACCTGAGAAGCCTGGCCCTGGGAGCAGGGAGCCTTGGTTTTTGCATCAGAATCATTGCAGGCTCTCACCAGGATCCCGGCCCCTGAATGCACGCTAGCCCATTGAGGACAAAGCCCAAGTCAGGGCAGAGCCACGTTTAGAAGCGGTTGCCATTTATGATGGCTGATGATTGATTTTTTTGTATCTCTACTGTAGCATCTCATTGATCCTGCAGCACCATGGGGAGACTGAGCTGGTCCCCATCGGAGAATTTTCCAGATTACTCCTTCAGTCAAAACAGGTTCTATTTTCTCCTGCTGAGATGGAAATCTTTACAATTTCCACTACTAACACTTCCTTGCCTTCTTAAACAACATCCTGGACAAAAGAATTGGTCTGGTATATGGAAAGAGTGCTAGATTTGAAGTTAAGGGGCTTGGATTCTAATCCTAAGTCTGGCATCTTATTAGTTGTGTGACCCTGAGTGAGTCATTTCCCTTCTCTGCCCCTCAGTTTCCTAACATAACATTCCTTTAACTACCTAACTCATAGGGTTCACAGAAGCATAGATTTAGACCCAAATGTTGACTGGTAAATGTAGTCTGGTAATACTTCACTGTTTTTTTTTTGGCATCATGGACTCTGTTGATAGTCTAGTGAAACCTATGGAATCCTTCTCAGAACATGCAGAAAAAAATTCTAAAATGGAAGGAAATGCTAAATATCAATGAGAAATTAGCAAAAATAATATATTATATATAATATTATATAATTATGTTTTCTACATATATAATATTATTTTATATAATATATTTATATAATATATGTTGTATATGATATTATATAATTATATGTTTTCTACATATCTATATAAAAATGTATGTATGTATATTCTCATCCAAGTTCCCTTTGGGGGTCAGTTAAGAACCTCTGATCTACCAAGCTGAATGAGTGAATGAATGAATAAATGAAAAACATTTACTTAGCAGTAACTACATGCCAATTACTGGGCTAAGTACTGGGGTTACAAATAAAAATGAGGCAATACCAACTCTCAGGGAATGTAATTATTTCCTAATGGGGAGAAACAGCAAGTATAGGTGAGGGGTAGTCAGACAAGGGAGCTATGGTTTGGGAAGCTGGGGTAGGGCACTGATAGGCCCTTTCCAGAGGCAAAAAGGTGGCCCTGATTCGATTACAGTTTTTAGAGCAAGAGGTGGAGGGAGAAGGACTGAGGAGAGGGAGGACACCATGGAAGAGGAAGATGGCAGGGATGAAGATAAGGATGCTTGGCACCAACAAGTAGAAACTGAGTAGCTCAGCCTACGAGTCTTTCATGGTCTGGTTTGGAGGGCAGAACAGTAGCAGCAGCAGCAGTAGAGGTAGAAGGATGGAGAATGGCATCACCTTGAGACCCAGAGGAGTGAAATGATGTCCAAGTTCACACAGGTTGGGAGCAACAACCTATAGGGTTCAAGATTTGAACCCAGGTTTTCTGTCTGTAAACCCAGCACTAAAAACAAAACACAATGAAACACGCCCAACACATATTTACTAAGTAGCTACTATGTGCCAGGCATTGTCCTAGAGAAAGAAAAAAATAAAACCAATACTTACCGTCTCCTGGTACCTAGTAAAGTGTTTTATTTATTTTCTTTTTTTGGATAGATAATTTATTTCTTTTTAGTTTCAACAGTCACTTTCACAAGATTTTAAGTGCACATTTTCTCCCCATCTCGTCCCTCCCCCCACCCCAAGACAGCATACATTCTGAATACCCCTTCCCCCAATCTGCCCTCCCTTCTATCATTGCCCCCCTTCTTATCCCCTTCCTCTTTTATTTTCCTGTAGGGCAGGATAGATTTCTATACCCCATTTCCTGTATATCTTATTTCCCAGTTGCATGTAAAAATGATTTTTAACATTCGTTTTTAAAACTTTGAGTTCCAAATTCTCTCCCTCTCTCCCAATCCACCTTCATTGAGAAGGCAAGCAATTCGATATAGGTTATACATGTGCAGCCATGCAAAACAGTAAAGTGTTATTTTAATTACATAGAAAGAATTTCTTAGGAATGAGTACTGACTAAACCACTGTTCAGGGCCTTTTAATGTAAAAAAATTCCAAGAACATTTGATATTTTAAAGGGATAGCTTTCCTTCTTAAAATAGCACTTTGATATGCTTCTTTTTTTCTCATCTTTTTTCTTTAAAAGAATTATTTGTTATTTTTTCCAGTTAATTAAAATCTACCTTCTCTCTCTCCCCTACCTGCTGCACCCCCAACTGAAAAAGAAAGAAAACGAAAATCCTTGTAACAAATATGCATGAGTCAGCTAGGTGGCTCAGTGGATAGAGTGCTGTACCTGGAGTCAGGAAGACCTGAGTTCAAATTAGATCTCAGACATTTACTAGCTATGTTACCTTGGGCAAATCATGATTTGCTATTTGCCTCAGTTTCCTCATCTGTAAAAAAGGGATAATAATAGCTCCTACCTCTCAGCATTGTTGTGAGAATCAAATGAGATCATAATTATAAGGCACTTAGCATGCTTCCTGGCAAATAGTAAGCACTATATAAATGCTAACTATTATTATTATTATTACTGCCTGTACCCTTAAATGAAAAAGAAAGAAAAAGAAAATCTTTGTCACAAATATAATAGAGGAAGCTAGATGGTGGATAGAGCACTGGACATACAGTCAGGAAGACCTGAGTTCAAATCCTGCCTCAGATACTTACTAGCTGTGTGATCCTGGGAAAGTCACTTAACTTCTGTCTGCCTCAGTTTCCTCAGCTGTAAAATGGGAATAATGATAGCACCTACCTCCTAGGGTTGTTGTGAAGATCAAATGAGATAATATTTGTGATGCTCTTTGAAAATCTTAAAATGCTATAAAAGTGCTAACAATTATAGTCAAGCAAAACAAATTCCCATGTTGACCATATGCAGAAAATACATATGTCTCATTCTGCACCCTGAGTTTGTCAGTTCTTTGTCCAGAGATGGGCAATATGCTTCATCATGGGGCCCCTGGAATTGTGGCTGGTCATTGAGCTAATCAGAGTTCTTAAATCTTTAAATTCTTTATGATTACTATATTTTGGTCATTGTATAAATCATTCTTCTAGTTCTGCTCACTTCACTCTGCATCAGTTCATACGAATCTTCTCAGGATTCTCTGAAATCCACCACTTCCTCATTTCCCAAAGCACGATAGTCCATCCTATTCATAGACCATATAAAAGTAGCATTCTGTAAGGAGAGCACCACATAAGCAGTTAAGTGCTATAGAAATGAGTTAACATTATTCTTGCTCTCACCTTAGTATCATTATCCTTTAGTCTTTCCTTGATGACTCAGTGCCATTATTATGGGTATACCAGCCTTGGAGTTAGTCAGAGGATCTCAACTTGAATCCCAGTTCATTCATTTATTAGCTGAGTCACCTTGGGCCAATCACTTGACACCCCTTCGGGTCTTAGTTTTCTCATCTGTAAAATGAGGAGTCTGAACTGGGTGACCTCTAAGGTCCCTTCCACCTCTAGGTCTGTGAAGCATGCATAGTCAATGATCTATTCATAGGATGTACTGGGATGTGATGTGGGTGATAGCCTCAGGACCTAGGGAAGGGTGTGGTATTGTTTGCCCCAACCTAGACTGCTAATCTTGAATTCTTGTGCCTGCTCTTTATACCTCACACCCCACCCCTCCATTGTTATCTATGTATGTAAGATGCTATGCAAAGAAGAATTTCCTATAAATCAGAGATGCCCAAAAGTGGAGTGATCTGCCTTACGCTCCCCATCCCAGCAGTTTTTCAAGCCAAGTCTAATGAGAGGGATGGCTTGTGAGTTTCTCTAATAAAGACTGGGGTGGGGAATGGGGTTAGCGGACTCTAGGTTCAATATGACTCAGTAGTATGATGTGGAAATTGTAAATGCTAATGTAATCTGAGGCTACACTGAGAGACATGGAGTCCCAAATGAGGGAGGGGATGGTCCCCACTACACTCTGCTCTGGCTACCCTCCAATAGAATTACTGTGTTCATTTCTGGATGTCACTTATTAGGAAGGACATTTGAAAGCTGAAGGATGCTCTCTCTTCAGGAGTATAGGATGGCAAAGAGCCTTAATATCATGACATGTGAGGGTTGGTTAAAAGAATTGGGGAAGTTTCCAATGATACCTTTCTTCAGGTATTTGAAGGGTTATTATATGAAATCCAATTCAATAAACATTTAAAATGCTTAACCTGTGCAAGGCATTTTACTAGGCCTTGGGGATACAGAAACAACAAAAAACAGAAATAGTTCCTGCCCTCAAGGAGCTTATATTCTGTGGGAGTGACACAATTTATACAATGATACATAAATACAAAATAAATCCAAAGTGGCATCAGGAAGGGAGAGTGCTAACAATTTGGGGCAGGGCCAAGAAAGGACCCATGTAGAAGCATCTACACCTGAGTTGAGCCTTGAGAGGAACTGGGTATTCCAAGAGGCAGAGACAAAAAGGGAGGGCCCTTTGGGGAGGAGTGAACAGACAATCTGGGTAAAGGCATAGAATGGGAGGATGACTGCAATGCCAGGGTCCACCAAGTAAATTAATTTGGCTGAAGCAGAGAGTGTGGCCAGGGTAGTCATGTGAAAGAACAGGCTGGGTGGAGTCAGACTGTCAAAGGTTGGAAATGTCAAAGATAGAAGCTGATCCTGAAAGACAAGGAGCCACTGAGAATTCTGAATCAGGGGGATGGCATGGTCGCAGTTGAGCTTTAGGAATGCCAATTGGGCAGCTGTGTGGAAGATGGAGGGGCCTGAGGCAGGAAGACCAGTTAGGAACAGTGCAGGGAAGAGGAGATGTGGGCCTAACCTGGCATGGTGACTCTGACTGGAGAGAAGGCGATTGGGGGAGACACTGTCGGGGTAGAGTTGGCAACCGATTTGATATGGGGGATGAAGGAGAATGAGTGGTCAAAGATGGCTCCTAACTTGTGAACCTTGTAAACCTAGACTGGGAAGGTGGTGATATACTCAACAGAAATATGGGAAATTAGAAGGAGCATGTGGTTAAAGGAAAAGCTAATGACTTCCATTTTGGACATGTTAGTTTAAAGTGCCTACGAGACATGTAGGTGATGCCCAACAGGCAGGTGGTAATGTAGGACTGGAGAGAGATTAGGGGCAAATATTAAAATTCAGAGTTACCTGCATAGAGATCATAACTGAATCCATGGGAGCTGATGAGATCACCAATAAAAATCATCTATATAGAAGTAAGAGATATAACATACATTACATAACAATATATTCCAATAATATGTAATATGGTATATAGTATGCATAATGTGTGACATAAAAAATCTATATGGAAGTAACATATATGTAGTGAGGTATAAGAAAACTGGAAAGATAGGAGGGGGCTAGGTTATAAAGGACTTGGAATGCCAAAAAGAAGAAGATGGCCCCGGATGGAGCCTAGGCATAAACCATAGTTAGGGGCAGGGCATGGATGACGATCCAGCAAAGGAGACTAAGAAGGAAAGATCAGATAGATAGAAGGAAAACTGGGAGAGTGTCATCATGAAAACCCAAGAAGAAGAAAGTATTCAGGAGGCAGGCGTGGTCAACAGTGTCAAATGCTGCATCTAGTTCAAGAAGGATGAAGACTGAGAAAAAAAGGCATTGGATTTGTAAATTAAGAGACGTTAGTAACTTGGAGCTTGAACAGCTAGGTGGTGCAGTGGATAGAGTGCCGGGCCCGGAATCAGGAAGACCTGAGTTCAAATCTGGCCTCAGATACTTACTAGCTGTGTGACCCTGGGCAAGTCACTTCACCTTGCTTGTCTCAGTTTCCTCATCTGTAAAATGAGCTGCAGAAGGAAATGGCAAACCACTCCAGTATCTCTGCCAAGAAAACCACAATGGGGTCATGAACAGTTGGACACAACTAAACGCCAACAAGTGCCCGTGAAGTTGGTGCTGTGTGCTGGGCCTTGGTTTTGAGCTATCTCACCCTTTATATAGGTCACTTGCCTGGGAGAAAGAGAGAGAACAAAATCAGATACTTTCCCTATTCCCAGAGGAGCCTATTCAGCCCTGACCTGTGTTCTCGACAAGGGGGCCCACGTTTCAGCCCAGTGCCACCTGCGCCTGGCCGCTGGCTCATCTTTCCCTCCCTCGGGGGTGTGTCAGAAAGAATCCTTCAGGTGTCCTGGGTGGCTCTATTGATGTCCTACCCCATTGCTTCCTTGCCTGGCCTCCTTCTCCCAGCAATCCTGCTGCAAAGGGCCATTGTCTGGAGTGAGCATACAGATCTGGGGGAAGATGCTGAGTCCTGCTTTACCACCAGCTGAATAAGCCTGCTGTCCTGCTGGTTGCTTTGTTTCCTGATTCTCCTTGTGCTTGGGGCTGCCTGTCAACAAGGTAGCTGCGATTTGAGAGAAACCAGACAGGTGCCTTGCCTCTAAATATCTATCCGTCTGCCTACTGTGCTGCCCTAGAAATCCAATCTTAGGGTCTTAAACTTCTGGATCCAAACTCCCTATTAATAGACAGGTACTCTTGGAATCTCAAATTTTAAATGATTTAAATTTAAATTTTAAATTCCCTTGTAGGGGAGGGGATTGGGCTTGGAGGTGGGGCAGTGGAGAGAGCAGCATTCTAGGTTACTCTACATAAAGCCAATTCACCTACTGCTCATCTCTAGCCCTGGTTTCTTAAAAGTCAATTACCTTAACATTATTATACATTTTCTCCTAATATTTTGGGTGTCACCTTGTACCATAAAATCAGATAGCTTTAGTGAGAAACAGCTTGGCCTATCAATCAATAGTCAATAAACATTTATTAAACACTTACTATATGCTAGGCACTGTGCTCAGTGCTGGGCATACAAAAAGAGGCAAGAGACAGTCAGTCCCAGCACTCAAGGAACTTACAATCAAATGGGAGACAACATGCAAACAAATATATACAAAGCGAGCTATATATAAGATAAATGTTGCTGGTTGAATCGTTTCAGACTCTTTGTGATCCCACTTGGGGTTTTCTTGGCAAAGCTACTAGAGGTGGTGTGTCATTTCCTTCTCCAGCTCATTTTATAGATGAGGAAACTGAGACCAATGGGGTTAAGTGACTTGCCTAGGGTCACACAGCTAGTAAGTGTCTGAGGCCAGATTTGAACTCAGGTCTTCCTGACTCCAGGCCAGGCACTCTATCCAGTGTGCCACCTACTTGTTCCACAGGATAAATAAAAAGATAATTAACAGAAGGAAAGCACGGGAATTAAGAGGGGGTTGGAGAAGTCTTCCTGTAAAAGGTGGGATTTTAGTTGAGACTTAAGGAAGCCAGGGAGGTCAGGAATCAGAGCAGAGGAGGGAATGGAAGAATAGCCAGAGGATATGCCCAGGGCTGAGAGTTGGAGTGTCTTGTTCATGGAATGCCCCATAGACCAATGTCACTATATCCAAGAATGAGGTCTAAGAACACTGGAAAGGCAGGAGGGGGCTGGGTTACCGAGGGCTTTGAATGACAAACAGCATGCTGTGTTTGATAATGGCTAGTGAGCTGCCTGCTGAATCCAGGTTCAAGTCCACTGACACCACCTGACTGGGTGGTCCTGGGTAAGTTATTTACCTCTCACTGCTTCAGGCAGCTCTCTAAGGTTAGAGCAGGGGCTTACCTAGACTGGTAGAGGGAATTCCCTAAAATCACAGTCTGAACCCTACCCCTGAACACCTACTGTCAAAAAAATAGCAACCCCCCAGCAAAATCCAACAACAACAATAATAATAAATAAAGGTTTAAACATTTTATGTGGGTTGGGTGAATTATTCAAATGCCAGCCTAGATTCTTGTCCTTAGCAAACTCTGGCCAGGTCCCCTCTCCAGCGGAGACGTTCCCGTAAGCTTAGAATTTTTAAACCATCCACTTGTGGTGGTTCTCCGGACCTCTGTCTGGGACTTGGGAAGCTGCCAGCCCTAGGGCTAAAAATACAGCTCTTGTGAACAGAGTAAGCTTCAGGACTTCGGGTATCCTGTCATTAGTGGTTACGCCAAGATGGAACTGGGGCTTCTCCACGCCCTGATGCCCTATGCATTTCTAGGATCCTGCAGGAAAGACTCACAGTGTGGTAGTGGTGGTGGTGGTGGTGGTGATGATGGTGGTAGTGGTTGTGCTCAGGTCCTTGACAGGCCCTATAATTCCAAAAAAATCTCCGTGGGCTTCCTCAGTGGCAACAGGGAATAGGTACACCTGGTAGAATCCCAGGAGCAATTGTGACCTTGGTGGATTTGCTGGCTTTCTCCAAGGCCTGGAGGTGTGTCTGTCTGTCTCCTCAGGGCCAAGGCCCAGTGGGGTCAGGAGGGCACAGCTGTAGGAGATACAGAAGTGTCTCACACGGCCATGAGATGTTGGAGGTAGGAGAGACAGGGCTATAATTCAGGACTGGAAGAACCAAAGCAAGGGGAGAGAACAGTGTATAGGAACAAATCCTAAAGTATGTTTGCTTATCTGAATGATTTGTTGGAGCTAAATAAAGATCAAAATGACAACACATAATGCTTACAGGATTCTGGGACCCCTTTCAATAACTGGAGATTCCTCTAGGAATCTGTGGCCCAGGTTGGGAATCATGAATCTAAGCTTAGTAGGTACCAAATTTTAAAAAAAAAATTTTTTTCTTGATCTTTAGAGTAAGAGTATGAGGTATTATGTGTAAAAGAAACTAGCTACCCCTACCAAATAAGACAGAAGGCACAAAAATGAAAACTCTTCTAGTGATGGGGCAGAAATTTTAAAATAAATCAGTGTATTTTCTAGGGAAAAAAAATCAGAATTTTACTTTCCATTTTCAGCAACTAAGAGGGAGGTCCTTGAAGCTATACATTGGCATCTAAAAGTGGACTTTCCTTACATCTTTAATAAAAATATGATAAAATATATCTCATAATCACTCATTTTATAGTTGAGTAAACTGAGGCACAAAAGAGGAATGTGACTGTCTAACATCAGACAGGCAGTAGCATTCTCTCTCTAGAGCAGGGCTTCTTAATTTGTATGTGTGTGTCAGACTCCCTTAGGCAGTCAAGGGAAACTTAAGAATCTCTTCTCAGAATGTTTTCAAATGCTTTATAAAATAAAATGCATAAGAATACAAAAGAAGCCAATTATATTGAAATATAATTATCAAAATTTAAAAAAAGTTCATAGAGCCTAGTTTAAGAACCCTTGTTCTAATTAAAAAATTTACAGTTTCTGCAAATTACACCATAGTTACTTCCAACACATAAGACTACAGCTGGGATTCTGGGTATACCCCTGAGAACCTGGAAAGCATTCGAACAGCAGGCAGATTGTTCAGTCTAGCAGTCACATTGTCCTCCTTCTAGAATACCTTCTATAAAAGCTCTCATCCCTTCAAAGTGTAGGGTAGGGTGTGAAATCTTTCCAGTGGAGTCCTTGTCATGGCATCCTTCTCAAGTCAACAGTCCTTTGTCCAGCCGTTCCGCAGCTGGATAACCACTTGTCTCCAACCATACAATAATACAAGGCTACTCTAGTTTCACACCTGTTTCGGTATTTCAATACTACTAGTTTAGAAAGGCTAGCCTCCCCCCACTCCCAATAGAAAAATAAATTAACAAAAAACATCCCTGAAGATGCCCCACCAATGTAAATTGCAACTCAGAATTAAAGTTCTAGATTTACAAGTTCTGGGCTCAATCTTGGTAGCTTCTCTCAGCATCACACCCTTTGGCTTGTGCCCCTACCCAGGGTTTCCGCCTGGGAACATTAGAATTTGGCTTGTGCCTATGTTTTTATGACAAAAGAGAAATGGGCCTTCTGTTCCCATGTAAGCAAAGACTAATAAAACATTGGCTAGAGGACAGACTATATTTAACCTAAGAGAAAATCCAAGGGACTTGCACCCTAGCCCATAAACAGTAAAGGCAGTTCTTCTTCCCTTTTTAGTTAAGTCCCACCTTCCCCAGGGACTCACAGAGTTCTCCAGACATACAACACTATCCTGAGGTTTAACTATGCCCTCATTCCCCAAAGGGAAAGCATTCAGTCTTGTTAAAGAACTGGCCCCCTTTCCTGAACCAGTACAGTCCACATAACTCACAATACCAGTGAAAGAAGACTTCCAGGTTTGCTTCTCCATTTTCTAACTGTCTTTCTTTACTTCACCTTGGCTCTGACTCATGCTGTCATCAGGAGTTCCTCTGATCCTCTTCAATAGGCACTGATTTCATGGTGTACATGGTTCTCAGGAGAGGTCATGCGATTCCTTGGAGCACATGGTTCCCTGGAGGGATCATGGGAATGTTCGGGCTTCTCTCCAGGGAACAGAGAGGGAAGTGTCTAACCAGCTTCAATGTCCTTTTAAACTGTGGTATCCAGAAGCGAATACAGTACTCTAGATTAAGTCCGATGAGGGCAGGGTTCAGGTATCAATCAATCAATCAATAAGCATTTATTAAGCATCTACTGTGCTAGGCATGGTGGATATAAATGCAAAGAATCAAAAAATCCCTATTCTCAAAGACCTTTCATTCTAATGCATAAAATAACAAGTACATATAAAATATATATACAGCATAAGTATAAGGTAAATAAATACAAAGAAACACAAAGTGGTAAACCCAAGTTATCCTGGGAGAGAAGACACTAAGAGAAGGCAAGGCTTCATGTAGAAAGCAATGCATGCTAAGGAGTGAGAGAGCCTCTGTGATGTAAAGGTAAGAGAAGACTACACTCCAGGCATGGCGAATGGCCACCACCAAGACACACAGGTGGGTGATGGAGTATATTGTCTGTGAGAAACAAAGAGAAGGCTAGTTTGACTTGGGGGCAGATTGAGGGAGAGGAATGTAATATTCAGTGACCCTGAAAGGTAGGTTGGGGCCAAGTTTTAAAGTGTTTTAAAAGCTAAACAGAGGAGCTTATATTATATACTATAGCCAATAGGAAAAAATTGAGATTTGTTGAGTAGAGTGGCCCTGTGTAGAATGCCTGGCAGTCACAAGGGACTTGAGGCAGGGAGGCATTTGGAAGGATGTTGCAGTAATCTAGGTGCAGGTTGAAGAGGATCTGAACTAAGGTAGTAACTGGGTGAGTGGAAAGAAGGGGAACAAAGGAATTAACATTGTGGCAGTAGAAATGACAAAATTTACTAACTGATGATTAACTATGAGAGTTGAGAGAGAGGAGTTGAAGATAATGCTGAAGTCATAAACCTGGACAACTGGAGGGAAGGTAGTACCTTGAGAAGGAGTAGAGGCATGCAGGAGAGGGGACAGTTTGGGAGCAAAGATAATGAGTTTGGTTTTGGACATGTTGAATTTGAGATGTCTCTGAGATATACAATTTGTAATTTCTAATAGGTAATTGGTGATGTAGGACTAAAGCCAATGGGAGAGCATGGGGTTGTGTGCATGCATGCATGTGTGTGTGTGTGTATGTGTGTGTGTGTGTACTTGCCAGGAGATTCATGATGCCATATAATGGGAAATGGGAGTACCTTGGAGAGATCTGGAACATGTGCAGATGTTCTATAACTAGTTTCAGTCTGCCACGTGGTAAAGAGGAACCTCTTTGATTAGATGCCAAGATGGAGCTGGAGGTGCATTCAAAAAGCACTAGGTGACCAGGACCTTGTTCTTCAGGTGACTCCTTTGTGGCTGATGGCTTCTGGTAAGAGACAATGCTGTAAGGTGGAGAGGCCTGAGTCTTTCCTCATCACAGGCTGACATGTGGCCCATGACTGCGGGTCTTTGTTCTTTGCTTTGGTGTTTGTTGTTTCATTTTAGGGGAAAGCGTTTGGAGACTATGACCTTGTAAATTTTGAAAGGATAAAGATACAGATAAAGAGAAGCTGATGAAGTTACTAATTGAGAGTATGCAGAGCAAGAAGAGAAGGCCTAGGACAGAACTGTGGGGAATACTTAGAGTTAGGGGGGATAATATGGATCATGAGCCAGCAAAAGAGATGGAGAAGGAACCGTCAGGTGGGTAGGAGGGGAACCAAGAGGGAATGGAGCAACAAAATCCCAGAGAGAAGAGAATATCCAGTAGGTGATCAGCACTGTCAAATGCAACAGATAGGTCAAGAAGTGTGAGGACTGGGGAAAGACTATCAGATGTGGCAATTAAGAGGTCACTGGTAACTTTGGAGGGGCAGTTTCAGTTGAATGATGAGTTTGGAAGCCATATTGTAAAGGGCTGAGGAGTAAGTGAGAGGAGAGGAAATGGAAATGGTGAGTGAAGAGTTGGTGGGGAAAGGGAGGTGAGATCAAGTATGGCAGCTCGAAGGGATGGTGGGGGCAGTGAAGGGTTTTTTTTTTTAAAGATGGGAGAGTTTGGGAAATGTTTGAAGGCAGTAGGGAAGAAACAAGTATTAGAGTAAGATAGAATATGAAATACAAAGAGGAGGTAATTGAGGTTGTAATTGGCGGAAGATGAGAAGGGTTGGGATCAAGGGCACATGTAGAGAAGTTGGCCTTAGCAAGAGAATGGTTGACTCTTTGTCAGAGAGTGAGGGAAATGAGGAGTGGGAGGTGATATCAAGGGGTTTTAAGATGAGAGGAAGGAATAAAGAAGGAGCTCACATTAAATCTTAATTTTCTCAGTAAAGTCCAACGCTTAGTGCTCAGTTGAGTGGGAAGAGGGGAAGGTGTAGGAAGCTTGAGGGAGAGAAGAAAAGGTTTGGGTTTGGAAAAGCTTTTGTGAAAAGCAAGATTGTAAATCATTTAAGGAGGAATAAAAGAACTCTCTTTTTGTCTTGAAGATCCAGTTGAAGTTGGAGAGAATAAATCTCTAATATACCCAGTTAAGCATGATTGTGAGAGTTCACCTTTTGCTATGTTCAGTAGCTCAGGAGTAGAAGTGCCGGAGGCATATGATGGGAGAAATTGAGTGGGTAACAGAACAAGGGAGCAAGGGACTCAAGACCAGCAGACAGTGTAGAGTTGAAATGGCTCATTGTTGGGATGAAATTGGAGAGGGAGGAAGATGAATCAGAAGAAGCAGTGACAATGGCCTGAGAAAGTGGTCTGGTACATAGGAGTGATGGATCTCAATGAGGGCAAAGAACAGGTTTATGAGGGGTGAGGTATAGGGAAATATGGAATAATAAGCAGGGATGGTGGTCAACTAAGGGAAGGCAGGGGTGTGCTGATAAATGTTTAACAACCAGCTCTCTTGGGGGGGGAGAACCCACAAGATACTTTTAAGTATCAATCATTTTCCTAATTCTAGACGATCAACAAAACAATGAATCAATCCCTGATTTGTAGCATTTGTTCCAAGTATGTATGTTCACACTGAAAATTTAATGGTAGGCAAAATGGTTTGAGCTGGCTCCAGCATAACCCTGAGGGAATGAAAGGAATTTGTAATTAGGGAAGTAGAACATCTGTAGGTAAGGGTGAGGTCTAGTGTGTGACCATCCACATGTGTAACTGGTAGAAAGAGATTTAAGGAGGCTGAAGAATTGGGAGATTAAGCAGTTTGAGGCAGCATGTATGTGAATATTAAAGTCTCCTTCTATAAGGGCAGTAGCTGGTGAGCCAAATGCTGAATTCCCTGAAAAAGGAATTAGAACGCCCTAGGGTCTGACATACTATAATCTCCATATTTGAATCAAACTGAAGATTTTGGTCGAGTGGACTTCGAAGGAGGAAAGATTGCTGAGCAGTGGAGATAAAGGACGAGTCTGGAAGCGGCAATGGAGAACAAGGAGTATTTCAACTGTAGCAGCACTAGTGTCCAGGGTGTGGGAGAAGGTACAGCAAGTGCTGGATAGAATGGTGGGGTAAGCTATGTTGTCAGGAGGGACTCGGGTCTCCATGAGAGATGAAAAGAACATGAGAGAAAGAAGCTTGAGATAAAGGGGAGTTTGTTTATTATGGAATGGGAATTCCAGAGAGCATAGTGACAGGAAGTGGACAGGGTGGCAGTAGGTCAGTGGTAGAGTAAAATTAAAGATGAGAGATTGAGATTAAGCACAATTTACTCCTTTTGTTGTTCAGTCTTCAGTCATGTCTGACTCCCATAAGGAGTTTCCTTGGCAAAGATATTGGAATAGCTTGCCATTTTCTTCTCTAGTGGATTGAGGCAAACGGAGGTTAAGTGACTTGTCCATGGTCACACAGCTAGTAAATATCTTAGGCCAGATTTGAACTCAGGTCTTCCTGACCCGAGGCCTATCACTCTATCCACTGAGCCACCTAGATGCCTCCAGTTTGCTCAATTTGCTCCTACATGGCCAGTAATTGATTGATAAGGGGATATGGGAAGGAAAAGAAGTCATAGGAGTAGTAGTGGTTAGCAGATAGATGGTTAAGTTAATGTTTTCCAAGTATTGCTACAAAGAACACTGGGTTGGGCCTGGGACTGGATGCAGCCTGCTCTGTGGATGCAGATACTCCTGCTCCTTCTCACAGTAGGGCTGGTAGAAGGATAGTTGGTGGTGGTCCTGTCTTCTCCTTTGATTTGGCCAAGGCTAAGTCATTCCTGCTTCTCCTGAGTGGCAAGGTGAGGAGTGGGGCAGTGAGTCTATTGTCAACTAGGGCTGGATCTGGGTTCAAATCTAGCTTGTGGTTGCAGCTGCCCTTCACTTAAAAGGATATTTCCATATTCTTGGAAGCTATACCCCTCTTAATTCAGCCCAAGATAACAACAATTTTGTTTTGGCTGTCACGTCATTGTGCTGACTCATCAGTCCATTAAGAACCTCAGATCCTTTTCAGAACAATTGCCATTTACCCATACCTCCCTCATCTTATGCTTGTGAAGTTTTTTTTTTTTGTCTTCAGGAGCAAGACTCTACATTTGTCCCTATTGAATTTTATCTTGTGACATTCATTCCAATGCTCTTGTCTGCTAAAATCCTTTGGATCCTGACTCTTTCATCTGCCACGATAGCATCTCTCCTAGCTTTGTGTCATTTGCAAATCTGAGGAACATAGGACCTATGTCTTTATCCAAGTCAATGATAAAAATGTGAAACAGCACAGGGCCAAGCACAGATCCCTGGAATACTTCCCTGGAGACCTCCGGCCATGTTGACATTGAACCATTCAAAACTACTGGTCCAGCCATTTGACCAGCTCCAAATTTATCTGATCATATTATCATCTAATCCCTATAGCTCCATCTTCTCCACATGAATAGTAGGAGATATTTAAAATAATGATAAACTATATATCCATAGCATTCCCCTCTTCTACTAGTTTAGTAAGTCCATTATAAAAAGAAAATAATGTTAATCTAGCATTACTTGTTCTGGCCCTTTGTAATCACAGCTTCCCTTTCCAGATATTCACTTTAATCTATCTCTTTAATGATCTGTTCTAGAATTTTGCTAGTAATTTAAGTCAAACTCACTAGTCTATCTTTTGAAGACTCTGTTTTCTTTTTTTGCAAACTGTGACATTTACCCTTCTCCTTTCTTGTGGTACCTCTTCTTTTTTCATGATATTAATAAATATCACTGTATTTTGAAGTCACCTTTATGAAGGCAAGAGTTGGGGGGAGGGTGACATTGCCAGTCATCTTGACTTTTGTCTCACCACTAGACTCCAATGACTCTAGATGAGAGAGTGAGGTGGATGACTTTGTGTGGCTCTTCCCACTTAAATCCAATTCAAGTGTCTCATGATGTCATTGGTCCTCTTTGAGAAGGAAAAATGAAAAACAATCTGTGAGTAGTAGTAGCTGCCCTCTGGGGAACCAATGTGCCAGTTCAGAGTTGGGCAATGTCATTATTTCTCCTCCTCCTCCTTCTCCTCTTCTTCCTCCTCCTCCTTCCTTCATCACATGTAGTCCTTCTGTCCATGTGGGGAGTCATACCCTTACATGCGAATGCTTTGTCCAAAGGAATATAATTTTTGGTTGCTTATATTTTGTAAGATATCTTGGAGTTTGGGGGATAGAATTTTTTAAAATTTCCTATTTATTTAGCATTTTTTTTCCAAAAAGCTGGGACAATTAACTCTTTTATGATTTATTGAAATATAGCTTTGAAAAAACAGGCTTTGGAAAAGCCCATTGTCATTCACATGGAGCTACCTGACCAGCCTTTAAACCCAAATCACTCTGGCTTTCATTGAATGGCCAATAATAGGCCCTGGACTAGCCCAAGACTCTCTTGCTCATTGTTTGGGTTTTGATGGCTGAGAGTGAATGTAAATAGCAATTGTTTTCTATTCTGGCCAGAAATGCTGAGGGTCTTCCCCTCTCAGGTTGATTTTTTTTTGTGATGGTAAACTAGGCCATCTTTTGTCTCAATTCTTACCTAGCCTTTAATCATTGAATGGATATTGCCTCGAACTGAGACCTGGGAAATCTCTTAGTCATCCACTGCATTCTGGACCATGGCCAGTCATCTTGACTTTTCTCTTGTCACTGAACTCTGATGACTAGAAGAGAGATTGAGGCAGATAACTTTGCACAGCTCTGCCTCATGATAACGAAATATTCACCATGTCAGCCTGGGGTGCATTGCCACAAATACATATTCCATCACTGAGAAGAGTGGACGTCTCTCATGGGATCTGCTATTCCCTTCTTCCTTTCCTGAGCAATGTTGGTTTTCATCTCATTTGTACTGACTGGAAAGCGTCTTCCTGATAAAGGCAGTCTAATTACTCTGTAACCTTTGAGACTCTCAGTTGTGAGGACTTGTGGAAAATTATGTCAAAATTCAGTTGCCCAGAGAAGTTCATCAGCATTGTACATCGATTTCATGATGGCATGCTTGCCTGGGCTCTGGATAATGGACAATGCTCTCGTGCTTTCCCAGTCACCAATGGAGTAAAACAAGGTTGTGTGCTTGCCCCATGCTTTTTAGCATAATGTTTTCAGCCATGTTGTCAAACGCTTTCCATGAGGACGGACATGGCATCAAGGTCAGCTATTGCACTGATGGTAAATTCTTCAACCTGAAAAGGCTACAAGCCAAGACCGAAGTGGAGGGAGTGTTGGTGCATGATTTTCTGTTTGCAGATGATTGTGCACTCAATGCAGCCTCTGAAGCTGAGATGCAACAAAGTATGGATCGATTCTCTACTTGTGCTAATTTTGACCTAACAATTAACACCAACAAAACATAAGTGCTCCATCAGCCACCACCACACCATCCATACACGGGACCATTGGTTACAGCAAATGGAAAAGTTTTGAATGCTGTGGATAAGTTCACTTACCTTGGTAGTGTACTTTCCAGGGATGTACACACTGATAATGAAGTTGATGAACACATTGCCAGAGCTAGCTCAGTGTTTGGGAGACCCCGAAGGGAAGTGTAGGAGAGAAGAGGTATTAGACTGACTACCAAACTGAAGGTCTACAGAGCTGTTGTGACTTCATTATTGTATGCCTGTGAAACCTGGACAGTATTGTCTTAGGAAGATTCTGAAAATCACCTGACAGTGTAAGATACCAGACACTGAGGTCCTTTCTTGAACTAAACTGCCAAGCATTCAAACTCTGCTTCAGAGAGTGTAACTCTGATGGGCTGGCCATATTGTTCAAATGCAAAATGCACTCTTGCCAAAAAGACTATTTTATGGAGAACTCACACAGGGCAAGTGTTCATATGGTAGTCAGAAGAAGTGATACAAGGACACTCTCAATGTCTCTCTTAAGAACTTTGGAATTGATTGTGTGCCATGAGAGACACTGGCACGGGACCGCTCAGCAGGTCATGCCCACATCAGAGAAGTTGCTGTGCTGTATGAGCAAAACAGAATTGAAATAGCTCAAAAAACAAAACCAAGTCAAACCCCACAAGCTATGCAAATTTAGAGAACTCACCCCAAATGTTCACACAGGCTATTTGTGCTGACCTGTGCTAGAGCATTCCAAGCTTGTATTGATCTCACCAGCCACAGTCAGACACACTGAAACTTGACTCTAGCACAGTGATGCCATTTTGGTCCTCTTCAAGAATGGAGGACAGCAATCAACCAACCATAGTCCATCGTTGAGCCACTATACCCAGCTAATGAAGGCCAGGAAGAGGGCCCCTAGGCTAAAAGCAAGACTTTCCTTTTAGCTCCTAGGGCAAGCGTTTGTATTCCAGTTCTTCATCACAGACAACTATTTGACTTAGAGTTAGGAATTCCCAAGATTCTCTCTGGCTTGATATGTAGATGATTTTGACCCAGAATAAAACATAAGTGAAAGACAAGAGGTCATAGTGCTCTGCTCACCTAGGCTGACTTCTCATTTGTGTTATCTCTACCTTTTAGCAGAAAAAAAGCCTGTAGCTTTGGTGCTGTATTTTGGTCTGTGGAAAACCTCACCGTCTCCTTTCATTTGTATTTATTGTTTCAAATGGCATAATAATAGAAATTAGCATTCATATAATGCTATAGGTACTAATATCCCTATTTTACAGAGGAGGAAATTGAAGGTCAGAAAGGTTTAAGTGACCTATCTGTGGTTGCACAGCGTTTGAGGTGGAAATCCAGGAGTCCAGATGTTTCTGGCTCCATTTACAACACTTTGTCACTATTGATTACTATACCATGAAGTGCTTTCTAGCATGCCATTATATTGATGATACAATATCACTCATTCATTCATTATTAGAAACACTGTATTTGTAATGCATTGAGCAAGAAACTTGGAGTCAAGAATACTTGGATTAAAATCTATTTGATACTATCTGTGTGACCTTGGGTAAGTGATTTAACTTTTATTGGTCTCAGTTTCCTCATCTGTAAAACAGGCATAATAATAGCATCTCCTTTGTTGGGCTATTGTGAGGCTCAAAAGAGTGTGTGTGTGTGTGTGTGTGTGCGCGTGAGTGTGTGTGTGTGTGTGTGTGTATAAAGTGCCAGCTATTATTATTATCCAGCTATTCCCCAGATGCTGAACTTTATAGGTTGTTTCCAGGTTGGAATTTCTTTTTTTAATGATAGATAAAACAGCTGTGAACATTTTAATGCAGCTGTGTCCTTTCTTTTAACGACATCCTTAGGGTATAGCCCTAGTAGAAGGCAAAAGGTCAGATCAGTTTTGTAGCTCTTACTATACACTGACATCTATTTATGCCAATCCGTAGTCCTGTCAATAATGTAACTGAGAGTCTGCTTCCACACAGCCCTGGTAACATTGAATAGGATCATTTTAAATGATTTTTTGGGGTCAATTAAAATGGTTTAAAAGTGGGGAAAGTGTAATGTGAAATTGCTTTAATTTACGTTTCTATGATTACTAGAAACCCTGTGCAATTTAAAAAATATGTGTAATTTTTCAAGTAGCTATTATGAACTTGTATTTCTTCCTTCAAACACGGTCTGTTTACATTCTGTGTGTGTGTGTGTGTGTGTGTGTGTGTGTGTGTGTGTGTGTATTCATTCCCCACTGCGGAATTGGTATTGCTTTTACAGATTAAGTTTAGGTCCTTCAGGATTCTAGATGTCATATTTAAAGCAGCCATATTTACCACAAAGATTCCCCCCAATCTGCTTATTTTCTATTTTGGAAACATTGTTTTTCATTGTGCAAAAATCCTCCCCCTCACTCCTTTGTGGGCATAATCCTATCCACCAGACTTATCTGCCATGCTTTTGTCCATTTTGGGGGATCCTCAGTGTAGTGTAAAAAGCACTGAGTTTGGAGTTGAGGGTCTGGGTGTGTGACCTCTGGCAAGGAACTTCCCTTTTGTGGGTCTTAGTTTCCCCATCCGAAAAATAAAAGGGCTAGATGAGATGATCTTCAAGGCCCCTAAATTTGGGGATGTACTGGACCAGATTGAATTTCCATTCTTCTCTTTGTTACCTTCCTTCTCTTAGAACTCTGGCTTATAGTTCTGCCAGCAGCAGTGGAACTCCTAGGAGCAAGTCATCAGGGGCATTCCATGTCTACAGTCTCTCCGTTGCTATTTTTAGATGCTTGATGCTGGGAAAAACAATTGTCTAAATGCTTAACCATTCCGAAGTAAACTATCCAAGTGTTGTTTCTGCAGTAGGTGGCAGATCCCCAGGACCTGCTTTCCCTCCACCTCTCCCCTCCAGACCCTCAGCCTCAAGGTGCCGTCAATCTAACCCAATCCATCTGGTGTTATTCATTAAGCAAGGCGTTGTGCTAAGTACTGAGGATTCAAAGACAAAATGAAAAAAATAACCTGAGCCCTTACAAGGCATCATGGTACGGAAGGAAACACATCGGACCTGGAAATCAGAAGATTTATGTCCAAATCCTGACGCTGTCTCTTATTATGTGACTCTGGGCAAAGCACTTCCCCCTTCTGGGCCCCATTTTCCTCGTCTATAAAATGAGGGAGTTAGACTAGATGACCTTTAAGGTCCCTTCCAGTTCTAAATTTGTGCTATTCCTTAACATTTTTTTCTATTGATGTGTTTTGTTTTTATATTACAAACATTTATAGATTACCCCCACAGACAGAGAGGTCTCTGGTAACAAAATAAAACAATTAAGCCTAAATAACAATACAGTGACCTCATCTGAAAGCGTGTGACATATTACATCTGTAGCACCCCCAACTTATCTAATTTTTAAAAAAATTATTAGCAGAAATCTCTTTCCCTTCCACCTCCACCCCCACCACATTGTGGGAGAAAGGAGAAAAGAAACATAAATTCCTTATAATAGTCAAGCAAAACAAATTCCCTCATTGGCATATGTGTGTGTGTGTGTGTGTGTATACACACACACACACACACACACACACACACACCATTCTGCACCTTAAATATACCTCTTGTCTGTCGGGATTGGATAACGTGTCTCATCATTGGTCACTTGAAACCACAATTACTGTATTGATCATAGTTTAGACCTTTAGACCTTTCAAAGTTGTTCGTTGTTTCAAAGTGTTGCTATGATGATCTAAATTGTCATCTTGGTTTTGCTCATTTCATTCTTCACTAGCTTATAAGTCTTCAAAATTGTTCACTTAAAAATTGCTCATTTTTATAATATTAATGACATAATATAAATTGTTCTGGTTTTGTTTGCTTCACTCCATATCAGTTCATGCAAATTCTTCCACATCTCTTTGAAATCATTAATTCCTTACCTCTTACAGCATAATATACCACAATTTATTCAGCCATAACTCAAATCTGTGATTTTCCTGGGGATTATAACATGCAAACATGATAATTTGAGGAGGAAGGATTAAGCTAACAGGGTCAGGAAAGGCTTCCGTTGGGAGAGGACACATGAGCTGAGCTTTATAGGATGTGAGGGAGCCTGGGAGGCAGAGGTGAAAAGAGAATGCATTCCAGGCCCATGGGTCTGTGAAAAGGAAGGAAGTACAGCTAACAGCAGCTTGGGCAGTTTGACTGGAAAGCTGATTGAGGGAAGTATGTATGCTAAGAGTGGAAAGGCAGGCTGGACCAAGATTGTTAAGAGCTTAAAATACAAAACAGAGGCATTTATAAGTTTATCCTACAGCTAATAGGGAGCTGAAGCTCATGAGCAGGGAGAGAGGCACAGTTAGCCTTTTGCTTCAGGAAAATTCTTTTGGTAGCTTTGTGGAGGATGGATGAGACAGGAGAAACTGGAGACTTAGAATACAATTAGGAGGCCATCGCAATAGCACAGATGAGAAGTGATGAGCCCCCAAGCCAGCATGAGGGCCATGTGAGGGCAGAGCCCAGAGTTGGTGTGGGGGTGGAACCCACAACTGATTGGCTATGGAGGCATGTGGTTGTGACAAGCCGGCCACCTCACTGAGCAGTAGTATTTTAAAAAACAGATTTTTATTGAAATCTTTTATTTTTACATCATTTAGTTTTTTCCTGTGTCCTTTCCCTTCCCAGAGAGTAATCCCTTATGACAAAGAATTAAAAAGAGGAAACCCTGCCCCTCCAGCAAAACCAGTCAATACATCGAACAAGCTGACATTCCAAGCAATGTCCCCACTTCTGGAGTCCCCACTTTGCAAAGGAGAGGATGAAGGTGTCGTCTTGTCTCTTTGAGATCCTGCTTGTCTTTTGCAATTTAGCTGCATACTTTTGATTACTTCATGGGGGCCATTCCCTTGTTTTGGTCTTTTCATGCCTATACGTGCTTTACTTTAGAGATAGTCAAGAAACTCCTGTGGCTCCCTATTACTTTTAGGACCAAATGCAAAACTCCTCTGTTGGGTATTTAAAGCCCTTCATAAACTTGCCTCAAACTGTCTAGCTCCTGTTCAAGGTTACGTTGAAATCTCCCAGCACTGTCAGCGCTCCCCCAGTAGACTAGGTCACTTGACAAGCCTCTCCACCTCTGGGGCCTCAATGCTTTGTTTTCTGCTGGATCTAATTAATATCTACTTAGAACCACAGAGCCAAAGAAAGTTCGAGCTGAAAGGCTGCTTAGAGATAAGGGTGTGCTAGTGTCAGCTCTGGTTGGCTCTGGAGAGGGATTGCTCAATTTTTAGGGTGAACATTATACCTCAAAAATCTTCAATTACTATAAATCTGGATTTGATTTATTGTTCTGTTGATTGTCTAGACTTAAGAAGGTGTTAATAATGCAGATTAAATTTAAATGTGTATGGGAATACATTCCCTACCCTTCCTCCCAGAACCTGATTGTTAAACATTTACCATCACACCCCTGCATTACTTTATAAATATTGCTTGAGCTCAGCAGAAGTGCAGTAGAAGGCTCAGGGAATGAAGCCACCACCAGACTGGAGGCCTAGTCACTATAGGGAGTTGATGGTGATGATGATGATAATGATGATGATGATGATGGTGATGATGGTGATGCTGGTGATGATGATGATGGTGATGGTGATGATGATGATGATAATAACTGGAATTTATATAACGCTTTAAGGTTTGCAAAGTGCTTCACATCCATTATCTCATTCTGAGCCTCACAACATCTCTGCTTAGAGGCCACCTCATCTGATTCCATCATATTGGGAAACTGAGGCCAAGAGAGGGGAAGTGACTTCTCCAAGGGCACAGAGCTAGCTGATGGTAGAGCCGAGAATGGAACTCAGATCTCCTGGCTTGGTGATTTTTTCTATCCACGGACCTTCTCACTCTGTTTCTGTCCTTGATAGCCACAGCCACCTGTATAAACATACTGGGGGGAAGGGAGGCAGCCAAAGGAAGGAAGGCCACCTATCCTTTCCATTCTTCCCAAAGGCCCTGATTGTAGAGAATGGGGAAGTCAAGCCATTTTGATAATGCAAGCCATCTGCTAGAGGGGGTGGAGGTGGATTTTGCTTGGATGGGTCTGCAGCATTCCTGGAGCTAATTCATGGGCAAACTCCAAGGGCTGCAGCAATCAGAAGAGGCTGGAAGTGTCAAGTCCAAGGGGAAATGAATGAAGGCTGAACAGCTGCGAGGGGGTGGAGCTGCTCCAGCTGGTGACCTCAGATTGCAGTCCCCCCTGGAGGAAGGAAGGCTATTTATAGAAAAGGGGGCTGGGTTCAGGACCACCCAGCCTGTTATTCGAGCCTGTCTAGGTACAGAGATTTCTGATGGTGCAAATCCCCCCAGACATATTTTAATCCTGGCCAGCTCCTTGTCACCGGCTTCTTCTCCTGGCGCCTCAAGGGACTGTCTGTCTGCTCCAAGAGCCAGATCGGTTCTTCCACCCAAATTCTGCCTTGCAGGCAGGATAAAGCACAAGTTCCCTGACTCTAGTGCATAGTTTTACAGCAGGAAGGGTCCTTAGAGACCATCCAGTCCAACCCCCTTCTCTTGCAGAGGAGGATCTGAATCCCAGAGAGGAGAAGTGATAAGCTCATTGAGTTGGTGGTTTACCCCTGACTCGTCCCCAGGGCTCCCTGCCTCTCAGTACAAGGCTCCTTCCCCTACCCTACACTGTTCACTCAGTAGCTTCCCTCCCATTTGTGAGTGAGCACACAAAATCCATGAGGACTGAAAACAAAAGAGATGCAGGGGGAAAAATACTAAACAGGCCAAACTAACTTCAACTGATAAGCATGTATTAAGCACCAACTATTTGTCAGACACAGTGTTAGGCACCAGGAATACAAACTCAAAAGTGAAACAGTCCCTGCCTTTCTCCATCCCTTTTAACTCCAGTGCCTTTCCTCTGTTGATTATTTCCAGTTTGCAGCTTGTTTGTACGTAGTCATTTGCATGCTATCTACCCTTTTGACTGTGAGCCTCAGGAGAGCTGGGATTGGCTGTTTTTCCCTTTCTTTGTCTCCCCAGTGCCTTGCACAGTACTGGGTACATAACAGGTGCCCAATAAATGTTTGCTGACGATTGGACAAAGAAGCCTGCATTTTACTGAGGAAACAATACATATACATATAAGTATACACAAAATAAATACAAGGTAAATTTTGGAAGGAGGTGGCAGTTTGGGCCACATGTAGAAGGTGGAGTTTCAGCTGAATTTTAAAGGAAACCATGGGTGCTAAGATGCAAAGGTGAGAGTGGGGATGTCTTCCTGGGAGAGAGCCAGTGCTAAGACAGAGATGGGAGATGGAGTGTCATATATGGAAGACAGCAAGAAAGCCAGTTTGGCTGGCTGTATGTGAAGGGGAGTAATGGGTAAGTCAGGCTGGAAGAGTAGATTGGACCCAGGTGGTGAAGGGGTCTATATGACACACAGATGAATTTGTATTTGATCCTAGAGGTGATAGGGAGCCATTGGGGTTTATTGAATAGAGGAGTGACATGGCTTTAAGAATATTACTCTGGCAGCTGTGTGAAGAATAGGCAGGCGAGCAGAGAGA
Source organism: Phascolarctos cinereus (assembly GCF_003287225.1). NCBI lineage: Eukaryota > Metazoa > Chordata > Mammalia > Diprotodontia > Phascolarctidae > Phascolarctos > Phascolarctos cinereus. The sequence continues at coordinate 269,859,173 of NW_027555625.1, forward strand.
TTTGAGGCAGACGGATTAATTAGGAAGTTATTGCAATAGTCCAAGTGAAAGGTCATAAGGCTTGAAGTAGGATGGAGGTCATGGGGGTAGAGAAACGACAGCAGGTATGAGAGATACTGTGGAAGTAAAATCAACAAGACTTAGCAACTGATTGGAGCAGTAGAGGGGATGATCATTCCTGATGGAGTGAGGAGTGGAGGATGACTCTAAGGTTGTGAACCTGGTTGACTGGAAGGATGGTGGTGCCTTCAACAGGAACCAGAAAATTTAGATACGGTGACAGGACACTGGAAAGGTCTCTAGAGCAGAGCTCGGTTTTGAAGGTCACCAGAGTTGGATATGCTTTTTTTTTTCCAGCTCATCTCTTTGCTTTCTTAGTACTTCATCCATTTGTTCTTGTTAGAAGGGCCCTACCTGACAAAACCCTCCACCACCTCCACCACCACCACCACCACCACCACCACCACCACCACCACTACTACCACCTCCACATCACTGCCACCACCATCACCATCACCACCCTCAACATCTGCTGTTACCAAGACAGAGGCTAAGGGAAAGAGGACAGATTTAAGAGGCAGGTTCATGGCCTGGTTTTGGAACTAAATTTAGTGTGACCTTGGGCACATACCTTCCCTGGGCCTTGCATTCCCCAACTGTTAATGGAAAGGGTGAGCCTAGATAGTGTCAAAGCTCCCTTCCATCTCTGACCTTCTATGCTCATGCTAATATCCCAGAAAAGGTCTCACACTAACTGGCCTTAGAGGCAGCATTGGTTCTCAATGACTTTCCCAACACTAAGCTGTTCTGCTTCTGTGTCCATGGCATAAATCTGTGCTAGAACAAGTGATGTTCTAGTACAAGCATGCTCTGTTGGCTGTCGTAAAGTGGGGAGGGCGCTGTGCTTGGAGAACAGAGACCGGGGCTTCAGACCTGGCTTAGCCATTTGTTATTTGTGTAACCAAGTCACTCTGTCAATCAGTCAACATTTATTAAGTGCCTACCCTATGCCACACACTGTGCTAAGTGCTTGGGAAATAAAAAGAGATAAAAGACAGTTACTACCCTCAAGGAATTTATAATCCGATGGAGGAGTTTACAGTCTAGTGACAAGCCACTTGCTCTCTCTGAGTCTCAGTTTTCTCTTCTGTAAAATAGGGATAACAATATTGAAACTACCTACCTCATAGAGTTGTTGCAAATATCAAATGGATGAACACACATAATTAGAGGTTGGCACTGGACCTATGATTTTCATTGGTAGAGGAACTCTTGGGTAAGGAAACACCCTCTACCAAAACAGCTGGGTGCTTTCCCTGCAATTTATAGTTTTAGAGAGTTGCCTATCCATTCTGTTTGAGTATGACAGCATTGGCCTAGAGCACTGGGATTTTAAGTGATTTGCCCAGGGTCACCCTACCAGGCTATGTCAGAGGCAGCCTTTGAACTCAGATATTCATGGCTTAGAAGCCAACTCTCTATCCACTACACCCGGCTGTCTCACGTATATGCAACGCTACATATCACATTATTATGAGAGTTGGTATCTCAAAAACAGACCAGCTGAGTGTAGAGATGCTCATTACCAGAAGGTTGGATTTAAGATGATAAATTCTTAGGTCACAGTAACTCATGAAACAAAGAAACATTCAGTTGGATGGGATACCCTGACACTCTCACAGTAATGGTAGGGGCATGGCAGAAACAGGACCCAACAAAATTAAGAATCACATAGTTTTTAGATTGATGGCAAATGTTAAACTTGACTGTTGCTAGTGAGATCTTGGTCTAGTAATCCATCAATGAGTCTGCTTGCTACTGGAAGACCTGAACCATATTTATATTGTTATTCCCTACATCCCCCCTCACTTCTTTAAAAAAAATTTATTAATTTATTTTGATTTATCAACAATCACTTCCATATGCTTTTGAGTTTAAATTTTTTCTCCCCCTTCCTTCCCACCACCCTCCCCAAGACGGCGCACAATCTGATATAGGCTATACATTTACATTCCTATTAAACATATTTTCACATTAGTGGTGCTGTAAGTAAAAATTAAAACCAATAGGATATCCCCCTCACTTCTTATAGAAGTGGGGGACTATGAGTGGGGATCACTATATGGTTAGTTTTGCTGAACTGCTATTTTTCTGCTTAGTCTTTGCTAGGTAAGGGAGGAGGGTACACCGGAAAAAGATGATGTAAAAACAAGACACAAATAAAGATTAAAATAAAAAACCACATATGTTGATAACCTCGCTATAAACAAAACCAGAATCACAGAATCTCATCCTCTTGACCTTTGTCTTGCCACTGGCCTTTGATGACTCTGACTCTGGAGGTGATAGTAAGGCTGCTGCCTTTGCACAGCTCTTCCTCACTTAAATCTAATTCACTGGCAAGTCAAGATTATCACCCTCCTGATGTCATTGGTCCCCTTTGAGAAGGAAGGGCAAACAATAAATAAAACAAAACCAAAACACAGAATCTCAGAGTTGGAAGGCACCTTAGAGGCCAATTTGTCCAATTCATGTGCACTCACGAATCTCTTCTATCACATCCCCAACAAGTCATCACTGAGCCTCTGCTTGGACACCTTCTTCCTTTTCCCTGTAATGGAGAACTCACTACCTCCCAAGTGACCCATTCCACTTTAATTAGACAACTCTAAATGTTTGCAAATTTTGCCTTATATTGAGCTGAAATCTGTGCAGGAAAAAACTAATCAGATGAAAAATGAACAACAAACATTTATTGAGCACTTATATGCTGGTCATGGGGGAAAAGAATATAAAAATCCAAACAGTCCCTATGCTCAGGGAGGAAGATAACGTAGATATTGGGAAGGGGTGACCGAGGAGGGATGTTTTGGTCTGGGAAGATTTAGGGATGTGAGTGGACCAATAGGTCCACATCTTTTCCAGGAATGGTAATACTGATTGGATTACTGTTCCCAGAGCTAGAGGTAGAAAAGGGGTGGGGAGGTGGAGAGAAGGATAGCTTGTGGTAGTCTAGTATGAAGATGGCCTGAGGGCAGAGTGGTGGTTTGGATCTGGTTAGAGATGGAGAATTCTCACCAGTCAAGACCCCAGGGTGGGAGCCAAAGGAATCTGGAGCAGATAGGTGAGGCACAGAGATGGCAAGAGAGGGAGACTCTTTTTACCTCTTGGAAAATGAAATGTACATAATTATCCTGGATAGCAGGATTGTTGTGAGAAAAATACTTGGTAAACATAAAGCCCCAGAGAAATGTGACTTATTATTCTGGGAACTTGGGAATGAGAACCAAAGGAGGCTTGGCTTTTTTTTTCTTTTTCACTGCAGGGGATAAGACTTTGCTGGCTCAGCAGCTGAGTCTTTGCTGCCTGCTTGGTTGGGGACCCATGGGAGGTAGTAGGGATAGTGGGAGTACCACAAGACTGAAAAAAAACCCAAACCCAGCAGCCATTTCTGTCCTGAGTCTTGGAGACCCAGAATCCCTCTCCACTACTCCTGACAAGCTGCCATCCAGGCTTTTCTTGAAGTCCTCTAAAGTGGAAGTTCCCACTGGAATCCATTCTCCTTTTGGACAGTTGTAATTGTGAGGATGTTTTCCCTCACAAATCTAAACTTGCCTCTTTGCAGCTTTGTTCCTGGTTCTGCCCTTTGGGGGTGAGCAGAATAAATCTAAGGTCTCTTCATATGACAGACTTTGAAGACAGCTATTATATGTCCTCTGTTGAAGACGGCTATTACATCCTCTCTGAACCTTCTCTTCCTTGGAGCCAAGCACCTCTAGTTCCTTCAAATGAACCTCATCTGGCATAAATCAGAAGCCCTTCACTGACTTAGTTCTCCTCTCTATGTTCTCCTGCACACGTGTTTCCGTCTTAAATGTGTCTAAACAGACAGTACTCCAGATACAATCTGCTTGGAGGGGGACACCCTCATTTTGGATACTGTACCTTAATGCAGCCTAATTTTCGGCTGCCATATCACACTGTTGGCTCATGTGTTGAGAATGTGGTTCACTAAAACTCCCAGATCTTTCCTTCCCCCATCTTTGCCTTGTAAAATTGGTTCTTTGAACCCAGATATAAGTTGTCCAGATGGATGAATACTCTTTGGCTTATTAACAAGCAGAAAGGACTGGATGAATCATGGTGACCCCTGAAGGAAAGTGGCTCTCTTGTCCTGATTGGGGGGAAGAGGGTGGATTTCTTCAATTGGTGTTTTAATGTATACCACGGCTGATGGGACCAGGCTTCTTTGGGCTTCAGAGAGGCCTTGAGACTAGGCCAGGACTCAAAAGTGTGAACCAAAACATTGGCACTATGTTCTGGTCCCATTGATCCCATCCTCTGTGGCCTCATACAGTGGGACAAGCTCCCCAGTCTGGAAACAAAAAGTGATTTCATCTAACAGTTCTGTGGGAAAAGTAACTGAGGTTCAAATTCTATCTCTGGCATTTACAGCCTGTTTGACCCTGGGCAAGCCACACTCTCTGGGCCTCAGCTTCTTCACATGTAAAAATGAGGGGGTTAGATGTCCCTTCTAGCTGTCTGTTACAGAAGTTGACCTAGATTGCCCCAGAAGTTCATTTGAATGTTGTGATCCAGTGATCCTGCTTCTGGGATTCTGGATCTCCAAGACACAGGGCAGAAATGGCTGCTATTTTCTTCAGCACTGTCCTCCCACTATCCCCATGACTTGTCCCCACTCCCCAACCAAACAAGACTGAACTGCTGAGCCAGCAAAGTCCTATCTCCTCCCCATAGGCTCATAGGAAATGTTCAAGCCTGGGTCACCCAGATCTGAGTCTCTAGGCATGAACTGTTGGAACAAGAAGGGACCTCAAAGGTCATCAAGTCCTCTCAACCCTTCATTTTACAACGGAAGAGACTGAGGCCCAGAGGAGTTAGGTGATTTGCTCAAGGGTGGAGCCAAGCATCCTCTGGGCCTTTCACTTTGGCTAGGGCTGGTGCCCCATGCTGACCCTACCTGGATCTTTATGTGGAGGAAACTAGAGCTAGAAGCAGATGATTTATGTGCCTGAACTGGGTTGATCTGATGGTTTGCAAGTGGGTCATTAAGACAAAGAGAAGAAGAATAATTTCACTGATATGGCCCACTAATGGGTATGCCTGACCTCACTCTGGCAGCTGAATTCTCCTTAGATTGACATGAACAGCCTTAGTTTTCATCTCCTGGCTTCATGCCCTGCATCATTACTCGGTGTCTCCCTTTAAAGGTCACTTATTAGTTGTCAGGGCCTGTTCTATCCTCCCTTCCTCTCTCCCCCTCCCCCCACTTCAAGTTCAAGCAGTACTTGAGCTCCCCTGGGAGTGAGGAGGTTGGGCCATTGGTAGCTGGGACAGCATCTGGAAGAATATAGAAATAAATCCCAAAGATGGAATGTGGGGGTGGACTGCTGAGTCTGGTTTGCTGTTGGTGGGGTGTTGCTGTCTTTTTCTTAGACTACCAGGGTATCTCTGGCAGTCTCTTGGGCTATGACACAGCCTTCACCAAGGGCTGCCTTTATTACTGGGATGGATCAATGATATTTGGCTGAGATTTTTCCCTCGGAAAGCTAGTGGTTTTCACAGCTAACTAGAACCAAATTCCCGGGAGACTCGGGGGTGAGAGTTTTTTTCTTGGAGCACTTAGGCAAACCAATTGGGGAGAGTCACTGTCTAGGACTGTCTCCCTTGCTCTTTCTCAGCACCTCTCTTTCCATCAGCTGGACCCTTCCTCTCTCAGGCTCTTAAGGAACCTAGCACTTTTTGCCCTTCTAGACCTCTCTGCTGGGCCCCTCTTCCCACCCTCACCCCTGCCCAGAAGCTGGTGACATTACCACCACACAGGGCTCTCAGGAACTGAGCTCACAGAGTTGGGGACAAAGGAACAGTTTGCAGACTCTTATGAAAGGAAGTGGTCGGGGTCTGCTAGCAAGGAAAGTCTGGAAACACTGGAAAAGGGGTTCCCAGACGATTCAAAAAGTTAAACCGGTCCTCCCTCCGGGACTGGAACTAATGTTTCATTTCCCCAGAGAATAACAGAGCAGGTGGCCCAGGACCTGGGGAGGGGGGAAGTGAAGGGGAGTGGGGAAGGATGTGGGCACTGACTCTTTCCCCTGGAGATGAGGGAGCAGTAGCGTCAGGGCCTCTGAAAAATCTGTCCAGGGGCCTGGTTTGGCTTATGGGGATTTTCTGCTGCTCAGCCTACTGGAAGTTGCCTACCTCAAGAAAGATGGAAGATTCCCCAGCCTTTCTCTTATCTCTGGTCATACCTTCTAGCTGAAATGTTTCAGAGGTTTTGTTAGGCATCTTGGTGCACCAAGAGCTCTAGATGGGAACTCAGGAGACCTGGCCTCCCCTCTTACGATGCCTTTTAAGAGCTGTGTTACTGTAGGCAAGTCACCTCCCCTCTTTGGGGCATTTCACATGGTAAGATCCAGTATCCTGATCTAGAAAAGGTTCAGACCATCACCAATTCTCTATTCACCCAGGTTTGCAATTCCTGTGTCATCCTCAGTTCCTCACTCTCAGTCACTCCCTATTTCCAGTCATTTGCCAAATCTTGGCATTTCTGTCTCCACAATACCTCTTGCTTCCATACCCTTGTCTGCTATGTTCAGGCCCTCATTACTTCTATGGACTCTTAGAATAACCTCTGAATGGGTTTCCCAAATCAAGTCTTTTTCCTCTCCAATCCATCCTCCACACAGCTGCCAAAGTGATTTTTCTAATTAGCAGATCTGGCCAAGCCACCCTTTCCCAAACTCTTGTGGAACCCCTCTCTGGTCTCCCTCTCTCCCCTTAATAAGCTCTATTGTTTCCAGGACCAAATCTAAATTCCTCCTTGGCATTTAAAGCTCTTTATAACCTGACCCCAGCCTCCCCTTCTAGCCTTTTGCTGCATTCCTCCCTTTCACATACCCTACGTTCCCACCGAACAGACCTCTACAACATTCCATCTCCTCTATCTCGCTGACTTTGCACTCACTGGCTGTTCCCCACGCCCTCAGTGTCCTCTCCCTTCTCACCTCTGTCCCTAAGAGTCCCTCCTTCCCCTCAAGCCTCATCTCTAGCTTCATATTCTGCTAGAAGCTTTTCCCCATCCCTCCAAGCCCCCTCCACCTACCCACAGCGACTTTGTATTTATTTAGTTTCTACTTGTATTTGTATGGCTTGTTTTCCCTGATAAAATGTAACATCCTTCAGGTTAAGGATTGCTTCATTTCTGTCTTCATATCTTCAGCACCTAGCACAGTTCTTGGCACGTAGTAGGTACTTAAATGTTTGTTTTTTGATGGAAGGTGACCTCTAAGGTCCCTTCTAGCTCTCTCTATGAGCCTGAGTCCATTTTACCACCGTGGGCCTCAGTTTCCTCATCTATAAAATAAAGGGGTTGAACTAGGTGATCTCTAAGCTAAGGCTGTGGTCCTAAGTCATTTATAGTCTCTAGGCCCTGGTTTTCTTGTTTGAAAATAAAAATTCAGAACTTTGGGTCTTTCCAGTTCTTTCATTCCAAGATGTTCTGACTCTAGGCAGTTAGTATGATTCTAAATCTCAGTCCAACAGTGGCCAAGGTGATGGTGGTTCACAGCGGGTGGAGGAGTCTGGAGGTACATCGGACTGCAGGCCCTGGAAATTCTCCAGGCTGGCTGGGGCTGTGAGAGCATGTCCCTAAAAGGCCATGCAATGAGCACTAGCTGAAATAAAACAATTTCAGGCAACAATTAGCCAACGGGGTCTCCCCCTTTCCCCTCCCGCCAATGCTTTTCCTCCAGTCTAGGAAGCATGAGTTCACAGAGGCCAGAGAGCAGCTGTTTTCCACTTTGCCCTCCCCAAACACAGAGTAAAAGGCATTGGACTGTGTTAGACAATGTGAAGAGGTGGTGGGGTTCCACAGGAGGTAAACTAAAGGCTGGAAATATGTGGGCCCCCTTCTTTCCGGATTTCTGAGACTCTGTTCTGTGGAACACTGGCTTCCTCCCTGGTGTGCAGAGGGGCTGTGTAAGAACATTCCTATGATTGCAGTATTTTCCCCTGTCAAATATGAAATTATGTATGTACTCAAAGTACTTATTATGTGTGGTGATCTTTTTGGTATGAAAAGACTCAATTTTTTCTATTTCCCTTTAAAATTTCCTTAACTCCCCCTTCCCCTTAATCGTGGGGATATAAATAGGATTTAGAGCTGATGGGATTTAGGATTTCAAATAGGAATAGGGTTTAGAGATAAGACAGATCCACACTCTTATATTAGATATTAAGGAACTAAAGCCTTAGAGAGATTGAGTGACTTACCCAAGGTCACACAGTTAGTAAGTAGCAGAGCCCTGATTTAAAACTTCTAATGTGAGGCCTAGCTTTCTTTCTACCACCCCACACTGACTTCATTCCCCCAGTGCCTGAGATAGTATTTGGAGCCTCATGATATATTTAAAGCCAGAAAGTGTTCTCTGAGCTGCTTAGCTTGGGGAATGATGAATTAAAAGGTATTAAGGGGACTTAAGATGCTATTCACTGAATACCAACTGTGTGTTGAGAACAGTGCTGGGTGCTAGGGAGGACACAGAAGGAGTATATAGAATCCCTGCTCTCATACAACTTATAGTTTTACTGAGGAGACAAGACACTCACTGAAGAGCGAATCAGAGGACAGGAGAAGCCGATCTGTACTAAGGGTTACAAAGGTGGTTCAGACAGTAAATATTACAGAATCTTGAGAAGGGTGAAGCCAATATGGGATAGGGTAGTCAGAGAAGGCTTCCTGGGAAAGAGTTGGCTTGAGTTTGAAGCCTGAAGGATGGGGATGATATGGCAAACACAGACATCGCTAACTTTCTCAGATGATGTCATAGGAGGTCATTCCAAACCATGTCTTGGGTGCTGTAGGCAGGAATAGACTCGGGGGATAGAGACAATGTGGTGGTGACCCTGGGAGGTAATGCCAAAGCCATGACAAAAGTTCCAGAGCATGAGAAATGGAGGTGGGAGTGTTATAGCTGTAACAACAGTAGGAGCAGTAGCAGCAGCAGCTGGACAACAACTACATTGTATATGGTACTTCAAGATTTAAAAAGTGTTTTTCATGTATTATGAACAATCTTCTGAGGAAGGTGCTAATATTATTCCCATTTTACACATGAGGAAACTGAGACAAATTGGGTTAAGTGACTTGCCTAGGGTTGCACAGCTAGTAAGTGTCTGAGGCCAGATTTGAACTCAGAAAGATGAGTCAGTGTACTTCCTGGACTCTAGGGTGGAGTCAGGAAGACTCCTTTTCCTGAGTTTAAATCTTACACTTACTAGCTGTGTGATCCTAGGTAAGTCACTTATGCCTGTTTGCCTCCATTTCCTCATCTGTAAAATGAGCTAGAGAAGAAAATGGCAAACCACTGCAGTATCTCTGCCAAGAAAACCACAAATGAGGTCATGAAGAGTCAGACACGGCTGAAACAACTGAATGACAACTTACTGACTCCAAGTCTTGCATACTATTTGCTATGATCTGTACACAGCGATAGAATGTAAGGTTCTTGAGGACAGGGACTGTAGCATGATTATATTTGTATTCCTAGTGTCAAGCAGAGTACTTGAAATATAGTAAACACTTAATGAGTTTTGAATGGAACTCTATGGAACTAATTTGGAGGCCCACGTGTGTATAACAGTGTGTGCTGTCTGGGGGGTCTAGGGGCCTGGGGAGCGAGGCTGATGGCTCAGCCTCCTGTGGGGCTGGAGACCCATTCTCACCAACCAGAACTCTTGGCTATTCTCTTAAAGCCAGGCCATGGATTATGTGGAAAGTTTTGCTCCCCAAAGCAGTTTGTTCTGAGCAGGAAAGGCAGTGTGGAATCTATAGTGGGAAGAGGCCTGGTCCAGGAGTAGGAAGCCCACTCAAGCCCCAGCTCTACCCCTAACTCAGTGTGTTACCTGGGGCAGATCACCTCACTTCTCTAGGACTCAGTTTCACCATCTGTAGAATGAGTAGGATGATCTCATGACTCTTCAAGCTCTTAACAGTTCAAGTTTCTGTGAAACTGTCTCCAACTCAGAAGCAGAGCCAGGCACCAAACCAGGGTCTGGCACCAGACACGCTGGAATCAAGTTTCCCTTCCCTGGGCTAGGAGCAACATAAACACAGGGAAGAAACCACGTCTCTCTTTCTCTCCCACAAATTATAAGATTCTTTAACCATAGTTACCCTGCTTCATTCTCTAATCTAATCTGTCTCCAGCTCCACCACAGAGCTACTTCCATCGTCTCTCTCCTGGGACCCTGGGGACTATGGAGGGAGGGGAAGGAGGGGTGGGGGAGAAGTCAGGAAGCTGGCCCTTGGGGCTTGGTGTGCCAGCTCCCCTTCTCTTCACTAAAAGTGATGGCCAGACCATCCTGGGTTGCAGAGAAGAAGCGCTTAAAAAGCCTGGGCTACAGAGAAAAACAGGGGAAGCCAAGGGCCGTTTTCAATTATCTGGAGGCCAAAGTTCTCATCTATTAATTATCCAGGCCCCTTCATACCCTCCTTGTGAAAGCCCTCCCTCTACCCCCTAGTTCCTCCATGCCACCTATAGGCATGTTACTTTGAAGGACAGCGGAATCTACCTATTGCCCTCTACCCCAAATCCTCTCTTTCATCTCTCAGCTTCTATGGTGTCCAACCTGAACCCCTTGGGCTGGTCCTCAAAGCAGTTTCTTTTCTTGCTTCCTGATTTCCTCATCCTCCCCTAGGAAATAAAAGAAAAAAGGAAAAGAATCTGAAGAGGTCCTAACCTGAATCAGAAGGTTGGAGAGTGGGAGAATATAGCAAGGAGACGCAAGGGAAGGGGGAAAAAACCACCACTGAATTCTTGAAACTATGTACTGGTATTCCATGGGGTCTGCCTCACATGTGGGGTCTCTGAAAGTTAATATAGATGAAAGGCTAGCTAGGTTGTGCAGTGACAGAGTGTCAGGCCTGGAGTCAGGAAGACTCATCTTACTGAAGTCATATCTGACTTTAGACACTTGCTAGCTGTGTGACCTTAGGCAAGTCACTTAACTGTGTTTGCCTCAATTTCCTCATCTGTAAAATGATCTGGAGAAGGAAATGGCAAACCACTTCAGTATCTTTGCCAAGAAAACCTCAAATGGGATCACAAAGAGTCAGACATGACTGAACAACAGCAACAACAAAGATACGTGTTGGGTCACCATTTACTTTTCGAGCCCCCATCAATGTTTCTCTTTAACTAGACCAGCCAAAGGATACATTTGCTCAAACCAAAAGACATTTAAATAAACATGGTAGCAAGGTAAGTAATGAAGGGAATCCTTGCTTCTCTGCACACAGTGGTGCACCTCCCACAGATTCCCATATCATGTGTTGGAGGGGACATAGGCATAGCCAGTGGAATTGAAGCAGCAACTTGTACTTCAAAGAATGATGATCTGGATCTATAAACACCAGTAGTAATGGTCAAAAGAAAAAGAGATGGTAGAAGCGGTTGGTAACTCCCCACTGAGAGGTAGCAATGCTGCTATGTGTTGACTTAACACAAATAGTAGAGAGGTCTCTTTCCTTCCTGAGACTTGTACCTAGTACTTAGTAGAAAGCGTCTGAAGACTTGTGGAATTCAACAAATATTACACATTCGTAGGGATTCATGGGAAGGCAAATTATACTGCCAGAAGAAACCTTGAGTAAGTATTGTTAAAATGGAAGACCTTAGTGGTATAGGTACTATTTTCATCTCTGTTTCTGCTTGAAGATAAAGGCTCAGAAGAATAAAACAGAACTGGGATATGAAGAGCTGAAAAATGGATTTGAATTTCTTGACCATGGTTTAAAATGTCAGAATGATGGGCTGTTAGGCAGGGTTAGAGTATAACTAATACTAACTGGAATCTTGTGAGTTTGCTCAAGATGACTTTAAACTGGAAATGACATAGTCATGGCCTCTCATGCTCCACTTGTAACCAAGATGGAGAAATGTACACTAAGGTGGATTCAAAAATTGTTAAATGACTGAATGTGACCCAGAGTTGCTAAGAGATGGATGTCAACTTGGAGAGAGGTCTCTAGCAGAGTACGCCAGAAAACTCTGCCTGTGACCTTCTGTAGTTGAACATTTTAATTAATGATTTGAATAAGGGCTTAGATTATTTGCAGCAATGCTATTAGCCTAAGATCCAGTTGGGCATCTTTCCAGGAAGGTCCCGTATGGAGATGTAGCCTTGTACCTGCTCCTGCTAAAGACCCAGAAAAGAAAATTCTTGCCACCAAAGTCCTAGGCTCTGCCAAATGGTTCAATGGATAAACTTATATCAGAAAATATGAGTGTATTAGTAGCAATGATGTTAAAGAATAAACATTACTATCCACTTTGCTGCTGTACCCTAAGGACCGTGGGACCTTTCCATCTAACCTGCTGCTTAAACTTTTCATTTTTGTGGGCTCGCCCATTAGAACATTAGCTCCTTGAGCTTAGGGACTGATTGCTTTTCTATTTATCCCTAGGGCTTAGCGCCATGCTTTGTACATAGCAAACACTTAATAAATCCATCCTCCTATCTTCTTCCCTTCCTTCCTTCTTTCCTTCCTTCCTTCCTTCCTTCCTTCCTTCCTTCCTTCCTTCCTTCCTTCCTTCCTTCCTTCCTTCCTTCCTTCTTTGATCCAGAGGGTAGAACTAGGCATACTGAGTAGAAAGTGGAGAGAGAAGTCTTTTAGTTCAAAGTAAGGAAACATTTCCCCACAATTAAAGGTGACTAAAGATAGAATTGGGAGGGTAAGTTCCCTTTCACTGGAGGTCTCTAAAAAGAGGTTGGATAACCAAGAAGCTGGTGGGACAGAGGACAGAGCTCTGGGCCTAGAGTTAGGAAGATCTGAGTTCAAATGTGACCTCAGATACTTACTAGCTATGTGACTTGGGCAAATCACTTCACCTCTGCCTGTCTCAGTTTCCTCATCTGTAAAGTGGGGATAATAATAGCACCTACCTCCCAGGGTTGTGAAGATTGAATGAGATTATATAAATATAAATATATATATTTAAAGTGCTTAGTACGGTGTCTGGCACATAATAGGTACTGTATAAATGCTTATTCTCTCCTCTCTCCCACTTGCAAAAGTGTGGTAGAAGTGATTCTTGCCCAGGAATAGGTGGAATTATTAGATAACCCCTAAAGCCCCTCCCCCCTTTTTTGAGGCATCTAGGTGGCTCAGTGGACAGAGTGCTGGGCATGGAGTCAGGAAATTGTTGTTCAGTCATGTCCGATTCTTCATGACCGCCATTTGGGGTTTTCTTGGCAAAGGTACTGGAGTGGTTTGCCATTTCCTTCTCTAGTTCATTTTACAGATGAGGAACTAAGGCAAACAAGGTTAAGTGACTTGCTCAGGGTCACATAGCTAGTGTCTGAGATGGGATTTGAACTCAGGCCCCCAAAACCAGCTCCAAAGAACTCAGGCCCCCAAAACCAGCTCCAAACCCAGTGCTCTATTCACTGTGCCACCTAGCTGACCCTGCAGTCGGGGGGCCTGAGTTCAAATCCAGCCTCAGACATTCACTCGCTGTGTGACCCTGGACCAGTCATTTAACCTCTGTCTTAAATCACTGAAAAAGGAAATGACAAACCACTCCAGTATCTTTGCCAAGAAAAATCCATAAAAAGGGGTCATGAAGAGTTGGAGGTGGCTGAATGACTGAATAACAACAAAGTCCCTTTCAACTCAGAGATTCTATGATAGAGTAACCCAGAGTGGGGTTACCCAGCTCTACTGTACTACCTAGCTGCCTGGCACATAGTAGGTATTATATAATTACTTATTCCCTTTCTCCTAATTATAACAACTAGAATTTGTATAGCACTTTAAAGTTTATGAAGTACTTAATAAATATCATCTCTTTTTAATCATTATAACAATTCTGAGATAGGTGCTGTTATCATGTCCATTTTACAGATGAGAAAACTGAGGCTGAGAGAGGTCATGATTTGCCCAGGGTCACTAAAGTAGGATGCAAACTTAGGTCTTGACTCTAAAGTCTGGTACTTTATCCACTATGTCACCTAACTGCCACCAAATAAGTATGATATGGGAAAGCTGAGGCTATGGAAATTTTCCTATCCTCTGCCAACAAAGGGGTATAATCCAGTCAGAGGCCTCACCTTTCCAACACCTTAACAGTGGTGGTGACGGAAAACTGGGGGCTTGTGCCTATATCCAAGGACATAGGTAGAAAGCAAGGGTAGCAGATGTTCAAAGATTTGACATATTGGCTCTGCCAGAAATGACCTGCATGACCTTGCTTGGGTCATTTTGCACGTGTGGGCCTCAGCTATCTTATCTTTAAAAGGAAGGAATTAACAGTGTAATTCCAACAATGTAATGGAAACAACATAAACCGTAACAACCACCCAAGAAACCAAACACTATAATTAAAATGACAAAGCTTGACCCTGCAGAAGAGAAAAAACACGAATCCCTCCCACCCCCTTTCTTTTTGGAGGTGGGGCACTATGACTGGGAAACACTACATATACTGTCAGACTTGGTTGATACTTCGGTTAGTTTTGCTGATCTGTTCTTCCCCCCCTCTCTAGGGGAGGGAGGCCCACTCAGACTGGAGCACCCTGAGCCAATGCGGTGGGGTGACCCAGAGGCTGACCTTACTTTCCTTCTTCTGGGACAGTTTACACTAACTTCCTACTCGGCTTGCCTTCTAAAAATAATTGAGGAAGAGGGTGGGGGTATAATGGGGGCTTTGGCTTAGAATAGTGCTGGCCCAAAATATCCAGACTGGAGATATTTAGGCCCTTGGCTGGGGGCGGGGGGGGGGGGGGGGGGATTGGCTTTGGGAAGGCCCCTAGTGACAGCTGGTAAGGTCAGGTTCCAGAAAGCATCTGCTATTTCTCTTCCAGAAGTCCTAGAAGAAATTCACCCTTCCAGACCACTTGAATTTACTAGTAAAGAAATAAAGTAATGTAACATCAACTTAAGTAAAGATGCGATGATTGGAACAGTGCTGGTGCCAAGCATCAGGACCACCAAGCAGGCATGTCATGGGGAGACATACTCTCCTGCCTCCTGTCAACAAAGAGGTAGAGTCCATTCCAGGCCTCACCTCTCAAGTAGTTCATTAGTGTTGGTGGGGGAAAACTGGGGTCTTCTATTCATACCCACCCCTTGAGTGATGCTCAAAGGTAGAAACGTTAGCTCTGCCATTACTCTGTATGGTCTAGGGTGGGTCACTTCACTTCTATAAGGTTCAATTTCCTTACTTTTAAAATGAAGAAATTAAAACTATAAATGAAAGAACAAAATCCCCTTCCTTCTTTGCAGAAGGGCTAGGGGTGGGGGAGGGGATGAGGGGGTGAGGGGGTGGGGGGGCAGTCCAAGTGTGCACCATTGCATATGATATCCTATGTCTAGCTGAGTTTCTCCGCCTCCCCCCCCCAGTCTTTCTTTGTTATAAAGGATAGCTTCCTGGGTAGGGGACGATGGATATATTTGGATATGGAAGTCATCTGACAACAAGAGGTATCAATACCAATTTAAAACTTTTAAAAAATAAAATAAAATGAAGGGGTTAAACAAAGTGATTTCTAAGGTACCTTCCAGGAGGGTTTGAAGGCCAGGCAGAGAAATGTGGATTTGATGAGGTAGAAAATAAGGATCTATTTGAAAGTTCTTGAGCAGAGGAATGAATGAACTGGGACCTTGGTTTGACATTTTTTATCACACACAACTCATGAGGACGGCATCATCATCATCATCAGAAGCAATTATACAAAACACTTTACACCCATCTGATTTGGTCCTCATCATGTCTCATGGAATAGATAGTGCAAATACAGTCATACCCATTTTTAGATGAGGAAATAGTCAATTAAGCAACCCAATGTCAAGAGGTTTTTAAGAGTTGGGGTTGAGTAAGAAAGGGGAACCCTTAGGTTTTGTTCTCTTTTAATACCCATTCTATGGGGATTCTGATAAACTTGAGCTTGAGGGGTCCAGTGGATGGTGGGTGAATGGACGTATGATTATTGTTGCATTGGTAAGGAATCAGAAAACGGGCAAGATTTTGTAAACAAATCATAAAATGGGGCACATGTAAGCACAGCCTCTGCTAAGTATATGATGAACTGTATCACTGACGCCATCTCCAGGTGGCCAGTGATTAGGGATGAGAGGTTTGTTTATTAGGGCAGTGCTAGCCGAAGGACATCGACCACATTCACACAGCCCTCTCCCTCCCAGTTTTGGGTCTGTTGAGGGTGAGAAATGGGAATCTGAGCTTGGAATAAAGAGCTCTTTTGGCCAGCTGCTTCCTGCCCCTGGGGGGTGCTTTGGGGCAGTGGATGATTCAGGATGGGACTCGAAGGCAGCATCAGGAAGCTGCAACATGGACCCAAGAGCCTTGCTTCTGGAGGTGGGGGGCAGGGCTGGATTTTAATGCCTACTCCACTACCTACTAACTGTGACCAACAAACTGAGTGCATTTGGAAAAGAATATTGGGTTTGGAACCAGAGGCCCTGAGTTTGAATCCTGATTCTACCTGCATCTGCTGTGAGGCCTACAGCAAGTTGCTTAACTTTTCTGGGCCTCAGGTTTTTTTTTCCCCCTGTAAAATGAGGAGTTGGATTAGATGACTTCTAAGGTCCCTTCTAGCTTTTGATTTATGACTATGATCTTGTGGCCCTATCTGGTGCTCTGTAAAATGAGGGCTGTGGAATGGTGACCACTAAGAGTCCTTCTAGCTAGAAATCTTGTGATGCTCTGAAACCCCTCAGGGGTGGTGCCTGGGAGCGGGCTGGGCAGCTTGCGGTCCAGAGCTGCTTCCTCTCATCACCACCTGACTGAGAGTGGGATGGGCTGCCCCACCCTGGTAGATGAAAGAGGTGATTTATTCTATGGGGCTTCACAGGGTAAGACCAGGACGGATGGAAGAAAGTTACAGGGAGGCTCAACTCTCCCTCAACATAAAGAAAACCCTTCCAATAACCAGGCCTGCCCAGTAACGGCACCAGCAGCCCTGAGAGGTTGGTCCAAGTAGAGATTGAATGGCTGCTTGTCAGTGATGCTGTACAGGGGATTCCAGCAGAGGCTGGGAGATTGTACTGGATGGCTTTTAAGGTGCCCTTGGCCTCTAAAGTCTGTTTCAAGCTCCCTTCTAGCTGTAATTTTTTTAAAGGGATCTTCCACCTCTGATATTCAATGTTCTAAAGGCCTCAGCACACTCAGTTGTCATAGGTTCTATGGCGTCTTCCAGTGCTGGTGGTCTGTCTAAGGTCCCTTCCGCCTCTGACATTCTATGTTCTAAGGATCTTTCCAGTCTGATCCTCTATGCTCTAAATTAGCAGCCAGCTCTAACAATCCATGTTGTAAGGCACCTTCCAGTTCAGATATTCTCTGATTCTTTGCACTACCAGGCTGGGCAGAGGAAAGTTAAGTGCATTACTACCCAATTTTACTGGAAGCTATTAAGAGCAGCCTGGTAGAGAATCTAGGTCAGTTTAAAACCAGTTCAACTAGTCTAATCCATAGGCTTGCTGCCCCTTCTCCCCCAAGCATTAATCTCCCACCATGCAAACACATTCTTTAAAAGCCAGGAAGAGACTGAGTGGTGTGGGGGTCCTTGATGTGCGTCACATTTGTTGGCAAACCTGCTAATGTGCCAGGCTTAATTAGAGTCTCCCTAATGGGTCTCCCTGTTGAGGGTGGAAATTATCCACCCTCTGCTGCATTACGGATTGAGAGGGAGGGAATGAATCACTGCTGGTTGCACGGTAACCAGCCCGAGTCCAACTTGCCTCCCTCAGCTCCTGGTGTGTTCCCTTGTATTTGGTGGGAGTGGTTTCCGTAAGGATGGTGAGTCTCAAAGGTGTCAGCAAGGGCCACCTGCAATCTTGTGGAAGTCAGTGCCCTCTTTGCCATCCTGATTGTCCCATGCCATTTGCCTCTCATTTCCACCAGCCCCAACATGAGTTGCGAATCTTCATCTGGCCTGACCATAGCAATGGGTATGACTTGGGGAATCTGGAGAGTTAAGGTGGACCCAGGTCCAAGAGTGCCCTGGTTGTCAAGCTAGAGGAGCAGGCTATTAGCCTGGAGAGGGGCAAGGGAGACCCTCTAAAGACCTGTCATCAAAGGAGGAGCAGGGCACATGAAAGGGCTCTCCTCTCTCTTGTTGCCAGTGGTTGAAAAGAGTTCTAGACATACTGAATGAAATCGCCTGGAGTCTGGTGGTTTGTCTATCAGGTGAGCTCCAGCATGAGCCCAAAGCCTTTTAGGTATCAACACCATGAACCTGTTCTTTCTCTGAGAAAGCAGCAAGCACAGAGGCTTTGCAACGACTCCCCTCCCACCCTGCATAAGCTTCCCTTCCAGAGTAACAACTGCTTGTGTTCTCTTCCAGCCCCGGGAGAGCTAGCATTGCCAAGGTGGGGGCTGGCCCCAGATTAATCAAGGAGCCCAGCAGGCATCTGGTTGCTATTTATAGTTGCTGCATCTCACTGTTTCCTGCAGTTCTGGTTTTTATGGGCACTCATCTGAAAGGAATGGCATTTAGTTTTCCATAATGCATTGTGTTACCGTTAGCACAGCATGGCCAGTTGGGATGTCCAGCTCTCCTTTTCAGCAAGAAACTGCTTCCCAGGGCTTGTGGCAGAATCCTAAGGAGACCGTGTGCTGGAGAGGAAAGGACATGTGAGTTAGTGTCCTGGCTCTGCCTCCCCATCTCCCTGTGGCCTTCCCTCTCTAGATCTGTTTCCTACAAGCTATACGATCCATCCGGTCAGTTAGTCAATAAACACTTACTAAGTATGCCAGGCACTGTGCTAAGTTCTGGGGATCCAGCTGTGTTCTAGGCTCCACAGAAAGAACTTTTTTATTATTGTTCAACCATTTCAGTCACCCATTTGGGGTTTTCTTGGCAAAGATACTGGAGTGGTTTGCCATTTCCTTCTCTAGCTTATTTTTACAGAAGAAGTGAGGTAAACAGGGCTAAATGACTTGTCCAAGGTCACGCTGCTAGTAAGTGTCTGAGGCCAGATTTGAATTTGGAAAGACGAGTCATCCTGACTTCAGGCCTGACACTCTGTCCGCTGTGCCATTCAGCTGCCCAGGAGTAACTTTAGAAGCTGTCTAGTCCACACTCTTAGAGAAATTAAATGATTTGGCAAAGGTTACATAGTATGTAAGTAGGATTTGAACCTAAGTCCTTTGACTCCAAATTTAGTATAGCACTGAACCACGCTGCCTCCAACATTCCATGTCCTAAAGTCTTCTGAGTGTTAACATTCTATGTTCTAAGGCCCTCTCTAGGTCTAATGTGGTATGTGGATTCCCCACCTTTACGCGCCCCCCCCCCCCCAGTTCTCTTTCCTTGATCCATCCTGGAAGCTGCTCATGAAGATTCGTTCCTGTGGAGTTGAGCCTCCCCCATGGAACTCTGTTCTCTAAGCATATCTTCTACGTAAAGAACAATTACGCACTTTTCTGTGGAGGGGTGATGGTCACCTTTCTCCTTGTGGGGAGAGTGTTGAGCTTAAAATGTCTGACTAGGCTTAGGTGCTGCTTATTGCAAACTGAGCCAGCGTGATGGCTTGCTGGTCTAAGAATCCTAGAACTTCCGATCTTACCTCTAATTATTCCACCTTCTTGAATCCAGTGAGGGCTATTCATAGTCTTGCAGTCTTGCCCATTTGCTAATGCTATTTTCTTCTCCTGGCATGCCCTCCTCCACTCTTATTCAATTTTTCCCCAAGGCCTAGGTTACATGTCACTTCCTCCATTTAGCCCTTCCCAATTCCCCTGGCCATAAATTATCATTCCCTCCTTCAGACTGCCCAGCCCATAGAGAGTAGTCTCATTCATTGCTGTCACTCCTAACAGCCCTGCTGTACCCTAAGGACCTCTGGGACTTGCCATCTGCCCTGCAGCTGAACCCTTTCTATGTGTGGTTTCCCTCTATTAGAATGTGAACTCCTTGAAAGTAGAGATGATCTCACTTCTGCTTGTATCCCCAGAATTTGTCATAGTTCTCGGCACATAGCGCTTAATAACTGCTTTTTTATTTATTCAGTCATTCATTTATCCATCCAGTCCTCCATCCATTCTTTCATACATGCGTATGTTCACTTATTCTTTTGTTTACCCATTCACTCAAACTCCATGGTTTCACTGAAATCCTTCTCTCCCAGATCGCCAGTGAACTAGCTTCAGCTGCTTTCTCCTGGGTCTCCTCCAGCCTGTCTGACATCTCCTCAGTCTCTACCACTGGTTCATCTTCCTTCTCCTGCTCCATAAATGTGGCTGGCCCTCAAAACTCCATCCTAGGACCTTTATACTTTTTTTTTTTTGCAAGGCAGTTGGGGTTAAGTGACTTGCCCGGAGTCACGTGGTTAGTAAGTATCAAGTGAGCAAGTGTCTGAGGCTGGATTTGCACTCAGGTCCTCCTGACTCCAGAGCTGGTGCTCTATCCACTGTGCCACCTAGCTGCCCCAGGACCTCTATGCTTTAAGATACGTTAGCACCTCTACTCTAGAGGACCGCCAGGTCTACATATCCAGTCTCTAAGCTTTTTCCTGAATTCCAGTCCTGTATCTCCACTTGCATCTGTCAGCAGCCCTCAAACTCAACTTGTACAAAACTGAAGTAAATTTCTCCTTGAAACCTGTTCGGCCTCTCAGTTTTCCTATTTTTGTTGATGGTACCACTATCACCCTAGTCACTTATACCTGAAACACCAGAACCAGTATTTTTTTTACCCTTTGTGCTCAAACTGATGCCAAGCCCTGTCAATTTTCTCAGGGCACACTGTGAAGGGCTTTTAACAGCAAACTGGGGAGTTTATATTTGATCCTACATGAGGTCAGGAACCACTGGGGCTTAATGAGTTGGGGGAGGGACTTTAGCAGACGAGTGGAGGTTGGAAGAGACTTGGGGTAGGAAGACCAATTAGAAGGCTATTTAAATAGCCACTTTCAGAGGAGACGAGGGTCTGAAGTAGGATGGTAGCTGTGTGAATGTAGAGATAATGAGAGATGTTGTGAGGACAGAAACAATAAGATCTGGCAATAAATCAAACGTGTGGTGTGAGAGTGAAGAGCTGAGGATGAAGCAGGTTGTGAGCCTGGGTGACTGAGAGGATAGTGGTGTCAGTAGTATTTGTTGCTGTTGTTTATCTTCTGTTCTCTAAGAGGACCATGACATTAGGGAGGTGATGCCATGACATGCAAGTGAATTGGATTGAAGTGAGGGAGGGCTGTGCAAAGTCACCAGCCTCACTTTCTCCTCCAGGGCCATCTGAGTCCAGTGGCCAGGTATAGATCAGGACCACTAGAGATGGCCCTGGATGCAGTGGAAGACCTTAGCCTTCTCACACTGAGGTCTTTCCCCAGATCTCAGTTTGACTGAGGCAACCCCCAATCAGTAATTGAGGCTAGGTAAGAAATGAGGCAGAGAATGGCCTTTTTAACACAGTCAAAAAAAAAATCAATCTGGGAGGGGAAGGTCCTCAGGATTTCTGGCCAAAACAGAAACAATTGCTATTTACTTTCACTCTGAGGCAATCAGGGCCCAAACAATGACTGTAATAAAGAAGTTAGGAAGGAAGGAGGGTTGGGAGGAGAAGATGTGTTCTGTTTTAGACTGGTGAAT
Organism: Phascolarctos cinereus; assembly: GCF_003287225.1. Lineage (NCBI taxonomy): Eukaryota > Metazoa > Chordata > Mammalia > Diprotodontia > Phascolarctidae > Phascolarctos > Phascolarctos cinereus. Next base: position 269,880,802 of record NW_027555625.1, read on the forward strand.
TTGAGATGCCTCCAGGACATTGGATTTGAGATATCCAAGGGGGAAGCTGATAATGTGGGACATCAGGAGAAGGACTCTGGCTGGATAGATAGGCCCTAGAATCTTCTGCATAGAGATGAGAATTGAACCTGTGGAAGCTGATGGCATCACCTAGTTAGAGAGTAGAGAGAAAAGAGCCCAAGGCAGAACTTTGGAAGACATGTATCAGTCATGGGCATAGCATTGATAAAAACCGGGCAAAGCAGATTGAGAAGCAGCAGTCAGATAGCTAGGAGAACCAAGAGAGAAAGTGGTATGATGAAAATCTAGAGAGGGGGAGAGTATCCAAGAGGAAAAGACAGTAGCAAGGTGGCTCCATGGATAGAATGCTGGGCCCGGAGTCACGAAAACCTGAGTTCATATCTGGCCTAAGATACTTCCTGGCTATGTGACCCTGGGCAAGTCGCTTAACTACTGTTTATCTCAGTTTCCTCATCTGTAAAATGAGGGCAATAATAGTACTTGCCTTCCAGGGTTACTGTGAGGATCAAATAAAATGATAATTGTAAAGCACTTAGCATGGTGCTTGGCATATAGTAAACACTATAGAAATATTAGCTATTACTATCAGCAGTGTCAAAGGCTGTAGAAAATCAAGAAGGATGAGAATTGAGGACAAAAGTCCATGGGTTTTGACAATTAAGAGCTCAGTGTTAACTTTGGAGGGAGAAGTTTCAGTTAAATGATGAGACCTGAAGCCAAATTGCAGAGGGAATAGAATCCAGAGAGGAGAGAGGAAGTAGAGGCACCAGTGTAGATGGTTTTCTCAAGGAGTTTAGCTGAGAAGGAGAGAGGAGATATAGTACAAAACCCAGCAGGAATGGTAGGATCAGGGAAGGTTTTTTAAGGATGGAGAGACAGGAGTGTGTTTATAGGCAGAGGGAAGCAGGCAGGAGTGAGGGAAGATTGAAGATAAGAGAGAGAGTAGATGATAGTGGGTGGGTGTGGGGGTGTGGGTGAATGAGGAAATAGTTGGAACAGATGTTTGAGTGTATCAGATAGGGAAGAGGGGACAAGAGGAAGCTCTCAGTGAAGGGTCTTGAATTTTTTAGTGAAGTGTGAGGCAAGAGAATGACAGGAGGTCTGAAGAGAGACAAGTAGGTTTGGAAAGGGGAACTGTGAATTAATTAGGGAGGAGAAGCTATGCTATGGTGAGGACCTAGATAACATAAATTTATAGTTGACTAAATCATCAGCTTTATGATTTCCTCCAATGCCATTCAGCAGCATGTGACTTGGAGTGAAGGAGAGGGAAAATCCAGAGCTGGGGTTTGGCAAGGTGTCATCAGCAGTAAGACAAGGTGGCATGGATGAGTGGAGGTTGGAAGAGACTTGGGGTAGAGACAGCATAGAGTTATTCTCAAAGAGGAGAGTGTAGACAGTGTAAAGTGATAGGCTAGAAAAGAACTGAAGGATGGGGAGATTAGAGGTCATGATGAGTACAAAAAATGAGGCAAGGCATCATAAAGTATAGGGAAGATGGAATGATAAGAGATTATAATCAAATAAAGGAATTTCAGGAATGGGGCAGCTAGTGGCACAGCTATCTCCTATCAGAGAAGGCCTAAGTTCAAATCCAGCCTCAGATACTTACTAGCTATATGACCTCAGGCAAGTCACTTAACCTCAGCCTGCCACAGTTTCCTCAACTGTAAAATGGGGATGATAATAGCATCTATATCACAGGGTTGGTTTTGAGGATCAAATGAGACAATATTTGTAAAATGCATTTAGCACAGTGGCTGGCATGTAGGCACTATAAAAATGCTTCCTCCTTTCCCTCTTCCTATAATGAACATGAAAGCAGAACATTTGTGCGTAATGCCAAGATTAAGGGTATGACGATGTTTATGTGTGGCTGAGATAAATTGGAGGAGTAGGTCATGGGAACTGAGTATATTGAGGCACAAGAAATTGAAGCTATTTAAAGTAATGGGGAAGGAATTTTCCTATCATACTTTTTCTTGGTAATGACTTTTATTCCTGTTCATCTTTGACATTTCTTACTGACAATCTTCTACCATCTGTTCACACCCATGCTGAGAGTAGTAGTAGGGCTCAGGCAGCTTTTCTTAAGTGATGGTCTATAGCATACCACATTTTTACCATTTGACAATTGACTAAAGGATGCAAAGAACAGAGTATCCCACTGTGCTTAGAGTTGGTTCACTATGGGAAAACGTTTGCTTCTATAGTGCAAAGCATATTTTAAAGACTCATCTTTCTGACATGACATCTCCCATTCATATATAAAAACATTCAAGATTCCTCAAAAAATATAACAACAGAAACAACTTAATTCAATGACCCTCTAATCATAAACATCAGGGGAGGGATAAGGTAAATAGACACACATGCTTGCCAGATGTATTTGCAGCTGTGATGCAAGAGATCAAGGGCAGGATGCAAGTTGAAGAAGGATTCCCTGTGAGGTCTTCCAAATGCTCTAGTTTGTGGATGACATCATGCTGATGGTATCAAGTCCTAGAACATTTCAGAGCCTCCTGGAAGAAATCCATAGCCACTCAAAAGAATTTAGCCTGACCATCCACATAGGAAAGACCAGCTGGATGAAAAATGTCTATTCTTCACATGACTGCCAAAATTATCTTCCTGTTGCATTTGTGAGACAATGCAACTCTCCTGCTTAAAAGCTCCAGTGGTTCTTAAGTGCTATAGGATAACATACAAACTCCTTAGTCTGATGTTTGAAACCCTCTGCAATCTGACTCTAATGCACTCGTTTCGCATTATTCTCCTTTATGCATTCGTTCTAGCCACACTTAACTGCTCACTGTCCAGTAACATTGCCCTGCTGCCTCTCACCTTTGTGCATCCTTGCAGATCATTGTCTGAATATACTCTTTCTTTATCTCTACCTACTGAAAGCCTTTTCCTTCAAGATTCTGCTTAGATGCCACCTCCTTCCTGCAGCCATATCAGATCTTCCACCTGAAAGTGGTCTCTTCTTCTTCAAGTTTTCCTAGGGCCCTTTGAATCTTTCCTTTGACCCTGCTAGTTTCTACTTCTGTTTATTTGTATAATCTACCATACCTCTGCCTTCTCTTCCATCTCAGTAGAATGATTCTTTTGGAGGATAGGTTCAGTTGCCATTTTCCTTCTCCATATGCCCAGTGCCTAGAACAGCTAGGTACCCATATTTTATTGAATTTGGCATTGGAAGGAACCTTTGAGATCCTCTAATTCAAACAAGTAACTTCATAGTTGATGATAATGGGCCCAGAGAGATTAAATTACTTGCTTGAGGTAAGGAAATAGGAGAGTGGTGATTATGCTCTAAACTGGGTCTTTCAACTCATTGCTCTTTCCACCGTATCTTGCTACTTCCAGAAGCCACCAAAATACTGTATCTGTGTCATATTTATCTTTAAGAATAAGAGTGTATGATGTGGCTGGGGAGAGGTGAGTAGGCTGTTTTGGCTAGAATAAAGGATTCTTGTACCAGATCAGTAGGAGATCAATCTGGAAAAGCAGGATAGGGCCAGCTCACACTAGGTCTGATGCCGTAATCATGCAGGGACTTGAATGCCAGGCTAAGGCCTTTGGAATTTATCCTCTAGGCACTGGGGAGGGGGCTGACAGTGATTTCACTGATGATTCCTTGAGACAGGAAACCATGCTCAGTGGCTGTATGGAAGGAATTGGTAGTCTTGCCCTCAACCGAGCCAACATGGGGCTGCTAGTCCTTGGAGACTGAGCCCTCAGCCAACACCCCTCGTCTCCAAGGGCTGGTATGAATGGGGTAGAAAAGGAACTCCAGGTAGTTCCTCGGTGGACAAAATCACCTCAAATTTATTCTTCCTGCCGATGGTCTTGGTGCTGGATGAGCTTCAGAGGACTCTGCTTGGGATCCAGGGAGGATAGGGAGCCTCCCATATTTCCTTGTTGTTCCCTACCCCCATCTCAGTCTTCTGAGTGAGCTTGACTCATGGCCCCAGGAGACTTATTTCTGGAAGGAGAAGAAACAAGAATGGGTGGTGTCTTACTGAGTTCACCCTGACCTGACAAACAAGGAGAAGGAGGTGGCGGAGTGAGGAGGGGGGAGAAGGGAGGAGGAGGGGGAGGGCAAGAGAATAACTCCTCCTTATTCTGACCACATTCTTTCTCGCGCTCTTACCGCATTTTTCTTTATGTTATACTTATTTGGGTACATGGCCTATCTCTTGTCCTCTACTCTGAACTCCTTGGGGGAGGACATCAACCAGGTCTTTCTTGTAGGATTGAGTAAACATAAATTTAGAGCTGGAATGAACCTTAGGGGTCATCTAGGGCTCTTATTTTACAGATTAGGCAACCAGGTCCTGGAGAGACTAAATGATTTGCCCAAAATCATACAGGTAATGACAGAAGCAAGATTTGAGCCCGGGCCCTTTCATGCACTGCACCATGCTGCCTCCCTTTTCATTTTTGAATTCCATTCCTGTGCCTAACACATGGTCTCCCACACGTAAGCATCAATAATTGTTGAAATAAATATGATTTAAGGGGTGCTTATGGAAGGGGACAGGTGGTGTTGTCAATAGAAGTCAGCCTTCACTTGCCTCTGTTGTCTTGGTGATGGTGGTAGTTGGGGTGGTGGTGGAGGGTATGGGATGGTTCATCATGAGCCAGTTGGTGTATGACAGACTAATACTCATTTTTTTTTTAGTACCCACTGATCAAGCCACTTCTATCACTCCCCACCCTGATTCACTGTATAACTCAATTCCTGTGCTCCCCACCACCTGAGAGGCCCCTAGAACTTAGGGCCTCTATACCACCAGCCTCCATGATCCATACTATGGGGGTTGGGGAAAGGTGGGAGGGATCTTTTCCAAGGAACACCTGGGAAAACAAATGGGAAAGTGGGCTTCATCAGGTTCCACTCAAACCTCTCACAATCTTGTTTTCCTGTCTCTTCAGAGTTGGTCTGGACCCAGGATCAGTCCCCATCAGGGAGACACAGGAATAGACAGGAGTCAGCCACGGAGCAAAGAGCAGGCAGCATCTGCTAAGGAATTCACATGAGTCTGGAGGAGGCAGGAACTCCTTCCCTTGTTATTTTTGTTGCTGCTCTGGCTGGGATCCAGTTTGGGGCCCTTCAGATCCTAGAGTACAGAGAGAAGCTAGAAGGGGAGAATTTCATCTACAATGTTTTCCTTTTTATCAATTTGAAGAGTATGTTTCTAATTGCTCTCAGAAGGCTAAGGACACTAAGACCGTCAGATATCCTTAAAATAGCTCTCCTATTCGGGTTCCAATCAAATCATGCTGCTATTGCTAGATGCCTTGGTCTCAGGCCCCCAAGAACCAAGGCTTGTGTTCTACTAATTATGTGTCCTGATACTAGGCTCTGGTGCACCGTGGCTCTGATAGCCCTGGAATTGCTTGTTCCTGGTCAGGAAGATAATGTGACATTATCAGTACACAATGAAATCTTGTGGCTTGAAGATTCTGTTGTTATTTTTTTCAACAGCCTCACTTTCTCCTGTTGGGGTGCCAAAGGTTCAACCTATACAGAATCCTAGAATATTCAGGCTGGCAGGGAGCTTAGAGCACTATTGACAGGCACTATTACGGGCCATACACCACTTTGCTGCCATCTCTACTGTGTGCACGTCCACGAGTGGCTGTGAGGTAAAAAGATGGATTCTTCTGGGTGATTTATGGAAACGAGGCCCACCATTTTATGGTTACCCCTGACCTGGGTATATGATGCAACATGAAATATGTACTGAACTTAGAGTCAGCAGACCTGAAGTAGCAAGATGGCTCATTGGATAGAGTCTTAGACTGGAATAAAGGAAGTCCTGAGTTCAAATTCAGTCTCAGACAATTATTAGCTGTATCATCCTGGGCAAATCACTCAAACTTCTCTGTGCCTCAGTTTGCTCATCTATATAATGGGCATAATAATAGCACCCGTCTCCTGCGATTGTTGTGAGGATAAAATGAGATCATATTTGTAAGGTGCTTTGCAAAACTATGTGAATGCCAGCTATTATTATGACATAAGTTCAAAGCCCAGCTGTCATGCTTCTTAGCTACATGGACAAATCACTGAATTCTCTGAATTTCTATTTCCTTATCTTTAAAATGGGGCTAATAGGATTTAGAAATGGAGGGGATTTTAGAAATAATCTAGTCCCATAGTTTTCAAACTTTTTTCTTTTGCTCACAGGGCTGTTTGCTTCTAATTATTTTTTTTAATACTTAATTTTAATTTTTTTCACTTCAGGTTTTTATTTTCTCTCCTTCCCACTCCTTCTCCCCCTCTTTTCCTCCTCCATTAAACAATGGCAACATAGAAAAACAAAACCATTGTAACAAATCTGCGGAGTAAAGTGCAACAAATTCCCACTTTGGCCTCAGTGGAAAACAATGTATCTCATTGTACATTTGGAGCCCATCAGCTCTGTCAGGAGGTCAGAGAAAGTTTCAGCTTCAGCCCTCTGGAATCCTGGTTTGCCACATTGCATCAATCAGAGTTCTGAAGTCTTTCAAAGTTGTTTTTCTTTCTCATGCTGTGGACAGGATTATTTTTCGGTTGTGAGGAATCAAGGCAAACACCATGGAGAGCTGAGAGAGACTCACACACATGCACATGTGATTCCCAATCACGAGTTCCCTCTGATTCCAGGTACACCTAGAGAGGGCCCCCGCTTTGAGGATCACTGATCTACTCCAGCTTTCTCATTTTGGAGGGAGTGATGCTTTTAGGAGACAGCTGCGGTATAATGGATAGATAGCTACTCTCAGTCAGGAAGACCCGGCTTCAGATTCTGCCCTTGATATCTACTGTGTGCCCCTGGGTAAATCTCTTACCTGCCTACTAGCCCAGGCAGATGTCTAAAGCTGTAAGTTTCAGAGCAGGTGCCAGTAGGCTTTAATAGAGAGAGCTTCTTTGTCAGGAAGTTTCCTAGGCCAGTGAAATTATAGGTTTGGTTGTAATAATAATAATAATAATAATAATAATATTTTATTACTTGCTTCATGGTGGTGTTGTGAAGAAAGTGCTTTGTAAACCTTAAAGCACTGTATTAATATGAATTATTATAATTGTTATAAGCAGGGTGGTATACTAGAAAAAATGGTGAATTGGTTTCCTGATACATACTTGGATGATAGGGCTTAGAACTGGAAGGAACTTTCTAAGTCATCTAGTCCAATCCCTTCAATTTTACAAATGAGGAAACTGAGGCCCAGAGACAAGTGACATTTCTAAGGTCACACAAGCAGTAAGTGAAAGAGACTGGATCTTAACCCAGGTTCTCTGACTTGGAATCTACTTCTCTCCACAACTTCCTCTTCCTTTTCTATAAAATGAAGATAATCCCTCCCCAGCATGTCTCCTAGGGCCCCTTATAAAGATCAAACAAGATGACATTTGTGAAATCACTCTGTACATTGTATGACTGCTAAATTTGGACTGCTGAAAACTTTCTTTCCCAGCTTTCCTTAAGTGGCCAAAAAGCAGCTTAAGAACTCTGAGCACTGTGAAGGGCAGGACAGGCACTCTAGGATGACAGAATGGAGGATGCTGAAGGTAAACTTCTCCTTTCCCATGTTGCCAGGACAGGCTCTACCAAGCAGGGAGGATAATTACCCGGCTTGCTTGGCATGCAGGACACCTTGTCAACACAACCCACTACATACAGCCTTCTGGGAGAGATGACAGGGTAAGACTGAGTCACATGGGCGCTGGGCCAAAGAGGGAGAGTAAACAAAAGGTCAGCACTTTAAACAAATTACAGGGTCTCTGGCCATGTGTATGAGTATGTGAATATATATATATATACATATATATGTATATATGTATATATATGTGTATATATGTATATATATGTATATATGTATATATATGTATATATGTATATATTTATATATGCATGTGTATCTATATATATATAAAACTGAAACTCTTAGGCTGCAACATGTTATTACACGATTCACATCCTACTCTGCTGCCTTGTTGTGGTGTGGAGGTAATCCTGGGCTCTTGAAAGCTGCTCCAGTGGAGCACGAGCTCTAATTGTTTCTCTCAGGCTGGAAAGAAGCATGATGTAATGGAATAAGTATTGGACCTTTGGGGGTGGGTGTCCTAGGTTCAGCTTCTGGCTCTGATGCTTAGTAGCTATGTGACCTTAGGCAAGTCACTTCCCTTCTCTGGGCCTCAGTTTCCTCATCTATAAAATGGGCATGACGATAGCCTGCACTGGCTGACTCAGAGGTTTGTTGTGAGGCATCGTGTCAATGTGAGCTGTTAATATGGATCTAGCAACAGGCTGTGTGACTGTCGTCTAGGCACCAGCCCAGCTGAATGCAGGGAGGCTCACTAACAGAAGTTGCGTGTAGATGTGTGGTAGGAGGCACGAGGTGAGGTTTTTTTGGCCACAGCAACTTATGAATGGATAAAAACAGCTAACTTGAAGATCTATCATGGGTTTTTTCCCATCTCCCAAAATATGAAGTTGTTGTTCAGCCGTTTCTGACTCTTTGTGACCCTGTTTGGGGTTTTCTTGGCAGAGATACTAGAATGATTTGCCATTTATTTCTCCAGCTCATTTTACAGATGAGGAAACTGAGGCAAACGGGGTTAAGTGACTTGCCCAGGGTCACACAGTAAGTGTCTGAGGCCAGATTTGAACTCAGGAAGATCCTCTACCCACTGCGCCACCTAGCTGCCTCAAAATATAACTGCTTATGGCAAATGCCAGAACATCAGCAAAGGTGGGTATGTCTTATTGTCAGATAGGTGTAGGACCCAGGGAAAATCAGTCTGTGTTCTCTCCCCTCAGGCCTCCTTACTTTTCAGCATCATTTCTGTATATAACTGGAGTCACAGATTCGTAGAATTGTGGGATATTAGACCCAGCAATGTAACGCATGGCAGTTTAGGCTCTGTTTCTAAGTGGCTAGTTTATAAAACATGTGCCAGGGCCTTGTTTAACAGGAAGGAGTTTAACATCAGCTAAGCTGGCTTGATAAAGCCTTCAATTTAGAGAGGCAGCCTATGGTAGTGGATAGGGTACTAGATTTGGAGGCAGGAAGAAGACCTGGGTTCAAATCTAGCTTAGGTACCGACTATAACATGTGACGCTGGGCAAGTTACTTAAACATCCTGGACTGGTTTCTTCATCTATAAAGTGGAGATAATATCACTTATCTCATAGGCTTTTTCTGAGGATCAAATGCAAAACATTTACAAACATTAAAGCAGCTATAGAAACATGGCTACTATTATTATTTATTCCAAGGGGTTTAGAAGAACTTTTGGGGCTAGAGGGAGGCATAGGTCCCCTTGCTTTTTTGGGGTCAAAATATGTGATGTCTCTTTCACTTAAAAATACCTAGCCTTGGGTAATTCTCCAGATGAGTAAATATAAAGTGTGGGTTAAATTTTTTTAAAAAAAATTCTCTATTTCCTGGACTATGGCTCTTTGGAAGTTGTAAGCTGTTTAAAGGAGGGCAGCATGGTACCTTCATTCCCCTAGTGCCCTGGAAGGAGTAATACAATGTTAGAATACATAATTCCAGAACTGAAGGGTTTCTGAGAGCCTGCAACACAAAATGTCACAATTTGAAGGGCCATTGGAACATAGAGTGTCAGAGATAGTAAAGGATCCTAGGAAAAAGGATGTCAGAGCTGGAAGAGGCCTTAGATCACAGATCACAGAATAAATGATAAAACTGAGGCCGGGGGGGGAGGAAGTGACTTACTCAAGGCCATCTAGTCACCCCCAGTCCAATTTCCTTCAGGTTAGAATGAACATCAAGGGTAGCCTTGAAGGGAGAAAGGACATCCTGAGGATGGGAGAAGGAGTGGTGCTCAGAGATCTGCTGTGCTGGTGAGCCTGGGGTTGGTGTGACCACTTTGGGCTGACAGTGTCCATCCAGCCCCAAGCTTCTTTTGCCCTACATTACAGAAGCTTCTCCTCTCTATCAGCAGCCACCTGGAGTAACTGTGCAATGTCTGAAGTATGACTCTCCCATCTCTCTTCTCCCCTGCAAGGCATGGGACTTGGAGTGACCACTCTGAGAACAGTGCTTCTTCTCCTTTAGCACCTGAATAATAAAAGGCTGTCCAATGAGGAAAAAAAAAATCTTGGTTTTGACTCATTGTACAACTGCAGTCATCTCATTGCTGGGGTCTCATGGGACTGGGCCCATTGAGTTTGGGCAAGGCCTTCCTTCCCATTATGTGTGCTGTTTCTGGATTCTCTAAAGCCTTGAATGTCAGTTCTGAGAGAGAAATGTTTCATTTCCAAGTCTTTTTGCAGGGTATAAACCTGGAAAATATTTTGGGAGTATGGGGATTCTCTTGGTGGAATATTCTTCTATGAAACAGAAAACAGATTCAGCATAAGTCACTCTAGTCACTGAAGCAATAGGGGTCTGACAGTGACAGGAGCAGATAAAATAGTGGGGAATTTGTAGTCACTGAGACAGAATGAGACCAGTGTTACATGGCTCTGGTTTCTCCTGATAGCCTACCAGTAGGCAGAGATTTTTACCCAATGAAAGAAAAAAAAGTATTCTATTAGATGTCATGAAACCATGACAGTTTTGGAGTAAACATCTCAGCTATTGATGTAGGCTAACTCTGAAGATGTAGGCTAGCTCTGAAGTGGGATTTGAAGCCAGATATTCTGGACAATTTCTGGTGCAGTAGATAGAGTGCATGGCATGGCGTCAGGAAGACCCCAGTTCAAAACCAGCCTCAGACACTTACCTGCTATGTGACCCTGGATAAGTCACTTAACCCTGTTTGCCTCAGTTTCCTCATCTGTAAAATGAGCTGAAGAAGGAAAAGGAAAATCACTCTAGTATCTTTGCCAAGAAAACCCCAAATGGAGTCATGAAGAGTTGAACAGGACTGAAAGGACTGAACAACAACAACAGCATTGTGTGCCAGTTATTGTGCTAGCACTGAGGATACAAGTACAAAGAAAGAAGCAATTTCTACTATCGATGAGCTTACATTCAGATGGGAGAGACAGCAATTACATAGAAAAATATCCATAGCATAAATACATATTAAATATAAATATATGCAAAGTAAGGTGGTTTGGGAGGTAGTACACTTGGGGATATTAGGAAAGGTTTCATGCAAAAGATAGTGCCTGAGCTTCAAGCTAGAGAAAGACTCTGTTAGTCAAGGTAAGGAGGAAGTGCATTTCAGGCATGGGGGATGGCCAGTGGAAAGGGGCGGAGATGGGAGAATGGAGCATTATGTGTGAGCAACAGAGGGAAGGCCAGTGTGGCTGGCTAGCAGAGTGAGGGAGGGGAAAATTGGGTTGGGAAGGGTTTTACAAGCTAAACAGAGGAGCTTCTATTTAATCCTGAAGGCAATAGGAAATGACTACAGTTAGTTGAGTAAAGAAATCACGTGGTCAGATCTGAGCTTACAGAAAACGATGTTGGTGGCAGTGTGTATGATGACTATAGTGGAGATAGAGAGACAAGGTTGGGAGGCTATTGTAATATACTGGGCTAGAAGTGACAAGGAGCTGAACTAACGTGGTAGTTGGGTGGGTGGAGACAAGGGGTCACACGCAAGAGATGTTGCTCCTTGCACAAGACACTCCATCTCTTGACCTCTCCTGACCCTGGGCATTTTCACTGGCTGTCCCCATTCCTGGTGATCTCTCTGTTCTTCTCTCCACCTCCGAGCTTCCCTGGCTTCCTTAAAGTTCCAGCTAAAATGTCATGTTCTACAACAAACCTTTCCTGATCTGCCTTAATGTTGGTGCCTTGCCTCTCTTGGTTATCAGCAATTTATCCTGTGTATAGCTTGTTTGAATGTAGCTATTAGTTTTCTCCTCCATCGCACTGTATGACCTCCTTGAGATCAGGGCCTGCCTTTTGCATTTCTTTGCATACCCAATGTTTAGCACTGTGCCTGGCACAGTAGACACTTAATAAATGCTTATTGACTGACTGGCTGACTGATTGAGATAGAAAGGCAAGATCTGACATCTTGTCGGTACAGCTAGGGCCTAGGGAGGTACCTGTCCTGAACCTAGAAGTTTACAACTTTTTTTCCTCTTGAGAGGTGAAGGAAGCTTCATGTTCAGGACATTCCTCAGAAAGGGAATGGGATAATGCTCACTCTTCCTAAAGCACAGCCTTTTCTGTGTCCCTCTCTTGCTCATGAATCTTTTGTGACTTCTTGTTCCCTTTTTAGGTTTCTCTTGACATTTGCCAAGTATTTCGAAGCTCCTATTCAGCCTGGGTCTTTTTATTAGACAAACTTGAAAGTCCTTTCTTCCCATAAAAATCTATCCCTGCCACTCCCTCAACCAGATTATACTCAGTTTTGCCGGCTAAGTTATTCTTGGTTGCAAGCCTATATTTTTTGCCTTTTGGAATATCGTATTCCAAGATTTCTTTTTGTGTTTTAATAGAAGCTGCCAAATCTTGTGTGATCCTGATTGAGATCCTTTCCTTTTCCTTTGAATTGCTTCTTTCTGGATGCTCACACAATTTTTCTTTTGCTGTGAGCTCACTGGACTTTGGTTATGGCATTCTTGGGTCTTTTCCATTTGGGGTTTCTTTCAGAAGGTGATTAGTGGATTCTTTCTATGCTTGCTTTGTCCTCTGGTTCTAATAGATATAGGCAATTATCATTTGAAATATAGCCTAACAGATTTCAGAAAAACCTGGAAAGATTTATAAGAACTGGTGCAAAGTGAAGTGAGCAAAACCAAGAAAACATTGTACGTGGTAACAGCAACATTGTGTGATGATAACTATAATTGACTTAGTTCTTCTCAACAATACAGTGATCCAAGAGGATTCCAAAAAACTCATGATGGAAAATACTATGCACATCCAGAGAAAGAACTGATGGAGTCTGAATGCAGATTGAAGCATACTATTTTCACTTTCTTTAGTTTTTGTGGCTTTTTTCCCTTTTGCAAACTGTAATTTTTTTTGTAGACTATTTCTTCTTTTACAACATAACTAATATAGAAGTAGGTTTTACATGATTGCACATATATACCTTATATCAAATTGCTTACCATCTTGTGGGGGGAGTGAAGGGAAAAAGGGAGAAAATTTGAAACTCAAAATTTCGTTAAAAAGTGAATGTTGAAAATTGTCTTTACATGTAATTGGAAAAAAATAGAATACTATGAAAAACTTTTAAAAAAAGGAACTAAAAAAACTAAAAGAAAAGAGAGAAAAAAAAGAAATAGAGCCTGAATGTTCAGGCTTTTTAAAAAATTACCTCTTGGCTAATTTTCCCGGTAAATTGTGATATCAGATATCTTACATTTTCTTCTAGTTCTTCAATCTTTTGATTTTGTTCTAGTATTTATTATTGTCTGGTGGAGTCATGGATTTCTGTTGGTTAATCTTCGTTTTCAGGGAGTCCATTTCTTGGGCAAGGTTTACCACTTTCTCTTCTAAGCTATTTACTTTCCTTCTAATTCTTTCCTCCAGAATTTTAAAAATCTCTTGCTTCATCTCTTTTAGGTATTTATTTAGTCCTTGTGGAATATATATATATATATATGGAGTCACTTTCTCCTTCTTTTGGGGCTCTTTAAATATGAAATAATTTTTGGTGCCAGTCAGTTATGTTCTTTGAGTTACATATCTTTCCAGCTTTAGTTTCTGCACTGGGGCTTTGGGTTGGGGCTGGGTTTCCTTCCCTGTTGAGCTCTGGGATGAGGTGGTTGGCCTTGCTTGTTCTTGTCATGGGGCCCTTGGCTTCCTGCCCTGACCTCTACCTTTTGGAGGTTAGGCATCCCCTGGATCTTTGAGGGTCACAGTGCTGGATCTCTAGGTCCCCTGTGGCATTTCAGAGTGCTAGAGACTTCAGAGCCCCTGGGCCTGGGGAATCTCAGTCTAACTTCTCTGGAATATGAGCCAGGATTGCTTCCACTGCCCAGTGCTACTCCTGGGCACTTTCAAGGTTCCCACCTTGGGGCTTTCAGACCACCTCAGGGATTTGCCCTCCACTCTCCTTGCCTCTGGATATGGAGCCTTGCACACTACGCATGTTCCTGGAAATCCTCTGTTGCTCTGGAAGGCTACCCTAAGGCAGTGTGGTGAGGTGTGGGGAGAGGGGTGAGGGGGATGTCCTATTGTCCCTTGGGCTTTGGCTTCACCTCTTGTGCTGTTCTGGGATGGAAGAAGTCACTTACTGTGACTCCTTACTGCGGCTCCTTATTATTTCTCCAGCCTTATTTGGTCTGGTGCAAACTTCAAAGGTTTGTGGGAGTAAATGTATGGGAGCTGGGTACTCCAGCTCCTATTTGGGTAACCAACCTGGCTATATACCCTAGGCTAAATTTCTTTGTGAAAACTGCATTCACTAGAGCACTGGCCCTGAAGTCAGGAGGACTTGAATTCAAATCTGGCCTCAGACCAAGCCCTTGACATTTACCAACTGTGTGACCTCAGGCAAGTCACTTAACCACAATTGCCTAAAACAAACAAACTGCATTCACCATTCTAGACCTTCTTCTTCTTTTTAAAAATTAAACTTAAAAATTTTAAATGAACGCATTTATATTCTCTTCCTACTAGGTTCTGGGCTTTCTAATCCTGAACCTTTTGGGTATGGGGTGCCAAATCTTGAAATAAATCAAAGCCATGAGTTAAGGAATAAACATCTTTAATTGGGATAACAGGGTAGCAGACCTGCCATCCTGGGGGATGTCCAATGCATTTTCCAACTCCAACACCGTTGCAAAAGCTTCTTATACCTTTAGGAAGAGAGGAGGGGGAAGCTAGGAGGAGGGAGCAAGGCCTGGTCATGAGACCCCAGTGACCCTTGGCATGAAAGCCACTTCCTTCTGCCTATTTTGCCCTTCATGCCATAAATCCCAACAGACGGAGGTAAGGACATTAGAAGCTGAGATCCAGCTTGAGGTGGGCTCCCCAACAAGACAAAATCCCTGGTTGAGGGGACCTACAGTGTGTTTCAGCTCAACCTAATCAAGAGTAAATATCTTTTTGTTTTGTTTTGTTTTAGGCAATGGGGTTAAGTGACTTGCCCAGGGTCACACAGCTAGTTATGGGTTTCAGGCCACCTTTGAACTCAGGTCTTCCTGACTTCAGGGCTGGTGCTCTGTGCACTGCGCCACCTAGCTGCCTCTAAGAGTAAATATCTTAAAAGTAGGAATGTAAGGACATTACAGAAATTCTGACATTATAAGGATCATTTAAAGGAGTGCTAGGCCACATTACACATGGTGTTAACAATTTCTGTTATTACATTAACAATTCTATTAACAATTTTCTGTCAAGGGAAAAGGTTATCTCCCTATCCTCTCTAGCTGTGTGACCTGGGATGTTGCCAAACCTTTCAGGACCCAAATTTCCTTATCTATAAATTAGGACAATGACCCATTTCCTGTTTACCACAAAGGGTCACTGCAGCATGATAGTGGAAAGAGCATTGGATCTGGGGTTATAGGACTGCAGACTTTAGAGCCAGAAGGAACCTTAGGGATGCCTTGATCCAACTCCCTCATTCTACAAAGGAAGAAACCAGGACCCAGAGAAGTCATGACTTGCCTAGTCAGTGGGAGAACCAATCTCTAACCCACATCCCTTCACCTCAAATCCAGTGTGCCTTCCACCAAGCTGCACTGCCAAGTCAGAGGAACTGACTTATCCATATGTTCTCTGAAGACCCTTCTTGCTCTGGAACCCGTAACCCTATAGAATGAATGAGATAATGAATACAAAAAGAGGAAAGCTCATACTCTTGTAAAAGATGATGATGATCCTGATTGGCCTTTGATTGAACTTGGAGGTACCCACTGAACCCCAGTGAAAGAAAGCCCCTTTTCCTAACAACGGACTGCACTGACCACTTAGACTTAAGATTGGTCATTGTAAAAAGAGGCTGATACAGAAGGCTGTTGTTGTTCAGTCATGTCCAGCTCTTCATGACCCCATTTAGGGTTTTGTTGGTAAAGATACTGGAGTGGTGTGCCATTTCCTTCTCCAGCTCATTTTTATAATTGAGGAAACTGAGACAAACAGGGTTAAATGACTTGCCCAGCATCACAGAGCTAGAAAGTGTCTGAGACTGGATTTGAACTCAGGAAGATGAATCTTCTTAACTTCAGGTCCAGAACTCTATCCACTGCACCAACATCCAGAAGGTAGCCTTTA
Source organism: Phascolarctos cinereus (assembly GCF_003287225.1). Classification (NCBI taxonomy): domain Eukaryota; kingdom Metazoa; phylum Chordata; class Mammalia; order Diprotodontia; family Phascolarctidae; genus Phascolarctos; species Phascolarctos cinereus. Next base: position 269,896,981 of record NW_027555625.1, read on the forward strand.
GAATTCCCAGCTACCCTAGAAAAAAAGTGACTGGAAATTCCATCCTTCCATCCCTTCCCCCTGCCCCCATCCTGTGCCCCTTGAAGCTGCCTGCCAAGGAAGCAGAAGGGACGCAAAAGGAAGGGCCTGTTCACCAAAGGGCTTAGCAGCCTGGGGAGGGGAGACCTGGCTTGCCTTTCAGGAGAGAAGGCCTTTAAGAGATCGTCTGGCTGGAAAATAATGAGTTCCTTGCTCTGAGCCAGCAAAGTGAAGCTGCTGTTGGATTTGCAGCACCTGGGCTGATCTGAATCTACAGGGACCGGCTTTCTTCCCTCCCCTCACCCCCTTCCCCAACAAACATATACATGTTATACTCCAACACTGCTTCTTTCTCTTCCTTTTTGGAGCTGAGAGTCTGAGAAAAGGCAAAAACAAACATGGCTCCTGGGACAAGCCCATTGTCACTGCGAGGGCATTTCAAGCTGGGCCCCTGAATTGCTCCTCAGTACGTCTTTTTCCTCAAAATGAACAAAAATACCTCCTTGGGTTTAAGCCAATTAAAATGGCTGTGGTTGTAGAGCTCAGCATCCTGTAGGAAGCAGAGGATGTCAGAGCTGGAAAAGGGCTTGGAGATCATCGAATTACTTGCCTTAACTGAGAAGAAAAGTGAGGCTCAACCAAGGTCCTGTGGCTTGTCTGTGACCAAACTGAGAATCTGACCACCTAGGCCAACCCCTTTACTATGCAAATGAGGCCTGAAGAGTCCACTGTTTAATCCACACATTAGAGCCAGGACTAAAATCTGGGTTTCTGGGTTTTTCAGTCACACCATACGGGTTCTATTAGTGTTGATTTTGAAAAATTGTGACTAGGGAGGAGTAACTGGGATTTTGTCCCAGAGCACAAGAGTGCCCCCTTCACTTATACTTCTTTAGAAGCTAGAAACTTATGTAACTGGGCTTTGGGCATGCCCAGATCACCTAAAATAGAAGCAGCTATGGGGGACTCAGCAGGGACCCCCTATCGGAAGAAGACATCTTTTATTTCCCTTTCTCTGTGGGTATGAGACCCCTCTTTCCATTGGCCTCACAGCTGAATAGGCTGCAGAATGGGACAGTGTCACTCTCTTTTTCCAGAAGTATCCATGGGGTGAAGGTTTTGTTCACCCAAAGCATGGGTATGAGGGGGTAGGCAGTGAAGGGTTACCTTCCTTCTCCCTTTAGACTTTGTGGCCCTTAAGAAGCAGGCTCAGGGTTTTGATCTGTTTCATTTGGCCTTTTCAGTTCTAGACCCAGGTAAGAGATTCCCCAGACCTGAGAGCTGAGGCCATGGCAAGCTTGGAGGCAGGATTCCAGTTCTGATGCTGCTACCTGCCCATTAGGAAAGCCCTTGGAGGCCAGGGTTCCCGGGACGTGGCCTTTGAACTCGGTGGTCTTGATGCTACATAGGAACTAAGCTAAGCTATGAACCCAAATCCCCTTCTGTCCATAGAAACTCAGGTGGTGTAAGGGGGGCGGGGCACAGGGAAGGGTAGAACCATGGCTACCACACCATTTCCTCAAGTTGAGGGTTGGAGGCAATGGAACCATATGTTTGTTCTTGTTATACTTATGAAGTAACTATTCCTTTGTAAAAGCTAATCTGTTACATGATTAAATGGAATTGGGGGTGCTGGGGACCTCCCTAAAGTCAAGGGAACACAATTGGAAGGAGCTTGGGCCAATAGCAGAGACTAGATACCCCAAAGCCCTTTTAAGGGTACTCCAGAACCCAGGGAAGGTATGAAATGTGACATACCTGCCTTTAAGCAGTTGGGGCAAGGTATTCTAGGTGAGTACTTTCCTGGCCCATTTCTCCCACCAGTGACTTCCTCAACTGTAGCCAGGCCAAATCTTGGTGACCCTGTCTCCTTGCTACAGGTCAGTGTCTTGGGGTCTCTCCCAACCATGGGCTCCTGTGTTCCATAATCTAAGTCATTTTTCTACCCCTTTCAACTGAATTTAAAAAAAAAGAGAGAGAATTACCAGGTTTTTGATTAGAGGTAGCCTGGTATAGTGAGGAGTTTAGAAAACCTGAGTTGGCATCTTGATTCAGATGTTTGCTAGCTTTGTAACCATGGACAGTCAGGTCACCTTTGTGAGCCTCAGTTTCTTCATTTATAAAATGGGGATAATAATACCTGTAGCACTAATCTCATAGGACCATTGTGAGGATCAGACGAGAGAGATAATGTGTATGAAATGATTTGCAAACCTAAATCACTTTGTGATTATCAGCTAAAATTATTACTACTGTTGTTATTATTATTGTTGTTGAGGTTTAGAGCTTTAGGGGTGTTGGGACCCCAAAATCATGACATGCTGGTCCTGTCTGAATGAATTTGACCCAACTCGTCTTTCAGCCAAAGACAAGGTTTATTAGAACATTGATCGGGGTGGATGAGGTTTAAAGAATCTGCCACATTGGCCAGACTCTTAAGGAATCTAAGCATTTGTATCACTAATGCAAAAGGGCCAGATCTTAAGAATATGAGTCCCTTGATGGAGGCCAGATGGACCTTATATACAGAAAGACTGGGGGAGGGATCCAGGAATGGCCAAGTAGTCTGGGGTGACTAAAGGAGAGGTCTGAGGAGGATCTGAATGGGAGTAGCCAATAAGCTGGGGTGACTGTGAGGTAACAGAATGCCAGGGACCTGGACTACGTGGCCAAGGGTTGGCCATGTGGGAAAGTTCAGGGCTTTTCCTTTTTGGGGTCCAGATCCCAAAGACATGATCTTTTCCTTTTAGGGGTTCAGATCCCATCTCCATCATTACCATCATTATTACTCCAGATACTAGAGTTGCTAGTTCAATCAGTCAAGCAACAAGTACCTAATGTTCCAGGCTCACTGCAAAGCCCTGAAATAGTCTCTATCCTCAAGGAGCTTCTATTCGAATGGGGAGGGGCGTAGACAACATATACCTATATAAGTACACGTAAAATATACAAAAGAGTTATGGCTTGGTCCTTTTACCCCGCCCCCCCAAGATTGGAGTGTGTGTGTGTGTGTGTGTGTGTATGTGTGTGTGTGTGCGCGCATGTTTATTGGCAATGACATATGTTTATTAACAGTTTTGATACCAAGTTCCCCTAAAGCAGATGTTCCTTTCATCCCGCCAGTTCCTTGGCAATAATATGATGTTGCTTAGCCATAATAATATTTGATAACAGGATTTGATAATTATATTTAGGGCCAGATTGAACCTTGGAGATCATTTCATCTAACCCCTTAATTTTCCAGATGAGGAAACTGAGTCCCAGAGAGTGCAAAATGACTTGCTCCGGGTCACCCAAGCTGTATGCAGCAGTACTCAGTTAGTTGTTCATCTCCGAGTCTCAGGTGTTATTATTATTGTTTTTTTGCCCCAGCTTGGTCAGCCACTTTATTCTCCACTCCCAGCTGCCCTCCACAGTCTCAGCCTGGAGGGGTTGGACAAAGTGTGGGAACCTGGGCCGTTGATAGTTATTCATATTTGGCTGTTACTCTCATTCGTTATTTCCTGAAAATGGTTTTTCCCCCTTGAAAGCTCTCAGCCTTTGGGGGCCAGGAGGGCTGGTACTAAAGTGTGCTGCAGATCCTTGCAGGCCCCTGCATGAGAATGAGGCTCTTTGGAATCCTTGGGAGGTGACTGGCCTGCTTGTTCTTAACAGTTTGTCTAGAGAGAATGCAGAGGGTTTGTTAACATGTCCCCTATAAAAAGCTTTTGTCTTTCCACTTAATTGGGAACATGTTTTCCGAATTGGCCCATTTCCCCAGGCACAGATGAGCATAAACTAGGCTGTTTACTCAACACTCTGTGGAGTAAAGGATGGAGAAGGCTGTACTTACACAGATGTGGAGGCAGCATCTGGACTGAGTTAATGGAAATGCTTTTGCATCTGGAAACAGATCAGCATTTGAGATGTTACTCTGACTAGCTCCATGATGGGCCAGATTTAAGAGAGCTAAAGTTATCCTCGCTCAGTTTCCCTGATGCCAGAATGTTTATCCCAGGCCTGCCAAGCTTTGGTTTTCTTCTTTTGCCTTCAGGACACATCCCCAGTGAGTCACCCCTGACAAGATACACGGAGGCATCTGCTGACAAGAATATACTTAACTGTGTTACAAGTCTAAGCACCACTAACCCAACACTCCCTGCTCCTCCCCAGCATCCCTGCTTGCCCTCCTCCCCTTCCCCCCATCCTGGGAACTAGAGCTCAGGGTTTGCCAAGAATGTAGCATGTAGGAAACACGCCCCCTGCCAGCTAAGGGAAGGGAAAGCCACGAGAAAGGACCAGATCCTTAAAAAATTTCCTTCCTGGTTCCCTATTGGAAAAGGGTGCTTTACCCTGCAAAGGTAAAATGAGAGTTCCAGATCAGCAGGACCCCCACCTTTCCAACATCTGAATGTCACTTTACATAGCTCTGTGGGGAAGGGAAATATACCTGGATGGAGGTCCAGAGACCTGGCCACTAGTTCACATCTGGCTGTGTGAGCTTAGCTAAGTCACTGCTAGCCTTTTAATCCCAGTTCTTAACATCACAAGGTTTTGTATTGTGGATAAAATAACATGTGGAAATTCCTTTGTGACTTGTAAAGTGCTGCATAGACTGAGCAATGGTGCAGGAACCTTCCAGTGGTAAATTCCCTCTACTAAAGCAAATAGCTGCTCTTCAACTTAGTCTTAGAGAGATACCTTAGGCACTGAGACACAAAACCAACTTTCCCACATCACAAGCTCAGGACTAGTCAGAAGCAGAATTTGAACCCTGGTCTGATTCTGAGCCTGGTTCTCTATCCATTAAGTTATGCTGCCTGTCTGCTTATTTGATGGTCACTGTGGCCTCTTTTTCCTTGTTTGTCCTTTGTTCTGAAAGAGGATCGTGACATCAGGAAGGTGATTCCATGACTTTTAAGTGAATTGGATTTAAGTAAGGGAGGGCTGTGGAAAGTCACCAGCCTCACTCTCTCCTCCAGAGCCATCTGGGTCCAGTGCTGAGATGTCTTTCTCCTAAAAATGAGAGCTAGGAGAAACCAAATTCCATTTAATCAAGAATTTCATGGGGTTTTGCTCTGACTCAGGCCAAGACTTAATGTTATATACAGCTAAAAAAAAAATAGGTCTTTGGTCAAGAAGGGCTACATACCTGCTCTGTCTGGTCCTCTGGAGTTAAGCATTCTAACTCCCTTAGGAGCCCTCAGCCTGGAATTTCTACAAGCTACCCACTGAGAGACAGGAGGGCCCATGACCTGCCTTGGGGCTGTTGCCCCAGTTACATTGCTGTGAAGAAGAAAGAGCCAAGAAGCATCCTCCCAAAGAGAGGACAACACTGTCTTTCCCCAAATAAGCACCCTGTCCACTTCATTAACCACCCTACAGGCATAGCTTGGGCTAACAGAGTTCAAACTAGGAGGGGACAACAGGGCTTTTGCCCCAGTGCTGAGGGTAGAAGGTATTGACAGCATGTGCAGTCCTTTTGCTGTGTGGAAACAAGTTTAGTACTCAGTTGGCAGTGATAATTTTGGGTGGGTCCTTTCCCCATCCTACCCTGCTCCCTTTCTGCAAGGTTCATCAGGTCTCCATCTCCTCTATGTGGGCAGGGGGATGTTTCCCCACATCTGATTTCCAACAGAGATCTCCAGCCGTTGCGCCACTTAAAAACTTCATTTATTTATTTATTTATTTTTAGTTTTCAACATTCACTTCCATAAGATTTTGAGTTCTAAATCTTTCTCCCTCCTCCCTGGCCCTCTCCCCAAGATGGCATGCAATCTGATATAGGTTCTACATATACATTCATATTAAACATATTTTCACATTACTCATGTTGTAAAGAAGAATTAGAACCAATGGGAAGAACCACGAGAAAGAAGAAACAGAGAGAGAGCGAGCGAGCGAGAGAGAGAGAGAGAGAGAGAGAGAGAGAGAGAGAGAGAGCGCTTTGATTTGCATTCAGACTCCATAGTTCTTTCTCTGGATGTGGATAGCTTTTTCAATCATGAGTCTTTTGGAGTTGTCTTAGATCCTTGCATCGCTGAGAAGAGATAAGTCTACCAAAGATAGTGCCACTTTCTTGGGATCCAGTTTGTGGCACCTGTTACTGGTGCAAAAACTTGGCGTCCAAATGAAAATCTCTTATCACTTGCTATGTACAAAGTGGGAAGCTGGCAGCTCGGCATGCTACACATGCCACAGAAGAGTTCTTCCTCCTCCTGTTACTGTGCCTGATGTTGGAAATAGGGTTCCTTTAGACAGGAAGAGGGTGTAGAAGAAAAGGCACCAGGCTGAGAGTTTGGAGGCCCGGCCACAATAATAGCGCACATTTATAGAGCATTTGTGGAACCTCTGCCCCACAGCCCATTTAGTATGAGACTGTGCCCTATGTGAGGGGCGGAGAGGAGTTGGTGAGAGGTGAGAGCTCCAGTCTCAATGGTCCTCTTCTGTGGGGACTCTTCAAGTGGGAGCCCTCCTTCGGGGGCTCTCCAAGCAAAAAGTTTTCTTCAAACATGGAGCTAGTTTCCAGATTCAAAAGAGAAGCTAGAAGAGGCCAAACCCACTTCAGGTTGCTGAAGGAAAATGCTCTGGGAAGACACAAATGGAGCAGGTAGTCTCCATCACGTCCCTATTCTCAGCTTGCTACTCTAGACACTTGGGGGAGTTTCCCCTTGGGTGAGATCCAGGGCCCTTTCTCTTGGTTGAGCTGAGTTACCTCACTCCTGATGAGAGAGTGCCTTCATTCCGTGTTGTCTGGTATATATTCTTCTATATATGTCTTCTCTGAATTCTTTTTTTGCTATGATTTGGAGAAATGGGCTGCTTTGCTATTCTCTAAGTGTGTTCACTGTGAACTGATATTAGGTGGGAAATGGGGTCAAGCTTTAGTTATAGAGCTTGGAGTCCTTCCACCCACCCCTAATGACAAAAATTACCTCCCTCCCACCCCCTACCCCTAATGTCAAAACGATCAAAAGTTAGATGGACTCAGGTCATATCTCCAAGATGAACAATACGTAAGGGATTGGATGGATGTACTTCTGGCCCAACCCACTCCCCTCTCTGTAAGGAGAGGAGAGTGGTGGTCTCCAGCCAGTCTCCTACTTCCCCTTCTGGCAGGAATGAAAGTCTCTCTTGGAGAAGGGTGAGGAGAGAAGAGGCTAGAGATGCCTATTCTGCTATCTTTGAGCACAGTTAGGGATAGCTGTCCTCACCACACATGAGCTCTGCTTACAAGTGGGCTCTATTTCTATACTTGTAACATGTTCAAAGTATTTCCCATGGTGTCTCATTTGATCCTTACAAAGACCTTGTGAGGTAAATGCTATTCCTAGTCTCATTTTACAGATGTTATAGAAGTTAAGAGACTTGCCTAGGGTCACACAGTTAGCAAATGCTTGAGGCAGGTTTAAATTTCAGGCCTTCCTAACTCCCAGCCCAGCATTCTGTGCACTCTATGGCTCCTCCTAGAAGCTCCTTTTAAGGAAAGCTCCCAGGCCAGTCATCTCTTCATTTCTCGCCCGGCTGCAAACCAGAATCCTCCATCATGCTCCAGAAACCTCTTCATTCTGGAAGATCACTTCAGCCCTGGAATTCACATCTTGGAAGTATTCACTCAGTGCTCAGGGCTCTTCCCTCTGATTGGCTGCTTCCTCCCAGAGCCTCCAGCATCCAGGCTGGTCATCTCTTCATTTCTCGCCACCTTGCATTCTGTTTTTTTTCCCATCATCCCCCCCATTTTTCAGCTTCCTTTCATGAGTTGTGTTCCTCTATTGGAATGAAAGCTCCTCGAGAGCAGAGGCTTCCCTTCTTGTTACTTGTATTTATATCAGCTCAGCACAGAACCTGGCGCAGAGTAATCACTTCATAAGTGCTTGGTGACTGGTTGACTGACTAGCTGCCTCTCACTCAATGTACAATCTTGCACAAGAATCTTCTCTGCCCCCCCCGGACCTCAAGTTCCCCATTTGTGAAAGGAAGAGACTGCGTTAGAGCAAGGGTTCTTAGCTTGTGGTCCATGGATGGATTTTAGGGGGGCTGGGAACTTGAATAAGAAAAGTTACATCTTTCAATAGAATTGGCTTCCTTTGTCATCCTATGCATTGTATTTTATGTATCTAAAAGCTTTCCCCTGGGGAGGGATCTGGCTTCCTTAGATTGCCGAAGTGGACCATGACACAACACAGGTTAAGAGACTCTGAAATAGAGGGGGGTCTAAGGTTCCATCCATCCCTGACATTTGGGCATATGGGAATGTCCATCTGACTGAAATGACTATGCTGCCCTCTTAAGGCCACCTATATCAATACACTGTCCCTTCACTGCAGTTGTCAACACTGCATGTTCTTTGAGGGGCAGCTTGAAAATTCGGCTTTTCAGTGAAACCGTTCCTGATCAATCTAACCTAAGCACCTTCCGCCTTAGTTTGAGCTACCTTTCCTCAGACTTCCTATAGCTTCCACAATCCATATTGTACAATCTAGCATGTGGTTTGGTCCTCTCCAGGCTTCAATGTGATTAAATTAAATAAGCCCTTATTAATCATCTACTTGGTGCTAGGTGTTGTGTCAGGCATTGGGGGCTTGAAGAGAAAACGAAAAAGCATCTGCCCTCAAGGAGCTTCCATTCTGTTGGGGGAGGGAATACAATATGTACATAGATAAATAGAATGGAGTTGATTTCTGGATAGGGAGGGACAGGAATAGGAAAGGCTTTGTGTAGAAGAAGACATATGAACAGATCTCGAGATTCTGAAAGGTAGGAATTTGGAGAGTCTTGCAGGCCTAGGGAACAGAATAGCCAGTGCACAGGACATGGTGACAGTAGATGGGATGCCAAGTTAGGGGAACCCTCGGGTGCCAGTTTGGCTAGAACATGGAGGAATAACATGAACTAACTCTGAAGAGGTAGATGTGAGCCAGGATGAAGAGACAATGGGGAACCACTGACACTTCTTGAGCAGGGAAGTGACATGGTTAGCTCCATGTTTTACAAAGCTTATTTGGGCAGGGGAAAGAATAGAAGAAAGGAGACCTATCAGTGGGCTATAATGATAGTATAGGCAAGAGGTAATGAGGTCCCGAATTAAACTGGTGAGTGGGGAGAACTGGGCAGACAGATTTTGTGAAGGTAGAATTGACAGGACTTGGAAGTAAATAGGATAAGGGGGGTGAGGGAGAGGGACCAGTCAAGGATAATTCCGAGCTTATGAACAGGCACGACTATAGGAGTTAGATGGGTAGAGAGAGTCAGAGTTAGAGAGAGGAGAGGGATTATGAACAGAGGCCCAAACTTGGCTCCCTGGAGAGGAAACCTGCTTGTCTACAAGGCCCCTCCAGAGGACCACATGAACCCAGAGAAGGAACAGAAGAGAGGCACTGGTAGGTAAGACAGGACCTCTTATGACAGGTTCACGCTGAAGGAGCACAAGCTGGCAACAGTGGAATGGCAGGGGCAGATTGATGGCATTATTCCTAGAATAAGCCTCCTGGACCCAACTGAGGAGCCCCCAGACCATGCCAAGTTCCTGAACCAAGCAGAGGAATTATTGGAATAAGTCCCCTGGACCAAGCAAAGCAGTTTCTGGGCCAAGAAGGATTGGGAGCCAATGAATCAAGTCAAATCAAGTCAACAAGCATTTATTAAATGCTTAAAATGTGCCAGGCACTGTGCTAAGTGCTAGGAAAGAAGAAAGAAAGCAGAATACAGAAAATGCAAGCAGAAAGAGACAATCCCTGGCCTCAGGGGGCTTACATTCTAATGGGGGAAGACAGAAGTAATAGGAAACTGAAAAGGGAGAGAGTGATGGGGAAAGGTACCTGAGCTGAGAAAGAAAGTCTGAAGAGTCTGGAAATGAAGACATGGCTGGCCTGGGCACATCCCTTAAAATGGAGGTTCTGGGAAGAAGCAAGACAGAGACAAGGACTCCATCGGATTCTGGTGAAGACTCCTCATCAGAGCGAAGATTGATTCTCCAGAAACCTCAAGTGCTTTCTTCTTGGGGGAAGGTCTCCTCCCTAGGGTGGGCCTCTGAGTCCAAATGCCTGTAGAGAACCCTGGGGAAGGCAGAGCAGCACCAGAGAGGTGAAGGAAGGTGTCTTCACTGTTTGTGGGCTTGGCTGTCTTTTGTGGTGGGTTTGTTGATGTCGAATTAAATAAGGTCTGTGCTATATTCCAGTGCCTCACCAGCCTGAGTGATTCAGTGGGAGCTGAGGGCCCTTTACTTTTTCTGTAGTGACCCAGACACAATTCAAATTCTAGTATTCTTAGGGGAAACCCTAACTAGAGGCATGGCCCAAAAAAGAAATTATATGAGAAGCCACTGAGCTCCAGCCTAGTCTGTTTAACTCTAGAGGGTCATGGTCTGAGCCCCAAGTTACAGAGTAATGGAATCACAGAATGCTAGAGTTGAAAGGGCATTAGAGGTTATTGAGTTCAACTTTCTCATTTTACAAGGAAGGAAAGTGAAGGCCAGAGGAGGAAAGATCACACAGAGTTCCTGGTAGAGCTGGTCAGGAACGCAGCTGCCCATTCCGAGCGACCCCTTCTAGAACTTACTTTTCTATTCTCCTCCACTATCATTTAATTAATTTATTGTGTTTGTCTGAGCAAGTTCACACACACTCATGTTAAGAACTCCTCAACTAACCTGGGTGTGTGTATGTGTGTGAACTTGCTCTTAAAAATATTTTGCTAACTATATTTTAATAGAATTGGTTTCCCTTGTAATTTCATGTACTTCATTTTTTAAATTTAAAGTCATTATTCTGAGAAGGGATCCACAGGCTTAACAAAAATAATAATGGTTAGCATTTAGATAGTGCTTTGTGGTTTGCAGAGATTCACAAATATTGTCTCTGATCCTCGCAACAACCCTGAGAGAGATGCTATTATTACCCCCACTCTAAATATGAGAAAACTGAGGCAAATGGAGGTTAAATGATACACAGTAAGTGTATGAGGCCAGATTTCTATGACGCTAAAAAGGGGAAGCACACCTGTGCTAATCTGTGAGTCTGAATGTCCAGGTAGAATCAGGTCAAAGGAGGAGGTCATTCCCTCTTCGAGAATTGTAGAGGGCTTGGCCTTTCTCTAACAGCACCCCACCTCCCCCAAGTAGGGGTGGAGCTCCATAACTACCAGGGTGATGGGGACTCCTCAGGGTCAGGGCCTTTTTTTTTTTTGCCAAACAAGATCAGGTGAGGGCGAGCAGTCCCACCTGGCAAATACAAGGGTATGACTGGAAAAGGGTGTGGGTTGGTCATAGAGAAGAATGAAGAATAACAGACAGTCAGCCTATTGTTCATAAGATATTGAGAAAACAAAAGGAAAGCCTCCAGTACATTGGGTGGATTCTCCACTCAGTGCAATTAAGTAAAGTCACTGTGAAGGATTTGCCGAAAAACATGGACAAGAAACACAGGGATGAAAAGACATGTTGGACTTGCAACCTGCTTGAGGAGAGAGGCAGTGTAGTAAGTGAAAGTCTGATGGATCAGGAATTAAAGGACTCACGTTCAAATTCTGACAGCCACTAAGGGCCCATTCCTAAAGAATATGCTCCTCACCATTGAGATCAATAAGTCAATCCTCTGCTGCCATCTTGTGTTTATATGCAGTACTGCGCCCAATTCTAGAGGCATTGCTTATAGAAAGAAAGCATAGTCCATCATCCAAGCTGACATTTACAAAGGGATTTAAAGTTTGTAAAGTCTTTCACATTCATTATTTCATTTTATCCTGGCACCATCCCCATGATGTAAGCAAGGCTATGTTATTTAGTTTTATAGTTGAGGAAACTGAGGTTCAGATCAAGTGGGAGAAGGTCAACTGTAATGGCCTAGTGAGTCAAGAGACGGTACTTGGATCTAGCCCTTCTCTGCCACTGTTGGACTTTGGGCAGGTCCCTTCTGTCCTCTCTAGGCTTCAGTTGCCACATCTGCAAATGAAGAGTTTGAACTCTCTAGTCTTAAAGACTCCCATCCCCTGGGCAGGCGGATAGCTTTTAGATGTGCCCACAGTGTCATAAAGAGAAGTCAGCAGGAGGTACTTTGTTCATGAAATTTTACTTTTTGTTGTTGTTGGCTAATTCACTGGATTCATTCATCTTCTCTCCTGTAAGTATTGTAGCTTCTTCTGCACAGGGAACCATAACTTACAAGAATAGGAAATATAGATTTTAGCAACAATAACAAAAACAGATTGCATTGGGGTGGTTTTTTGTTTTGTTTTGGTTTTAGGCTTGGAATATTTGAGGAATATTTCTAAATCTGTCCTCTCATTTTACAGATGCAGAAACTGAGTTCCTGTGAGCTATACAGGGAGTACAGTAAATTACCTATACAAATGAGACTAAAATCCACATTCCCTGCCCATCAATCGGGGAATGGCTGAACAAGTTGTGGTATATGAAGGTAGTGGGATACTACTGTGCTACAAGAAATGATGAGCTGGTGGACTTCAGAAAAACCTGGAAAGACTTACATGAACTGATGCTGAGTGAAGCGAGCAGAAACAGAGCCTTGTACACAGTAACAGTAACATCGTGTAATGATCAACTATGATTGACTATGATCTAAGATAATTTCAAAAGACTCATGATGGAAAATGCTATCCACATCCAGAGAAAGAGCAATGGAGTCTGAATGCAGATTGGAGCATGTTATATTCACTTGTTTTTAAATTTTTTTTCCTCTCTCATGGTTTTTCCCTTTTGTTCTGATTCTTCTTTTACAACACGACTAATATGGAAATATGTTTAGTATAATTGTACGTGTATAGCCTATATCAGATTGCTTGCTGTCTTGGGAGGGGGGAAGGAAGGCAGGGAGGGAGAAAATTTTGGAGCTCAAAATCTTACAAAAATGAATATTGAAAACTATCTTTACATGTAATTGGAAAAAAAAGACTATTAAAATCCACATCCCCTGATTTCTAATATAACATTCTTTCTAGTATAACTCTCTTCATACAAATGTGGAGTATTATTATCAGAGCCAGAACCAGGACCAGGCAACTGGAGTTGTGCCCTGATAGCAATATTACTGGGGGGAGTATATGATTCCTCCTCCTGGGATTTCTCTTCCTACCCTTCATCCATCTCCTTCTAGTCCTAGCTGCCTGATAGGCCTACTTTCTCACCTGCTCCCAAGCTGTTAAGATATTGGGCTGCTAGGTGGTGCAGTGGATAGAGTTCTGGGCCTGAAGTCAAGAAGACTCATCTTCAAATCTAGTCCCAAATAAAAACTAGTTGTGTGACCCTGGGCAAGTCACTTTACCCTATTTGCCTCAGTTTCCTCATCTGTAAAATGAGAAGAAGGAAATGGCAAACCACTGCAGTATCTTTGCCAAGAAAATTCCAAATGGGGCCATGAAGAGACAGACACAGCTGAACAACTACAACCTTCATATCTCTCTGCTCGAGTGCTTTCTACCAAGGCAGAGTCATAGATAGTAATATTATATAATACTACTACTAATAATAATCATATTTTATTATATAATTATTGTTGTTATTTGGACAATGGACAAGAGTTACCCAAGATGTGAAGGGAGTGCCCTCATGACCATCAAAGCATTATTACTCCAGAACTTCAAAAAAATCTATGATTTCCCATATCAAAGCACCATCTCTATCTTCTTGCCCTCACCTCATGGTTTCATAAGCTGTCATGGCCAGAAATTCTTCTTTCCCTCTGGTAATGTGCCTCTTCCCTTGGGTGACAGCATTCTCACTGTCTATTGCTGGGGCTGTACTCGGAGCCTCTCCAGCCTGGCAGGGCACATCAGGGCCTGTGGACAGAAATTCCCTTCCCCTCTGTCACTCCCCTCCACTCTTGACTCTAAAGGAGAGAAAATTCTGGATAAAAGAACAGCAGAGAAAAGTCTCCTCATCTCCTCTTAAAAGACTGCAGAAGAGTATTATTCCTCAACAGGGGTCCAGGCACTCTGTGTCTCAGATGTCAGGCATTTTTGAAACAATTCCCAATCACTGGAAACCAACTAGGATTATAATGTCATCAATAATAATAATGAATAAATAAAAAACAACAATATATTTATATAAAGCTCTTTAAGGTTTGCAAGATGTCTTACACCTATCATCTCACTCACTACTCACAACAACTTTGTGAATTAGACTGAATAATCCCCATTTTACGGATGAGGAAACTGAGTCTGAAAGAGGTTAAGTTCCTGGGACTACACAGCCAGTAAATGTTGCAGGTAGTATTTTAACTCAGGTCTTCTTGACCGGGATTCATATCTAGCAAGATATGTCTCAGTGAGGGGCTACAGCACATGTCTGTGCCTTTGGAAAGAATCAGTCTAAAAAATCAGAGGTTCCCTCCATCACCCGCATCACTCTACTTCACTCCCTAGTGGAGCTTAAGCTTGGAGATTTTTGAGCAGCACTGCTGGATTTTTTCCACTAGAGGGCAGCCTGGACAGCTCTGGTCACCTTTAGAATGGAGTGTGGGGAGAGGGGAGAAAGGACCGGGGTCCAGGTATCTCGTTGGGCCCAAGGCGTAGCTAGACTAAAACGTTCCAAAGCTCCTTGGCTTCAGTGGTAGGACCAGTCTCCCTTGCCCGGTTCACCCCATGTCCCAAGAGAAAATGTAGAATTTGTGACCGTGAGAAAGCATTTTATAGATTCCAAAGAATGTATATACAAGTAAGTGAAAGGGAGTCAGCTTCCTTGGGGAAAAAGCAAGAGTAACGGGGAAAAGAAGGCAAATGTAGGGTAGTGGAGGGAGTTGTGGACTGGGCATCAGGAGGCCTAGATTCTGGTCCCTACTGCGTGATGACGACATAGAGCATAGGTTTGGAGCTAGAAGAGATAATAAGGCCATCGGTTCCAACTTTGTTCATTTTACAGAGGAGACTGAAACCTACAGAAATGTTCCAACACTCACCCCGGTTGGAAGGGCAGCCAGCAGTTATTATCCCCATTTTATAGAAGAGGGACCAGAGGATTAGAGAGGAGTGACTCACTCAGGGACACCCAGTTACTAAGCGGCAAATCTGAGACTAGAGTCCAGGTGTTCTGATTCCAAGACCATTATCATTTCCCCTTCTTTTAAAAATTCAAATAATTAACCAGAAATTCCTTTGAAAAACCTTCTGGACATATATAATTCATCTTTCAAATACAGAAAGTTGACCTCTCTGGGAAAGTAGAAGCAGATGGGATGGTAGCAGAAGGCTTGAAGCCCCAGAATCAAGGGTAGTAGGAATGGGCTGGGCAAAAGGGCTGGGGCTTTGCCAAAGGGCACAGAGGTATACCTCCCACACCATCCAAAGTGGAATTGTTTAACTGGGTTAAAAAAAAAGCGATTCCTCAATAGGGCTGCTCTGACGGCCTCAGAGCCGATTTGGGAGCCGCCAAATGTGTGGGATTTGCAGAGTTGTAAGTAGGTCAGGTATTTCTGTCACTAATTATTACTTGTGAAAATATGTCGTGAACATACAGCAGGGAAACAATATTAGAAGCAGGCAACGATTTTTACAAAGCTTTTCAAGGATTCATTGATTCAGGCTGGAATTCTTGAGGGTCATCAGAAGAAAACTCGGCAACAAATGATGTTGAAGGCCAGTTTGATGACTGTGGAGCTGAAAGGACTCGATTTTAATTTTTACTTTGTCACAAATTGTCAGGCAAGTCATTTCCCTCTCTCTGGACCTTAATTTTCCTCCACTATTGAAAAAAGAAAGGAAGGAAGGAAGGAAAGAAAGAAAAAAGAAAATGAGAGAAAGAAAAGGAGGAAGAAAAACAGAAAGAAAGAAGTGATCATGGTGGGAGGGTTCTAAGAGAAGCCACTGAGCTCAGCCCTCTCATTTTACATAAGGCCCAGAGAGGTTAAGTAACTTGCCTAGAGTCACACAACTAGGAAGCATCTGAGGCAGGATTTGAACTCAGGCCTTTCTGACTCCAGCTCCAATACGCTATTCCCTGTAGCACAGGTCCCTTCTAGCTCTAATGGTCTAGGGTTCTTTTCATCTACCTTCTGGAGAGTGATATTCTAGGGTTCTTTGATTTTTGGAGGGAATAGGAAGTGGGGAGAGCAGGGAGTATCTATACTGGCTCATTGAAATTCCGCTAACAGGTTCTTTCTTTGGGTTAAGGCCTGAGTGCCCCAGGAGGTTTTATTTTTATTGAAGTGGACCTGTGATTGTATTGGTATAGAAACTCCTAATGAGAAAACTCCCAGAGCAGAGTTTTCTTTCAGCGTCATGGTATTTGCTAACGTAGGATTTGGCCTGGAAGCCTACGTAGCCTGTGTTAGTCTGCCTTTTGAATTATTGTTATTTTCCTCTCTGCTCAGTGTGAACATGATGGTTCAAAGAGAGCAAATGATAATGGTCATCCATTTGGCAATCCAAATGGCACAGCTTACACCTAAATTTCCTCCTCATCTTTTTGGTGAATTTGCCTTATTTGGAGAAGATCGTATCCCCTCCAAGCCAATATACTGTACTATGGGATGGGCAATTCAATTACATAAACATTCAATATGCATGTTTCCACATGTTTCTACAACCTTGTGCTCAAGTTTTGTGAGATCTTCAAAGTTTGGATAACAAACACAGAGTCCAACTAACTTCTCATTTTACCCACAGGGAAACTGATAGATACTTGAGGTCTCCTGTCTTCAGTGTCCTTTCCACTACCCCAATCAGTCTCCTCTTCCCCCTTCCCACATCACAAATATCATGGCAAGAGATTTCTCTAATTAATTTTATTTTACGTATTTAGAGTTAGGGACTTGCAAATGCAGCATGCAAATTTATGTAAAATGTGCAAATTTGAGTGTCCCTGAATATGTTATAAATTGTGTGGTACCTTTTATTCTTTCATCATGGATGGTCTCTCCTAAAGCAGTTATTGGGGTAGGACTAATTCCCCAGAGGAGTAGAGTGGGACAAATAGTCTTGATCATGGGACAAAAGTCCCCTATTCCACTCCAAAATCTACACCCCCTCTCCCCCATCCACATTTGGCCTGTCAAAATTCCAAGGTTAGATTCATTCTTTGGGTTAAGACATGGAGTCCAGACCTGTGATTTCACTGGTATAGAGAATTTCTAGTGACAAAAGTCCCTCTACCACTATATAAACTTTGCAGCTTATTATAGTTTTAGAATATCTGGGCTTCTGAGAAGTTAAGTGATTTGTCAAGGGTCACACAAATACCACTGGAAGGAGAAACAAATCAATCCATTACCAGCCATTAACAATGTTAACAAGGGAGCCTGCTGTCTTTGCGCTTATAAACTTCTGCTGGCCCCCTGCTAAGCGGTACATGTGGCACATGCAATGTCCCTACTTTTCTTATCTGGCCCAAGATGCTGCCTTCAGCCTCCTCTCATGTGTTCTTACAGTTTCAACATGTTTCCATCATTCTCCCCCCAAATCTACTTCCTCCTCGAATCTGTGTGCTGAGAACTGGGAATTATTGCCTGGGTTGTGGGCTACGCACCTTGGAGAACAGACATGTTGCTCCTCTCCTAGGCTCACATGCCCTGACCAGGGCTATGTCATGGGCCCAGGTACCTACGCTGCACAGGAGACACCCAGGATTGACAATGATGTCGGGGCTTCTTGGTGGAGTGGGATCCTGAGGCCATTCCACATCCCAGCGAACTCCTCTTCTGCCTGCACTTCCAATGCTGGCTGAGCTTTTCCTGGCTGCTAGAATTCCTAGTGATGATATGGATTTGATTATGGGAAGAGAGTATTACTGGGCTTCTCTGGGGGTCCCTGGGCGGAAGGGCTTTAGATATATAAGAGTAAATGATGAAGGAGAAAGAATACTGGTCTGGGAGTTAGGGGCCATGATTTTAATCTTGACTTTGCTGAGAAGTTGTTCGGTAATTCTAAGCATTGCTTCCTATAGTCTTAAAAATGAGAGGTCTGAATCAGATGATTTCAAAGGTTCCCTCTAGTTCTAGCATTCTATGTTCTAAGGTTTCTTCCAGTTTTGATGTTCTACGTTCTAAGGTCCTTTTTAGCCCTAACATTCTGTTCGAAGGTCCCTTTCAGCTCTGAAATTCTATCTTCTATGTTCTAAGAGCTCTTGTAGCTTTGACATCCTATATTCTAAGGCCCTTCCAGCTCCAACATTCTATGTCTAGGGTCCCTTCCAGCTCTGACACGTTTTGTTCTAAGGTCTATTACGTCACTTAAATTTGATGTTCTCCATTCTAAGGCCTCTTTTTGTTCTAACATTCTGTTTCATAAGGTCTCTTCTAGATCTGACATTTTTGATTTGTGGAATCATGCATCTAGAGCTGACTGTCCCCCGGGTCTGGAATACCCTCCCTCCTCATCTCCACCTCCTGGCATCCTTCAAGTCTCAGCTAAAATCCCACCTTCTGCAAGAGACCTATCCCAATTCCTTTTAATTCTAGTGCTTTTCCTTCGAGACTAGTTTATACAGTTTATATCGTGTATATCTTGTTTGTATGTTTGCATGTAGCCTCCCCCACAGACTCTGAGATCCTTGAGAGCGGGGCCTGTCCTTTGCCTTTCTTTGTATCCCCCAGCAGTTGGCACAGGGCCTAACTCATAGTAGGCACTTAATAAATGCTTGTTGACTGACTGGCATGGGACCTCAGACATCATCTAATTCAACTGTTTTGTTTTACACATGAAGAAACCGAGTCCCAGAGATATTGTGACTTCCTCAAGGCCACATGGGTAGCAAACAGAAGAGCTGGGCTCTGAACGCAAGGCCCTTGCCTCCAAATCCAGCACCCTTTTATCTTTTGACTGTACCACGCTGTCTGTCCTCTGAGTGTGTCTTTATGCTCTGGCATTCTGGGTATCTATAACTGACCCGACTGCAGAATTGGAATCCCCAGCTGCTCTCCCCGGGCAGCACTAATGCTTGTTCTGCGCTATTCTTGTGGTTGGGTATATTTTTAATTAATGTGTTTGGTGGCTTTAATTAGTGCTGCCTTAATTGCACTTGCATCCTGAGGCAGTTCATGCCAAGGCCACGGTGCTTAAAATCCGAAACAGTAAATAAGGATGTGGGATTGTGAGAAGCACAAGCCATTTGCACAGAGCTCTGTGGCTCCAGGTGGCCCCTGGCTGCCGACTTCAGGAACGTCCAGACCTTGATCCAAGTACAGGCCTGCAAAACAGAGATGCATTCATGGCTGGCACTGTTTTTATTCACCTACATGTACTCACTGAATGACCTTGGGCTAAGTTACTTCCCCACTCAGGGTCTAAAATGAAGGTATTTGACTAGAAACCCCTTCTAGCTTTGTGATTCTGTGATCTTTGGTTGATCTGTTTTGGACCCACAGAAATAGTAGATCAGTCAATCTATGAATATTTATGAAGTACCTACTATGTGCCAGGCACTGTGCAAAGTGCTAGGGATACAGAAAGAAGAAAAGACAGTTCCTGTCCTTGAGGAGCTTATAATCACACTGGGGAAACAATGTGTAGATAACTATGTACAAATAGGCTATATACAGGATGAATTGGAAGTAATCAGTAGAGGGAAGGCACCAGAATGAAGGGAGAGCAGGAAAGGCTTCCTGCAGAAGGTAGGATTTTAGCTGGGACCTGAGGGAAGCCAGGGTAGCCAGGAGGCAGTGAGGATGATGATGAGGACATAGAGCAGATATTTTATCCCCATTGGACAGATGAAAAAATTGAGGGGCAGAGTAAGTCTACCTCTCACTGCTATAATCTTAATGAGTTTAATATCCTTCCTTTCAGAGGGCTCAGAACTTTGCAGTTAACTTAATTCTCCGTCAGTCACTCTGCTTGGAACATCATGCCTTCCCTTGGATAAGTTCATCACCTGAAATCTCATCAGCATGGAGACTGATCTGACTTGGCTTCTCAGCACCTTCTCATTACCCTCCTGCCCCCAGCTGGGTACCCTCTGGTGTCTCCACCACCCTCTTTAGCTTCCTTTGGAGTATTGTCTTCCCCTATTAGATTGTAAGCTCCATGAGGGCAGGGATTGTTTTTCTTATTTGTATCCCCAGAACTTAACACAATGCCTGGCACGTAACAGACTCTTAATAAATGTTTATTGACTGACTGACTTAATATGTCCTCTTAAGTATTTGTGCAGATGTTCTAAATCCCACATCCTTTCCCTAGCATTTAAGCCCCTCTATAATCTAGCCCAGGTGGATTTATACAAACTTACCATCTCCCGCTCCTGACATGTATCTTCCCTTTTGTTCTAGTCAAGTTCCTCACTTTATTTGATGGTGAAGTGGGTCCCAAGTGATCACTACTGATAACTATTCGTCTGATCCATGATCATAGAATTCTCGGATAGTGGAGCTGAAAAGGACCATGGAACATAAAATGGTAGAACACAGAACACAGACGGTTGGAACTGGAAGGGACCAGCTAAGAACATAGAGTGTTAGAACAAAGACATTCTAAGAACAGAGACATCGTAGAACAGAGAACATCAGAGTCAAAAAAAGACCTCTGAAAATAGAACTTTGGAGCTGGAAGGGACCTTTGAACACCAAACATCAGAGCTGGAAGGGCATTTAGAACATAGGAAGCCAAAGCTGGAAGGGACCTCAGGGACAGCCTGGTTCAAAGCCATCATTTTCTGGAAAAACTCTAAGCAGGCCATGGCCATTAACTGGACTTGGAACTGCCCACTTGAGCTGAAATCTAAAAGGTTCTTATGCTTTGGGCTACTTAACTCTCTAATATGAACTTAAATTTTTAATAACTTGAGAAGCCATCTAACTCTACCTGTGGGAAAATGAATAGGTGGCATTCAGGAGTCATCACATAAATTAATGGAAAGTATGTGACCACATTATCTAACTATATTAAGTGTGAACAATAATTAATTATAGATGCAGCACTATACTCAGCCTTGTCTTATATAATCCTCTACCCAAATTTGAACATCCAGAAATACATTTTTCACCCCTCAGAACATAGATTTAAAAAGGAAATTAGCGAGGAATTTTTCATAATTCACAGGAATGACCATTTCAGGGAGATGATGCCCTTCGCATAGAATCATGGAATGTGGGAGCTGGAAAGACTATTGAAACAGAGAATTCAGCAAAGAAAACATTCGTTAGGCGCCTACTATGTAAAGAGCGCTGGGCTAGGCCCTGGAGGGGATGCTAAGTTTAGATAGGGTATAGTTCTTGCCCTCATAAAGCCTAGGGTCCACCTAGTAGGAGGTGGTGTAACATGAACATAAATAATTGTAGGATAAAATAATATATGATAAGTCTATGTGAGAGGCCCACAGTGCCACATGGGGGTGAGGGGGAATCATTGAAAGCTCCCTTGAGAGGTACTGCTGAAACACAAAATGTTAGAGCTGGGAGGGCCCAAGGAGACCATCTAGTCCAAGCCTGTTATTTAACGTGGAGGTTGGGTGTGTGTGGAATGGGGGCCTCAGAGGGGAACTTACTTACATGTGGTCAATGGCAGAGCTAGGGCTAGAACCCAGGGCTGTCTCTGACTTCTGGTCCAGTTCTCCATACGTATCCATTGGCTGGTTTGCAGCCTTACTGTCCTGAGAGCTTGTTCCTTGCCTCACAATGTTGGTGGGCTACCACTGAACTGACAAATTTCATTGGGACACATTAAAAGAGCCTGTATGCTGTGTACATTATCAGGTCCAGGCCTTTGGACTTGTGGACTAAACTCTGCAAGCCTTGGGAATCTGTATCACACAGTTTCTATTGTTGTTGTTAAGTTGTTTTCAGTCATGTCCGACTCTTCCTGAACCCATTTGGGCTTTTCTTGGCAGAGATACTGAAGTGGTCCACCATTTCCTTCTCCAGCTCATTTTACAGATGAGGAAACTGAGGCAAGCAAGGTGAAGTGACTTGCCCAGGGTCACACAGCCAGTAAGCGTCTGAGGCCAGATTTTAATTCAGGAAGATGAATCTTTTTGACTGTAGGCCCGAGACTCTGTGCCACCTAGCAGTTCATCACATAGCTTGGTACTTTTTCTACGCCAGTGTATTGTTCCATCTAGCCCTGGGGTTCTAGACTCAGGTCTGTCCCTAACTTCCAGGTGTCCTTGGGCAAAACATTTTTTTCCTCTGTGGGCCTTAGTTTCTTCCTCTGTAAATTAGACTGGATGATTTCTAAGACTCCAACTATGTCCTAAGGTTCCATCTATGCTGACGTTCTCTCTTCTTCTTCTTCTTCTTTTTTTTTTTTTTGCTTTTAGGCAATTGGGATTAAGTGACTTGCCCAGGGTCACACAGCTAGCAAGTGTCAAGTGTTTGGTCTGAGGCCGGATTTGAACTCAGGTCCTCCTGACTTCAGCACTGGTGGTCTATCCACTGCACCATCTAGCTGCTCCTTGACGTTCTCTCTTCTAAGATTTCTTTCAGTTCTGACATTTTATGTTCTGAGGTCCCTTCCAAGAGAAGGCAAAGGTAATAAGCATTGCTATGTGCCAGGAACTGTGCTAAATGCTTTATAAATATTATCTTGTTTGATCTTCAATCCTGTGAGAAAGGTGCTGTGATAACCCTTATTTTACAGGTGAGGAAACTGAGACACATAGACGTTAAATGACTTGTCCAAGGTCACACAGCTTATAAGTATCTGAGGCTGGATTTGTCTTCCTGATTGAGGCCCAGAGCTCTATGGTCCTGTGCTACCCAGCGTTATATTCCAGCTCTTACATGGAAGCATTGTAATGGAATGAAAAGAAGCCTTCCAAATCCCAGCTCAGATATTTATGAACTGTGTGAAGTCACACTACCTTTCTGTGGTTCAGTTTACTTCTCTGTAAAATGGGGACAATTTTGCCTGGCTTATATTTTCCTAACTCTTAACAATGCGATGGCTGAGTCAGTCACGGTGATTCCACAGAGTGCTCATGTGACCCAAAAGTGCCTAACTTCCTCCTGGCTGTTGGTTTATATTATGGGAAGGTCTGACCCCCAGGACTTTGAGACAGGTGTGAAGTAAAAATGAGGTGTTATCTTTCCTATAGAAATATTTTCCATTAAGCATCAAAGAGCTGTCCTCTGACGTGGAGGCCTGTACTACTGCTCACGCTGGGTCTGTGGCTTGCCAGCATGAATCAGCAGAGCGAGCAGAGGCCTCAAGTAGGGCGGAAATCAATTAATTAGGACTTGAGTGGCCATGTTGAATCTCGGGTCTCCATCTAAATGCTGAGCATTATTAAGGTTGTAAAATAAAGGGAAAACACAGCCCGGAAGAAATGATTAGTGTGCAAAATATAGAAAGGAAGGGAGAAGAAAAGATTATTCCAGCTGACATCGTACTCTTCCCCAATGCGCAAACTCATCCATGGAGCAATTACTCAATCGATCCGAGAGCTCCCTTGGTCCGCCGTTCTCCTCCATCTGTTTTCTAGGGCACGCACGACCTTGTTATGTTCTATTAAATATAAACAAGTGGAAAGCTCCAGACAACAAAACATCCCCTTGCAGAAGCTCTCTCTGGCTAATTACAATACACATTGAAATGTCCCTCAAGATGGATTTAAAGAACATGCCTGAGAATTAATTTTTTTTAAAAAAAATATGGATCATCAGCTCAGGGAAGTAATGATTCCTCCTCAGATCCAGGCTATGGTTTCCTGTGGTTTAGAGTCAAGTCATGTCAAGTCAACAAGCTTTTATTAAGCACCTACTATGTGTCAGGCCCAAGGAAGCTTGCAGTATAATGGGGGAGACAATACATAAACAGCTTTGTACAAGCATAGCTGTGTACAAACAAGATATTTACAGGATAAATTGGGGGTAGTCTCAGAGGGAAGGCACAAAGATTAAGGAGGACTGGGAAAGGCTTCTTGCAGAAAGAAGTGGGACTTTTGCTGAGACTCAGAAGAAGCCTGGGAAACCAGGAGGTAGAGAGGAGGAAAAAAGAGCTCCAGGCAGGGGAAAATCCTTAGACTTAGGAGATAAAGTGTTATGTGTGAGGAACCGCAAGGAAGGCAGCGTCACTGGTTAACAGAATATGTGGTAGAGCGTAAGGTGTAAGGAGACTGCAAAGCCACTGAGGTCGTGAAAGTCTTTAAAAGGGTGGGATGTTTTTGTTTATTTTTTAAATGCAGAACCAGATAATTAATCTCCTCTGGAAAATGAGAGGCTTCCATTAAGCAATCTCTAAAGTCCTTTTTAGCTCTAAATCAGATAAAACCAGAGGTGTAGAGACTTGAATTCCAGTTATAAAATAGGGTAGTGTCAATGAGCACAAGTCAGCAGAGCCTGCCATTCCAGGGCTGCCGAGGGAGTGAGGGGACTTAGCATTTATTAGACAATCAATAAATATTAAGGGCCTATGTGCCAGGCACTGAACAACACACAGGGGATATAGAGAAAAGAAAGTCTCTGTCCTCGAGGAACTTACAGACTGTAAGGACACAGATAAATACACCCCAACTATGTAAAAAATAAATTACAATATATTTCTGGGAGGAGGAGGGAGGGAAGGCTGTAGTAGCAGCGAGAGAGGGGAGGGAACTAGGAAATGCTTCGTGCAGAAGGTGGTGCCCGGGCTGAGCTTTGACACTTAAGAAAGCAAATAAATAGAAGCAAAGGGATGAGTTGGATTCTAGGATAACCCTGGACTTGTCAGCAGGAAGCAGGATGCAATTGTATAGCAGCGAGAGCACTGCTGGTTATCACGCAGCCTAATTATCATTTTCATTGTTTTGTAATAGAAATGAGAATTATTATTGTGGCACAGATGTAGGCTATGTGGGATGCTTGGAATACTGCAGTCATGCAGATAGCCTGTGCGACCTTCCTTAAGATTGTAGAAAGGTGGTGTGTCACTATATTAATTATCCAAAGAAGGAGTGTAAGATCTGAGTTGTTGTTCACTATGTGGCACCGTGTTTGAGCCACAAGCCAACTGGTCTCCCCAGAGCTGCTTGGGCCCCTGTGAGGAAATGCCTTCTGAAAAATTGGCAGGTTTGCCACAGACACCAGAGGGTGGTCAGCTGCAAATGCTCAGACTCCTCTCCCTCCCCCAGATGCTGGCTGCACTTGGAATATAAGCGAAAATATGAAATATGGCTCATGATTGTTTAAAAAAAAACATAGGAAAGTCTATGGCTCTACCCCTACATTACGTGATATTTCAGTCTGAACATGCTCCCTCATTTACAGACACGGACAATCAACCTACAATAGCCACATGGCTTATTTAACTTTGCCAAAATGAAAGGAAAATGGTATCTGTGCTCCTAAATGGAGTTATCTCCAACTACACCCTCAAACCTCCCACCACTTGTACCCCTGGCTTTTCGTTTTGGAGCGTTAGAAGGGCCGTCCCAAACCATCAGGTGGTCAGGATGGTAAGCGGGGAGGAAAAAGGAGCCTGGAGAAGTCAATTGGTCATTTAGTGAGACATGCTACAAGCTTCTTGAGACGCTGAGGCCTGGGCAGCTGGGTGGTGAAGCGGATAGAGTGCTGGGCCTGGAACACATCGAGGAAGACCTGACTTCAAATCTGGCCTCAGATAGTTACTAGCTGTGTGACCCTGGGCAAGTCATTTAACCTCTGTCTGCCTCAGTTTCCTCATCTGTAAAATGAGGATAATAATAGCACTTCCTGATCAAAGTTGTGAGAACCAAATGAGGTAACAGTTGTAAAGCACTTAGCACAATGCCTACCACATAGTAGGCCCTTAATAAATATTTATTTCCTTCCTTCCTCATGTCTTCCCTGCCTGGGCCTCCCATTCGTTCTTTGTCTCTTTGAGGTCATTCTTTCCTGCTTTTGGGTGAAGGAGTGTTACAACTATGACCCTTGTAAGCTTTGGAAGGTTGGAATGGTGAGCCGTAAATGGTCCAAGAGCTGGAGTCTACGCCAGATTTTATACCCAGCCAAGAAGG